>NC_142464.1:31325728-32575728 GCF_049115385.1 Moschus berezovskii
TTGCCAACCAAGGTCCGTCTAGTCAAGGCTATGGTTTTTCCTGTGGTCATGTACAGACGTGAGAGTTGAACTGTGAAGAAAGCTGATGGCCAAAGAATTGATGCTTTTGAACTGTGGTGCTGGAGAAGACTCTTGAGAGTCCCTTGGACTGCAAGGAGATCCAACTAGTCCATCCTAAAGCAGATCAGTCCTGGGTGTTCATTGGAAGGACTGATGCTAAAGCTGAAACTCCAATACTTTGGCTACCTCATGCGAAGAGTTGACTCACTGGAAAAGACTCTGATGCCTGGAGGGATCGGGAGCAGGAGGAGAAGGGGATGGCAGAGAATGAGGTGACTGGATGGCCTCACCGACTCGATGGACGTGAGTTTGAGTGAACTCTGGGAGTTGGTGATGGACAGATAGGCCTGGCGTGCTGTGATTCATGGGGTCGCAAAGAGTTGGTCACGACTGAGCGACTGAACTGAACTGAACTGAACTGAATTAATACAGGATTGTATTAAGCTAGGATAAAGTATTTAGTGAATGACAATCACTTATTGTCAAAAGTTATATTTATGTCCTTTTATAAAAAATTTTTCTACTCATCACTTTTATTTCTTACATTCCACTTATGACTGACTCCAGTAGAACTTCTGATATTATTGACATTGCTCCCTTTCAACCAAAATTGCTGCTGCTGCTGCTGCTGCTAAGTCACTTCAGTTGTGTCCGACTCTGTGTGACCCCATAGACGGAAGCCCACCAGGCTCCCCCGTCCCTGGGATTCTCCAGGCAAGAACACTGGAGTGGGTTGCCATTTCCTTCTCCAATGTGTGAAAGTGGAAAGTGGAAAGTGAAAAGTGAAAGTGAAGTCGCTCAGTCGTGTCCGACCCCTAGCGACCCCATGGACTGCAGCCAACCAGGCTCCTCCATCCATGGGATTTTCTAGGCAAGAGTACTGGAGTGGCTTGCCATTGCCTTCTCCGTCAACCAAAATTAGGCCAGTAAATAAAGTCCATGGTCATTCATTAGTGGTCTGCCTAGTGACAGGCACTATGCTGGGAACTTGGCATGTTTAATCACCAACAGTCTTACCTAGTAGATATTTCTATCCCCATTTCATCAATGCAAAACTTGAGATATGTATATGACAAATCTAAGAAAGACATAGTAAAGCTGAGAATTAAATCAAAACTCAATGATTCCAAAGCCTGTATTTTCCCCTGTATACCACGGTCATTTCCTCAAACTATTTTCTGTAGTTTTTGGTTGAAAGTGATCCCACATATGCATAGTAACACTTTGATACATGTGAGGAGAGGATGGGAGACAATAATATAAACTGAGTATTCTGTGCAAGCCTGTGCCCAATGTTTTCATTATATTATTTCAAAATACAGAGCTGAGTGTTATCATCCCATTTTATAGCTAAGTAAATCAAGTTTGAAAACAGTCATCAAGGAATATAGTTGGGATTCACACTCAGGTCTAATTTGCTCTAAATGGCACACCCCTTACATCACAGTAAAGCTGGCACAACTGTGAATTAACAGATATGCCTAAGAAATGAACACTTTCATTGAATTAAGGCTACCCTTCTTCGGGTCAGGAAGAAGTTCTTCGGTTGAAACTATGATATCACAATCCTTAGCAATGCCTTTTCTAGTACTTTATAATCCAGATTCAGTCTTTACTGCTGTATAGAAACTGAGCATTCTCTTGATTTTAATGACGATTCTTGACTATTTCCTCAATTCAAGTCATTTAAGAATGTGAATTTAACAAAAAATGTAATTTTCCCTGATTATTGGGGAAAATAACTGAGAGCAAGTCTATAGACATCATTATGTGTGTTGAAAAGCTTTTCTAAATTTAAAAACAACTTTCTTGTCCTACAACTTTTTTATCCTTTCAAATAAAGGCAAGTGGACTGTTAAAGGCAGATTCAAAATGGTTGTTGTTTTAATTGAGCATTTCCAGAGTTGCTCAGATGTTGTCTTACATAACCGTGTAATGAGAGGCCCCGTGTACTAGAATAACCCTTATGCATGAGAGGGCACAGCTAAGGTTGCTGTGGGCACATTCACACTGGCATCTCTAACTTATTTGGGATTAAGATCAGACAATTAACATTCTGCAAACATAGCATTCAGGTTGAAGTCACTTGGAACCAGGAGTGAATTAGAACTTGCTTCTGAATTTCTCTGTCCTGGACAAAAACAATATAACTAACATGGCTCAAATGTCCTTGACTTTGTCTGGGTCCCACCTAAGCAACCTTTGTCCCCTTTCACATAACCACTTGCTTCAACCATGCCCCAAACATCTTACTCTCAGGAGAAGGAAGTACAGAGGATAGGAGAGAAAAATAATCAAGACTTCCCCAAAAGCTATTTCATGATTCTTGTAGTTTTCATGAGGTAGGTGAAATAAATTTTTCTGTTCTCAGAATTTCCATTCACAAACCAGGGATGGAAAGCTGACTGGCATTTCTGTATTATAGCCAATTCCAAAGGAAAAGGAAAGTATCACAAATTTTTATGCAGGTACACACACAAAAAAATTAGAATAATATTGCTTAATGGATGAAAATGTGACTATCCACAGCCTTTCTGCCATTTTACCATTTCTTTAGCAAATAACTATTACTTTCACAAAATTCAGCAATGTAAGTAGAAACTCACAGTCCATTTGAAGTTACAGTTCAAAGCACTAATTAGTGACACTATCTTCTTTTTTAAGGTTGCAAAACGCAGGACTGACTCACACTGAATTCAACCATCTTTGTTGTGTCCCCAGACCTTATTTCTGTGTGGGACTTTAAAGTGGGAACTTTTCACCTTGGGAACTAACTGCTCAACAAAATGGTTCCTTGCCTAAAAAGATTGTGTTTCCTTAATAACTACTGTTTGTGTGGGCAAAGAAGGTTATTGTCAGTATTTTCCCTTTGAGTTCTAAAAAAGTTTTGAATAGAAAATACAAGAAGTATATATTTGCATCAGTGACAGAAGTTGAATCATTTACTGGACTATACCTTAAAAGTTTTCAAATTGTGACTAAATAAGAGGCACATTTACAAAGTGAAAGGGAAACTAAGAATTATAAAATTTTGCCAGAACTTAGAAATATTTTAAAATACATACTACACTCTTCACACAAAATATATATTTAATGAAATCTTGACTTGACATATTACCCAAGAACAGGACTTCATGTCTGGCTTTTAGAACTTACAAGTTTAAGATATGCACAGGATGCCTTTCCCTAAGTCACTTACCTAGATGGTGGGAAATACCAAGATTAGAAGGTAAGCACTCTGATTTTCTCTCAAGATTGGGTTGTCTTCCCATCATAGAGGCAAAGTAAACTTTCGATAGGTAATTCAGTTTGCCTAATTTTGTTTCTGGAACTTTTTTGTGATTTTGAATTTCGATTAGTAAAGAATAATTGAGAACCAATTCCCAACAACCACTTAGCTAAAGGGTCAAACTGGTGCTATTCTAAGCCAGTAGAGACATCAATAATCCTAACCTTGAGAATGGGACTCGCGTGCCAGTATAGTATGGCTCTTTTATAAGACAGCCTAATGTATTTACATGGAAAAGGGTAGTAAGCCACAAGCATATCAAGGAACCAATCACAAGACACAGGACTAGAAGATGACAAGGAAAAGTTGACATCACTTCCTCTTCCAAGGGAAAGTTGTGTTTCATAGTGTTGACAGGAGGACAAGCAACTGAAGAGCTGCTAAAGTGTGGTGCTTTACTGTCTACAATGCCTTTAGTTCAGTTCAGTCGCTCAGTCGGGTCCGACTCTCCGCGACCCCATGAATCACAGCACGCCAGGCCTCCCTGTCCATCACCAACTCCCGGAGTTCACTCAAACTCATGTGCATCGAGTCGGTGATGCCATCCAGCCATCTCACCCTCGGTCATCCCCTTCTCCTCCCGCCCGCAACCTTTCCCAGCATCAGAGTCTTTTCCAGTGAGTAAACTCATTGCATGAGGTGGCCAAAGTATTGCAGTTTCAGCTTTAGCATCAGTCCTTCCAATGAACACTCAGGATTGATCTCCTTTAGAATGTACTGGTTGGATCTCCTTGCAGTCCAAGGGACTCTCAAGAGTCTTCTCCAGCACCACAGTTCAAAAGCATCAATTCTTCGTTGATCAGCTTTCTTCACAGTCCAATTCTCACATCCATACATGACCACGGGAAAAACCATAGCCTTGACTAGACGGACCTTGGTTGGCAAAGTAATGTCTCTGCTTTTTCATATGCTATCTAGGCTGGTCATAACTTTCCTTCCAAGGAGTAAGCGTCTTTTAATTTCATGACTGCAATCAGCATCTGCAGTGATTTTGTAGCCTCAAAAAATAAAGTCTGACATGGTTTCCACTGTTTCCCCATATATTTCCCATGAAGTGATGGGACCAGATGCCATGATCTTCGTTTTCTGAATGTTGAGCTTCAAGTCAACTTTTTCACTCTCCTCTTTCACTTTCATCAAGAGACCTTTGAGTTCCTCTTCACTTTCTGCCATAAGGGTGGTGTCATCTGCGTATCTGAGGTTATTGAGATTTCTCCCAGCAATCTTGATTCCAGCTTGTGCTTCTTCCAGCCCAGCGTTCCTCATGATGTACTCTGCATAGAAGCTAAATAAGCAGGGTGACAATATACAACCTTGACATACTCCTTTTTCTATTTGGAACCAGTCTGTTGTTCCATGTCCAGTTCTAACTGTTGCTTCCTGACCTGCATACAGGTTTCTCAAGAGGCAGGTCAGGTGGTCTGGGATTCCCATCTCTTTCAGAATGTTCCACAGTTTATTATGATCCACACAGTGAAAGGCTTTGGCATAGTCAATGAAGCAGAAATAGATGTTTTTCTGGAACTCTCTTGCTTTCTCCATGATCCAGTGGATGTTGGCAATTTGATCTCTGGTTCCTCTGCCTTTTCTAAAACCTGCTTGAACATCAGGAAGTTCACGATTCACATATTGCTGAAGCCTAGCTTGGAGAACTTTGAGCATGACTTTCCTAGCGTGTGAGATGAGTGCGATTGTGCAGTAGTTTGAGCATTCTTTGGCATTGCCTTTCTTTGGGATTGGAATGAAGACTGACCTTTTCCAATCCTGTGGCCATTGTTGAGTTTTCCAAATTTGCTGGTATATTGAGTGCAGCACTTTCACAGCATCATCTTTCAGGATTTGAAATAGCTCAATTCGAATTCCATCACCTCCACTAGCTTTGTTCGTCATGATACTCTCTAAGGCCCACTTGACTTCACATACCAAGATGTCTGGTTCCAGGTGAGTGATCACGCCATCGTGATTATCTTTGTCATGAAGATCTTTTTTGTACAGTTCTTCTGTGTATTCTTGCCACCTCTTCTTAATATCTTCAGCTTCTGTTAGGTCCATAACATTTCTGTCCTTTATCGAGCCCATCTTTGCATGAAATGTTCCCGTGATATCTCTAATTTTCTTGAAAAGATCTCTTGTTTTTCCTATTCTGTTGTTTTCCTCTATTTCTTTGCATTGATCGCTGAGGAAGGCTTTCTTATCTCTCCTTGCTATTCTTTGGAAATCTGCATTCAGATGCTTATATCTTTCCTTTCCTTGTTTACTTTTCACTTCTCTTCTTTTCACAGCCATTAAAGACTATCAAAATGTCTTATCAAAGGATTCTTTTCTGTCTGAAGAAAGCTGACTCTCCTGGGAGAGTTGGCATCATAGGAAGAGATAGTCAGAACTGGCCTTGGCTTCTTTCTATCCATAACCTCTAATTGCTAGGAGTATCCTACAGTGAAACATTTTTTTCAGGAGGTAGAGACCTAGCTTAGGCAACTGAATTTCAGAAGATACAATTTATGGCCAGTCCTTTTTAAAATGTGAATTACATCTAACCTTATGGTATTTATTTCAGTTCAGTTCAGTCGCTCAGTCATGTCCGACTCTTTGCGACCCCATGAGTCACAGCACACCAGGCCTCCCTGTCCATCACCAACTCCTGGAGTTCACTCAAACTCATGTCCATCAAGTCAGTGATGCCATCCAGCCATCTCATTCTCTGTCGTCCCCGTCTCCTCCTGCCCCCGATCCCTCCCAGCATCAGACTTTTTTCCAGTGAGTCAACTCATTGCATGAGGTGGCCAAAGTATTGGAGTTTCAGCTTCAGCATCAGTCCTTCCAATGAACACCCAGGACTGATCTACTTTAGAATGAACTGGTTGGATCTCCTTGCAGTCCAAGGGACTCTCAGGAGTCTTCTCCAACACCACAGTTCAAAAGCATCAATTCTTTGGCGATCAGCTTTCTTCACAGTTCAACTCTCACATCCATACATGACCACGGGAAAAACCATAGCCTTGACTAGGTGGACTTTGGTTGGCAAAGTAATGTCTCTGCTTTTTCATATGCTATCTATGTTGGTCATAACCTTCCTTCCAAGGAGTAAGCGTCTTTTAATTTCCTGCCTGCTATCAGCATCTGCAGTGATTTTGGAGCCCAAAAAAATAACGTCTGACACCATTTCCACTGTTTCCCCATCTATTTCCCATGAAGTGATGGGACCGGATGCCATGATCTTCGTTCTCTGAATGTTGAGCTTCAAGCCAAACTTTTCACTCTCCTCTTTCACTTTCATCCAGGGGCTTTTGAGTTCCTCTTCACTTTCTGCCATAAGGATGATGTCATCTGCATATCTGAGGTTATTGATATTTCTCCCAGCAATCTTGATTCCAGCTTGTGCTTCTTCCAGCCCAGCGTTCCTCATTATGTACTCTGCATAGAAGTTAAATAAGCAGGGTGACAATATACAACCTTGACATACTCCTTTTCTTATTTGGAACCAATCTGTTGTTCCATGTCCAGTTCAAACTGTTGCTTCCTGACCTGCATACAGGTTTCTCAAGAGGCAGGTTAGGTGGTCTGGTATTCCCATCTCTTTCAGAATGTTCTACAGTTTATTGTGATCCACACAGTCCAAGGCTTTGGCATAGTCAATGAAGCAGAAATAGATGTTTTTCTGGAACTCCCTTGCTTTCTCCATGATCCAGTGGATGTTGGCAATTGGATCTCTGGTTCCTCTGCCTTTTCTAAAACCTGCTTGAACATCTGGAAGTTCATGGTTCACATATTTGTGAACCCTGGCTTGGAGAATTTTGAGCATGACTTTCCTAACGTGTGAGATGAGTGCAATTGTGCGGTAGTTTGAGCATTCTTTGGCATTGCCTTTCTTTGGGATTGGAATGAAGACTGACCTTTTCCAGTCCTGTGGTCACTGCTGAGTTTTCCAAATTTGCACTCAATATGGTATTTCATTAGTGAATGCCTTATTTTTAGAAGTTTTTCATTTTACATTTGCTTATAATTATCATCCACATCCTTTTGAATTTTAATTCTATATGCAAGTTTAAATGTATTTCTATTTGGATCATCATTCAGTGAGCTCTAAAAAGTTTGTGAATACAATCTGATCTGCATTTCCCTTGCCTCCAGTAACCCTGCAGACACAAAGCCATTCTAATTCCTCCCACAGCAGAGGATAGAGAAGGATCAGATTACATTCCAAACTCACCTTTTAAGGAAGAGATCATAGTTTCTGAGGCCATGAATCACATTTCAGTTTGTGAGTGGGGGTGCTCTTTATCATCATATCAGTTTGTTACAAAGCTTTCAAAGTTATCCTATGGCATTAGTTAGTCCTCAAATAATATTTTAAAGTTTACTTCTAGAATTCAAACCTGAGAGAATACGGAATACAATACTTTTTAAGCAAGTAGAAAATGGGAGAGAATTCTTTGCAAAGTTTATAAACTGATGGATTTACTAATAATATTATTTTTAACTGTCATCAAATTTCTAGCCCTGTGTTTGTTCCTAATTTTTTTTTATTTTTCACATTTTTATCTTGAACAAATGTATAAAGTTAGATGATCTCTACCAGCAAGCAAAGCAGATTCCCAGAATCCCAGGTTAATCACTAATTTTTCTCAAGAGGCAGCTCTTCTGGGATGAGATAATAACCGTGTAACTGATGAGGAAAGTTAAAAACTACTTTTTCTCATTTGTAAAGAGTAGAAAGTTTAGTTATCCACAGACCAACGTAAAACACAACAATGCTTTCTCAAGTGTTTCAATCTTGTAAACAGTCCTTATTTTATTATCTTATTTATGTCTTGTCCTTATGCAGAACAGGCTTCCCTGGTGGCTCAGTGGTAAAGGATCCACCTGCCAATGCAGGAGATGTGAGTTTGATCCCTGAGTTGGGAAGATCCCCTGGAGAAGGAAATGGCAACCCACTCCAGTATTCGTGCCTGGAGAATTCCATGGATGGAGGAGCCTGGCAGGCTACAGTCCATGGGGTCACAAAGGAGTCAGAGATGACTAAGCGACTAAGCAGCAACAATAATACGGAACACAGATGATCAATGTAAAATTGCAGAGTTCCCTTTCACACTGTCCTTAAGTCATGTATTATTTTTTTCTACTTTTTTCCCAATAGAAAATTCCAAATTTTTCTTATAACTAGACAGTAATCTGAGTTACAGGCTCAAAATTGCAAGATCAATAACATCATCTTCATACATGAAGGAAAGGAGATTGTAATTATTACACTATTATTAAACATTTAGCAATTGCAATTTCACCATAGAAAAGGAGGTAACTATTATGATACGAAAATTAATATTTGCATGATATTACTTGGAAGCTGTTTGTAGTGATGCACATTTTTTTACTTTTCCTCTTTGCTCATGCTGGAAAGCTTTTGGATATGTGAATGGGAGACAAAGATTTTATTTCTCCGGCTGCTTACCATTGCTATCAGGAGAGGATAAGGCACTGTAAAGAAAATTAAGTGGGTGATTGCTGTGGCTGAATGATTCCCCTCTGTCAGCCCATGGGCAAGAATGGAGTTGAATTTAACCTTTAGTTTTTGAGGTTAGAGATAGATTAGATAAATGGGAAGCAGCCACTCCTCCCATATCCTGTTCATGGAATGTAGGAAATGACTAAAATAGGGCCCAAAGGAAATTTACTACTCAAACATATCAACGAGTAGGTTCCACAGTACTTAGGAAAAAAAGAATCCCAAGCTCTATTGTAAGAAAGAATTCTGTTTTCTAAGATGGATTGTGTAATTCTGGAGTTTCTAAAAAACGAGCTTATTTTTCAATTTATATTTGTCATTGAGTAAACAGAATCATATTTATTTCGTGGGAACCTGTTATTTGGTTTCTTCAGAATAAATAAAATTATTAAAATACCACTTACTTATTCCCCTGGCTCCTGGGTAATTGACTGATAGCAATCAATAAAAACACACCCCTTCTAACACTGACTCCAAAATTTGGCAAAAATCTGTCTTGTTTTAGAGTCTAAACTGATAATTCATAGGTGTGATTGGTATAGTTTTTTGCATACCCAGCATGTTGTACTCCATTAAATATACATATTGTTTTATTTTTTTTAAATAATGACAGCAAAAGAATAAAGAAGAATATAGTAAAATTATTTCCAAATGTACAGATCTATCAACTTGAAGTCCTTCTTATACATTCATAAGTCTACAGATCTCTATGGGCATCTAAGTCCTATTAATATCAAAGAAAATATGCACATATCTAGGCCACAGGGACCATTGAAGGAGGACCAGCTTTTTTGTTACACACAAGCTGCTCGTCAGATCCAAAGACGTCAACTTGCCTTTGCCTCAAGAGCCATGGCACTGGCAATGGTACCTCTTTTAGAACTTGTTTCCTTATACAAATCTAAAAATAATCCTTCTACAGCAGCAGCAGGAAATTTGAGCCCTGTCTCTATTTTTAAAAAGATCAAAATAAATAAATAAATAAAAAGATCAACTACAGATTTTTATAATTTTAAGGATTCTCTATTCCCCGCCCACCCCCACACCCAGCTCCTGTTGTCATCACTGCTCTTCTGTGTATGGGCCCTACCTCTGTCAATTATTTTTATTTTCAGCACAAATCAGCAAACCATGCATAAGATCAGGTGATAATGAAAATGATGGATAAATCATAATAAATAATAAAGGCCAGGCTTGTTCTTAGTTACTTTTTATTTTTAGAAATGGAGAAAGATGAATGGAAAGGTCCTTTCTAAAGGGTGGTGATGAAGTAAGGCGACTGGATTTTTATGTGTGATTCCTCAATTTTATCGCTCCATAGTCCTGACACATAAATAGGGTGAGGACTGCGGAGTGATAAGATGCCATCAAATGTGTTGTAAGCGAAAGTAGTCACATCGGAGTTACTCATGCTTGGAAATGAGAGTAAGTTTTACTAGAAGCCCCTGATTGCCTATCGTTTCACTCAGTTTATACAGGCGAGGTAGGAGAGTCTGGTGATTGAAGTCATTTTCCCAGGGATGTAATCTTTGTAGGGGTGGACAGATAAGGAAGAGATTTAGAGCTGCTTGTATTTCTTTACTTATTTACAGGAATGCTGTTAAAAGAGGACATTGGGAAATTAATTTACCTTTGGATGCAAACCCAGGACAGAACTCTGATGCTGCTATAGTTTCTGAACTCTTTCCCACTGCCAGTGCCCAAGTGAACAGAGCTCCCGAGGACCACAGCGGATTTCCGGAACTGCCACAGCTTTTCTCTGCTATTAACGGACCAGGGCATACCTCTTTGTATCAGGTTATTACTGTGCAGTCGTTAAGTCATGTCAGACTGTGTTACCCCATGGACTGCGGCCTGCCAGGCTTCCCTGTCCTTCAGTATCTCCCAGAGTTTGCTCAAACTCATGTCCATTGTGTCAGGTATGAAATTCGAAATGACCTCTCTCAGAAGCTCACACTTCACTACTGGTCTCTCTCTAGCTTTCCCCTATCTTTCTCTCTCTCCTATAACATTTTCTGAACAAGGCTCTATTGTTATGATTTTGGACTGTTTGGTGAGAAGTGGTGAGGGAGCACATTATTTAAGAATGCTTTGTTGCCTCTAGGGAAACTTGGCAGAAACTAAGAGGACTTACTGAGGCTGCAAATTAAATATGTGTTCACATTTTGAATCCATAGGAAGAAATACCGACAAACACAAGATGTTGTGCCTCACTCATAATAAGATGGAAATTAGAACAATGTGATATAATTTTTCACCATTTAGAGAGGAAAAGATTTCTTCAGTATCACCCAGCACTTGAGTGGACAGGGAAATGTAAGCACGTTCCCTTTGGATAACAATTTGGCATCATCTATCAAAATTTAACGTGTGTATACTCTTGGACCCAGCAGTTTCATCTCTCTGAACTTTTTCTAGTAGCTCTACTCATTCAAACAGGCAAAGATATGATTGCAAAGAGGTTTAATGCAACATTTGTATGTTGTGTTAATATATAAACAGCCACATTTTAATATTCGCTTTTTTTTAAATGGGGAAACCATTTTCATCCATCATCAAGATACTTGTTACATAAGTTATGGCATAACAACTCAATGGATTTTTATGACAGATTTTAATGTGATAGGTCTAAGTTTTCACAATGCATAATGAGTGCAAGAAAGCTATGTACACACATAGCAAGATCTATATAAGTGCAAGAAAATATTCACAGTTATTTCCTTGGAAGAGTGAGAATGAAGATCAGGAGCATTTGATTTTTTTACATGAAAAACTTGGAATGGAGAAAATAATTTCTTCTTGTGATCAACCTGGTTTTGTATATTTTGTTTTCTTTTTTAAAAATATGTTTTTTAATTGAAATGTCATAAAATTGCTTTAGAATAATACACTCGTGATTATAGTTTCTGCAGTATATTCATACGAGACTTTTCTTATGACTGTAATAAATAATGAAAAAACACACCCAGCAAAAGCTCAATGCCAGGTGGTGAAGCTTCTGGAGACAAAGCTTTTGCTGAAGCCTCAAGGCACTGCCCATAACTAGCTCCCTGAAAAGAAATGAGCTTCTTGTAAAAACCTGTCTCCAGACACCACGCCATAAATTTCTGAAAACCTGCTTTCTTTCCTGCATAGCCAAAGCTATGTTATATGCTTTACAAAATGCCATATAAATTTGATTTAATACTTAAATATGTTTTAGTTATTTGGCTACTGGGGACAAAATTCTTGGATAAACATTTTCATTAAACGAGACTCTCTTTTTTTCCCCACTGTTCAGGAAAAGATAGTCATCATTAACGAAAATTACATCAGACATGTATATAACGCTCTTAAGCCTCAAGGTCGTGACATACAATTTGCAAGATATTTCTAGGAATCACTTGATCCATTAAAGATATAGACTCTTCTGATGTGGAAAAAAAGAGGTAGAAAAGAGGAGAGGCAGGAGCTGGGAGAGAGAGACAGAGAGGATGAAAGGGTGGGGGCTCCGGGGGAGACAAAAGGAAAGAGGAGGAGAAAAGGGAATTCAGAGGAACAGAGAAAGAATTTAAAAAGCTATAGAGAAGGAAAAAGAAATCAATATCTGTAAAACAAAAACACAAACAAAACAGTTACTTTGGAAATTTACACTGGAAGTTTTGAAGAATCATTTTCTCTAGGCCATTTATGTTATACCTGAGGAAACTGAAATCCAGACGAATTTCTCAAAGATGGAGTCAGATGATACTGAATTTAACAGGATATCCTGCTTCCCTTCCTTGGGGCTTCCCAGGTGGCTCAGTGGTAAAGAATCCGCCTGCCAGTGCAGGAGATGCCAGAGACATAGGTTTGATCAGGGGTATCCCCTGGAGTAGGTAATGACAACCCACTCCAGTATTGTTGCCTGGGAAATTGCATGGACCGAGGAGCCTGACAGGCTAGAGTCCATAGAGTCACAAGGCATGATGAAGCACTTGGACTCAAGAGAATCCTTATGCATGCAGGGTTGTTGACCTGAGTTAGCATTGCCTTTCTCAACACTAATCTTTCCAACATAGACCTTGATAGAGGACAGATCTATTCTTCTTTAACTTTTCTTTATGTGTGACTCTAAAGAATGAAACATTTTGCCTTAGTGTAACATACGTATTAAAAAGCAGAGACTTTACTTTACCAACAAAGGTCCATCTAGTCAAAGCTTTGGTTTTTCCAGTAGTCATGTATGGATGTGAGAGTTGGACTGTAAAGAAAGCTGAGCACCGAAGAATTGATGCTTATGAACTGTGGTGTTGGAGAAGACTCTTGAGAGTCCATTGGACAGCAGGGAGATCCAACCAGTCCATCCTAAAGGAAATCAGTCCTGAATATTCATTGGAAGAACAGATGCTGAAGCTGAAACTGCAATACTTTGGCCACCTGATGCGAAGAACTGACTCACTTGAATAGACCCTGATGCTGGGAAAGATTGAGGGCAGGAGGAGAATGGGATGACAGAGGATGAGATAGTTGGATGGCATCACCAACTCAATGGACATGAGTTTGGGTAAACTCTGGGAGTTGGTGATGGACAGGGAAGCCTGGCGTGCTGCAGCCCATTGGGTTGCAAAGAGTCGGACACGACTGAGCAACTAAACTGAACTGAACATACATTTTTATTTGATTTGAGTTAGAGATGTCTAAACCCAGACATGCAGTGAAGAGTTGGCAACAACAACCCACTACCCTCTTTCCAGATGGACAAAGCCTTATACTGCAAGCCCCCCCCACCACCACCACCACAGGGTGCCAGTCTTTCTCTGCTCTACAAGGCCAACCAATCCATCTCTAAAGTCTTCAGCATTGATTCTAAATCTGGTTGCTTTGCAGTCCCAGGGAACATTCCATTCTCTAGGGTTGTGCCAATAAGTGCAACTTCATATCTGGCCCATTTGCATCCCCCAAATACAGCTGTCTGGGTTTGGTAACTTTAAAATCTTGCCCCTAACCAAATTTTGAAGATCAGTGATAGCTTTGGGAAAACAGAGGAGGAGAAGCTTTCCAAAAATTTCATAGCATAAAAATTTAATAATTCACTTGATTGAAAGTCTTTATTCCTATTATCACTTCTTATTCCATCAGCATTTTAGTATCCATCATCACATATTTATATTATCTGTTTACTATTTATTTGAACATGCTGAGTGGCAGATGGGATCTTAGTTCCCTGACCAGGGATCAAACCTATGCCCTCTACATTGGAACACAGAGTCTCAACCATGAAACATCAGGAAGTCCTGATCTATTTTAGTGACCTTACTTTTACATCATTTAAGATGTTTATCAGTAGTATTTTCAGGCCACTATTGGCTAACCATTTATTTAACAGATTCAACTGTTTTCTGTAAGAAAATACTCAAGGAGGAATGAGTAGTTTATTCTGAGGAATTAAATGAAGCCACTATGCCCCCTGAACCAAGAACACAATTGAAACTAGCAATAAAATTTCCCTACTCTACGGGGTTCTCTACCCACAGGTTGACTCAGGTTTCAAATGTGGGTCATTTTGGGTTAAGTTAAATTGTATGAGGAGAGAGGGAATGTCTTTTCTCAAGTTCTCAGAGAATTGCAATTTAGAATATTCATCAGGAAATTGCTCTATGGTGTGAAATTGAAATGTAGCATTGGGCTTGAGCCTTTAATGTGAAAAGTATGTGTCCAAAATTTTAACTAGATGCTTTTTAAATATGATCCTCACTCATTTTGGTAAATCCTTTCATTTCTAAATAGGAAATTAAGTCTTTTTATTTAAGCAATTTTATTTAGCTCAAAAAACACTTTTTTGAGCATTTTACCAGGAACAAGATAGTCCACTATGTTCAACAGGGATTTAAAATTAATGATTGTGGTACAAATAGCCAAGGAACTCAGAGAAATAGGCAATGCACAGACATCTTTATATATCTACCAAGGGACAGACTGAGTTGGTTGCGTAGAGGGATATATAAATGGTACAGGAGGACAGAAGGAGAAGAGTTACATTTGATTAGAAATATAAAGGGTTACTTGAAGAAAGGTACAATTTTAACAACCATAAACAAAGCTCCTTGAAGCAATGACCTCCAAGAGAATACTTGTTCAAAATTTCAGTTAAGTAAAAATGGATCAATTAGAAAGAAAATACTGAGATGGTTTTTAATATTTGTGATCTAATTATTTGAAATATTTATTTCTTAATAAACCAGTTATTTTTTTTCAATAGTGTGTGATGGTTAATTTCTGTGTCCATGTAACTGGACACCAGGTGCCCAGATATTTGGTGAGATGTTATTCTGGGTGTGTCTGTGTGGCTGATTTTTGAATGATGTTAGCTTCGAATGCCTGGAAAAACTGAAGGCAGGAGAGGACAGTGTTAGAGGACGAGATGGCTGGATGGCATCACTGTTGCAATGGGCATGAACTTGGGCAAACTCTGGGCGATGGTGAGGGACAGGGAGGCCTGGCCTGCTGCAGTCCATGGCATCACAAAGAGTCAGACACGACTGGGGGACTGAACAACAACTTCGAATCACTACTGACTAAGGTAGGTTGCTCTCCCTAATGTGGGTTACCCTTGTCCAATCAATTGAAGGCCTGAATAGAAGAAAAGATTGACGTTCCTGGGAGTAAAGAGAGCACCCAAAGTCTGGACATTAGTGGTTTCCTGCTTCCAGACTGGAACTTACACCATCAGCTCTTTGGGGTCTCCAGTTTGCCAACCACAGATCTTGGAGTTTCTCAGCCTCCTTAGTCATGAGTCAATTCCTTAATCTCACTCCCTCTTAATTTCTCCCTCCCTGCCCCTCTGCATTCTATTGATTCATTGTCTCTGGAGACCACCTAATTGATACAAATATATACGTTTAATTCATAAATTTAAAAAAGTATATGCTGATGCTGCTGCTGCTGCTAAGTCACTTCAGTCGTGTCCGACTCTGTGTGACCCCATAGACGGAAGCCCACCAGGCTCCCCGTCGCTGGGATTCTCCAGGCAAGAACACTGGAGTGGGTTGCCATTTCCTTCTCCAATGTGTGAAAGTGAAAAGTGAAAGTGAAGTCGCTAAGTCGTGTCCGACCCTTAGCGACCCCACGGACTGCAGCCTACCAGGCTCCTCCATCCATGGGATTTTCTAGGCAAGAGTACTGGAGTGGCTTGCCATTGCCTACTTGGGTTATAAAGGATTGCCCAACTTTTTCTACTAATAGATACGTGTATTCAAACATATGTACACATATGGTTATTAAAGCTGGAAGGATATTTTTCATTAAAAAATCAGAATGTGACAGTTGACAACTGCCCACAGATATTATCTTTTTAAAGAAAAATTTACTTCTGCTTTTTATTGAGACTTTCCTTACTCAGATACTGCCTGCACTATTAAATCCCATTGGCTGAGATTTAATAGAGACTTAAAAACAAACTGGAAAGTAAAAGAGAACTAACGGAAAACACATGACCCCTCACCACATACACCCCATCATCACCACCACAGCGATAACAAACATATCAAATCAGGCATTTAAAAGTCAGATTTCTGGTATGATCAAAATTCATATGCGTATAAAATTCCTGGACACTGTCCTATCCACACTTTATCTTATGAACTAATCACAGTCCATTACAAGATAGTTAAACTCATACTTCTTAAGCACTTTGCTTTATGTTTTTTAAAAATATCTTCAATTATTGTCATCTTTATAATTAATGCCCAAAAATAATAATTCTACCTTGTATGCTGAATTGCTCAGTCATGTCCTACTCTTTGCCGCTCCATGAACTGTATGTAGCCTGCCAGGCTCCTTAGTTTTTTGCTAAGTACCTGCCAGTGAGTTTTGGTTTCTCATCTGAAGAATGTAATGGGAAGGATTACGCTGTTGACACACACAATCACCATGGAGGACCATGGCTGAGATTTCACTATATGAGGCAAGAAGTAATATTGTTCCTTTATTAAGCCACTTCTAGTCATGCTTTAACTATAAGTATAGCAGTTGTAAAAATTCCATGTATAAATAAGGGCAAATATATTTACGTTTTTGGAATAAGAGATGTGATAGGTATCACAGATCAAAAGAAAAGCAGTTACAAAGACGTCAATAGTAAAAAGACAGGATATGTGTGAAAATCTGAATACTCTGATCTGTGTACAATGCATGATGTTCAGAGGGTGCAGTGGCAAGCAAGTCTGATAGATACGCAGGAAGTATATTGCCTAGATTCTTATTTGTCATGGCAAGGGGTTATGATGATTTTTATAGACCTATGGTCCAGAGCAGAGGGTTCTGTCCCAGATAGGCATTGCTAGTCTAGTGACAAATACCTGTATCAGGTTATTTTTCATGTCTACACACTTTACTTACCATTAAGTATTTCCTTTCTGGTTCAGAGATAAAATTTAGAAAGAACTAGGCTTCTTTTTTGATCAATTTCATACACAGGGAGCAGGGAGAGGGGAGTTTCAGCATGAACTCCATCTGCCATCTTGGCTCAGAAGTCCCTGAAATCAGTCTTCACTCAGTGTCTTCTTTTTGGATAAAATCGCGTTCATGTTAAAAAATAAAATAAAACTGATTGATCCTCCTATCCTACTTTTTCTTTATGATTCAAATACCCTACGAGAGTTGTTCTCATGACTTTCTAAGTATTTATCATATATACATGCTCTGGGTTCAGGAAATTTCTACTCCATTATTATTTCGCTTATTAAACATACTAACCTTTCTTTTCTTGTGTTACTTTGTTCTGAAAATGCTTGTTCCTCATTTCTTCACATGACTGGCTACTTCTGATCATTCAGAAGGGATTTTCCTAATCATTTTATCTAATGTGGCACTGCTTTGTCATTCTCTATCAAATTGCATTGTAACATTTTCACAGTGCTTAAGCATACCTAAAGTAGTTTATTCCTTTATTTTTTCACTCTGTGAAAACAAGTACCTTATACTCTGTTTTCAACGACTAGAACATTCAAAGATAATTTTGAACAAATGAGCTAAGGAATGAGGGACTGGGAAGGCAGTAAATAAAAATTTAAAGAATAAATGTTAGATTTTATAAATACAGTAGTGCCTAAATTAAAGACAGCATGCATTATTTACATAGAATTCAACCTCGACTTAATGATACTCTATATTATTCATTTGGAATTCAATCCATTCAAAAATGATTTAGAATTTACTAAGATGGGAACTGTACATGGAACAATAGACTGGTTCCAAATAGGAAAACGAGTACGTGAAGGCTGTATATTGTCACCTTGTTTATTTAACTTATATGCAGAGTACATCATGAGGAACGCTGGGCTGGAAGAAGCACAAGCTGGAATCAAGATTGCTGGGAGAAATCTCAATAACCTCAGATATGCAGATGACACTACCCTTATGGCAGAAAGTGAAGAGGAACTCAAAAGCCTCTTGATGAAAGTGAAAGAGGAGAGTGAAAAGGTTGGCTTGAAGCTCAACATTCAGAAAACAAAAATCATGGCATCTGGTCCCATCACTTCATGGGAAATAGATGGAAAAACAGTGGAAACAGTGTCAGACTTAATTTTTTGAGGCTCCAAAATCACTGCGGATGCTGATTGCAGCCAGGAAATTAAAAGACGCTTACTCCTTGGAAGGAAAGTTATGACCAACCTTGATAGTATATTAAAAAGCAGAGACATTACTTTGCCAACCAAGGTCTGTCTAGTCAAGGCTATAGTTTTTCCCGTGGTCATGTATGGATGTGAGAGTTGGACTGTGAAGAAAGCTGATCGCCGAAGAATTGATGCTTTTGAACTGTGGTGCTGGAGAAGACTCTTGCGAGTCCCTTGGACTGCAAGGAGATCCAACCAGTCCATTCTAAAGGAGATCAATCCTGGGTGTTCATTGGAAGGACTGATGCTAAAGCTGAAACTCCAATACTTTGGCCACCTCATGTGACGAGTTGACTCACTGGAAAAGTCTCTGATGCTAGGAAAGGTTGGGGGCGGGAGGAGAAGGCGACGACAGAGAATGAGATGGCTGGATGGCATCACCGACTCTGTGGACATGAGTTTGAGTGAACTCCGGGAGTTGGTGATGGACAGGGAGGCCTGGCGTTCTGTGATTCATGGGGTCGCGGAGAGTCGGACACGACTGAGCGACTGAACTGAACTGAACTGAACTGAAGATGGTGTCAGAGAAAATAGAAATGGAAAGTAGAAATAATACCTGTAGCTGATTCATGTTGATATATGGCAAAAACCATCACATGATTGTAAAGTAATTATCTGCCAATAAAAATAAATTAATTTTTAAAAAAGAAAGTGTCATCAATATAGGCAGGTAATTTAATATGGGAGAAAACCATAAATTGGATAAATTTTAAAAAACTGACTTTGAGTCATCAGCTCTGAGTATCAGGGAAGATAATTATTTCATTAAGAGAGACTGGGAATCTTATAAGGGGCCATATGTGGATGAGAAAATGCATCTGTGTAGAATGCATTGTGTGTGACAGCTCAGCGGGACTCCCAGGTGGAGATGTTCAGTGTGCAGCTGAAACCATGGACTCGAAGGCTGGGGAGGGGACACAGGTTTGAAGAGAAATATCTGGGAATAATCCTGACAGAGGTGATGATTGAAGCTGTGGGATCCCATGAGATCATGTAGAGAATTTCATCCTTACTCCTCCTGGACAATCACAGAAATCATACTGGGGGAAAGCTTTTCCTTGGGAATTTATAGGCCTTTCATAGGTATCAGTGAAAAAGGCTTTCATTTAAAATGAGAAATGACTGACGTTTAGACACTGGCATGGGACAGCAATTTCCCTTTCCTAGCTATTTCATGAGTGTGTCGCCTGTGATAAATGCTGGCCAGACCTACAACTCTGAGTTAAGGGGGTATGGGATGTAGAATGCTAAGCCTATTTAGCGAGCACAGATCAAAAATTCAAAGGAGAATAAGGAAATATTCATTTTAATACTAAAAGTAATGTTCTTTTCAAAAAGCTACTTTTTTTGTGAGAAACTATACAAATCAGCATGACTTTTCAACAGAATAGAGACACCCATCAGTCAGGGTTTCTTATTGTTCATATTAGGACTCTTTTCACAATGTGTTTGGAAGCAGACTCAAAAAATCATATCATTAGGCTATAATCACACATCTGATTATCCTGGTGCCTAGAAATGAGAAAAAACTGAGTAAAACACACGGCTTTGAAATGGAATAAAGAAAGTATCAAAAAGTTCTGTTGTTTCTTTCATGTCATGTGCCCAGTGGCTCAGTCATGTCTGACTATTTGCGGCCTCATGGACTATAGCCCACCAGGCTCCTCTGCCTATGGAATTTTTCAGGCAAGAATATTGGAGGGAGGTTGCCATTTCCTACTCCAGGGGTTCTTCCTGACCCAGGGGTTGAACCCATGCCTCTTGTGTCTCCTTTGGCAGGTGGATTCTTTGCCACTAGTGCCATCTGGAAAGCCTCCTGTTTTGCTGGTACTTTGTATTAACTATCTCTCTCTCTGTTATCTGCATGATTCCTGTATGGGGACATCAGTTGCTCTTTGGACCTCTTGACTTGGTTAACTTTGACATTTCTCCTATTCATGACCTTTTAACAATGCTCTTTTTAAAAAGTGTTTGCTCCTTTGGTGAGTTTCCATAATCACCTCATAGGATAAACAGACCTGAGAAACTTAAGTTTTCCTCCTATATTCCAGTTTTTTAAACTGTGATGTTATGGCATTCTAAATCACTGAAACAACTTTAGTACTTAGTAAAAGAGCTGAAAGTAACATTAGGTTTTTATACGCATTGAGAAGAATATTGCTTTCATAGTATTATAGGTGTGAATCATAACTGATATACAGATGCTTGGGAGGATGTTTTTAAGAAAATAAAGGGAAAGCCAGTAGATATGATTTATTTGGACTTCCAGGGTATTTTTCTAAAGCACCACATTAGGGGATTAAATAATTTTGACAAGTACAATGTAAGAAACAGATCACTACTATGGATTTTTAAAAGTGGTTGTGAGAGAATACTTGTAAACTTGAAAAGAGTAGTCAATATTTTGTCCAGAAAGTTTCAGGCCATTTAAAAACCTACTTTGATGATAGTTTTAATAAAACTTGTAAGGAAAACTGAACAATAGGCTATTCAAACTTGTGTCCTGACACGCTAGTCCACTCACTGACAGTGGCATCTGATTTTGGTTAAATAGGAAATAATAAAAATTTTAGATTATATTTTTTAAAAAAGAGTAACAAAGATAGAAACAAACTGTATTCTAAGCACAAGAATAGCCTTCTTGTAAACTTTCTTTTTGCCTAAATTATAAAAAGTTGTTCTTTATTGATTGCAACCGAAGACTAATACTGATAAAAATCAGTTTGTCTCTCCCTTTAAAAATTAAACACTTTTTTCCTTATTTTATAAGTGACAGGTCTCAGTATAGAATACTTGAAAAGGCATGAAATTTCACCAATTAGATATAGCCATTATTTTCCCTTATGTTTTATGTATAAGTGTGTCTATGTATGTTACAAAAGATTGATTTTGTAGGTTAGTTATCATTTTCCATTTTCTATTCTTGCAACTTGGTCTAACTCATGAGAATTTTCCAATAAGCTATTCTTAAAATTTTTCTTACATTTTATTCTTTGAATATATTAAACTTACTAAAATATATCCAAAATACTGCTGGGAATACCAATATTTATTCATAACTTTTTGCATGAATATAATTTATCTTTTTTATAGGCCAAATTACATCCTTCCCAAATTCATATGTTAAAGCCTGAACAGTACCTCAGAATGTCACTGTATTTAGAGATAGGGCCTTTAAAAAGCTAACTAAATTAAAATGAAGCCATGAGGGTGAGTGGGTTCCAATATGACTTGTATCCTTATTAGAAGAGGAAACTTGAACCCCCAAAATACCAGGAATGCATGTGCACAGAGGACAAACAGATTGAGAACATCTGCTAGCAAGAAGGTGGCCATGTGCAAGCCCAGGAGAAAGGCCTCAGGAAGAACCAAACCATTGATCTTGGACTTCTTAGCCCCCAGAATATGAGAAAATAAGTTTCTGTTGTTTAAACCACCCAGACTGTGGTATTTTGTAATGGCAGCCATAGAAAACTAATACAACATTTGTGTGCAAAAGTCTAGTAAACAGATTCATCACACCTAGAAGTGGTAATTGAAAGCATGCAAGGTATTCAGAGTGTGGCTCAGGACAACCCTTCCCAATCTGCTTCAGCTTCCAAATCCCTTGCATTTTAGAATGGCTATGCTATCCTCAAACCATGTAAGAATTCTGATTCCTCTTCCTCCTTAAATCTACTGACTTATGATTTAAGTAATGTGTTGCTTAAGCTATTTATGCTGTGACTCTTATATTTGAACTTACTTTTATTTTTTATTTTTTTCCAATTTTATTTATTTATTTTTTTCAAGTTGAACAGACTAAATTTCTTTAAACAAACTTATACTCCAGAGTCCTTTAAAAACTTAATAGCATTTATACATTGAAGGTATTTGATTTTCTTGTAACTAGCACTTCAAATGCAACAAGCATTTGAAGCAACAAGCATTTGACCCAACAAGTAAAACTTTCTACTATTCACAACTTTTATAAATAAAATAAATTAAATGTACAGTGAATAAGTTCTCTGAAATATTTCAATATTTCTGCAGGTTTAGTAACATCATAAAATACATTTCAACTAAAATTCACAAATCTAAAAACCTGTTAGGCATTTTTAGGCGTTTTAAGTTGGAAATGAAGACCAATGTTACATCGTAATATGCCAATTACAAATAGTACTTCAAATAGCAAATACTACAGTTTGTCCCAAACTTTAAAAACTATTCATGAACTCAACACTGAACTATTGATGGCTATGAGAATTGTTTCCTAGCCTTTTTGAAAATTTCAACCCATTTACGTTTAAGGTAATTATTGATAAGTACGATCCCGTAGCCATTTTCTTTATTGCTTTGGGTTCAAGTTTATACACTCTTTCTGTGTTTCCTGTCTATAGAAGATCCTTTAGCATTTGTTGGAGAGCTGGTTTGGTGATGCTGAATTCCCTCAGCTTTTGCTTGTCTGTAAAGCTTTTGATTTCTCCTTCATATTTGAATGAGATCCTTGCTGGGTATAGTAATCTGGGCTGTAGGGTATTTTCTTTCATCACTTTAAGTATGTCTTGCCACTCCCTTCTGGCCTGAAGAGTTTCTGTTGAAAGATCAGCTGTTATCCTTATGGGAATCCCCTTATGCGTTATTTGCTGCTTTTCCCTTGCTGCTTTTAATATTTGTTCTTTGTGTTTGATCTTTGTTAATTTGATTAATATGTGTCTTGGAGTATTTTGCCTTGGGTTTATCCTGTTGGGGACTCTCTGGGTTTCTTGGACTTGGGTGATTATTTCTTTCCCCATTTTAGGGAAGTTTTCAACTATTATCTCCTCAAGTATTCTCTCATGGTCTTTCTTTTTGTCTTCTTCTTCTGGGACTCCTATGATTCGAATGTTGGAGCGTTTAACATTGTCCCAGAGGTCTCTAATATTGTCCTCATTTCTTTTAATTCGTTTTTCTTTTTTCCTCTCTGTTTCATTTATTTCTACAATTCTATCTTCTAGTTCGCTTATCCTGTCTTCTGCCTCTGTTATTCTACTGTTTGTTCCCTCCAGAGTGTTTCTGATCTCATCTATTGCATTATTCATTGTATATTGACTCTTTTTTATTTCTTCTAAGTCCTTATTAAATATCTTTCTTCCATCTTCTCAATCCTTTTCTCCAGGTTATTTATCTGTAACTCCATTTTGCTTTCAAGATTTTGAATCATTTTCACCATCAAAATTTGAAATTCTTTATCAGGTAAATTCCCTATATCTTCTTCTTTTGTTTGTGTTGGTGGGCAATTATCTTGTTCCTTTACTTGCTGGGTATTTCTCTGCCTCTTCATCTTGCTTATATTGCTTTGCTTGGGGTGGCCTTTCCCTCTTCTTGCAGTTTGTGGAGTTCTCTTTATTACGTAGTTTCTTCACTGTGTGTGGGGTTGGACGGGTGACTTGTCCGGGTTCCCTGGTTAGGGAAGCATGTGTCGGTGTTCTGGTGGGTGGAGCTGGATTTCTTCTCTCTCCTTTAGAAGACAATGGGCTGCTTTTCTGGGAGCCTGATGTCCTCTGCCAGTATTCAGAAGTTGTTTTGTGGACTTTACTCCGCGTTCAAATGTTCTTTTGATGAATTTGTGGGGGAGAAAGTGGTCTTGCCATCTTATCCCTCCGCCATCTTGTTCCTTCCTCCCCAGAACACTGGATTCTTATATTCCACTTGGTCGTGGAGTATCTCTTCCCAGCTGCTCCAGCAAGGCGCAGCCGCTGTACCTTACCTCGGACGAGGGGTATCTCCTCAAGGCCGTGCCTCCTGCTTTGAATGTAGATCAGCTCCTCTCGGCCCTCCGGTGCCCAAGCAGCCACCGCCTCCTGAACGTGGTACAGCTCCTCTCGGCCACCGCCCTAACCCTGGGCGCAGGGTAGCTCATCTCAGCCACGATTCTGCACGTGGTCGGTTGTGCCGGAGCCGGGCGTCTCCCGCGTCTGCGCCGCCGGAGCCAGGCGTCTCCCGCGTCTGCGCCGCCGGAGCCGGGCGTCTCCCGCGTCTGCCTGAACTTACTTTTAAATGAAACAATCATTTAATACTTTTGTTAATCATTACCTCTCAACTAAAACAACATCACAGCTTTTTAAAAAATTCTCCAAGACAGTTCTTTCCTGGGCCCTTTTAAATTAAAAGAAAATTCCTGAAGCACAATTGGAATAATTATTGTACTCAGAAATCTTTATGTTTTGTTGCTATTCTTTTCCACTAAAATAGCAATAAATGCTTTTCAGACAATATCAGGAAACATATATATATTTAAATGCACTACTATTCTTACATTCAGAGTTAAATACTGGTAATGTTTGTGAGTTTTTTCTTCAGATTTTTATTTTCTGCTTACATGATGGTGATCATGGTGATAGAGTTGTTTGCAGTGCTTGCAATGCTTTTGTATTAAAATTGTTTATAGAAGCAATGCAACCTGTTAGGAAAGTTAGAAAAATGTTGAAAGTCCACAAAGGAGGAAAGAAGAATATCCACCAAGAATTCTACTCTGCAAAAAAAAAAAAAAAAAAATGATAAATACCAGGAAGATTTTGATGCATCCCTAGCAATCTTTACTCTTTTTTTTTTCTTTATAGTTGAGATCATCATACAGATTTAACTGGAGTTAAATAAACAGAGTCACCATTCCTAGATAAAAACAAAGCAAGTAGTGGTTTATTGACAAACATTATCTAACACTGGATATATTTTAGCCATACCAGTTAAATAGCAAAACACATGGACAGAAAATACTTGAAAAGTGTAGTATGATTTTTCAAAGGTACTGAAAATCAATACTGAGTTTCTTAGCCATATAAATGGACATAAAAGACTTTTCCCCTCAAATTTTATTCTTTTTGTTGTAATCTCCTAAGCCATATGCTAAGTATATAAATAAAGGACTTCATGGAAAAGGGCTGAACCACAGTAAAACTAGTAATTATTTAAATTTCTCCAAATATAGGAGAAATCTTTGTCAACTATGGTGTTAAAGAGATTTCATCTTGCTAATAGTGAACTGAATAATTAGAGTCAAATCCTTCAGTTTAGGAATCCAGCGAATACTGTTTAGAGCGTATGGTTGGATGGTGCTTAGTCACTCAGTCATGTCTGACTCTTTGTTACCTTTTGGATTGTAGCCCACCAGGCTCCTCTGTCTGTGGGTTTTTTTTTTTTTTTTAAGGCAAGAATACTGGAATGAGTTGCCATTTCCTCCTCCAGGGTATCTTCCTAACCCAAGGATCGAACCCACATGTCCTGTGTCTCCAATATTGCAGGTGGATTATTTACCCACTGAGCCATTGAGGAAACCCCAAAAATGAATGGCTGGAGAAATAGCCAAGACACAACTAGAGAGGCCCAGTTCTACTGGGACCAGCTAAAACACCAGCTAGAAGAAATGTCAAAATGAAAGCAAAGCAAACAACAACAACAAATCCCTGAGTACAAACAAACGAAATCTAACAGTATCCATAACTAATCTAACAGTTATGTTCGATCATCTAAAATCTAGAAAATTTACGCAGCCAAAACCTAGGAGAAGGCAAGAAACTGGAGAGGAAAGCCTAGAACTCAAATCTGTTTTGCTCTGAAGGTTACTTATCAAATTAGAAATAACAACTGTGAAACTGAACTACAGTTTTAGCAGCTTGATAGGGTTCTAGGAGAATAAATAAGAAGAGAAAAAAGCCCAGGGTTCACTAAGATAAGAATTTTGAAACTGCTCCTGTATACCCACTTTGAGATGAGACCCAGTAGGGCTATTCCTCTTAGTAACAGTGAACCTGAAATGAACTAGCCTGTGTTCCAGGTTTCTAGGGTCATTTGGTGACTGTAAACATGAAATTCAGACATAAAGTTGGTTATGAGTTGATACCCTCCCAAAGGCCTAGCAAAAGCCACAAAGATCTGCTCTAGAGGGATGTATAATCATCCTCAGTCTCAAACTGTTTCTCCATATAATTTCCAAAATAATTTGCTTTCAAGGATAATAAAACACATGGGGAAATAAGACATCCACTGTGAGTGAGAACCAAAGAAACCAGGCAATAACAATAAGTTAACAAGCACTTCAGCTATTAAAATTATCTGACACAGAGTATAAAACAATTATGCTTCTTATTTTAAAAACAAAGAGCTTGAAAATGTTTGCTGCTGCTGTTGCTAGGTCACTTCAGTCATGTCCGACTCTGTGTGACCCCATAGACGGAAGCCCACCAGGCTCCCCCGTCCCTGGGATTCTCCAGGCAAGAACACTGGAGTGGGTTGCCATTTCCTTCTCCAATGTGTGAAAGTGAAAAGTGAAAGTGAAGTCGCTCAGTCGTGTCCAACCCATAGCGACCCCACGGACTGCAGCCTACCAGGCTCCTCCATCCATGGGATTTTCTAGGCAAGAGTACTGGAGTGGCTTGCCATTGCCTTCTCTGGAAAATGTCTGCAGCGTACACAAAATATAAAAGGTGGCATAGTGAGTTTGAAAAAAGAACTGAGTAAAACTTGTAGAATTGAAAAGATGATACCTGAGGTTAGTAGATGCAAACTACATATTACATACAGAATACTTAAACAACGAGGTCCTACTGTATGTTACAGGGAACTGTATTCAATCAATTCAGTTCAGTTCGGTCTCTCAGCCATGTCCAACTCTTTGTGACCCATGGACTGCAACACGACAGGCCTCTGTGTCTATCACCAACTCTCGGAGTTTACCCAAACTCATGTCCATTGAGTTGGTGATGCCATCCAACCATCTCATCCTCTGTCATCCCCTTCTCCTCCTGCCCTCAATTTTTCCCAGCATCAGGGTCTTTTCAAATGAGTCAGCTCTTCTCATCCGGTGGCCAAAGTATTGGAGCTTCAGCTTCAACATCAGTCCTTCCAATGAACACTCAGGACTGATTAACTTTAGGATGGACTGGTTGGATCTCCTTGCAGTCCAAGGGACTCTCAAGACTCTTCTCCAACATCACAGTTCAAAAGCATCAATTCTTCTGCACTCAGCTTACTTTATAGTCCAACTCTCACATCCATACATGACTACTGGAAAAACCATAGCCTTGAAGTGATGGACCTTTGTTGGCAAAGTGGTGTCTCTGCTTTTTAATATGCTGTCTATGTTGGTCAAAACTTTCCTTACAAGGAGTAAGCGTATTTTAATTTCATGGCTGCAGTCACTATCTGCATTGATTTTGGAACACCCCAAAATAAAGTCAGTCACTGTTTCCACTGTTTCCCCATCAATTTCCCATGAAGTGATGGGACAAGAGGCCATGATTTTAGTTTTCTGAATGTTAAGCTTGAAACCTTTTCACTCTCCTCTTTCACTTTCATCAAGAGGCTCTTTAGTTCTTCACTTTTTGCCATAAGGGTGGTGTCATCTGCCTACCTGAGGTTACTGATATTTCTTCCAGCAATCTTGATTCCAGCTTGTGCTTCATCCAGCCCAGCGTTTCTCATGATGCACTCTGCATATAAGTTAAATAAGCAGGGTGACAATATACAGCCTTGGCATACTTCTTTTTCTATTTGGAACCAGTCTGTTGTTCCGTGTCCAGTTCTAACTGTTGCTTCCTGACCTGCCTACAGATTTCTCAAAGGCAAGTCAGGTGGTCTGGTATTCCCATCTCTTTCAGAATTTTCCACAGTTTATTGTGATCCACACAGTCAAAGGCTTTGGCATAGTCAATAAAGCAGAAATAGATGTTTTTTCTGGAACTCTCTTGCTTTTTCCATGATCCAGCAGATGTTGGCAATTTGATCTCTGGTTCCTGTGCCTTTTCTGAAACCAGCTTGAATATCTGGAAGTTCATGTTTCATGTATTGCTGAAGCCTGGCTTGGAGAATTTTGAGCATTACTTTACTAGCACGTGAAATGAGTGCAATTTTGTGATTAGTTTGAGCATTCTTTGGCATTCTCTTTCTTTGGGATTGGAATGAAGACTGATCTTTTCCAGCCCTATGGCCACTGCTGAGTTTTCCAAATTTACTGGCATATTGAGTGTAGCACTTTCACAGCATCATCTTTCAGGATTTGAAATAGCTCAACTGGAATTCCATCACCTCCACTAGCTTTGTCCGTAACGATGCTTCCTCAGGCCTACTTAACTTCACCTTCCAGGATGTCCGGCTCTAGGTGAGTGATCACACCATCGTAATTATCTTGGTCGTGAAGATCTTTTTTGTACAGTTCTTCTGTGTATTCTTGCCACCTCTTCTTAATATCTTCTGCTTCTCTGAGGTCCATACCATTTCTGTACTTTATTGAACCCATCTTTGCATGAAATGGTTCCTTGGTATCTCCAATTTTCTTGAAGAGATCTTAGTCTTTCCCATTCTGTTATTCTCCTCTATTTTTGCACTGATCACTGAGGAAGGCTTTCTTATCTCTCCTTGCTATTCTTTGGAATGCTGGATTCAAATGGGTATCTTTCCTTTTCTCCTTTGTTTTTCACTCCTATTCTTTTCACAGATATTTATAAGTCCTGCTCAGACAGCCATTTTGCTTTTTTGCATTTCTTTTTCTGGGGATGGTCTTGATCTCTGTCTCCTGTACAATGTCACAAACCTCTGTCCATAGTTCATCAGGTACTCTTTTCTATCAGATCCAGTCCCTTAAATCTATTTCTCACTTTCACTGTATAATCATAAGGGATTTGTTTTAGGTCATACCTGAATGGTCTAGTGGTTTTCCCTACTTTCTTCAATTTAAGGCTGAATTTGGCGATAAAGAGTTCATGATCTGAGCCACAGTCAGCTCCTGGTCTTGTTTTTGCTGACTGTATACAGCTCCTCCATCTTTGGCTGCAAAGAATATAATCAACCTGATTTCGGTGTTGGCCATCTGGTGATGTCCATGTGTACAGTCTTCTCTGTGTTGTTGGAAGAGGGTATTTGCTATGACCAGTGAGTTCTCTTGGCAAAACTCTATCCTTTGCCCTGCTTCATTCTCTATTCCAAGGCCAAATTTGCCTGTTACTCAAGGTGTTTCATGACTTCCTATTTTTGCATTCCAGTCCCCTATAGTGACAAGGACATCTTTTTTGGGTGTTAGTTCTAAAAGATCTTGTAGGTCTTCATAGAACTGTTCAACTTCAGCTTCTTCAGCATTAGTGGTTGGGGCATAGATTTTGATTACCATGATATTGAATGTTTTCACTTGAAATGAACAGAGATCATTCCATTGTTTTTGAGATTGCATGCAAGTACTGCATTTTGGACTCTTTTGTTGACTATTATGGCTACTCCATTTCTTCTAAGGGATTCCTGCCCACTGTAGTAGATAATAATGGTCATCT
The DNA here is from genome assembly GCF_049115385.1 of Moschus berezovskii. Lineage (NCBI taxonomy): Eukaryota > Metazoa > Chordata > Mammalia > Artiodactyla > Moschidae > Moschus > Moschus berezovskii. The sequence goes on from NC_142464.1 coordinate 31,355,495, forward strand.
GTATTCAATATGTGTGATAAATCATAATGAGAAAGAATATAAAAAAGAATGTATATATGTATAACTGAATCACTTTGCTGTACAGCAGAAATTAACTCAACATTATAAATCAACTTTATTCAATAAAAAAGATCAATGGATGACTTTCATGGTAATTAAAACACAGCTTTAAGGAAACTGTGTAAGGAAAACACAGTTGAAGAAGGAATCAGTGAATTGCAAGGAAGTCTATCACAAATGTCTTAGAGTGCCATTGAGGGAGGCAAAATGATTAATCCAAAGAGACAAAAAAGCAAGCAAAACAAAAAGAGTAGAAGACATAGATTGTTGAAGAAGTAAAACCTAGCTTAACTAGAATGGAATCCCATTGGGAGAGATGAGAAAGAAAGAGACAGAAGTACTCCTTAACAAAATAACAGCTGAGAAGTTTCTAGATGTGATGGGCAACACCAATCCACAGATTTGAGAAACGAAACATCTCAAGAAAAATAAATAAAAAACCAATTTTTAACTAGAACATGGTATCTAGACATAATTGCATACAATTGTAGTGTGACACGTATAGCACAGGAAAATTTTATATATGAGAGTAAATGTGGTATAAGACCTGAAATTAATATTGTGAACTGCCTTGACATCTGAAAGTTGGAGGGCCTCAAGCTCACATTTCCATGGTGCTCCTGCAGATAAGACCCCCTACCCTCAGCCAACAGGCTTGTTTTTCACAGCAACCAGGCACACTGCCTGCTTTTCTCTGATGCTGGGCTTCAGTTCCCTGACAGCCCATGGAATTATTCAAACTAGACTGTTACATTCTTCCACAAGAATAAGAGGGTGTTGCATGCTTCTGTTACTACAAAATTTGCCTTCTCCAACCCTGCTCATTCATTCCGTGGTTGAGAGCAACCCCTGGGAGGTCCTCCACAACATGCGGTGTTGTCTTCTCCCAGGCTGTGAGTATCTGTGACTAGAACCTGCTGTTGATCTCCTCTACTGATGATCTCATCTCATCAGCACCAGTGCCTTGCATTCAGCCATCCCCATAACCTAGAATAAGTATCTCTCCTTCATTAACAGGTTGAATTATCTATCAAAACAGTAAACTTGTATCTGCTTATTGCTTTGTTTCCAGCACTCAATATAATGTCAGGCATATTATAGGCTCAATAAATAAAAACAGCAACAACTAAATAAGCATCTTTTTGTCAGGTTGTAACCAAACTGAATTGGTTGGGGAAGATCTCCTGGAGAAGGAGATGGCAACCTGCTTCAGTATTTTTGCCTGGAAAACCCCATGGACAGAGGAACATGTTAGGCTACAGTTCATAGGGTTGCAAAGAGTCAGACATGACTGAGCAATTTCCCGTTCCCATTCAACCAAACTGAATAACCTAGTTTAGGTTCAGAGTGAATAGGGAAGGAACTTTCAGTTTTTATGATACCTTTACAGTTTTTGAGATTTTTAAATGATTCATGTCTTGTTCAGTTAAAGGAACACTGCATACATTTCTTTTTTCAAGAAAAATAATCCATCAGAGATTGATGGTTGCCTACTTGCATCCTTTCTATGCCTCCCTATCTTTTATTTTTTAAGACATGATTTTATAGACATCCATCCTTCTTAGTTCAAGTAAATCATGGCAATCATGTTCCCTTCACACATAATCAATTTATGATGAGAAAACGAAGTGGAACATGACCTAATTCTGGTCAACAAAATGTGAGTAAGCATGCTCTGGGAAATGATTCCGTGCCCATAATAGCTACACAGGGAGCAATAATCTCTTGTCTTTTTAACCTAGTACACCAGTCCTGTTATTAAGATGAAAGTTACATTGAAAATAAGATGGTCAGAGGAAAAAATGGAAAGGATTTGAGTCCTGGATGTTACTGAGGCACTGAATTATCCAGTCTAAGATCTACCATACTTCTGGGTACTTTATTATTATAATTTCCAAGCCACTGTGCATTTTTCACTGTAGTTGTTGCTGACATTACTTGCAACCCAAAGCATCTAAGTAATACATGTGATTTACATGTTATATTTTCTAAGCTCTTGAATGTGTTGCTGCTGCTGCTGCTGCTGCTAAGTCACTTCAGTCGTGTCCGACTCTGTGTGACCCCATAGATGGAAGCCCACCAGGCTCCCCCATCCCTGGGATTCTCCAGGCAAGAACACTGGAGTGGGTTGCCATTTTCTTCTCCAATGTGTGAAAGTGAAAAGGGAAAGTGAAGTCTTGTCCGACCCTTAGCGACCCCAGGGACTGTAGCCTACCAGGCTCCTCTATCCATGGGATTTTCTAGGCAAGAGTACTGGAGTGGCTTGAATGTGTTAGATATTGTTATATCACAGTGTGTAAAAGATAACTGTGTTTAATCAGATAAGAGCACTCTTTGATACTATAGATGTTGTTCCAATTGTCTTCTGATAAGGGATGCTTTTTAGAATTCTAAGATTAGTCTGATTTCTATTCACTTGTGGGGAAATTGAATCTTTGATCTTTTCCTAGGGAGTTGTGGATTATATTTGTTTTATATATTTAAAATTTTACTAGAATATTTTAGTTGGATTTCATTTTGAAATGGTTTGTTTGGAATTTAGTTAGCCATTTAAAATTGTGCTCTGTGTAGGTTTTAATAATAAAAATGAGGATTATTTTTATAGCTTTGTCTTTGCTTTTTACTTCCTTCCCAATTTTCCTAGTAGCTTCTTAAAGAATGCCAATGATTGTTGGGTTAAATTTCCAATCTCTATCCTTGTATTCATTGTAGTAGATTCCTTCGGCATCCTTCCCAGGTTCCCTTTACTAGACCTTGTACCGATTTCCCAGGTGCTATGAGTATTGGCTGCCAGTAGCTTACCACTGCCCCCTTCTCCTCAAATCACCTTTGGCTCACCCAGAAAAGCGTAGGATCTTATTTGGGGATACAAAAAGCCAGCCCCCTTGCCATAAGGTGGGACACATATCATTTACCTTCAAAATTTCCCTGTAGGATGCACTGAACCTAGTTCGGATTAACTTCTTTGTCTGATTGCTTCCTCCACTTAATTTTGCTGTACATGTCTCTTCCTTTTAACAGGACATAAGTCATATTGGATTTGGTGTCCACTCTATCTCAATATGACTCTGTATTAACTAATTCTATCTACAACTCTGTTCAGGTTATTGCAAATAAGGTCACATTCTGAGGTACTGGGGTTTAGGGCTTCAATATATATTTTGCAGGACACAGTTAAACTTATTATAGTATCAAATTTCCTTCTAAGTGTGATTCTATTTGCCTAGAATTTTGTTTGTTTGTTTGTTTGTTTTTTTCTTATCCACAGGGCTTAGCCCCCTGACACTTTAAAATAGTGAAGACATGAAAACCTGAGATTCATTTTTGTACATGTTTGCTCTTCTAAAAGTGAATCCTTTTTCTGTCACTACCTATGGTGATTTAATTGGGAGACTTATACCTCCCATGTTAAAATGGAGCACCACTAGTTTACCCTTTATTTACTTCTTAACAAGTGGATTTTTCTCCCCAGAGGCAGGAAGTATTAGTGAGGAAATAGAATGAAACTGAAAAGAAGAGATGGTCAAAAAGCAACATCTGCAAGACTGTTGCTGTGTTGTTAAGTCATGTTTCTAAACACGAGGGAGAGGTGGGGTAGGAAAAGCTACTTTTCGGTAAACCAGATGTTTTCGGAAGAATACCAAGTCTCCTAAAGATTGTGTTTTCCAGTTTATTTCCATCTGCTTTATCACTATTGGATAGTCTTCTTCCCATATTTTAGCATGGAAATATTGACTCTTAGTCTTTATTTAGAGTTAAATATGGCTTTCACTTTTTCTTTACATCAATAGGTGTACTCTTTCTGAGACAAGAAGCATTTCAAATTTCAGTGACACTCCTTGCTTACCAAATTAAATCACAACTCCTTAGCAGTGTATGAGGAAAGACACTTCCTGACATCGCTTCAAACTAGTTTTCTACTCATATTAAATTAATATTGCTACACTAACCTGACAGGAGAGCTTACTTTGGAAACAAAGGCATGGATATATGCTGAATAACTCATAACATTTGCCATGCACTAAGTAAGGTAACTTTACATACTTTATTTCAATCAATCCTCAAACCAACCTGATGAGAAGAGTATTATCCTCATTAAACACTTAATGAAAATGAGCACAGAAAAATCAAATCATTTATTAGCGGCCATATAGCCAGTAATTAATGAAACAGAATTTTGCCCTTTACTTTGTTGAATTCCAAAGCCCATGGTATTACCCACAAACTTTATTTTCCCTCAATTGGAGGAAACCAAAAGGACATGATAACTCGTACTCAATGCAAGCTACCTTTGATATTCTAAGATCTGTTCTGTGGAAGGGAAGTATATATTTTTTCCAGTTGCTATTGTGGCAAATCAACAACATGCATGATGAATTAAAACAATGGAAATATGCTGTCTTCTAGTTGTTGAGGTCAGAATTCTGAAATGGTTTTCATTGGGCTAAAATCAAGGTGACAGTACAGCTGCATTCCTCTGAGACTCTAGGCTGAAACTTATTTCCTTGCCTTCCCCAGTTTTTAGAGGCCAGCTGCATTCCTTGGCTTGTGACTTCATTCTGTCTTCAAAACCAGCAATGAACAGTCAAGTCTCTCTTGTGTTGCTTCGCTCTGACACCAACTCTCTTCTTCCTCTTCTCACTTATAAGGACCTTTATGACTACAGTGAGTCTCCCTGGATAATCCAGGAAAATCTCCTCATCTCAAACCTAGATAATTAGAAACTTTAATTACATGTTCAACATTAATTCCCCCTTGCTCTGTAAAAAAATTATTCAAAGATTCCAGTGGTTAGCACTTGGACATCTCTAAGCGGCTATTTGTCTACTGCAAGATAGACAAGTGTCTTTACAGTGGTGACGCTCAGAGCTAGGCATTATGACAGTTGCTAATCTATTTGGAGTAGAATTCTTCCAACAAGTGTGAGTTCAGGGAAAGGGGCACAGTTTCTGGTTGAAAAACACAACAAAAATTGTATAAAGCATCTGATTCCTAGACAAAGTAATTCGGATTCAGGAAGGTATTCAAAATTTGTCTGTGGAAATGAATTACAAAATAGCAGATCAAGACAAAAGTCTTGCTATAGGATCAGGTTAGAGAGTTGAGAGAAGGCTTCTCCAGAAAGCTTAATAATTTTACAGGAACTCACAACTTACTCCAAGCAATCTTGCCCAAGGCAATAAGATCAATGCCACATCCCACTTTCTGCTGGAAATAGTACTCAATATTTGTTCACATTTAATCAGGATAGTCTCAGAAAGTACATAGTATGGAGACATTGGAAGGAATCATCAATGCTTATAGCTAACAAAGGGAGAAAGCTGGCATTTTCTTCCATTTAGATGCTATCCATCCATCAAGGTAAACTGAGAATGCCACATCTACCTTGAATCCTACCCCAATTCTCGCCTCAAGAATCATCTCTCCTGGGATTGCCAAGGTACTTCCTATGCTTATCCTTGTAGCCCTCATAACTCCCCATCTACAATATCTGTGAAATGATACCTCCAATAAAAACATAGATTCTGCTTACCAGATTTTATCTTTTAATAGAGTTTTAATCCTGAAAGTTGTAGCTTCTTCTTAACATTTTAATTTGAAACAATTGCCATTATTACTTGTAAATACACACAAAAATATGAAAATATTTAGTATATTATCTTGAATATTTTCCATTCAAAGAATAGGGCCAGATATAGCTACATAAATCTGTCATTGGGTTTATGTTTTTTTATCTATCTATTTACTTACATACTGAATCTGAAAGACACCTGAACCTTTAACTAATCTTGCTCACCTGTTAGCACTAAAGAAAGTGAGTAAACACTGCCCAGTTTTGGTGGTTGTGAAAATGACAGTATAACAAAGCAGAACCCAAGGTGCCTGGCAGGCATGATATCTGAATTGAGGATATTTTCTTTCCTTCTTGCTCTGCACCTCCTTCCCCCTTATTTGCCTTTGGTTAGAACATTTGCTTTACCTTTGCCAGGTTACTGTCAGCCTGGTATAAATCGGGTGGAGGAGGATGTGGTTATGCAAATGATCAGGACTCCTATGGTGGCAGCTCCCCATGATGCAGGCTTTTCACAGGTGAGTCAGCATTGGAGAATAAATGGGTTATTGTGTCTTGGCACCCATGGCTACATCCATAACCTGCCAAGTCAAATCTCACATAATTCTCATAATGCTCCTTAAGTCCTTTCTCTGGCAGCCATCCCTCAGGTTGTGACATTTTGCATGACATTAAAGAAAAAACAAAAACAGAAAAACATAAGTAAGATAGTAGCAATAATAGCAGATGGACTATGCCAGTTAGTTTAGAAGATGAATGAGGTGACCAAAACAGCAGTGGAAAAGTCCACTTGAAATAAAATGATCAAAAGCTGCAATCAGTCACCCTCTGAGTGATGTTGATAACAAGCCTAATGTTAGCAAACTAAAACTTGGGTATTGAATTGATGGTTATGATGGTTCTCAAAGGACCATGACGAGACTAGTCACAGTCTAGACAGTACTGAGAATGACACAGCCATAGAGTGGGAACTGTATTCCAAATAGGAACAATGAGTGCTTGAAATATCATGCAACTGGAATAGATTGAAAGAGATAGACACGCCAGGTTCCCAATAGGAGGTCAGGGATTTAGGTTGGTAGTAAACAGGATGATGATTCAGTGAGTTGAGAAAGGTATTGTTGCAAAACTCCTTTTTTTCTCAAAGCTCTAAGAGAGAATTCTGCATTGATAGGTTTAAAACTATTGTTATATATTTATATCTGTCAATGTTAATTTTTTAAAAGTTTGTTTAAAACATGATATTGGAACTACTAGTTTTGTTCTCTAAAAAGTTCTTGGGTAAAGCTCATGCATGTTTATTTTGTTATATACTAATATAATGTATGGATGTGGGAGTTGGACTGTGAAGAAAACTGATCGCCGAAGAATTGATGCTTTTGAACTGTGGTGCTGGAGAAGACTCTTGAGAGTCCCTTGGACTGCAAGGAGATCCAACCAGTCCATTCTAATGGAGATTAATCCTGGGTGTTCATTGGAAGGACTGATGCTAAAGCTGAAACTCCAATACTTTGGCCACCTATGCAAAGAGTTGACTCACTAGAAAAGACTCTGATGCTGGGAGGGATTGGGGGCGGGAGGAGAAGGGGACGACAGAGAATGAGATGGCTGGATGGCATCACCGACTCAATGGACATGAGTTTGAGTGAACTCCGGGAGTTAGTGATGGACAGGGAGGCCTGGCGTGCTGTGATTCATGGGGTCGCAAAGAGTTGGACATGACTGAGCGACTGAACTGAACTGAACTGAACTGAATATAGTGTTTGAAGTAACTTTATACTCTTGTTGCAATCCTTAGTTATCACAGGATACATTCTTTAAAAATACAATTTTGATGATAAGTCACAAATGCAACTGTTTGTTAAGTATGTTTTGGTATCTAACAGGTATCATTACATTTTCAAAGACAGTAATTAAGTGAGAAGATATTTGATTTATTGGCCCTGCCTCCCTGAGCTATGCTGTTGGGCTATTTAAGTCGTGAATCTCGAAGGGCAGTTCAGAGTAGACTTTGGCTAGGAAATAAAGCAGTTGATTTTATTATACACTACGTGAACAGTTTAAGAAGGATCACATTTACATAGCTGTCTGTTATGCTAATATTATAGTTTCCTAATTCTAATTCACATAAAATTATACCAGATAATAGCAATTTCCATTAGTTGATGCTGAGCCTGTCATGAATCATTACCTCTCCCTTCCTTTTAACAAGTATTTATTGAGCATATAATAGATACTGGATACTTTGCTAGATACAGATGCTACAGAGAGAATTACAAAAAACAAAGGCCCCACCTACTTGAGTGGAGAAAAAGATACTGTACAAGAAAGAGAAAAGAAATCAGAAGCTATAATATTGTGGGATATGATATAACGTTGCAAAAAGTCCTGAGAGTACAGGGGCATGTTATTTCTGCCAGAGAGGAGGTAGGGGAAGAGTTATTTATTCAGTTCAGTTCAGTTTAGTCGCTCAGTCGTGTCCGACTCTCCGCGACCCCATAAATCACAGCACGCCAGGCCTCCCTGTCTATCGCCAACTCCCAGAGTTCACTCAAACTCATGTCCACAGAGTCGGTGATGCCATCCAGCCATCTCATTCTCTGTCATCCCCTTCTCCTCCCGCCCCCAACCTTTCCTAGCATCAGTCTTTTCCAGTGAGTCAACTCGTCGCATGAGGTGGCCAAAGTATTGCAGTTTCAGCTTTAGCATCAGTCCTTCCAATGAACACCCAGGATTGATCTCCTTTACAATGGACTGGTTGGATCTCCTTGCAGTCCAAGGGACTCGCAAGAGTCTTCTCCAGCACCACAGTTCAAAAGCATCGATTCTTTGGCGATCAGCTTTCTTCACAGTCCAACTCTCACATCCATACATGACCACGGGAAAAACCATAGCCTTGACTAGACGGACCTTTGTTGGCAAAGTAATGTCTCTGCTTTTTAATATACTATCAAGGTTGGTCATAACTTTCCTTCCAAGGAGTAAGTGTCTTTTAATTTCAGGGCTGCAATCAGCATCTGCAGTGATTTTGGAGCCCAAAAAAATAAAGTCTGACACTGTTTCCACTGTTTTTCCATCTATTTCCCATGAAGTGATGGGACCAGATGCCATGATCTTTGTTTTCTAAATGTTGAGCTTCAAGCCAACCTTTTCATTCTCCTCTTTCACTTTCATCAAGAGGCCTTTGAGTTCCTCTTCACTTTCTGCCATAAGGGTGGTGTCATCTACATATCTGAGGTTATTGATATTTCTCCCTGCAATCTTGATTCCAGCTTGTGCTTCGTCCAGCCCAGCGTTCCTCATGATGTACTCTGCATATAAGTTAAATAAGCAAGGTGACAATATACAACCTTGACATACTCCTTTTCCTATTTGGAACCAGTCTGTTTTTCCATGTACAGTTCTGACTATTGCTTTCTGACCTGCATACAGGTTTCTCAAGAGGCAGGTCAGGTGGTCTGGGATTCCCATCTCTTTCAGAATGTTCCACAGTTTATTGTGATCCACACAGTCAAAGGCCTTGGCATAGTCAATGAAGCAGAAATAGATGTTTTTCTGGAACTCTCTTGCTTTCTCCATGATCCAGTGGATGTTGGCAATTGGATCTCTGGTTCCTCTGCCTTTTCTAAAACCTGCTTGAACATCTGGAAGTTCACGGTTCACATATTGCTGAAATCTGGCTTGGAGAATTTTGAGCATGACTATACTAGCATGTGAGATGACTGCAATTGTGCGGTAGTTTGAGGATTCTTTGGCATTGCCTTTCTTTGGGATTGTAATGAAGACTGACCTTTTCCAGTCCTGTGGCACTGCTGAGTTTTCCAAATTTGCTGGCATATTGAGTGCAGCACTTTCACAGCATCATCTTTCAAGATTTGAAATAGCTCAACTGGAATTCCATCACCTCCACTAGCTTTGTTCGTAGTGATGCTTCCTCAGGCCCACTTGACTTCACATTCCAAGATGTCTGGCTCTAGGTCAGTGATCACATTATCATGACTATCTTGGTCGTGAAGATCTTTTTTGTACAGTTCTTCTGTGTATTCTTGCCACCTCTTCGTAATATCTTCTGCTTCTCTTAGTCCATACCATTTCTGTCCTTTATCAAGCCCATCTTTGCATGAAATATTCCCTTGGAATCTCTAAGCTGAGCCACAAGGGAATCAGGACTTTATTAAAAGCTTTCAAAAGACACCCCCACCCCCCAAGGTTTCCTGATAGTTCATTTGGTAAAGAATTTACCTGCAATGCAGGAGACCCCGGTTAAATTTCTGGGTCAGGAAGATCCACTGGAGAAGGGATAGGCTACCCACTCCAGTATTCTTGGGCTTCCCTTTTGGCTCAGCTGGTAAAGAATCTGTCTGCAATGTGGGAGACCTGGGTTCGATCCTGGGTTGGGAAGATCCCCTGGAAAAGGGAAAACCCACTCCAGTATTCTAGCCTGGAGAATTCCATGGACTATAGTCCATGGGTCACAAGGAGACAGACTGAGCAACTTTCACTTTCACTTTTCAAAAGAACCCACCTGAATTATGATTGGAAGGAAGGGAAAGGAGCTTGCAATCCAAAGAAGGGAGATCAGAAGTCCCTTCCCAGTAAGAATCAACAAGGGAAAAAAACACAAAGCAAGAGAAATCTCATTGTGTTCAGTTGTCCGAAAGAAATTGGTGTTGCAGAGAAGGAAAGGCAGGTAGTAGAGAAAGTGACAAGGCTGTAGAGATCACAAAGGGTCTTAGATTTTATACTAAGAAATTTTGATTTTTCTTGAAGACACAGACAGAAAAATGTAAAAAATTTCAAGCAGAGAAGTGGCCCTGTAGCATTACCTCATCCTCTCTATTTCTATACAGTTATTTGGTAGTTCTGTCTCTACTTTTCATCCTTAAGGTTTGACATTCACAATTTGGTCATAATTACAGTTTGTGAATGTCAAACCTTAAGGATGAAAAAGGACATAGTGAGTACTACAGATGTTGATAGAGTTTGGGCTGGAAAACAAAACTATTAGCCAAATTCCAGCATATTCAATGAAAGTAGAGACAGAACTACCAAATAACTGTATAGAAATAGAGAGGATGAGGTAATGCTACAGCCAACTGATAGCGTTCAAAAATAATTTTCAGTAGAATTTAACATAATTGTATACAGCAGCTCCACAGAGAATACATTATGAAAAGGATGCATATATAAAAGAATTTGTCCTGGAATGAGAATTTCAGAAGGCACGTTGGGAAAGTTTGAGGAAAGGCAGTAATTAGGAAGAAGTAACAAAGTGCATTAAAGTTGATTGTGCTTGTGTGTGTGTGTGGTGGGGTCATCTTACCTTGTGTAATGAGGTTGAGGGCATGTATCAGGAGTTACATATAAATCACTCCTAAGTTGCCAGGGAAACGTAAATAACTATGAAGTATTTGTAAGCAAGTGTTCTTGCACATTTTAGTTTTAATACTATACGACTTGTATGAAAATATATGAACAGCTTTTGAACCAATGAAAATCCAGTCCTTTTATGGGTGGGTCTATAGAGCAAATTAAAAATGAGAATTATATCTTTCTTGAGGGAGATGGACTGTTCTAGAAAAGTCTTGTTTCTGGATAGAGGACTGCCTCTACGGGGTGGAAATGCTGCAGTAGAATCCTGCTTGTGCTGAGTTGAATCTGGGAATCCATCAGGTAACAGATACCAGATTCCTTCTGAAATGGTGGATTCTCTATAAATATTAGTGTCATTATTGTTAAAAAGTTTTTGTGCAGATGCATGATGAGATTCCTGGTGGTAAAAGACAATAATTGTCACTTACTGAACACTTTCTAACTCACACACTGTGTAAGTATTTACAAGGTGATTTCATTAAATTCTAACAAAGTTGTGTGAGTGGCTATGATTATGCCCATTTTTTTGATGAGAAATTGGAGAACTACAGGCTTAAATAACTTGCCCAGTTTCTCACAGGTAGCTAGAAGGAATCAGAGCCGAGCAATTCCCAATCTGTGGTGTCTCTGCAGAATTACCAGCAAATCAGTGAGAAGTTTTCTGTATACCACAGGCTCTATACTTTACACATTTGATAATTCAGGATCGCTTTTCCAAAAGCTATTGCTATTTTGTTTTTTCCAGACATTTATACCTGAAATTTAGTAAACTAGAATTTTAGTTTTGGTGCCTTTTAATTATCCTCCATGTAGCTAAGGGGTTCGGCCTGTTTTATAAGAGGTGATCTTATGGTCTAAATAGTTAGGATTTCCTAGGAATGAGGTTAATTGCATTAATAATCAGCCTTTCCCCCAGTTTAAATAATATGTATGTTTGTGTGCTCAGTCATTTCAGTCGTGTCCAACTCTTTGTGTCCCTATGGACTGTAGCCCGCCAGGCTCCTCAGTCCATGGGATTCTCCAGGCAAGAATACTTGAATGGGTTATGCCCTATTCCAGGGGATCTTCCTGACCCAGGGATCAAACCCATGTCTCCTGTGGCTCCTGTCTTGCAGGCAGATTTTTTACCACATGAGCCACCAGGGAAGCCCCTCCAACAGCATAAATACATGAAAGTCTTTGTTCGCTGCAACATTATATTTGATGTTGAAACAGAATTTGAGTGGAGGTTTGGGTGTACTAGATTATCTTTCATGTCAATTTTCACCTGTGTTCCTTCTTTTTTTAATTTATGGTCTCAGACAGAGTATCATGAAGTCGACCTGAAATTTTCCTAAAGGTAAAGATTTTACCTAGGACATGAAGATTCAACTTGTTGCCTCAAGTTTCAACTTCTCTTTTCTGTGAACTTGGTATCAAAGGCCTTGGAATAGTTCTCAGTTTAACTTTTTATTTCCTCTTAATTATTTCTAATATAAGCATAAAAGAAAAGGTGCTAATTGGCCTCTTCAGAATTACTTTTTGCTTTTTAATTCTCCTACATCTTCCCTGAATTTTTACAGAAGATGGAAAAAAGTTGCAATATAAATATGTAGAATGCTTAAAAAAAAGTCTTTCCCAGGTAAGAGCGGCTTTTCCAGGCAGCTTCTAAGATTGTTCAAATATCTGTGGTGTTTTCTCTCCACCTGTCTTCAGCTGGTTTCTTTATTGTCTTCTACGAGTCTGAAGAAATTTTACTTCATACTCCTGACAGAGTGCTCATTCTTACAGAATTAGTCCCATTTTTCTTAGACAATTATGAGACCTAACTTTTAAAAATATTGAAGCAAAGCATAATAAGTTTTCCAAGTACTTTTTCAATAGCATAATTTTACCGCAGTGTCTAATGAATTCCTTATAAAACCACAATTCTAAATTCAAACTCTCAGAGGTTGCTATTGCTTTTAAGCTACCTAAAATTGTCTTTTGTCAACATGGATTTCCATTTCTAATTTCTTGGTTTTAAGTGTATCCTTTGTATTCCATGTCCGATGGCAACTGAGAATATTCTGGTAACTTGTGTCAAATCTTGTGTTCTTCTCTCATTTAGAAGCAATACTGGATGTTATGCCTCAGAGAATCTTGTTTTTATGATGAAATAATTTTTAAAATCTAAATGATCCCCATATTAGGTTTTCAATCCATTCCCACTTCTTGAATCTGTTCTTTTCTTTCCCACTTTTTGCTCCTAAATTCCTACTTCTAATTCTAAATATCCTACCTGTTCATATCCTTTAAAATAGATGAGTTAAATAATAAATTACATAGTTTTTCTTTTTATCCAGAAAAAATATATACAGAATGCTGCTGCTAAGTCACTTCAGTCATGTCCGACTCTGTGCGACCCCACAGATGGAAGCCCACCGGGCTCCCCCTTCCCTGGGATTCTCCAGGCAAGAACACTGGAGTGGGTTGCCATTTCCTTCTCCAATGTATGAAAGTGAAAAGTGAAAGTAAAGTCGCTCAGTCGTGTCTGACCCTTAGCGACCCCACGGACTGCAGCCTACCAGGCTCCTCCATCCATGGGATTTTCAAGGCAAGAGTACTGGAGTGGCTTGCCATTGCCTTCTCCGATATAGAGAATAAATATATAGATATTACAAAAATGTCACCACAGCTGTTACTTAAATCTTAACACTTTCTTAATACATATATAAAGTAGTAGGGGCATGTTTTTGTCACATATAAGGAGTTAAGAGTTTTTTTTCAACTGCACAGAGAACGAAACTCAAAGAGAAAACATGAAAAATTCTACCTCAGCTTAGGATTCTACAGCTCTGAAAACATGATTGAACAAACATCATGGAGTGGAACATACATCCTTGAATATCTGTCTCTGAAGTCTTTTAACATTCACTGCAAAGTCACTTTAACGCGCCTTAGAGATACAGCCTACTTCTGCAATCTTCAAGCACTACTGTTTTAAGGAAAGGAAGTAAAAGAGACTCAAGTTTCATTAGCTTTGCTATTGTCTTGCTCAGACTTTGTTTCCTACATGTGAACTACTTATGATATAACAGGGAAACAGACAACAAATCATCACTCTCTGGTCTCTCATTCCCAGTTTCTTGCTTGGTTCCTTTCTAGTATCCCATTCCATTGGGCTAGTTTCTTGCCTTATTCTCCAGTCTTTCTAGAGACCTGGGGCATGTGGTATTGGACCCGCCCAAATGTCCTTTTGTGTAGATGGCATTCTGCTGAAGACCTCTCTGATGTCTTGCTTGGTTTAAATCTTTAGAGCTTTGCCTAAATCCAGTGTTCTCTGAAAATGACTTTCTGACTGCCCATAACCCAACTGATTACCTGTGCTCCCCTTGCGGAGCAGTCTGGTCTCCCACACCTGACCATCCTCTGTCTGATCCATTGCCATTTTCATAGGATATTCTTTATGATGGTGCAGGAATATTTCTGAAATTCCAGTCACACTATATGCTCTTAATCACTTAGCCAGTGATTAGTTGTTTTTCAAAGGAAGTAGCTCAGTTGCTCAGTCATAGCCAACTCTTAGAGACCCCGTGGATTGTGGCCCACAAGGCTCTTCTGTCCATGGAATTTTTCAGGCACGAGTCAGAAAAATGGTACATAAAATAAAAATTTTAAACTCAAAGCAGAATTGCTATAGGAGAAAAATGAAGTAGTTTAAAAGGGAAAGAATATGTAGCACTGTAACTACATATAGTAATATTACATTATTATGGTCAGCATTTAGATTTTTCATAAGGATGCCATGGTAAGGATGAACATCAGTGAGTGTACTGTTACTGCTGCTGCTAAGTCACTTCAGTCATGTCTGACTCTGTGTGACCCTGTAGATGGCAGCCCATCAGGCTTTTCCATCCCTGGGATTCTCCAGGCAAGAACACTGGAGTGGGTTGCCATTTCCTTCTCCAATGCATGAAAGTGAAAAGTGAAAGTGAAGTCACTCAGTCGTGTCCGACTCTTAGTGACCCCATGGACTGCAGCGCACCAGTCTCCTCCATCCATGGGATTCTCCAGCAAGAGTACTGGAGTGGGGTGCCATTGCTTTTTCCGATCAGTGAGTATAGTGAAATGAAAATAAAATCTAAATATGTCAGTGATTGCAATGTGAGAGAGGGGGAAAAAGATATAACCTACTTGTCACCTATCAAAAATTATTTTACAAAATAAATTGAACTGAGACTCAAACATATATTTGTACATTCATGTTCACAGTAGCATTACTCACAATAGCTTAAAGATTGAAGCAAACCAAGTGTGCATCGATGGTAAATGGATAATCAAAATATACTACATGCTACATGAAAGTGGTTTAAACAGTATCTTTAGAACTTTATTCTTCAAGAAGTCAGGTCACTTTGATTATATAGATTTATACTGTTCTGACATCTCCTTTACATAAAATCAAGATGTTTTTACTTTTTTAAGAGGCAATTGATAGACTAAACTTTCCCAATTCATTCTGTTGCACCTTTGCTTAAAAAGATTTAATAGCCCCCTACCAGCTCTGAAATCAATTATTGATAATCTAGTTCTATTCAGGCATTTTTGTTTCCTTACAGCCACCTTACACAAACTTCCTATTTCAATTGATATCTCCTTCATCAAAAAATGCATCCATTCTAACATTGGGCTTATGCTCAGACTATGATTCTGCTCCAGAAGGCTCTTCACTGTTTCCTTTCTTATGCTGAAAATAACAAACACCTATTAACAGGGTTTCTAGCTCTAGAATTAAGAGAATAACTAGTGCTGGATTTACTCTCTATCTATGGATAAGAGCAGGCTAGACTATAAAAGGCAACAATCTGAAGGCAGTGGAGCACAAGCAAGCAGGATTTGAGGAGCTACAGTCCAGAAAGAAGAGCAGAGATATTAAGATGACATGCTGGCATTCTGTCTGCCTATCAAAACAAAGCAAAAGTAAATCTAAATAAATCCAAAAGAAAATGAAAATGTCAACCCTTTTAGGTTAAGATAACAACACTGTGACATTCTTTAATTTTTAATCCTCTGGCTTGAAATAACATGTTATGAAACATGTTAAAAATACACAAAAACACAATAAGCAAAAACCAAGAGAAGGGCAAAAGACAATATAAATGAACTACAGGGTTATACAGATGTTAGCTTTATCAGACAGGGACTTTAACATAATTATGGTTAATATATTCAAAATTTAGAGTAGTATGTAGAATTTCAGCAGAGACCTAGAATGCATTAAAAAATAGACAAATGGGAATTCTGTACCTAATATTAAATACTGAATTACAGATTCATTTACTATCAGACTAAACATAGTAGAAAGGAGGATTAGTGAACCAGAAAATAGACCAGTAGTATCCAGATTGATCCACAGAGATGAAATAAATGATAGATTGTACAGAAAGTATAAAAAATATATGGAATATAGTAAATATCCAATATATGATATGAAAGAGAATATGAGACAGTCAGTGTTTGAAAAATTTCTGGGTCAGAATTTCTCAAAACTAATGGTGGCTCAGCTGGTAAAGAATCTGACTACAATGAGGGAGATCTGGGTTCAATCCCTGGGTTGGGAAGATCCCCTGGAGAAGGGAAAGTCTACCCACTCCAGTACTCTGGCCTGGAGAATTCCATGAACTGTATAGTCCATGGGGGTCGCAAAAGGTCAGACACGACTGAGCAACTTTCACTTTCGATGAAAGACATCAAACAATATGACCTATGAAGTTCTCTGTTCCCCTGTCTCTACTGTATGGGAAAAAGTATATTTGTGATGAATGATAGACTTCAATAAGAAAGAAGAAAACACCCTCCGAAAGAAGCGGAAGAGTCTGTCTTCCTGACCGTGGAGTTGACAGAGATGTTTTAGACAGATTACAAAAGTATTAGCTGTTTATGGGTAAAATTGGCATTATTAAAATCAAAACTTCTGTCTTTAAAAGGTACCGTAAAGTGGTTAAGACAAAGTTGCAGACCAGGAACAGAAGACATTTGCAATGAATTACTTGACAACGGATTCACATCTAGAAATTTAAAAAAAAAAAAGAAAAAACAGAAAACACAACTAAAATTTAAAAATAGACAAGACTTGGAAAAAGTTCACAAAGTATATCTAATTGGTCAAATAAGCATATGAAAAATTGTTCAACATGATTATTCATCATGGAAATGCAAATTAAATCCACAAGGTTTTATCTTTATACTCACCCCAAAGGCTAAAACTAAGTAGACTGATCACATGCAGAGCGGCAAGTATGTGATCAGCTGGAACTCATATATATTACTGGTGATTGTACTAATTGGTACAACCACTTTTAAAAAACTGTTTCAAATATATAGTTAACCTGTACATACATATACCGCTTAACCCAGAAAGTTCACTTTCTTTTATATAGATAAGAAAAAAGTTCTTAATATCCACAAAAGGAATATATATATATATATATATATATACACACACACATATATATATCTGACCTTATTTGGAATAATTAAAATTGGATATAATAATTAAAATAGCCACCAACAAGAGAATGGCAGTGAGCAACAATATGTATTAAATCCCACAAACATGTTATTGAGAAAAAGAATCAAGATACAGAAGAATATGTAATTTATTATTTACTATATGAAAATCAGAAACAGGTTGAACTCATATATGATGATAGAAGTCAGATTGGTGATAACCTAATGGGGGAAATTTGAGGTGGGCATAAGAAAGCTGTTGGGATGCCAAAATTGATCAACATCTTTATACAGCTGGTGATATATGGATTTTTATAGATTTAAAAATCAGAATCTATGTGTTCTAAGATATGCCAGTAAAATAATAAATATACATCTTGATACATTTTCACAAAGTGAATATAGTCCCTTTACCTAATAAAAACATTATCTGCCTCTAAAAGGGCTCTTCATATCCCCTACTAGTATCTTCAATCCCCAGGGATAACCATTTTCCTGCCTACTGACACTCTAGATTACTTTTGCCTGGTTTTGAACTTCATATTAATTGGATTGCTTATAGTTTTTGTTTATTTAGTTGCTTTTCAGTATTCCATTGAATGAATATACCACAATTTAATTTTCATTCATTCATTCTACTAGAGATGGTATTTATGGTTTTTCCAGGGCAATTATAAGAAGTCCTTCTAAAAGTATTCTTGTACGTGTTTTTGATGAACATAATTATGTATTTCTGTTAGATAAGATCATCTGAGTAGAATATGTGGGTCTACCAAGATGTCTTTATTTCCCTAAGGTGAAGCATAATTATCATTGAGTGTAAATTCCTTTTAGCACTTAACAATCGTTTTTACCGTCTCTGAAATCCAGAAGTGCTTCTACATAATCAGTTATTTGTGCACTTCATTGGTCCTCAGCCTCACTCAACTACTTCTCATGTTTACTTCTTGTTTTTCCCAATGGGAGTATAAATGCTCAGGAAAAAGAAAATTGGATCTTCCATTCTTTAAAAACATGGTTAGGGAGCTTTCCTGGTGGCTCAAAACCTAAGGCTTTGAGCTCCCAATGCAGGGGACACTGGTTTGCTCCCTGATCGGGGAACTAGATCCTGCATGTTGCAACTAAGAGTGGGCACTGCCAAACAATAAATGACTACATTTTAAAAATGTGATCAGTCCCTTCCTCTTCTCTTTGGCATTAATCACTCCTCACACCTAGTTTCTTTTGCACCTGCTTAATATTTAAGTCTCATCTTCCAAATTCTCTATTTCCCTAGTTATTTGTTTTTGATTGCTTTTTTTTTTTAATAGTACTATACTTTCTTTAATTGCTCCAGTGAGCACCTATTCCTCGGAATCTGGTCATAAGCACTATCCCTTGTTTCCCAGGCTCATCTTTACCTAAGATTTTTCCATTTATTCTTTGTTCCTCCTTTGCTCCATGACTCATTATCTCAGAGCGTCCCAATGGAAGGGGAGTTTAGACATATATTTTAAGTACCTATAATTTTAACAGTATTAAGGTAGCCTCAGTGAGGGATGCAAAGATGACAACAAGATACACATCTCTTCTCACAAATTAGCCTAGTTAAGAGGATGGCAAGTAAATTGAAATAATGAAGTCTGATTATGAACATTACATATCATTAGCTGTGAAAAAGTTATAAGGCCCAATCTTATCCAAAATAAAACACAAAGGCGCAAAGAAACTGGAGGAAATCCAAATTAGTTTCACTTTTTCTATGATGACAAGACCAATTAAAAACCATATATAGGAACTTCCATGGCTGTCCAGTGGTTAAGACTCCATGCTCCTACTGCGGGGGACATTGGTTCTATCCCTGGTCTAGGAATTAACATCCCACATGCTGGGCAGTGTGGCCAAAAATTAAAGATAATTTAAAAAACTAAGAAGAGAATTATATATATTTATATATTATAAATATATAGATATGTTTATATATAAATATATTTATATTTTATATTATAAAAATAATTTATATGTAGCATATATATGTTAACTATGAAATCATTAAAATGAAAATTCTTATTGTTTTTATATACCTGTGTAATAGCCCAGCTTCCCTTGAAATTACAGACAAAAGCAAACACTTCTGCACTAAGGCTCTTTTGGGGAGTACAGAAGTTGAGGCGGAAAAACAAATATAAGAGACATCACTGCCTACTAAACCACAGTTTCCTGGAGATCTGATTGCACTGTCATTCAGGATGTTTTCTTAGAGACCATATATAGTCAGTGCAATTGCAAATAGTCCATAATGGTTGAGGAGGAAGGGAGAAAAATCTATCTGTTGAGTCTCATCTTCCACTGATACAAATTTCCCCATGAAGCACCTATTTCCCAAACTTCTGGGTTGCATATGTATGGCTGTCAAGTGGGTGCTGAGCCATCTCATGCCACAGTAGTATTAGGGAAACATGAAGGGAAGCCAGGAACCATTGAACCTTGGATGTGAGCAATAGGTGTAATTAGGAGCTGTCTGTAAGACAGGTTATAGGTCTGTGGTGGTGCTAGTGGTGGCAGAAGTAATCTGGCAGCTTACACTGGAATCATGTAAGCTGTTACTGAGGCCTACTCTGACCCCAGAGCAAAGCCAGTACACAAATCTGGGGTGTCATATAAACAAAGAACTCTTTTTCAGATCCATTCATTCCTAACAACATCCCTGTCTCATCTAAGATATTCCTCTCATTTTTTCCTCATATAGAAGTACAAGTCTGATTCATCAAGGTGGCCAAACATTTTAACTTTCCAAAAAACCTTAAAAGGGATTGGCAAGGCAGGCTCCAATTGAACTGCTACAATTGGCTCCAGCCTATAAGTGATACTCCTCGCCCCCCTTCACTATCTCCCATTTTAGATTTCTCTCACTCTCAGCTAACACCCTCGCTCACCTGCACTGCTAACCCAGTAGGATGATCCAGATCTTCATTCCCAAGAGGTTTGAGCCTGTAGCTGCCCTTATCAGGGTGTGGTTGTTACATTTCCTCAGTTACATTTGACATAGGAGTGCCAAGACACCATGGTGAGTCCCCTGCATTCAAAATATTCCTCCCTGTCTTTGCTTTGTAGCAGTAAAGTCAGGCTTCATTACCCTCCCCACCCCCTACCCCCGGGACCGTAACTCCTTTCTTTGCTTAAAAAGAAGCCAGATGATACCTACAATCTCGAATTTAGTGTAACCTATATTGCTTTCCCTGTCCTCCTCCCTTGAGTACACGATCGTGTACCCAAAGAACACCTCCCCGCAGCCCCACAGATTGCTGGCCTCAACTTGGCACCTCAGCTGAGCCCTCAGAAGACCTTTCCACCTTTGATCGGGCTGGCTATTCCTGGATTATGGGGTTCATGATACATAAGTGAAAGCATTAGTTGCTCAGTTTTGTCCCACTCTTTGTGACCCCATGGACTGTAGCCCTCCAAGCTCCTCTGTACATGGAATTCTCCAGGCCAAAATACTGGAGTGGAAGCCAATTTATTTCTTCAGGGGATCTTCCCAACCCAGGCATCAAACCCGGGTCTCCTGCATTGCAGAGAGATTATTTACAGTCTGAGACACCGGGGAAGCCCAATAAGTAAGTGGATGTTATACTCAGGAGCCCATGGTCGTATGTCCTTCACTTTAGAATTGGTACATTGGTCAAAGATGTTGTGTAGAATACTATCTTCTCAGAGTAGGGATTCTATTAGCACTTGAACGATGGTGTAGTAAGACACACTGCAGACGGGGACTGAAAGTCAACATTCAGTAGGAATGCTCTGCTGCTCTTCCCGAAGTGGAGATAGTTGACCCGCCACCAAGTGGCTAACCAGGCTCCCTGAGGAATGAAGCCTTGTTGAGGACTTAATGTTCATACACACTGCCCAAGGTTGAGCATTCAACGGGAGTGGGAGTTGGATCAGCCTTGGCGAGGGAAGTGCAACTTGTCAGGTCCACGCTGAGTCTACAGCTTTGCCTGTCTTCTTCCATTGCTTCAAGTCTGCCCCATGGGATTTGTGTGTGGGCAAAGAGTAGTTTCCACAGCATCTCATGTCTATAAAAGGAAAACTCAAGACATGAAGTGAGAAGCACATGGTATATATTCGAAGCCTGTGTCAGGAAGAAGTTGCTAAGCTGAGCTCCAGATTTATAGTGCTATAGGAGTAGTGGATGCTGGTCCTCAGACTCTTTTGACCTAAATGCAGAACAGATGTATAGATCATGGGGACGTGCAAACTCAATATGCTGTGTCCTGATTTTTCTGGTGCCTTAAGCAGATACTTATTTGCTTATTTGTAAGTCAGCCCTGCAAACATAATAAAAGGCAGAATATGTCATATACCAAGATTAGGACTGACATTCAGCCAGTAAGTCTCGGTGTGGCAAACTGCCCAGTGGGTCTGATAGGCCAGGTTGCCCTCTGATAAAATTTGAGAAGGCATAGCTACGTGTTAAAGAAAAGATTTCTAAAATGTCATCAGTAAAAGAAAGGCAGAAATGTTGGAAATAGAATGCATCATGTTGGAATCACTAATCAACTCATCGTTTTCCTTAAAGATAAGTTAAAGGGAGGACCCTAAAAAGACTGGAGTGGAAAACAAGAAATTTCCAAAATTTAATAGTTAAAGGAGAGCTATTAAAGCTTTTATGAGGAGCAACAAGATGATCGGAACTTGGCTTTAGGAAAAACAAGTTGGTAGTATTATTTTGGAGAAGAAGTGTAAGGGTTTGGAGAAAAAGAAATGACTTTAGCCTTAGTTGAAGCACAGTGAGACTTGAATTTCACTAACATTAATGGGAACGGTAGGGGGACAGCCCAAAGCAAGACACTACTTACGAGGCTTCTGCTGGATGGATGGATGGATGGATGGAGAACGGGTGTTAAGATATATCAAAGACAATTTGAGATATCAGCCCCAGCTTATTGACATGGGAGTAGGGTCATCTTTAATTTTGATCACATTGAATTTGAGGTGTTAGAATAGAGATTGATTTTACAGTTTATATATATACACACACACACATATACATGTATGTATGTACCTCTGTGTTCACAAGTATATAGATGTGTGCATATCGCTGTTGCGGAAATGAAGATACCCAGATCACCCTTCAAGGAAAGGCTTGCTGGTTAGCAACCGGGCACCTGGTTGGAAGTCAGCATCCACCTGTCTTCACCATCAGATTTGCCTTAGCTTCATAGAACTCCTTTGTTTGAGGTTACATCCCTCCTGGAGTAGCTTGCACCCAGTCTCTGAGAGATGCAGGAATGTAAAGCTCTGGCCTTTGTGACCTGGGCACGATCTTGTGACTGGTAATACTTTCTTCAGAGCTCCTTGCCAGTTCAACTTCTTCCTCTGCATGTTTCTGTTGCTTAACTTTTCCTTTTCAGTTTTTGGTCCCTAATAAACTTTATGTACCTAAACTGTATTTCAGCATCTGCTTCTAGAAAACCCAATCTGTAACAGTAGAGTTGTATCATTTGGGAGTTCTTTTAGATGCAAATAATGGAAAAACCATCTAAACATGTCTAAAAACATTATTATCTCATAAAACAAAAAGGTTCTGAAACATGGCCATTACAGAGTTGACTAAAAAATGACTCAATGACATCATCATACCTACGAGCATCTTTCCATTCCCTTATGATAGGTTTTTGTCTTTATTTTTGTTTTTACGCATGACTTATTTGTTTTGTTTTAATCAAAGAAGAAACTCTCCAGGTCCCAGTGGCCTGAATTGGGTCATATACTCATTGTTTATAAGGAAGCTGGGATAGCAATTTCTAATATGTTCAGCTCTCAGAGCAGAGGCAATCTGCCAGCAAGGATCCTTTTGGGAAAATAAATGGTTTGGGGTGAGTAGCCATCAGTGTCTACCACAAAACGTCTGAACTTGATACCATAAATGTAGTATGGAATACCTGATTTTCATTATTCCCTTTAAATCAAATTGCATTAGACTCTAAGTGCCATAGTTCTGGCGTGTAGGAGGAAATTTACTCATAATCCCCTGGTGTGAAGATTCTTGATATTTTTTGATGCCAAAGCATCAAAAAAAAAACAAACAAAAAACAAAAAAAAACCCTGTGGTCAGCAGCTGACATTTGTTTTCATCAATCACCCATCATTTTGTGCAAACAGAACCTTCAGGTGTAATATGTTCACTGCTTCTAGGCCACTCACTGCTGATCCATGTGCCTGGATAGTGGGACCAGGAACCTTGGAATCATGTGTACTACCCCCTAGACACACGTTTCTTCCACATCATCCTCTTCAACATCTTGCCTTATCATACTTGTAAGACAAGTGCTTGCAAACAATGAGCTGGCTCCTTATAAATGCAAGACCTGCCCATCTCTGATCTCTGTCATCTAAGAGAAATGTCTCCCTCAAGTCACTCTTCTGCCTTCTCCATCTTCTTTCTCTTTTCTTCTTCTCTTTAAGAGAAGATAATCTTTTCATGGATAATCTTTTCAAAGAGTTTCAAAAAGGAAAGTATATCCTACAAAAATCCTTGTGACAAGGAAATGCTTAGGGCTTGATTATTGCTCCGAGTTATAGGAGAAGGGAAAATGCAAAGATCAAAACATGAAAGATTAAGAACTGATCCCAGCTTCCACCCCAGGGTTGCCAGAATTAGCAAATTATAGTTTAGGAAGCCTAGCTCACTTTGAACTTCAGATAAACAATCAACATTTTTTTTTCCAGTATGAATTTTCCCATAAGTTTGGAACAAATTTAACTGGGCATCATTCATTTTTTTCTAGCAACTTTAAACCTCCCTTTCCCCATGAAAAACAGATGCCAGCTAGTATAGTTGTTAATGTTGGTGTGAAGCTTAGAAGAGAGGTTGCTATTATAAACATAGATTTCAGAGACTTCCAATTAGACGACAGCGGATCCTATGTAAAATGACATAAACTTCAAGGGGGTGGAATGTACAGAGAAAAAAGGATTCTTTGTATTCTTAAAGTTTTTTATAATGCTTGACATATATCAGGAGATCTCAATAAAATTTTCTGCTTAAATAATAGATTCTTTCTCCCCTGTTTTCATTATCTTTTTAGGAGAATATGTAATATAAACATACATAGTAATTACTGTGACAGCTTATGAAGTTTTAAGAGTGGAAGAGAGATTCATATTAGTATTATACTTTCATGATTATTCAGATTGTCCATACATGTGACCTGGACATTATATTAATAAAAGATTCTCTAATAGATGAATAATTACAATAATTATTTTGAGAAACCAATGTCTGTTTCTAAATGCTCTCAGACAGTGCATGTATCATTAAAGCCTTAAATTTCTACTAATTTTAAAATGTATACAATAGATATACTTTTCAGGTTTCTTTAATGATTAACTTAAATTTGTCACACTGTTCAAATGGCACTTCTTGGGAAGATTCAGAGATGTTGTCTAGCAATCAACATTAAGTACAAAAGCAGACCAGATTCTAGAAAGTATGAATCTAATTTTATTGGTGTGATATACTTGACAACATAGTCCATATATCTGGCTTTTCCCTTTGGGATAATCAAGACCATAGAGAGAATTTACTTAGAGGCTGGGGAAGGACACCATCAAGCACGGTTTGAAACTGATTGAAACTGCAGCTGTGGAGACAGGGCCCGGGTGGCCAGAGATAGTGTTGAGTGTGACTGGCCTTGCATTCACTGCTTCTAGGGGCCAAGAACATCACAGGGTTCCCGGTAGCACTGACGAGAGCCTTGCCTTTGCTCAAGCTCCCTACAGGCATTCAATGGCTCCCTCCAGAGCATTGTATTCAAATGCAGGGCTTGCGCTCATCAGTTATTTTCGAATCATATTAACTTAGCAACATTTCCAGAAAATAAGAATACCGAGTGTCTAAATTGCCCGTAGAAACGGTTTTGAAATGAAGCAGGAGGAAGTTTCCTTGCATCAGAAAGACTGTGCAGTGACTTTGGTGGTGATTATTATTCCATCTGTTGATGTGATTATGGAAATTCTGGCCGAGACTGTGAAGTCTTCCCTGTACTCCCCAAAGAATGAAGAGCTGCCAGCTATGCAAAGTGCTGGAAAGGGATAAAAGCAAATCACTGACCTTGAATTACTGTTCAGGAGTTCTTCACCCTTTTGATATAGGTAGAGTGAGTTTGTTTCTGTATATTTACACAGCCTTGCAAAGCTCTTCAGATGTTCTTAACTGAGATTTTTTTTTTTTTTTAAACGCTGATCTCTGAACTCCACTGCATGGTACCTAGAAAGGCTGATGAAGCACAGAGGGGATGAAACGAAAAGCAGCAATAAGTTTAGTTTTTACAAAAAGGGGATATTATATGCACATAGCTATGTAACCAGCTAAGGAAAATGTTAGTGGACCAATGCTCATGCTTCACTGCTAAGTCACTTCAGTCATGTCCGACTCTGTGCGACCCCATAGACATCAGCCCACAAGGCTCCCCCATCCCTGGGATTTTCCAGGCAAGAACACTGGAGTGGGTTGCCATTTCCTTCTCATGCCTCACAGCCCAAACCAAAAAATAATTCTTGTGAGGAAAAACAATTTTAAGGTGTTAATAATTGGCACTTTCAGTTCTTACATATTTTGTTGTTGGCCGTAAAGATGGACAGGGGGTGTAACAAATTCTTCTAGTTTAAAAAAACTATTTGACTTTGAGTCATTGCTTCATTTTTAACAGAAAAGACCAATACTGAGACTGTCCTTATACAACATCAGATTTCTCAGGGAGAGTAAAAAATGCCATGTCATGTGGAGTCTTCCAGGTCTGGGGAACTCTTGGTGTCACAGGGATTCGGTCTGGTTTCCGAGCTGCTCCTGCCTTAATGGTTTGGATTCCTTAAGGTATCCTTTCCACCATCTGCTTGGTTCAGTGCAGTAAGATATTTTCTCTCTGAAAATAATAGAATGGGCAATTTCGTATGCCTCTTTAGGGTACCGACCGTGAGGTGCTTTGTAATTTTTGTGATTCAACTTCTCCAGTGAGACATAAAACCTGACAGCATTGTTAGGAAAATGAATCCTCTGTGCATCTGAATTTGTTGTTGCAATATCTTTAAAAGTGAAGTGACTCATTTCAGCTTCTGAGAGACAGTCTTGGGTAGATTCATTCATGTTATCGTTCACTGAGGCTATTTATTACCTAGAAGTTTTCTTTTTCACTTCTAACTCATTATTCCTTCCACCACCCCAGGGAAGCAAGCCTGAGGACAGAAAGCAGTCCATGACAGTTGGAAACAAATGGTGGACACCAGTGTGCATTGTTACAGATCCATCGGAGTCAGTTTAAGATGACACACAACCATAGCTGAAGGTCTTCAGTGCCGAGCATCTCCTCACTTCAGAATGGCAAGAAGGAAAGTTTTACTTCATCTCTTTTGCCCAAGCCATTTCTTTGGTTGTACTACGAGAATTCTAATCCTAGTCCATGTTTGAAAAATTAGAATGGCCTCATTAATCCAGGGCCTAAATAAAGCCAGAGTAGGTTTAGAGAAGTTAGTCTGGAGGTGAGTAAATCTGTTATTTTAAACCAAAGTTGAAAGTTTGAATGAAATTGGTAGCATTATTACTAACACTTTTTAATGCTAGATGTGTGTTTTACAGGGAATATCACTGTGATTTGGAAATATGGACAGTGTTGTCAAACCCTTAATGAATTTAGGAAATGCTGTTGGATAATTGCTCATAAACCAGTCTTTAAAATTGTTTCCTCTTTCTTACGTATTTGCTTCTAAATATTCTAGAATGACATCTATTGGGCCTGGGAGAGAAATGAGTCAACGGACTGTCCCATGGAGCCACAAAACCAACAAAGCAAGGGTACTTAACTTCTTTGGATAGTCACAGTTTCTTCAGAATTCTTTTTCTCTCTTTTTATTTATGAGTCCTGAGATTCCTCATATCTGTTTCCCAAATATGGATAGTGAACCAGAGCAAAGCTGGTCTTATAATTAGTTATTGTTGTTTAATCATTCAATCGTGTCCAACTCTTTGAGGCCCCATGTACTGTAACCCGCCAGGCATGGAATTCTTCAGGCAATAATACTGGAGTAGGTTGCCATTTCCTTCCTCCAGGGGATCTTCCTGACTCAGGGATTGAGCACATCTCCTGCCTTGGCAGGTGGATTCTTTACCACTGAGCCAGCAGGGAAGCCCTCTTATAAGTGGTACAGTTTACATTATTTGAAGATGTTCTTTTTATCATCTAAATGAATATTTATTAAAGGCAACTATTATAGTCACTGTGGAAACAGCCATAAAAAACAAACAAACATCTCTGATAAAAGAAACATATAATAAACAAATAAATAAAATTTGCATTCTGTAGGAGATAATTTGGAGAAGGCAATGGCAAGCCACTCCAGTACTCTTACCTAGAAAATTGCATGGACAGAGGAGCCTGGTGGGCTGCAGTCCATGGGGTCGCTACTAGTCGGACACGACTGAGTGACTTCCCTTTCACTTTTCACTTTCACACATTGGAGAAGGAAATGGCAACCCACTCCAGTGTTCTTGCCTGGAGAATCCCAGGGACGGCGGAGCCTGGTCGGCTGCCATCTATGGGGTTGCACAGAGTCGGACACGACTGAAGTGACTTAGCAGCAGCAGCAGCAGCAGGAGATAATTGGCATCTGGTCCCATCACTTCTTGGGAAATAGATGGGGAAACAGTGGAAACAGTGTCAGACTTTATTTTTTGGGGCTCCAAAATCACTGCGGATGCTGACTGCAGCCATGAAATTAAAAGACGCTTACTCCTTGGAAGGAAAGTTATGACCAACTTGGATAGCATATTAAAAAGCAGAGACATTACTTTGCCAACAAAGGTCCATCTAGTCAAGGCTATGGTTTTTCCCGTGGTCATGTATGGATGTGAGAGTTGGACTGTGAAGAAAGCTGATCGCCGAAGAATTGATGCTTTTGAACTGTGGTGCTGGAGAAGACTCTTGAGAGTCCCTTGGACTGCAAGGAGATCCAACCAGTCCATTCTAAAGGAGATCAATCCTGGGTGTTCATTGGAAGGACTGATGCTAAAGCTGACACTGCAATACTTTGGCCACCCCATGTGACGAGTTGACTCACTGGAAAAGACTATGATGCTGGGAGTGATCGGGGGCGGGAGGAGAAGGGGACAACAGAGAATGAGATGCTGGATGGCATCACCGACTCTATGGACATGAGTTTGAGTGAACTCTGGGAGTTGGTGATGGACAGGGAGGCCTGGCGTGCTGTGATTCATGGGGTCGCAAAGAGTCGGACACGACTGAGGGATTGAACTGAACTGATCTGATCTGAACTGAGGAGATAATTGCTGTTATGGTAGAAATAATGAAAGGAATTGGGGAATCCTGAGAGTAAAGTAGGAAACTTCAGTTTTAAGTAAGGTGGTCAGGAAAATCTTTACTGATGAAAATAATTATTTTAAACCAAAACTCATAATGGTGGTGGTTTAGTCACTAAGTCGTGTCTGACTCTTTGTGACTACTACATGGACTATACAGTCCATGGAATTCTCCAAGCCAGAATACTAGGGTGGGTAGCCTTTCCCTTCTCCAGGGGATCTTCCCCACCGAGGGATCAAAAGCAGGTCTCCCACATTGTGGGCAGATTCTGTACCAGCTGAGCCACAAGGGAAGCTTTTAAGACACTGTAAACCAGCTGGGCTTTACTCTCAGAGAGACGGATAGTAATTGTTATGGTTTGGCTTAAATTCTAACAGTATCGTTCAGCTGCTGGGTTGAAAAGAGAATACAAAGGGGCAGTGGTGGGAACAGGAGACCAATAAACAATCTACTATGATAACGAAAGTAGCAAACAATGACTGTCTCTAGGGCCAGGCTGATTGATGCCCATGCTGATGTAATTTGCAGCTTGATTAGATGTAAGATAGGAGACAAAGAAAGGAGTCAAGACTCCAATAGTTTGGTCTGAGCAATTGGAAACATAAGAGTTTCCATTTACTGAGATTGGGAAGCATGAAGATTCTTCAAGTCCTTGATATTTATTCCTGGGTCTTGTCCCTTGGTCTGTTACAGTTCAGGCAGAGAGCCACTTCATTTCACTTCCTCTTTCCATTTCCCAAATGAAGTTCTGAAAAATGTAAATCCTCTGGCATTCACCTTGTAACTCAGAACACGGACAACTCAATAACTTTTGTTTTATCAACACAATTATTTTTCAACATTTTACAAAGCGAATAAAAGCATGTGTGTCTCTGTGAGTCCATTTTGTGGTGGTCGTTTAAACATGTTACTGTCTTGAAAGCGAGATTGTCAGATTCATCCCTAGGAATTTCACTTTGCCCCAGGCAGAAGGCACTTTGAAAGCTTGAGTCACTTGCACAGATGACTTATAACTACACTATTGTTTCCATCCTGGACACTTGTTTATTTTAGGCCTCATGACAGATGAGCTCACCCTGATCTTAAAATGCAGAATTTAAGGTTGTGTCAGACTATAATTTTATGCTAACTTTGTTTATTCCCCTCTTCAATTACTAAAGTTACCACCCTAGGCTCTGGAAAATAACTGGAGACAATGTTTGTTTGGTGGCAAATTAGAAGCTGACATTCCAGCTCTCCCTGAGTGTGACTGTGTGTATGCAATTTAATTATATTGAAATGAGCATCATGGTCTCTAAACGAACTTTCCTTTATTCTAAGACTGACTTCATGTTTGGGAAAAGCAAGGGAAAGTGGTAAATGTCTTCTAAAGTGGAAAATTTCAAACCTGAGCTACAGAGCAAGAAGGCATCATCATTTCTCCTGTCCTCACCAGAGATCTGAAGGCAGAGGAAGTGAGGACTTGCGTCATCCTCAACTGAGTTAGAAGGGTGGATGGTCTCAGGCCTCTATCTTTGGGCAAAGCTGTAAATCATGATTATGACTGACTGGGAAAACATTTTAAATGTAGAATAAACTAACAGAGGACCCAGAACATCTACTTTATAGACACTGTTTTATTTTCTGCATTTGTAAATCTATAGTTCTTTCTAAACAGAAAAAAGTGGTCAATTTTCAGAGGGGCTGTACTGGCACAATGGTACAAAGTGCTTAGTTTGGGAACAAAGTCATTAAAAATAACTATGTAGAAAGAACTCAGTCATAAATAATGGGCCACAGAGGAGCCAAAGAAATCCAAAGGCAGTAAATGATTTACTTCAGTGTATCTGAAAGTCGGCTGCAGGCTCCTGGCCCTGCATATGGGAATCCCCAAGGAGCTCCTTCTATTCCTTACTGCTTTCTTTCTTCTCTCCTTTTTTCCTCCCCTTTCACCCCACCTTCCTCTCCCTGAAAGATGATGGCTTGCTTTCCTTCAGGCAGTTAGAGAAAGAGAGAAAGAAAAGAAATATTAAAAAGTTCCTAAGGCTACTTTACCTTTCCACTGGGCTTCAAATTGTGATATAGCCTTTCTGTAATTTCTTTTCTTCCATCGGTACTATTTTTAAAATGCAGTTTTCTTTAGAACAATGTTTTAAAGAAAAAGAGGAAAACTGACATTGCTTGGAAGCTGAAATATAAAGACCATTTAAGACCTCCATGATCTTGCTTGCTTTTTACCTTATCTTTTCCTCTTTCTTGAATTTTGTTCCTTCTAAATATTGTGGCTTCCTCTTTGACTCTTCCTCTCCTGGCAGACATCAATATGACAGGAAATTCTGTGTCTCATTCATGTGTCATTCATGTCTAAAGAGTGACCTCTTCTTGCCCCCTGCACAAGCCTGGACTTTTCAAACTTCCAAGACTTAGCTTACCCCGGTCCCTCTATGGCTCACAGTCTTCTTGTCTGTGAAGACTTTCCTGACTCTCTGTCCTTCCCAAATAGAATTAGCCACTCCCTTCCTTGGGTCTCAATTATATGTTATCAAGGCAAATATGACATTTAGTTGCTTAAAAAGCACAATTGCTCTTCTCTTGCTAAATGAAGGCCAAGAATGTATTTACTTTCTTCACTGTGTGTTCCTTTGTCTATCACATAATAGGTTGTTAAATGATCAATAGGTATTTATTATGCCAGGCACCATCAATTGCTTTCTTATAATGTGTCATTTAATCTTTATAGCACTTCTGTGATTATAATGTTTGTTCCCTTTGCCTGTTTTTGATGTTTTGTGACTGAGAAAAATGAAGCCCAGAGGATGTAACTGGTGGGAAGTCACAGGTCTATTTACTGGTAGTGACAGTATTCAGCTGCCATATTCCCTCTCTCTGTAGTTCTTTGAGTGTGCATCAGAATCACCAAGAGATTTGCTAAAATAGATTGCTGGGCCATATCCTTAGAGCTGCTGATATCTGGTCTGGGTTGGGGCCAGATAATTAGTATTTCTAACAAGTTACCAGGTAAAGTTGATGCTGCTGATTCTGAGCCCTACTTTACGGACCCGGTGCCTTGCATCATCTGCACATCGTAATCTGTGAGCAGCTGTACTTAGAGTGGGACGGTCCATGGCTGAAAGTTAGCAAGGAGTCTAAGACCTTATTTATATATCAAGGATGTCAGTAAATTGAATAGTTCTAATAGTCCACCTATCTATCTTTCTAACTGTCTGTCTGTCTGCCTACCCACCTAAATTTTTAAATCAGATAGATGCTGTTCTATCTGATTGTTTATTGTTGTGGTTGTTCAGTCGCCAAATCATGTCCAGCTCTTTGTGACCTCATGGATTGCGGCATGCCAGGCTCCTCTGTCCTCCACTATCTCCCAGACTTTGCTCAAATTCATGTCCACTGAGTCAGTAATACTGTTTAACCATGTCATCCTCTGCTGTCTCCTCCTTCTTTGGCCTTCAATCTTTCCCAGAATCAGGATCTTTTCCAATGAGTCGGTTCTTCGCATCAGGTGGCCAAAGTATTGGAGCTTCAGTTTCAGCCTCAGTCCTTCCAATGAATATTCAGGATTGATTTCCTTTGGGATTGACTGGTTTGATCTCCTTGTTGTCCAAGGGACTCTCAAGAGTCTTCCCCAGCACCACAGTTCAAATGTATCAATTCTTTAGCACTCAACCTTTTTTGGTTCAACTCTCACATCTGTACATGACTACTGAAAAAACCATAACCTTGACTACACAGATCTTTGTCAGCAAAGTGATGACTCTGCTGTTTAATACACTGTCTAGGTTTTTCATAGCTTTCCTTCCAAGGAGCAAGTGCCTTTTAATTTTATGGCTGCAGTTACCATCTGTGGTGATTTTTGGAACCCACCGACAGTGCTTCCACTTTCCCCCTTCTACTTTCCATGAAATGATAGAACTGGATGCCATGATCTTAATTTTTTGAATGTTGAATTTAAAGCCAGCTTTTTCACTCTCCTGTTCTCCCCTCCTCAAAAGGCTCTTTAGTTCCTCTTCAATTTCTGTCATTAGAGTAGTATTATCTGTATACCTGAGGCTATTGGTATTTCTCCTAGCAGTCTTGATTCCAGCATGTGATTCATCCAGCCCTGCATTTTGTGTGATGTACTCTGGATAGAAGTTAAATAAGCAGGGTGATAATGTAAAGCCTTGTCATACTCCTTTCCCAATTTTGAACTAGTAAATTTTTCCACATAATGTTCTAACTTTTGCTTCTTTAACCACATACAGTTTTCTCAGGGGACAGGTAAGATGGTCTGGTATTTCCATCTCTTTAAGAATTTTCCAGTTTGTTGAGATCCACATAGTCAAAGGCTTTCAAGTAATCAATGAAGCAGAAGTAGATGTTTTTCTGAAAGTCTCTTGCTTTCTCCATGATGCAATGAATGTCAGCAATTTGATCTCTGGTTGCTCTTCCCCTTTGAGACCCAGCTTGTACCTCTGGAAGTTCTCGGTTCATGTCCTGCTGAAGTCTAACTTGAATGATTTTGAGTATTACCTTGCAAGCATATGAAATTAGCACAACTGTATAGTAATTTGAACATTCTTTGGCCTTGCTCTTTTTTGGGATTGGAATGAAAACTGACCTTTTCTAGTCCTGTGGCCACTGCTGACTTTTCCAAATTTGCTGACATATTGAGTGCAACACTTTAACACCATCATCTTTTAGGATTTTAAATCATTTGGTTGGAATTCTGTTGACCTTCACTACCTTTGTTCATAGTAATGCTTCTTAACACCCACTTGACTTCACATTCCAGGATGTCTGGCTCTGGGTGAGTGACTACACCATCGAGGTTATCTGGGTTCAATAATCTACAAACTTATTGAAGCTGTTACCTTATTGGTGGCAGATTGTTATCATTATATATTATCTTCTTCCAAATATATTGGAAACACGATTGCTTTATGTGAAGAGAAAACATTTTTAACATGTTAGAGGGAGGTTATCATAAGGTTACAATAATTGGGTAAATAATTGACTCAAATTTGTTGGATAACTATGCGGCCACTAAAAATAGATGTGGTCAGATGTATTTATGGTCAGGAAAAGATGGTTGAGATCAAATGTAGAGTGAACATAATAGGCTAACAAAGATATCATTTAAAAATCTTTGCATATTTTCATAGAATCTGTATGCAAAAAAGCAATAAATAAAACATGAACAGTATGTTTGTCTGATAGCTTAATAGATGATTTCTTCCTCCTTTTCCTCCACCTCCTCCATCCTTTTCTCCTTCCTTTGCTCTTCCTCTTTTAGGTCTGTACCCTCTTAATTAACAAGTATTATTAGTTTCTATAATAAATACTATTTATTTGTAAATAAATAATTTTCTATAATAACTATTCCTCATGTAATGGATATCTTCTCCAACAGAGGAGAAGCACCCTTCCACAATGCACTCTGTGTGGAGACTGTGACTTCTCAGTCTGGAAAGCTTTAGAAATCCCCTGGTTCTGGGAATTCTATGCAGTACAGCTCTCCCGCCACCTACTTTTGGCTCTGTCTCCTTGAGGCCATCCGTACAGACAACCAAAGTTCAGAAAAGCATAGCATTATCCTGTCATAATTCTGCATGCAGCAAGTCTGAAATCACTGCTCCTTGCTTTGTCCCAAAGAAGAACCCAGTCAACTTCTTTTTGCAGCAGCAAGCCTGTTGACTTAAAGCATAAGAGAGTCTTGGTTCAATGATTAGCATAAGTAGATTCTCTTACATTAAACAGAATAATAAAAAGGGGAGATATTTATGTTTCTGAGATTCATACTAAAAATAATTGCTAATACTTATGAAAAACTTTCTAAGCTCTGTGTCGCAGAGTCAGACACTACTGAGTGACTAACACTTGGACACTTGGACATTAAAAAAATGTATGCTGTGACTTCATTGATGATATCACAATTCACCCAGCTTTTCAAACATGGCAATAATATTCTCTGCAGAGTACCTTGAAATTGCTCTTTTCTCTACCTAGAAAGTTCTTTTCCCTGGTGTTTGCATGACTTGTTTTCTCAATTCATTCAGCCTTCTTCTCAAATAAAACACTGGAGCAGCTTTCTCTGACCTCTGTATCTAAAGCAGCATCCTGTCATTCCCTATCCCCTCAGATCATATAAGAGGTGCCCAATAAATACATTTAAATATATGAATGAATTTAATCCTCATCACAACCCTATGAGTTGAATATGGACATGATCTCTGTTTTCAAGGCTTTGAGAAAATTGACTCAATTGCCCATTTGAACCAAGTTGTCTGACATCCTAGTATACATTCTTGTTATTCAGGCACTAAATCGTGTCTGACTATTTGTGACCCCATTGACTGCAGAATGCCAAGTTCCTCTGTCCTCCACTATCTCCTGGCATGTGTGAATGCTAAGTGGCTTCAGTCATGTCTGACTCTTTGAGACACTATGGACTGTAGCCGGTCAGGCTCCTCTGTCCATGGCAAGAATACTGGAGTTGGTTGCCATGCCCTCCTCCAGGGGATCTTCTCAACCCAGGGACTGAACCTGTGTAACTTACATCTCCCACATTGGCAGTCCAGTTCTTTACCATGAGTGCCACCTAGGAAGCCTTACTATCTCCTGGAGTTTGCTCAAAGTCATGTCCATTGAGTGGATGATGCTGTCTAACCATCTCATCCTGTCTCCCGCTTCTCCTCTTACCCTCAATCTTTCCCAGCATCAGGGTCTTTTCCAATGAGATGGCTCTTTAGCATCAGGTGGCCAAAGTATTGTAGCTTCAGCATCAACATCAGTCCTTCCGAAGAACAGAATATTCAGGCTTGATTTCCTTTACAATTGACTGGTTTAATCTCCTTAATCACCCCATATCGGAATGTTCTTTTATTGACCGGATGAAGTCTATTGTCTTAATGTTAAAAGCAGGCTCTTGAAAGAGCAGAGATGAATAGATAGTAAAATATCGCTGATAATGAAATGTCCAAACACATGACAAATTACCAGGGATATGAGTATGAAAAATGATGTGTACTTCTGAGCTATCAGCAAGCAATTGAAAATACCTTCTCTTATGAGAGGGTCAGGATGGTTTTATTTTGAGATCCCTACTTACTGATAAAATTGATTGCAGTATATGCAGGAAGAAATATTTCATTCTCCTCTATCTCTGACAGAAAGTGAAAAGAGGAAACACTGAAAATAGGAAAATATGTGTGATAGCTATAGAATAGCAGATACGTAACTAGCTGAGCAGCTGAAGAATTAAATCAGGGGTATGTTTTGGCACTTTTTACAGGCGCTACTCACTTCCCTTAGATTCTTTTTCTTTTTTATCGTGTAGGCCTTGGATCTAGAGACCCTTTTCTGTCCCTGTGCCTGACAGATTGTCACTAGCAAGGCTTTTTCTGATTACAGCAGGAAATCAGATGGACACTCAGAGAACCAAAGAGCAGGGAATCTGGGAATCCAGTGTAAGACTGAGCTAGCTGCCCCTGATGAAGCTCTGAACCTGGTCTGAACCCATAACATTAGGGACTTAACCTGCCAATGGGATTATTTCTTTGCTGTAAAACCTACACCTCTGGATAATAAATCAGTTACATGAGAGGCCTGAAATTCTTATGCCCTTTCCTTCAGGAAATTCTGGTCCACTCTCTTTGTCATTGCCAGGGGTAGACATCTGCCATGAGGAATTGCCGTTTGGTCTGTTCTCTAGCTCTTATAGAGTCTGATTTTTATTCTTGTAGAAATTGTCCCTTACGATAACATTGAACATCTTCGATTTATCAGAAGGTTTTAGAAGGAGATGGGTAGC
This sequence comes from Moschus berezovskii, assembly GCF_049115385.1. Lineage (NCBI taxonomy): Eukaryota > Metazoa > Chordata > Mammalia > Artiodactyla > Moschidae > Moschus > Moschus berezovskii. Next base: position 31,392,111 of record NC_142464.1, read on the forward strand.
CTATAAGTGAAGCTTTGAAAAATTACATCTCAAAGTCTGCAGAGTAACTATCACTGTGTTTTGGGTGGATGACATAGTTTGGGGGGAGGCGTAAGGTTTCCCTCTAATTGCCACTCATTACACTGGACCAAGACTCTGTTCCAAGCTCCATCAAGACCTATAATGCTGTCAGCAATCTGGGACCACCCACTTTGCATATCCCAGTGTAACTTAAATAAGACCAGGAGAAGGTCATTGGTTGAATTACATGCTGGTGTCTGACCACAATGGAGGCATGAGTATTAAAAGATTTCTCTATTTCTCATGGTCAGATTTCCTTTTCAAATTCTTTTCTTCATAAAGAGAAAAAGAAAAAAATTATACTAAAAAAAACCAGCTCATGATATTCTATTACATCTTCATAGGTATGGGAAATAAGCCATGGAGACCCAAGATACCATACTGGAAATTATAGAATAAATTGAAATAAAAGAAAACAACCCAAGTATTTTAAAATATAATTTATTAAGACTTTTCTGAAATAAAATACTATTTCAACATATATATTTAAGAAGGATACCAAGAATTCAAGGGAATTGTTCCCATCTGTTCTTGTGGAATCTATCTGTGAGCAAGATTTAACCAACCAAGAAATGATTGGAAAAGCCACAGCAAAGAAGTTTGTGGTGATTACTGAATCTATTTATCTATAAAAACAAATACTGAGGCAAATGTTAAGATCATAAGATTGAGTTAAAATGCAAATACTATGATCTGCTGTAATTAGAAAATTAGCTGAAGTTAGATGAGTAAATGTTCTGATCTCATCTTTAACAAATAGTGAAGATACTGAGTGTATTTAACAGTACCAAGGTGTAATAGATATACCTGTGTACCTCTATTGGATTCTAAAGGAACCTAAGAAGTATTTTTAAAGTTGTGAAAAGAAAAAGAAAACTCTAAAATACTAAAACAGTAAAAAGGACTCCAATATAAAAAATCTTAATTAAAAGTATAAAAAATAAAGTATAATTTTTTAAAAATCCAAATAAATAAAATACTAAAATGGAATAAAATCAGTCATATCAGTAAATGTAATTAGACTAAATTCACACAATAGCACAATAAAAGACTATTTAGATTTCAAAGCAAAATGCTATGCTAAAACAAAAGAGTGAAGTTATGCCAGGCAAATATTAACAGAGGAGAGCAGGCTACCCCACCCCTTATGAGACAAGATTTCACTATGAAAGAAATACAGAAATATGAGAAAGAATTTCCTTCTTGTCTGCCTCTCCTAAGAGCTTTGTACCCAGATCATTTCACCAGAGAATTCTAACAAATTGTAATAAGAGAGATTAAATGAATCTATTCTAGTGCATTATAAAAGAATGGAAGACCTTAAAAACAGAGACACACATTTGTTTACATTTGCAAAATACATTTCTGTAATGCTATCCAGGAAACACTAACATTGAAGGGCAGAATTGCAGAGCAGGAGGAGACAGGTGTTGGGGTTGAGAGACCTCTTCATTGTACATCCTTTGCTACCAGTAGGAAAAATAAATACAATTGGATAAAATTAACGTGGTCCATGGTAGTAGAGATGCTCATTTTGTCAAAGGGCTGCACCTTCACTAGATAAAAACTAAAGGAAGTCGTATCCTTTTTCAAATCTCAGACCTGCTATAGTCTGGGCTTAACTGGCAGGGCCAGTCTTGACAAGGAAGTGAAGAGGAGATAGTGGTCTAAATGGATCAATTCTCTGAGTGCTATCCAGGCACCAGCAGGTAAAGACAAGCTCACTGATGGCTTTACATAAAGCATCCAGAATGTCAGGGCCAAATATTCCTGGCAAAGCCCCTGGTAATCAACAATGCACCCAGAGTTGACACCATCCAAGTGAGGAGTGAATTTATCATGAAGCTGATAGAATTTCCCTTTTAGGGACTCGCCTTTATCTGGAGTATACTTGGGGACCATTTGTATGAAGCATTTCTGGAAAATTCGCTAAAGTAAATCTTAAAGAGACCTGAATCTAATGATTCTGCAACATTTTATGATATGTTTCCTCACTCAAAAGAAATGTTTACCTCTGCACCTAATTATGTATTTAAAACTTATGATTTTTCTATTATAAAGGACTCTTACATTACGGAAGATTTAATCCCCACACAGACCTTGCCCCTGTGTATAGGCCGGCCCTTGACTGATGACGAGACCTAGTTAAGGGATCCTCTTTCCTACTGCTTTCTTAGCCAAGTGTAACGAAAGGATCACTGCGTTCATAAAGAATGCCAAGGTTCAGTGGAGGACGATGTGAGTCCATATGCTGTGGGCTCAGTGATTTCCTGTCCTTGGGACAGTGAGAGGCTTATCTGTACAGTGGCAGCTTTGGAGATGACCACCCTGTGGCCCCCATGAGGACTCTCCAGACCTCTCGGATGAATTTATGACCCATTAATGAGCAGCTAGGACAGTAAGGACCCACAGGAATTTTTGACACATCAAATTGGGCTTCCTACTGAATTGAGCAGGTGGGAGCATTGAGTCTGGGCCCTCTGTAATATCAATTAAAGAATGAAATGGAGACTTGGGCTGGTGGGAGTTGGCCATCCTACTTATACTGAATTCTGAAATTCCATTAAGCATGCGAAATTGAGTCAAGGTGCCCCCATGATACCGTTCAGCTTACCAAACATATGGAAGGGAAAGTGGATTTAATGGGATTCCAAACATCCCAGAAACCACTTTTTTATACCAATGTCCTGGCTTTTAAAAAATTCTCTTACTATTTCTCTTTCTTTAAATCCATTATGTTTTTCCAACCAGGACAAACAGTTGTTCTTCTGTAATGATTATTCCAGTCCTCGACTACCTTTCAGGCCTAGGGATACGAAAATGTGAACTACCTAACCTATTCTCATTTCACAGTGTTATATAATAGCAGAAAGGGTCCTGAACATATCACTATTTCAAAGAAAAATTAATTGAATGAAGAAAGAAAACCATGCACAATTTAAGTTTGATCACTGTTTTATGACAGTGAGTTCAAGTAGCAGTGTAATCATGGCAAGCCTTTCCCTTCCTGATCAGTTAATTATAAGAAGAATGTGTATCCTTTCTTCCTATACTTAATCTTCAACAGGAAATATTTTAAAATAATCAAAAGCATTAGCAAGATATTTAGTAGGCTATTCTCACGGACTCATGGCAGGATGGCAGGTAAGAGAAATAGGAAAAGCTATGCCAAATTTTTTTTTCTGATTTTTGAGGAATTTGTGAGAAAACATCATTTTCTCCAAGCCTCTCCACTTTCAACCCCTGGCTGTCACCTCACGACTGGAAAACTGATAATTTTACCAGGTGCTGAGTGTCGGAGGAGGCGGCCAATGCCTTCTCTGGCCACTCAAACAGGGTAACTCTCAGGTTGCTGTGCTGTGCTGTGCTTAGTTGCTCAGTCATGTCCAACTCTTTGCAACCCCATGGACTGTAACAGGCCAGACTTCTCTGTCCATGGGATTCTCCAGGCAAGAATACTTAAGTGGGTTGCCATGCCCTCCTCCAGGGGATCTTCTCAACTGAGGAATCAAACCCACGTCTCCCACATTTCAAGGCAGCTTCTTTACCATTTGAGCCACCAAAGAAGCCCAAGAATACTGGAGTGGGTAACCTATCCCTTCCTCAGAGGATCTTACTGACCCAGGAATTGAACCAGGGTCTCCTGCTTTGCAGGGAAGCCCAGCTCTCAGGTTACATGATATGAAGCACAGGCCTGTCACTCCTTTCCCTAATTACTTGGAGAGAAAATAGCACCACAGGTGGATTCACCAGGTTCCTCCCTGGCATACACATCTTGAATAACCTAGGAAGGGGCTTCAACAATATGTCACCTGGTTATATGTTGTTTGCCAGACTTGAATAAATTTCCAGATTTCCCAATATATTCCCAAACAATCCTACTCATTTCCATAGAATTACTAAGTTGTGACTCTGAAAGAAACTTTTCTTAATTATCAATAATTAAAAATTGATAAATGTTCATTGCAGCACTGTTTATAATAGCCAGGACATGGAAGCAACCTAGATGTCCATCTGCAGATGAATGGATAAGAAAGCTTTGGTACATATACACAATGGAGTATTTCTCAGCCATCAAAAAGAATGCATTTGAATCAGTTTTAATGAGGTGGATGAAATTGGAGCCAATTATACAGAGTGAAGTAAGCCAGAAAGAAGAACATCAATACCGTATATTAACGCATATATATGGAATTTAGAAAAATGGTAACCTGAACCCTGTATAAGAGACTGCAAAAGAGACATAGGCATTTAGAACAGTCTTTGGGACTCTGTGGGAGAGGGTGAAGGTGGAATGATTGGGGAGAATGGAATTGTAGCATGTATATTATCATAAGTGACCAGTCCAGGTTCGACGCATAAGTTTTCCTCTGTTCATTTCTTTGCATTTGTGCTTTTTTAATAAAATTCTTTTTTAGAAATTTAATAAAAAAAAAAAAAAAAAACAGAAGGCCTGCATGGGGGTGCCTGACCACCCATCCTCTCCATACTTTAGGGCCTGGCTGCCCTGTGGCACCTGGTTGTCCTCTCTCTCCACGGGCACCCTGGAGAGAAAAGAAGCAAAGATGAGAAGGGAGAGGGTGGGGGAGCCCAGGACATGAGGCTGAGTCTTTAGGGTCCCTTCTTTCTGTAACCACCCACTGACCACCAACATGCCCCAAACTCCCTTCCCACCCACCTCTCCCCTCGTAGCCCATCTTTCTGGCCCTGTCCCCATTTTCTTACTGGTGGTCCCCGCTCTCCTTCCAGGCCTGGCTGCCCGGCCTTCCCCTAGAACATAAACTGGGGCGAGGGGGAAGAAGAACGTGGTGATGGCGCAAAGACAGGAGAGAAACACACAAATACACCCAGTCAGAGGCCTGGAAAGATGTCTGCCTCACATTCATTCACAAGCCTTTCACTCACTCACATACATAAACACAACATACACACCCAACTATGAAAAAATGAAGACACCCAGTCATATTATGATTGCACATACAGGGTCCACACCAAGAAGCATGCTCACTCACACAGACACCTGTTTATCACAGCTGCATGGCATGCAGACAGGATTGTGTGCCACCATGGCATGCAAGGGGTGACCACAGCCTCGAGAAAAAAAAAAAAAATTGATAAATGTTAAAATCATAAAAGATGTACTACTAATTTATTTGTCACCTTTTTTTTATAGAAAATAGCATTATGAAAACTTTGTCATAGAAAGATGTATTCAAAGATTTTTTGCAGACAAGAAGTGTAGGAAAAATGTTATAGAAATGTTTTCACTTGTTAACTATTAAGAATTACGTTAATTTTCTAGAGCTTTGTGATGTGTGTGGTATTGCACAGCTTTTAAAGCATATAATTTGTTATAAATTCTTTTCTCATTTTAAATGTTTACTTCCTTATCAAAATTTGTCGCTATAACAGTGTTCTTTTTTTTACAGAAAGTGAAAGTGTTAGTCCCTCAGTTGTGTCCAGCTCCTTGTGACCCCATGGACTGTAGCCCACCAGGTTTCTCTGTCCATGGGATTCTCCAGGCAAGAATTCTGGAGTGGGTAGCCATTCCCTTCTCCAGGAGATCTTCCTGACCCAGGGGTCAAACTCGGTCTCTTGCAGTGCAGTCGGATTCTTCACCATCTGAGCCACCAGGGAAGCCACTCCCTGGGTTGTATATTCTTTAGATACCACAAAACCTACATCCACTACATCAGGAGGGTTTGTGGCTGTTTGGATGGTGATTGGGAGTTCTTGATCCTTGGTCAGCCTTGGTTCAAATCCTGCCCTCAAGGCTTTCTACCTATATGACTTTGACATTATCCCTTTACTTCTCTAAGTCTTGCCGGTTAAGTTAAAATAATTTTAGTATCTATCTCACTGGATCAGTAAGACAGCATAACACATGAGACAATGCATATGAACACAATAGACAGTTCCCAGTACTTCTGTGAATGCTTGACTAGACATCAGCCTTTCTTAAACATATAAAACCCAAATAAAACTCTTCTTTGCTCCCTCAAAGTGACCTCTCTCTTTGCCTTGCCCACCTAGGATTAACAATCATCCAGTTTTCAGACCAAATACCAATGAGCTTCATGCTGTATGTTTAGTTCCATTAATCAACTCTATTGACTTTATCTTCAAAAAATGACCCTTACTGAGAGTTCCTCATCTCTTCCACCTCCATTGCCCTAGTCCAAACCACTTATGTCTCTCTCAGTAGTTCTGCAGTGGCCTGCAATGGGGCATCTTGCTCGCTGGTTTGACTTGTCCCTCCTATCCCAAGTCCGTTCTCTTAGCTCCCTCATGTCACTTTTAAGTCAGTAACTGGCCACTCTTCTTCTTCTGAGGCTTTAGTTGTCTATCTATATTACTCCTAATCAACATTTTCTATCTGTTCTATCACTCATTCTATTTACTTTTATGAGTCTATCACCTATAGATTTCTCTGTCATTTTCACCTTCCTGGGGTATATTGAACATGACTCTAGAGTCCACATCTCCAACTCAACTCTTGAAAACTCAACCTAGAATCTGGTTCTCTATTCCTTGGCCTCTTCCACCCATTCCCCATGCTGCATGAGCCTCAAACAAAGCCATTCTACTTTGTGTTGACATTTTACTTTGGCCTCAGGCGGAATCCCATCACTTAGAAATGGAAATACTTCAGTAAAATTTTCGGTATTACAGTCTGTGACAAAATGGATCATGTTTTCAGTCTGTCACTCATCTCACCATTTCTTCTCTCTGAGTCCTCTGATTCCTCTAACTCCTGTACTCTTGCCTTCCATCCCAGAAGTGAAGTCACTTTTCTTCTTATCCAGTCTACATCCCATGACACATTACAGCAACTTTTGCTCGAGAGAAGATCTGTTATTTTAGAAGGTGGTGGTGTGCTTCCTTGTCCTTGCTAGCGACACATTGAAAGAAATCATATAATCATGTAGACTGTGTTTCTTTAGTTTCGAAGTTCTTCATGGGTCTCTGATTGGCTGCTTTTATATTTACCTACAGTAATTAATACAGATCTTCAGCATTTGTTTAGATCACCTTAACTCCTACTTTCTTTCACTCTTCAATACTTAACCTTGTCTCTTTCACAAAGAAGGACTAAAGAATGGATATCTTTAATTCATTCAGCAAACAGTTATTAAGAATCTATGATTCTCTGGGCACTATTTTAGCCACTCAGATATGTCACTAAATAAATCAGGTGAAGTCCTTATTCTCGTCTTTAACTTCCCTCGGTCTATCCAAAACAAATTCAGAAAATATTGAACAAGTATTTTGAGGTATCTATTTCATGCCAGGAATTTCTCTTGGTGAAAAGAATACAACAATGAAGAGAATAAATAAAATAGTCTTTCTTCATAAAGTTTTTATTTTAGTAAGGGGATAGAGAAAAAGAGAGTGAAAAATTAATATAAAAGGTATGTGCCTAAAATGTCAGATGAGCAAAGTAAGGGGTAGGAAGTAGTAAAGTATAGAATGTAAAGTTAATGAAATTATTCATTAAGTTATACAACTTTCAGAATTCACATGCAGTTTGTAAAGAATGAAAATTGAATAACCAAACTTCAGACGCTTTACCCATAAGGTGTGTGTGTATGGTCGGTTGCTTCAGTTGGAGTCTGACTCTTTGCGATCCCTATGGACTGTAGCCCGCCAGGCTCCTCTGTCCATGGGATTCTCCAGGCAAGAATACTGGAATGGATTACCATGCCCTCCTCCAGGGAATCTTCCCAACCCAGGGATCAAACCCAAGTCTTCTGAGTCTCCTGCATTGCAGGCAGATTCTGTACCCACTGAGACACCTGGGAAGCCATACACATAAGGAGAGTCGACTTAATAAACAGATGAAAAATGGGAAGATTGACTGACCCATCTCTCTTCCCTTCTTTATCCTTTCTATAAGGCCAAGGTTGATTAACAGCAGTGATGTTCAAAGGTCAGGGACCATCAGTTTTCAGGTTAACAAATACTCTAAAAGTTTTAGGTTTGCATAAATTTTGTGATCTCTGAAGTTATCATTGGCCTCACACACATTTCTAAAACCTCCCCCATCCGGCCATCTGCACCTCCCTCTCCAGCTTTCTATGCTCCCGAGAAGGAGAACACAACCATCTGTGTTCAGCAAGCACACTCAGTTGTGCTACTGACAGATTTCCATGAATTCCAAACAAAAAGGAAAAAAGAAAGGAAAGCAATGAACTTAATGTTTTTCCCAACACCTACTCATCAGCTTCTTTACTAAATGTCCTGAGCATATGTTTATTAGTTGCCATGTTTCATTGCACTATTATTCCAACTGAAAATAAAATTTTTCTTTAATTGTACATGTCTAAGGTGCTGGAGAAGACTCTTGAGAGTTCCTTGGACTGTGAGGAGAGCCAACCAATCCATTCTAAAGGAGATCAATCCTGGGTGTTCATTGGAAGGACTGATGCTAAAGCTGAAACGCCAATACTTTGGCCACCTCATGCGACGAGTTGACTCACTGGAAAAGAGTCTGATGCTAGGAAGGATTGGGGGTGGGAGGATACGGGGACGACAGAGAATGAGATGGCTGGATGGTATCACCGACTCGATGGACATGCGCTTGAGTGAACTCAAGGAGTTGGTGATGGACAGGGAGGCCTGGCGTGCTGTGATTCATGGAGTCACAAAGAGTCGGACACGACTGAGCGACTGAACTGAACTGAACTGACTGAAGTTTAAAAAGCTGTTATTTCTGAACAGAATTCAAGCTTAACAAAGTTTTCTATACCTAATGGAATTATGTAGAAGAATTATATTGATCTTTGGCCTCCTGGAATCCATTCAACCTTCCCTAATGGTGCCCAGTTTTCCTCTGGGGAACCACTCCACTTTGTCCCAACCCTTAGCATATGGGTTATAGTGAAGCTGACTCAAATTCCAGCCTCAACAGTGACCTGTGGTACAGGCCTGGGTAAATAGAAGTCCAGTAATGGTTTGGAGAAAGCTGTGTGATTCAAGCAGGTCCAGTAAGGTCTGTGAGACTTTTACTTTTACTGCTGATCAAATGTTGATGAGCATCCAATCCAATGATAAGCATCCATCCAATCAAATGTTGATAAGCATGAATTGCAACTAAAACTCTCCTACACTGCTGAATACAATGTAAAATAGTACAACTTACAACACTTGAGAGAACTCATTTTTAAGAGAGTCAAACAGGAACCTATCGTAAAACCTAGACATTCCATTCCTAATAATTTAGGAATAAAAAGAAATGAAAACATATATGAAAATTAAGCATATCTGAATGCCCATCAATATGTGAGTGAATAACCAAAATGTGATACTTGCATTCAATGGAAATTTGCTTGGAAATGAAAAGAACTGACTTACTGATAATACACTGAATGTTCAGTGGAAAAAAAAAAAAACTAGATAAAAAGCATGCATGGTATATAATTTAATATATTTAAAAGTCTAGAAAAATGCAAGTTAATCTGCAGGGACAAAAGCTGTATCAGTTATCAGTTGTTGTCTACAGCTGGGTATGATAGGAAATATCTGTGGAACAGGGGCAAGAAGAATTTTTGGGGGGTCATGGGAATTTTTTTTTAATTGATGATGGTGGTAATTCACAGAGTATGCAACTGTTAGCATTTATTGAATTTTGCACTTTCAGTTCAGTTCAGTCCCTCAAATAAGTTATGTCAATCAAGTTGGCTTTAAAAGTAAAAGTTAACTCGATAATAAAATACACTTGAGATCAGTCTGTTTTTATCACCATGTGCAAACAATCTAAATCACTTTTTGTCCATCTAAGTTTTAAACAGTTTCTCCAGTTATGTTGTTATCTGTGTAAAAATTAATTCAGTGGACTCCTAGTTATACAGTTGGTTCCCAACTTTATGGACTTATTGTGGACAATTGTTTGAAATGCTGGGAAAGGTTGGGGGCGGGAGGAGAAGGGGACGACCGAGAATGAGATGACTGGATGGCATCACCGACTCTGTGGACATGAGTTTGAGTGAACTCCGGGAGTTGGTGATGGACAGGGAGGCCTGGCGTGCTGTGATTCATGGGGTCGCGGAGAGTCGGACACGACTGAGCGACTGAACTGAACTGAACTGAACTTTTCCAAGTTTTGAAATTGTCTGTGCTCACAGTTTGATCTGTGATATACTGGTAAATGTGTTACAGTTGGATTCCTGAAGAAATAACCTTATTTCTTTGGTATCTACTACACCTTCTATGACTAATCTCAAGCTGCCAATGTTATGTCAATGACCACGAAATTGGGAAGAGCCACTCACAGCAGCCTCTGCACCAGCGTGAGCCTCCACCAGCACAGTACTAGGTTGGATTATCCAGTGTCTGTGGTACTCCAATCACTATGTTTAAGCATTATACCTGATAAACATGATCCCACTGATTATTTAGTCAAGGATACAGAACTTCAGTTACTTCAGTTTGTCATTCCATTTGCAAATTATTATCTTAATTGTGCAGAATTTTCTCTTTGTTTTTATGTGTTACTTTTCTATTTTAAAAATGCTTAATGCAATTAAAAGGACTAACTAGTGTTTTCTTTTTATAACATTTAATTGCTTCCATTTGCATAATTACGCATACAAAGTTCAATTAACTAACATTTTTATATTTATGGTTCTCTTTATGCATTATTAAAATTTACTTCATTTCATGAATGTTACTGAAAATAATTTTGTTGCATAGTAGATGATGTTAAAAAATCATCCATTCTAGGTACTCAGTATAAGAAATACAATACTGAGTAGATTGAGTATGTAATTCTGGAAATGTCAGATATAAGCCAAATATCATTTTAAATGAGAATTCCAAATGTGGACACAATTTTCTATAAAAATAAAAACCAGACTTCATACTAGATACATGATTTCTAACATGCATAATTATTACTCCACCAAAAAATTAAACTTTAATGAAATTTGTTGCTAGTTTCTAATTCATACTGCCATGAAAACTTCTTCAGTTTTTATTTTTCAGCTTCTTTTTCAATAAAATAAATACATTGTAATTGACAATAGTTATCATCTGTTCTAGATTTAAAATTTTCAGCTACAAATGAATGTTATCATTTCATTTTTAACCTTGACAAATTTTTGCAAAAAAGTTAAAGTGATCTAAGGAACCAAACTAGAAAAGGCAAATTCAGGTTGTATATCTCAGTCTCTAATGAAGCTCTAGACAATTTAATCCACAGAATTAACTGAATCTTCCAACAATTTTTACAAACTTAAGATGAAGCTGTCTCTTGAGTTTTGAAAACCGTATTTTTTCTGGAACCCAATAATAGATAATATAATATAGGTCACTGTGTTGATCATTATATTAAACCACCTCACCTGTTTAACATAACCAAAATCTTTTGATGTCTCCATTTGCAGATAAGGATACTGAAGTATAGAAATTTTAAATAACTTGTTCATAGTCACAACGTTAATTTGTGAAAGCAGAAAGCGAAAATCACTGTCTGTCTAACTTTAAAGCTCAAGTTAACATGAATTCTAATAACTCTGGCATTAAATATTAAAGTGTATAGGTTATTTCTATTTCATTTTAACTTGTGTTTATAAACCCCAAACCTTCCTGGTAAGAGATTCAAGAATTCAGAAATGGAAATTTTAGCATGAAAAGAAGGTTTGGAGCTTGCTATGATTCCAGTCAAAATTTCCTACAGATATTCTTCTGAACTCAGAAGCAAGTAGACTTATAATTAAGGTTACTGTCTTTTGTTATTTTTTTATCTCGGTCCAGGTAATCAGTATATGACAGAAATTTACCCTGAAAATGTCATTACTTTCTAGAGTAAAGAACAGATCCGTCACGGCCATCAATTCAGAATACCATCACAATGATGAAAAGAAACTAAACCATTCATCTACTCAGTCCATTTTTTTTTTTTTAAGAAAGAAAAAGACCTTGAAGATAGGTTTTCTTGCTAATGCTAGCAACTGCTGTGTGCTTCCAATGTGAATAATGTTCCTAAGTCATTTTGCAGATAGATAAGGAAAAGGATAGGGAAGGCAGAGGACTGTGTGTCTGTGTAGAATTAATGTGGTTATATAAAATTTATGTCACATTTAGGTAGCGTTTTTAATGCATAAAATCCTTGAATTCAAAGTCATTTTACAGAAAAGAGGTACGTGCATGGAATATTCATTTCAATGAATTAAGCATGTCTGAAACCCTTTTTTTTTTCATATGAGTGAAAAATACTAGGTATTATATGGTGGTCTGCAGTTCTGGTTTATCATTCACTAGCTTGGAAATCTGGACTAATCTCTTAACTTCTCTTAGCTTTGGTTTTTCATCTGAAAAATGGTGATAACATAGAGTTCATAAGCTTAGTGGTCAGCAAAGCACTCCTTGAAGGGCAGTAATAAGTATAGCTCTTATTCATCATTTCATTACATGTTATTCTCTGCTCCTCTGGCTCTGAGTAAGCTCAATAATTTACTCCACGGTTTTGAGATACATGATGGAAATTCTTTATGTTCCTCCACTCTTCAACTGCTGCTTACATTACTTGTTATTGTTCAGTCATATCTGACCCTTTAGCAACCCCATGAATTGGAGCCCTCCAGGCTTCTCTGTCCATGGGCTTCCCAGGCAAGAAAACTGGAGTGGGTTGCCATTTCCTTCTCCAGGGGATCTTGCTTATCTAGGGGTCAAACCTGTACCTCCTGCATTGGCAGGTGGATTCTTTAACCACTGAGCCACCAGGGAAGCCCACTTATATCAGTTAATTCCTCCTTAAATGTGTTGACTTATTTAATATATCCTGATATATCTACCTTACCTTATCTATTGTATAAATGCTCTTCAATGCACCAACTTTTGTTCATATGCTATTATTGTGGTATACTTATCAATTTATACATTTGCCTCTCCAACTTCACTGAAAACTTCCAAAAGCAAATACTGCATGCCGTTCGTTTTTCCATCTTCATCATTTCAGCACAGCATCTATTAACAAATGTTTGTTAAATTGATGAATGAGTATTTCTTTTTTCTTTATAAAGTGGTTGCTATGGTATTCTAAGAGGTATTTAAGCAATTTTGATGATGGCAATAAAATGAAAGCTAAAAATAATGTTGGAGAAGTAGGTATATAGTAGTATAGTAATAGAGAATACTCTAGTTGTTAGAAAATAAGTGTAAGTTTTAAGATCAGATCTTTAAATGGCTTCATTGCCAGTGAGGTATATCAGCACCTTTCTGTAAAGTTCTCACCAATCCTCTCCAAAAATAAAATAATTCTGTATGTAAAATATGATACTGGATTTTAAAACAGTGAGGACTTCACACTTTACTTATGCGATTTGGTCAACAAATGGTTATTGAACTTAGTGTGAACCTCTTTGTGAGGGGATTGGGATCTTTTAGTGGGTAAGAAGGAATCTCTGCCCCCACAGAGCTCACAGGCCCCTGGAGAAGAGGGGCAAAGGGAAAAGTTACTGACAATTACACCTGCAATGAAGGCTTCAAAAGGCAAGCAAAGGGAGCTAGTATGGCATGGAAAGGCCACACCAGGCCTTCTAGAAGCTCTAGCAGTCACAGCAGTGCATTGTGACACTAGACTTCTCTCAAAGTGGAATCTCATTGCTTGTAGCTTTCACTGTCAATCAATATTATCTATCTTAGCTCTGAATTACATTTTAATGCAATTGAATGCATCTTGTGTGTGTGTGTGCTCAGTTGTGTCCAACTCTTTATGACCCCCTGGACTATAGCACGCAGGTTCCTCTGTCCATGGAATTTTCCGGGCAAGAATACTGGAGTGGGTTGCCATTTCCTTCTTCAGGGAATCTTCCAGACCGAGAGATCAAACCAGCGTCTTCTGCATTATAGGCAGATTCTTTACACACCGAGCTTCCTGAGAAGGCATCATGGGGGTTCCTAAGTTATTAAGATTGCTGATTTAATGATTACTCAATTATAAACTGAAAAAGTAACATTTTTTGAACTGAAGATGGTCTAATCACTAAATCCAGTGTTCTTTAGATGAAACATTTTCGTCCTAAATAACTTTAGTACTGAATAGGCCTATTAACTTTTAGGTCTATAACTTTAAGGACTATTGTTATTTAGTCGCTAAGTCGTGCCTGACTCTTTGGGACTCCATGGGTGGTAGCCTGCCAGGCTTCTCTGTCCTTGGGATTTTCCAACCAAGGATACTGGAGTGGCTTGCCACTTCCTTCTCTAAGGAGTCTTCCCGACCCAGGGATTAAACCTACGTCTCCTGATTTAGCAGGTGGATTCTTTACCACCAAGCCACCAGGTCAGCCCAAATTTAGGACTAGTAAGCTACAAAACAGTGAGAATCGGACATGGAACAATGGACTGGCTCAGATTTGGGAATGGAGTACATCAAGGAAGTATATTGTCACCCTGTTTATTTAACTTATATGCAGAGTACATCATGTGAAATGAAGCACAAGCTGGAATCAAGATTGCCAGGAGAAATATCAATAACCTCAGATATGCAGATGACACCATCCTTATGGCAGAAAGTGAAGAGAAACTAAAAAGTCTCTTGATGAAAGTGAAAGAGAAGAGTGAGAAATCTGGCTTAAAACTCAACATTCAAAAAACTAAGATCATGGCATCTGGTCCCATCACTTCATGCCAAATAGATGGGGAAACAATAAAAATAGTGACAGACTTTATTTTTTGGGCTCCAAAATCACTGCAGATGGTGATTGCAGCCATGAAATTCAAAGACGCTTTGTTCCTTGGAAGAAAACCTATGACCAACCTAGGCAGCATATTAAAAAGCAGAGACATTACTTTGACAACAAAGGTCCATCTAGTCAAACTATGTTTTTTCCAGTCGTCATGAATGGACATGAGAGTTGGACCATTAAGAAAGCTGAGCACCAAAGAATTGATGCTTTTGGACTGTGGTGCTGGAGAAGACTCTTGAGAGTCCTTTGGCCTGCAAGATCAAACTAGTCAACCCTAAAGGAAATCAGTCCTGAATATTCATTGGAAGGACTGGTGCTAAAGCTGAAGCTCTAATACTTTGACCACCTGATGTGAAGAACTGACTCCTTAGAAAAGACCCTGATGCAAGGAAAGATTGAAGGTGGGAGGAGAAGGGGACGACAGAGTATGAGTTGGTTGGGTGGCATCATCGACTCAATGGACATGAGTTTGAACAAGCTCCGGGAGTTGGTGATAGACAGGGAAGCCTGGAGTGCTGCATTCCATGGAGTTCAAAGAGTCAGACTCAGTGACTGAACTGACTGAAAATACAAAAATAAGAAACATCACAAGACAATAAAGAAAAAAATCCAGCCGTATTTTTACATACAATCAGAAAGATTTCCCATTAGAATTGTTTCAGCAGATACCCATCCACCACTTTCCTTTAATTGAATGAGGCTGTATCTTCTTAATACCTCCAACAATAGAGAGCTCACACTCAGAAAGGCTGTTTTGTTGTTGTTCAGTCACTAAGTTGTGTCCAACTCTTTGTAACCCCATGGTCTGCAGCTCGCCAGGCTTCCCTGTCCTCTGTTCCTCGAAGTTGCTCAAATTCATGTCCATTGAGTTGGTGATGCTATCTAACCATCTCATCCTCTGCTGCCCTCTTCTCCTTTTGCCTTCAATCTTTCCCAGCATTAGGGTCCTTTCCAATGAGTTGGCTCTTGGCATCAGAGGCCATAGTATTAGAGCTTCAGCTTCAGCATCAGTCCTTCCAATGAATATTTAGGGTTGATTTCCATTAGGATTGACTAGCTTGATCTCCTTGCTTCCAAGGGACTCTCAAAAAGGTTACCATTTCATTTTTGTATACCTCTACCCATTTCAAAGATTTTGTCTTATTGCAGAAAAAAAAATGTCTAATTTCCTCTGAAACTACTAAATAAGTAATCTCACCCATCTTTTTACATGATAGACAATCCCTTACTTGCAGGCAGCTGTTATCACTCTCTTAAACCTTTTCTTTAGATGAAACTTTTCAGTTCCTTTACCTGTGCCCATGTTACACACTGTCCATGGTTCATCAATTCATGCATATTGACTGAGAGCCAGACCCACAGCAGGCAGTAGAGATACAGGAGCCGTGAAAATATTCACCAATCTTCTCAGTCTTTGTATCCATCTCTTTTGGGTGAACTTTATTATGGCAATGTCTCACTTAAAATATATTTTTTTGGTCGTGCCAGTGAATAGAAATGAGGCTGAGATGGCCATATAAAAGCTATTTCATACTGTTTTCTACAGTTGGATTTGTGAGAATTAAAATCTTCTGGGACATAATTTTTTTTCACATGATGGAATGTTAAGCCACAAATCTTTTCTTTGTTAGCAATGAATTTTTTAAACTCAGTGTAAACTTTTATAGCTCTGTGAAATTTCATGTTGTGTATTTGGCCTATCAAACTTTGGTTGCATTTTCATTTAGAACCCAATAAGTTACCTGTTCTTCATAATTTTCTGTGTCGTTTTTTTCTAAATATGCTTCTGTGTCTTCACTTATGAAGTAGATTGTGCTATGTGCTTGGTTGCTTCAGTCGTGTCCAGCTCTCTGTGACCCTATGGACTGGGGTCTGTCAGGTTCCCTTTGTCCATGGGATTTTCCAGGCAAGAATACTGGAATCGATTGCCATGTCCTTCTCCAGAGGATGAGATGGTTGGATGGCATCACCGACTCAATGAACATGAGTTTGAGCAAGCTCTGCAAGTTGGTGATGGACAGGGAAGCCTGGCATGCTGCAGTCCATAGGGTCACAAAGAGTCAGACAGCTGAGTGACGGAACTGACTGATTGATACATCATTGGAGAAAATTCTGTTTTTAAATCTACATTGAATTTGCTATTTATAGTTTCTGAAAATATATATAGATATGTTTCCCCTTTGAATGATCAAGGTATTTGTACTTTTGCAGTATCGTAGGACTTGCTATATTTCCAGTTATATGGAATGACAACTGGTATTCTACAACTATGTCTGCAATTACTTTTGCATTCTAGATATAACTTATATGAACTTTCACTCTCTACTTAAGAGAGTCATTGGATAGAAAGGAGAAAATACACAACTTCTAATGTCAGACCAGGTTAAGTCCCAACCTCAGTGTCTCCATTAAATACATGGGACGTCTCTGGACAGCTTAATGACTTTCTCTTAGCCTTGATATTTCCTCTTTTAAAAGTAGTGATACCTCTTAAATTTCTAGACGTGCATGAGATGTGTGTATAAAATTTCACTTGTGATCAAAGCTGTTGAACTCATATATTCAATTTACTTATTTCTATATACCCAGAATCTGTAAAAGAATGTGTAGTAAATTTCCAAAAAGTAATTTTTTAGTAAAGTAGTTTTCCATAAACATAAGTTTAATTTCTTCTTCCTTGCCTGCCTTGAGCCTGACTTGTTCTTAGCAAAGTTCTACCCTGTCCACTTTGAAGATCATTGTCTTTCATATGGAAAGTAGAAGTAAAATAACTGTTGACTTGTTCTTTCTCCCTTTTAACACCACAGCATCATAGCCAAGATGAATCCTTTCTTTGTGATCAGTTTTCATATAAAACAGAAAAACAGACCTTTTTGTTGTCCTCAGTATATTTCAAAAACTCTTAACTTATTCTGGGTTTTATTTAATATTTTTTGTAATGAATTTCCTGGTTAGAATACTTCTTTATAGTCTTCCTTTAAGTTGTGCCTTTTCTTGCATAATGTTGCATTCTTAGATAACTCCCTGTAGAGCTACACTGATTTCTTTAGAAGTCACCTCCTTTTCCTTATTTAGGGGATTATTTATGACTGAATTGTCAGAATTTGTTTTCTTACAGATGCATATCCTTTTTGAATTACCCTCTTCTTTTATGTTACTGAACAGAGACTCCTGTTTTTTCGTGAATATTTTACAGCTGCTTTTCTAAAGCCCAGTGCACACGTCAGATCATACTCTGTATGTATCCTTCCTTTGATTTTATGCCAATATTTATACACTAAAAACCAGACCTTCATTTTTTTTGCAATGATTTTTAAAGTAGCAGTCCCCATAGTTGCCTCCATCACTGTCTAGAAAATGAATTTGTTAGTGAGGAGAGTCAATGATGTATCAGGTTTTCTCCTTTAAATGGAACAAAGATTCTAAAAGATGTCTTTATGTGTGAGTACTTCAGTACTCTGCTGCATCTCTTATGTGTTAGTTACGCTTTTGTATCCCTATATTTTGACTGCACTGTCCAACTTAACTAGCTCATCTAATATGTTAGCTTCTAAAATAGCAGCTGCTAGTGCCTTTGTCTCCTGTCCTTTATTTTTCACTCAAACACCTTCCAAATGTATGCTAGCACAGTAACCTCATGATTTTCCCTACAGTGGAATGCTAGCATAACTTGAATGAGACCTGGTTGTGAGCTCTGTGAGATTCTTATCTAGAATTGTCAGCAAGAAGATGCTGGGTCAGGCTGAAGTGACACCACCATGATCCACCAAAATTTCAGGGCTGGCCCTCAGGTGGGGATGAGATGAGCAGCTGAACTTCACTATATAGTTTTGCTTGTAATAAACCAAGCTAGAGTTCATCTGGTGGGGAAAATACCACAGTGTTCATTCATACTATAGGTAGAAACTGAAATTCAGATAGAACAGAGCCCTCTAGTCTGAGACAACAGTAACGACTGCTGAGCAAGGATGAGAAAATTAGAGGCGAGTGTATCTTCTTACCTGTGCCAGCATGCCACCCTTTCTAATCAGCCCAGTTCCACATATAAAGCTTTCTTTTCTGGGGACCTTTGAGCACTGTTGGTGGGATTATAAATTGGTGTCACCACTATGGAAAAAAGTTTTAAAGTTTCTAAAAAAATTAAAAATAGAACTACCATATAATCCAGCAATTCTATTTCTGGTATATCCAAAGAAAATGAAAACACTAACTTGAAAACATATCTTCATCCCTATGTTTACAGCAGCGTTATTTACTATAGCCAAGACGTGAAAACAATCTAAGTGTCCATCAGTAGATGAATATATATATATATATATATGTATGTTTGGTGTTCAGTCACTAAGTTGTGTCATACTCTTTGTGACCCCATGGACTGCAGCACATCAGGCTTCCCTGTCCTTCATTATCTCCCGGAGTTTGCTTAAGCTCATGTCCACTGAATCTGTGATGCCATCCAATCATCTCATCCTCCATTATCTGCTTCTCCTGCCCTCAACTTTCCCAGCATCAGGGACTTTTCCAATGAGTCAGCTCTTCGAATCTGGTGGCAAAAGCATTGGAGCTTCAGTCTCAGCATCAGTCCTTCCAATGAACACCCAGGACTGGTCTCCTTTAGGATGGACTGGTTGGATCTCCTTGCAGTCCAAGGGACTCTCAAGAGTCTTCTCCAGCACCACAGTTCAAAAGCATCAATTCTTCGGCGCTCAGCCTTCTTTCTGATCCAGCTCTCACATCTGTACATGACTGTTGGAAAAACCATAGCTTTGACTTTATGGACCTTTATCAGGAAAGTGATGTCTCTGTTTTTTAATACACTGGCAAGGTTTGTCATAGCTTTTCTTCCAGGGAGCGTGCATGTGTGTGTGTGTGCTAAGTTGCTTCAGTTGTGTCCGACTCTTTGTGACCCTATGGACTGCAGACTGTCAGGATCCTCTGTCCATGAGATATTCCAGGCATAAATAGTAGGGTAGGTTGTCATGCCCTCCTCCAGGGGATCTTCCTGACCCAGGGATCAAACCCAAGTCCCCTGCAGCTCCTGCATTGCAGGTAGATTCTTTAATGCTGAGCCACCAGGGAAGTCCTTTCCAAGGAGCAAGCATCTTTTAATTCATGGCTGCAGTCACCATCCACAGTGATTTTGGAGCCCAAGATAATAAAGTGTGTCACTGTTTCCATTTTTTCCCCATGAAGTGATGGGACCTGATGCCATGGTCTTAGTATTAATTCACTTTATTTTATTTATTTTTTGTTTATCCAATTTTTTTTCCAGTTTACTGAGATATACTTGACCTAGAGGACCATTTAAGGTATACACCATAAAGCAATGATTACTGCATTAAGTTGAATGAACATCCATCATCTCATATAGTTGAAAAAGAAAAGAAAAAAATGACAATGTGATGAGAACTCATGACTTACTGTCTTAATAACTTTCATATATAACATGTGGCAGTGTTAGTTATATTTATCACATTGCACATTACATCCCTAGTACTAAATATTATCTGATATCTGAAATTTTGTGTGTTTTGACTACCTCCTTCTACCCCAAACCTTCACCTAGAGCAACCACAAATTTTTATCTCTTTTTCTATAAATTTGCTGTTTTTGACATATAATTAACCTATAACACCATGTTAGTTTTTGGTTCACAACATAGTGATTCAATATTTCTATACACTTCAAAATCATCTCCACAATAAGTCTAGTTATCATCTGTCATCATACAAAGATATTATTATTATTATATTATTGTTGACTGTATTCCCCACACTCCACGCTTCATCCCTGTGACTCATGTATTTTGGAACTGAAAATTTGAGCCTCTTAATCTCCCTCACTCATTTCTTTCTTAGAAGTGTCTCTCATAGGAAATAACTTTATTTATTGAGAAATAGGATTGGATGTAAATTCTAATTTATCGTGTGTGCTTCTTTGAGCCTAATCCTAATTGAAACATTAAAACTTATTTTGCTTTTCTCTACATATTTTTGCTTGAAGGGAAAAGGATGAAAACCTTTGGGAATCATTTATAGTCAACTTTTAAGGTTATGTTATCAAAAATGTGTGCAATAATCAGTTATGTGAATAGCAATTTTAAATATGCTGATTTTTTACATTTAAACATTGTTGCTTTAATATTATAATAGTATTTATTTTAAATTGGCATTCATTTGTCTAGTTTTTTGGAGTAAGTCTTTCTGTAGTCCAAAATGGTAAAATTTAAAGCAATTGAATGTGGAGTCACAGGTATTATATTTTTATAATCTTAGTTAACATTTCATTATTCCTACTCACTATTAATAAAGAAGAAAAACAAGCCAGTGAAATTTACACAGTGATCTCCACCATGAATTAAAGCTGACAGTTAGAAGAGAGAATAAATATGGAGTGAATGCTGAAATACACTGGGGATATCACCTTTCTACACTGCCTGTTAAAGTTGATATAGGCCCAGAAGAATGAGCTCCTTCTGATTAGAGGAAAAAGGAGACAAGATTTGTGTCTGGGTAGATAGTGATTGAATTTTTCAGTCTTCTGGAAAATTAAAGCCTGACCCAAACATACACTTCTGTTTTGTTTCCTTTGAGACAGCCAAGAGTATGAGATAATAATTCCAAGCATTTCAAATACCAAGAGATGCTAAGACTGATGCATTGTTTCCTATTTCATGAGCTCAGGACAGGATACTCAGCTCATAAACACATTTAGGGAGCTTTATGGGACACAAAATCACTTACACAGCACTGTGAGCCTTCATTTTTAATTCGCCTCCAAATTAATTTTTATGACTTCTCAGCGAGTCTTTCCAATTCCCTATATAGATCATGAAATCTTGATTAAACATTTAATGAGATTCCTTGCATAGATCCATCTTATTTCCCAAGCTTCTTCATTCTACCATGTCTATTCAACTCAGTGGCCCATCCCTAAAATAAACTATTAAAGCAGACTCACTACCCCTTCATGGTTTTACAGCATACAATTTTTTAGTCTTGTCCTCCAGAGTTGCAAGTTGTTGAAAAATATGCCTTTATCTAACTATTGTTGGGAGCCTCCTAGGTGATAGTCACTGTAGAGGAGGGTAATAAAGATGGATATGAATAAAAATGGTGATTTTCTTCTCTCAAATAATTCACACTATAGTTGGAGATGTCAAAAAAGGTATTTGCAGTGTGAAAGTGAGATGAACATAAATTGCTGTGAAATACCTGGGGCACTTGTGGGTTTCTGGCACATCATTTTTCAGTATGGTATGGATATAAATTCACTCAGAAACTAACATGGATTTGTCTGTTCAGTGCAGACATTACAATTAGTGCAGGGTCTAATCATCTTCACTCTTCTACCAATAAGTGTGCAACATATCACATATAAAAAGTAACTTTTGTTTTGTAATATTATTATGGTGATAGGTATTAATTTTGGTCTGGTATTCAATATCTCAAGCACATAGTACAGATATTAATGTTAAGGTAAAATAAGGATGGAAGAAGAAATAAAAGCATCTCCAATATAAGAATTATAACAGGGAACAGAGGAGGAAGCAACTAAATCTGCCTGAGGCTGAGGAATCAGGCAAGGCTTGCGAAAGAAATCTAGTTCATTTCCTTAGTTGTGAGTGTCCCTATAGACAGATGTCAGGAATATGTAGGGACCTTGTTTTATTCTTCATGGTTCATGAGGTTTTTTAAAAAAATTATTATAACAATATTACTGACAGAATAAAAAAGTATATAAATGAATTAAAATAAATGAATGGCTAAAGATGGGTTAAGTATTGTTCTTTACTTAAATATGTAGTAAAGAGAAATGACATTAATATGAATTAAAATGGATAACTGATGAATCAA
Organism: Moschus berezovskii; assembly: GCF_049115385.1. Taxonomy (NCBI): domain Eukaryota; kingdom Metazoa; phylum Chordata; class Mammalia; order Artiodactyla; family Moschidae; genus Moschus; species Moschus berezovskii. The sequence continues at coordinate 31,414,714 of NC_142464.1, forward strand.
GTGTATTATGCATTTTTCAGTAAGGATGATATAGACATTGATAAGTAGTAGCCCATTATTGCGGAGAAGGCAATGGCAACCCACTCCAGTACTCTTGCCTGGACAGTCCCATGGACAGAGGAGCCTGGTGGGCTGCAGTCCGGGGGGTCGCTAAGAGTCGGACATGACTGAGCGACTTCACTTTCACTTTGACTAGGAAATCACATTTATAGTGAGACTCAAAGAATAGACATATAGATAGACACATATCCAGCTCCTTAGTTAGATAATTAGATAGATGGAAAGGATTTCATGGTCGTGAAGAGATCAGAGAGAGAACACCCTAAACAGTAAGAAGAGTAAATGTGTGAAACTGTGACAGATGCCAGGGCAAATTGGGGTATGGTGAAAACTGATTTCTGCCAAAGGAAGAGAGTCTTTATCATGCAAACAATGGAGAGTTGAGAATGTGAACTTCTTCTTTCTCTTCTTTTGTCAGAGCTGCAAAAGGATTTAAAATTTGATTGAACGTTGTTGAACAACTCTGGTTATTGCTGTGATTTTTGAAGGAGAAATGGCTGAAAGTAGAAGACCTATTGCAACACCCTTGCTAACCATTTCACAATCAAGAAGGTGAGATCTAGTGTTTTGGGGAAGCAGGAATGGGTTCAAGAACTATTTTAAATAGAAAGGGAAAAAAAACTTGGTAACTAATTAGATACAGGGAATAAATAAGAAACAAAAAGAAAGACTTGGTAAGTGGAGAGTCGTGATTTATTCACTCAAAATAAAGAATAAAAAGATGTAGAGTTGTCCTTCCTTGGCAGTCCAGCACTTAAGATTGAGTGCTTCCACTGCAGTGGGGGATGGATTTGATCCCTAGTACGGAAACTAAGATACTGTATGCCTTGTGGCCAAAAAGAGACATGCATTTTATGGACCACATGAGCGTTTAAGTGTAGCTAGTAACTATCTATTTATAATGCCTACAGTGAATCTAAATAGGAATATCCAAAAATATATTGTAAAGACTAATTGGAGCTCAAAAGATGGATAGAGGTCAGGTATAATGGCTATTTTGCTGTGATAACAGTAAGAATTACAATTGAAGCTGAAGAGAGTAGACTGATAACAGACCACAAACCATTTTTTTCACTAACCTATCTTATGTTTATTGTTTCAGGACAAAATCACTTTTGGTAAATCAAATTGTTTTAGTTATCTCATTCAAATAACACAGTATTAAGAGCTAGAAGATCATTGTTTGAAAAGTAGGACAGACCTTTACATTTTTTCCATCTCAGTTTCCTGGTTCATAAAGTGTTTATAACAATATTTATTTTACTGAGTTATTGAAAAAATTTAAGAAAATATAAGATGAGAAAAAATACATAATTAAATGTGTAAAAAAGAGATCCACTTTAAATTTAAATCAGGATATATTGAAAAGAAAAAAATATACTATACAGCCAGTTAACATACAAAAACTGGAGTGGCTATATTGATAATCAGTTCATTCGCTCAGTCGTGTCCGACTCTTTGTGACCCCATGAATCACAGCACACCAGGCCTCCCTGTCCATCACCAACTCCTGGAGTTCACTCAAACTCATGTCCATCGAGCTGGTGATGCCATCCAGCCATCTCATTCTCTGTTGTCCTCTTCTCCTCCCGCCCCCAATCCCTCCCAGCATCAGAGTCCTTTCCAGTGAGTCAACTCGTCGCAAGAGGTGGCCAAAGTATTGCAGTTTCAGTTTTAGCATCAGTCCTTCCAATGAACACCCAGGATTGATCTCCTTTAGAATGGACTGGTTGGATCTCCTTGCAGTCCAAGGGACTCTCAAGAGTCTTCTCCAACACCACAGTTCAAAAGCATCACTTCTTCGGCAATCAGCTTTCTTCACATCCAACTCTCACATCCATACATGACCACGGGAAAAACCATAGCCTTGACTAGATGGACCTTGGTTGGCAAAGTAATGTCTCTGCTTTTTAATATGCTATCTAGGAGAAGGCAATGGCAAGCCACTCCAGTACTCTTGCCTAGAAAATCCCATGGATGGAGGAGCCTGGTAGGCTGTAGTCCATGGGGTCGCTAACTGAGCGATTTCACTTTCACTTTTCACTTTCACACATTGGAGGAGGAAATGGCAACCCACTCCAGTGTTCTTGCCTGGAGAATCCCAGGGAGTGGGGAGCCAGGTGGGCTTCCATCTATAGGGTCACACAGAGTCGGACACGACTGAGGTGACTTAGCAGCAGCATCAGCAGGTTGGTCATAACTTTCCTTCCAAGGAGTAAGCGATTTTTAATTTCATGGCTGCAATCAGCATCTGCAGTGATTTGGGAGCCCAAAAAAATAAAGTCTGACACTGTTTCCCCATCTATTTCCCATGAAGTGATGGGACCAGATGCCATGATCTTCGTTTTCTGAATGTTGAGCTTCAAGTCAACCTTTTCACTCTCCTCTTTCACTTCATCAAGAGGCTTTTGAGTTCCTCTTCACTTTCTGCCATAAGGGTGGTGTCATCTGCATATCTGAGGTTATTGATATTTCTCCCAGCAATCTTGATTCCAGCTTGTGCTTCTTCCAGCCCAGCGTTCCTCATGATGTACTCTACATATAAGTTAAATAAGCAGGGTGACAATATACAACCTTGATGCACTCCTTTTCCTATTTGGAACCAGTCTGTTTTTCCATGTCCAGTTCTAACTGTTGCTTCCTGACCTGCATGAGAAAGTGTATTGTAAGTAGAGATATTGCATAATGATAAAATGATATGTTTTTCATGAAGACATTGCAATCTTATGTACCTACAAAACTGACATACGTAAAGAGAAAAATGTAAACAAATTCAAAATCATATATATTTTAATATTCAACTCACTAATTGTTAGGATAACAAAAAATCAGAAATAAATAGAAGATTTGATAACATTATCAATTATTTTTGAACTAATTGGCATTTATAGAACAACACTTTACCCCAAAACTATGAAACACACATTGTCTTTAAGTGGACTTAAAATGGTCACAAAATTAAATCATACACTGGACCATGAAACAAATACGAATACATTTCAAAATAATGAAGCCATTAAGAATGTGCTCTCTCCCACACAGCAAAACTAAATTCAAGTAATAATATTAATACAATTCAATAACATGATATTTAAACACTGCCCTAAGTATTTTCTCAATAACTCAAGGGTCAAATTATAAGTCACAAAGAATTTGAAAATATTGTTAAACAGATAATAATAAACTACGATATATCAAAATATGTAGGACATGGTTTCAGAAATGAAAGAAAGTTTAAAATCAGTGTTGTAAGTGTCCATCTTAAGAAATGAGGAAAAAAAAAGTGCATCAAACAAATTTAAGAAGAAGAAAGGAATTAATAAACAGAGGAAATGAATGACTCACAAATATGAAAATTAGTTCTTTAAGAATATAAAAAAAATTAATAAACACTAGCAGGATTGATTGAGAAGAGGGAAAACACAAATTACCATATGAATTACTGATAAAAGAGAGATTATCCCTCTGTTTAAGTTCCAAAGACATTAGACAAATAATAAAGAAATATTGTGAATAACTTAGGTCAAGGAGAAATAATGTAAACAGTTTGATACATCTCTTAATAGTAATGAGATAAATATTTTGTAAAAATTTTAACCATAAGAAATTCAGATCCAGATGTTTTCATTGATGTTTCCTACCAAACATTTATTTAAGAAATAATATCAGTGTTATCCAAACTCTTCTGGAAAATATAGGAAAAGGGAACATATACAAACTTGTTTAATGACGCATGCTAGCTCTATTACCAAAACTTGACAAATACACTAGAAAATCTAGAGTCCATTATATCTCATGAACACAGTGACAGAAATCTTTAAGAGTAACAAAAATAATTCAGCAATGTATAAAATAAATAATTCACAATTCAGAGACACATGTCAAAAATCAGGCAATGTAATTCACCAGATGAAAAGAAGATAAAGGGAAAAATACCTAAATAAGTGTAGGAAAAGCATTGAACACAGTTTAAAACATATTTTTCAAAGGGAATTTCCTCAACCTGATATTGAGCATCTGCAAAAATACCTATAACACATCATATTTAATTGTAAAAGAAAAGAATATTTTCTCATGAAGACAGAGGAAAGTGTTTGGTCTCAGCATTTCCATTCAACGTTTTATTGGAGGTTCTAATCAATGCAATAAGATAAATAAATATTAACCATAAAGTTTAAAGGAAAGAGTTAAAACTCTCTTTAACAGGTACCAAAATTGTTTACATGCAAAATCTTAAAAATTAAAAAACAAACTTATAGAACTCAGAAATAATTTTAACAAAGTCATAGGCTATAAAGTCAGTATACAAAATCAACTGTGTTTTTAATACTAGAAGCAATACATTGGCAGGGAAAAGTTAAAAACCCATTTACAGTAACATAAAAATGTAAATACTTGGGATTAAATTTAGTGAAAGTTGTTAAACCACTGCACATTGAAAAATATAAAACAGTTATGAGAAAAAGTAGAGAGATGAACTATGGCCAGGGACTGAAAAACTGTTGAAAAATAGCAATTCTCTCCATTGACACATAGATGCAACTTAATTCCGATCAACATCCCAATAGAATCTTCTGCAGAAATTTAATAATTGATTTTAAATTTATGGAAATACAAAGGATCTTGGATAACCAAAATAATTTTTAAGACGAACATTGGAATAACTTCACTATCTGGCTTCAAGACTTTCTACCAGGCCACTTAATCATGCTATCATGAAAACAAAGTGACCAGTGGGACAGAGAGAGTTATATGCTTTTTAGCAAAGGTGCCAAGGTAATTCAGTTGGGGTAGAAAAATCTTTTTAGCAAATTTTGCTTAAATAGCTGGCAAATGCATAGAAACAAACTTAAACACTTGTCTCATGACACACATATATGCAAGTGCAATTCTGCTGAGTCATAGACTTAAATGTAAAAGTTTAAACTATTAAGCTTCTTAAAAAATAATAAAAATACTTCACGAGCCTGGTGAAGGCACAGTTTCTTTCAAGATGACAAACACTACTAATAAAAAAACAAAATAAATTGTACTACATCAAAATTAAAACCTTCTGCTTGACCAAACAGCATTAAAAGAAAGAAAAGGAAAGTCATAGGCTGGGAAAAGATATTTTTAGTACTTGTATCTAGCAAAGTCTTGTATCCTGAATATATAAAAATCTTCTGCAAACCAATTTGCAAAACAGCAAGCAATTCAGTTTAAAAATATACTTTGTTCTAGTTTTCTATCACTGAGTAATGAGTCACCTCAAGCTTAATGACTTGAAACAAAAACTATCATTTATAATATTTTGCTCACAAATCTGTAATTTGAGCAAGACTCAGAGGGGACAACATATAACTGCTTTACAGGGGGACAGCACAAGTGGCCTGAAGACTGAGAGGAACTCAGTGCCTGGAGGTTGGAACCAATCATCTGAAGACTCACTTATTTACATATCTGGAAGTTGTTTTTGGATGGAGGTTGCTTCTCATCAGAGACTACTGTGCACAACACGCTGCACATGTCCTCCCCATGTGGCTGCTTGGCTTCCTCATAGCAGAGCAGCTGGGTTCCCAGAGTAAGCATCCTAAGAGAATGTGGAAGCTTCAGGTTATTAGGGTCTATTCGAAAAATTGGCACTGTTGAGCAAGTGGCATCTGTTGCCCATTATCTGGAGTAGGATCTTGAATAATTCTGCCCTCCACATCTTTGTATAGAAGTTGCCAAGGAAAATACAAGACAGTCAAGTCATTTGGAGAAGAGACAGAGCTTGCTCCAGTAGTGGGTGTCTGTCTCCCACCACCTGTGGGTTCCTCCTGGAACCCTGTGTAGGGCAGTTAGCCTGCACACATCCTTCTTGAGCCGAAGCAGAAGGGAATCCTATACGCTTCCTACAAGGGACAGATATTGCAATGGGGTTGACCAGGTGCTGTAAGACATGTTTAAGCAGAACAAAGAAACAGGGACAGATATTTTCACACAAGTTGAAAAGTGCAGCACAGGCTATGAAGAAGGAGGTGTTTGCTGAGGAGGTATTTTGGTCCCAAGGCCCATTTTTATGTGACTAAGTAAGGGTTGAAAGACTAAAAGTGCAAGACTCTTTCCCAAATGTCACAATGGGTTTGCCACCATATTTGTCGAACTGTCACAGAGCCTGGATTCAATGAAAGAAGCGATAGAACCTAATGAAAGAAGCGCTGATGAATTTGGGGACTGTGTTTTAAATCTGCCACAGTCAACCCTCTAGACACAAATTACTAGTATTCTTTTCCAACTGAAATACACTCCTGCATCAGTTCAGTTCAGTCGCTCAGTTATGTCCGACTCTTTGCAACCCCATGAATCACAGCACACCAGGCCTCCATGTCCATCACCAACTCCCAGAGTTCACTCAAACTCATGCCATCGAGTCAGTGATGCCATCCAGCCATCTCATCCTCTGTCGTCCCCGTCTCCTCCCACCCCCAATCCCTCCCAGCATCAGACCTTTTCCAGTGAGTCAACTCGTCGCATGAGGTGGCCAAAGTATTGCAGTTTCAGCTTTAGCATCAGTCCTTCCAATGAACACCCAGGATTGATCTCCTCTAGAATGGACTGGTTGGATCTCCTTGCAGTAAAGGGACTCTCAAGAGTCTTCTCCAACACCACAGTTCAAAAGCATCAATTCTTCGGCGATCAGCTTTCTTCACAGTCCAACTCTCACATCCATTCATGACCACGGGAAAAACCATAGCCTTGACTAGATGGACCTTGGTTGGCAAAGTAATGTCTCTGCTTTTTAATATGCTATCTAGGTTGGTCATAACTTTCCTTCCAAAGAGTAAGCACACGTGTGCTAAGTTGCTTCACGCATGTCCAACTATTTGTGATCCTCTGGACTATTGCCTACCAGGGCCCTCTGTCCATGGGATTCTCCAGGCAATCCCAGTAGAGGGTTGCCATACCCTCCTTCACAGGATCTTCCCAACCCAGGGATCAAAGCCACGTCATCTCCTCCATTGGTGGCAGGTTCTTTACCACTAATGCCACCTGGGATGCCCTTGAAATACACTCACACCCTTCAAAAAACCCTTAAATACATATCTCACCCATTACTTCATCAGTCTCAATGTGGAAGTCCAGGATTTTGGCATCTAAATGAGATACTGGTGGAGGCAAGGTGAATTTGTCTTAACTTCTGAATGGGGTTCATTTCAATATGAAAATCTGGGAACTAAAGGAACAAGTTACCCATCCTGTACTCCCATCCCCCCCATTCAAAATATACTAGTGAAAGAGGCAAAGAGTAACGAATAACTGCTACAGATGCTTTCAAAAGGAGAGAAAAATTGGAGATAAGCATTAGTTACCAGTCAGTAGGAATTTGGAGATCCAGCTGAGTGTAGGGTCAAATACTGCTCCCTGAAAATGATTGTCTGTAACTCATTGTTTCATACTTTTTTTCTACTTAAAAGATTTTATGAAGCATCACCTTAAGTCTTCTTGAGTGGAGAAGAGTGGAGCTTAAGGTATCAACCTGGGTCAGTTTTTTTGCTCTGGAATTTTTTTCTTACTTTGAGTATTTTCTGCCATCTGGAGAGGCTGGGAATGAGGAACAGTTTAATTTTCAAATCCAGAAAGTCCTGGCTTCTTTACAGTTAATAGGTCATTCTTCAACTCCTTTCTTTCTTCTTGCATTTTTTCACAAATAAGAATACATAAAAGTGTATCTTTCAATATTTCACCTAGATATTTCTTTAGCTGTGTGAGGTATGTATGTTCTATGAGATGATGCCTATTCTTGTGAACAAAGTTTTATTGTAACACAGTCGTACACATTTGTATATGTATATTCTAAGTTTGCTTTCACACAACAATGGAATAGTTCAGCAGTTTTGATAGAGCTTCCCATACAGCCAGATAGCTGAAAATATTTACTTGCTGGCCCTTTAAGAAAAAGTTTACTGACCCCTGATAAACTGATCATGGAGTTCTTTTGGTAAATTTGGCAAATTTTCTTTTTTCTGTGTTGCCTTAATTTCCAGTATTGCCACATATCTCACCAATAAATTATAAGGGTCCCCTTTCTTCCTGGTTCCAATATTGTCTTAACTTTCATGACAGAATTCTTTCAAGCTTCTGTTTGAGGTTTTTAGGATTTTATAATATCTTTTGATTTTTTCTCAACATTTAATCAAAAAGCCATTGTCAATGTTTTTATTATTATAAAGCAACTAAAATATATTCCAATGCTGCATAGCATTTCATTCTATAGCTTCGTGGCTCCAAACAAAAATAATCATTTGTTTTCCTCATAAATCTACAATCTCAGTGGAGACAGCTTTTCTCTATCCCACTTGGTATCGAACCTGGGTCTCCTACATTGCGGGCAGTTTCTTTACCGTCTGAGCCACCAGGGAAGCTAAGGCAATTCAAACGGGGCTAAATGACCTGCTTCCAATATGGCGCATTCACAAGACGCAAGTTGGTGTTGTCTCTTCCTGCCCATAGGGATCTCCCCACAAGGTGGTGGTATGGGCTTTCAAACTACACAGTGCTTGAGTTTCAAGAGAGAGCATCTCCAGAAACCCAGGTAAGATAGTAGCCTTTTATTATTTAACCTCTGAAGTTGAAGAGCAACACTTACACCTTACTCTATCAGCCAGGAAAGGTGTTAAGTTTCACCTGTTTTAAGATGAAATGACATACACGCCTAGTGGCAGAATGTCAAGAATATATTGCATGAGAAACACGTGTTATGGGAGAGATTATTGTGGCTAATTTTATTATCATTATTTTAGAAAATGTGTCTGCAACAGATTCCTCACAAAAGAGTATAGATGAGAGGTTCAGTTCAGTTCAGTCGCTCAGTCGTGTCCGACTCTTTGTGACCCCATGAATCACAGCACTCCAGGCCTCCCTGTCCATCACCAACTCCTGGAGTTCACTCAAACTCATGTCATCGAGTCGGTGATGCCATCCAACCATCTCATTCTCTGTCGTCCCCGTCTCCTCCTGCCGCCAACCGTTCCCAGCATCAGAGTATTTTCCAGTGAGTCAATTCGTCGCATGAGGTGGCCACAGTATTGCAGTTTCAGCTTTAGCTTCAGTTCTTCCAATGAACACCAGGATTGATCTCCTTTAGAATGGACTGGTTGAATCTCCTTGCAGTCCAAGGGACTCTCAAGAGTCTTCTCCAGCACCACAGTTCAAAAGCATCAATTCTTGGGCAATCAGCTTTCTTCACAGTCCAACTCTCACATCAATTCATGACCATGGGAAAAACCATAGCCTTCTCTAGACGGACATTTGTTGGCAAAGTAATGTCTCTGCTTTTTACTATACTATCTAGGTTGGTCATAACTTTCCTTCCAAGGAGCAAGCATCTTTTAATTTCATGGCTGCAATCAGCATCCGCAGTGATTTTGGAGCCCCAAAAAATAAAGTCTACACTGTTTCCACTGTTTCCCCATCTATTTCCCATGAAGTGATGGGACCAGATGCCATGATCTTTGTTTTCTGAATGTTGAGCTTCAAGCCAACCTTTTCACTCTCCTCTTTCACTTTCATCAAGAGGCTTTTGAGTTCCTCTTCACTTTCTGCCATAAGGGTGGTGTCATCTGCATATCTGAGGTTATTGATATTTCTCCCAGCAATCTTGATTCCAGCTTGTGCTTCTTCCAGCCCAGCGTTCCTCATGATGTACTCTGCATAGAAGTTAAATAAGCAAGGTGACAATATACAGCCTTGACGAACTCCTTTTCCTATTTGGAACCAGTCTGTTGTTCCATGTACAGTTCTGACTGTTGCTTGCTGACCTGCATACAGGTTTCTCAAGAGGCAGGTCAGGTGGTCTGGTATTCCCATCTCTTTCAGAATGTTCCACAGTTGATTGTGATCCACACAGTCAAAGGCTTTAGCATAGTCAATGAAGCAGAAATAGATGTTTTTCTGGAACTCTCTTGCTTTTTCCATGATCCAGCAGATGTTGGCAATTTGATCTCTGGTGCCTCTGACGTTTCTAAAACCTGCTTGAACATCTGGGAGTTCACGGTTCACATATTGCTGAAGCCTGGCTTGGAGAATTTTGAGCATGACTTTACTAGCGTGTGAGATGAGTGCAATTGTGCGGTAGTTTGAGCATTCTTTGGCATTGCCTTTCTTTGGGATTGGAATGAAGACTGACCTTTTCCAGTCCTGTGGCCACTGCTGAGTTTTCCAAATTTGCTGGCATATTGAGTGCAGCACTTTCACAGCATCATCTTTCAAGATTTGAAATAGCTCAACTGGAATTCCATCACCTCCACTAGCTTTGTTCATAGTGATGCTTTCTAAGGCCCACTTGACTTCACATTCCAAGATGTCTGGCTCTAGGTCAGTAATCACGTTATCGTGACTATCTTGGTCGTGAAGATCTTTTTTGTACAGTTCTTCTGTGTATTCTTGCCACCTCTTCTTAATATCTTCTGCTTCTGTTAGGTCCACACCATTTCTGTCCTTTATTGTGCCCATCTTTGCATGAAATGTTCCCTTGGAATCTCTAATTTTCTTGAAGAGATCTCTTGTTTTTCCTATTCTGTTGTTTCCTCTATTTCTTTGCTTTGATAGCTGCGGAAGGCTTTCTTATCTCTCCTTGCTATTCTTTGGAACTCTGCATTCAGATGCTTATGTGTTTCCTTTTCTCCTTTGTTTTTCACTTTTCTTCTTTTCACAGCTATTTGTAAGGCCTCCGCAGACAGTCATTTTGCTTTTTTGCATTTCTTTTCCATGGGGATGGTCTTGGTCCCTGTCTCCTGTACAATGTCACGAACTTCCGTCCAGAGTTCATCAGGCACTCTATCTATCAGATCTAGTCCCTTAAATCTATTTCTCACTTCCACTCTATAATCATAAGGGATTTGATTTAGGTCATTTCTGAATGGTCTAGTGGTTTTCCCTACTTTCTTAATTTAAGTTTTAATTTGGCAATAAGGAGTTCATGATCTGAGCCACAGTCAGCTCCTGGTCTTATTTTTGCTAACTGTATAAAACTTCTCCATCTTTGGCTGCATAGAATATAATCAATCTGATTTCGGTGTTGACCATCTGGTGAATTCCATGTGTAGAGTCTTCTCTGTGTTGTTGGAAGAGGGTGTTTGCTATGACCAGTGCATTCTCTTGGCAAAACTCTCTTAGCCTTTGCCCTGCTTCATTCCGTGCTCCAAGGCCACATTTGCCTGTTACTCCAGGTGTTTCTTGACTTCCTACTTTTAAACACACACAAAAAGAGATACTCAACATCATTTGTCAACAAGAAAATACATAGTAAGCCACAAGACACCACTGAACAGTTGCAACCATTTCATGTGACTATAAAAGACTGGTGACACCACACCAAACACTGACACACATGTGGAGTAATCCAAACTTTCATATATTGTTGGTGAGGACAGAATATGGTATAGCCACTTTGGAAAAATGACAGTTTCTTAGAAAGTTAATAGAAATTCCACACCTATGTATTTACTCAAGAGAAAGGAAATATTGTCCATAAAAGACTTGTGTAAAAATGTTTATAGTTGTTTTATTAATAATCCAAAATACAGGATTCAACCCAACTGTCCATCAATAGGAGGATGGATGACCTATTGTGGTATTGTGGAAGCCCCAAGGTACATTCACACAGAAATGAATAAATAAAAAGTAGTAAGGAACTGATATGTGCGACAATAGAAGTGTTGTCAAAAGCATTATGTTAAGGCAAAGGATCTAGATACAGAAAAAGTACATAATAATAGTCAGTAATGATAGTGGAATTAAGAACAAGTTAAACTAAGGCAGTAGAGATTAGAACAGTAGTTGCCTTTGGGGATGGAAATTAATTTGGGGTGATGAATACAATCTCTATTTTGGTCAGAGTGGTAATTGCCTGGGTGTATACATTTGTCAAAAGTTATCACAGATTTTTTTGCATATAAATGCCTCATTAAAATAGATTTAAAACTCATTGAGTTGTACACATGATTTGTGCATTTTTCTTTTGTGTTAAAGTAAAAAACATTTTGAAGAAACTTTGAGATAAATCTGTGAGATTTTTTTAAGAAAAAGTATGTAAGGTATCCTCCTACCTATGAACATGATCACCTCTGCCTCGTCTTTAAGAGCTATATGGTTGTCCCTGAGTTGTTCTCGGTAGTTTTCTATAACTTGAACTTTCTTTTGAGTTCCCAGTCTCTCTGTGATTCAGAACTCTGAACTCTCAGATTTCAACATCAACTGCATCCCTTGACATTGAAATCCCAGCTCTCACTAGTGTAGCACTTTTCAAACTTTATTGTGCCCAGGAATCTCGTCAAATGACAGGTTCTGACTCAGGAGGTCTGAAGTGGGATTGGAGAGTCTATACTTTCAACAAGTTTTCAGGTGATATTTCAGCTGCTTATCCGGTGACTGCCCTTGGAGTAGCAAAGCTTGCATGCACACTGTTGTGGCTTTACCTTCTGTGCTCGCAGTGCCCTGAGCTGTCTCAGTCAGGAACCTTCCTCAGTTTCTAGCACCATAAATACAAATTATGAAACCATCCGCCAGACCACTTCCTATGCCAGGCCAGCCCCAGGTCCAATTCAAGGGCATTTTTAACCACTATCAACATGGAAAGTGTGTACGTATCTCGTTTATCCAGGGATCAACTTTTCTACTTCTGTTAATTTTCCAAATAATTGAAATTTACTCTTATCTACATTCAGTATTATTTTTATGCATCTAACTCTTTGTAAGACTCATTGCACTTCCCAAAGTCATATTCAGAGAACACTAAAAATGACTGAATCTTTCATTAGTAACTCAGAGTCATTACAAGTTTGAAATGAGACCACTGATGCGAAGACCTGACTCATTGGAAAAGACCCTGATGGTGGGAAAGATTGAGGGCAGGAGGAGAAGGGGATGACAGAGGATGAGATGGTTGGATGGCATCATCGACTTGATGGACATGGGTTTGGGTGGACTCTGGGAGTTGGTGATGGACAGGGAGGCCTGACGTGGTGAGCTTCATGGGGTTGCAAAGAGTTGAACATGACTGAGCGACTGAACTGATACCGTCTGGAGCTATTGAGATCTGTCTATCCCTCTTAAAGAGGTCCTAGACTGCCATTCTTTCTGGGCTTTGCTGCACTTTGGAAACAGTTTTTGTTTTCCTAATTCCCTGACAAGACTCTCAGTTGTTAGTTCTTATAATTAGACTTCAGCTTGCCTGACTCTAGCGGGCATCTTTCTCTCTTCTAATTGCAGTTTTGATTGAATTATAAAAATTGAAATAAATTATCAAGCAATAGTATTATTCATTTGTTTAAAACTAAAGTAAAAAGACTCGATGAGGACATAAAGCTTCCTTCTGTTAGAAGTCACTGGAGATTTAGTGTCTAACTTTCACTGATTTGGTAACTCAGAAGCTAATTTTTTCTTCTTTTTGTTATGGGCTATGTTCTACAAAGACGTTTATTTGTATTTAGTTTGCAGACAAATTGCAATAGAATCAGCTGTGGCACTTACCTAAAATTAAGACTCTAGGGTCCAACCTTAGATATGCTTACACATTAACTCCAGAGGTGGATCCAGGAGTCTGCATTCAGTAGACACCTTGGAGGCTTCCTGTGGCAAGCAAAATTTGAAAAACCACTCTTCCTGTATAAGTGCCACCAATCAGTTGAAGATGATGGTAACTTCTTTAACTTCTCTTTACAGTGTCGCCTTTATCTCCCATTTTCTTGATTATCAGTTCAGTTCAGTTCAGTTCAGTCGCTCAGTCGTGTCCGACTCTCCGCGACCCCATGAATCACAGCACGCCAGGCCTCCCTGTCCATCACCAACTCCCGGAGTTCACTCAAACTCATGTCCACAGAGTCGGTGATGCCATCCAGCCATCTCATTCTCCGTCGTCCCCTTCTCCTCCCGCCCCCAACCTTTCCCAGCATCAGAGTCTTTTCCAGTGAGTCAACTCGTCTCATGAGGTGGCCAAAGTATTGGAGTTTCAGCTTTAGCATCAGTCCCTCCAATGAACATCCAGGATTGATCTCCTTTAGAATGGACTGGTTGGATCTCCTTGCAGTATAAGGGACTCTCAAGAGTCTTCTCCAACACCACAGTTCAAAAGCATCGATTCTTCGGCGATCAGCTTTCTTCACAGTCCAACTCTCACATCCATACATGACCACGGGAAAAACCATTGCCTTGACTAGACGGACCTTGGTCGGCAAAGTAATGTCTCTGCTTTTTAATATACTATCAAGGTTGGTCATAACTTTCCTTCCAAGGAGCAAGCGTCTTTTAATTTCATGGCTGCAATCAGCATCTGCAGTGATTTTGGAGCCCAAAAAAACAAAGTCTGACACTGTTTCCACTGTTTTTCCATCTATTTCCCATGAAGTGATGGGACCAGATGCCATGATCTTTGTTTTCTGAATGTTGAGCTTCAAGCCAACCTTTTCACTCTCCTCTTTCACTTTCATCAAGAGGCTTTTGAGTTCCTCTTCACTTTCTGCCATAAGGGTAGTGTCATCTGCATATCTGAGGTTATTGATATTTCTCCCAGCAATCTTGATTCCAGCTTGTGCTTCTTCCAGCCCAGCGTTCCTCATGATGTACTCTGCATATAAGTTAAATAAGCAAGGTGACAATATACAACCTTGACGCACGCCTTTTCCTATTTGGAACCAGTCTGTTGTTCCATGACCGGTTCTAACTGTTGCTTCCTGACCTGCATACAGGTTTCTCAAGAGGCAGGTCAGGTGGTCTGGGATTCCCATCTCTTTCAGAATGTTCCACAGTTTATTGTGATCCACACAGTCAAAGGCTTTGGCATAGTCAATGAAGCAGAAATAGATGTTTTTCTGAAACTCTCTTGCTTTCTCCATGATCCAGCGGATGTTGGCAATTTGATCTCTGGTGCCTCTGCCTTTTCTAAAACCTGCTTGAACATCTGGGAGTTCACGGTTTACATACTGCTGAAGCCTGGCTTGGAGAATTTTGAGCATGACTTTACTAGCGTGTGAGATGAGTGCAATTGTGCGGTAGTTTGAGCATTCTTTGGCATTGCCTTTCTTTGGGATTGGAATGAAGACTGACCTCTTCCAGTCCTGTGGCCACTGCTGAGTTTTCCAAATCTGCTGGCATATTGAGTGTAGCACTTTCACAGCATCATCTTTCAAGACTTGAAATAGCTCAACTGGAATTCCATCACCACCACTAGCTTTGTTCGTAGTGATGCTTTCTAAGGCCCACTTGACTTCACATTCCAAGATGTCTGGCTCTAGGTCAGTGATCACATTATCGTGACTATCTTGGTCGTGAAGATCTTTTTTGTACAGTTCTTCTGTGTATTCCTGCCACCTCTTCTTAATATCTTCTGCTTCTGTTAGGTCCATACCATTTCTGTCCTTTATCGAGCCCATCTTTGCATGAAAAGTTCCCTTGGAATCTCTAATTTTCTTGAAGAGGTCTCTTGTTTTTCCTATTCTGTTGTTTTCCTCTATTTCTTTGCATTGATCACTGAGGAAGGCTTTCTTATCTCTCCTTGCTATTCTTTGGAACTCTGCATTCAGATGCTTATATCTTTCCTTTTCTCCTTTGCTTTTCGCCTCTCTTCTTTTCACAGCTATTTGTAAGGCCTCCTCAGACAGCCATTTCGCTCTTTTGCATTTCTTTTCCATGGGGATGGTCTTGGTCCCTGTCTCCTGTACAATGTCACGAACCTCCGTCCAGAGTTCATCAGGCACTCTATCAATCAGATCTAGTCCCTTAAATGTATTTCTCACTTCCACTGCATAATCATAAGGGATTTGATTGAGGTCATATCTGAATGGTCTAGTGGTTATAGCTGAGACTAAATCTTATAGCTGAAACTAATGCTCCATTCGAAGACTTGTTTGTCACAATTAGGAAGCTTCTTATCACTTAATGACTCAATCTTCTCCTTTTCTTCAGAGTGGAAAATCAGCTGGGAATGGACTAACTTGCATATCAGTCCTCTACACCTGGCCTGTGACCCTTCAAAGTTAAACGCTGACTGGGAGAACATCTCAGCTGCAAATTCACAGATCTGCCAACAAATACAAGTTTTTCCCAGATGAAAAAATCAGATGTACAACTTAAAGCTTGAACTGAAGCTCACCATGTGGATGTGGAAACAATTTCCTTCATCCAAAATATTTATCAGATACCTAACAATTACTAACTCTTGTCCAATTTTTAAGAAGTCTTCTAAAAGTGACTCATCTTTCATTCTTGTCTGTCTAAAGTTTCATAAGACATCAAAAGAATTCTAAGATGTTGTCTAAAGTACGAAACAGGCAAGGAAAGACATCTCTGAGACAAATTCTGGTGGAAGAGGAGTCCCCTCCCTCTCTGTCTCTCTGTGCCTATCATCCAGAAATTGACAGCTGTAGGAGGAAATGGCATGCTCATGGTCACTACCCTCAACCTGGTGCCTGTATTCATGTGTGCGTACTCAGTGTGTTCAACTCTTTGCGACCCCATGGGCTGTAGCCACCAAGGTCCTCTGTCCATGGGATTTCCTTTTTTTTTTTTTTCTCATTACCTCTTTTTTTATTATTATATTAAATTACTTCAATGGTTAGGATAATTAAATTCAAGGCAAAGAATGGGATTTAATTAACCACACTAAATATTAAAACTCTAAGTCAATCTGAACTTCACATACTTAAAGTTTCTTCCTTTAGTTTTTATCTTAAAGACAAGACCCTATGTTCCTTTTCTAAAGAAAAACAGGCATTCAAACTAATCACTGCCCCCCCCCAGGAATAACAGAGCTCACAAATATGTGTCTAGGGTCCAAAAATGTTGCTGCCACCTATGATAGTTATCACCAAGCATCACCACCCCTGCTCCTTAAAGGTGTCATTTTAGTGCACTTTAAACAAATGGATACATTATTTTTGAATATTGGAAGTTGATGGAATCTTACCAGTTCAAACAGTTCATTCCCCAGCCTCCAACAGATCTATCCTAAATGTTTCACAATAGCTGTAGGTGTTTAAATAGACCTTTAAAATATCCATAGAAGGGTATTCTACATACACCCTCTCAGCAATGTTTCCCAGCATCAGCACAACATGTCTGCCTAACATCATTTTTTTTCATTTTTTTATTATAGGCTAATTACTTTACAATAATATATTGATTGGTTTTGCCATACATTGACATGAATCTGCCCCGGGTGTGCATGTGTTCCCCTTCTTGAACCCCCCTCCCCCCTCCCTTCTCCCCATATCCTCCCTCCAGGTCATCCCCGTGCACCAGCCCTGAGCATGCTGTATCATGCATCGAACCTGGACTGGTGATTCGTTTCACATATGATAATATACATGCTTCAGTGCCATTCTCCCAAATCATCCCACCTTCACCCTCTCCCACAGAGTCCCAAAGACTGTTCTATACACCTATGTCTCTTTGGCTGTCTCAAATACAGGGTTAAGGTTACCATCTTTCTAAATTCCATATATATGTGTTAGTATACTGTATTGGTGTTTTTCTTTCTGGCTTACTTTACTCTGTATAATAGGCTCCAATTTCATCCACCTCATTAGAAATGATACAAATGCATTCTTTTTATGGCTAAAAAATACTCCATTGTGTATATGTACCAAAGCTTTCTTATCCATTCGTCTGAAGATGGACATCTAGGTTGCTTCCATGTCCTCGCTATTGTAAACAGTGCTGCGATGAACATTGGAGTACATGTGTTTCTTTCAAGTCTGATTTCCTCGGTGTGTATGCCCAGGAGTGTGATTGCTGGATCATATGGCAGTTCTATTTCCAGTTTTTTGAGGAATCTCCACACTGTTCTCCATAGTGGCTGTACTAGTTTGCATTCCCACCAACAGTGTAAGAGAGTTACCTTTTCTCCACACCCTCTCCAGCATTTATTGCATGTAGACTTTTGGATAGCAACCATTCTGACTGCTGTGAAATGGTATCTCATTGTGGTTTTGATTTGCATCTCTCTGATTATGAAGGATGTTGAGCATTTTTTCATGTGTTAGTTAGCCATCTTTATGTCTTCTTTGGAGAAATGTCTGTTTAGTTCTTTGGCCCATTTTTTGATTGGGTCTTTTATTTTTCTGGAATTGAGCTACAGGACCGGCTTGTATATCTTGGAGATTAATTCTTTGTCAGTTGTTTCATTTGCTATTATTTTCTCCCATTCTGAAGGCTGTCTTTTCACCTTGCTTATAGTTTCCTTTGCTGTGCAGAAGCTTTTGATTTTAATTAGGTCCCATTTGTTTATTTTTGCTTTTATTTCCAATATTCTGGGAGGTGGGTCTTGGAGGATCCTGCTGTGATTTATATCAGAGAGTGTTTTGCCTATGTTCTCCTCTAGGAGTTTTATACTTTCTGGTCTTAGGTTTATATCTTTAATCCATTTTGAGTTTGTTTTTGTGTATGGTGTTAGGAAGAGTTCTAGTTTCATTCTTTTACAAGTGGCTGACCAGTTTTCCCAGCACCATTTGTTAAAGAGACTGTCTTTTCTCCATTTTATATTCTTGCCTCCTTTGTCAAAGATAAGGTGTGCATAAGTGTGTGATTTATCTCTGGGCTTTCTATTTTGTTCCATTGATCTATATTTCTGTCTTTATGCCAGTACCATACTGTCTTGATGACTGTGGCTTTGTAGTACAGCCTGAAGTCCGGCAGGTTAATTCCCCCAGTTCCATTCGTCTTCCTCAAGATTGTTTTGGCTATTCGAGGTTTTTGTATTTCCATATAAATTGTGAGATTATTTGTTCTAGTTCTGTGAAAAATATCGTTGGTAGCTTGATAGGGATTGCATTGAATGTATACATTACTTTGGGTAGTACACTCATTTTTACAATATTTATTCTTCCAATCCATGAACACAGTATATGTCTCCATCTATTAGTGTCCTCTTTGATTACTTTCACCAGTGTTTTATAGTTTTCTATGTACAAATCTTTTGTTTCTTTAGGTAGATATATTCCTAAGTATTTAATTCTTTCATTGCAACAGTGAATGGAATAGTTTCCTTTATTTCTCTTTCTATTTTCTCATTATTAGTGTATAGAAAGGCAAGGGATTTCTGTGTGTTAATTTTATACCCTGCAACTTTACGGTATTCATTGATTAGCTCTAGTAGATTTCTGGTAGAGTCTTTAGTGTTTACTGTGTAGAGGATCATGTCATCAGCGAACAGTGAAAGTTTTACTTCTTCTTTTCCAATTTGGATTCCTTTTATGTCTTTTTCTGCTCTGATTGCTGTAGCCAAAAATTCCAGAACTATGTTGAATAGTAGTGGTGAGAGTGGGCACCCTTGTCTTGTTCCTGACTTTAGAGGAAATGCTTTCAGTTTTTCACCGTTGAGGATAATGTTTGCTGTGGGTTTGTCATATATAGCTTTTATTATGTTGAGGTATGTCCCTTCTATTCCCACTTTCTGGAGGGTTTTTATCATAAATGGATGTTGAATTTTGTCGAAGGCTTTCTCTGCATCTATTGAAATAATCATATGATTTTTATTTTTCAGTTTGTTAATGTGGTGTATTAACATTGATTGATTTGCGGATATTGAAGAATCCTTGCATTCCTGGGATAAAGCCCACTTGGTCATGATATATGATCTTCTTAATGTGTTGTTGGATTCTGATTGCTAGAATTTTGTTATGGATTTTTGCATCTATGTTCATCAGTGATATTGGCCTGTAGTTTTGTTTTATTGTGGGATCTTTACCAGGTTTTGGGATTAGTGTGATGGTGGCCTCATAGAATGAGTTTGGAAGTTTCCCTTCCTCAGCAATTTTCTGGAAGAGTTTGAGTATAATAGATATTAATTCTTCTCTAAATTTTTGGTAGAATTCAGGTGTGAAGCCATCTGGACCTGGGCTTTTGTTTGCTGGAAGATTTCTGATTACATCCTCTAGTTCCATGCTTGTGATGGGTCTATTAAGATTTTCTATTTCTTCCTATTTCAGTTTTGGCAAGGTGTACTTTTCTAAGAATTTCTCCATTTCTTCCCAGTTATTCATTTTATTGCCATATAATTGCTGGTAGTATTCTCTAATAATCCTTTGTATTCTGTGTTGTCTGTTGTGCTCTCCATTTTCATTTCTAATTTTATTGATTTGGTTCGTCTCCCTTTGTTTCCTCATGAGTCTGGCTAGTGGTTTGTCAATTTTATTTACCTTCTCAAAGAACCAGCTTTTGGTTTTCTTGATTTTTGCTATGGTCCCTTTTGTTTCTTTTACATTTATTTCTGCCCTAATTTTTACTATTTCTTTCCTTCTACTAACCCTGGGGTTCTTCATTTCTTACTTTTCTAGTTTCTTTAGATGTAGAGTTAGGTTATTTAATTGACATTTTTTTTGTTTCTTGAGGTGTGCCTGTATTGTTATGAACCTTCCCTTAGCACTGCTTTTACAGTGTCCCAGAGGTTTTGGGTTGTTGTGTTTCCATTTTCATTCATTTCTATGCATATTTTGATTTCTCTTTTGATTTTTTCTATGATTTGTTCATTAATATGCTGTCTAAGTTTGTCATTGATTTTAGTAGAGGGTTATACTAAATGAAGACTTCTCAAGTTTATTAACATAAACTCATCCAACTGAATGCTTTACTTTTACTTCAAAGACTGTACAAATAAAATAAAATCCAGTTATTGGGTTTGTAGATTTAGTTATATGATCTATTCATCTGATCAAAGAGTATCTTACTTGTGGTTTTCACAGAGAGAACAGAGCCCTTCTTCTGCGTGATCTTGAGTTATGTTCCTAGTTAGCACCTCCAGCATAAGTAACCAAGGACAACTGTTTAGACATATAAGAGAAGTTTAAAGATTTCTCTCAGAAACCCAGAGCAGGTAAACATTGTTTAGAGACATAGAGTCTTGAGAACAGTTATCTTTCCAAGTAGATTTGGAATCAATAGAATAAGTATCATTTGGCCTTTTGTGGAAACAAGAAAACAAAGTTACTGTAGAATTCTTTCACTAAGGCTTAGTGATTGTCTATGCAAATTACATCGTGTACAGTTCTGACTATTGCTTTCTGACCTGCATACAGGTTTCTCAAGAGGCAGGTCAGGTGGTCTGGGATTCCCATCTCTTTCAGAATGTTCCACACTTTATTGTGATCCACACAGTCAAAGGCTTTGGCATAGTCAATGAAGCAGAAATAGATGTTTTTCTGAAACTCTCTTGCTTTCTCCATGATCCAGCGGATGTTGGCAACTGGATCTCTGGTGCCTCTGCCTTTTCTAAAACCTGCTTGAATATCTGGGAGTTCAAGGTTCACATATTGCTGAAGCCTGGCGTAGAGAATTTTGAACATGACTTTACTAGCGTGTGAAATGAATGCAATTGTGCGGTAGTTTCAGCATTCTTTGGCATTACCTTTCTTTGGAATTGGAATGAAGATTGACCTTTTCCAGTCCTGTGGCACTGCTGAGTTCCAAATTTGCTGGCATATTGAGTGCAGCACTTTCACAGCATCATCTTTCAAGATTTGAAATAGCTCAACTGGAATTCCATTACCACCACTAGCTTTGTTCGTAGTGATGCTTTCTAAGGCCCACTTGACTTCACATTCCAAGATGTCTGGCTTTAGGTCAGTGATCACGTTATCGTGACTATCTTGGTCGTGAAGATCTTTTTTGTACAGTTCTTCTGTGTATTCTTGCCACCTCTTCTTAATATCTTCTGCTTCTGTTAGGTCCATACCATTTCTGTCCTTTATCGAGCCCATCTTTGCATGAAATGTTCCCTTAGTATCTCTAATTTTCTTGAGGAGATCACTTGTTTTTCCTTTTCTGTTGTTTTCCTCTATTTCTTTGCATTGATTGCTGAGGAAGTCTTTCTTATCTCTCCTTGCTATTCTTTGGAACTCTGCATTTAGATGCTTATATCTTTCCTTTCCTCCTTTGCTTTTCGCTTCTCTTTTTTCACAGGTATTTGTAAGGCCTTTTCAGACAGCCATTTTGCTTTTTTGCATTTCTTTTCCATGGGGATGGTCTTGATCCCTGTCTCCTGTACAATGTCATGAACCTCCGTCCATAGTTCATCAGGCACTCGTCTATCAGATCTAGTCCCTTAAATCTATTTGTCACTTACACTGTATAATCATAAAGGATTTGATTTAGATCATATCTGAATGGTCTAGTGGTTTTCCCTACTTTCTTCAATTTAAGTCTTAATTTGGCAATAAGGAGTTCATGATCTGATCCACAGTCAGCTCCTTATTTTTGCTAACTGTATACAGCTTCTCCATCTTTGGCTGCAAAGAATATAATCAATCTGATTTCGGTGTTGACCATCTGGTGATGTCCATGTGTAGAGACTTTTCTTGTGTTGTTGGAAGTGGGTGTTTGCTATGACCAGTGAGTTCTCTTGACAAAACTCTCTTAGCCTTTGCCCTGCTTCATTCCGTGCTCCAAGGCCAAATTTGCTTACTCCAGGTGTTTCTTGACTTCCTACTTTTGCATTCCAGTCCCCTATAATGAAAAGGACATCTTTTTTGGGTGTTAGTTCTAAAAGGTCTTGTTGGTCTTCATAGATCCGTTCAACTTCAGCGTTACTGGTTGGGACATAGGCCTGGATTACTGTAATATTGAATGGTTTGCCTTGGAAACGAACAGAAATCATTCTGTCGTTTTTAAGATTGTATCCAAGTATTGCATTTCGGACTCTTTTGTTGACCATGATGGCTACTCCATTTCTTCTAAGGGATTCCTGCCCACAGTAGTAGATATAATGGCCATCTGAGTTAATTTCACCCATTCCAGTCCATTTTAATTCACTGATTCCTAGAACGTCTATGTTCACTCTTGCTATCTCCTGTTTGACCACTTCCAATTTGCCTTGATTCATGGACCTAACATTCCAGGTTCCTATGCAATATTGCTCTTTACAGCACCGGACTTTACTTCTATCACCTGTCACATCCACAACTGGGTATTGGTTTTGCTTTTGTTCCATCCCTTCATTCCTTCTACAGTTATTTCTCCACTGATCTCCAGTAGCATACTGGGCACCTACCGACCTGGGGAATTCCTCATTCAGTAGACTATCATTTTGCCCTTTAATACTGTTCATGGGGTTCTCAAGGCAAGTATACTGAAGTGGTTTGCCATTCCCTTCTCTAGTGGACCACAGTCGGCTGTGGTCCATGTGATCAGATCGACTAGTTTCCTGTGATTATGATTTCAGTGTGTCTGCCCTGTGATGCCCCCTCGCAATACCTACCATCTTATTTGGGTTTCTCTTACCCTGGGCGTGGGCTATCTCTTCATAGCTGCTCCAAGAAAGCATAGCCACTGCACCTTACCTTGGATGAGGGGTATCTCCTCAAGGCCGCCCCTTCTGACCTTGAATGTGGAGTAGCTCCTCTTGGCCCTCCTGCGCCCACACAGCCACCGACTATTGGACGTGCGGTAGCTCCTCTCAGCTGCCGGCCCTGGCCTCAGGCGTGGGGTAGCTCCTCACGGCCGTGCCTCTTTGCGTGGTCAGCTGCGCCGGGCCGGCGTCTCTCGTGTCTGCGCCGCTGGGGCCGGCGTCTCTCGCGTCTGCCTCGCCATACTTGTTAGTAATAGTCTTACATATTGTGGTGCGCCTATGTTGGGTGCATAAATATTTATAATTTTTATATCTTCTTCTTGGATTGATCCTTTGATCATTATATAGTTTCCTTCTTTGTCTCTTTTCACAGCCTTTGTTTTAAAATCTATTTTATCTGATATGAGTATTGCTACTCCTGCTTTCTTTTGGTCTCTATTTGCGTGGAATATCTTTTTCCAGCCCTTCACTTTCAGCCTGTATGTGTCCCTCATTTTGAGGTGGGTCTCTTGTAGACAACATATATGGGAGTCTTGTTTTGTATCCATTCAGTCAGGCTTTGTTTTTTGGTTGGGGCATTTAACCCATCTACGTTTAAGATGATTATTGAGAAGTATGATCCCATTGCCATTTTCTTTATTGCTTTGGGTTTGAGTTTATATACCCTTTCTGTGTTTCCTGTCTAGAGAAGATCCTTTACTATTTGTTGGAGAGCTGGTTTGGTGATGCTGAATTCTCTCAGCTTTTGCTTATCTGTAAAGCTTTTGATTTCTCCTTCATATTTGAATGAGATCCTTGCTGGGTATAGTAATCTGGGCTGTAGGTTACTTTCTTTCATCACTTTAAGTATGTCTTGCCATTCCCTTCTGTCCTGAAGAGTTTCTGTTGAAAGATCAGCTGTTATCCTTATGGGAATCCCTTTGTCTGTTATTTGTTGCTTTTTCCTTGCTGCTTTTAATATTTGTTCTTTGTGTTTGATCTTTGTTAATTTGATTAATATGTGTCTTGGAGTATTTCACCTTCAGTTTATCCTGTTAGGGATTCTCTGGGTTTCTTGGACTTGGGTGATTATTTCCTTCCCCTTTTTAGGGAATTTTTCAATTATTATCTCCTCAAGTATTCTCTCATGGTCTTTCTTTTGTCTTCTTCTCTGGGACTCCTATGATTTGAATGTTGGGGTGTTTAACATTGTCCCAGAGGTCTCTAATTTGTCCTCATTTCTTTTAATTCGTTTTTCTTTTTCCCTCTCTGTTTCATTTATTTCTACAGTTCTATCTTCTAGCTCGCTTATCCTATCTTCTGCCTTCATTATTCTACTGTTTGTTCCCTCCAGAGTGTTTCTGATCTCATCTATTTCATTATTCATTGTATATTGCCTCTTTTTCATTTCCTCTAATTCCTTATTAAACATTTCTTACATCTTCTCAATCCTTTTCTCCACTTTATTTATCTGTAACTCCATTTAGCTTTCCAGATTTTGGATCATTTTCACAATTAAAATTTGAAATTCTTTATCAGGTATGTTCCCTATATCTTCCTCTTTTGTTTGTGTTGGTGCGCATTTATCTTGTTCCTTTACTTGTTGGGTATTTCTCTGCCTCTTCATCTTGCTTGTATTGCTGCGCTTGGGTGGCCTTTCCGTCTTCTGGCAGTTTGTGGAGTTCTCTTTATTATGTAGTTACCTCGTTGTGTGTGGGGTTGGATGGGTGACTTGTCAAGGTTCCCTGGCTAGGGAAGCTTGTGTCAGTGTTCTGGTGGGTGGAGCTGGATTTCTTCTCTCTGGAGTGCAATGAAGTGTTCAGTAATGAGTTTGAGATGTCAATGGGTTTGGAGTGGCTTTGGGCAGCCTGTATATTGAAGCTCAGGGCTATTTTCCTGTGTTGCTGGAGAATTTGCATGGTATGTCTTTCACTGAAACTTGTTGACCCTTGGGTGGTGCTTGATTTCAGTGTATGTATGGAGGCATTTGATTAGCACCTATCAATTAATGTTCCCTGGAACAGGAGATCTCTGGTGTTCTCAGGATTTGGACTTAAGCCTCTGCCTCTGGTTTTCAGTCTTATTCTTGCAATAGACTCAAGACTTCTCCCTCTGTTACTTCCAAGGGAGTTCCTTCTGTTAAAGCTCTTCTGTTTGCTGGTCTCTTCAGTGTCTAATTTCCATCCTGACACCAGGGGGCGGTGGTGGACACTTTTTTTTCGGCTCACCTGTTCAGTCCTGCTGTGGGGAGGGAGGAACGCTGCTAACAAATATGTCTGGCGTCTGTGGGGAGTGCTCGCAGTGTCTCGGCTACACTGGGATTGCTCCCGCTAAAGGCGTGTGTGCTTTCCCTGTTTATGCTGCTCAGGCTCTCTAGGTTGCTCTGTCAGGAACTGTCCGCGGCCAGCATTGGGTTGCATGCACTTCCCAGGTCTGAGCGGCTCAGGTTCAGGTCCTCGGGTACACCACAAAGGAGCAGACTTGGCTGGGCCTGCGTTTTGTGCCTTCCCTGGTCGGAGCAGCGCAGGTGACCAGGCGTTTGGCGAGCACGGTCACTGCGACTTATCACCTCCTCGGTCCCTGCCCCTTGGTTTTCTGGGTGTACAACCAGCACACCTTCTCAGGCGGTTATTGACCAGCCCAAACCCAAGAAGTCTTGGTTAGCAATGAAGCCTGCCTGCAGCTTGGTATGGGAAGCCTCTCTCGGGCTGCAGTTGCCCTCTCCAGCGCTGGCCGCCCTCCCATGCCTGTCGCGGTGGGGGATGGGGGATGGGCCGCCCACAGCCGGCTTGCTCTGCTCAGTCCTTTGTTCTGTGAGCAGGACTGGCGGAGTCTTAGGTTGGGGCTTTTCGCCTTTTCGCAGGCTTTTCGCCTTTTAGCTGAACAGTCTGCTTAGCTATCTCCTGTTAGCACCTTCAGATTGCCCTCGGAGCGTTCAGGCCTGGTCCTTTCTCTAAGCGCTGCCACCGCACCTCCCTGCCCGGCCCCTGCCTGCTAGTGGGGAGTGCGGGCGTCTGCGCCACTTCTCCACTGAGAGTTTCCTCTGGGCACTTAGTCTGTGGGTTTTAATTATTTATTTCTTTTTTCTCCCAGTTATGTGGCCCTCTGAGGTTCCAAGGCTCACCACAGGCTCACTTGTGAGTGTTTCCAGGTGTTTGGAAACCTCTCTCTTCTTCTTTTTTTTTTAGGCCTCCCTTCCCAGACAGAGTTCTGTCCCTCCCTCTTTTGTCTCTCTTTTTATCTTTTATACTATTTCCTACCTCCTTTCGAAGACTATGGGCTGTTTTTCTGGGTGCTTGATGTCCTCTGCTGGTATTCAGAAGTTGTTTTGTGGGATTTACTCAGCGTTCAAATGTTCTTTTGCTGATTTTCTGGGGGAGAAAGTGGTCGCCCCGTCCTATTCCTCCACCATCTTCTATTCCTCTGTCCATGGGATTTCTCAGGCAAGAATACTGGAGTGGGTTGCCATTTCCTCCTTAAGGGGATCTTCCCAACCCAAGGATTGAACCGGAGTCTCCTGCATCCCCTGCTTTGCAGGTGAATTCTTTACCACTGAGCCACCTGGGAAGCCCTCTTAGTACATTTTAATAAGCATCTGACTTCCACTATCTGTAAAAGTTCACTTATTCCACAAGTATTTATTGAACTTCTGTGAGCCAGGAACTGTGTTACCTAGTACCACAGGATACAGGAAAAAATAAGCAGATTAAAAACTCCACCCTTTCTGCTTTTTTTTTTTTTTTTTTACTTTTACATTCTAGTGGGAAAAGTAGACAATAGAGTCAAGACAAAAATTAAGTGTATAATAAGATAGGCAATTGTAAGTGCTAAGAAGAAAATAATGAAGAGTTGGAGATAAGAAATGTTGGCAGGATAGGTGATAGTGTGGCAGGGAAAGGCCTTGAGAGGCAAGTTTTGAGCAAATCCTGAAAGATATGAAAAACCTACCCACTTGGATGTCCAGAGAAAGAGAATCCTAGGTAGAGGAAGTGGTGAGTGCAAAGTCCTGCACTGAGACCATGGCTGTCCTTTCATGGAAGTCAGGAGCTGAGTGAACAAGGGAGAGGGGAGTAGGAGGAGATCTCACACTGGGAGCCTGGGAGGGGCAGATGTGAGTGATGTGGGGGACAACAGGTCTTCACTGTTGCCCAGTTCTTCATCTGAACCAGACAAGTCATTAGCGGGTTTGAGCAGAGTGACATGATCTGAATTGAGTTTAACAGGATCACCTGGCTGCCACACTGAGAATACACTGGTGAGAGATGAAGGTAGAAGCAGTATGAATGGATCAGAGGTTCTTGCAATAACCTAGGCTAGAGATGAAATTATTTCTAATTTTCTATGCTGCTATCAAATTCCTAACATAGCCATTCTTAGTGATAATGAAGTCCGCTGGTAGATGTAGAGCAAACTGATGGGAACTCCCTTGACTTTCCATCATGAACACCTTCATGTCTGCAATTGTGGTGTACCTCTTTTCCTCTCTTATAATCACAATAAAGGAAATTATCTTCTAATAAAAGAGAAGTAGTAAAACATACTAAGTGATTACTGGCTTTGGAAATAGATGCTTGTAGTATAGTAGTTTTGTCTCCTCCACTTAAATTTTCTGTGACTTGGAAAAATTCCCTGTAGTTCTGTCCCTCAGTTTCTTCATCTGCAATCTGAGGACAGTGGTGAAAATTGCTTCAACAGATTGTGTGAGAACTAAAAAATATTATGATAATAGATTCCTATCATTGAGAACGGAGCCTGGCACATACTGACAGCTCCATGAAACTTAGTTTCAGCTTCCATGTGTGCTCTGGAGCCTCTGTTGCATCTGTTCTTGAAAACCACACCCCAAAGATGAGTCTCTCTTTCTCCTGCATTTTCAGCATTTTATTGCTGACAA
Organism: Moschus berezovskii; assembly: GCF_049115385.1. Lineage (NCBI taxonomy): Eukaryota > Metazoa > Chordata > Mammalia > Artiodactyla > Moschidae > Moschus > Moschus berezovskii. Next base: position 31,442,946 of record NC_142464.1, read on the forward strand.
GATCCTTTTCTTCAGTGATTAAATATGCTCATATCTCCCCTATCTTAAAAAAAAGGCCCACTGGACCCTTTTATTAGCTCAGGCTTAATACTAACCAGGAAACCTGTTGGGCTCCCCCAGTGGCTCAGTGGTTAAGAATCCACCTGTAATGCCAGAGACCCAGGTTTGATTGCTGGATTGAGAAGATCCCCTGAAGGAGGGCATGGCAACCCATTTCAGTATTTTTGCCTAGAGAATCCCATGGACAGAGGAGTCTGGTGGGCTACAGTCCATGGGGTTGCAAAGAGTCTGAGGCGACTGAAACGACTAAGCACCCACACAGGCGGGAATCTGTTACAAAAATTGAAGTCTGGATGCCATATTTGAAAAGAAAATTGAGGCAAAGAAGGCATGAAGCAACATAAAATGAGTATTCTCAAACAGCTGCACTATTAGCTCTTTCATCTGCAGAAGGTTATTATTCATCAGACATGACTGTTTGACTCGTGCACTTTCTCTGAAAAGACATCAAGAAGAAAATGTGTCCCTAGTAGTCCCGAGGAGGAAGAAAAGTGAGGGAATGGATTTGCCTGAATGCTGTCTGGCTCTTGTTTCCCACTGTGCAGTGCCTTGTCTTTGAGGAATGAATTTCTCTTCTCTCCTTGTGGTCCCATGCTCTGGGATGCCAGAATCCATACTGGAATCTGCTAGTGCAGCCGTGATTGTGATTCGTGCAAGTTCAGAAGTGACAGGAGAAGCCAGAAAATCCTTTGGTGTAACTGCTCAGCTTGACTGTTTAAAGTAGCTGAGAGAGAAGGGGCCTGGTGATCTTAGGGCAAGTGACTGGTCAGGCCCAGACAAGGAACGTGTGTTGGTCAGAGTTGTTCAGCTTCCACTGAGGTCAAACATCTGAGAGGGAAGCTGTTTCAAAGGAATGTGTCATTAAGTATTTACAGCTGATACAGCCTCATAGCCTCAACTTCTGTTTCTTCAGTTCTTTACAAATGACTTAGAAAAAATTGTCTAAACACTCTGGTTCAGTTCAGTTCAGTTCAATCGCTCAGTCGTGTCCGACTCTCTACGACCCCATGAATCACAGCACACCAGGCCTCCCTGTCCATCACCAACTCCCGGAGTTGTCCATCAAGTCAGTGACACCATCCAGTCATCTCATTCTCTGTCGTCCCCTTCTCCTCCTGCCCCCAATCCCTCCCAGCATCAGAGTCTTTTCCAGTGAGTCAACTCTTCACATGAGGTGGCCAAAGTATTGGAATTTCAGCTTTAGCATCAGTCCTTCCAATGAACACCATCCTATTAACTCTGAAATCAATCTTCACACTAATTGTAACCCTATATTCAACTGGCTCCCATAATAACCATCAATGACTTCTGTGACCCTAAATCCAAATAACATTTTTCAGTCCTTATCTTATTTGACTTTTCAGCATCTTTGTCTGCAAATTGATAATTTTCATCTCTAGTCATTCTCTGCCCTTTGCCTCCAAGGACCTCATTTAGAGCCCCTCCTACTTTTCTGCTTTCCTTCTCGTCCGCCGTGACTCTTTTAAGTTGTTGAATTCCTCAGGTGGCATTGCAGCTTATCTTCTCTCCTTTCTCTACATGCTCTTCCTTGATATCGCATCCATTCCATGGCTGTAATTACCACATATAAACCAGAGCTGCTTTCTGAGAATCTGTGTCTGACCCACTCCTCTCTTCTAGCCTCAGACTAACTACTGACTGTTTATTTTTATTTGATTTTTCTAGACACCTCAAACGAAACCTTAATCCATACTCAAAATTTAATACTCAGCGTGCTCAAACTTTAATCCATGCTTAGTCCCATCAAGCCTCTTTTGGTTCAAACTTGTTTTTAGTAAACAACTCGATCACCCATTTGATAGTTCAGACCAGAAATCTGGGAATTATCCTGTCTCCTACTCTCCCTGTGTACAAATAATCACCAAATCTTGCAAATTTTACTTTCAAAATCTTTCTTAAATTCATCTAGTTCTGCCCATTTCTGCCCTAGGTCAAGTCATTTTTGCTGTGTGAAAACAATGACCTTATTGTTCGTTTCCTGTCATGGGTCTCTCCAATCTATTTGCCACACTACTGCAGTATAAGTGAGTTTTTCAAAACTGTTTCCTAGGACCTACAGCCACCTCCCAGTAATAGCTTCCATTTCCTTTCTTCTTCCCAGCTGAGCAGAAAAATCTCTCAAATGTGCTTGCAATCTTCATTTCCTGTTTCACATCTTATCATAATTGTCCCACTCCAAAAGAGTTTCCACCTCACAGTAATTCCCTTTCTCTTCTCCAATTCTTTCCAGTTAAACTGAAAGATATGCTCTTATAATTGCAGTCTGCATTTTCTCAGGATAGTCCCCAATCTTCTGATCATGCATTAAACCTTTCTAAGATGACTTCCATCCACATTACCTGTTGAAATGTTGCTAAATCCATGGGGCATTGTAAAGGCCTCATCTTACTTAGCCTTGTTGTAGCATTCCAGAGTGTGTGTCTTCTCCCCTTTTCTTGAGACACTCTTCTTTTTTCTCTGTTAAGAAGTTTTAAACCTATTTTTTGGAAGTTCCTCTTCTCTTTGTAGAATCCTTATTCTTCACCCAACAATTAAATGTTAGAATTACTGTAGGTCCTTTTTTCCTTTTCAATTTTACCCATTGCATTTACTTAAAATAACAATGTGTACATAACATACACATAAATTTACATCATCTCTAATTCATGTTTTTTCTCTTCAGATAGATATATGCATGCACTACTTATATCTCTTCTTAGAACTTAAAACTCAAGAGAACCTAAAACTCAGCATCTTCAAAATCAAACTATGTACTCCCTCCTAAAACCCTGTGTATTTTTATTGTTCTTTGTCACTGTGAATGGCACCACTAGCCTTTGAATTCTGCAAGTCAGAGTCTTAGAGAAACATTTTGCTATCCTCAATTGTTAATTCAGTCCTTCATTCGGCCATCTCAATATGACCTTCTACATATCTCCTTGAATAATGTTTTCTTTCACATAGCATCAGCAACTCACTCCCATGCCTGGAATAATTTTCTGAAAACTTTTGACCCTTATGATAAAGTTCAATGTCCTTATCATGGCAGACTTTGGCATGCCCATCTTTCTAATCTCATGTTGTATTATATCCCTCTTGCTCATTTCTCTAGCCACAATGACCTCTTTTCCTCTGCCTTGAATGCAATAAGATATTTTGGTTTCTGGGCCTTCACAGTTTCCCAACAAAGTCTATCTTTGCTGATCTAAGATTGACTCATCTTCTAGGTCTTGAGTTAATGTCTAGTCCTCAGAGAATTCTGCATTACTAGAATAGAATTTCTTTGTTATATATTTTCATTATATAATTTACATTTCTTTTGGTAACTCTAATTACACTTTTAATTAAATGATAATTATAATAATTAAATATTTATAATTATGTTTCTGTATTTTTTTGGTTTTTAATTAAATCAGTTCTATAGACTAAATCACACCTCTCTCAAATTCATTTGTTGAAGCTGTAAGCCCCAGTGTAATGGTATTTTGAGATAGGGCCTTTGGGAAATAATTAGGTTTAGATGAGGCCATGGTTAGATAGCATCAGTGACTCAATGGACATGAATTTGAGCAAACTCAGGAAGATAGTAGAGAACAGAGGAACCTTGCATGCTACAGTCCATGGGGTCACAAAGAGTCAAGCACGACTTAGCAACTGAACAACAAGGTCATTAGATTCACACCTTGAGAAGAGACACCAGAGAGCAGACACCAGAGAGAGAGCAGGCTCTTTCTCTCCTATCATGTGAGGATGTAGTGAGAAGGAGGACCTCCACAAGACAGAAAGAGGGTTCCCACCAGGAACCGAATCAACAGTATCTTCATTCAGTCTCAAAAATTTCCAACCTCCACAACTGTGAGCAATAAATTTCTATTGTTTAGGCCACCAGTCTGCGGTATTTTTTGACTGTTTAATCACAATAAATAAATGAATATTATTAATCAAATAATTTACAAATAAGATATGCTTTCCCATCTTAGATACCATGAGAGCAGGAACTAGTCTATCCTGTTTATTGTTTTATACCTAGACCCTACGACAATGATGGGCTTACAATAGGTATTCAATAGATATTTGCTGAACAAATGATGATTTAGTCTTTTACAAAGTGTTGCATTTTATTTGTTTGACTCTAGTTACTCTGAGACCTCCAAAATTGTCCACAAGTCTTGACTTCCAACTTGTTTTTAAGTCATGGGTTCATTTTGTGATGTTGAACCTTAGTTTTTCGTATTTTAAACCTACCGTCTCTTGCTGGAGTTCTGGATACAGAATAAGAGTGTAACAAGAAAAGCACTGGACCAAGAGCAGGGAGGCTGGTTCAGGGCCTGACACTCACCTAGTCAGTTTCTGAGACTTTGTCGTTCAGTTGCTCAGTCATGTATGACTCCTTGTGACCCCATGGAATTCAGCATGCCAGACTTCCTTGTCCTTCACCATCTCCTGGAGTTTGCTCAAACTCGTATCCATTGAGTCTGTGATGCCATCCAACCATCTCATCCTCTGTCATGACCTGCTCCTCTTGCCCTCAATTTATCCCAGCATCAGGGTCTTTTCCAGTGAGTCAGTTCTTTGCATCAGGTGGCCAAAGTGTTGGAGCTTCAGCTTCAGCATCAGTCCTTCCAATGAATATTCAGGGTTGATTTCCTTTAGGATTGATTGGTTTGATCCCCTCACTGTCTAAGTGATTCTCAAGTCTTCTCCAACACCACAGTTCAAAAGCATCAATTCTTCAGTGCTCAGCTTTATAGTCCAACTCTCACATCCATACATGACTACTGGAAAAACCATAACTTTGACTGTATGAACATTTGTTAGCAAAGTGATGTCTCTGCTTTTTAATATGCTGTCTAAGTTTGTCATTGATTTTAGTAGAGGGTTATACTAAATGAAGACTTCTCAAGTTTATTAACATAAACTCATCCAACTGAATGCTTTACTTTTACTTCAAAGACTGTACAAATAAAATAAAATCCAGTTATTGGGTTTGTAGATTTAGTTATATGATCTATTCATCTGATCAAAGAGTATCTTACTTGTGGTTTTCACAGAGAGAACAGAGCCCTTCTTCTGCGTGATCTTGAGTTATGTTCCTAGTTAGCACCTCCAGCATAAGTAACCAAGGACAACTGTTTAGACATATAAGAGAAGTTTAAAGATTTCTCTCAGAAACCCAGAGCAGGTAAACATTGTTTAGAGACATAGAGTCTTGAGAACAGTTATCTTTCCAAGTAGATTTGGAATCAATAGAATAAGTATCATTTGGCCTTTTGTGGAAACAAGAAAACAAAGTTACTGTAGAATTCTTTCACTAAGGCTTAGTGATTGTCTATGCAAATTACATTGTTGAATGTAGAAAATGTCTGTTCTGCTCTCTGAGGTAAGAAAAGCCTAGGCAGCCTCTGTGTGTGTGATTTTTGTGTGTGTGTGTTAGAGAGCGAAACTGAAAACAGAACTGGTAGAGTTTCATGCTACATTGTACAGATTTAGAGACATTTTCCCAGGACCATATTATGTTTTAGTTGAATATTTTAGACATTTTAACATTCTCCATTTAGCTCCCCCAGGCAGAACAAGAAAAAGAATTTTATGTGGGCTGAAGCTTATAAGAAGTGATGATCATTATTAAGGAAAGGATATAAGGTATGAAGGCAATTATTCATTGAGAATGAGAAAGAAAAAACACAACAGATGATATATTTTAAAAGTGAAAAAGCATAAAAAATGTCACAAAAAACACACTCTGTAGTATGTATTTTCTATATATTTTGGCTTTGTAATATTTGATCACTTCTTAATATGACAAAAAATTTGTAAAACCATTTATACAGGGAGAAGAGAAAGATAACCAGTCTTTCTCCACTAGGTTGAACAAAATTTGTTCTAGGTTAATTCCCAGGTGGCACTAATGGTAAAGAATCCACCTGCCAGTGCAGGAGACTCAAGAGACATTGGTTCAATCCCTGGGTCAGGAAGATCCTGTGAAGTAGGAAATTGGAAACTCAGTCCAGTATTCTTGCCTGGAGAATTCCATAGCGAGAGGAACCTGGTGGGCTACAGTCCATGGGGTCGCAAAGAGTCAGACACAACTAAGCATGCACACACATACTACATACCTGTGACTGCACACACATATATGCTTGATGCTTGTAATACTAATCTAAGAAATACTGGCAACCTGATAAATTCTATTTCTCATTATTCCTATCAGAAAAGAAAAAATTGCATGAATATATGGCATTTATTATTTTCCTGACAGAAGGGAACAAAAGGAACCACGTATTCAACATGTGATTTGATGCATTTCATGATTAGAATTACTCACAAATTACTATTTGACTTTATACATTTCAGATATGTTTTGGTTCCATGGTCCTCAAAATTACAGCACCAAGAGCTGTCAAATGCATTCATATCATAGTCAGACACAGGCCTATCCATGCACAACAGAAAGTCAATCAATGCAGTGACCAGTGAAGACATTACTGAAAGACAGTAGTACACTGAAGCAGCTAGCCATAACCTAATAATACATAAAAGTGACTGCAAACCACACAAAATACATACCACCAACTCCTAACTAAATTCTCAACTCAATTTTCTCCAAAGCCATGTCCTCATAATATATATTCCAATGCTACCCAGCAGAAGAAAAAGGGAGACAAGAGATAGTAAGGCCATAATCCTAACTGATTGCAGTTAAAGCTTCTTCCTTTTATAAATTTTACAGCAAAATCTTAATCACTACATGTAAGCATTGCTGGGTCCCACCCAGATGACCTTGATGTTAGTATATACAAGTGAAAATCTCTGAAGCATAAATTTCATTAGCTTTGTGGTAAATCTACTTCTGCCCCCAGATCTGTCTCTGGTGGAAGTTTCATCCATCATTCCATGGTGTTTCATGCAGAATGAAGACTGTGGAAAGACAGTAGGTGGAGAGGAAGTCTGACTTCTTGCAGAGTAGAGGTTCCATGTGGCCTTTTAAGGTGCCATTAGTCCTGAGCCTCAGATTTTGTCTTCTAGAGCTTTGTCTCCTGGAATGTCATGGGGCCAGTATGTTTAGTACAGCAAATGCTTCCATTTTTTATTATTGTCACCATGAAGAAAATCAACAGAAAAAAATAGGCACTGCTTCTTCCAGTAATACCCAAATAGGACTCTCATAGAGGCATGATATGGTTGGGCCACAGTGGATCAGCATCCAGCCACAATAGATCAGCGTTCAGTTTTGTAGACCAGAAACACAAATTTGCCAGATCTAAATAAAGGATATCAGTCCTGGGTGTTCATTGGAAGGACTGATGCTAAAGCTGAAACTGCAATACTTTGGCCACCTCACGCAAAGAGTTGACTCACTGGAAAAGACTCTGATGCTGGGAGGGATTGGGGGCAGGAGGAGAAGGGGACGACCAAGAATGAGATGGCTTGATGGCATCACCGACTCTGTGGACATGAGTTTGAGTGAACTCCGGGAGTTGGTGATGGACAGGGAGGCCTGGCGTGCTGTGATTCATGGGGTCGCTAAGAGTCGGACACAACTGAGCGACTGAACTGAACTGAACTGAAAGAATTAAAACAAGCTAGTTTCATCAAAGAAGCTGATTGGAGAAAAAACACAAATGCTAATTTACTAATTTAATAGAACATAGTTACTGCTAAGGAACTGAGGCTTGTCATATGTGTCAACTTGGTTTTTTTAGTTTTTTTTCCAAGAGAATTCTACTTGGGTGGCAATGGTGTAGTTAGAAGACTATTTGGGCAACATAAAACAAAACATGGTATTATTAAACTGATTAGACAGAATGCCATCCCAATGGAATACACCTTGTCTCAAATTTGAGTGCTCACCAAAATACTTCTTTGGGCTTCTGGCAAAGAATCCACCTGCGATGCAAGAGACCCTAGTTCAATTCCTGGGTCAGAAGGTCCCCTGGAGAAGGGTTAGGCTACCCACTCCAGTATTCTTGGGCTTCCCTGCTGGCTCAGACGGTGAAAGAATCCACCTTCAATGTGGGAGACTTGGGTTCAATCCCTGGGTTGGGAAGATGCCCAGGAGGAGGGAATAGCAACACATTCCAACAGGGCTTCCCTGGTAGCTCACAAAGTAAAGAATCTGTCTGCAATACAGGAGATCTGGGTTGAATCCCTGGGTTGGGAAGATCCCTTGGAGAAGGGAATGGCTACCCACTCCAGTATTCTGGCCTGGAGAATTCCATGGAGAGAGGAGCCTGGCTGGCTATAGTCCATGGGGTTGCAAAGAGTCGGACACAATGAACCACTTTCACAAAACACCTCAGCCAAAAATAAAGGAAAAAAAATCTAAACACTTAGAATATGATCATTACTTCAAGAGTTGGTGGTATTTTATTCTTGTTCTATAAATCAGGATGCAAATATAATGAATTTAAATGGATTCATAAACAACTATTCAAGGCAGTTTGGAATGTTTGAGACCGAAGGGTTCAAAATCATGAAAACTAAATATGTCTTTTCTATAGGCTGAACTCATTGCTCCTTGAAAAGATCAAGATAGGCTTTATTAGCTGGAAGTTTGAAAATATAAATGGAATTAATGGAATTTATATTTTAAAGTAGCAAAAATTCTGTAAAATTGAGTTTCTGAAATATTGTTGCTGCTTTTTAAATCTTTGTTTTACTGATGTCAAGAAGGCCTACAAGGAGTAAATTCGAAACACAGATTCTTTATTTTTTTTTGTAATTAATTTATTTTTTATTGGAGGCAAATTATTTTACAATATTATATTGGTTGGTTTTGCCATACAGTGACATGAATTTGCCCCGGGTTTACATAAGTTCCCCCTCCTGAACCCCCCTCCCTGAACGGGTCAATGCATGTTATAGGATGCTCGGGGCTGGCATGCGGGGATGACCCAGAGGGAGGATAAAGGGAGGAGGGAGGTGGGAGGGGGGTTCAGGAGGGGGAACTTATGTAGAATAAAGACTGTTGGAGTGGTTACTGAGAGTGAGGACTAGGAAAGGCAGTTGTTTCCTTTTAAAGATAGCAAGCACATATTTATTAAGAAAAAGACAAAACCTTCTTTTTATAACGAACTAAATTAGTAATTATTAACTGAGAGTAACCATCAGAATTACTGGTATACACACACACACACACACATATATTTCCCCTCTCATATATATGCCTAGTCCCCACCCTGGACTTCTTAAATAGAAATTTTATGGTTGAGGCCTAAACATGTAGGTCTTTGAAAAATTTCTCAGGATGACTCTAATATTAAGATTTATGGATTAACATGGACAAAACTGTCAGTGGTATAGTGTCAGGCCAGTTCAAGATGTAAGAATCAAAAAGCTCTTAAGGCAGGAAATTTGGATTTTATGGTTGGAAGTGTGCTCAGATGTAGCACTCATCTGGTTGTGAAATTCATTGCTATGTCATTTCCTCCTACCAAAGTCTGTGTTTGGAAGAATGGGTTGAATTGTGTCCCGGCTTTGTTGTTCATCCAAGGTATTTTTATCTTTAGTTATACAGGATAGGAAAATATTAAGCCAGTATTAGTTTAATGAAGTTGAAAACATTTATAAACAATTTTTATTTTGTGATGAAATGGAAATAATTTGTTTTGAGAAGCTTGGTACAAAATGTTTGCATTTTGCTAAAATTATTTGCATTCTGGCAAGGTAAGGCATTTAATAATGGCTATGTTCTTGCCAACCTTGATAGTATATTAAAAAGAAGAGACATTACTTTGTAGTATATTAAAAAGCAGAGACATTACTTTGCCAACAAAAGTCCGTCTAGTCAAGGCTATGGTTTTTCCCGTGGTCATGTATGGGATGTGAGAGTTGGACTGTGAAGAAAGCTGATCGCCGAAGAATTGATGCTTTTGAACTGTGGTGTTGGAGAAGGCTCTTGAGAGTCCCTTGTACTGCAAGGAGATCCAACCAGTCCATTCTAAAGGAGATCAATCCTGGGTGTTCATTGGAAGGACTGATGCTAAAGCTGACACTCCAATACTTTGGCTACCTCATGCGACGAGTTGATTCACTGGAAAAGACTCTGATGTTGGGAAAGGTTGGGGGCGGGAGGAGACGGGGACGACAGAGAATGAGATGGCTGGATGGCATCACCGACTCGATGGACATGAGTTTGAGTGAACTCCGGGAGTTGGTGATAGACAGGGAGGCCCAGCGTGCTGTGATTCATGGGGTTGCGGAGAGTCGGACATGACTGAGTGACTGAACTGAACTGAACTGATGTTCTTAATTATTAACACCCTGGTCTTGTGACTATTTGTATTACTTTTGAAACATATTCTTAATTTTCAGGAAACAAAAGAACTGTATCTTACTTTCATATAGAAACTAATAGGTTTTTAAGTACTTTTTTTTTTTTTTACTATATTGGTTGGTTTTGCCATACATTGACATGAGTCTGCCCCCGGTGTACATGAGTTCCCCTTCCTGAACCCCCCTCCCACCTCCCTTCTCCTCTTATCCTCCCTCTGGGTCATCCCCGTGCACTATTCATATCACCTTTAATTTTTGAAATAACTCTATCAACTGGATAATTTCAGAACTTAGAACTGTCATTATCATTTTATAGATGAATAAACTAAGACTCAAAGAAAAAGTTTCTATCCTAGCGTCATATGAGGAATGCCAACTGCTTCGGGTAATTTACATATGTAAATCTCATGTATTATTTTGATACGTGTCCATGCTCAGTCACTCAGTCATGTTCGTCCCTTTGTGATCCCCTGGACTGTAGCCCGCCAGGCTCCTCTGTCCATGAGATTTCCCAGGCAAGTATACTGGAGTGGGCAGCCATTCCCTTCACCAGGGAATCTTCCCTACCCAGGAATTGAACCCCGGTCTCCTGCATTGAAGGCAAATTCTTTACCATCTGAGCCTTTATGTTTTTTGGCAACGACTTATTACTTGCTGTTTATTTTATACTTATTTTAGACTAGGGAAATGATGTTATACAAAAAGCAACTTGAGTGATTTTCTTATTAGAGTTCAAATTTGGTCATAAAGCAACAGAGACAACTCATAACATCAACAACAAATTTGGCTAACGAATGTACAGTGCAGTAGTGTTTCAAAAAGTTTTGCAAAGGAGGTAGGAGCCTTGAAAATGAGAAGCTTGGTGGCTGGCCTTTGGAAGTTGACAATGACCCTTTGAGAGACATCATCAAAGTTGATCCTCTTACAACTACAGAAGTTGCCAAAGAACTCAATACTTAACATTCTATGGTCATTTGGCATTTGAAGCAAATTGGAAAGGTGGAAAAGCTCAAGAAGTGGTTGTCTCATGTTGTTGTTGTTCAGTCACAAAGTCATGTTCAATGCTTTGCTACCCTATGCACTGCAGCATGCCGAGCTTCTCTGTCCATCACTATCTCCCTGAGTTTTCTCAAACTCATGTCTATTGAGTCAGCGATGCCATCCAACCATCTCATCCTCTGTCACGACCTTCTCTTGCCCTCCACTTTTTCCAGCATCAGGCTCTTTTCCAGTAAGTCAGCTCTTCACATCAGGTGGCCAGAGTATTGAAGCTTCGGCTTCAGCATCATTACTTCCAATGAATATTCAGGGTTGATTTCCTTTAGGATTGACTGGTTTGATCTCCTTGCAGGCCAAAGGACTCTTAAGAGTTCTCCAGCACCACAGTTTGAAAGCATAAATGCTTCGGTGCTCAGCTTTCTTTATAGTACAACTCTCATATCCATAACTGACTACTGGAAAAAACATAGCTTTGACTATATGGACCTTTGTTGGTAAAGTGATGTCTGCTTTTCCAAACACTGTCTGGGTTTGACATAGCTATTCTTCCAAGGAACAAGCGTTTTTTTTTGTTTGTTTGTTTGTTTTAATTTCATGGTTGCAATCACCATCTGCATTGATTTTGGAGCCCAAAAACTTATATCTGATGCTGTTTCCACATTTTCCCCATATATCTGCCATGAAGTGATAGGACTGGGTGCCGTGATCTTAGTTTTTTGAATGTTGAGTTTTAAGTCAGCTTTTTTCACTGTCTTCTTTCACCTTCATCAAGAGCCTCTTTAGTTCCTCTTCACTTTCTGCCATTAAAGTGGTATCATATGCATTTCTGAGGTTGTTGAGATCTCTCCCAGTAATCTTGGTTCCAGCTTGTGATTCGTCTAACCACCTGGCATTTTGCGTGATGTACTATGAATATAGTTACATAAGCAGGGTGAAAATATACAGCCTTGATGAACTCCTTGAGCTGATTGCAAATAAAAAAAATTGTTATTTTGAAGTGTCACCTTCTCTTAGTCTACACTGACCAGTTCAGTGGTTAGACCCAGAGGAAGCTCTAAAGTGTTTCTCAAAGCCAAACTTGCACCCCAAAACACTCATCATCAATGTTTAGTGGTCTGCTACCCGTCTGATCCACTACAGCTTTCTAAATCCTTGTGAAACCATTACACCTGAGAAGTATGCTCAGCAAATCAGTGAGATGCACCAAAAACTGCAATGCCTGCAGCCATCATTGGTCAACAAAATGGGCCCAATTCTTCTCCACAACAATGCCTGACTACACATCACACAACCAACGCTTCAAAAGTTGAACGATTTGGGCTATGAAGTTTTGCCTCCTCTGTCATTTTCACCTACACTCTCATCAACCGATTACCACGTCTTCAAGCATCTCTACAAAGTTTTGCAGGGAAAACACTTCCACAATCATTAGGAAACAGGAAATGCTTTCCAAGAGTTTGTCAGATTCTGAAGCACAGATCTTTATGCTACAGAAATAAACAAACATTTCTCGTTGGCAAAATGTGTTGATTGTATTGGGTCTTATTTCGATTAATAGTGGTGTATTTGAGCCTAGTTATAATGATTTAAGATTCATGGTCCGAAACTGCAATTACTTTTTCATCAAGATTACTGCAATTACTTTTTCAAATCAAGATTTTCAAGTGAAGGTAATAAATATAATCCTCCATTGTTCAAAATAGCCTTCAGTAACAAAATACACTTGAAATCTAAGTGGCTTAATACAATAAATATTTGTGTAAGACTCATACAAATTCAGAACAGGTCTGTGTTGTTGGAGATGGAGGGCTTTGCTTCACACAATTACCCAGGGACACAGACTGCTCCATCAGGGATACATGGTCTCAAAGTTTGCCATGTAAGGAAAATAAAAACATAGAGGAGTCATATGGGCCCTTCTATGCACTGTCCTGGAAGTGACATGTTACTTCTGTGTAAAGCCTCTGTCTAAAACTAGTCACATGAACCTGTGTAATTCAGGGATCTAGATATTCATTAAAGTCTTGGCTACAAATTTCAGCCGGGTTTGGCAAGAGTCAGCGTGGAGGGTATAGAACTTCATGATCTGAGAAATCTCTTCACAGGTTAGCAGAGTGTTGTTCTGAGATACAGCATCTAAGGGAAGACAAAACTGAAACACCAGGTAGGTAGAGGCCATCCACTGGATCCTGGGAGAGAATGACCAAAATGAGAATGAAATAGACACAGAGCAAGCAGCAGTTTCTTGAATTCCTGGGGGATAGCCCCAAAGACATTAGTAAGGTAATTCTTTCACTGAGTTAGTTATGTGTAAAGAGTGGTTTATTAAGAGAAATGAACCACTACAGACACTATTTCTAATTTTAAGTTTATATGTTTCTATGAATACGAGAAAGCTGTGCTTTATTTGGAAAAAAATAAAGGAGAGAAAGAAACAACCCAGATTGTAGAGCATTAATTTCAACTTCCATTTGTCTGGAAGTTTGAAAGGAAGAAGTAAATAAATCACCTCATCATGCTTTTAAATTGTTTCAGATCTGGTCCTGTGAAAGATTCCTTTGAGTATTACGAAATGGCCACAGAGATGAACAATGAAAAAGGGATTTGCTAAACTGAAAATAAGAAATAAAATGGGTAGGGGAAAAAAAGGAGCAAAATCTGAATAGGTAGCTTAACTAAGCTGGATGGAACATATATAAACAGTGACAGCACTGAGATGCCATTCACTTTCATCACACTTTTGTATAAATATTATCTGTAAAAAATCCCTGGCATATACTGCTCACTCATTTTTATTAGGTGTCATCTGACATAAAAAAAGAGTATTTCCCTAAGATACTATTTCCAGCACACCCAAAATAAGACATCAGAGCAAAAATCTTGGACATGGAGTATGTAGTAACAGCTGAGCTAAATGGAAAGTTGAGTAAATAATGAAGTACTTTATATTTGCCTGTTTATTTCTGAGTTCATTTAAATATTCCAGAATTCCAAGGAAGTAGCCATACCTGTGCTTCATTAGATATAATTCAATGATTTATCTTTCGTTTATTGCCCAAAAGTTCTGGTAAAAATCTCCTTTCTTTGTTAATATGATCTACATGATTAATGGGAAAAGACCCTTAAGTTCAGTTTTGTATAAAAAAAAATCAATTTATGGCAGTGATTTTCAGAGCTTTTTAAGGGAGATGAGGATGAAAAATGGTGACTGAACTTTTTGACAAGAGTGTTCCAATAGGAGAACTTTGTACTGAATAATGAACTGCAGTCATTTCAACTGTTGGATATGCAAATTCATTCACCATTTGTCAAGGTTACTCCTGAAAAATGATGACATTACTTAAGAATTTGTTCTAAAATAATTTTTTGTAAATCTTATCTGTGAGCTACTGTGTTTTTATGATTCCTCCATATTTCCTTTTATATCAAATCTTAAGAGATTGAACCCTATCTAGTTGTTGTAAAGTGAAAGATTGTCTTTATATGTTGAGGTGTAAAATTATAATGAACTATTGAATATTCATTGAAAGGAATGATGATGAAGCTGAGGTTCCAATACTTTGGCCACCTGATATGAAGAAGCCACTCATTGAAAAAGACCCTGATGCTGGGAAAGATTGAAAGCGGGAGAAGGAGACAACAGAGGGCAAGATGGTTGGATGGCATCATCAACTCAATAGAGATGAGTCTGAGCAAACTCTGGGAGATAGTGAAAGACAAAGAAGCCTGGCGTGCTGAAGTCCATGGAGTTACAATGAGTCCAACATGACTGAACAACTGAAAACAACAATTGTAGAATGTGAAAGATATGCTCTTTGGAAGCTTCAAAAATCAGCTTGCCATGTCTGCTTTTTCTTTTGAGGAGCAATAATATAGTGTTAGCCTTGAGACACTAGGAATTGATTACTAGAAATACAGGAAGTGAAGAAGATATTTTACTGGCATTGTTGTATAATGTTGTGCTAGTCATTCAGTCATGTCTGACTCTTTGTGAACCCATGTGCTGTAGCCCTCCAGGCTCCTTTGTCCATGGAATTCTCCAGGCAAGAATACTGGAGTAGGTTGCCGTTCCCTTCTCTAGGGGATCTTCCTAACCCAGGGATTGAACCCAGGTCTTCTGCATTGCAAGCAGATTCTTTACCATCTGAGCCACCAGGGATTTCAGATAGGGAAGTAACACAAATAATTTCTATCTATACCAGAGAAAGGACCTGATATTTTTAAAAATCTGAAAAGTGAAACATGAAATAAAATCCTGTGAAAAAGAGTTGAGACTCTGTTTAATCTGCTCTTGACAATATTTTGGAACTCTCATCATCTGAATACTTTTTTGCAAAGTGGTTAATCACTTTGGAATAATATGGCTTTAAAAAAAATCCTAACAACATGAAAATATACCATTGATCTAAAGCAATTTATTTCAGCCTAAATTACAAGTTTAAGGTTTGTTTGCTTTAATATACAATTTTAGAAGACTCTGGAATATGACTTAATGAGGCTGAGTAACTCAGTAGAGCCACCAAGGACTAAAGGAAGGAGCTGGGATTTGAACACAAGAGTTCATGCTCTTTGCCAGTTCATGATCACTGTTTGGTCTTCCTAACTCTTTAGGTAATTTTATTCAGTGACAAGCTGGCAGAGAGGAAGCATCAAGTATGGAAAGGAAGTTTAATTTGGGGTTTCAATCATGATGACGGCTGAATAAATCTTTTCAGTACCACACAAGTTAACATACATTCATCAGTGTTGGAGTCTTCATTATACAATTTACTCAGTGTCAAAGAAGTCAATGGCAGACCCTAAGAAGTGCTTGTGAAGAATTCTGAGATTGCTCTTGCGTGACCCCACAACAGCTTATCTTTCTGATTCAGCAAGGAATACAAAGGATAAATTGTGGGAAAAAAAAAAAAAACAACAAAGCAAAAGCATCTTTTCATCTCTCAGGTTAAGGTGGTTTAGGTCTCTTCCCAGGTTTTATTAAAGCACTCTTAAGCCATCGATTATTAAGTAATTATCTATCTTTCAAATAATTAAAACATTCAAATAGGTTAGAATACAAAATGTTTTATAAATATTCTGTCAAAATAGTAAATTAAACAAAAAGTATCAGATCACACAAAAACTTTGTTTTGTTTAAAGATATAAATAATGTTTTGCTCTGAGAAACTTTTAAAGAAAAATAAACAATTATGAGATAAAAACCATCTGCACCTCACTACCAGGAGATAAGCACTGTTAATATTTTCTATTTTCTATATATATATGTATATATTCATGTGTAGGAATATATGCATATGTACATATAAATGCACAAGAACATGCAACAAAATATCATGAATGTGTTTCCATATCCATAACAATTTCTTTGGTATTTTGTGGCAAAATATTCTATCTTATTCTCTAATAATTAATGTTGACAAATGTTTATAATAACATAAACTTTAATGAGCATCTTCATTTTTAGAATAAATTCCTAAGCATATAATTGCAAGTTCAAAGAATATGGTTCTTTAATATAGGTGTATGTTGTTTTGGTGTATCAATATCTTTGATGTATGTTGTCAGGTTACAACCACCTAAAAGATAATACACCAAGAATAAGACAGTAACTTTCCTTAAATTCTTTTAAACTGGGACTTGTCAAAAAATATACCTAATTATACTGGGAAGGCAAAAAAAAAGTATCAATTCTTGAACATCCATTTCTTGTGATTTCTAATGTAATAAATATGCTTTTTCATTTTGTTGTTCTTCTATTTCTTCCATGATGATGTTATTTTGTCTGTGTTTATGGTGTAGAGTCATTGTTTTATTATTTATTAGCAAGAGGTCTTTACATATGAAGGATTCAAATCTTTATTATGTATTATTTTTTTACAGGCATTAAAATTTGCCTTTTCATCTTATAGTGTGTTGAACCAAAAATCTTTTACTTTCTATATAAGAAAACAAATCAAAACTTTCTTTTAAGAACTCTTCTTTTGGTTTTATGCATAAAATAGCCTTTCTAGTTACATACACCTATTCTCTTTCAGAATGTTATAATTTTGATTTTTACATTTAAATTTTAACATATAAGATATTATTTTGGTATTTGAAGTAGATAGTTAACTGATTTTTTAAGATGGTTAGTAACTTGTTCAGTCACTCAGTCATGTCAGACTCTTTGTGACTCCATGGACTGCAGCACGCAGACTTCCCTGTCCATCACCAATTCCCAGAGCTTGTCAAACTCATGTACATTAAGTTAGATTCCATCCAACCATCTCATCATCTGTCATCCTCTTTCCCTCCTGCCTTCAATCTTTACCAGCATCAGGGTTTTTTTCCAAGAAGTCAGTTCTTCATATCAGGTGGCTGAAGTATTGGAGTTTCAGCTTCAACATCAGTCCTTCCAATGAATATTCAGGACTGATTTCCTTTAAGATTGACTGGCTGGATCTCCTTACAGTCCAAGGGACTCTCAAGAGTTCTTCAACACCACAGTTCAAAAGCATCAATTCCTCGACACTCCGTTTTCTTTATGGTCCAACTCTCACATCCATACGTGACTACTGGAAAAACCATAGCTTTGACTAGATGGACTTTTGTTGGCAATGTGATGTCTCTGCTTTTTAATATGCTGTCTAGTTTTGTCATAGCTTTTCTTCCAAGAAGCAAGCATCTTTTAATTTCACAGCTGCAGTCACCATCTGCAGTGATTTTGGAGGCTAAAATAATAAAGTCTGTTACTGTTTCCACTGTTTCCCCATCTATTTGCCGTGAAGTGATGGGACTGGATGCTATGATCTTCATTTTTTGAATGTGGAGTTTTAAGCCAGCTTCTTCACTCTCCTTCACTTTCTTCAAGAGGCTCTTTAGTTCTTCTTCACTTTCTGCCATAAGGGTGGTGTCATCTGCGTATCCGAGGTTATTGATACTTCTGCCAATCTTGATTCCAGCTTGTGTTTCATCCAGTCCAACATTTCACATGATGTACTCTACATAGAAATTAAATAAACAGGGTGACAATATACGGTCTTGACGTACCCCTTTCCTAATTTGGAACCAGTCTATTGTTCCATGTCTGTATCTAACAGTTGCTTTTTGACCTGCATACAGATTTCTCAGGAGGTAGGTAAAGTGGTCTGGTATTCCCAACTCTAAGAATTTTCCACAGTTTGTTGTGATCCACACTGTCAAAGGCTTTGGCATCAATAAAGCAGAAGTGGATGTTTTTCAAATTCTCTTGCTTTTTCTATGATCCAACGGATGTTGGCAATTTGATCTCTGGTTCCTCTGCCTTTCTAAATCCAGCTTGAATATCTGGAATTTAATGTACTGTTGAAGCTTGGCTTGGAGAATTTTGAGCATTACTTTGCTTGTGAGATGAGTGTAATTGTGTGGTAGTTTGAACATTCTTCGGCATTGCCTTTCTTTGGGATTAGAGGGAAAACTGACCTTTCCAGTCCTTGGCCACTGCTGACTTTTCCAAAATTGCTGGCATATTGAGTGCAGCACTTTCACAGCATCATCTTTCAGGATTTGAAATAGCTCAACTGGAATTCCATCACCTCCACTAGCTTTGTTCATAGTGATGCTTCCTGAGTCCCACTTGACTTCGCATTCCAGGATGTCTGGCTCTAGGTGAGTGATCACACCATCATAGTTATCTGGGTCATGAAGATCTTTTTTGTAGTTTTTCTGTGTATTCTTGCCACCTCTTCTTAATATCTTCTTCTCTCAGGTTCCTACAGATTCTGTCCTTTATTGTGCCCACCTTTGCATGAAAGGTTCCCTTGATATCTCTAATTTTCTTTAAAAAATATCTAGTCTTTCCCATTCTTTTATTTTCCTCTATTTCTTTGAATTGATCACTTGTAACTTGTAAAAAATTGCTAATGAAATAATCCATTCTGCTCATCACACTTACTATATGTTAAATTAGCCTGTATCTACTCTCTCTACACACACACACACACACACACACACACACACGGGCAATGTGTCTGTGTCTATGTATATATGTAGATAGCTATATATATATTGTGTTTGTATTTTCTGTTTTATGCCATTGATCTCTGTAACTTGTTGCAATAGCCACTGTTTCAACAAATTATTTTACTTAAAATACCTTCTCATCGATGAAGATGAATCTGACCCACCATATCACTCCTAGTTTTCCAATTTTTTTGCCAAGCCATTTAAAAAAGTATTTCTCAGATTTTGTCTTTATTTTTCTCAACAACAGTACTTATCTTTTATTTTATTTTTTTTTGAACTCACATTTTGTTCTTTACTTAGATGAATTAGTCAGCTTTGCTCCTTTGCAACATTTCTGTTACACAACAGAAAAACCCTGGCTTCAGGACCCCTCCCTGCCCCCCAGTTCAAGAAAACCTGTAACTCAATACAGTCATGGTCCATCATCCAAACACCTCCCCTCTTAGGAAGCAGTAATCATGGCATACCCACAAGGCTTGCCTGTAGACCATTTTCTCTTCTTTCCTAAGATAGGTAGAATATGGATGAGGAATTTTTTAGCACAGAATTTTGAAATTAAAAAGAAAACTTGTCAAGAGAGCTCTTAGAAGCCATAAAAGAAGTATAAAATATCCTTTCACTAATATTTATCTCCTTGAGTTCTGCCTCTGCGTCTGGGAAGAGGCATAAGGGACTCTCACCCACAGTGCCTGAATGACTTTTTTTTCTCTCTCTCTCTTTTTTTATTTTATTGGAGGCTAATTATTTTGCAATATTATATTGGTTGGTTTTGCCATACATTGACATGAATCTGCCCCAGGTGTACATGAGTTCCTCTTCCTGAACTCCCCTCCCACCTCCCTCCTCCCTTTATCCTCCCTCTGGGTCATCCCCACACACCAACCCCGAGCATTCTGTATCATGTATCGAACCTGAACTGGCGATTCGTTTCACATATGATAATATACATGTTTCAATGCCATTCTCCCAAATCATCCCACCCTCATCCTCTCCCATAGAGTCCCAAAGACTGTTCTATACATCTGTGTCTCTTTTGCTGTCTCGTATACAGGGTTATCATTTGCATCTTTCTAAATTCCATATATATGCGTTAGTATACTGTATTGGTGTTTTTCTTTCTGGCTTACTTCACTCTGTATAATAGGCTCCAGTTTCATCCACCTCATTAGAACTGATTCAAATGCATTCTTTTTAATGGCTGAGTAATACTCCATTGTGTATATGTACCAAAGCTTTCTTATCCATTCGTCTGCAGATGGACATCTAGATTGCTTCCATGTCCTGGCTATTATAAACAGTGCTGCAATGAACATTGGAGTACATGTGTCTCTTTCAATTTATCTTTTAAATATACCTAATTTTTTATTATCAAGCTTTCTTGTAATAGGCATCTAATTTTTTTCAAGGAAGTGCCTTGCAGTCAGGCATCAAAATCAAAGAGATAAAAATATTGTTGCATCCCTGCAGCAATTATTTTAACCAACATCAGAAGTGACCATGTGTGCTAAAAATGCCAGAGTTAAAACAGAGCAAGGAGCAGGAAGTGAGGTAATGTGAAGTCTCCACTGTGACTTCTTGGCCACACCCCAATTTATTTCTGGAAAGTGCATGTGACATCTATTCACATACATTGCTATCTTTATACTGTCCAGGATATGCTAAATTGAGTAACAACTCCAAAGGCAGTCTGTTTTAGAAAATTACTTAGAAGGGAGAGTAAAATTAGGCTTTATACACAAAATGGACACTTGGAGGCTCTTCTGGGACTTGGTGTAATTTAAGATAAAACGAACCTAGTGTTTTACGATGTTTTGATCAGTGACTTGTTCTAACCACTCTTGTCATGAGTCCTGCCCAGCACCGTGCAGCCGTGAAATGTGTGTTCTCCTTATGGATAGGTAGAGTTGTAATTTGGGAATAGTTTTCTTGGTGGAGCAGATGAATTAGTATTGATCCATTGACACTCTTTTGTCCACAGGGCTTCATGCCTGAAGGTATATAAAAGGATGATTGGCTGAGATTAGATGTGCAGCCTGTGACTGGGGAGAAGCATAGAGTTACTTGGAACACACAGAAATTTTAGCCAGTACTGTGGCTGCATTACATGTTTTAATCAATTGCTGCTAACATCAAAGAGATCCCTGATACACTGAAGATCTTGCCTGATTGGTATTCTGATCCAAGGACTCCATCTCTCTCAACTTCACTGATTTTTTACAAGAGCATTCTTCCCACCCCAGTGCCTTTTCAATCACATTTCCTAGAGAAGAGTATCTATGGAGTATTATAAGTAATTTTTCCTTTTCCTTCATCAGATTCCAAAAATAAGACTAGGAATGACCAGTGGGCATTCACATGATTTTACTTAATTCTATGAGAAATATCCTGAAAAACCTCCTTGGCCATTAAATAAGAAGTCTTTTCTCTTACTCAGAGCATGATCTACTTTCATAAAGTTTTGCACTTATCTCCAGAAGGTGGTCTTTACTAATTTGGCTTTCAAGTTGGAAAAAGAGAAGTCGATTCCTTGTGAATTCTGCTTTAAAATTTAACCCTCGGGCAGTTAAAGCTTCTTTATCCAAACCGAGTCACTGTTTAATGAGGCCCCTTTATAATCACTCCAAAACACACTTTCAAAACAAAAGTTAGAAAGCCTGTATGATCCATCCTCAAGAAAGATCTCTTTCTGTTCAAAACCCGTCCTGACCTTTTTGTTGAAGAAGAACAAAATAATGTAGTAACAAAAACACAAGTGGCTGCCAAAGGAAGAGGGAAAAAAAAAAAGAGTTCCTGTAAGGGACTGAAACAATAAATCTCCTCTCTGTTGAACTCCCAAAGGGAGTGTGTGCATTTCCTCCCGTTCTTTATCAGAGCCCCCGAAATAAGTAGGAATGGGCAGTGGCTGTTCACATCCAGCACACCTTTTCCATTTGCTAAGAAGGCCCTGCCAGGCTGGGAGGGTGCTGTCCCTGCCTGACTCTGGAGAGAGGAGCCGCTGTGACCATCCTCGGGCACTATGAAGCTGCTTCAAGGCACCATCTTTTGTCTTCTTCTGTCCAGTATTTCTAGCGGTAAGCAAAACCCGGGTACCGTTTTCTCTTGTTTTTCTGATGGTGTGGATTAGAAACCACTCATCAGGCGCTCTGAGCCTCAGTTTACCTTCAGGGAGTTTGCCTTGAAATGCAGATGCAGCAGTGCATTTGCTGAGCTGAGCGTGTGCGTGTGGCTGGAGAGTGCATGGAAAAGGCACCACAGAGAGGATGCTTATTTTCACTGAAGGAAAGCGTTGGCTGCAGCAGCGGCCTTCCAGTGTGTTTCATGGCATCCTAAAGGTGCTGGGAATGTGCAGTAGCCTTTTTGGAAAGTCACAATCTGAGGATCATATGCTGGTTATAAAAATGGGCTATTTCTCAAAAATGTACTCTTTTCAGATGTAAGTCTAGATATAAGAAGGTAGTCATGTATGGTGAAAGGCTATAATAATCAGAAATGTTGTGTTGCAGTTGCTGGCCAATTATTTGTCCCAACTGTTTTCTGGCTCTGATAAATTGCGAGGCTGGATAAAGCTCCCTGGGGAAGTGAATCTTGGTATCTTGAGAGGGGAGGGTGGGAAAGGAGGAGAGTCACTTGATTAAAGTGTATAGCACATACCTACACATGCATGTACACTATTTTGCATAACATTTCAGGGAATTTATAGACATAAAAACCCTACTGATTGACTGCAGGTTCTGAAACTTAGATAAAGGATATATATCTGCACTTACATAAGCCCTGACTATATTAATAACCAGTTGCAAGAAGTGATTACAGTTGACTTTTAACCCTTCCAGAGAGATTTACTGTAAGTAATTAAATTTAATCAATATTTATTAGGCTCCCACCATGTACTCTGCAGTACAAGGTATGCAAAAATGAGTAAGACATTGTCCTTTCCCACAGTAGTAAATACACCCCTGGGAGAAATAAACACGTAATTCTAATACAAGACAGATTTAATAAGTGCAAAAACCAAAATACAAAATGCTATCATAAAAGAACACAGTTGGGACACATTAATTCTGACTCTGAGGAGCCCTGGAAAAAAAAAAACTCAATTCTAATCTTATTTTTCCATGCCCTCCTCTAGGGGATCTACCTTACCCAGGGATCAAACCCAGGTCTCCAGCATTGCAGGTGGATTCTTTACTATCCGAGCTACCAGCACAGCCCCTAATTTTATTTCGCATGTGCTCTTTTCAAAAGTCTATTGATTACAAAATTCCAATTTGCAGTGATTATGTAAGAAAAAATAAACACACTCCTTCTTGAACAATATTTATCATTAATTTCTCAAAATATGTGTATACATTTAGGACAAATACCCAAACACTACAAAATCACATACAATTGATTACAACCTATCTGGGAGCTTCCAGATTTAAGTTGCAGTGGGTATCAAGACCAAAAGTTAGCTTAGATGATTTACAAAGTTCTGATTTTTTCAGAACAAAAATTATTCATGAGGTGACACAGAAATCAATGCACTAGCTTATAAGTAACTCTGCAGTTTGCATGGGAGAGACTGATCGGAATTGGTGCTATGAGAAACACTGCTCATAAACACATGTCAGGTCAGTGTAAATTCTGAACATCTGAGTTTAGTTGTTTGCCATCCCAGGTCTGCAAGCATCAATAAGTACACTACTCCCCTTGCATTGTGAAACTCTGAATGGATTACATGTATTTCTGAAAGCAAATTGAAACAGAATCCATAGAAGCAGGCTGCAAAACCTGACTGTAAGAAAGATGGAAAGGTGAAGGATAACCCAGAGATGACCTGGCAGATTTTTTTCTGTTATGGTCATGTTAAGAAACGGAGAAGGCAATGGCAAGCCACTCCAGTACTCTTGCCTGGAAAATCCCATGGATGGAGGAGCCTGGTGGGCTGCGGTCCGTGGGGTCGCTGGGGGTCGGACATGACTGAGCGACTTCACTTTTCACTTTCACACATTGGAGAAGGAAATGGCAACCCACTCCAGTGTTCTTGCCTGGAGAATCCCAGGGATGGGGGAGCCTGGTGGGCTTCCGTCTATGGGGTCACACAGAGTCGGACACGACTGGCGTGACTTAGCAGCAGCAGCAGCAGCAGCATGTTAAGAAAATACCAGGGTCCGTTATGATACCAACCTCTCTGTTAGTAGTATCTTTCTAAGGAACTTTTAACCCAACTAAAACAATTTCTCATTTGAGCAGAGACAACAGTTACATAATGACTATCTGCTTCAGCCTCTGTCAATGAGCCTTTTTTAATTTAAGGCAAGTGTCTGTAAAATCTACCCCATTTATCCTAGAAAAAGAAGCACTAGCTTCAGAGAGCATAAATTGACCAGCTGAGTGAGGTCCAGAAGGAATTGGAAGAGATTTTTCCCATCCACATATATGATTTTGCTGCACCTGGTTCTGCCTGTTTTATGTTTTCCTTCCCAGATATGGTACAGGAAATGAAGCATTTCCTAAGCTGATTTATTAAGTTCTTTTCCTAATCCCCTGTACCGGAAACACATTGATTTCAAAGCTTTAAATGTTCCCCAAGCTTAGAATACTTAACATATTTCATCAGTAGAGTTGATTATAGGGGTACAGAGGGAGGCATTTCATCTGCCTTAAATTCACAAGTTGTCAAGAAGGCCCATGCTTTTTTTTTTTTTTTTTCATGGTAATTTATTCCTGAATAATGATCTTTTAGAGAAATTGACTACTTTTCTTTTTCTTTCTGATTTTTTGTCAGTCTCAGATTTAAATAAATACAATATAGTCTTTTGTACTCTTCATGAAAATCAAGGAAATCGTTCTGCATGGCAGTGAGTGACTTTTTCTATTACTTCGTTGGTGGTATAATATTTTACAATCTCTAATTTGGAGAGCTGTTCTATTGAAATATGTACAGGAGCTTCCTGAAAAGGAACTGTCATTCTTTCTCAAGGTTTTCTAAATTGTATTTAAAACTGAACAGACCCCTACAGTGGCTTTTAAGCTCCTATGGCTTTTAAGTCTAGATCGATGAGTTTTTGACTGTCAGGAATGAGAAAAATTAAATGAAGAAGGATTCCAAGAAAAAGGAGGCCCTGGAAGTAATTTATTTTTCAAGTGTCATTTGCCTCTTTGAACTTTGCATTAACTTAGGAAAGATTAAAATGTCTAAGGCTTTGCAAGCAGAGCAAACATCACATTATTGGTATCTGAAGATGAATTTAACTGCTTGTTGAAATTTATTTGTTAGGGGTTGAACATTCTATTTCACAGGGAAAAAACAGATTGAATACACTATAAGACAGATACTATGCTAGGTGCTGGGGTTTATAAAGATCAATAAGACTCAACTCTTGCTCTAGAAGGGGGGAAGAGGAGGATGAGTCAAACAGTTGGCTCATATTTCAACTCTAACTCTAACCCCAATTTATAAGTTTGATTATTTTAGAAGTCTTAAGTAGTAAATAATGTTTATGGAGAATTCACAACTAGCTTAGTTTGGAGTATAGGAATATCAACAAAGGCTTCACATAAAAATGGAAATTATGATAAACTTTGAGACTTGAAAAGCTGGAGATCCTGGATGGATAAAATTTCTTGAGTCGGAACTTGAAAGCACTATGTTCTAGTCTAGAAATATAAGGAGGTGACAGGTTGGACAGAGGTCAAGTGTTGGAAATACAGTCTCAGAATATGTTGAATGCCAAGGTTAGAAACATTGACTCAGATAGTTAACTATTGTGAAGACTCTAAATGTGTTTGAGCATGGGAATTATATATTTGGGGCTATCAATTGAGATGATTAATCTGTCAGCAGGATAAAGATTAGACTATTGTCATCAGAATAAATAAAAACTAAAGAAAATGGTGCAAATGGTATCACAAATCAATAAAATGAGAAGAAGGGTCAATGAAGAGATTTAAGGAGGCAGACAGTTTGTGATTTGACATAGTATTGACTGATTATGAGAGAAAATAACTGAGATGTAGAGAGAATGTTATTTGAATAACAGAAATAGGGAAATAAATTGGCGCCAGGGCTGGGGAAAGATAGGAGGAAATAGTTTAGGTGAATTTGATTCTGGACATGGTGAGTGTGAAATCCTAATAAAATACTCCAATAGAGGTGTCCAAGAATAGATTAAATTTGTCTGGTACGTAGTTGCCCACCTGTGCCTGGAGGTGATGGTGAGGAATGAGTGTTCTTTACACTTGACACTTGTTTCCCAAGAGTTTTTAGTCTTGTCCTGCCCAATGGAAGATTAGCAACACAGAGAAGCAATTTGTTTCTCTTCTGGATGTTGATATTTATAACTGACTTGTGGAACTTATTTTCATAGTCATTTGTGTGTATATCTCCTCTACCAGACTATAAGCACCTTGAAATTAAAGGTCATATTTATTATAACTTGTGTAATAACAGTTCTAAACATAATAAGGATATAATAAGCTGAATGAATACCTAAATGTATGACATATTATTCTTTTATTTTTTTTTTCATTTTTAATGTCTTCATCCGATAATCACTTATTGTTTACAACCTTATCTTTGTGAAAGGGCTTCCCGGTGGCTCAGATGGTAAAGAATCTGCCTGC
This sequence comes from Moschus berezovskii, assembly GCF_049115385.1. Taxonomy (NCBI): domain Eukaryota; kingdom Metazoa; phylum Chordata; class Mammalia; order Artiodactyla; family Moschidae; genus Moschus; species Moschus berezovskii. The sequence continues at coordinate 31,469,871 of NC_142464.1, forward strand.
AAAGCAGGAGACCTGGGTTTGATCCCTGGGTAGGGAAGATTCCCTTGTAGGAGGGCATAGCAACCCATTCCAGTATTCTTGCTTGGAGAATCCCCATGGACAGAGGAGCTTGGCGGGCTACAGTCCATGGGGTCACAGAGTCAGACATGACTGAGCAACTAACCACACATCTTATCCTTGTGAAAAGGTTATGGACAGGTATGAATCACAGAACATAACATGAAAACAAGTCGATTATGTTGATTCCTGGCTATGGAAGTGAGCACCAAATATAAGGAAAGGGGCTTCTTACCAAAGTAAATAATTTCCAGACTGTAGCAGAGGAGATGATAGAGATAGGTAGATGACCTAGTATCAGCTGATAGTAATTTACAGCAAATATGGAAGGAAAAGCTACTCTGACCATAATCATTATGATAAAGAATATCTGAATAGAATTGATTCTGTTGGGTAGGCCAAAAACTTCACTTGGATTTTTCTTCAAGATGTTATAGAAAAACCCAAATGAATTTTTGGCCAATTGAATGCTTCGTCTTTTTTTTGGATGTCAAATATTTTATGTAATATTTTTTTTAAATTTATAGATATTCAAGGAGAAACCTTGCTCCTCACTTCTCAAAAATACAAAATGGCTTTTTTTCTTAAAGCAAAGTTCACAAAAGAGAATTTGGAAGAAAATCAAATAAATATCATACATCATTAATTTATATGTTATTTTAGGTAACATATGAGTTACTTCAGAGCAGATTATCTTACTTATTACTTCCTCTTAGACACTTACCGATAGAACTTACCTGAGATGGGTGACCTATTGTAAAAAGAGTGAACCAGTGTGGAGAAAAATTCAATGGAAAAAGTATTCAGTTTCCAAGCCATTTATTTTGCATTTTTTCTTTGCTCCACTTTTTTTTTTTTAATCAATGATCTCTGTTTTAAAATAAAAGTGGTCTTTCTAAAACTTTTATTTTCAAGAGATTCATAACAGTTGTCAGCAAATTGGTAGTTTTATCTTTCTGATCATAATTATTTATATATTGAGGGAAAAAAGATAAACATTTGAAGGTTTCAGAGAGCTTCTAATTTACTGGATAATTGCCCATCCTTTCCTTTTCATTGATGAAGTTGTATTTCAAACTTCAGGGAAATACTTTAACTTGCAAATAATTGCTAATCCAAGTTCTTTATATTCTTTTTGTCTTGGTCCTTACTTTCCAACTTCCTCTTCACCTTTGAGAACAATTTGAGATATGCTTTTCTAAACACTGAATGTCAAAGCAGGAATTTACTCTAAGCGACATTCCATTCAATTCCTGTGTAATGAGTGTCTCCTTTCCTGTTACCGAATTCCTGTGGGTCACTATAGCTCTATCAGGTTAGGATAATAATGCCTGTTAAGTGTTTAAAGAAGTTCTTTCAGTTGACAAATAAGATCTTTTTGCTACTGTTGCACACACATCAGCAGTAGCATGGGTAACATTAGTGATGTCAGTTACATTTAGAGAGGCCACTATATGATTCCCCAATTTCAGCAACCATAAAAATGTAGTTTTCTAAACATCAACAGAGGTTTTGTGTCTTCTGGCATGACATATCAGTAGGGATAATCATAACCAGTCTCTAAATAGAAGCAGCCACCTACATCCTCTCTGGATGTGTTTAGTCTAACTATTGCTATGGCAACCTGTCAGGTATAGCTTGACAGTATCTTGTCTCACATGAATGAGTATCTCTTGCTTTCCTGTCTGCTGTTGTTCTGATCCAAAGGCATGCTTCACTTACAGAACCCTGCCTGGCGTGGTTGTGTATCTGAGCTAGATGTATAAGAGCCTTAGCATTCTAGCCTTTGCCAAAAAGAAGAATGGGACCAGTGAATAAACACTTTGCTATGGCTGCTCCAATTTCACTGTTTTAGTTCTCTACTCCTTTTCCTGAGATTACTTTCCTCTACAAATTGTACACAAACCCTTGTTTGGCTCTGCTTTTTGAGAAAGCCAGAATTTATCATTTTTTGATGGGAACATTTTATTTTGGATGATAATGTATATAAATTATACCAGAATTTCTCTGATACTCTAATTGACATTCACTACCTTTCTTCCTCTTCACTTCAAGAAAAAAAAAAATCTAAAAAACTTTTGTCCAATAAGTTAAACAGTATTCTAAGCAGGTCCTTTTCTAAGGCAATCATCTGTCTGTATAGAGTCAGTAATGAATTATATTGTAAGGTCGATAGTCAAAATGTCAATGACATTGATTTTACTCTTAATGTGCGGCTCATCTGAAATGTCGCTACCCACTCCAGTATTCTTGCCTGGAGAATTCCATGGACAGAGGAGCCTGGTGGGCTACAATCTGTGGGGTCACAAAGAGTTGGACACGACTGAGTGACTAACACTTTCACTTTCATCTGAAATGTAAAGTGATTTTTATTCTGTTTAACCAGTCATATTCTGGCCCCAATCTAAATTAGTTGTGTCAAAACCCAGAGAATGGTGATCACAACTGGGTCTGGTCTAAGTTAACCCAGATAAATATTGTTACAACATCTACTGACATCTACTGTTTGTGGTGGCTAGCACTTTACATGCCTTCTATCACAACCTTTCAAGGCCTATTTTATCATTTCCATTTTACTGATTAGAACACTGAAGCTTGGAGAGAGTTAAAGTTATCATAGAGTGATAGTGCTTAAAATCAGAGAACACTGTTCTTCAAAATTTCCCTTCTAGCTTGTTGTCCTCCAATGTAGTGGAACTGCAATAAGTTGAGTTTTTCTAACTGAAAAGATTAAGGGTAGAGACTCACTACTTGAGTAATTTAGAAGCATTGCTGCCTCTCATAGCACCTTCAGAACCTGTAAACATCAAACTAAGACTGCAATGCAATGAATGAATTTGTACTTAGTGATAATTAGCCTCTAAATATCCTGAATTCAATTAATTATTAATGATTGAGTTGAAAGAAATTTTAGGTATTTCCCTACCTACACACTATTGTGTTGGTTGAAAAAAAAATGTTCTTTGTTCTAATATAAATGTCAGTGAAGCTAATATAGGACTTAAAAGAGAAGGAAAGAAGTGAAAAGGAAATAACTATTGGTAATTAATTACCTAATGTCACATTTATAATTCTTCTGGAGCCAGACAGTCTGGATTCAAATTCCAGCTCTGCCATTTACTTTCTGTGTGAACTTGGGCAAGTTACTTAACCTTCAACTTTTTCAGCTATAAAACATGGATGAATACAGTCTTACCTCATGGGGACATTAGAAAGATCATGTGAGGTAATATACATAAACACCAAAAATAGTATTCCACTGTATAGTGACTATGTTTTGCTGAACTTGAGAACTCAGTCTCTTACGGTTTATAATATCCCATTCCTTAGATAAACTATTTCATTGCCAAGTTGATTTCAATCTAGGATCAGCAAATATTTAAATAATTACAATGTGCATTCTCTCAAAGAGAAAAATCAGCACAAAAAATTTTCACAATGGAACTGATGTTGGATTAGAATATGATTGCCCGTTATGTTCTTAACCAAATTATATACAGGCACAATTTGACATATACAAATTGGTGTATTATCTAGTATCCCTTTAAGGTTTGTAAGTTATTTAACTCTATGTATAAACTAATCACTCAAATTAATAAGCAAAATTGTATATGTATTTAATGAAAATTCTAACTTTTCAGACTGAGATTGTCAACTTCCTCAAATACGATTTCCTGTCTTAAAGTATTGAGTATCGCTTACTCTGAGAGGTGGGATACGTTAGTGGAAGGAACTTTGGTCTTAATGTGAGAACCAACTTTAGATCCATCTTCTTAGTATGCTAAAGTCAGCCAAGATCCTATATGCTTGTTATCCTCAGTTTCTATATCGAAAAATGAGAAAAACAATCATTGCTGACAGAATACTGGTGTTAAATGCTAAGTGGAAAACCTATTTTAGATACTTTGTAAGTCATAAATCACTATTAAAATTTAGTTATTACTATGCAACCTAATATTTAACTCACGGAATCAACAGATGAAGAACACATTTCATAAATTTGAGAATTCTTTCTAACTGGCTGGGCATTTAACTGCCAACCCATTATAACTGTTTGAATCATATATCTTTAAATATGTTTATGGCTGCTACACATTCAAATTACCATGTGTTGAAATCATACCCAAGTTATAAAAATCACACACATAAAACACAGGAAATCATTTGTATCACACATTGAACTTATTTTTAACTGAAGTGGGAAAAGAAATGATTTTGTGTGTGTATGTTTGTGTGTTTGTGTATGTGTGGTTTGAACTGTGAAGTCAGCCCTCCAGGGAATTTAGAAAGTGTCAGGACATACATACTGAACTCTCAGACACTTTCCCTCGGGAACTGAGGCCACTCCTTCAGTTGTCAGCTAAAGGCTATTGTGACTATCCTCTATCCCACAATGAGACATCCCCTAATTATCCCTCCTTCCAAAAATTCAGTGGGCTTTTTTTTCTTTAATTTTCTTTTAATTTATCTTTTATTGAAAGATAATTGCTTTACAGAATTTTGCTGTTTTTTGTCAAACCTCAACATGAATCAGCCACAGGTATACGTATATCACTTCCCTTTTGAACCTCCCTCCCATCTCCCTTTCCATTCTACCCCTCTGGTTGATACAGAGCCCCTATTTGAGTTTCTGAGATATACCGCAAATTCCCATTGGCCATCTATTTTACATATGGTAGTGTAAGTTTCCATGTTACACTTTCCATACATCTCACCCTCTCTTCCCCTCTCCGCATGTCCATAAGTCTATACTCTATGTTGGTTTCTTCATTGTTTACCTGTAAATAAATTTTTCAGTACCATTTTTCTAGATTCCGTATATATGTGTTGGCATACAATTTTTATCTTTCTCTTTCTGACTTATTTCACTCTGTATAATAGGTTCTAGGTTCATCCACCTCATTAGAAGTGACTCAAATGTGTTCCTTTTAATGGCTGAGTAATATTCTATTGTGTAGAGGTACCACATTTCTTTATCCATTCATCTGTTGATGGACATCTAGGTTGCTTCCATGTTCTAACTATTGTAAATAGTGCTGCAATGAACAAAGGGATACATGTCCTTTTAAGTTTTGGTTTCCTCAGGGTATATGCCTAGGAGTGGGATTGCTGGGTTATATGGTGGTTTTATTCCCAGTTTTTTAAGGGATCTCCATTCTGTCTTCCATAGTGGCTATATCAATTTACATTCTCACCAACATTACAAAAGTGTTCTCTTTTCTCCACACCTTCTCCAGTATTTATTGTTTGTAGACTTTTTGATGATGGCCATTCTGACTGGTATGAGATGATATCTCATTGTAGCTTTGATTTGCATTTCTCTAATAATGAGCACTGTTGAGCATTTTTTCATGTCTTTGTTAACCATCTGTATGTCTTCTTTGGAAAAATGTCTGTTTAGGTCTTTTCCCCACGTTTTGATTGGGTTCTTTGTTTTTCTGGTATTGAGTTGTATGAGCTGCTTGTATATTTTGGAAATTAATCCTTTGTCAGTTGTTTCATTTGCTATTATTTTCTCCTATTCTGAGGATTGTCTTTTCATCTTGCTTATAGTTTTCCTTGCTATGCAAAAGCTTTTAAGTTTAATCAGGTCCCACTTGTTTACTTTTGCTTTTATTCCCGTAACTCAAAAACTAGAAGATGGGTCATAGAGAATCATGCTTTGTTTTATGTCATTGAGTGTTCTGCCTCTGTTTTCCTCTAAGAGTTTTGTAGTTTCTGGTCTTACATTTAGGTCTTTAATCATAAATTTTGAGTTTATTTTTGTGTATGGTGTTAGGAAGTGTTCTAATTCCATTATTTTACATATGGCTGTCCAGTTTTCCCAGCACCATTTTTTTAAGAGGCTGTCTTTGCCCCATTGCATATCCTGGACACCTTTGTCAAAAATAAGTTACCCATAGGTACATGGGTTTATTTCAGGGCTTTCTATCTTGTTCCATTTCTTTATATTTCTGTCTTTGTGCCAGTACCGTACTGTCTTGACGACTGTAGCTTTGTAGTATAATCTAAAGTCAGTAAGGTTGATTCCTCCATCTCCATTCTTCTTTCTCAAGACTGTTTTGGCTATTTGGGATCTTTTATATTTCCATATGAACTGTGAAATTTTTTGTTCTAGTTCTGTGAAAAATGCCATTGGTAATTTGATAGGGGTCGCATTGAATCTGTAGTATAGTATAGTCATTTTCATAGTATTGATTCTTCCTATCCAGGAACATGGAATATATATCTCCCTATCTGTTTATGTCATCTTTGATTTCTTTCATTGGGGTCTGATAATTTTCTGTGTACAGTTCGTTTCCTTAGATAAGTTTCTTCCTATTTAATCCTTTTTATTGCAATGTTGAATGAGATGTATTCCTTAATTTCTCTTTCTAATTTTTCATTGTTAGTATATAGAAATGCAAGTGATTTATTTGTATTGATTTTGTATCCTGAAACTTTGCTAAATTCACTGATTAGCTCTAGTAATTTTCTGATAGTATCTTTAGGGTTTCCTATGTACTCCATCATGTAATCTGCAAATAGTGAGAGCTTTACTTCTACTTTTCCAACCTGGATTCATTTTATTTCTTTTTTGTCTCTTATTGCTGTAGCTAGGACTTCCAGAGCTATGTTGAATAATAGTGGTGAAAGTGGGCACCATCGACTTGTTTCTGATCTTAGCGGGGATGCTTTTAGTTTTTCAGCATTGAGAATAATCTTTTCTGTAGGCTTATAATATATGGCCCTTAGTATGTTGAGGTTCAGTTCACTTCAGTTCAGTCACTCAGTCGTGTCCGACTCTGCGACCCAATGAATCACAGCACGCCAGGCCTCCCTGCCCATCATCAACTCCTGGAGTTCACTCAAACTCATGTCCATCGAGTCGGTGATGCCATCCAGCCATCTCATTCTCTACCATCCCCTTCTCCTCCCGCCCCCAATCCTTCCCAGGATCAGAGTCTTTTCCAGTGAGTCTTTTCCATGAGTCTTTTTCTCGTCACATAAGGTGGCCGAAGTATTGGAGTTTCAGTTTTAGCATCAGTCCTTCCAATGAACACCCAGGATTGATCTCCTTTAGAATGGACTGGTTGGATCTCCTCGCAGTCCAAGGGACTCTCAAGAGTCTTCTCCAGCACCACAGTTCAAAAGCATCAATTCTTTGGCGATCAGCTTTCTTCACAGTCCAACTCTCACATCCAGACATGACCACTGGAAAAACCATAACCTTGACTAGACGGACCTTGGTTGGCAAAGTAATGTCTCTGCTTTTTAATATACTATCTAGGTTGGTCATAACTTTCCTTCCAAGGAGTAAGTGTCTTTTAATTTCATGGCTGTAATCAGCATCTGCAGTGATTTTGGAGCCCAAAAAAATAAAGTCTGACACTGTTTCCACTGTTTCCCCATCTATTTCCCATGAAGTGATGGGACCAGATGCCATGATCTTTGTTTTCTCCTCTTTCACTTTCCTCAAGAGGCTTTTGAGTTCCTCTTCACTTTCTGCCATAAGGGTGGTGTCATCTGCATATCTGAGGTTATTGATATTTCTCCCAGCAATCTTGATTCCAGCTTGTGCTTCTTCCAGCCCAGTGTTCCTCATGATGTACTCTGCATAGAAGTTAAATAAGCAGGGTGACAATATACAACCTTGACGTACTCCTTTTCCTATTTTGAACCAGTCTGTTGTTCCATGTACAGTTCTAACTGTTGCTTTCTGACCTGCATACAGGTTTCTCAAGAGGCAGGTCAGGTGGTCTGGTATTCCCATCTCTTTTAGTTCCTTCTATGCCCATTTTTTGAAGAGTTTTAATCATAAATGGGTGCTGAGTTTTGTCAAAGGCTTTTTATGCATCTATTATCATATGGTTTTTATCTTCCAATTTGTTAATATGGTGTATCACATTGTTTGACTTGCATATATGAAGAATCTTGCATCCCTGGAAACTCAATTGATCATGGTCTATGGGCTTTTTGATGTGTTGCTGAATTGTGTTTGCTAAATGTTTGTTGAGGATTTTTACATCTTTGTTCATCATTCATTGGCCTGTAGTTTTCTTTTCCTTTTTTTTTTTTTTTTTGGTGTCTTTGTCTGGTTTTGTTATCAGGGTGGTGGTGGCTTCATAGAATGAGTTTGGAAGTGTTCCTTCCTCTGCAATTTTTAAAAGAGTTTTAGAAGGATAGGCATTAGCTATTCTCTAAATGTTTGATCGAATTCTCCTGTGAAGCCATCTGATCCTGGGCTTTTGTTTTTTGGGAGATTTTTGATCATAGCTTCAGTTTCAGTGCTTGTAAATGGGTTGTTCATAATTTCTATGTCTTCCTGGGATGACAGAGAATGAGATGGCTGGATGGCATCACCGACTCGATGGACATGAGTTTGAGTGAACTCCGGGAGTTGGTGATGGACAGGGAGGCCTGGTGTGCTGTGATTCATGGGGTCACAAAGAGTCGGACACAACTGAACGACTGAACTGAACTGATCTGATAGGTTTTGAGTTGTCATGTTTCCATTGCTATTTCTTTCTAGAAGTTTTTTTATTTCCTTTTTCATTTCTTCAGTAACCTGTTGGTTGTTTAGAGATGTGTCATTTGATCTCCATGTGTCTGTGTTTCTTACCATTTTTTTTTCTTGTAATTGTTATCTAGTCTCATAGCATTCTTGTCAGAGAAGATGACTGATATGGTTTCAATTTTATTATATTTACTGAGGTTTGATTTGTGACCCAAGATGTGGTCTATCCTGGAGAATGTTCCATGTGCACTTGAGAAGAAGGTGTATTCTTCTGCATTTGGATGGAATGTCCTGAAATATCAATGAAATCCATCTCATCTAAGTATCATTTAAGACTTGTGTTTAGTCATTAATTTTCTGCTTTGATGATCTGTCCGTTGGTTTAAGTGGGGTATTAAAGTCTCCTACAATTATTATGTTACTGTCAACTTCTCCTTTTATGTCTGTTAGTGTTTGTCTTATGTATTGAGGGTTTCCTATGTTGGGTGCATAGCTATTTACAATTGTTATGTCTTCCTCTTGAATTCATTCCTTGATCCTTATGTAGTGTCCTTTCTTATCTCTTGTAATATTCTTTATTTTAAGGTCTATTTTGTTTGATATGAGGATTGGTACTCCAGCTTTCTTTTGCTTTCCATTTGCATGGAATGTATCCATTTTCTCACTTTCAGTTTATATGTGTCTTTAGGTCTGAAGTGGATTTCTTGTAGACAGCATATATATTGGTCTTGTTTTTGTATCCATTTTAGCCAGTCTGTGTCTTTTGATTGGAGCATTTAATCTGCTTACATTTAAGGTAATTATTGATATATATGTTCCTATTGCCATTTTCTTAATTGTTTGGGGTTGATTTTGCAGATCTTTTTCTTTTCTTGTATTTCTTGTCTATGTAAGTCCCCTTAACATTTGTTGTAAAGCTAGATTGGTGGTAATGAATTCTCTTAACTTTTGCTTGTCTGAAAAGCTTTTTATTTCTCCATCAATTTTGAATGAGATCCTTGCTGGGTATAGTAATCTTGGTTTTCAGTACTTTAAATATATCCTGCCATTCCCTTCTGGCCTGCAGAGTTTGTGTTGAAAGATCAGCTGTTAAGCATATGAGGTTTCCCTTATATATGACTTGTTGCTTCTCCCTTGCTGCTTTTAATCATCTTTTTTGTGTTTAGTCTTTGTTAGTTTGATTAGTATGTGTCTTGGTGTGTTTCTCCTTGGGTTTATCCTGTGTGGGATTCTTTGTGCCTCTTGGATTTGATTGACTATTTCTTTTTCCATGTTGGGAATATTTTCAACTATAATTTCTTCAAAAGTTCACTCAGACCTTTTCTTCTTTTCTTTTTCTGGGACCCCCTATAATTCGATGTTGGCATGTTTGATATACTCCCAGAGGTCTCTGATACTATCCTCAGTTCTTTTCATTCTTTTTACTTTATTCTGCTCCTCAGAAGTTATTTCCACCATTTTATCTTCCAGCTCACTGATTCATCCTTCTGCTTCAGATATTCTTCTGTTGATTCCTTCTAGAGTATTTTTAATTTCAGTAATTGTGTTGTTTTTCCCTGTATGTATATTCTTTAATTATTCTAGTTGTTAATTGATTCTTGCATTTTCTCCATTTTGCTCTCAAGGTTTTTGATCATCTTTACTATCATTATTCTGAATTTTTTTTCAGATAGTCTGCCTATTTCCTCTTCATTTATTTGGAATTCTGTTTCTAGTTTGTTCCTTCATTTGTGTAGTATTTCTCAGCCTTGTCATTATTTGTTTTTTAACTTATTGTGTTTGAGGTCTCCTTTTCCTAGGCTTCAAGGAAAGTTGAATTCCTTCCTTGAAGGTTGAAGTCTTTCTTCCTTTGGTTTCTTCCCTCCTAAGGTTAGCATAGTGGTTTGTGTAAACTTTGTATAGGGTGAGATTTGTGTTGAGTTTTTGTTTGTTTTTCTTCTGATGGGCAAGGCTGAGTGAGGTTGTAATCCTGTCTGCTGAAGATTGGGTTTGTGTTTTGGTTTTGGCTGTTGTTTAAGTGAGGCATCCTGCACAAGGTGCTACTGGTGGTTGGATGATGCCAGGTTTTCTAATAAAGTGGTTTCCCTTGTGGGAGTTCTCACTAATTGATACTCCATAGGGTTAGATCTCTGGTAGTCTTGGATCTTGGAATCAGTGCTCCTACTCCAAAGGCTCAGGCTTGATCTCTGATCAGGAACAAAGATTCCACGAGTGGTTTGTTATGGTACTCAGTTCTGTTCAGTTCAGTCACCCAATCGTGTCCGACTCTTTGCAACCCCATGAATCACAGCACGCCAGGCCTCCCTGTCCATAACCAACTCCTGGAGTTCACAAAAACTCATGTCCATAGAGTCAGTGATGCCATCCAGCCATTTCATTCTCTGTTGTCTCCTTCTCCTCCCGCCTGCAATCCCTCCCAGCATGAGAGTCTTTTCCAGTGAGTCAACTCGTTGCATGAGGTGGCCAAAGTATTGGACTTTCAGTTTTAGCATCAGTCCTTCCAATGAACACCCAGGATTGATCTCTCCTTTAGAATGGACTGGTTGGATCTCCTTGCAGTCCAAGGAACTCTCAAGAGTCTTCTCCAGGAACCACAGTTCAAAAGCATCAATTCTTCGGTGATCAGCTTTCTTCACAGTCCAACTCTCACATCCATACATGACCACGGGAAAAACCATTGCCTTGACTAGACGGACTTTTGTTGGCAAAGTAATGTCTCTGCTTTTTAATATACTATCAAGGTTAGTCATAACTTTCCTTCCAAGGAGTAAGCATCTTTTAATTTCCTGGCTGTAATCAGCATCTGCAGTGATTTTGGAGCCCAAAAAAATAAAGTCTGACACTGTTTTTCCATCTATTTCCTATGAAGTGATGGGACCAGATGCCATGATCTTTGTTTTCTGAATGTTGAGCTTCAAGCCAACCTTTTCACTCTCTTCTTTCACTTTCCTCAAGAGGCTTTTGAGTTCCTCTTCACTTTCTGCCATAAGGGTGGTGTCATCTGCATATCTGAGGTTATTGATATTTCTCCCGGCGATCTTGGTTTCAGCTTGTGCTTTTTCTAGCCCAGCGTTCCTTGTGATGTACTCTGCATATAAGTTAAATAAGCAGGGTGACAATACACAGCCTTGACGTACTCCTTTTCCTATTTGGAACCAGTCTGTTGTTCCATGTCCAGTTCTAACTGTTGCTTCCTGACCTGCATACAGGTTTCTTACGAGGCAGGTCAGGTGGTCTGGTATTCCCATCCCTTTCAGAATTTTCCACAGCTTATTGTGATCCACACAGTCAAAGTCTTTAGCATAGTCAATGAAGAAGAAATAGATGTTTTTCTGGAACTCACTTGCTTTCTCCATGTTCCAGCAGATTTAAGTGAGATTAAAGCAAATATCCAAAAACGAGAAACCAAAGATGAACCCCAGACAAATGGCAGTTACAAAATCAGGCAAATGATAATTAAAATCATGAACTATACACATATACATATACAGTCAGGAGCAAAGTCAAAGTAGTCCAACAAAAATAAAGTACTGTAGATAGACCAGGCAAAGAAATAAGAAAATTATATTTACCAGTTAAGAACAAAACTAATGAAATGACAAACTGGAAAAGAAAACTAAACAAGGTGCCAAGTGGGGAATAAAGCAATGAAAACAATCTAACAAATATGTTGAGAGGAAAGAAAAGAAAGAAAGAATAGATATCCAAAGTTAAATAGAGATAGGTACAGAAGATTTATATACATTAAAGATTAGCTGCAAGGGGGAAAGAACAGTAGGAAAGGCAAACAAAGGAATAAATGTAAAAAAAATAGGTTTAAAAAAATTAAAGTTATAAAGAGAAAAGAAAAAAATTAGGAAGAGAAAAGAAAAAAGGGGAAAAAAAGCAAAACTCCACAGAACTGCCAAGTGCAACATAGAAGCAGAGGTTTATAACAACAATAAAAAGTGTGACTGAATGTACACAGATAAATACACACCCATAGGCAAAATCAAAGCAGTCCGACAAAATTAAAGTACAATAGATTGACCCAGTGAACAAAGGAAACCAAAAATTATATCTGCAAGAAAAAAACTAACTAAAGCACAAACTGGAAAACAAAACTAAAGCAAGGTGCCAATTGGAGAATAAAGCAATGGAAATAAAACTAACAAATATATTGAGAGGAAAGGATAGAAAGAAAAGAAAGAATAGATATGCAAATTTAAATAGAGGTATATAAAGAAGATTTGTATACATTAAAGATTAACTGCAAGGGGAAAACTACAGTAGGAAAAGAAAACAAAGGAATAAATGTAGAAAAAAAAATGTTTTTAAAATTAAAAAAAAAGAAAAAAAGGGAAAACTCCACAGAACTGCAAAAGTCCAACATAGAGGCAGAGGTTTATAAGAAGTATAAAAATTGTGACTAAGGAAAAAGCAAAGAAAGCTCAAAAGCTTAATTGGATTTCTTAATGCCAATAAAATTAACAACTACAATAGAGGGGACTGGGGAAAGGGGGAAAAATCCAAAAGAATCTACAGAATAAGTCAAAAAAATAAGAATAATATATGTTTTTCTTGAGTCACTGCTGTCAGAGTCCTTTCCCTCGCTGGGAGTCACAGTCCAGCTCACCTTACTAGGATGCCCTCCAACACTGTGCTGGTCTCTGGACCTGCTGTGGGGGAAGCTCAGATTCTAATCTGGTCCTACTCCTGTGTGTTCTTGCCGCCAATGTCCACAGCATCAAAACTAGTGCGTTTTCTTTTGTGGGAGCTCTCAATGTCCTTTTATACATTCCATAGACACAGTCTGTTTAGTTAATTGTGTGGATTTAGTCTGCAGCTTGTACAGCTGGTAGGAAGGTTTGGGGTCTTCTTCCTTACCCTACACTGCCCCTGGGTTTCAATTGTGGTTTTATTTCCACCTCTGCATTTGGGTCATCCACTGGGGTTTGCTGCTCAGGCTGCCCTGGAGTACTTGGGTTTGCCCCTCCGAGGGCCAGGTGTGGAGGTGGTGCAGCTGCCTGGGTTGCAGGGGTTCTGGCAGCACCACTTACTCAGGGGGATTGGAGGTTAGGGCAGCAGGAAATATAGTGCTCTGGAAGAGTATGACGACCAGAATTGGTCAATACACTCCAGTATTCTTGCCTGGAGAACCCCCTCTCTGACAGAAGCCTGGCAGGCCACAGTCTACAGGGTCGCAAAGAGTTGGACATGACCGAAGAGACCCTGCGCACATATATGCAAGACATTTTTTTTTTTTCTGTGGCAGCTCTGCCTCAGTGAGAGTTGAGGGTGAAGATGGAACAGCTGCTTGACTTTCAGGGACTCTGGCAGCACGAGTGTGCAGGAACACAGACTGACTCCACCACAGGAGTTATGGCCCTATCAGAGTCTTTTTTCGAGCCTCTTGTAGCTGGTGATCAGAAGGCCTCTTTGGCCAGTCTTTCTCCATAGCTCTGCCCATTCAGGCACTTAGAGGGCTCCCTTGCCTGAGGTCCTTCTCTGTTGTATAGCATGTCAGGCACATAGAGGGGCCTTCCAGATTGGGGTCGTACTTTGTAGATCAGTGCATCAGGTACTTAAAGGGGTACCCTGGGTGGGGTCCTACTCTGTAGTTCAGTGCATCAAGTGTCTGATGGACCAGGCTTTCTATTGTTCAGCTGCCGATGCTGGCGTGTGGGAGAGAGGCTATGGTGATGGCTCTGCCCCTTACATGTGACTCAGCAGTATTGACTTGCTTTCATGTCTGCTTGGGTTTCCTCCACCGGCATTTCCCACCACAATATCCTCCCTCATATCCCCTCAATCTGTCTCTCTGCAGTCAACATCAGCCCTCACCCTGGGATTGCTCCACAGTCCCTTAACTGCTGCTCCCAGCTGCTGCGCCTTCCAGGGGACCAGCGTTCCTATCTAGTATATGTATGGCTGCAGCAAGGACTCTCGGATTCTCATTCCATTTAGGCTGCCACAGATCAGATTTTTCACTCTCAGCCTTAAATGTTTCTCCTCTAACTCAGACAGTTGCCCCTTTGTGGGGATCAGACCCCTGCTTCAGTTCCCCTACTCACCGAAGGCAGGTCCAGTCCTACTAACACTCCTGTTTTTCCCCCTAGTTCCTTTGTCCTACTGAGATTTGCATGGTTCTATATATTCTTTTCCACTGGTCAGGTACTTATTTCTGCTCTCAGCTGGTGTTCTACATGCACTTCTGTGTCTGAAGGTGTATACATCAGGAGATGTATCCATGGGGAGAGATGTACTGCACGTCCACCTACTCCTCCACCATCTTCGTATCTCTGCAAATCCAGTTTTAAAAGTGAGAATCATCTTTTTAGATGCATAAAATCAACTACTTTAAAGGTTTAGTAATAGTAATTGCATTATTGGGATGAAGATAATTAAATTACATGAGTCAATAAGCTTTTCCTTATTTTTCATTTTCTAACAGCCTCATTTGTTGGGTACAAGTTTTATATCAAAGTTTAAAACTCTATAGATTTACAAAATAGAAGAAAGAAAAATGACAGTGCTATTTATTACTTAAAAACCTGTTAGTAAACTTTATTACAACCCAACAGGATATAGATCTCTTGAAAGCAAACACAGCATCTATTGATTATGTTTTTTTTTTAATATCTGTCTTTGGGCACATGGGTGATGCTTACTAACTGGTTCTAGCTTTAATTTAAAAACCTATATTTCTTTAAAAATCAGCAGAGTTGAAAATACCAAGGCATTCCTGAATTTGTTTTCAGTGACTGAAGCACAGTATTTTTTTTATCCTTGGCCTGTGTTGGGGAGAAGCTGTGACTGTCATTTTGGGATACTCTCTTGGTTGGCTGAACTTGTTTGATTTGCTTTATGAAGCTGACCTGCTGTCATTTTGTTGTATAAATAGCAGAAAGTGCCTGCCTTTAGTTTATATTGACTGTCCAAATCACAAAAGAATGAAGTGATTATCTGAATGCAAGTATTGAATCATTCCTTTGTCTTGCTCACAAGAAAAAATTGATATCCTGTTATTCTGGGCACTGTTCATCAGGTAATCCTGAATCATTTAGGTCAGACTTATCCTCACTCCCAGTATAAAATTTAAAAATTCAAGACACACTAGTTACAGATTTCACCTTTCCATCTATGAAGGCTTCATTCAGAATGCTGAATAAATAACTTTGTTCTAACAAATCCAGTTTAAAAGTAAAGTCATCCGATAATTCAGCTATTCCTAGGTTTTAAAATTATCACTGATCAATAAATAATCAAAATGATCTGAGGGCACTTTACATAGGACTAACAGCTTTCTACTTTGTCAAGTAAAGTCACAGAAGTCCTACAATGTATATACTATTTATATTTCATAAAGAAAGGCTTGTTGTTGTTCCATCCCTCAGTCATGCCTGACTCTTTGAGACCCCATGGCCTGAAGCATGCAAGGTTTTCCTATCCTTCACTGTCTCCCAGAATTTACTCAGATTCATTGGAGGGACTGATGTTAAAGCTGAAACTCCAATACTTTGGCCACCTGTTGCAGAGAGCTGACTCGTTTGAAAAGACCCTGATGCTGGAAAGGATTGAGGACTGAAGGAGAAGGGGATGACAGAGGATGAGATGGTTGGATGGCATCACTGACACAATGGACATGGGTTTGAGTGAACTCCGGGAGTTGGTGATGGACAGGGAGGCCTGGCGTGCTGTGATTCATGGGGTCGCAAAGAGTTGGACATGACTGAGCAACTGAACTAAACTGAACTGAATGTCCATTGAATTGGTGATGCTACCTAGCCATCTCATCCTCTGCTGCCCTCTTCTTCTTTTGCCTTCAATCTTTACAAAAGACACTTTCTTCATTAGACAAGACCCTGATACTGGGAAAGATTGAAAGCAAAAGAAAGTCTACTTTATATACAAGTCTATATACTTGGAATATAACACTGTTCTTATCCTTTTTTCTAACTGAACTCTGGCTGGTGTCACAGGCCAACTCTGTGTAGTCGTGAGGGGTGCACTGTCCTCGGAACCAAGACTCATTGGTTTTAGTCACCAGTGACCATGAGTTCGCTGCGTGACTGAGCCAAGCAATCTTTTAACCTCTTAATGCTTTCATTTCTCCATCTATAGAGTGATGCAGTTTGACTAAGTGATATTGAAGTTCTCTTTCAGATCTCCAATTGCATGATCTTACTCTAACATGCAATTTCTGTATCAGTTCAGTTCAGTTCAGTTCATTTCAGTCGCTCAGTCGTGTCCGACTCTCCGCGACCCCATGAATCACAGCACGCCAGGCCTCCCTGTCCATCACCAACTCCCGGAGTACACTCAAACTCATGTCCACAGAGTCGGTGATGCCATCCAGCCATCTCATTCTCCGTCGTCCCCTTCTCCTCCCGCCCCCAACCTTTCCCAGCATCAGAGTCTTTTCCAGTGATTCAACCTCAAATTATCTTCCTTCATTTTCTTTCTGTTATTGCTAGATATGTTCATTCTGGAGCACGATGTCCAATTCTGTTTACCTCCTTTGGGAATTTTCACCTAGGGCTGTTAGAACAGATCTGCTTTGCATGGAGAAGAGCCAATTCTCTACCATGCACAACATTTCTTGGATTGCACAACATAAAAGACATTACCCCCACCACATTTTTCTACATGGCATTATTTGTATTTGGTTTGGATGAGGGAGGGATAGAAAAAAAAAGGACTGAGAGAAAGACAGAGGGAAATTCACATCAGAAAAAGATTGAGAGTAAAAATAAGGTTAAAAGAAATTGAGAAAGCGATTGAGACTGTGAGAGAGAGTCTTTTTGAAAGAGAGCCTCTTCTCCTTGGAATGGAAAAAAGGTCAAGAATGACATGAATGAAAAGGAAGTCAAAAGGGAGGAGTTATATGTAGAGGTAAAAACATCTACTTCTGCTTTATTGACTACACCAAAGCCTTTAAGTGTGTTAATCACAACAAACTGTGGAAAATTATTAAAGAGATGGGAATATCAGACCGTCTTACCTGCCTCCTGAGGAACCTGTATGCATGTTAAAAAGCAACAGTTAGAACTGGACATGGAAACACAGACTGGTTCCAAATTCGGAAAGGAGTACGTCAAGGCTGTATATTGTCACCATGTTTATTTAACTTATATGCAGAGAACATCATGAAAAATGCTGAGCTGAATGAAGCACAAGCTGGAACCAAGATTTCTGGGAGAAATATCAATAAACTCAGATATGCAGATGACACCACCCTTATGGCAGAAAGTGAAGAGGAACTAAAGAGCCTCTGGATGAAAGTGAAAAGAAGAGTGAAAAAGCTGGCAACATTCAGAAAACGGAGATCATGGCATCCGGTCCCATCACTTCATGCCAAATAGATGGGGAAACAATGGAAACAGTGACAGGCTTTATTTTCTTGGGCTCCAAAATCACTGCAGATGGTGGCTTCAGCCATGAAATTAAAAGATGTTTGCTCCTTGGAAGAAAAGCAATGACCAACCTAGACAGCATATTAAAAAGCAGAGACATATTTTCCGACAAAGGTCCATCTAGTTAAAGCTATGATTTTCTCAGTAGTCATGTATGGATGTGAGAGTTGAACCATAAAGAAAGCTGAGTGCTGAAGAATTGATGCTTTTGAACTGCGGTGTTGGAGAAGACCCTTGAGAGTCCCTTAGACAGCAAGGATTTCCAACCAGTCCATCCTAAAGGAAACCAGTCCTGAATATTCATTGGAAGGATTGATGCTGAAGCTGAAGCTCCAATACTTTGGCCACCTGATGTGAAGAGCTGACTCATTTGAAAAGACCCTGATGCTGGGAAAGATTGAAGGCAGGAGGAGAAATGGATGAGAGGATGAGATGGTTGGATGGCATCACTGACTCAATGGACATGAATTTGAGTAAGCTCTGGGAAATGACGATGGACAGGGAAGCCTGGCATGCTGCAGTCCATGGGGTTGCAAAAAGTCTGACACGACTGAGTGACTGAACTGAACGAATATGAATACATATAGCTGATTCACCTTGCTGTACAGTAGAAACTAACACAACATTGTAAAACAACTATATTCCAATAAAAATTAGTTTAAAAAAAATGAGAAGGGGAGAGAGGTTGATGGAGAGATGGGGAGACATTCTAAATATTCTTAATGACTCTTAAGACCTGAGAGTTTGTAGTTCTTTCTTATCATTAAATCTCTTGCCAGGTCCTCCTTGATCCATCCATTGCTTCTTTTAAATGCTGAATTTTTCAAAACATTTTCACTGATCAAATATCTCATTTAATCTTTACCATTACCCAGGGAATTGGACAAAGCTGGTATTATTTGTGCTCATTATCAGAGGAGAAAAGCCTTAGGACATGCACTTTGTGACTCAAACTTCAATGTTTATTACTCATAAGAATCACCCAAATATTTTTTGCCTAATGCTCACTCCCAGTAATATCCAGGCCCCCCTTTTCCAGTAACACCCAGAAAAATATGTTTACAGTAATTAAGTGCAGATAATTTTGGCACACTCATACATTGACACACACTCTGAGAAATCCTGGAGTTGACTCAAGTTTGTGACTAGTCATCTGAACTCTTTTCACTGTCGCTTACCAGCGGGATAACCAAAAGTGTTTATCTTTCAGAAAATTGATAGGCTGTAGTGCCTTCAGGGAAAATTTTGGTATTAATTCAGTGTAATCTACCTTTTTTTTTTTTTTTTTTTGCTTATGCTACTTTAGGATAACAGGAAATTTGACTTGGCCAAGACAAATATTAGTGGAAACATTGAGATCTCCCTAGTCACAGAGACTCAAATTTCAGATTTTTTGGATCATCTCTTTATAAGGAGATACTCTTCACTCTCAATTCACTGTAAAATCGTATTGCTTTCAATTCTATTATTTATCTCCCTTCTGTTTTCATTGACACCAAAAGACTGCTGAATAGGCTGCTAAAGAAAATTAGCTTCCTTGAATAATGGTTTGATTACAGAAACAGACACAGAAATCCTATCGAAGTTTCAAGTGGGGTCAGGATGTCTTTGATAATCCAGAGAGCCAGAGGAGTTTGAGAAAGTAGGGAGGATGAAATGACTAGCATTGGAGCATGAAGAGAAATGGAGAAGCTGTGAGGTTATGAATCTGGCCTAATTATACAGGAAAAATTCTAACATTAGAAAACGACAAACTGAAATATGTAAACTGGTCATTATCATGCTGTTACTTTATAAATCAGGATAGGAAGAAGTCAACAGCCTCTGCTCCAGAGTTTCACAAACTAGAAACATCTAACAGCTAACAAGCAGACATGTGTTGTTTGGCCACAGTTTTATGGCTGCATTCATGTGTGCTAAATTGCTTCAGTCATGTCCGAATCTTTGTGACATTATGGACTGTAGCCTGCCAGGCTCCTCTGTTCATGGGATTCTCCAGGCAAGAATACTGGAGTGGGATGCCATTCCCTCCTTCAGGGGATCTTCCCAACCCAGGGATCGAACCCAGTTCTCTTATGTCTGTGCATTGGCAGGAGTGTTCTTTACCACTAGCGCCACTTGGGAAGCCCATTTTATGACTACAGGATACTGTTTAAAAATCAACCAGTTTTACAAAACAACAAAGAAAGAAAGAGAAAGTCTTATTTTCAGCTCCCTTGGCAACTCTGGGTCTCACATTTCCTCACACCTGCGTTCGACTAAACTGGAGTCACAAGTACCTCCTTTAAATTGGAAGATGGTCTCATTCCTACATACCTACATGTGCTTACACCCTGAACCTCTCATACTGCTCTACCAAACCCCTGTGGGCACCAGGTTAATCCCTTCACTTGTTTCCTGAACATGTAAGATTTCATCTAAGTGCTAGGTGTGCAAAGTTATCACTGTGTGTATGGTTGTTCAATGGATTTTAAAAGGATAGGGTTCTGGGACAATTTTCTACAACTAACTAGACTTGCCAATTCAGCCTTAGAATTTTAAAGACATTCCAGTCATCATTTTTAAAATTTTCAGTAAGGAATAATGCTTTTATTCCTATATGCTGTAAATAATTAACCTAATGCTGATTGCTATTCGTGTTTCATAGTGTTAAGAAAGCATAAAACTTAGAAAATAATTTAAAGAATTTGGAAACCACAAATCATAGAATGTGATTTAAATGCTACTTTATTTCCCATCCCATCTTTACAATTTATTTGATGAACATAAAATTCCTGCCCTTGATAAAAATATTGAAGGCCCATGATTTTTTGCAAGTATACAGCTGACATCAAAACCTGCTAGGAATATTATAGGAGAGGAAACTGTACGAGTTTCATTATTTTAAAAAAGATTTTAAATTCCAGTAAAATAGTTTAAAAGAGTCCTTAACTGTCCCCAAGTTGGGATTATATTAGCAATATGAAATGGATTTTGCACTAGGATATCAAGCAGCATAATTTACCACACTGATAGAGTGTGTAATAAAATACATGATCATTTGAACACACTCAGGAAAAGCACTTTTAAGAATTCAATATTCATTCTTTATTAAAAAAAAAAAAACATTTAGAAGACAAGACTATAGGGGATTTTCTCAATCTGATATGGTAGCTTCAAAAACTACAATAATTACCATGTGTAATGGAGAAATGTTAGCTTTCCCTTTGAGAATGAGAATGAAACGATCTTGTCCAGCAATGCTACTTTTATGAAATGTTGTACTAAATATGCTAGCTAGTGCAGTAAAATAATAATAATAAAAATCAATAATTAGAAAAATAAAGGCAGCTATTATGTGTGTGTGTGTATATATATATATATATATACACACATATATATTTGAATCACTTTGCTGTACACTTGAAACTAATTGAATTGAACTGAAAGTCACTCAGTTGTGTCTGAGTCTTTGTGATTCCTTGGAATTCTCCAGGCCAGAATACTGGAGTGGATAGCCTTTGCCTTCTCCAGGGGATCTTCCCAACCCAGAGATAGAACCCAAGTCTCTTGCATTGCAGGCAGATTCTTTACCAGCTAAGCCACAAGGGAAACCCATTAAAACTAATATAATATTGTCAATCAATTATATTTTAATTTAAATAAATAAACAAAAGAAAGATTATCCTTTGTAAGTCATTCTTTCAAGTAAAAATGGTCATCTGTAGAAAAAGTATAAAGTTCAGTTTGTAACTCAAATTGCATAAGTGCTTTTCCTCGAGACGCCATTTTACTTGGTATTCTGCTAAAGGGTTTTATGAATACTTCTCTTTTTGTCACAAATAATGATAAAAAGATGTGTATTTAAATAACAATAACTTTTACCATTCATTAAAGAGATTCTTAAGTGGGGGGAAAAAAAGAGAAAACCTTAAGAAATACTAAGAAAAAAGCTATGGAGAGAAATGTCAGCAACCTTCTGAAGCATTTTGTGACAAGCACAGCCTTAGTTTTAGCAAAGAAATCTCTGTTGTCATTAATCATACACTATTTCTGAGTTCTCCATTTCCCCTGAAACTCTGGAACACATCCTTTTGTGAATAGGGAAGACACTGGATACCTGAAGTTCTAATTTAGCTGTTATTGATTTCCTCTTGATTTAATTCTGTTACACCCTAATGCAGGTTGTCATTCACCTTTACTTTTTTAGGGTCAGAGCCTTCCAAGTAAAGAGTTGCCTTTGCTCAGGTTTGTCCTCTTGCACTGAAGTAGCTTTCTGTAAAATGTTTCTACCTGGAATTATTGGGTTGGCCAAAAAACTCATTTGGGTTTTTCCCATGATATCTTATAGAAAACCCTGAAAGAATTTTTGGCTAACCCACTATTTAGTAGTCAGAGGCATTCATCATATTTAATTTAATATAAGAGTTGATTTGTAAATCTGCCCCACTAGACTGAAGGCTGACTTGACCTGCATGTCAGTGCACCTCAAGATCTCTGGTCTCCCCGGTCCTCTTTGTGAGGCTAGAACTGCGCTTCTGAAGTCTAGACTGAAGCTTGCTGTTTATGCTTCTCGGTGATTCAGACAGGCTGTCATGAGATGAAACAATGTTTAATCCTCTTTAGGACTGAATTTCATTCAAATTCAAATTTCTCTTTTATCTATCTAATTCAGTGTAAGAGAAGTACTTTTGAAAATTTAACCATTTTTCAGTTCAGTTCAGTAGCTCAGTCGTGTCCGACTCTTTGTGACCCCATGAATCACAGCACGCCAGGCCTCCCTGTCCATCACCAACTCCTGGAGTTCACTCAAACTCATGTCCATAGAGTCGGTGATGCCACCCAGCCATCTCATTCTCTGTCGTCCCCTTCTCCTCCCGCCCCCAATTCCTCCCAGCATCAGAGTCTTTTCCAGTGAGTCAACTCGTTGCATGAGGTGGCCAAAGTATTGGAGTTTCAGCTTTAGCATTAGTCCTTCCCATGAACACCGTTTTTAAAAACTGATAAAACATTTATTAAAAGTACTTATGAGCAAAGCCATGTGCTTGGTTTTCTATAAAATCATTTCAGCATGGTACCACATCTGACTACATAATTTAACAACAATAATGCCATATTTGCTTATTATTAAGATTTTACAAAGTACTTTTTATATACTTTATCTCTACAAAACCCTAAAAGGCAGGCAAAATGATAGATGTTATTTTCAATTTATAAATAGAGTTTTAAATACTTAAGAGTTTTGTTGTTGTTTGTTGTTGTTGTTTAGTCACTAAGTCGTGTCTGACCTCTGGGACCCCCATGGACACACCAGGCTCCTCTGTGCATGGGGTTTCCCAGGCAAGAATACTGGAGTGGTTGCCATTCCCTTCTCCAGGGGATCTTCCTGACCCAGGAAACAAACCCGTGTCTCCTGCATAGTAGGCAGATTCTTTCCCACTGCATCACTGGGGAAGACCCTAGTCATCTTTGTACTTGAAAGTAATCCAGCAAATTTTGAGTAGTTTGGTAGCCAGCCTCCATGATGGCCTCCAATCATCCTTCAAGTACTCGGATGGCCCATTCTCACACTTACTTAAGATTGAATTGTGTGACTTTTGGAAGTCAGTGGAAATGTTGTGTCATTTCCAGGACAAGGAAGTAAAAGACATATGACTTCTGCCAAGGTCTCTCAGATTGCTCTCTCAGGGAGAAGTCAGCCATCATGTTGTATTGTGGGAACAACCAGGCAGAAATTCCCAGTGGAGAAAACCTGACCTTCCACTGACAGCCAGCACCAAGTTGTCAGCAGCAAGGGGAGTGAGCCACCATGTAAATGGATCTTCCAGATCCATCAAGCCCTGAGCTGATGGCAGAAACTGTGAGAGACAGTAAATAATTGTTGTTCTAAGAGTTGTGCTTAGGAGTAATTTGTTGCACAGCTATAAATAGCTAATTCAAGTGTTATCCAATAAAATTTGTAATACATTCAAACTTTTGACATAAATTTAATTGATATTTACATGAACAGAATGAACACCCTGTATGAAGTGAATTTTTCCCAATTAGAAGGTAAATTCTTTTCTCTTAAGCTACATTCATGGTAAATGTTTGATTAATATTGGCTGAATTTATTTATATGATTCATTATATACTTGCCTCATAAAGCCAGAAACATGTTCAGTATTCTATGCCTTGACTATTAAATTCATTAAGGCAGAGCTTTAATTTACCATTGAATACATGGTACAGATAGAATGATGCTTTATTACCATTTTACAATACTATATTACTACTAACAAAAATAATAGTAAATTTTATAAGTATATAGTTTTTCAATTCTTCCAACATAGATAATTAAAAAGTTATGCATTGTAATTATGGAAATTATCATGTTTTTTCATGGCAGATATATTTTACTAATTAATTTGGTTTATAGCTATCATTGTGTTTCCTGAAGTACTTAAGTGAAAATTAATTTGTTAATGAACTGCATTTTACTAACTGAAAATTAGAACAAGAATTGCTGATTTTTCTCATCTAGTGAAACAAAAAAGTGAAATTTTAAGGTGAAATTCTTTTAACATTCATTCACATATTGGCAAATTAAGTTAAAGAGGCAAACGATATTAAAGAAATAAATTTGAAAAAGATTAAGTTAGTTTCAGATATTGTTTCCTCAGATTAAATAGTGTATCATTCCAACTCCTTTTTCTTCTCCTCCCGGAATTCAGTTTACCTCTTTACTCACATTAGTTTCTGTTCTTTGACAATTTTGCTCCTACTTGTTTAGACTGCAGAGATGGAAATTGAATTCATGTTGTAATAAGAATCTAACCACTCTTAAGCAAAATAACGATAGTTACTACTTAGTTGTGTATAATGATCTCACCTCACAGTTTTTTGTTTTTTTGTATTTCTTTTTTTATTGGAGGCTAATTATTTTACAATATTATATTGGTTGGTTTTACAATACATTGACATGAATCCGCACTGGGTGTACATGAGTTCCCCTTCCTGAACCCCCCTCCCACCTCCCTCCTCCCTTTATCCTCCCTCTGGGTCATCCCCGCACACCAGCCCAGAGCATCCTGTAACATGCATCGACCCTAAACTGGTGATTCGTTTCACATATGACAACATACATGTTTCAATGCCATTCTCCCAAATCATCCCACCCTCACCCTCTCCCACAGAGTCCCAAAGACTGTTCTATACATCTGTGTCTCTTTTACTGTCTCATATACAGGGTTATCATTTGCATCTTTCTAAATTCCATATATATGCGTTAGTATACTGTATTGGTGTTTTATTTCTGGCTTACTTCACTCTGTATAATAGGCTCCAGTTTCATCCACCTCATTAAAACTGATTCAAATGCATTCTTTTTAATGGCTGAGTAATACTCCATTGTGTATATGTACCAAAGCTTTCTTATCCATTCGTCTGCAGATGGAAATCTAGGTTGCTTCCATGTCCTGGCTATTATAAACAGTGCTGCAATGAACATTGGAGTACATGTGTCTCTTTCAATTCTGGTTTCCTCAGTGTGTATGCCCAGGAGTGCGATTGCTGGATCATATGGCAGTTCTATTTCCAGTTTTTTGAGGAATCTCCACACTGTTCTACATAGTGGCTGTACTAGTTTGCATTCCCACCAACAGTGTAAGAGGGTTCCCTTCTCTCCACACCCTTTCCAGCATTTATTGCATGTAGACTTTTGGACAGCAGCCATTCTGACTAGTGTGAAATGGTATCTCATTGTGGTTTTTATTTGCATTTCTCTGATTATGAGGGATGTTGAGCATTTTTTCATGTGTTTGTTAGCCATCTTTATGTCTTCTTTGCAGAAATGTCTGTTTAGTTCTTTGGCCCAGTTTTTGATTGGGTCACTTATTTTTATGGAATTGAGCTGCAGGAGCTGTTTGTATATTTTGGAGATTAATCCTTTATCAGTAGCTTCATTTGCTATTATTTTCTCCCATTCTGAAGGCTGTCTTTTCACCTTACTTATAGTTTCCTTTGCTGTGCAGAAGCTTTTGATTTTAATTAGGTCCCATTTGTTTATTTTTGCTTTTATTTCTAATATTCTGGGAGGTGGGTCATGGAGGATCCTGCTGTGATTTATGTCGGAGAGTGTTTTGTCTATGTTCTCCTCTAGGAGTTTTATAGAATCTGGTCTTACATTTAGCTCTCTAATCCATTTTGAGTTTATTTTTGTGTATGGTGTTAGGAAGTATTCTAGTTTCATTCTTTTACAAGTGGCTGATCAGTTTTCCCAGCACCACTTGTTAAAGAGACTGTCTTTTCTCCATTTTATATTCATGCCTCCTTTGTCGAAGATATGGTGTCCATAGGTGCGTGGATTTATCTCTGGGCTTTCTATTTTGTTCCATTGATCTATATTTCTGTCTTTATGCCAGTACCATACTGTCTTGATGACTGTGGCTTTGTAGTAGAGCCTGAAGTCCGGCAGGTTAATTCCCCCAGTTCCATTCTTCTTCCTCAAGATTGCTTTGGCTATTTGAGGTTTTTTGTATTTCCATACAGATTGTGAGATTATTTGTTCTAGTTCTGTGAAAAATATCATTGGTAGCTTGATAGGGATTGCATTGAATGTATAAATTACTTTGGGTAGTATACTCATTTTCACAATATTTATTCTTCCAATCCATGAACACGGTATATTTCTCCATCTATTAGTGTCCTCTTTGATTACTTTCACCAGTGTTTTATAGTTTTCTATGTACAAATCTTTTGTTTCCTTAGGTAGATATATTTCTACGTATTTAATTCTTTTCGTTGCAACAGTGAATGGAATAGTTTCCTTAATTTCTCTTTCTATTTTCTCATTATTAGTGTATAGGAATGCAAGGGATTTTTGTGTGTTAATTTTATACCCTGCAACTTTACTGTATTCATTGATTAGCTCTAGTAGTTTTTTGGTAGAGTCTTTAGGGTTTTCTGTGTAGAGCATCATGTTATCAGCAAACAGTGACAGTTTTACTTCTTCTTTTCCAATTTGTATTCCTTTTATGTCTTTTTCTGCTCTGATTGCTGTAGCCAAAAATTCCAGAACTATGTTGAATAGTAGTGGTGAGAGTGGGCACCCTTGTCTTGTTCCTGACTTTAGAGGAAATGCTTTCAGTTTTTCACCGTTGAGGATAATGTTTGCTGTGGGTTTGTCATATATAGCTTTTATTATGTTGAGGTATGTCCCTTCTATTCCCACTTTCTGGAGGGTTTTTATCATAAATGGATGTTGAATTTTGTCGAAGGCTTTCTCTGCATCTATTGAAATAATCATATGATTTTTATTTTTCAGTTTGTTAATGTGGTGTATTAACATTGATTGATTTGCGGATATTGAAGAATCCTTGCATTCCTGGGATAAAGCCCACTTGGTCATGATATATGATCTTCTTAATGTGTTGTTGGATTCTGATTGCTAGAATTTTGTTATGGATTTTTGCATCTATGTTCATCAGTGATATTGGCCTGTAGTTTTGTTTTATTGTGGGATCTTTACCAGGTTTTGGGATTAGTGTGATGGTGGCCTCATAGAATGAGTTTGGAAGTTTCCCTTCCTCAGCAATTTTCTGGAAGAGTTTGAGTATAATAGATATTAATTCTTCTCTAAATTTTTGGTAGAATTCAGCTGTGAAGCTGTCTGGACCTGGGCTTTTGTTTGCTGGAAGATTTCTGATTACAGCCTCTAGTTCTGTGCTTGTGATGGGTCTGTTCAGATTTTCTATTTCTTCCTGGTTCAGTTTTGGAAAGGTGTACTTTTCTAGGAATTTGTCCATTTCTTCCCAGTTATTCATTTTATTGCCATATAATTGCTGATAGTATTCTCAAAGAATTCTTTGTATTTTTGTGTTGTCAGTTGTGATCTCTCCCTTTGCATTTCTAATTTTATTGATTTGGTTCTTCTCCCTTTGTTTCTTGATGAGTCTGGCTAGTGGTTTGTCAATTTTATTTACCTTCTCAAAGAACCAGCTTTTGGCTTTGTTGATTTTTGCTATGGTCTCTTGTTTCTTTTGCATTTATTTCTGCCCTAATTTTTACGATTTCTTTCCTTCTACTGACCCTGGGGTTCTTCATTTCTTCCTTTTCTAGTTGCTTTAGATGTAGAGTTAGGTTATTTAGTTGATTTTTTTCTTGTTTCTTGAGGTGTGCCTGTATTGCTATGAACTTCCCCCTTAGCACTGCTTTTACAGTGTCCCAGAGGTTTTGGGTTGTTGTGTTTTCATTTTCATTCATTTCTATGCATATTTTGATTTCTCTTTTGATTTCTTCTATGATTTGTTCATTGTTCAGCCTCCATATGTTGGCATTTTTAATAATTTTTCTTCCGTAATTGAGATCTAATCTTACTGCATTGTGGTCAGAAAAGATGCTTGGAATGATTTCAATTTTTTTTATTTTACCAAGGCTAAATTTATGGCCCAGGATGTGATCTATCCCGGAAAAGGTTCCGTGTGCACTTGAGAAAAAGGTGAAATTCATTGTTTTGGGGTGAAATGTCCTATAGAGATCTATTAGGTCTAACTGGTCTATTGTATCATTTAAAGTTTGTGTTTCCTTGTTAATTTTCTGTTTAGTTGATCTATCCATAGACGTAAGTGGGGTATTAAAATCTCCCACTATTATAGCATTGTTGTTAATTTCCCCTTTCATATTTGTTAGTAATTGTCTTACATATTGCAGTGTTCCTGTGTTGGATGCATAAATATTTATGATTGTTATATCTTCTTCTTGGATTGAGCCTTTGATCATTATGTAGTGTCCTTCTTTGTCTCTTTTCACAGCCTTTTTTTTAAAGTGTATTTTATCTGATATGAGTATTGCTACTCCTGCTTTCTTTTGGTCTCTATTTGCATGGAATATCTTTTTCCAGCCCTTCACTTTCAGTCTGTATGTGTCCCTCGTTTTGAGGTGGGTCTCTTGTAGACAACATATATGGGGGTCTTGTTTTTGTATCCATTCAGCCAGCCTTTGTCTTTTGGTTGGGGCATTCAACCCATTTACGTTTAAGGTAATTATTGATAAGTATGATCCTGTTGCCATTTTCTTATACACCCTTTCTGTGTTTCCCATCTAGAGAAGATCCTTTAGCATTTGTTGGAGAGCTGGTTTGGTGATGCTGAATTCCCTCAGCTTTCGCTTGTCTGTAAAGCTTTTGATTTCTCCTTCATATTTGAATGAGATCCTTGCTGGGTACAGTAATCTGTAGGTTATTTTCTTTCATCACTTTAAGTATGTCTTGCCATTCCCTCCTGGCCTGAAGAGTTTCTGTTGAAAGGTCAGCTGTTATCGTTATGGGAATCCCCTTGTGTGTTAATTGCTGCTTTTCCCTTGCTGCTTTTAATATTTGTTCTTTGTGTTTGATCTTTGTTAATTTGATTATTATGTGTCTTGGAGTATTTCGCCTTGGGCTTATCCTGTTGGGGACTCTCTGGGTTTCTTGTACTTGGGTGATTATTTCTTTCCCCATTTTAAGGAAATTTTCAACTATTATCTCCTCAAGTATTCTCTCATGGTCTTTCTTTTTGTCTTCTTCTTCTGGGACTCCTATGATTCAAATGTTGGAGTGTTTAACATTGTCCCAGAGGTCTCTAATACTGTCCTCATTTCTTTTAATTCGTTTTTCTTTTTTCCTCTCTGTTTCATTTATTTCTACAATTCTATCCTCTAGCTCGCTTATCCTGTCTTCTGCCTCTGTTATTCTACTGTTTGTTCCCTCCAGAGTATTTCTGATCTCATCTATTGCATTATTCATTGTATATTGACTCTTTTTTATTTCCTCTAAGTCCTTAGTAAACCTTTCTTCCATCTTCTCAATCCTTTTCTCCAGGTTATTTATCTGTAACTCCATTTTGCTTTCAAGATTTTGAATCATTTTCACCACCAAAATTCGAAATTCTTTATCAGGTAGATTCCCTATATCTTCCTCTTTTGTTTGTGTTGGTGGGCAATTATCTTGTTCCTTTACTTGCTGGGTATTTCTCTGCCTCTTCATCTTGCTTATATTGCTTTGCTTGGGGTGGCCTTTCCCTCTTCTGGCAGTTTGTGGAGTTCTCTTTATTATGTAGTTTCCTTGCTGTGTGTGGGGTTAGACGGGTGACTTGTCAAGGTTCCCTGGTTAGGGAAGCTTGTGTCGGTGTTCTGGTGGGTGGAGCTGGATTTCTTCTCTCTGGAGTGCAATGAAGTGTCCAGTAATGTGTTATGAGATGTCAGTGGGTTTGGAGTGACTTTGGGCAGCCTGTATATTGAAGCTCAGGACTATTTCCCTGTGCTGCTGGAGAATTTGGGTGGGATGTCTTGCTCTGGAACTTGTTGGCCCTTGGGTGGTGCTTGGTTTCAGTGTAGGTATGGAGGTGTTTGATGAGCTCCTATCGATTAATGTTCCCTGGAGTCAGGAGTTCTCTGGTGTTCTCAGGATTCGGGCTTAAGCCTCTTGCCTCTGGTTTTTGGTCTTATTCTTGGAGTAGCCTCTAGACGTCTCTATCTGTCATTTCCAAGTTGGTTCCCTCTGTTTTAGCTTCTGTTTGCTGGTCTCTTCAGTGTCTAATTTCCGCCCTGATACTAGGGGGTGGGTGGACACTTTTTAAGGCTCAGTTGTTCAGTCCTGTTCTGGGAAGGGAGGAACGCTGCAGACAAATTTCTCTGGTGTCTGTGGGGAGTGCTCACAGCGTCTCGGCCACACTGGGTTTGCCCCCACTCACAGCGCGTGTGCTGTCCCAGTTAACACTGCACAGCTCTAGGTTGCTCTGCCGGGAACTGTCGGAGGCCAGCGCTGGGTTGTATACACTTCCCAGGTCCAAGAGGCTCAAGTTCAGGTTCTCGGGTACTCCACAAAGGCACAGACTTGGTTGGGCTTGCGTTTTGTGCCTTCCCTGGTCCGAGCAGCTCAGGTGACCAGTGTTTGGCGAGCACAGTCACTGCGACTTATCACCTCCCCAGTCCCTGCCACTCGGTTTTCTGGGTGTACAACCGGCACACCTTCTCAGGTGGATATTGACCGGCCCGAGCCCAAGAAGTCTTGATTAGCAACAAGCCTGCCTGCAGTTTGGTATTGGATGCCTTTCTGGGGCCGTGGTTGCCCCCTCCGGCTCTGGCTGACCTCCCTGCCTGTCTCAGCGGGGGATGGGGGATGGGCCAATCGCAGCTGGCTCGCTCTGCTCAGTCCTTTGTTCTGTGAGTGGGACTGGCGGAGTCTTAGATCAGAGCTTTCCGCCTTTTCGTGGGGAAACTATCCCAGTCTGCTTTGCTATCCCCAGTTCTCTTGGATTGTTCTCGCGGCATTCAAGCCCAGTCCTCTCTCTAAGCGGTTCAGCCGGCTCCTCCCTGCCCAGCCCCCGCTTGCTAATGGCGTATGCAAGTGTCTGCACTGTTTCTCCGCTGGGAGTTACTGTTTGGCAGGTAATCTGTTGGTTTTAATTATTTCTTTCTTTTTCCTCCTGGTTATGTGGCCCTCTGAGCTTCCAAGGCTCGCCACAGATTTGCCAGTGAGAGTGTTTCCTGGTGTTTGAAAACTTCTCTCTTTTTAAAGCCTCCCTTCCCGGGACGGAGCTCCATCCTTACTTCTTTTGTCTCTCTTTTTATCTTTTATGTTTTTTCCTACCTTCTTTCGAAGACAATGGGCTGCTTTTCTGGGTGCCAGATGTCCTCTGCCAGCATTCAGAAGTTGTTTTGTGGACTTTACTCCATGTTCAAATGTTCTTTTGATGAATTTGTGGGGGAGAGAGTTGTCTCGCCATCCTATTCCTCCGCCATCTTGTTCCTTCACCACACAGTTTTATTTGCAAGTATAATTTTAAGATAAAATATACTAATTTTTCACTTCTTGCTTGGGATTTCCTTTGACGTTACACCTTTTCTTGATGTATTTATTCTGTACTGTTTTACTAAATTTGTAAATTTTTTGCTTTTGTTTTTTTTGTTTTTCACTTTATATTTATTCCTACTAAACTTTGTCCTATAAATGAATAATAATTTGTCTAGTTATTTTTCACTATAAATTTCATTACTATTATCCAAGATCTTCAAAATGTAGCTCAACACACTGTCCTTTAAAAACCTGATTTTGATTCTAACTGGATTATGATAGGCTGTATGGCTCCTTTTTTATATACAGTTGATCCTTAAACAACAAAGGTGTGAATTATGCAGGTTCACTTATATGTGGATAAAAAATAGTAAATACTATAGTCCTGCAAGTCTTCCCATGTGGCGCTAGTGGTAAAGAACCTACCTGCCAATGCAGGAGACTTAAGAGATGAGGGTTTGATCCCTGGGTTGGGAAGATTACCTGGAGGAGGGCATGGCAACCCACTCCAGTATTCTTGCCTGGAGAATCCCATGGAGCCTGGTGCGCTATGCTCACAAAGAGTTAGATACAAATGAAGCAACTTAGCACGAACGCTTGTATCAGTTCAGTTCAGTTCAGTCACTCAGTCGTGTCCGACTCTTTGCGACCCCATGAATCACAGCATGCCAGGCCTCCCTGTCCATCACCAACTCCCGGAGTTCACTCAAACTCACGTCCTACACAATTGGAGGTCAGTTGAATTGGTGGATGCAGAACCTCAAATAGAGGTTAAGGAGGAACTTCAGATCAGGAGGGAAGACTATAAATTATCTGCAGACAGTACAAGGGATCAGGACCCTTAACCCCCTTATTGTTTAAGGATCAGCTGTACAGCATTTTCTCCACATAGGCTTTCGGGACGTTAATAAATTGTTGATCACCTATTCAGTCCTTTGCTCATACCTATATTATCAGTAATGAGCTTTGGGCTCTTTTGACCTTGATTCTTAAAGATGGGAATAATGTATGGTGGCATGAGGTTAAAAAAGGAAGGATAAAAATAGAGTCAAGGATGACTTTCTGTCATATGGAAAAGCTAAAATTTAGTACATTCAAAATAATTTAAGACTTATTTAGTGGCCTTAAAAAACTTTCACCTAGAGCGGTATTTCCAGGTACTTGAGATAATGTTAGGCATCAGTGGAATTAACAACATTAACTCAAATCTCTATGATACTTATAGTTATCAAGGTGTATGTTTGGTGTTATGTCTTTACTGTCCCTAACACTCACAAATTTCACTTTTCAATATATGGAGAGAAGGACTTAAGCATAGAAACATCATAATCAATGATATCTTTATGGAATATGACTTTTGTCATACTATTTATTTTTATAGTTAAGTTTTAAATGATTTGATTTTAAGGAAAAAGAGTAAAGAAGTAATAGTAGATAAAGAATATGAATAAGCTCATAAAGGTGGTACAGGAGTGCATGAAATTTTGGACACACTTTCCAAGAGATTAAAACTTAGGAGACTGCTACAGCCAAATACAGCATTTCCTTTTTCCAGTTTCTTCTTCTTACTAGAAACCTGCTAAAATGGACAAAAGTTTTGAAGACACTTTGATAGTTGGTAAGTGACTCTTCTGAATTTAGCAAACACATTTCACTTCAACCTTTATCACCCATGAGAATAGGAAGTGTAATACTTTCAAATGTTACAGAAGTCTCACTGGAAATAATAAAAATGCCAAGAGCATAGAAAATGCCTCACAAATTTTTCCCATATTTTGAAGTGACCCTATATTAGAAAAAACTCATAAATCCCAGTTTATGAACCATAAATT
The DNA here is from genome assembly GCF_049115385.1 of Moschus berezovskii. Classification (NCBI taxonomy): domain Eukaryota; kingdom Metazoa; phylum Chordata; class Mammalia; order Artiodactyla; family Moschidae; genus Moschus; species Moschus berezovskii. Next base: position 31,503,441 of record NC_142464.1, read on the forward strand.
CAACACTGTTGAATTCACAAAAAAAATCAGAGACATGTTTACAAATAGTAATAAAGCATAAAGGAAGAATGATTTCCCAACAAATTTAAACCCAGAAATTTTATTTCAGTATGAAGTTCCAATAGTCGATCAGATGTTCAATATAAATACAACCCAAGTTTTACTTTCTTTGAGAGTCGGACATGACTGAGCAACTGAACTGAACTGAACTGAATCTATTTAAAGTGATAGATTAATTATAATAGTCTGAAGATTTTGGTTATTAAGGTAAAACTTAAATTTAGCATATATATTAAAAAAAACAACTAATAAGCACCTATTGTCAAGTATGAGTAGCAGGAGATACACAGATAAATGTTAATGTTATCTATTTGAATTGCTGAAAATTGATTTTTCTGGTATATTTCACATAACGATTCTAAACTAATAAAAAAAATGCTTAGTTATACAGAACAGTATATTTCTTAAGCATGTTGGATAAAAGAAACTAATTATATATTTATAATAATGCAACAATACATCTATTGGTTTTCTTTTATTAATATTGCTGTTAGGAAAACAAAATTTAATTGTTCTGGCATGAATTCATCTTTAAAACTGGAAAAATCAGTTTATAATAAATTCAACTGTAATCTAATGGTAACTTTCGTGCTTAGAAAACACTTAATACTGGTGGTATCTCAGATCTAAATAATTATCACTACTGCATTGAAGCGCTTGCTCTATAGCTCCAAAATCTATTCGTTCTGATTATCCATCCTGCCATATTTGGGAAGCAAACGATTTATAGCCAATTCTGGATTGATTTGCTGTAGAACAAATTTACAATTATCTTCTGCCATAAACACATAATTGTGACTCAGCAAATTTGATTCTGAGTCTAGTAAACATCACTTAATAAAATAAGAATAATTTTATATAACAAGTATGGCTCCTGGATATATCCACCTTTATCATAAAAACATGCTCAGACTAAAGATTTACTTGCTGTTCTGGGAAAAGGTCCATTGCCCCACATTTCCTCAAATACTTCTTGGTGGAGAAAGGATTAAGCTTTCATGTTCATCTTTATTTCCACCTTCCTGCATCCACTGAATCTTGTACTCTATTTGGTTCCTTGTGACATTTTCTTCATCTTCACACTGGCAACAACCAAAATGTAATTCCCCATGCTTTCCTGCATGCCCAGAAAGATCCACTTAACTAGAGTCTTGCTAGATATTTTCAGAATTCATGCGGAGTGCATACCTGCATGCTGCATGCATAGGTGACTTTATGAGTAGGGATGGGGGCTTTACAACAGAGAGGTGCAAAGTTAAGGATGAGTTTTAAATACTCCATTCTTAAAAGGTTTTAGATGCTTCACCTTCTTTCTTGGCCTATTCTCTCTTCTCTTCTACACCTTCTGCTCTCTCACCCTCGAGGATTAAAAATAACAAATCATTTCTACTTCCTTGGGAAGAGCAATTAAGTCCTCACTTATAGCCCTTTCAGTTTTGGACATCCTTCTGAATTTCCAAAATGACTTCTTTCAAGTGTACAGGTGAATATTTGTCCTGTGCTAGTGCTAAGTCGCTTCAATCGTGTCTGACTCTTTGCGACCCTAGGGACCCATAGCCTGCCAGGTTTCTCTGTCCAAGGAATTCTCCAGGCAAGAATACTGGAGTGGGTTGCCATTTCCTCCCCCAGGGGATCTTCTCAACCCAGGGATCAAACCCACCTCTCTTATGTTTCTTGCATTGGCAGGTGGGTTTCTTACTACTGGTGCCACCAGGCAAGCCCAAATAAGATAGAAAAACTTTTCCATCCCAGTCTTCATCTTGGCATTTGGGAAAGGAATTTGGAGAGGTTAATTCTTCTTGTTAAATTTTAATGATATTACACAAAAGGGTACTGCTTTTAAATAATAAGGTGAATGTGAGTCGATTGAGAAATAAGAATGTATACTTTACATCTCGCTCTCCTTCTCTTTAAATCTTCTCTTTAAATATGGATGTCCTGATTTCTTCCATTGTCAGCAAAGCAGATACTTCCCAACCAAGCTTTGAAAACATATTCTGTAAACGTGTCTGTTGCCCACTATTAAATAACAAAAATCTGTTGCAGTGTTCAGTGTAAGCTCTCTCTCTTTCCAAAGGCTGCATCTGTCCCACAACATGCAGAGTTATTTTTAAATGTGTTAGATTTAATTAGCCCACCACAAGGGACTCCTTTGATGGCATCCTGAAGAAGTGTTCAAAATATTTTTAATTTGGAAAATATACCATATAAAACCTAGAAAGCTAGTCTCCAAAACAAGAAAGTAAACACCATGACTTCTTCTCTGTTCTTATATAAATATATAGTGGGCATCTACTGGGCATGCGGTTCCATCTGAGCAAACTGAGCAGTTTTTCCATCTCCAGTGTGGAGAACTGTGGAGAAACAGATTCACAGAAGGAAAGATATGCTTTTATTCTAGCACTTGGAACTGGTACATACTGGAAACAAAGGGCTGTAAATCCCTTGCTCTGTTAAGTCTTTGCTTACTTGTTTCTGATTAAAAGTATGTCATGAGTGTTTCAAGACTGTCCTTCATTATTTTCAGGGAATGAAAAGGCAAGGTATCAAATTCTGACTCAGCTTGTAATGCTATATAAAGCCATTAGTCAAAGGAACAAGATTATACTGTTATTGACACACCATGATCCACAAAGTAGTGGTCCTCCAATGTTTTAAAAATAAATCCTTCATTTACATGAAAATTGTGAACTACCTTCCCAATAAGATAATAAATGGCACCCACTAGTTGAGAAAACAGAATGCTGCTAAATATTAGCATGCATGTGTCTGACTCTTTGCAACCCTATATATGTATGCTAAGTTTGCAACCACAAACATGACATTGCAGTTCTAAGACTAGCCAATGTAGAGGAAAAGAACATGAAAGATGGGATTAGAATATCTGAATATAAACTAGGCTCTAACACCTTCTACTCTGAGTCTTTACAAGTCCCAATCAGACCTTGATTTCTTCATCTATAAAGTGGAGATAATAGTAGTGTCTGTTCTACTGTTCTATGAAATTGTTAAAATCAAGTGATATGAAAGCAATTATTATTACACATGCTTAATTCTTGGAATGTCTATTATTTAAAGTTGTTTATCTAGTCAAATCATTCTTTTTAGGGCAAGAAAAGGTTGTCTTTGATTTTTGAGAAGATAGGAATAAACTTTGTCCTCTTATTTTATTTATTTTACCCCTTAATAACTGAAATTACCATCTCTCAACAGATACAAATTAAAAAGCATTTCAAATCAGCTAGAGAGTTTTTCTTTACATTTAAAGAAGACAAAAGTAAGAGTTAATGAAATAATAAACAATCTCAAATTCAGGCAAATATAATTTTCTAGCTTCAAATACAATACTGTAGACTTTTTACAAACTCAGCTGTCACAAATCGAAAGTAGACGTGAACACACACACACAGACCTACACATATACACTGTTGAGAAGGAGTTGTGTAGCTTATTGTATATGAGCTCTGTTCATTCATGTTGGTATTAGTTTTATCTATGTAAAATATTTCATCATTTGCTCTTCTATGTTAAAAAAGAACATTCCAACACAAAGTAATCCAAATATCTATTTCAAATTTTGTCTTTCACATTTTCTCTATTTCCAGGTAGACTAACACCTTAAGGGAAATATATTTTGACCAGGTAACATTCTCAGATTGCATATAGAGGTAGTCATTTTGTCCCTTGTAATACAGAATTCCTTTGGGGACTTAGATTTCTCCCAGGTGATGAGTTAATAACTCCATGAAGCCTTTGTATATAACTGCTGAAGTACAAGCCTCCTTCTTGGTATGTAGAAATGCAACTTATATTATATTATTTGCCATAATGGATATTTGCATTGTAATTTAATCTTAGAAGTAATATAATTTTGTAGCTGAAGAAACTCTATTCAACAGACACTTTTCAGAGAGGAAACCAAGGTCCAAAGCAGTGAAGTGGCTCACGCAGTTACATCGTTAGCTGATGTCACAACTGCAGAGTCTCTGTGTCCTTCTACTTTCCATGGTGTCATTTCTTGTAAGTCACTCTTCTAAACTGATGTCACCTGCTGGAGGAGAGTGTCTAGTGAGACCTTCCCTGTTCCTGAGGAAATGCCAGGAGAGCCTGTATCAAAGACCCAGGATTTCAAGTGGTGACAGTGTAAGCTCAGAGGAAAGCTGGGGGCACCATTAGAGACAGAGAGAGAGTAGGACCTTGCTCTCCATCATGACTGCTGCCCTTGAGTGGAGCCCAGAGCGGGGACAGAGCAGCACTGTTCCTCCCAGGACTGAGGGGGTCTGTGGATTTTCCCCTTTCCCTAGACAAGCCCAAGAGACTTGCTTGTAAAGTTTGCTGGAGGTGACCAGAACCTGTGTGTGAAACCTAAGCATCGGGTTTCCCCGGAAGATTTCAGAAGCACAGAATCACAGTTCTTCTCTGGAGTCAGAGCACAGCACGGCAGGAGGGGTCTCGGGATGGTTGTCTGAGAGCCCAGGAATATGGCCAGGTCACCACTTTCCCTGAATACTCCCATTCTTATAAACATTAAAATATAACCTTTGCCTTTTTATACCTCAAAGAGCTGACACATCTCAAACCTGGTACAGCATATAAAAGGTCCCCTTATAATAGAGTCCACAATTATGGAGGCTGATCTTTAAAGAATCACAGTTGTTTTGTGAAGGAAAAATACCTGCAAACTCCCATAATTTCAAACCTGACACCTGGATGAATGGAGAAAATTTGCCTTGGGAGCCTCCATTCGTTTGTCAGCCAAAGCACCTTGGATCCACAGGTCCGTTTTGCAGATATTATTGTTTTCTGTTTGAGAAACTCACCAGTGCAATGCTGCCTTCCTGTCCTCCCCAGAGGGGCCAGGTGGCTGAGACACCTGTCCATGCCGGAACCTGCCAGGGCTGGCTCTCCCTCCCTACCTCACAGATGGCTGGCCACCTGAGGAGATTCCTCTGTGGGGCAGAGCTCTCTCCCACTTATCTGCATGTTTTCTTCCTGTCAGAGATGAGATTTTCTTCTTTGCCCCCAAATTCATTCCACCTACGAAAGATAAGCATATTCAAACCTTTTGTGTTTGCTATAGCAGTTAGCCTTAATAGAAAAAATACTTTAAACTTCAAATCCTTTTTTTTAAAGAGTTCCCACTAGTTCTAATGCTTTCATTTAAAATGAAATTTCCCTGTTCTCCTCTCCCAAAAGATTCTACTTTTAAGTGTGTAATATCCTCAATCCCCATTTCAGGCCTTATATTGTATAGTCTCGTTTTTACTTGGCACTATTGACTTTCCCTTTCTTTTTGAATATCCTAACTTCTTTTTCTGCCATGAAACAATTTTTTTTCTTTCCTTCTCATGCAAAATTATCTGATTCCTTTTGAAATCTGTTCCACCAGGAGACGGATTCCATTGATCCCAGATGCATAAAGACATAACCTTACTTTGATTTCACTGAACTGGCATACAACCAACTAAACACAGTATTAATTATATAGCACCACTAAAAAATAATTTTATTGATTTATTTTTGGCTGTGCTGGGCCTTCATTGCTGTGCGGGCTTTTCTCTAGCTGTGGAGAACAGGGGCTCCTCTTTTGTTGCAGAACACAGGAACTAGGGCACACAGGCTTCAGTAGTTGTGACTCCCAGGCTCTAGAGCACAGGCTCAGTCGTTGCGGCACATGGGTTTAGCTACTCCATGGCATGTGGGATCTTCCTGGACAAGGGATTGAACCTGTGTTTCCTGCATTGGCAGGTGGATTCTTTACCACTGAGTCACCTGGGAAGCTCCAGCAACATTTTTATACAGCACCTTGACATAACCTTACAGTTGTTTCATATATGGGTAGCTTGGCTATCAAAATAAAGTCTAAATTCTTCTAGGAAAAACATATTTTTAATTTTGCTTAGCTTCTATTAAAATAGACAAATGTTTGTTGAGGTAAAAGTCTCTTTGGCTAGTAGCTTACTTATGCACTTCATGTAGAAAATCTTGAAATTATCAGACCAATGCAGATAGAAGAAATCATCATGAATACATCATCATGTAATAATTGTTTTCTTTAAATTAAGGGAAAAAATTAACTGTATTTCATTTGGTTGGAAGTAAGCCAAAGTGATCTTTGCTGTGTCAAAGGGCAATGTGTTGATATGACACTGATAATTAAAGGAATCAGTCCCTTATCTTTCATGACGGTTCTGTTTTGATGGGAATATAGAAAGTGGTATCATATTTCATGTATTTATTGTTGTTATATTAATATACAAATATATTTTACTTATCCATGTATAAATTTGTAGTATACTATATTATATACTTAATATTTTAACATATTTTCATTTGTGAGAGAAAATTTAAATTTTCCACTTAAACTTTGTTAATTCTTTGTTAACTTCTTTTCAGACAAAGAAGATATAGGGTACAATATGGAGCAAAAATTATGCTAGCCATTACTGACAAAGTACTGTGAAAAAGGACCTTCTCACTATTTATAACATCCAGAGTTATGCATTGCCACCACATATAAATATAAGAAGTGGATCTGTATTCATTATAAGCTGTAGTACATAGTGGAGAAACAACTACAAATGATAAATGAAAATTGACAATCACTTTATTTCAATATATAATCTGCAAAAGTTTCCAAAAGTCTAAGGGATGGTATTTATAGGAAGTGGCATTGCATGAAGACAATATGAAATAGTAGAAACAATACATTCTAAGTTTTTGAAATATAAAATTATCTATTTTACCTTCAGTTCCATAAAGCAATTAATCTAGTTTATGAAGTTATTACCTAATAATGGTACTTTGAAGGTTTATAAAGAAACCATTCTCTTTCTTTAAAGAACTTAAAACCTTCTGAAGTTGTCTTTATGGTTAAAACTGGCTAAAAAAATGTTTTCTCAGATAGTTCAAAGGAAAACTTCAGCAGTGTCTGCCACAAGTACATTCCACATACACAAATAGTAGAATTAGAGAAGAAATTTAACTAACTGGGGCCATGATCTTTGAAACTCCCTTAAACTCATACATTTTCTAAGCTATAAAATGTATGGATTCTATTACATTAGGATATTTTTGAAAAGTTCTTTCCAGGTTTCCAGTTCTAGAATTTTAAGTTACTGTTATTCAGTGTTTGCGTTGATCTAGAAGAAGCGAGATCAATCTTCTTTAGTAGTGGATTTTCAGTGGACTTTAGACACAGACTTAGTAGGGGTTAAGGTAGATTTGGAAATAGTTTTGAAACAGAACAGAACCCTATGGTCCTTACTCCTTCACTCCCAAGCCCTCACCTACCTTTTGTCTGTAGAAAAACGTTAGCCAAACAATAAGTTTAATCAGAGAAGTGAGAACGTGAAGAAACAAAGGAAAACAGTCCAATAAAACTAAATAATGATAGTTTAGTCATTAAGCGTAGTTAAGGACCTCTAGTTCCTCCTCAAGGGCCATAGATAGTATTCTGAGCTCATATCCTGTGAGCTGTCTTATAAATACTGAAACCCCCACCAGGTAGAAGAAGTTAATTACATTATGACCATACTGAAGCCATGACATAAGGTGCCACACTCTTGAGAACTGGCCTCAAAGAAATGACAACAAACCAACCCTGGAACTGAAGTTTAACTGTACTTAAAGCAGTCAAGATGACACTGGTCAGACCATTGATGACTAATTTCAAGATGACTGTCAGAGTCAACCGTGCTGTCTCTGCATGGAACACCTTTCTTCAGTTTATAAAAGCGCTTGCCCATTGATTGTCAGTGTGCAGGGACGTGGGTGGTGGGGAATCAACCTTTGGACAGGAATCCACCTTCCCCTCACTGTGGGTTGCCAGCATCCGATATAAAACAAACTTTCCACCACCTTGCTTTTTTATTGGCTTTTGAGCGGCAAGCAGCTGGACCCCCTTACTTTTGGTTACAGTTGCTCATTATGAGGATGGACGAAATTCTAACTCTCAGAGATTATTTGTGAGTTACCTATAAATGTAATTACAAAACATGTTAAGAAGATTGGAGTCAATGACTTGATCATTTGAAAACAGGAGAGAATATGATACCTGGTTTCTAGCCATAAACTGAGTTCTCAAAGTTCTTATTTCGTAATTAAAACAGTGATTGTCATTAAAATCCCAGTAAGGCTTCATTCTTTCATAATGTAGGAAGCTGGTGCTTTGCATCCCTTGTGCTCTCTCAGTGTAAGCGTATTGGTTTAGGGTGGAATGGGGATGAGGAACCATCTGTTTCTCTCAAGAGCAGCACTCTCTGGTTTGGCACAAGCAAAGCCATGAAACACAGGTCTCCTTGTTAAACCTATCTTTAAACATTTTGGAGGTAAAGAGAGAAAAAATGTTACCTCACCATGTCCTGTGACGAGAAAATACTTCAGAATAAACCATTTCCCTCAATAGTTTATTATGAGATCAAATCAGACCTAGAATAAATTTACAGATAATAGAGTAAAAGCATAATTGATAGTTAGTCATACCCTGGTCAATAAAACTTTAATGGTAGTGTGTGTCAGTCCTTCAGTTTTGTCCAGTTCTTTGTGACCCCATTTACTGCAGCTCACCAGGCTCCTCCGTCAATGGGATTCTCCAGGCAAGAATACTGGAGTGGGCTGCCATTTCCTTCTCCATTAATGGTGATAGTTAGAATATATCTTTTCCATCATATCAGGAGAGAAAATTTCTATTTGTGATTTTTTTAAAACTCAGTAGATCTCTTATTTTTATTTTTCAATTTTAAACACCTTTAAAAGATTAGAAATATCCTTTGAAGCTTTCAGTCTAAAATGGAAGCATCTTATATGTTTGTTTCTTTATATGTACATGATAGTATGAATGCTTGTTATTAAAAAGAAAAAGTGAGATATTTTGTCTGTTTGTTCATCCCAAGCACATAGTATCAAAACATCAATGTGTCTAATCACTTCCACACTTTTAGTATGACACCTTGTCAGAGGCAGAAAGCAGGTGGGGGGGAGTGTGTCTTGACATGAATCCACCATGCCGTGGCCAGATGTGTGATGGTTGAGTATCTTCTCTGGAGTCAAGGGTGTCTATACTGAAATTCCAACTGTCCTACTTCCCAGTGTACAATATGGGCAAGCTGCTTACCATGTTTGAGCTTCAGTGTCCTCACCTATAAGATGGTGATCATAAGAGTATGAGCATTGTAGGGTCTTTGTTAGGATTAAATGAGATAATCCACAGAAAGTACTCACATGCTACCTGGAACATAGTGATGCTCCATATTTATATGGGTTATTTGTCAATCCTTGCCAAAAGAAGAAATGCTGTCTATTGAACAATCTGAAGAACTAGTAATGGAGACAGTAATGAGTGCTGGGAAATCAGTGGCCAAATGTGTAGAAGGAAGAAGATTAGGACAAGCCTTACATTATATCTCAGTCTTCATAACTGAACAGTGAAAAAGAGGAAAACAATAGAATGGGAAAGGTTAGAGATCTCTTCAAGAAAAATGAAGATCCCAAGGGAACATTTCATGCAAGAATGGGCATAATAAAGGACAGAAACTGTAAGGACTTGACAGAAGCAGAAGAAATTAAGAAGAGGTAGCAAGGATACAAAAGAACTATACAGAAGAGGTTTTAATGACCCAGATAACCATGAAGGTGTAGTCACTCTTCTAGAACTGGACAAATGGAATGTGATGTCAAGTAGGCCTCATGAAGCATTACTATGAACAAAGCTAGTGTAGGTGACAGAATTCCTGGTGAGCTATTTAAAATCCTAAAAGATGACGCTGTTAGAGCGGTGCACTCAATATGTCAGCAAATTTGGAAAACTCATCAGTGACTACCCTAAAGTCTTTGACTATGAGGATCACAACAGACTGTAGAAAATTCTTTAAGAGGTGGGAATACCAGACCACCTTACCTGTCTCCTGAGAAACCCATATGTGGGTCAAGAAACAACAGTTGGAACCAGACATGGAAAAAAAGACTACTAGCTCCAAATTGGTGGAGAAGGCAATGGCACCCCACTCCAGAACTCTTGCCTGGAAAATCCCATGGATGGAGAAGCCTGGTGGGCTGCAGTCCATGGGGTCGTTAAGAGTCGGGCACGACTGAGCAACTTAACTTTCACTTGTCACTTTCATGCACTGGAGAAGGAAATGGCAACCCACTCCAGTATTCTTGCCTAGAGAATCCCAGGGACAGGGGAGACTGGTGGGCTGCCGTCTATGGGGTCGCACAGAGTCGGACATGACTGAAGCAACTTAGCAGCAGCAGCTCCAAATTGGGAAAGGAGTACATCAAGGCTGTATATTGTCGATCTGCTTTTTTAATTTTTATGCAGAGTACATCTGCAGAATATCAGCTGAATGAGTCACAAGTTGGAATCAAGACTGCCGGGAGAAATTTCCACAACCTCAGATGTGCAGTTGACACCACCCTAATGACAGAAACTAAAGAGGAACTAAGGAGTCTCTTGATGAAGATGAAAGAGGAGAGTAAAAAAGCTGGCTTGAATCTCACCATTCAAAATGCTAAGATCGTGGCATCCAGTCCCATTACTTCATGGCAAATAGAAGGAGAAAAAGTGGAAGCAGTGATAGATTTTATTTTCTTGGGGTCCAAAATCACTGCAGATAGTGATTGCAGCCATATAATTAAAAGACACTTGCTCCTTGGAAGGAAAGCTATGACAAAACTAGACAACGTATTAAAGAGCAGAGATAACATTTTGCCAACAAACATCCATATAGTCAAAACTACGGTTTTTCCAGTAATCACATACAGGTGTGAGAGTTAGACCATAAAGAAAGCTGAGGGTGGAAGAATTGATGCTTCTGAAGTGTAGAGCTGGAGAAGATTTTTGAGAGGAGATCAAACCAGTCAATCCTAAAGGAAATCAACCCTGAATATTCATTGAAAGAACTGATGATGAAGCTCCAGTACTTTGGTCACATGATGTGCAGAGCTGACTCATTGGAAAACACCCTGATTCTGGGAAAGACTGAGAGCAGGAAGAGAAGGGGGCAGCAGATGGTGAGATGGTTAGATAGCATCACTGACTCAATGGACATGAATTTGAGCAAATTCCAGGGGATAGTGGAGGACAGAGGACCCTAGCATGCAGCAGTCCATGGGTTCACAAAGAGTCACTTAGTGACTTAACAGCAATAAATATCTTAATCTTACTATGTTAATTATGTGGTAGAAATTTGTGGCTAGAAATTTGCCTAGTAGTTGGCCTCACACTATACATGTGAACTTTCTGATTTCACCTGACGACTTCAAGAGGGCCAACGACACTGGTAAACATAAAAATGGGAGCTTTTAGTTCAAGTTCAACTAGTGGCTTCTCATTCTCTGCCCTCCGCATTCCCCAATCATGTTTTCTACAGTGGAATTTCCTTTTGGTCTCTTCCCATTGCTCCAAACAGACTTGTAGGTAAAGTCCCATGTCTCTGGGTTGGTATTCAAAGTGCTTTATAATCTGGTCCAGAATTTTACCAGATGCATCCACCATGTCTTCCCATAGCAATAGCAGTTCAGCCAAACAGAGTTCTTTGCCATGCCCTCAAATCCCTCTCATTCCCCCATTTCACACCTTCCCGCATGTTCTTTCCTCTTTCTGTGTGAGCATGTTACTCACTCTTCAAACTCCAGTCCCTGTCAACTCTCTCATGAAGTATTGCTTACTCATGCCAGAAGAGTGGTCATCTTTTATAAATTCTTGCCTCAATTTTTTCTTGTCCCACAGTTTTCAAATTTTTAACTGGAATCCCTGTAAGAAATACATTTTCATTGGCACACATTTCATTCATACATACACACCACACACACACTCTCTCTCTCTCTCTCCTAAACAAAAGCTTCATGAAACAATACTTACTCTCATTATTTACAAAACTACTCTAATGTTGTCTCTTTTCTCCTTCATTTGGGGAAGAAGATCTAACTGCAATGCATTAAATAGATTTAAATTTCTCTTTAATTGTTTAATAACCCAAAGTTTGAGAAACACTGTTATACACATTTCAAACAGAGTATTTTTTGTTATTTGTTGTGTACAGACTTATTCCCTACCATATTAAAGCTCCTTAAGTGTGATACTGTTTGGTACAACATAAAGTCTTTCACTGTATTTAACTATGCTTTTCATATTGGCTACCAGTAAGTGTGCAGAAGCAAAAAGGAAAGAAGGAAAGAATGAAGTAGGAAGGGAGAAAAGAAATATGAAAATTATCTCTGGAGTTGTGGGTTGAAAGATAGAAATCATTCAAGCTATTTACAGATGAAATTCCCATCCAAGTAGTATATGCTTCTTTGAATAACTTCTTCTTCAATCTCAATTTAAACTTAGAAATTAGTATTATATAATGGACTCTAGGACAAAAACAAAATGACTAATTAATAGAGCAAAGGTAACTTCATATGTGCCGTGTTCCTTTTATCTGCTAGATATTGCAAGGCAGGAGGGGAGGGTAGTAAGACCAAGGGTGTGAATGTATCTCCAGAGGTGAAAAAAGCTTTGATTTTGTTTCAGTAAAGCCTGTGAAAAGGCAATGTTGTTGTTTCTGTGTGTACAGTACATATCAGTATATGCTGAACATGTCAAACAATTTCTGTGAGCTCTTTGTAAACAAAGTCAGAGCTAGGCACTAACACTCCCAAGCCCCTCAAATCTATAAAACGAAACAGGAAGAACACTCTTATCTCATGACATCTCAAATATTGCTTTTCACTGACTTTCAAGATTATTGTTTTTTCCTCAAATTCAAAGAGGAAAATTTTGGACCAAATTTAAATTTGACAAGTTATACGAATGACAAACATTTACTGTAATGACATACCCAATTTGGCTGGAGTTTGAACATAAGTTTTTTTTCTTCAGAGTCTACCCTCTTATCAACATGTATTTCTCTGACTCTATATACAACTGACCTTTGAATAACTTGTGTTTGATCTACTTGGATCCACTTATATGATTGTATGTTTGTGTGTATGTGTGCTTACTCATGTCCAACTCTTTGCAACCCCATGGGCTGTACTGCCACCAGGCTCCTCTGTCCATGGGATTTTCCAGGCAAGAATACTGGAGTAGGTTGCCATTTCCCTCTTCAGGGGATCTTCCTGACCCAGGGATCAAACTTGCACCTCTTGTGTCTCCTTCATTGGCAGGAAGACTATTTACCACTGCACCACCTGGGAAACCCCATATCCTTGTATAAATGTTAAAAAATCACAATAATATTATGTGAAACAAATCTTTCCATACATCACTGAGAAGTCCGACATGCTTCACTTTAAAAACTAATATTGCAATGGAAGTTTTAAGAGTTATTGTAAGACAGTGACTTTCTGTTGCCAAAAATAATTATTATGAATAAATATATAATATATATAACATTGTATTATCTTCACTTCTGTGCTTTTGATTATTGCAATGGAGAGAAATAAATCATTTTAAAAGGCAGATTTATGGTGGCTCATCACCAAGAATTTAGACTTGCAGCAATTGTTGAATTTTTTAATCTATAGTCTACTAATATATTCCAAAGAGACAATAAATTTACATATATATTAGACACACACACATATATCTATATCTATCAATCTATCTATGTCTATATATGTATATACAGAGAGAGAGAGAAAGGGGAGAGGAGAGAAAGGAGAATGCTATGTCCCAGGTAGAAATGTCCCAGGTACTGAGATTTTAGTATTTAGTAACTTTGGCTACCTCATGCGAAGAGTTGACTCATTGGAAAAGACCCTGATGCTGGCTGGGAGGGATTGGGGGCAGAAGGAGAAGGGGGCGACAGAGGATGAGATGGCTGGATGACCTCACTGACTCGATGGACATGAGTTTGGGTGAACTCTGGGAGTTGGTGATGGACAGGGAGGCCTGGTGTGCTGTGATTCATGGGGTCGCAAAGAGTCAGACACGACTGAGTGACTGAACGGAACTGAACAATAACTTGCTATAAAAACACTTGGTGAACACTGCCCAGAGAGTATTTGTTTAATTATTTCACCTGACAATGTTACTTTAGTTGGCTTAATTGACAAACTTACACATGTATTCCTCACTAGTTTTGTAAGATATTATTTTCTTTCAGAATCACAGACTGCTCCTGCAACCATCTTAAAAATTCATGCCATTGGTGAGAAGCTGATGGAGTTAATGAATGAATACTGAACTCAAGGTTGAATTCTTTTACAATTAGAAAATTAATTCCAAAACCATACATAGAGTTTATTTTGTTTAAATATACTAGAATGTTTATCGGCAAAATAAATGTAACTTTTAATGAAACTGCCTTAACGTAGTTTATTTTTTTCAGAAGTCTCAACTACAACCACTCTACTATCAACAACTTCTAAAATAAATACAATTTCACCAACAATAAATACAAGAACATCATCAAATGCTGAGAAATCAACAGGTGAAATATCCATTGAAGGTAGGATTAATTTTTCATGAAATTTACTCTAACTTTAACAATAAAATTATCACCCATATAATTTAATCATAGGAAAATGATTTGGAAATCTTGTATCTTTGGTATGAAAATCTTGGTTATTTCCCTATTTTGAAATGTATGTGTTATTTTGGGTTGAATACAGAGCCACGAGATCATAGTGGATTTCTTTTTTTGGATCACTTCTTGTTTGAGAATGATCTTATTGTGAGGTTTATGGGGGAGCTTGGTGGGCTGCCATCAGTGGGGTCGCACAGAGTCAGACACGACTGAAGTGACTTAGCAGCAGCAGCATGCATACAAAGTTTATTTTTAGAGAAGAAAAATTATCATTTCTCAGTCACAAAAATATCTTTCTAACTATTCCAGTTCCCCACTTAAGCAGCACAGCTAACATGGTGGAGCTGTATTAAAAATAGTCTGATTTTGCTAGTTACATTGGGATGATAATAGATATAATCAGTAAATTTCAGTAGCAGTGTCATCACTATGGTTACTGGGCTGAGTGACACCTGTATCATGTTTCATGGCTCTTGGTATTAAAGAGAATTACCTTATCATCCATGAAAAATACAATGAGCCATTAGGATCATTCAGTTAAAAACTCAAGAGATCATTAACCCAGCACATAATGAATTGACCATCCTGAAAAAATCATAAAGTGAGGCATACCATTCAGGTCCAGTAATCAGTGGAGCAGGGGAAATAGAAATGTTTATTGATTACCTATGGGCAGAAATATAGCTAGCATGCTAATGTCACAGAAGGACCTAAAAATCATGTAATCGAATAAACTGAAATCTCCACTGCTGTCTTTCTTGCCCTCCTATTCCTCATTTAACCTCCATTCTAAGACATACGGAAGATTGATAAGGGCTAGTTCACTGGACTTGAATGTGATGGTGATACTCAAGAGAAAAGAGGTATTATGAATACAGTTCATTGTTTCCAAACTGTCTGGTTCTAATGTGAAACCAAACCAACCCTTAGAACTACTTTACCAAACTAAGAGACAGTATTACATTACATATTAAGGGTATCACAGGGGATTTATTCTCAAAATGTGGTACAATCTGCATTACCAACTAAGGGAAACTCCAAATGACAGTCGGGGAGCCAGGGACCATGAGACCTTCAACCAACACTCCACAGGCTGAATTATTTCATTTTTTATTTTAATTTTTACAAAGCATCTCTCTCTCTCTCCATATATATATCAGTTCAGTTCAGTTCAGTCGCTCAGTCGTGTCCAACTTTTTGCGACCCCATGAATCACAGCATGCCAGGCCTCCCTGTCCATCACCAACTCCCAGAGTTCACTCAAACTCATGTCCATCGAGTTGGTGATGCCATCCAGCCATCTCATTCTCTGTGGTCCCCGTTTCCTCCCGCCCCCAATCCCTCCCAGCATCAGAGTCTTTTCCAGTGAGTCAACTCTTCGCATGAGGTGGCCAAAGTATTGCAGTTTCAGTTTTAGCATCAGTCCTTCCAATGAACACCCAGGATTGATCTCCTCTAGAATGGACTGGATGGATCTCCTTGCAGTCCAAGGGACTCTCAAGAGTCTTCTCCAGCACCACAGTTCAAAAGCATCAATTCTTTGGTGATCAGCTTTCTTCACAGTCCAACTCTCACATCCATACATGACCATGGGAAAAACCATAGCCTTGACTAGACGGACCTTGGTTGGCAAAGTAATGTCTCTGCTTTTTAATATATAGATGTGTATATTTTTATATAAAGATATATATATACATAAAATCCCTATCTCTATCTCCCTTCAATCTCTCTGAGTTGCCAAATGAGTGCTGGTTTAAAATTGTTTGATTTTAATAAAACTTATTACTTTTGCAAGCAATAGTGTGAAAACGTTAGTCACTCAGTCATATCCTACTCTTTGCAATGCCATGGACTGTACCCTGCCAGGTTCCTCTGTCCATGGAATTCTCCAGGCTAGAATACTGGAGTGGGTAGTCATTCCCTTTTCCAGGGGATCTTCCTGACCCAGGATTCAAACCTGCATCTCTCACATTGCAGACAGATTCTTTACCATCTGAGTCACCAGGAAAGACATTGTAATCAATAATATGCCCCAAAAGAACCAGAAAATAGAGAAGGTAAGTGCGGATGTTGCACGAAGCCCCCAAAAGTTAAAGTTCCACAGTTTTTCTGTTAACTACTTGGAACTTATGCTTCTTCTAAGTGGGAAGATCCCTAGCATGTCTACAATGGTCTAGGATGAATAGCACTGTCTGAATAATAATACAAGTCCTGACCACTATGGTAAGTGATCACGATAGGGTGGAGGTGGAGGTTTCACTGAAAGAATCCAGAGTTGTTTTCACTTGAAAGAGAAACTCTATACCTACTCATGTGAAACATAATGGGGGAGACCTTTACATCAACTTTACCTTTGGTGGCTCCTGTCGAGGGACACTTGATAGAACAGTTGAAATCATGTGTACACACACACACAAACACACATTTCTCCTAATTCCTTTTGAGGGACATTTTTACTGCTTTAAATTACCCATGTAATAAAAACTAAACTAATCTGTCTGTGTTTTTCAATAGTTGTCCAAGTAAGTTTTAAATTATTCACATTCAATTATAAAAATGGTAATAGAACAGAATAGTTTTTCTTTTTTTTAATTTTTATTATAAAGGTATCCATGCTGCTACTGCTAAGTCGCTTCAGTCATGTCCGACTCTGTGCGACCCCATAGACGGCAGCCCACCAGGCTCCCCCGTCCCTGGGATTCTCCAGGCAAGCACACTGGAGTGGGTTGCCATTTCCTTCTTCAATGAGTGAAAGTGAAAAGTGAAAGTGAAGTAGTTCAGTCGCGTCGGACTAGTAGCGACCCCATGGACTGTAGCCCACCAGGCTACTCAGTACATGGGATTTTCTAGGCAAGAGTACTGGAGTGGCTTGCCATTGCCTTCTCCAAAAGGTACCCATATGTACCCACAAATAAAGAATACTGTAGTTCATCTCTCAGAATCAATAATCATCAAGTTTTTACCCCATTTGTTTCATTTTTCTTTTTCTTTCTCCTTCTTTCCATCCTTCCGCCATCCCTTCTTTCCCTCTTTCCTGCTTTGTACCTCCCTCTTTTCCTTCCTTCCTGCTTCTTTTCTTCCTTTATTCTCTCTCTCTCTGTATTTTGCTTTTGGATATTTTGAAGGCAATTCAGACTGTATGCCATTTTACCTCTGCACACTAAGAGTGCATCACAAAAAATAAGAACATTTATTACAAAGCTACAGTGTCATTATCAAATTTCCCAAATTAATAGTAATTAATTAGTATCACTTAAAATCCATTTCAAAGGGCTTTAAAGGTTAAAATCTAGTAACTGTGAATAGAACAGTGGGAGAAAGAAGGAAATGAGTACCTTCTGGGGTCTCTGAAGAAACCAGCTGAAAGAATGATGGTAGAGAAGAGATGAAAAAGGAAAGAGATTCTGCTGTCCCCAAACTACTGGGATCCAGGATGAGAAACAGAAAGTCTGGCCTGATGGAAGAGATGGGTGAAGACATCAGGCAGCTGGGGGTCCACTGCACTTGAAGGAAAATGAGGGAGCAACAGTGGAGAAGAGAAAGGAACTCCTTCTTATCTGATTCACTTGATCACCACTTGTATATTAAGGGCATAAGTTAGTTGGACTTAATATATTGATATTGCCTGTGTTCCTAAAAACAATATACTTAATATACAAATAAGGAATATACATTGGAAGAACTGATGCTGAAGCTGAAGCACCAATACTTTGGCCACCTGATGTGAAGAGCCAACTCATTGGAAAAGACTCTGATGCTAGGAAAGATTGAAGGCAAATGGAGCAGGGGGCAGCATAGGATGAGATGATTAGATAGCATCCCTGACTCAGTGGACATGAATTTGAGCAAACTTTGATAACTAGGGGAGGACAGAGAAGCCTGGCATACTACAGTCCATGAAGTCTCAAAGAGTGGGACACAACTTAGTGACTAAACAACAACAAAGAAGACCATGGAAAATCTGCCTCAAATTCTCATATTCTAACCAATGTATCAGGATATATGGCCTTCTCTTTTCAGGCTTGTGAGGAGTTTTATATGTTGTCTCATTCTTCAAAGTAACCACTTTTAAATTATATAATAATACCGTAAAAAGTATATCTATAGTGAAATCATTTTTATTCCCCATTCCTCACGGCTACCAAGGTCATTTTAAACATAAAGGATTTACCGAAAAATACAACATGGAGAAACATTTTTATTTTCATTTTAAGCTGTCCCAATCAGATTTTCTTCTTAAAAGTCAAAAGATAGTTGATTTAAACGTTCATGTTTATCTAAAATATGTACATTTTTTTCCCTTATGACAATGGCAGAAATTCTATCATCAGAAAAATGGAAAATGTGCAGCCAAGATGGGAATCCTTGCAGTGAAGTATTTAGTCACGGTGGCACTAGTGCTGATAGAGCTTTGCCCAGAGCAGGCTTGTTTTCAGTTTACCCAATTAGAGAGATGGGATTTGATCTATTTCTAGATCTGTATCACATGCTTTGCCTATTTTGTTCAAAGGCCAAATGGCCAGGGTTAAAATCAACATTTGGTCAACACTGAAAGTCATCATTATAAAAGGAACTTTTAAAAATAAACCTGCAATTTCATTATTAAAATGTAGTTATTATTCAACATTTTAAAAACACTTTATAGTCAGATATTTTAATAAGCTGAATCATAATGCAGAAATAAAAATTCTCTGCACAGATACTGCAAATTTTTGATACTAAATAGACATTCAGTTTCAACTGAGGTCAGTAGAGAGACCAGGGATTTTTGGCCATTTCTTCCCTCTAGGAGGCCAGTTGTGGTGGTGTTTAAGATGCACTTTCACTCTAGAAACAAAGATAAAACTATAAAGAACAGACTTTCAAAAGGCATTCTTGTAAATTTTCTTGTGTGGTTAATGGGGAAAAAATAGACTTGGGGACCACATTTTTCTCCATATCTTTATCGTTTATCCATAGTCTTTGTATTCTTTGTGAAGTCTGAATTTAACTTGAACTACTTGGGATATCGCTGTTACTTTTCTTTTTCCTTTTTATAAAATTTCAAAGTGGTAAAGGTGATATTTTGCTTGTAGTTTATCTTCACAAGTTATGACATGTTCCAAAATTAGACACTTTCTTAAAACCCTGTGTTCTAAATGGAATTAAACACAACTCTAAAAGGTTATTTTGGAAAATATTATGAATGATAGTTTACTAAACCACTTTTCACAGAGTAGAATTATATTCTTATGATTTAATCTTTTATAAACATTTGTTGACTCAAAATGATGTATCTCTAAAAGATATACATAGCTATGCATGTTAAGTCATTTCAGTCATGTCTGACTCTTTGCTACCCTGTGGACTGTAGCTGACCAGGCTCCTCTGTCCATGGAATTCTCCAGACAAGAATATTGGAGTGGGTTGCCATGTCTTCCTCCAGGGGATCTTCCAGGGAATCTTCCTGACCCAGGGATCAAACCCACGTCTCCTGCATCTTCTGCACTGCAAGCAGATTCTTTACCCACTGAGCCATCTGGGAAGCCCCAAATATAGATATAATCTCTTAATGTTCGTATTAAATTCAGTCTATTTCTTTGGTTAACTATTATATAGTATTATTAATTTTGTGCATATAATTGACAGACATAACAATCTCCATTAGATATTGCAACACTTTAATTTTGCAATAATAAAGATGCATCTGTACTTCAGAATTTTAACATTCTTAGCACAGGAAAATAATTTTACTTAAAATGCTTACCCATATTTTAAAATGAATATTTATATATTAATAATAAATCTAAAATACACTAAGCCTTTTTATATCATGGATATTGTTATAGTGACTGTATATAGAGATCATCAGCTTCATCACAAGATCACTGTTCACACACAAGTTCAGGAACATCAGAAATGTACAACCACTTAGCTCTTCTATTTTCAAAAGGCCAAGATGAAACAGAAGCCAAATAGATTTCTGATGAATACTTGAGCCAAAGCTCAAATTTGTTCCATCTCTTCCCACTATCAAACATGACAGGTATAAAACAAAAAGATCCAGAACTTCAGAAACTCAAAGATGAAACACATTTTTTCTATTTACCATTATGTGTCCTAATTATTTCCTATAATCATCTCTGTGCCTTGGATTTTCAAGCAGTAAATGAAATATATGCCAATAAAACATAATGACACAATGATAATCATTGTGTAAAAATTAATTATAGGAGTTTGCAGATTCCTTTATTATTTACAGTAAGAATTTAATTAAGGTTATTACTGATACCAAGAATAGTAATGAAGTGAAAACAAAGGTACTATGTTTGGCTGGAGGGTACACTTAATTTATATTTTTGACATCCTTAACCTTAAAAAACACACAAAAAATCTTTACCTTAAGGTATTGGGATCATGTGAGTGGACAATGCAAAATCTCAAACCTAACTTTCAGCGATAAGATTTCTGTTGTTGGTTTCTTCTTTTACAGTTATAACCACATATGAGTGTAGAAAACTTTTAGATAGTCTCAATTGGTCTCCGCATAATAATGCACAGAATCTGCCTATTACAGTCACTTTCTGTTGCTGCTGCTGCTGCTAAATCACTTCAGTCGTGTCCGACTCTGCAACCCCATAGACAGCAGCCTACCAGGCTCCTCCATCCATGGGATTTTCCAGGCAAGAGTACTGGAGTGGGTCGCCAGTGCCTTCTCTGTTTCCGTTGCTAAAATAACCTATATACCCTAATAAGCAGTGAAAAAAGAGGAGTGAGCAATAAAACAAACCTTCACCGCCTGCTTAGAGTTGTTGGTCCTCAGCAACCCTCTCAAGATCTTATCTTCCTCTTATGGTTCCCTCCTGTATTCCAATATACAACTCCAGCCACTTTAGCCTTGAAAACTTTCCCTGGACCAGGGTTTTAAAGTATCACCTAAACTGTACAGAGCTAAATAGTTCCTCCCTCAAGCATATCATACATATATATATATATATATATATATATATATATATATATAAAGAACCAAGATTTTATAAATGTCACATAGTAAAAGTAGAGCTTGTGCCCTATTCGCAAAAGGACATTCTAACATGCTTTAAGAAAAAAGGGAGGCTGTCTTTTCACCTTACTTATAGTTTCCTTTGCTGTGCAGAAGCTTTTGATTTTAATTAGGTCCCATTTGTTTATTTTTGCTTATATTTCCAATATTCTGAGAGGTGGATCTTGGAGGATCTTGCTGTGATTTATGTTGGAGAGTGTTTTGCCTATGTTCTCCTCTAGGAGTTTTATAGTTTCTGGTCTTACATTTAGCTCTCTAATCCATTTTGAGTTTATTTTTGTGTATGGTGTTAGGAAGTATTCTAGTTTCATTCTTTTACAAGTGGCTGACCAGTTTTCCCAGCACCATTTGTTAAAGAGACTATCTTTTCTCCATTTTATATTCTTGCCTCCTTTGTCAAAGATAAGGTTTCCATAGGTGTGTGGATTTATCTCTGGGCTTTCTATTTTGTTCCATTGATCTATATTTCTGTCTTTATGCCAGTACCATACTGTCTTGATGACTGTGGCTTTGTAGTAGAGCCTGAAGTCTGGCAGGTTGATTCCCCCAGTTCCATTCTTCTTCCTCAAGATTGCTTTGGCTATTTGAGGTTTTTTGTATTTCCATACAAATTGTGAGATTATTTGTTCTAGTTCTGTGAAAAATATTGTTGGTAGCTTGATAGGGATTGCATTGAATGTATAAATTACTTTGGGTAGTATACTCATTTTTACAATATTTATTCTTCCAATCCATGAACACGGTATATTTCTCTATCTGTTAGTGTCCTCTTTGATTACTTTCACTAGTGTTTTATAGTTTTCTATGTACAAGTCTTTTGTTTCCTTAGGTAGATGTATTCCTAAGTATTTAATTCTTTTCGTTGCAACAGTGAATGGAATAGTTTCCTTAATTTGGAAAAGACAGCCTTCAGAATGGGAGAAATTAATAGCAAATGAAGCAAGTAACAAAGTTTAATCTCCAAAATATACAAGCAGCTCCTGCAGCTCAATTCCAGAAAAATAAACGACCCAATCAAAAACTGGGCCAAAGAACTAAACAGACATCTCTCCAAAGAAGACATAAAGATGGCTAACAAACACATGAAAAAGTGCTCAACATCCGTCATAATCAGAGAAATGCAAATCAAAACCACAATGAGATACCATTTCACACTAGTCAGAATGGCTGCTATCCACAAGTCTACATGCAATAAATGCTGGAGAGGGTGTGGAGAAAAGGGAAACCTCTTACACTGTTGGTGGGAATGCAAACTAGTACAGCCACTATGGAGAACAGTGTGGAGATTCCTTAAAAAACTGGAAATAGGACTGCCATATGATCCAGCAATCGCACTCCCGGGCATACACACCAAGGAAACCAGAATTGAAAGAAACACATGTACTCCAATGTTCATTGCAGCACTGTTTATAATAGTGAGGACATAGAAGCAACCTAGATGTCCATCTGCAGATGAATGGATAAGAAAGCTTTGGTACATATACACAATGGAGTATTTTTCAACCATCAGAAAGAATGCATTTGTATCATTTCTAATGAGGTGGATGAAATTGGAGCCTATTATACAGAGTGAAGTAAGCCAGAAAGAAAAACATCAATACAGTATACTAATGCATATATATGGAATTTAAAAAGATGGTAACCTTAACCCTGTATACGAGACAGCAAAAGAGACATAGGTGTATAGAACAGTCTTTGGGACTCTGTGGGAGACGGTGAAGGTGGGATGATTGGGGAGAATGGCACTGTAGAATGTATATTATCATATGTGAAATGAATCACCAGTCCAGGTTCGATGCATGATACAGGATGCTCAGGGCTGGTGCACGGGGATGACCTAGAGGGAGGATATGGGGAGGAGGGAGGTGGGAGGGGGGTTCAACAGGGGAAACACATGTACACCCGGGGAAGATTCATGTCAATGTATGGCAAAACCAACCAATATATTAATGTAAATTAATTTGCCTCCAATTAAAAAGAAAGAAAAGAAAAAAAGGAATGCTATTATGAGTAGCAAATCAGTCAGTTGTGTTCACTACTTAAAGGAGATCTTTTTCTTTATCCCTCTATCCTGTATGAGTGCCATCTTCCGTGACACAGCATTTACTACATGCCTACTCTGTGCCAGGAATTGTTTTTCATGGTAACATAGGTTACAAAGATGACTAAAGGCCAGCTGGAGCATGTGGTGGCTGCAGGGAGTGGGAGAAGGAGCACGGAAAAAAAACAAAATGACTAAGAGTTAGCTACTGCCCTCCAAATCCTTGGAGATGGCCTTGAACAGAGTGGGAATTCAATGTTTCATAAATGAAAAAAATTAATTACAAGAGTTTTCAAATTCCTTTATTATTTATGGTTATTAGAAGTTTCAAAGTCACAACTAAGTAAAATAAAATTAAACGTTATTTTGGAGAGAAAAATCACATTACTTCTAGGTCCTGTTGACCAAGTAGTCTTTCTCACCAGGAAAAATAAAATGATTTTAAATAATTTACTTTTATAACTTTTTTGCATGTTTCAAAATACCCAAGTAACAATCTGCAATAGAAATCTGCTTTGGAGGCCTGTTATACAAAAGTGTGTGTGAAATGTGTGTGTGTGTCTGTGTGTGTCTTTGTGTGTTTACTGGGCCACCTAAGCTTTCAGCAATTATATGCTTAAGGTGGACAAAAATGGTAAATGGAGAAAGTAAAGCTACAAAAAAGTTTCAGTTCTGTTCAGTCGCTCAGTCACGTCCGACTATTTTCGAACCATGGACTGCAGCATGCCAGGCTTCCCTGTCCATCACCAACTCCTGGAGCTTACTCAAACTCATGTCCATTGAGTCAGTGACGCCATCCAACCATCTCATCCTCTGTCGTCCCCTTCTCCTCCTGCCCTCAATCTTTCCCAGCATCACGGTCTTTTCCAAGGAATCAGTTCTTTGCATCAGGTGGCCAAAGTATTGGAATTTCAGCTTTAGCATCAGTCCTTCCAATAAATATTCAGGACTGATTTCCTTTAGGATGGACTGGTTGAATCTCCTTGCTGTCCAAGGAACTCTCAAGAGTCTTCTCCAACTCCACAGTTCAAAAGCATCAGCTCTTCAGTGCTCGGCTTTCTTTACAGTCCAACTCTCACATCCATACATGACTACTGGAAAAACCATAGTTTTGACTAGATGGACCTTTGATGGTAAAGTAATGTCTCTGCTTTTTAATATGCTGTCTATGTTGGTCAGATCTTTTCTTCCAAGGAGCAAGCATCTTTTAATTTCACAGCTGCAGTCACCATCTGCAGTGATTTTTGAGCCCAAAATAATAAAGTCTCACACTGTTTCTGCTGCTTCCCCATCTATTTGCCATGAAGTGATGGGACCAGGTGCCATGATTTTAGTTTTCTGAATGTTGAGTTTTAAGCCAACTTTTTCACTCTTCTCTTTCACTTTCATCAAGAGGTTCTTTAGTTCTTCTTCACTTTCTATCATAAGGGTGATGTCATCTGCATATCTGAGGTTATTGATATTTCTCCCAGCAATCTTGATTCCAGCTTGTGCTTCATCCAGCCCAGCATTTCTCATGATGTACTCTGCATATAAGTTAAATAAGTAGGGTGGCAATATACAGCCTTGATGTACTCCTTTCCCGATTTGGAACCAGTCTGTTGTTTCATGTCCAGTTCTAACTGTTCCTTCCTGATCTGCATACAGATTTCTCAGGAGGTAGGTCAGGTGGTCTGGTATTCCCATCTCTTTCAGAATTTTTCACAGTTTGTTGTGATTCACACAGCCAAAGGCTTTGGTAAAATCAATAAAGCAGAAGTAGATGTTTTTCTGGAACTCTCTTGCTTTTTCAAGATCCAATGGATGTTGGCAATTTGATCTCTGGTTCCTCTGCCTTTTCTAAATCCATCTTGAATGTCTGGAAGTTCTCGGTTCACATACTGTTGAAAACTGGCTTGGAGAAATTTGAGCATTACTTTGCTAGCATGTGAGATGAATGAGTGCAATTGTGTGGTAGTTTGAACATTCTTTGCCATGGCCTTTCTTTGGGATTGGAATGAAAACTGACCTTTTCCAGTCCTATGGCCACTGCTGCATTTTCCAAATTTGCTGGCATATTGACTGCAGCACTTTCACAGCATCATCTTTTAGGATTTGAAATAGCTCAACTGGAATTCCATCACCTCCACTAGCTTTGTTTGTAGTGATGTTTCCTAAGGCCCACTTGACTTCACATTCCAGGATGTCTGGCTCTAGGTGAGTGATCATGCCATCGTGATTATCTGGGTCGTGAAGATCTTTTTTGTATACTTCTTCTGTGTATTCTTGCCACCTCTTCTTTTATCTTCTGCTTCTGCCTTGAGGAGATACCCCAGGTCCAAGGGCAAAGGAAAAGCTCCAGTAAGATGGTAGGAGTGGTGAAATTGTGATTAGAATGAAACCCCATACCCACCGGAGACACTCAGAGGCTCAAACAAACCTTGTGCACACCAGGACCCAGGGATCCCACAGAGACTGAGACAGAGCTGTGCTTGAGTGTCTCCTGCAGAGGTATGAGACAGCAGCGGACTTTTGCATGGGCAGGGGCTCTGGGTGCAGCAGATCTGGGTATGGCATAAGCTCTCTTGGAGGAGGCCACCATTAACCCCACCATAGAGCTGCCAGAACTTAGGACTGGGGAAACAGATAACTTGGAGGGCACAAACCTTGTGCGCACCAGGACCCAGGAGAAAGGAGCAGTGAACCTACAGGAGACTGACCTAGACTTGCCCATGAGTGTCTAGGAGTCTCCGGTGGTGGCATGGGTTGGCGGTGGCCTGCTGCAGGGCTGGGGGCACTGAGTGTAGCAATGCATTCATGGGACCTTTTGAAGGAGGTCGCCATTATCTTCATTACCTCCACCATAGTTTGGCCCCAGGTAAATAACAGGGAGAGGACACAGCCTCACCCATCAATAGAAAATTTGATTAAAGATTTCTGAGCATGGCCCCGCCCATCAGAACAAGACCCAGTTTCCCCCTCTGTTAGTCTCTCCCTTCAGGAAGCTTCCATAAGCCTCTTATCCTTCTCCATCAAAGGGCAGGCAGACTGAAAACCACAATCACAGAAAACTAACCAATCTGATCACATGGACCAGTTCAGTTCACTTCAGTCACTCAGTCGTGTCCGACTCTCCGTGACCCCATGAATCACAGCACGCCAGGCCTCCCTATCCATCACCAGCTCCCGGAGTACACTCAAACTCATGTCCACAGAGTCGGTGACGCCATCCAGCCATCTCATTCTCTGTCGTCCCCTTCTCCTCCCGCCCCCAACCTTTCCCAGCATCAGAGTCTTTTCCAGTGAGTCAACTCGTCGCATGAGGTGGCCAAAGTATTGCAGTTTCAGTTTTAGCATCAGTCCTTCCAATGAACACCCAGGATTGATCTCCTCTAGAATGGACTGGTTGGATCTCCTTGCAGTATAAGGGACCCTCAAGAGTCTTCTCCAACACCACAGTTCAAAAGCATCGATTCTTCAGCGATCAGCTTTCTTCACAGTCCAACTCTCACATCCATACATGACCACGGGAAGAACCATTGCCTTGACTAGACGGACCTTGGTTGGCAAAGTAATGTCTCTGCTTTTTAATATACTATCTAGGTTGGTCATAACTTTCCTTCCAAGGAGCAAGCGTCTTTTAATTTCATGGCTGCAATCAGCATCTATGAAACTCTATGAAACTATGAGCCATGCCATGTAGGGCCACCAAAGATGGACGGGTCATGGTGGAGAGTTCTGACAAAACATGATCCACTATAGAAGGGAATGGCAAACTACTTCAGTATTCTTGCCTTGAGAACCTCATTAACAGTAAGAAAAGGCAAAAAGATAGAACACTGAATAATGAACTTCCCAGGTTTGTAGGTGCCCAATATGCTACTGGAGATTGGTGGAGAAATAACTCCAGAAAGAATGAAGAGATGGAGCCAAAGCAAAAACAACACACAGTTGTGGATGTGACTGGTGATAGAAGCAAGGTTCGATGCTGTAAAGAGCAATATTGCATAGGAACCTGGAATGTTAGATCCATGAATCAAGGCAAATTGGAAGTGGTCAAACAGGAGATGGCAAGAGTGAACATGGACATTTTAGGAATCAGCAAACTAAAATGGACTAGAATAAGTGAATTTAACTCAGATGACCATTTTATCTACCACTGTGGGCAAGAATCCCTTAGAAGAAATGGAGTAGCCCTCATAGTCAACAAAAGAGTCCGAAATGCAGTACTTGGATGCAATCTCAAAAACGACAGAATGATCTCTGTTCATTTCCAAGACAAACCATTCAATAGCACAGTAATCCGAGTCTATGCTCTGACCAGTAATGCTGAAGAAGCTGAAGTTGAATGGGTCTATGAAGACCTACAAGAATTTCTAGAACTAACAGCCCCCCAAAATGTCCTTTTCATTATAGAAGACTGGAATGCAAAAGTAGGAAGTCAAGAAATGCCTGGAGTAACAGGTAAATTTGACTTTGGAACACAGAATAAAGCAGGGCAAAGGATAATAGAATTTTGCCAAGAGAACCCACTGGTTATAGCAAACACCCTCTTCTAACAACACAAGAGAAGACTCTACACATGGACATCACCAGATGGTCAACACCGAAAACAGACTGATTATATTCTTTGCAGCCAAAGATGGAGAAGCTCTATACAGTCAGCAAAAACAAGACTAGGAGTTGACTGTGGCTCAGATCATGAACTAGCCAAATTCAGACTTAAACTGAAGAAAGTAGGGAAAACCATTAGACCATTCAGGTATGACATAAATCAAATCCCTTATGATTATACAGTGTATGTGGGAAATAGATTCAAGGGATTAGGTCTGATAGATAAAGTGCCTGAAGAACTATGGACAGAGGTTCGTGACATTGTACAGGAGGCAGGGATCAAGACCATCCCCAAGAAAAAGAAGTGTAAAAAGGCAATGTGGTTGTCTGAGGAGGCCTTACAAATAGCTGTGTAAAGAAGAGAAGCAAGAGGTAAAGGAGAAAAGGAAAGATATATCCATTTGAGTGCAGAGTTCCAAAGAATAGCAAGAAGAGATAAGAGAGCCTTCCTTAGTGATCAATACAAAGAAACAGAAGAAAACAATAGAATGGGAAAGACTAGATCTCTTCAGAAAATTAGAGATACCAAGGGAATATTCATGCAAAGATGGGCTCAATAAAGGACAGAAAAGTTATGGATCTGACAGAAGCAGCAGATATTAAGAAGAGGTGGCAAAAATACACAGAAGAACTATACAAAAGTTTACCCAGTATCTTTTTTTTTTTTCTGTTGTTTGTTTGCTGTGTGGTAACTTACACGTGGCTCACCATGGTTGCAGACTCTGAATTACAGTTCTCTTTTGATTCCAGTATCTATAGAAAGATTTTCACCTTCAAATTAAACTTACTTTTATTTACTCTTTGACCAGTGAGATGAAATTGTAACTAATAATAATGTCATCTGTCTTATCAAATTAGGAACTTCCAGCAAGGCAATCACACAAATGCCTCATCCGTCAATACCATCTCCAGTAACTCCCAAAGCTAAAGATGATGGTGAGTAATGGCCATTTGTTTTGCCACCAATTTTCTTTTATCATTCACATACTATAATATTCAGTATTCCATTCAGTGAGTTTTAGTATATTCACAAGCTTATGTAATCACCTGGGACATTTTCATCACCCCTAAAAAAAACTCTACATCTATCACAATCACTCCCCATTCCACCCTTCCTTTAGTCCCTGGCAACCATTACCCTACTTTCTACTTTTACAGATTTACCTATTCTAGAAATTTCATATAAACGGAATCATATAACATATGATCTTTTGTGTCTGGCTTCTTTCACTTAGTATAATGTTCTTAGGTTCATCCATGCTATAACATGTATCTGAAGTTCATACTTTTTTATGACTAATTAGATGTCATCGTGTAAACAGATCACATTTTCTTTATTAGTTGATGGACTTTTGGGTTGTTTCTACGTTTTAACCTATTGTAAATAATGATGCTGAGAACATTATTGTACGTGTTTTTGTGTGATCATGCGTTTTCAGTTCTAGGGTATTGTCCAAATTTAATAAACAAAACTTGAATATTTTAAACAGACTTGATGGGCCAGAAGAGGGCCCTCTTCTGGGTCAATAGCAGAGCCCAACAGAAAGAAAGACCCTCTTCTTTCCTGGCAATGACTCAGTGAAAACCACACACTTTTGTTTACTATAGCCGTTCCCTCTTCTTTTTCCCCTCTATAAAACTGTTTCTTTGCTGTGTGGTAACTTGAACGTGGCTCACCATGGTCGCAGACTCTGAATTGCAGTTCTCTTCTGATCCCAAATAAATGCATCTTTTCTGGAGAAATATCTGGCAGTCCATTTGTTTCAGGTCAACAATGAACAGCTTGACATGTAATTGTGGAGTCACATGGTAACAGTATGTATAATTCTGAGGAACTGATTTCCAGAGCAGCTGCATTATATTAATTCCCACCAGGAATGAATAAGGATATCAGTTCTTCATTTTCTAGCCAATACTGGTGTCTCTCTTTTTTGTCATACCCATTCTAGTGAGAGTGAAATGCTGCATCACTGTGGTCTTGATTCACACTTTATTAAGGGCTAATAATGTTGAGCATTTTAGATGCTCATGGACCGTTTATATACCTTGTTTAGAGAAGTATCAGCTCTGTTTGATTCTTCACTGTTTTCCAGCTCTTTATTAAACTTCTCACTGTGATTCACTCCCAAGTTCACTGAGCTTGTCATTCTTCTCCCAAGTTCACTGACCGTCTTCATTATCATTACCTTGAGTTCTTTATAATGAAAAGTGCTTATCTCCGCTTAATATTTTTAGTTGTGGAAAATCTTTTCTGCTAGTCATTCAGAGATAGTTTCTCTGTAAATAGTTGTGATTTCACTGTACCTGTAGACAGAGGTAAGCTCAGGATCTTCCTAATCCATCATCTTGTTCACGTCTTAGGTTGTATTATCATTTTTAAGGATTATTTAAAAATTATTATTTAAACAAAACGAGTTTCAGAGAGGTTAAATGACTTAACACAAAAGTGCAAATTCATAATAACAATTTGGAATTTGAAAGTTAGTCTTTTAATTTCAATTTTTTTTCTTCATTGATTAATCCATAATCAAATATTATCTGATGAATAAGTATTATTATTTTAACCTCAATTATTATGCTTGGATATTAAATAATCAGCCTTTCAGGTATCAACTGCTTATATAGCATACTTTTCTTACAACACAAAATAGTCACATAATTTTATAACTTTTTATCTTTTTTTTCTGTTTTTGGTACATGTTCTGATTCTTTCCATCTTATAGGATTCTTTTCCCTTTGGGTGAGATTGCCAGCCTGCTGTGAATGGTGATTTATTTTAGTTTCTTCTTTAAGTGGATAACATGTATACACATACATAAATACACACAACAAACTTATTAGAGTTGTGTTTCTAAAACGGTAAATAAGTCCAAGTAAAAGGTGATGATTCCTAGTATCAATAATGTACTAATATGATAGTATTAGCATATCAATTTCATAATAACGAAAGATATTATTATTTCTGCCTACTCTGATCTTGCTCATCTTACTTTCAGTGTGGACAGACCATGTCTGATTTTAGGACTCTCATTATTAAGGCAATAGTTGTCTAAAATTGTTTGTAACTAGCAGAAACATTTCCTCATAAAATCTTTTGAGAAAGTCCAAAATGTGAATATATCAAACAAATAGAAGTTGAGCTGCTTAGTGTGAAGCCATGTAGTGGTGGTAATTGCAGAGTGAACTGCTGGCTGTTTCTCTCTCTTACCATCAAAGACAGCCTGCAAGGCTTCCCTACAGAGCCCTTCAGGCTTTAGTGGTACAGTTAAAATTTACTGAAGTAGTCATTATTTTGTTTACTTAAATTCTATTTATAGTAAAATAAAAAATGAATGTGTTCTACAACTGGAAAGCAAAGCAACTGTTTTTCACCCATCACCTGACCTGGGAATGACCTCACTGGTAATCATGAATTAGAGTTTTCAAAAGGGGCAGCTCAAATCTTGAGAAACTTTTAATGTCCTCATAAACGTGACTGCTGATTTTTCATATGTAATACCTTATGAGTAAATAAGATCACTAGATATGAAAAAATAAAGAAGAAACTCCTACCAGTATTTGCTATGGTTCTAAGAAACACTGTTAGTTTAAGCAAATAGAAAGTCGGCATCCATTTATCAGTGAAGTCTCTAAGAAAGAACAAAGAGATTAGAAAATTACGACATTGCTCCAAGGTCACCAAGTATCTCATCCCACTTGATTTGGGTGGTGTGCTGTGTGTGCTTAGTCGCTCAGTCGTGTCCGACTCTTTGCGACCCTACAGACTGTAGCCCGCCAGGCTCCTCTGTCCATGGAATTCTCCAGGCAAGAATATTGGAGTGGGTTGCCATGCCCTCCTCAAGGGGATCTTCCCTACCCAGGGATCCAATCCAGGTCTCCCTCATTACAGGAGGATTCGTTACCATCTGAGCCACCAGGGAAGCATACAATGCAAAAAGCCACTCTAAATACAGATATAAGTTTATTCCTGACCTAGGATCAGTCTCAAGTTCCTATGAGCACTTACCTTAGTATATTGGGTTAGAGAATAGATAGATCTGGAGACACCTAAACATCCCATTAGGCCAGCCCTAAGCAACAGGGAATTCTCAGCCATCTGCTCAGCCTACTTTTCTAGGTGGTACTTGATGGTTTGATGAGACGTGCTAAGCACACCATTCCAATAGACCCTTAATGCATACCTCAGTCCAGCCTCTAATATGGACAAGAAAAAGGAAATATAATATTTACATAAAAATAGATGTTCTCCTCTCCCTGTATTCCCCTGGAAACTTTATACATTGCTTCCTCGCCACCATTCTGTGCTTCTCTGGAATCTTTGGGGACCCGTCAGAGTCTGGTTTCATTATCTAAGTTCCTCTTCTTTGGCGTGGGTACTGGAGGACATGCCATCTTATGTTCTCTTTGAATTGTTCAGGTATTTTGACAACACTCCACATCTTTTTCCCCCTTGGACTTAGCATTTTCACTTATTTTCATTCTGAGATATTCCTTTCCATTCCAAGGGAGGTGTTCAGAAGAGACTGAGCAAAACCTCAAGAAGCTTCTTTTCCAACCTTCGTCACTGCTTTGGCATATCTCCCTAGGACCACTGGTATAAACATTTAGGCTCCTCAACATCTGTCTATGGGAAGTTCTTCAATATTACCTCAGAAGTCACTTAAATGACAGAATTAGTTCAGTTTACCCTAGACTACCCTCATTGTTACAGGTACAGAGTTTCTATGAGGTACTAATCCATAAAATGATCCCTGAAAATGGAGTGGCTTGGGTGATTATTTTAGAAAATGCTACCATCTTAGGGTTTTACAGTGCACAATAACATTTGTAAAAATTCTTGGTAATCCAAAGACATTCATTTGATGTTTTTTAAAAAAAAATCTATGCAGCTGCTAGTAGTTTGACTATGGAAGTATTTTTTAACATAAAACATACCAGAGTACTAGTATTCTATAACATATGTTTCAGTAAATGTTAACTGTCAAAAATTCACTGATCCCATATTCTATTTCTGAAGACAATGTGACCAAACAAAAGATTTTGTTATGTGCATTGGATAACTGTAAGTCAAATTATGTCATTTCAAAGGAATAAACTGCTTAATCCCCTTCCCTGCACAAGTTAACTCCATAAATCCTCTCTCAAGTCAGTCTGCTATAAACCCACCTTAAATTCCTAATATAATTAATGTGCACATTTATTGTTTACTCCCCCAGATTTAATCTCCCAAAACATATAAAATGAATCTCACATTGATAATACCAACACAGATTATAAAACAGCCCTTATTCCTCACACGCATTCTACTTAGTTCTAGTCAATGGTCTAACATAAGACTGGCTGGAGTCAAAGTCTCTTCTCTATGCTTACCCTCTGGTACTGATAAGACCTTCTCAAGTATCTGTTACATTAGATTCTCTTTATCCCTAGTTAATTATTGTATAAAAATTTCTTGTATTTTGTCTTCCATGCATTCCACCTATTGTTGTTGTTAAGTTGCTAAGTCATCTCTGACTCTTTGTACCCCATGGAATGCAGCATGCCAGGCTCTCCTGTCCTCCACTATCTCCCTGAGTTTGCTCAAACTCATGTCCATTTTGTCAATAATGCCATCTAACCATCTCATCCTCTGTCATCCCCTTCTCTTCCACCTCTCAACCTTTCCCAGCACCAAGATCTTTTCCAATGATATGGCTCTTTGCATCAGGTGGCCAAAATTTGAAGCTTAAGCTTCAGCAACAGTTCTCCAATGAATATTCAGGGTTGATTTCCTTTAGGATTAGCTGGTTTGATTGTGCTGTCCAAGGGACTCTCAAGAATCTTCTTCAGCACCACAATTCAAAAACACCAGATTTTGGCTCTTGGTCTTCTTTATGGTCCAACTTTCACAGTCGTACATGACTACTGGGAAAACCATAGCTTTCACTATATGGATCTTTGTCATCAAAGTGATGTCCCTGCTTTTTAATACTCTGAATAGGTTTGTTATAGCTTTCCTTCCAAGAAGCAAGCATTTTTAAAATTTCATGGCTAAGAAAAACACCAATACAGTATACTAACACATATATATCGAATTTAGAAAGATGCAAATGATAACCCTGTATACGAGACAGCAAAAGAGACACAGATGTATAGAACAGTCTTTGGGACTCTGTGGGAGAGGGTGAGGGTGGGATGATTTGGGAGAATGGCATTGAAACATGTAAGTTGAGTTGTCATATGTGAAACGAATCACCAGTTCAGGGTCGATGCATGTTACAGGATGCTCGGGGCTGGTGTGTGGGGATGATCCAGAGGGAGGATAAAGGGAGGAGGGAGGTGGGAGAGCGGTTCAGGAGGGGGAACTCATGTACACCCGGGGCGGATTCATGTCAATGTATGGCAAAACCAACCAATATAATATTGTAAAATAATTAGCCTCCAATAAAAAAATAATAAATTTAAAAAAAAGAAAAAGAAAATTTCATGGCTGCAGTCACCATCTGCAGTGATTTTGGAATCCAAGAAAATGAAATCTGTCACTGCTTCCACTTTTCCCCATTCTATTTGCCATGAAGTGGTGGGACCAGAGACTATGCTCTTCCTTTTGAATGTTGAGTTTTAAGCCAGATTTTTTCATTCTCCTCCTTCACTCTCATCAAGGGGTCCTTTCGTTTCTCTTTGCTCTGTGTCATTAGAGTTATATCATATGCATATCTGAGGTTATTGATATTTCTCCCAGCAATCTTGACTCCAACTTGTGATTCATGCATCCTGGCACTTCTAATGATGAACTCTGTATATAAATTAAATAAACAGGGTGACAATATGCAACCTTGATGCGTTCCTTTCCCAATTTGGAACCAGTCTGTTGTTCCATGTCTGGTTCTAACTGTTGCTTCTTGACTTCACACAGGTTTCTCAGGAGATAGGTAAGGTGGTCTGGTATTCTCATCTCTTTAAGAATTTTCCAGTTTGTTGTGACAGTCAAAAGGCTTTCTCGTAGTCAATGAAGTAGAAGGAGCTATTTTTCTGGAATTCCCTTGCTTTCTCGATCTCCATGATCCAGCAGATGTTGGCAGTTTGATCTCTGATTCCTTTCTCTTTTCTAAACCCAACTTGTACATTTGGAATTTCTTGGTTCTTGTACTGCTGAAGCCTAGCTTGAGCATGAATTTGCTAGCATGAGAAATGAATTCAATTGTATAGTAGTTTAGACATTCTTTGGAATTTCCCTACCTTGGGATTGGAATGAAAACTGACCTTTTCTAGTCCTATGGCCACTGCTGAGATTTCCAAATTTGCTGACATATTGAGGGCAGCACTTTAATAGCATCATCATTTAGGATTTGAAATAGCTCAGCTAGAATTCCCTCACATCCACTAGCTACTTAGTGATGCTTCTTAAGGCCCATTTGACTTCAGACTCCAGGATGTCTGGCTCTAGGTGAGTGATCACACCATCGTGGTTATCTGAGTCATTAAGATCTTTTTTGTATAGTTCCTCTCTGTTCTTGCCACCTATTCTTAATCTATTCTGCTTCTGTTAGGTCCATACCATTTCTTTCCTTATTCATGTCCATCCACACATGATTATCCCTTTGATATCTCCAATTTTCTTTAAGAGATCTCTAGTCTTTCCCATTCTGTTGTTTTCCTCTATTTCTTTGCATTATTCATTTATGAAGGCCTTATCTCTCCTTGCTTTTCCCTGGAAATCTGCATTCAGTTGGGTATATCTTACCCTTTCTCCTTTGCCTTTCACTATCTTCTTTCCTCAACTATTTGTAAGGCCTCCTCAGACAACCACTTTGCCTTCTTGCATTTCTTTTTCTTGGAGATGGTTATGGTCACTACCTCCTGTACAATGTTATGAACCTCTGTCCATAGTTCTTCAGGCACTCTATCTACCAGATCTAATCCCTTGAATCTATTTGTCACTTTCATTGTATAATTGTAAGGGATTTGATTAGGTCAAACATGAATGGCCTAGTGGTTTTCCCTACTTTCTTCATCTTAAGTCTGAATTTTGCAGTAAGGAGCTCATGATCTGAGCCACTGTCAGCTCCAGGTCTTATTTCTGCTGACTGTACAGAGCTTCTTCATCTTTGGCTGCAAAGAATATAATCAGTCTGATTTCGATGTTGACCTTCTGGTGATGTCCATGTGTAGAGTCATCGCTTGTGTTGTTGGAAGAGGGTGTTTGCTGTGACCAGTGTGTTCTCTTGGCAGAACTCTGTTAGCCTTTGCTCTGCTTCATTTTGTACTCCAAGGCCAAACTTGTCTGTTACTCCAGGTTGTCTCTTCACTTCTTACTTTTGCATTCCAATCCCCTATGATGAAAGGGACATCTCTTTCTGGTGTTAGTTCTAGACAGTCTTGTAGGTTTTCATAGAACCATTCAACTTCAGCTTCTTTGGCATTAGTGGTTGGTGAATAGACTTTGATTACTGTGATGTTGAATGGTTTGCCTTGGAAATGAACTGAGATCATGCTGTTGTTTTTGAGATTGCACCCAAGTAGTTTGAGTGAACTCTGGGAGTTGGTGATGGACAGGGAGGCCTGGTGTGCTGTGATTCATGGGGTCGCGGAGAGTCGGACATGACTGAGCCACTGAACTGAACTGAACTGAATTTCAGATTCTTTTGTTAACTATGAGGGCTATTCCATTTCTTCCAAGGGATTCTTGACCACAGTAGTATGGTGGCAATTCTCTCAAGTAAAATTTTTGGCATTGTAGCCCAGCTATTCCATTTTTTCCCCTTCTCTTTGTATTTTTATAAACTGGTTGCCCCTCTCATCTTTCTTAGCTACATATTCTTTTCTCCCCATTGCCAAGACTATTGAATCTGCTTCATACTAGAGAATTCTTTAGGCCATCAGGATAGCTTTTTCATGGTTTCCAAATTTAGCTCAGGAGAAGAATTCTCTGAAGATTTATGAAGAACTCCTGTTCTGATGTTTTCCAAGCATCTTTTCTTGTAGTCCCAGTGAAAAGCAAAATCTTTATCCCCATGTTCCTCCATCCTCAAATATTTAGTTTCTGTACCTTTCCACTTCCATGCTATTGCAAAGATCAATTTCTGCTTTCCTGCTATAAGAATAAGACATTTCTTTACTTCCTCAAATATTTCCCTCTCAATTTAATACTTCAAGATTCCTCTGAAGTTTGTGCCCATTTCCACTCATTCTTTCTCATATGCAGCATTAATCCTTAGACTATGTTCAAATTTTTTCGCTTTCTTTGACATATCCATCTCTAAAGGCTTTTTTGTCAGAAGACACAGTTCCCCATCATCTGTGAGGTCTTTCTACAAACTATTAGCTTCTCCAGCATGAATCTCTCAAGTGCACAAGAATTTGCAGTACACGATAGGTGCTTAATGCCACAGAATGAAACCTGATTGGTACTTCTGGAAGTTACCCACAATTCAGGCTTCCAGACATCTTTGTGATAAAAATCTATTAAACTGCTTTCCCCTCATCTCCAGCCAATGCCATATCTAGCTAACACTAACATTAGTCCTGTGCTGGACTTTGAAAAGCCTGGAGGTCATCGATCATTTTGTTTTATAATATTTGTGCAAATATAGATGATTTAAAATATCCCAATGCTATTTTTGAAAACTCAGCTTATTTTTCTTTGTTTCTTTGTTGTTAAAGTTCCTTCCCCCACTCCCTAAAATGAATTAAATATAATTAAAAGTTTATTCTATTCACTTTCTGTCATTTCTTTCCTCCTAGTTACCCCACTTACCTGAAAATTCTCTCCTAGACAGTACCATTTTCAACTATTACTACTGCCTTACCAACCCCTTTTGAGGGTAGCTGAGAACTAGTCTCACATCAGGAAAAATTTGGCTTGCTCCCATTATATGACTGTGAGAAAATTCTATAACTTTTCTGAGTCATACATAAAATTATGATCATAGTTACTACTTAATTCATAAAATTACTATTGTGGTCAAATGAAATAACCTATATCAGACAAACAGGAGAGTCTAATCTCCCTCCACTTTAAAAAATGTAATTAACTGACTCACCAAAAGGTAGACATCAAAACACTGAATTTCTATACCTTGATCAGAAGACTTTAAGTAGCTAATCTTCAAGTTGTAACTGGATGTTTATATTAATATTAATGATACAACCTAGTGATTGATTACACCCCTGATGACTACTCATTCTTTTTTCATAATTAGGAGCTACCACCGAAAACGTCATGGGGACCAAGTTGAGTATTACAGAAGCAACAGTGATAAGTCAGTCACTTTCAAATGCTGTTTCCACATCACAAAGTTCCGACTCCAAGAGTAAGTACAAAAATCTGTGCTTGAAATGTTCAGTTCAGTCTCTCAGTCACGTCCGACTCTGCGACCCCATGAACTGCAGCACGCCAGGCCTCTCTGTCCATCACCAACTCCCGGAGTTCACTCAAATTCATGTCCATCGAGTCAGTGATGCCATCCAGCTATCTCATTCTCTGTCGTCCCCTTCTCCTCCTGCCCTCAATCTTTCCCAGCATCAGAGTCTTTTCAAATGAGTCAGCTCTTTGCATCAGGTTGGCCAAAGTATTGGCGTTTCAGCTTCAACATCAGTCCTTCCAATGAATACCCAGGACTGATCTCTGCTTTAGGATGGGCAAGTTGGATCTCCTTGCAGTCCAAGGGACTCTCAAGAGTCTTATCCAGGACCACAGTTCAAAAGCATCAATTCTTCGGTGCTCAGTTTTCTTCACAGTCCAACTCTCACATCCATACATGACCACGGGAAAAACCATAGCCTTGACTAGATGGACCTTTGTGGGCAAAGTAATGTCTCTGCTTTTTATTATACTATCTAGGTTGGTCATAACTTTCCTTC
Source organism: Moschus berezovskii (assembly GCF_049115385.1). Taxonomy (NCBI): domain Eukaryota; kingdom Metazoa; phylum Chordata; class Mammalia; order Artiodactyla; family Moschidae; genus Moschus; species Moschus berezovskii. The sequence continues at coordinate 31,542,535 of NC_142464.1, forward strand.
CAAGGAGTAAGCGTCTTTTAATTTCATGGCTGCAATCACAATCTGCAGTGATTTTGGAGCCTAAAAAAATAAAGTCAGCCACTGTTTCCACTTGTTTCCCCATCTATTTGTCATGAAATGATGGGACTGGATGCCATGATCTTAGTTTTCTGAATGTTGAGCTTTAAGTCAACTTTTTCACTGAAATGTTAAACTAGTATATTGGATAGAAATAAACTCAGAAAGTTTTCCAGCCCACACTTACAAAAAAACCATGTTTCACTTATATTCTTCCCTTGTTGTTGTTGCTGTTGTTTACTTGCTAAGTTGTGTCCAACTCTTTTGTGACCCCACGGACTGTGGCCAATCAGGTTCCTGTCTCCATGGGATTTCCCAGGCAAGAATACTGGAGTGGTTTGCCATTTCCTTCTTCAGGGAATAATCCTGACCCAGGGGTCAAACCCACATCTGTTGTACTGGCAGGCGGGTTCCTTACCACTGAGCCACCAGGAAAGCCTGTGCCTAATCTCTACAAATAGGACAATGATTTGGCAACGTTGCTTTGTATAGTGACACTCTATCCCTCCATAGCTACAAATAAGGATGCCAAGGAGGATCAGTTCAAGCCTGGGTGATAATTCATGATATCACCTAACACAAAATGGTAAGGTTGGCCAAAGCATCAGACAACTTTGATGAAATAGGAAAAAAAATTAGAAAGGAACAAATTGTTAAAAAGGACTCAAGAAGTTAGGAAGACTGAAAAGACCTAAAACAATTTAAGATTCTGCATTAAAAATTTAAATGAAGAAAGTTACAAGCAGATTGGCAAAAATTCTGAATTCTATAAAAATATTCTCAGAAGTAATACTAATTTTTCTCAAACTCTTTTGTGACATAGAGGAAACTTTGCACAAAGAATTATCTGAGTCCTGTATTACCGTAACACTAAAGATAGAAAAGAATGAAAAGAAAATGCAAATAAAACTATGGACCAATATCCTTCATGAACACAGACACAAATATCCTTAATACAATATTAGAAAAAATCAGTAACACATGAAAAGAGATAAAAACATGAACAGAGAGGATTTACTTAGGAAGCAAAGTTGGTTTAAGATATGAAAATCAAATAATGTAATATACCATCTTAGTAGAATCAACAAATGCAGAAAAAGCATTAACAAAATAAGATACCCACTCAATTAAAACCCTCAATTAACTAGAAAGAAGTAAAACTTCCTCAAACTGATCAAGGGTATCTATGAAAAATATACAGTAAATGTTTTACTTAATAATGAAAGACTAAATACTTTCCTCTTAAAATCTGAAACACAACAAAGATGTCTACTATTCAAAATTATAACCACAGGTTCTTTATACTACATTAAGATTATAAATAGATAGATAGAGATAGAAACATTCATCCAGATTGGAAAGGAAGAAATAAAAGTGTTTTCCTCAGTGAACTACATCATTATCCATATAGAAAACCTGAAGATTTAACAATAAATCTACTAGAACTAATAAAGAATATTCTATACCATTCATACTATATTCTATACTGCAGGAAATAATTCCACTCATAGTAGCATCAGAAAGAATAAAATATTTAAGAGGAAAATTAACAATAGAAATGCAAGATTTGTACACTGGACTAGAAAACACTTCTCTGAGAAATTAAACATCTAAATGGAAAAATTTCCGAGCTGGTGAACATGTGAACATTTGTTCACAGGAGAGGACATGGAAGCATCATGTCCTTTCCCCATACCTTGCCCTGTGCATCTTTCATCTGGCTGTTCCTGAAGTATATCCTGTTATAATTAGTGATCTAATGAGATAACTGAAAGTGAATCATCAAGAAAGATCGTTTCCATCAGTAGGGCTAATGGATACCAGAATTAACAAGTCAGCATAGCTGATTCCTTGCCCTGTGTTCTTTTCTTTATTCCATGCTGCTACCTCCTTAGGTCTTTTGTCATAGGTCAGATAGTCACATAGGCAGAAGTGAACTAAGGCTAGTCAGTGATACCTAGCACATCATCTGGAGGGGCTCTAGTGGGTTCTAGGACTCCAAAATGGACACATGATGGGATCAGTTTCTAGGCAAGAGGAGCAAAAGGACTAAGGGACCCCCAAAACCACAGCAGAGCTGAACCCCTTCTGATCACAATCTCTGAATATTCACACTGTGGAGTCTGGCATCAGAGCACATCTGGGAGACATGGCACATATAAGCCAGCAGTCCAGGCACAGCAAGACAGGGAGGGGAAGGCAACTTGTGTGCTTTTAATGTGATGCACACATGATTTAAATAATTCATTTATTTTTGCATTTTGTGAAAAGAACACTTGTTAGTTTTAGTGATTTAGACAAGCCCACTAAGTATCAAAATAGAAAAATTTTCATTAGTACAATTACATCTGGTGCTTGAGCAAAGACATCAGATTTTAAAACATTACCACCAGCGTGAAAGTGCTAATGAAATGGAAAAGTGGCGTCATTTTGATTCTGACTTCAGCCACACAAAGTCATTTCCAGGGTTCAAAAGAAAGAAGAAATTGTGGTGGGGGTGTGTAAAATGTGATTTCAGTTGCTGCTGTATGTTTAAAAAATTTAAAAGCCTGTGATAAGTGTTTTGAATATTTTCTTGTTTTATACAGTAATAATCTACCATCCGGAGAAGGCAATGGCAAGACACTCCAGTACTATTGCCTGGAAAATCCCATGGATGGAGGAGCCTGGTAGGCTGCAGTCCGTGGGGTCGCTAAGGGTCAGACACGACTGAGCGACTTCACTTTCACTTTTCACTTTCACACATTGGAGAAGGAAATGGCAACTCACTCCAGTGTTCTTGCCTGGAGAATCCCAGGGACGGGGGAGCCTGGTGGGCTTCCGTCTATGGGGTCACACAGAGTCGGACATGACTGAAGTGACTTAGCAGCAGCAGCAGCAATCTACCATCAATTTTCAAAACAAATACATTTGTTTCTAAGTATATAGCCATCAACAAAGACAGAAATAGAAAATAATTAAATGCAAACAGAAGACACTTTACCTAACCATATGTGAATTGTTAATAAAGCACACAAAAAGATGCAAAAAGAATCCAAGTTCTTTAAACAACATAGTCTTAACTGCACGCCTTCCCCAGAAGAATGGATAGAGAGAGGGAGACAAAAGAAAAACACTGAAAAGAAACCCTGAAATTCTCTTGATGAGTTTGTTTTATTGAAATGAATATATTAGCTCTAAATACTTGGTACAAGTGAAAAAACAGATAGATGTGTTCTCAAGGTGAAAAGGGGAGATACAAATACACAAGGGGGGAAGGAGAGTTAAACACTGCACTATCAGACTGAAACTTACGGCAGCAGCATATATCCATGACTAAAACACAGATATGTATGTAAAATTGCAAAGAATATAAAATAAACAGACATTACATGTTCATAGTTTGGAGGACTTGATGTTTTAAGGTGGCAATTCTTCTCAAGTTGATCAGTAACTGATAAAATAGTCAATGTAATTCCTATTAGAATACCAGAAAGTTTTTTTTTTTTCTAGAAATTGATAAGCGCATTCTAAAATATATATGGGCTTCCTTAATAGCTCAGTTGGTAAAGAATCCGCCTGCAGTACAGGAGACCCCAGTTCGATTCCTGGGTTGGGAAGATCTGCTGGAGAAAGGATAGGCTACCCACTTCAGTATTCTTGGGCTTCCCTTGTGGCTCAGCTGGTAAAGAATCAGCCTGCAATGTGGGAGACCTGGGTTTGATCCCTGGGTTGGGAAGATTCCCCTGGAGAAGGGAAAGGCTATCCACTCCAGTATTCTGGCCTAGAGAATTCTGTGAACTGTATAGTCCATGGGGTCACAAAGAGTCGGACACAACTGAGCAACTTTCACCTTCACTTTAAAAATAAATATGGAAATGAAAGTGACCTACAATAGCCAAAACACTTTTGAAAAAGAACAGTGTTGGAAGACTCAACCACCCCCAATTTCAAAACTTACTCTAAAGTTATAGTAATCAAAACAGGGTATGGAGTTAATGAGTGTTAAAAGTAGCATTATTCATAATTGTCAAATGCTGAAAACAACTCAAATGTCCATTAATTGGTGAAATAGAATATCTCATTGGATTTTCCATTTGAAATGCATTTGGAATGTTCCAAAACATGGGATATCCATATAAGACAGTACCATTCAACAATTTGAAGATACAAAATACTGATGCATGGTGTAACAGCATGAATCTCAAATAAATTATGCAGTGAAAGAAGTCTTTCAAAAATACAACATATACAATTCCATTTCTGTGAAATATCCAGGATGTTTTTACAGGGACAGAAACCAGATAAGTGGTTGCCTACACCTGGGGACCAGCCTGGGGACTGACTGCAGAAAGGCTCAAGGAAGCTTTTTATATTGAAGAAAATGTTCTAAAACTGGATTATAGTGATGATTCAGTGGCTCTATAAATTTACAAAATATTATTGGGTTGTATACTTACAATGAGTGGATTAAGTGGTGAGTTTTCAGATAAATATTCATTTAAGAACAAAAAGAAAATTTTGATCTAGGCCAATCAAACTTCCTTCCTGGGTAATCTGAACTGAACTAGAAAACCCAAGCAAACCAAAAAGCAGGGGGGACTGGAGTAGCGCACTGTTAGTAAAGAATCTGAGATGGCCGTGGTGATTCATGCACTTGCCTCTGGCTTCAGGAGGCTTGAGTTGGCAGAGTCAGTGGAGAAGACTATAGTCTATAGACAGACTATGTGGGGAAATGGAGAGATCCCATGAGCAAGGTTAAGTTGTTCAAGAGACACGGAAAAAGTAGCAGGACCTGAAGATCTTCTGATTCCTGACAGATCTTTAGTTCCAGTCCACACATATCTCCACAAGTACGTCCCTTATTCTGGCCTCCGTGATTTAACATAATCTGTGTGTTAAGTCAAAATATCCTGACTAGAAAAGCTACTAATCATCTATAAGAGCCTTATCAAATCCCGCTCATTATACATACTGGATACATTTTTGGCATACCCGGAGTCCTTAAATGGAGAAGGGAATGGCTACCCACTCCAGTATCCTTGCCTGGAGAATCCCCGTGGACAGAGGAGCCTGGGGGGCTACAGTCCATGGAGTAGCAAAGAGTCGGCCACTACTGAGCAACTGAGCACATAGTCCTTGAAAAGGCACCTTAAAAAGGTGACTCAGTCTCCTAGTCTTTAAGATAGAAGGAGATAGCAAGTGGGCACTGTGGACATTCAAGGCTCACGCTTGTCTAGAAGCATGTTGGTAACATCCATTTTCCCCCTTTCTATTGTAATCATCTTAGACATGACATGAAGAAGGTTATTTAGGAGAAGTCTGATTCCACACCATAATTGTAAACTAATAATTGTATATAATTAGTTGCCATGTAGAGAAATTTGAAGAGGAGGGTCATTTTTCCTTCATAACAAGAACATTTCTCTGTGGCAGTGTTTTGGGTTCTGATAAGTAGAATTTATATTGTAGACAATATATGTCTGAAAAGTACCTTTGGCAAACCAAAGCCTCATGCATTTTATAATATAAGTGCCCCAATACAAACAAGAATAAAAGTGAACTATGCTTCTGCCACGGAGAAGGCAATGGCAAGCCACTCCAGTACTATTGCCTAGAAAATCCCATGGATGGAGGAGCCTGGTAGGCTGCAGTCCACGGGGTCGCTAAGGGTCGGACACGACTGGGCGACTTCACTTTCAGTTTTCACTTTCACTCATTGGAGAAGGAATTGGCAACCCACTCCAGTGTTCTTGCCTGGAGAATCCCAGGGACGGGGGAACCTGGTGGGCTTCCGTCTATGGGGTCACACAGAGTCGGACACGACTGAAGTGACTCAGCAGCAGCAGCAGTAGCAGCATGCCTCTGCCAAATGTATAACAGCTGACAATTCATCTCCCTCTTAAGCAAATGAGCAGTGGGTGCTTGAATAGTGACCCTCAGATAAAGACATTGTGGGGACATCATCTCAAATTCAGGCTTGATTTTAGAGTAGAGAGGAGTTAGTGAGGTCTGTTGACAGGGAAAAAGAGACTATAGATTTCTCCTTCTGGTGAATTCTGACTTAGCTTAGGAGAGTATGTGTAATAAGACTATAGGTAGAAGTCATTGAGATGGGCAAGTACCAGTACATAATTCTACTAAGGTAACTGTGTGGGTAAAATGAAAGTGAAAGTGTTAGTCACTCAGTCATGTCCAACTCTCTGTGACCCCATGGACTGTAACCCGACAAGCTTCTCTGTGGAATTCTCCAGCAAGAATACTAGAGTGGGTTGCCATTCTCTTCTCCAGGGGATCTTCCCAGTCCCAGGATTGAACCCGGGTCTCCCTCATTGCTGGCAGATTCTCTACCGTCTGAGGCACCAGGGAAGCCTCAAGTGTGTGGGTAAAAATACTTCTAAACAATTTGCCGTGTCAGAGCCTCTGCTACCATAGAATATATAATATTAAGACTGGAACTCTGAAGGGAAAAATCTGACTTTTGTTAATTAAAAATAAGTAACATTTATAAGAAATTAGTAGGTTATTTCCGTATCCGTCCGTATCCGTTCCGTCACTCAGTCGTGTCCGACTCTTTGCGACCCCGTGGACTGTAGCCTACCAGGCTTCTCCGTCCATGGGATTCTCCAGGCAAGAATACTGGAGTGGGTTACCGTTTCCTTCGCCAGGGGCTCTTCCTGACCCAGGGATCGAACCCGAGTCTACCGTATTGGAGGCAGACGCTTTAACCTCTGAGCCACCAGGGAAGCCCAGTCAGGATTAATACCATTTATATATGTAACAAATAATTTATCATGTATGTTTCCCTTTTGCATAATCTATCCTAGTTTAGTATAGAGTTTGTTTTTAATACAAAAAGCATATATAATTGTATAAAAATCAAGTAACCACTTCAGATATACTTCTGGTTGAATGTGAGAATGGCTTCTGCACAAGCCTGTACTTTTCAAGGCACCACACCCTTCTTAAAAGAAATGGTCACTCCAATTATGTCAAGAGGAAGTTGGCTTATTGTTTACTAACAATGATTCTGAAATCAGATAAATAAAGTGAAAGTGTTAGAACACTTACTTAGTTGTGTTTGACTCTTTGTGAACCCATGGACTGTAGCCCACCAGGCTCCTTTGTCCATGGAATTCCCCAGGCAAGAATACTGGAGTGGATAGCCATTTCCTTCTCCAGGGGATCTTCTCAACCCAGGGATCGAACCCTGATCTCCCACATTGCAGGCAGACACTTTACCAACTGAGCCACCAGGGAAGCCCTTGAAATCAAATAGCTTAGATTCAAATAATAGCACAACCATTTATTTGGGCTTTGGCCTTTGGTAAGCTATTTAACTTCTCTGTGCCTTCGTTTGCTCATCTGTAAAATAGTGGCAATGACTACACTTTTACAGGATTCTTGTGAAGATTAAAAGAGGTAAAATAATTTGAAGCTTAAAACAGTGTCTGAAAATAAAACAATACATTTTAGCTATTAATATTATTTTGTTAATGATAATCCTTACAAAAGCCAAGCAAAGATGGTATTTATGATATCAGTTTCACAAATAAGGAAACGGGTTCAGAAAGATTAAATGACTCAACCAATGTTAAATTAAAAGATGTAATTCAAACCCAGTTTTTCTTGCCTCAAACTCCGTAAATATCAATATACCACACTTTCTCTCATTACAGCTATTTCACATAAAGTATCTAAAGGAATTAGAAAGTGAGTAGCTTTTAATTGGGTTCATCATTTGCTTGACAAACAGAAGTTCAATCAGTCTAACACTGACCAACTGACTGAATATAAACCTGGGATTCTCACCAGGGTGGTTCTCATGATGTTGCCAACCATGCTAAATTTATTCCTGACTGTGATTTGTTCAACCTGTCTTCCTCATCTGTCTGGTCATTCCTTCTTCCCCTTGTCCTTCCTCCAACTGATTATTAAAATTCTGCACAACCTAAAGAGGCTCTACAAAATATCACCTCAGTATTTCCCACAACTTAATGAGGTTACCAGATACATGTACCATCTGCACTATTATTCATTTAGTACTTTCTTTAAATGGATGCACTTTTTAATTCTTAAAGGAAATCATCATTTTTCCTTTATCCATCATGTTTGAAAAGGAAACCATCATGTTTGAAAAGGAAACCATCATGTTTGAAAAGGAAACCATCATGAATGAAAAACCAGTTTGAATTGGCATAAGCAGAAGCTAGAAAGTTGCTGTGATGTAAGCAAAATAAAATTCTAGCTAGATTTTGTTGCTTACCAAAGGCTCTGAGTTTCAGCCTTGCTCAATAAATAAATCAAATACTTACCTGGCAGGGGAGATACTGGGATTATGAAGGTGATTTTCACCCTCCCCTCTGCCCCTCCGCAGCGTGGCTTATCTATCACACTCCGGATGTGTTGACTCCTGCATTTTCACAAAATTCGACTGCATAATTTGTGGTTGTGGGGGACTTCATTTGCATTTCTCCCTGTGGGGTGGAAAAAAAGATAAGTACATTCTAGGTATTAATGACATATTTGCATCAAATTGAAATTTTGAAACTTCTTCATTGAAATAATTAAACTCACAAAAAAATTGAAAATAATTACTTTCTCACTGAGTGTTTCAATCTTATTTAATGCCACTTTCCAGTATCAGTTAAGTTCAGTTCAGTGGCTCAGTCATGTCCAACTCTTTGCGACCCCATGAATCACAGCACGCCAGGCCTCCCTGTCCATCACCAACTCCCAGAGTTCACTCAAACTCATGTCCATCGCGTCGTTGATGCCATCCAGCCATCTCATTCTGTCGTCCCCGTCTCCTCCCGCCCCAATCCCTCCCAGCCTCAGACTCTTTTCCAGTGAGTCAACTTGTCACATGAGGTGGCCAAAGTATTGGAGTTTCAGCTTTAGCATCAGTCTTTCCAATAAACAGCCAGGATTGACCTCCTTTAGAATGGACTAGTTGGATCTCCTTGCAGTCCAAGGGATTCTCAAGAGTCTTCTCCAGCACCACAGTTCAAAAGCATCAATTCTTCAGCGATCAGCTTTCTTCACAGTCCAACTCTCACATCCATACATGACCACGGGAAAAACCATTGCCTTGACTAGACGGACCTTGGTTGGCAAAGTAATGTCTCTGATTTTTAATATGCTATCTAGGTTGGTCATAACTTTCCTTTCAAGGAGTAAGCGTCTTTTAATTTCATGGCTACAATCAGCATCCGCAGTGATTTTGGAGCCCAAAAAAATAGTCTGACACTGTTTCCACTGTTTCCCCATCTATTTCCCATGAAGTGATGGGACCAGATGCCATGATCTTCGTTTTCTGAATGTTGAGCTTCAAGCCAACCTTTTCACTCTCCTCTTTCACTTTCATCAAGAGGCCTTTGAGTTCCTCTTCACTTTCTGCCATAAGGGTGGTGTCATCAGCATATCTGAGGTTATTGATATTTCTCCTGGCAATCTTGATTCCAACTTGTGCTTCTTCCAGCCCAGCATTCCTCATGATGTACTCTTTCCAGTATAGAATCTCTCATACAATGCTATGCATCTCATGCTTTGGAAATCCCTGATTTTTCTGATCACTCAGGCTCATTATTTCTTTTGTGAATGGCACCATTTATCTATGACATTTATCAGGGAACTTAATTGCAATGTTTCTTACATGCTATTTAATTAGTTTGTATCATTTCATGTGGGCAGATAAAAGAGGAATTCTCAGGATAACAAAGTCTTAGTCACATATTCAGTTCAGTTCAGTTCAGTCGCTCAGTCGTGTCCGACTCTCCGCGACCCCATGAATCAAAGCACGCCAGGCCTCCCTGTCCATCACCAACTCCCGGAGTACACTCAAACTCATGTTCACAGAGTCGGAGATGCCATCCAGCCATCTCATTCTCCGTCGTCCCCTTCTCCTCCCGCCCCCAACCTTTCCCAGCATCAGAGTCTTTTCCAGTGAGTCAACTCATCTCATGAGGTGGCCAAAGTATTGGAGTTTCAGCTTTAGCATCAGTCCCTCCAATGAACATCCAGGATTGATCTCCTTTAGAATGGACTGGTTGGATCTCCTTGCAGTATAAGGGACTCTCAAGAGTCTTCTCCAACACCACAGTTCAAAAGCATCGATTCTTCGGCGATCAGCTTTCTTCACAGTCCAACTCTCACATCCATACATGACCACGGGAAAAACCATTGCCTTGACTAGACGGACCTTGGTCGGCAAAGTAATGTCTCTGCTTTTTAATATACTATCAAGGTTGGTCATAACTTTCCTTCCAAGGAGCAAGCGTCTTTTAATTTCATGGCTGCAATCAGCATCTGCAGTGATTTTGGAGCCCAAAAAAACAAAGTCTGACACTGTTTCCATTGTTTTTCCATCTATTTCCCATGAAGTGATGGGACCAGATGCCATGATCAGTCACATATTACAGTTTATCAAACCAGAACTAATCTTTCCTAAGATGACTCAGTTAATGCTTTGTTGGGGGGAAGGGGGGATGGTATGTATGGGGGGGAATGAGAAGGAAAATTTTAATTGGTCATAGTAAATTATTTTTAAGCAAATCAGTAAAGAATTATATACGGGAATAACTGTATTTTTTTCCCCTGGGCCTTTTAATGATAAATCATGTTCTGTAGGTAATTATATACAGCTATATATAGCTGTAAATAAAATGGCTTTTGTAGGATAATATTTAGCAAATTTACTTGTATTATTGCTTAAGCTTTCTATCTTAAAAGCTGATAGTTTAAGCAAAGTTTAGTTTGGGATTAAATTGTGGATTAAAGTTTAGCATTTCAAAGTTCATTTGCATTTCATAAGACTTCAGTTTCAGTTGGAGACTCAAACTCAATGAAGAGATTTAAGTTGCCAAACACCCTGATTAAGGATTTGGTCTTTACTCAACAACTAAGTCTGAGACTAGGTTAACGGAATGCACTACACTCGTTTCTATTTAACTTCCACTTACTCAGCAGATAAAGAATCTGCCTATAATGCAGGAGACATGGGAGACGCCGGTGTGATTCCTGGGTCGGGAAGTTCCACTGGAAGAGGAAATGGCAACCCACCCCAGTATTCTTGCCTGGGAAATCCCATGGACAGAGGAGCCATTCAGGCTACAGTCCAAAAATGTCGCAAAGAGTAGAACACAACTGAATGACTAAACACACCTGCTTCCTCTCCAGATCAGAATTTGGCCTTTTCTTAAAGCATATTTGCATTATGAAACTTAAACACACACACACACAGGAATAATTACAAATGTCTTCACTTTTCATTAGTTTCCACAACTGCTATATTCCATACCATTCATCTCTATTAAGATTTTATATTCACAAAACTGAGTCGAAATTTGTTTTTTTGGTTTTTTTTATTAATTTTTATTTAATAAATGGTACAAAGCACAATGCCATAAACATTAACAGTTAAAATTTCACCAAATGAAAAAAATACTATAGAATCAGTTCAGTTCAGTTCAGTCGCTCAGTCGTGTCCAACTCTTTACGACCCCATGAATCACAGCATGCCAGGCCTCCCCATCCATCACCAACTCCTGGAGTTTACCAAAACTCATGTCCATTGAGTCGGTGATGCCATCCAGCCATCTCATCCTCTGTCGTCCCCTTCTCCTCCTGCCCCCAATCCCTCTCAGCACCAGGGTATTTTCCAATGAATCAACTCTTCGCATGAGGTGGCCAAAGTACTGGAGTTTCAACTTCATCATCAGCCCCTCCAATGAACACCCAGGACTGATCTCCTTTAGGTTGGACTGGTTGGATCTTCTTGCAGTTCAAGGGACTCTCAAGAGTCTTCTCCAACACCACAGTTTAAAATCATCAATTCTTCGGTGCTCAGCTTTCTTCATAGTCCAACTCTGACATCCATAAATGACCACTGGAAAAACCATAGCCTTGATTCGACGGACCTTTGTTGGCAAAGTAATGTCTTTGCTTTTTAATATGCTATCTAGGTTGATCATAACTTTCTTTCCAAGGAGCAAGCATCTTTTAATTTCTCGTAATACACAGTTGCAAAAAACTACATTAACTTATTTTACAACTGCCTCAAGCTGCAAAAAGGAAAAAAACCCAATGCCATACCTAAGTTATCTCTCTCTCAAAATAATGCCATTTATATTATAAACCACGAGCTCCCCATCAAAAGATGGGAACTGCTTTTGTTAATTCATATATATATATATATATAACTGTATCACTTTGCTATACACCTGAAACAAACACAACACTGTAAATAAAATATAGTACAATATAAAATAAAAATAAGTAACAGATCTTTGGGGCTTTACACTGAGTTAGAGTTCCTATCAGAGGGATAACAGCACCACAGCCGCACTGAATCCTCATGAAGGGGGCACACGAATGACTGGATTACAAGAGTTACAGGAATGAGAGCTGCTCATTTCCGAGAAACTATAGCTCACAGTTTGAAAATAGAATGCCGTATGAAAATGTTTTATTATCTTCAAAATAATACATCCTTGATTTCAGGATAAAAAGGTATATATTTCCCAGTACTGATTAAGTATATAAGATGTACAGAATTTCCTTCTCAGAATAACAATATATTCATTCATATAGAAATATCTGGACCTCTGAAGACTCAAGAAAAGGGTTTTGAGTTGCTATTTTTTTTTTTTTTTACTATTCCACTACATCTTAAGGCATAGTCATTTTTATTTTATGTAATATGTCCCTGAGAAGTCATTATGCATTTCTGAAAGATGAAAAAAATACAAAGAAGGATAGTCAGGAGGCTTTGTCTGATATGAGTTTAAAAGTTTTCATTCTCAATAAAGTCTATCAGCAAGAAAGATTATGACCTTATATTAAAAGCAGGAGGAACAAAAGGTTTTGATTTCGTATATATTCTAATCCTCTGGCAGCTAATAAATATTTTAACTGCATCCTCCAAGTACAGCATTATGCCATGTACAAAATTATTTTAACTAGTTATGAAAAGTAGAAATTAATTACATAAGCTTTCTACTCAGAACAGTTTAGTGGAAAAAAAAAAACTGTCTCTTAGTAAAAGAAGATGGAACTTTGAACCAACCGACCTGAATTATAATCACAGTCCTCCCTTTGAGAACATAGTTTCACTTCTTTCAACTAATATTTGCAGATCTGCAAAATGAAAATAATATCTTTCTCATAGACATCAATGATTAATATATGGAATTGATCAGAAGAGTTGCTTCAAAAATAGTAGCTATCATTATCCAACTAGCAATTTTTAATAACACATTCATTTTGCCTTAAAAATTAAATTCAGTAGGTAGAATTAGTTTTTATTATTATTATTATTTTATATTATTATTTGTTCATTCCCTATGTTTTTACCAGAGACCTAATATGGATAGTAGATGCTGAAATTATGACTGAGTAAAATAAGAAATCTCTGTCCTCCTGGACTTACATTCTAACAGAAAACAAAGCCATTAAAAAAAAAAATGTCCCTGGAGTGATAAACTGTTGAGCAAACAAAGCATCATTGTGGGCTGGGGTGAAGGGAAATGAGAAGACAGCTTTCAATAAGGTGGTTGGAGAAGACTTCTCTGAGTGGTGACACCTAAACAGAGTCATGAAGGGTGAGAAGGAGCCAGTGTAGGCCTGAGAGGATAGCCCAGAGGCTTCGGGCAGGCCAGCAGGCTGTCTGAGGCAAGAGGATCCCGGGGACATTTATCTACCACGGAGAGGCCAAGCAGGCTGAGACAGCTGGAGTGAATCGAGGAGCAAGGCAGGAGCCATGTCCTGTGGAGAATCGCTAGCTGTAGTGAGGAGAGGAATAAGGAGCCATTGGAGTAATGAAATGTAAATTAAAAAAAAAAATTTTCTAGGTGGCTATTACACATACTAAGGAGAGAGATATAGGTGCTAGATGAATAGTAGTCAATTGAATGATGAGGCGTATATGGAATATATCTTGAAGCTAGGGCTGATGAGGTGAGAAAAAAAAAATGAATCAAGAAAAAAAAAAGAAGAAAGGCCACTACTTTTTGGCTTATGCACCTGGGAGGCAATGGTACCATACTTTGGTTCAAGAAAGTGAAAGGGGAGGTGTGTTTGAGGACACAGTCAAGAGTTGGGAATGGATAGAGAAGTGTGGTGTATAGATACAATGGAATAGTGCATGCATGCTAAGTCACTTCAGTCATGTCCAACTCCTTGTGACCCTGTGAACTGTAGCCTTCTGGGCTCCTCTGTCCATCAGATTCTTTAGGCAAGAATATTGGGGTGGGCTGTCATGCCCTCCTCCGGGGGATCTTTCTGACCCAGGGATCAAACACATGTCTTTTATGTTTCCTGCATTGGCAGATAGATTCTTCCTACTAGTGCCACCACATTACTTAGACATAAAAATGAATGAAATAATGCCACTCGCAGCAACATTGATGGACCTAGAATATATCATGCTAAGTGAAGTCAGACAGAGAAAGATACATATCATGATACTGCTTATATGTGGAATCTAAAACAAAAAGATACAAATGAACTTATTTACAAAATAGGAATAGACCCCCAGACATAGAAAACAAAGTTGTGGTTACCCAAAGAGAGAAGGGGGAGATAAATTAGGAGTCTGGGATTAAGATATATAAATACTATTGTATATAAAATAGATAACCAATGAGGATTTTCTGTTTAGCACAGGAACTTATGGCCTTCCCTGGTGGCTCAACAGTAAAGACTCCACCTGCAATGCAGGAGTTGCAGGAGACACGGGTTTGATCCCTGCTCAGGAAGATCCCCACGAAGAAGGCATGGCAACCCACTCCAGTGTCTTGCCTGGGAAATTCCATGAACAGAAGAGTTTGACAGGCTACAGTCCATAGCGTTGCAAAGAGCTGGACACGACTGAAGCAACTTCGCACTCAAAATTTGTAATAACCTATAAGGCAAAAATCTGAAAAAGAGTATATTTAGATATAAAACTGAATCACTGTACTGTATACCTGCAACTAACACAGCATTTTATATCAACTCTACTTCAGTTTAAAAGAAAAAAAGAGAGTTCTGTTTTGGGCATGTAAAATTTAAGATGCTGTTAAGACAGTCAGGTGAAGATACAAAGGAAACAAGTGGATATTTGTATCCACCATCATTATTGGGCTTCTATTTATCTCAGATATTTCTATGTTTTTTCATGTGGAAAATCTTGATTCGTGGTGCAAACACTCAAGTTTGTTGAAATGATCTTTGATCATAATTCTCTCAAGCGATTTTACTTGTAGAAAGCTCTTCTGAGCTCTATTCCATTTAGAGGAATTTCTTAAGTTTCAAAGGTATCTGTCTGAACCATTCTGAATCTTCCTCAGATCAGGAGATGCACAATATCTTAGTAGGAGTATGACATATGGCAGTGCCACTCATGAAGTACCCACCAAAGTTTCTGTAGTCTTCTGTGTTCTCTTGGCATATTCAAGAAGTGGGGTTGTACCAGATGCCCCAAAGGAGGATGCAGCAAACTTTGGCTCACAGGCCAAATCCAAGCCCCATCTATTTTTGTAATTAAAGTTTAATGGGAATATTGCCATACCTATTCTTCAGATATTACATATGGCTGTATTCATACTGTAATAGAGAAGCTGAATAGTTGCTAGAGACTTATGGCCCACAAAGCTTAAATACTATCTGTCCCTTTAAGAAAGAGTTGACTGACCCCTGCTCTGAAGTTTCTTCTATTCAGGAAGCCTCATGATTTGGTGACTTGAGGAAAGTAAGTCAGAAATGAACTAAAATCTCTATGCATTTACCACCTGAAACAATTGTGAGAGTAGATATTTGATATTCAGCGTTTAATGTGAGAGTTGCTGCTGCTGCTGCTAAGTCACTTCAGTCGTGTCTGACTCTGTGCGACCCCACAGACGGAAGCCCACCAGACTCCCCCGTCCCTGGGATTCTCCAGGCAAGAACCCTGGAGTGGGTTGCCATTTCCTTCTCCAATGTGTGAAAGTGAAAAGTGAAAGTGAAGTCGCTCAGTCGTGTCCGACCCTTAGCGACCCCACGAACTGCAGCCTACCAGGCTCCTCCATCCATGGGATTTTCTAGGCAAGAGTACTGGAGTGGCTTGCCATTGATATTCAACATTTAATTTTAGCAATTTTCTTTCTTTTTTTTTTTTTTTTCTCTAAAGCTGAGACTT
The DNA here is from genome assembly GCF_049115385.1 of Moschus berezovskii. Classification (NCBI taxonomy): domain Eukaryota; kingdom Metazoa; phylum Chordata; class Mammalia; order Artiodactyla; family Moschidae; genus Moschus; species Moschus berezovskii. The sequence continues at coordinate 31,558,727 of NC_142464.1, forward strand.
GGAGTTCTAGCAAAGCAACAGAAACACCAGGTAAGTTCATTTTCTTTTCTCTGAGCATACTCCTGAGTAAAATCCCAAGAAGGAGACAAAGTAGATCAGTCAGTTTGAGCACAGGGTGAAATAGTGTAAAAGAAAATATTATATGGCAACTAAAATATTTAGGAAACCTTGTGTTAAAAAAATTGCAGACAAGGAGAATATGCAACAGTGTGTCTGAGTGCCCTGGGGCTTGTGTTAGCGGAACCAGCTCTGGGAAACGCATAAAGTTTGTGGAATTTTCCTCTCCCCAGAACCTACTGTTCCTGGTCTGTTTGTGTGGTCAGCTTGCCCTCTCCCAGAAGTATAGGGTGTGCTTTTGCTGTCGTCTCTACTTTCTAACATGGCCTGGTCCTGGCATCCAAAGTGATGATGTTATAAACCACAGTTAACAGTCTAAAATGCTATCACTTCGAGAAGCACTCATGCTTTGCCATCCTTAGTTTTAAGCAAAAAAATTTTGGATGATGTAGCAACAGAAATTGGAGAAGATTATTGGCAGAGGAAAATAGTCATGTTGAATCTTCATACTGATTTGAAATTGTAATTATTTGGAGATTTTTATTTTCCTAACTCCTATCTGGTACATGTATAAGTGACAAATCTCTTAGGTTATCAATATTAATCACCTTTGCTATATACAAAATGAGAAATATGTGAAATAAGCCTAGGAGATCATGAAACCTTTTTGGTGGGGGGGCGGGCAGAGAAAGATTTACTGCAGGGCTGAGCAAGAACAGGTGGCTGGGAAATACAGAGATCATGTAACTTTTTTTAAAAAATGGAAAAATAAAGCCATGAAAATTATGAGTGACTCTAATAACATTTTCACAGCAAATGTCCTAAATAGTCATCATGGTCTACCATCAAGAATTAGAAATGGGAATTATATGCTTTCAGCTTTTAATTATTTATCTTCTACATAATATATCAAATAATAAAGGAAGTTATTTTTATATTGTTGACTTTCTCTATTTCACCTCATCACTGTATTTTGTATCCTCTATTTCCATCTACACAGTCTAGAAATGCACTGGAAAAAGCCTTGGGAGAAACAAAACATAAAAATAGTGCATCCAGGCAAAGAGGGCAGCTTTGCGTTGGCTGATGCTTTGCACTGTTCTGGAGAAATCCTGTCCCCTGTTTCATGGATTGGTTATCAAGGAGGAGTTACAGATGGAGGAGAATCGGGTGGCTGCCAAATTATCAGCTCTTTTTAAGGAGAGACCAAAGCATCTTTCATTTTGTTTAAAAGATAACATTTAGAAAATGCCAGCTTTAACTACAATTGATTTTTACATGTAATGAAAAGCACATTTAGATTTTAATTTTGAGTTAGAGAAACTAATTCTCCTAAAACAGATAATAGACAAACCATTGCTTTGAACAGTGAATTAGAAAGAAATAAAATGTTTCTATCAACTTCAAGAAAGGTCAGTCTTAAACTTCAGACATATGGTAGGGCTAAAGCCTAAATCCAGGTTCATTCAAAAAAAATGTAACAAATACCCCCATCTTCCTTAAAATAATTAGTATTGTTCTTTTAGGTAATGTTGAGGTAAATGTCTAGCCCAAAGAATTTTTAGCAATGCTTCCTTCTAATAAACATGAGCTGAGTTTGAGTGAACTCCGCGAGTTGGTGATGGACAGGGAGGCCTGGCGTGCTGTGATTCATGGGGCTGCAGAGAGTCGGACACGACTGAGCGACTGAACTGAACTGAACTGAATAGGTGTTTAGTCTTTGACTAGAACATTCATTGCTCTCACATTTGATATTTTCTTTCATATAATGCATCTGGCTTTAATTTCCATGAAAAATTGTGTTTTTACCACTCTCTTCAAAAATTATTATTAAGGGTCTAGAAATTGGTAATTGTTTTATGTAGGATATTTTTTTTGGAATTTAGAATAAGACAACTGTATATAAAATGTGAATTATAAGCAATTATATGTAGATATGGACTTCTCTGTTGGCTCACATAGTGAAGAATCTGCCTGCAATGCAGGAGACCCAGGTTCAGTGCCTGAGTTGGAAGATTCCCTGGAGAAGGGAATGGATATCCATTCCAGTATTCTTTCATGGAGAATTCCATAGACAGAGGAGCCTGGCAGGCTATAGTCAGTGAGGTGGCAAAGAGTCAGACATAACTGAGCAACTAATACTTTCTTTTTCTTTTCTATATGTAGATACAACATTCAATTTTATATAATAAGCATACAAGAAACATAGTCACAGTTAGATGGACATGATTGATCAAGGTCAGAAGACATGTCCATACATTCCATTCAATAGAGCAAAAGTTGTATGAATAGACAGATGTGTTTAGTAATGCTAAGCATGAGGAAGAATTCACGCCCAATATATAAAACATGTGGGATAGTCAAACTTCAACTGCTCACTGTAACATACCTGGTAAGATTCCAAGTTTAGTAAAATCCCCTGCTAAATATACGGAAGGATATATTCAACCAATCACTACTAACCAAGGTATTCAATCTTTGTTCTGTTCCATCACAGAACAGCTAAGATTTTGAGTGACACATGGAGCCTGCCATGAAGGGTTACTAAAGACTAGTCAATATAATAAATAACTATAATAACTCCAGCAGTCATGTAGGTATAAAGTGATGTGTCATTGATAAGCCTCAGATAACCTTATGTTAGGATCAGAGGAGGGAAGAATTTTTTTCCTTTTATCTGTGGTTGTAGTATACATACACAGGGATAAAAGCAGTTTAAGAAACACGAGAAAAGGGTTCATGAAAAAAGTGGTCTTCTAGCTGCCAGATTTTTGTGCCTGCTTGATTTTTAGCTCTGAGTTCAGAGCTAATGAGGATATGGAAAGACCCACTAAAAAGTGATGAAAGACTGTTTATTCCCTGGAGATATATGCAGATATTATGTGGCCATTACAACAATTTAAAGCAATGATAGAATTCACTTTTGTTTAACCTTATCATTTTCCCACAGACAGGCAGAGCTAATAATTTGTCCTTGAAAATCAACCTCTTGATTTCTTTGTTAAAAGACCTGAGCTCAAAGAAAAATGGACCAATATGCCTCAATATATTGTGAAAGGAATAAACCATTTGCCCATAATTTCCTGAAAATATAACTATATTTGTCTGGGTTTTCCAGAGAAGCAGAACAAAGAGAATATACATATATAAATATGTATTTATATAAACATATGGAAATCTCTAAAGAGATGTATTATAAAAAATTGGCTCACGCATTACAGAGTCTGAGAAGTTCCGAGACCTCAGTTGGCAAACTGGAGGTCCAGAAAGCAGGGAGAGTGCATGGTGCAGTTCTAGTCCCAGTCCAAAGTGCTGAGAAGAGCAGATGGTGTAAGTTCCAAGCTGAAAGCTGGAGCCAATAGCTCAGTTCAAAGGCACAGAAACACTGATACCCCAGCTCAAGGCAAGCAGGCAGAAAGAATTCCTTCTTACTCCAGGAAGCCTTTCTGATTGTGTGCGTGTGCATGCTCAGTCATGTCCATCTCTTTGCGACCCCTTACAGGCCTACAACTGATTGGATGATAGCCACCCTAATGGAGGTAATATATTTCACTCATCTACTGATTTGAATATTAATCTCATCCAAAAACACATTCACAGGCACACCCCGAATAACACTTGACCAATACCTGAGAGGCAAGTTCAATCCCTGGGTTGGGAAAAATCCCCTGGAGAAGGAAATGATAACCCACTCCAGTATTCTTGCCTGGGAAATTCCATGGACAGAGGAGCCTGTAGGGCTACAGTCCATGGGGTCACAAAGAGTCAGGCACAACTTTGTGACTAAACAACCATATCAAATACCTGAGAACCCCATGGCCAAGTCAACACAAAAAATTCATCATCACAGCATTCTCACTGTGACCAGCACAGCTTGTGAAAAATCTTGTTATACACAACTTTAGTTTTTCAACTGTGTTTCAGGACCTCAGTTGTTTTTTAGACATTAATTGTTTTATGGAAAATCAGAAGCTAGTACAGACAACTGCCATCAAAACTGACCACTGGCCTTTGGAAAGGAGGATTCTCTGTTGTGGTTCTCATCGTGCTTGACATCTTATGCAATGCCTGGAATTGGTTACTGGCCTCTAGAAATTCATATAATGTGAAAAATGAACTATTCTATACAAAGGATTACTTATCTGAATATTCTAACTTTGAATGACAGAATCTTGATATTATTGTTCAGTTAGAATGTACTCAAACTTGAAATATAGTCATAGCAAATGATATCCTGAGTTGTTTCAGTAACTTGGAAATTTTATGATGTTTAAAAATTAGTTGAGAATGAAATAACTCAGTTATGGAATGAGAAATAGAAATTAGCTTAGGGCATGGTATAAGCTTCCACTTGGGAAATTATATGAACATATAGGTAGATGAACCTAGGTATAGCTAAGAGGTTTTGCCTCTGGTTCAGGGATCTGATAAGTCTCTGAGAAGTGCTCAACCCTGTTCTTGAGACTCTCTAGTCTACACTGAAAGGTCATAAAAACCTCACAATCTTGGACTTCCCTGGTGGCGCAGGGGATAAGAACCCACCTGCCAAAGGAGGGGCACAGGTTTGATCCCTGGTCCTGGAAGATTCCACATACTATGAAGGAACTAAATCCCATGTGCCACAACCACTGAGCCTGAGCTCTGGAGCCCATGAGCCATGACTCCGGAAGCCTGCACCTAGAGCCTGTGCTCTGCAACAAGAGAAGCCACCTCTATCAGAAGCCTCTGCATCACGACAAAGATTATCCTCCTCTCACCACAACTAGAGAAAGTCTGAGAGCAGCAAAGAAAACCCAGCACAACTGAAAAAAACAAGTAAACAAAAACCTCAATCTCAACTGGTTGGCTAGCCAGCACTCACTTTAAGAACCAACACATTTCAACGACATTGCTAAGGATATGAGCTCCTCCAGTAAACTCTACAATGTGCTCTCTTTTAATACATTAGGGAGAATTCTGTCTCCTTGTATGTTTCTGCAGAGTCTGGTCTGGTCACTGAAGAAAGAGAGATTTAGTTTCTCTTGGTATAAAGAAACCTCTTGATTGGAGAATAAGTTGAAATAGGTGATATTTCATGTAATAAAAATAAAGATGCACTTATAACTCATTGTTACTGAGCGGCAGCAGCTTAGGCAGCATAGAGTTGTGGTTGACAGACCAATGTCTAGAGTCTGCATTCAAACCCTGGCTCTGTGTGACTTTGGGCAAATTATTTAAGCTCTCTGGGCTTTAGCTTCCATTATATGAAATGATAATATTATTACTACAGTAGTGAGTATAAAGCCTTTAGAACAATGCATGGCACATAGTGCCCCATCAGTTCAGTTGAGTTCAGTTCAGTCGCTCAGTCCTGTCCGACTTTTTGCTACCCCAATGACTGCAGCATGCCAGGCTTCCCTGTCCATCACCAACTCACAGAGCTTGCTCAAACTCATATCCACTGAGTCGGTGATGCCATCCAACCATCTCATCCTCTGTCGTCCCCTTCTCCTCCTGCCCTCAATTTTTCCCATCATCAGAGTCTTTTAAAATGAGTCAGTTCTTCACATTAGGTGGCCAAATTATTGGAGTTTCAGCTTCAACATCAGTCCTTCCTTCCAGTGAATATTCAGGACTGATTTCCTTTAGGACAGACTGGTTGGATCTCCTTGCAGTCTAAGGGACTCTCAAGAGTCTTCTCCAACACCACAGTTCAAAAGCATCAATTCTTCAGTGCTCAGCTTTATAGTCTAACTCTCACATCCATACTTCACTACTGGAAAAACCATAGCATTGACTAGATGGACTTTTGTTGGCAAAGTAATGTCTCTGCTTTTTAATATGCTATCTACGTTGGTCATAGCTTTTCTTCCAAGGAGTAAGCATCTTTTAATTTCATGGCTGCAGTCACCATCTGCAGTGATTTTGGAGCTCCCCAAAATAAAATCTGTCACTGTTTCCATTGTTTCCCCATTTATTTGCCATGAAGTGATGGGACCAGATGCCATGATCTTAGTTTTCTGAATGTTGAGCTTTAAGCCAACTTTTTCACTCTCCTCTTTCACTTTCATCTAGAGGATCTTTAGTTCTTCACTTTCTGCCATAACGGTGGTGTTATCCACATATCTGAGGTTATTGATATTTATCCTGGCAATCTTGATTCCAGCTTGTACTTCATTTTGCGTGATGTACTCTGCATATCAGTTACATAAGCAGGGTGACAATATACAGCCTTGACGTACTCATTTTCCTATTTGGAACCAGTCTGTTGTTCCATGTCCAGTTCTAACTGTTGTTTCCTGACTTGCATACATGTTTCCAAGAGGCAGGCCAGGTGGTCTGGTATTCCTATATCTTGGAGGATTTTCCACAATTTGTTGTGATCCACACAGTCAAAGGCTTTGGCATAGTCAATAAAGCAGAAGTAAATATTTTTCTGGAACTCTCTTGTTTTTTCAGTGATCCAGCGGATGTTGTCAATTTGATCTCTGGTTCCTCTGCCTTTTCTAAAACCAGATTGAACATCTGGAATTTCATGGTTCACGTACTGTTGAAGCCTGGCTTGAAAATGTTGAGCATTACTTTGCTAGCATGTGAGATGAGTGCAATTTTGCAGTAGTTTGAGCATTCTTTGGCAATGCCTTTCTTTGGGATTGGAATGAGAACTGACCTTTTCCAGTCCTGGGGCCATAGTTGTATTTTCCAAATTTGCTGGCATATTGAATGCAGTGCTTTTACAGCATCATCTTTTAGGATTTGAAATAGCGCCACTATAATTACATCACCTCCACTAGCTTTGGTTGTAAGCACCTTCCTCAGGCCCACTTGACTTCACATTCCAGGATGTCTGGCTCTAGGTGAGCGATCACATCATTGTGATTATCCGGGTCATGAAGATCTTTTTTGTACAGTTCTTCTGTGTATTCTTGCCACCTCTTCTTAATATCTTCTGCTTCTGTTAAGTCCATACCATTTCTGCCCTTTATTGAGCCCATCTTTGCATGAAATGTTCCCTTGGGTGTCTCTAATTTTCTTGAAGAGATCTCTAGTCTTTCCCATTCTTTTGTTTTCCTCTATTTCTTTGCACTGATCACTGAGGAAGGCTTTCTTATCTCTCCTTGCTCTTCTTTGGAACTCTGCATTCAAATGGGTATATCTTTCCTTTTCTCCTTTGCTTTTCACTTCTCTTCTTTTCATAGCTATTTGTAAGGCCTCCTCAGACAGCCATTTTGCTTTTTTGCACTTCTTTTTCTTGGGAATGGTCTTGATCCCTGTCTCCTGTACAGTGTCACAAACTTCCATCCATAGTTCTTTAGGCACTCTGTCTATCAAATCTAGTCCCTTAAATCTATTTCTCACTTCCACTGTATAATCATAAGGGATTTGATTTAGGTCATACCTGAATGGTCTAGTGGTTTTCCCTACTTTCTTCAATTTAAGTCTGAATTTGGCAATAAGGAGTTCATGATCTGAGCCACAGTCCGCTCCTGGTCTTGTTTTTGCTGACTGTATAGAACCTCTCCATCTTTGGCTGCCAAAATTAGAATCAGTCTGATTTTGATGTTGATGATGTCCATGTGTAGAGTCTTCTTTTGTGTTGTTGGAAGAGGGTGTTTGCTATGACCAGTGCGTTCTTTTGGCAAAACTCTATTATTAGCCTTTGCCCTGCTTCATTCTGTACTCCAAGGTCAAATTTGCCCATTACTCCAGGTGTTTCTTGACTTCCTAGTTACATATTAAAAAGCTTCTCTATGTTTTGGGGTCATTTTATCCAAATTGTGAATTTAAGGTAAAACAATGTATATATTTGGGTAGAGAGATGAGAACATTCTAAAACTTTCAGAATGCTGCAAAAAATTTCATTTATCTCATTGCTAATTATGCCATTAGCAAGTAAAAGATGAACTCAACTCACTTAAAATGTTGGTTGCATGGCTTAATGGAAAGGAAATGGAAAGGTTTTGAGTCATTTGCCTTATGTTTTAGCTCTTCCACTTTTTGTCAGATGTGTTATCTCATTTCTGGGAGCTACAATATCTCTCATGTTTACAGTATAGAATAAAATTGTTTAAGAATAAGGTAAGTTAGTGTGCATGGAAGTAATTAGCAGAGTGGCCCATTTATTCTTTGTATATGTATATAATTTTCTGGAATATAATAACTATATTAAATCGCAAAAGAAAAATATGCCCTCCTTCTGCATATATTTCTACAGTTACTTAAAGTAAACAAATCTCTAGTCACAGTTACTACTGGGTTAGAGGGTGCTATTACCTCTGGTTAGTTATGCTGATGACCCAAAGCAAAGTAAAAGAAATTTGAGATAAATTGTTTTTGCATAGCTTAAAGAATACAAGTAGGTCAGAATGTTAAGGTCTAATGAGAGAAAAAATTAATTTTTATCATGTGAAGGCAGGAAAGTTTCCTTTAAATATTTTGCCCATTGGGTACATGGGAGTGTTCCATTAAGGGTGAAAATGCAGACTAGCATGGACAAAATCTGGCTTGAAAGGAACCCTGATTAAAAAAGACTCTAAAATCTTAAAGCTAAAAGTCACCTCAGGGGGGCAGGGGAAGAGTTGCCTCTGAAAAGCACATACAGGCTGTGCAGGAAAAGGAACAGCTGACTACGAAAGTAACATAATTTCAGAGAATCAAGAATAGAAGAATAGAGGAAATCTGTATTTTGTGAAAGATAGTTTAACTCTGATATCAGAACTTGACATAAGTGACATAAAACAAAATCATACACCAATTTTACCTACTATTCTTGGCATCAAAATCCTAACTTATTAAAATGCTAATTAATGATATATGAACAGTTGCAGAGACATTTCCCATCTCTAAAAAAGCTTAGGTTTGCTCACATATTTGTTCTTTTAAAGTAAGTCAGGCTCTTCAGTATAAGAAGTGCTTGCTCCAGAAGATGTGTTGTATATACAATGGAATATCACTCAACCACAAAAACAAATGAAATAATGTCAGTTGCCGCAACATGGATGGACCTAAGGATTATCATAATCTGTGAAGTAAGTCAGGTAGAAAGAGACAAATATCATATGGTATGATGTATATGTAGAATCTAAAAAAACCAAAAAATGATACAATGAGCTTATCTACAGAACAGAAGTAGAGTCACAGATACAGGAAACAAACTCATGGTTACCAAAGGGACTAATGAAGGGTGTGGGGAGAGGTAAATTAGAAATTTGGGATTAACATGTACACACGACTATATATAAAATAAGTAAACCACAAGGACCTACTGTGTGGCACAGGGAACTATACACAATATCTTGTAATGACCTGTAATAGGAAAGAACCTGAAAAAGAATATATATATATATATATATATTTGTGTGTGTGTGTGTGTGTCACTGAATCACTGTGCTGTACACTTGAGACGAACACAACATTGTAAATTAAACATATGTCAACATAAATAAATAAATGAAATTACAGGAAAAGCATAAACAAATAAAAGTGACCTCAGGGATCATACAAGCATATTGCCTCTCAAAACACAAGGTGGGACCAGCTGTACTCATAGCATTTATTGACTGAACTGCTGATGTGCCGCTTACTTATTTAATAGATCATATTCCACTCTGATAACAAAAGCCTAGAGTAAACCATGCTCTCCTTCCCTGAATGTCAGGGTGCTCAGAATCAATTCTTAACGGCCAACATCAGCAACCGTATTGATGCTTGGTATTAACTCTCAGAAGGAGCTTATTTGTTTCTTCCATTTGCCATTGCTTTGATTTCTTATTTCTATTTTATTCATCTTTTGCTATATATCATTCAGTTCAGTTCAGTCACTCAGTCATGTCCGACTCTTTGCGACCCCATGAATCACAGCACGCCAGGCCTCCCTGTCCATCACCAACTCCCGGAGATCACTCAAACTCATGTCCTTCGAGTCATAGCATAACTTAACTAAAATTAAAAGTTTGAGAAAGCCATAAAGGACTCCTCCAGCTCAAGTCCCTCCTCAGAGAAGTCTGCAGTTCCCAGGGGGAGGACAGCTTTCATATCCTTGCCAGGCTCAATAATTGGCTGGGAGCTGCCTGCAGGAAGTATGAAACCAGTAAAAACACAAGGATGGAATTCAGACAGCAAGTGGAGAACCTCAGTCAAAATTTACACTATCAGTAGTTCGCCTTTCATGACACGCATTCTCGTCATCACCAGAGTGCCCTGGGACAGCAATAAGGTCTTCTGTCTTAAAATATTTCGATAATTTATCTATTAAGTCGCTTCAGTTGTGTCCAACCCTTTGCAACCATATGGACCATAGCCCCCCAGGCTCCTCTGGCCATGGGATTCTCCAGACAAGAATACTGGAGTGAATTGCCATGCTCTCCTCCAGGGGATATTCCCAACCCAGGGAGTGAACCTACATCTCTTTTGTCTCCTGCATTGTAAGATGGGTTCTTTACCACTACCGCCACCTGGCAAGAGCCAAATGTGTACCATTGTCAGATGCCAATAGGGTAAATTTGCATTATTACAACAGACTTGACTCTGCAGTCTCTTTATTACAACAGAGTTTGTTCCAAGGGTCTCTGCCTCAAACAGCCTGCTCCAAGTTCTAGCTTGAAGTTTGCAAACTAAATTTAAATTATAACATGTCAATAATTTGATATTGAATACAGCCAACAAAAGTAAAGGTCTAAGAGCAAATTTATATCATCTAAGAGCACCATACACTCAGGTGTCTCCAGTTTCTGACCAGAGCTAAGAAGCTTCTGGACACATTTAAGTGTCTGCAGTCATATACCTTTATACTTAGAAAATCTGAGAAAATTAGGTAAATTGACTGGTTGAAAGACACAACTCTCTAGATGCCTAATCACAATATAACAATTGTACTTATACTATAAATATTATATTATTATACTATTATAAAATAATATTGGCTTCCCTGGTGACTCAGATGGTAAAGAATCTGCCTGTTAATGGAGAACTCTGCGTTTGATCTCTGGGTCAGGAGGATACCCCTGGAGAAGAGAATGGTAACGTACTCCAGTATTCTTGCCTGGATAATTCCATGGACAAAGGAGACTGATTGGCTATAATCCATGGGGTTGCAGAGAGTCGGACACCACTGAATGATTAACACTTTCACTTTCATAAAGTAATATATTAATATAATATAATATAAATTATCATGTATATTACACTTCTATATTAATTATATATAATAAACATATTAGTATAAACACTTCTAAAGAATTTTAATTTATTTTTACTCATTTAATTTTCACAACACTATGATGAAGAAAAATTATAATCACCATGTTTTTATTTTGAAATCCAGTTTTATTATTAATTTTTCTGACCACAGAAATAGCACATGCTCATAGTAAATATTTTTAAAATAATCTAGGTTTAGAGAAGTATATAATATTGTAGACAGTTAAAATCCTCCATAAATGTTATCACTTATTCTCAGAATAATTTTTAACAATTTGATGTATCTTCTTGCATATTTTTATATTCTTTGGTAACATTTATTACTAATATTGATATTTTATCAAATGCAAGGTTAGAGTACATGTATTTTTAAACTTATATTTTTTCACTTACTACTGCCCTAAACAACTTTTTAGATGTGGAAACTCAGACACAGAGTTGAAGTGCCTTGCCTAAGATTCCACAGCAAGTAAGTGCTCAAGTCACATTTGAGCCCAGGGGCTCAGTCTTTAGAATCGTGTTCAGCTATCCACTGCACCTCTCTTGTATCTCCGCTGCTGATAATGCTTTAGAAGTAATGTGGGATAATAAGAGTCTCAGTGAGATCCACAGAAGTCATCAGCTCTGCACATATCATGTCTCCCTCCATCTTATTTGCAGAAAGAATCACATTAAACTGATGATTTATTAATTCAGCCAAGACCTGTCATTTTATCAGTGTGTTCATGCTAATGGACAGGGTTTCTCAAACTGTAAGTTAATTCCCGTTAGTGGGTCATGACTAATATTTTTAAAAATGAAATAAAAGAGTTTAGAAAACACAAGAGCATTCAATGTAATAGAGGTGAAGTGTGTGTGTGTGAGTGTGCATGCACGCGCTGATTTTTTAAGTAAAGTTAGTGGTTATAAGAAAAAAAATTAAATATTTATTCAAGGAGCCAACATATCCTCTTTTAAAAGTAATTAATTCTAGGGACTTCTTTGATGGTCCAGTGGTTCCGAATCCACTTTGGGTTTAATCCCTCGTTTGCCAACTAAAATCCCACATGCCATAAAGTGGGGCAACTACTGTGCCATGTGCCATATGGGACATTTTTAAATAAAAATATTTAAAAAATAAATATTTTTTAAAAAGGGGTTAATCCTATTGCCCACCTGTGGATCATTAGCAATAACAGCACTGGATAGTCAACACATTTTAAGTAGAAAGGCTTGGAGTTTCATCTGATTCATATAGATTATACTCAGAACTGTAGCCACTACTTAGCCTGCCTATGAGAAGGTAATAAGGTAGAATGTGGAGTGTTGAAAATTAATCCTTGGGAAATCCCAGGAGGATAAATGCGTTTGGTTATTTAATCAGCCATCTCATTCTCTACCAACACAACCAAAAGAGCATTCATCTTTACTAGAACACTTGACACTGGTAAAAGCAGCTAAGTACCAAGCTTTCAGCTAGTTCCTACTCTTATCTTTAAAATTCCTTTTTCTGCCTGCTCAGTGCACTAGCTTGACATTTTTCTTTGTTCCTATGGGCATATATCTAGCTTCCTCCCACAGATCTCTTGCATAGAAAGAACTGTACAGACTCTTAACATTTTTCTTCCCCCACGGATGTCAGAAATGCATAAGCATGCAGTGCGTGCTGGGCTGTGGGTGTCAAAGAGAGAAAGATCCCAGGCAGTCACAGGCAACATCTATTTCTTTTACGTACTTATCCATGACCTTCATACTCCTAAGGGGCCATAATTATAAGAGATGCCTCTTAGATCATCTAAGCAGTCAGTTAGACTTTATTGCACACCCACTGTAGTCAGAACTTCATGTGAATGGTGGGAATGATGGCTCTCATACTCCAGGAACTTGCAACGCACTGCAGAGACAAGGCAAACAGGTGTGATTAAAAGATACTACTTCATACTTGAAGAAAAATAGAATGATTTTTCAAAATCTTTTCCAGATACAAATTACATTTTATTATAGATTCATGAGAATAAATGCTGTACACTTAGAAAACATTTAATTATCTATATTTCCTTGAAATTTATTGAGACTTATGAATTTTGAATAATACATTCTTATTCATTATTTTTTTGTTTGAGTCCTGATAAAAGATGGCAGATATTCACCTAAGCCAACAAATAATAACAATCAATTTAAAAATAACATTTTCCATGGGAAAAAAGAGCAGAGGACATGCATCCAAGCAGCAGTTGCTTTGGAGAAACCAAACAAGTATAAATCACTGCTGAGCTTTCAAGATAAAAATGAAGGGATCTTCCATCATTTTTTTCCCCAGTTCTTCCAGTCAAAGCCTCCATTACAGTCTTTCTCTTTAACCACTAAAGAACACTATAAACTGCATTTCTGTCCAATTAAGTGTTTATAATAATAAAAAATCAGTATCACTCAAAGTTGTAATATCTAAAATGTGATGAATGCTTTTGCATTGATTTGCATCCCATTCCCTGGTGGCTCAGACAGTAAATAGTCTGCCTACAATGCAGGAGACTGGGATTTGATTCCCCTGTCAGGAAGAACCCCTGGAGGAGGAAATGGGCAACCCACTGCAGTATCTTGTATCTTGCTTAGAGAATTCCATGGACAAGGGAATCTGGTGGGCTCTAGTCCATACGGTCACAAAGAGTTGGACACGACTAAGAGACTTACACCTCTTACAGTAGGTGATATGGGCTATAGCCTAAAATGAAAAACTTGTTCAAGTTTTATTTTTGCCAGTTCTTAATGATATAATACTAACACCCAAGCTTTGTCATTCCAAATTTAATCATCTATACATGAGGAACACATGATTTAATGGACAGTTGTATGTATCCCATTATCAAGTGATAAACGGTTTTTACAGATCATCCGAAATGCAAACATTTTGAATCTGCAAAGAAATCCAGAAAGAAAAGTAAATACTATAATCTGACTCTGACTCTAGATTTATTGTTTTTCTACAGTTAACACTTCACCACCAGAAGCATCATCTTTCAGAACCACTACATTATCCTCAATATCAGTTACAACTCCAGAAAACATCTCCCCGTCTCAAGGTATGAATTTTGTGTGCATGAGTGGAAGCTTGCTTTGCTTGACTACTCCTCACCAAGAAAATGTCACCAATTTAAAAAAAACAGACTACTGAGATATAACTGATATAGTAAAACAGACTGCACATTCTCAGAAAGGAAGGGGACATGAGGAGACATTTGGAGGTGATGGCTATGTCTGTTACGTTGATTGTGGAGATGGGTTCATGGGTATGTGCTTGTGTCCAAACCCTTCAGACTGTATATGTTAACTCCCTACCAATCTTGAGTCATTAAATAGGACTCTTTCAGAATAAGATAAAATGTCTTCACTCGAAGCTTCATACCTATCCATCACAGAGGCTACCTAAATAGAGAGTGGGGAGGTGAGGGAAGGCTTATGAGGACCGGCACACATTAACCTAAGGTGACTTTTTTTTTCTTTTCTTAAAATAATAGGCCTTGAGAATGCAAAAAATGCAAGCACTTCTACAACCAGCCCCTCTTATTCCAGTGAGTAACACATATATCTTCATTCAATGCAGTAAGTAGATCTGCAGAATGTTTGAATGTCACCAGTAAGGGGAAGGATTCAACTATAAACAGCCTTTTCTCAACTCTACTTAACCTGCAATCCCATTATAATCCCATATAACTGCTTCGAAAGTTTTATTCTATTGAATTTTGTTTTAATAAATACACTTTGAGCATTTTTTCCCTTACCTTAAGTAAGTAAGTGTTAGTCGCTCAGTCGTTCCCAACTCTTTGAGACCCCATGGATTGCAGCCCACCAGGCTCCTCTATCCATGAGATTTTCCAGGCAAGGATACCGGAGTGGGTTGCCTTTTCCTTCTCCAGTGGATCTTTCCAACCCAGGGATCGAACCTGGGTCTCCTGCACTGCAGGCAGATTCTTTACTGACTGAGCTAGCAGTTACCACCAGAGGTCAAGGTGAATTGATGGGGCTAGCCTCAAATAAGCCAAAGTGCACAGGCAGTTCAGTTCAGTCGCTCAGTCGTGTCCGACTCTCCGCGACCCCATGAATCACAGCACGCCAGGCCTCCCTGTCCATCACCGACTCCCGGAGTTCACTCAAACTCATGTCCACAGAGTCGGTGATGCCATCCAGCCATCTCATTCTTGGTCATCCCCTTCTCCTCCTGCCCCCAACCTTTCCCAGCATCAGAATCTTTTCCAGTGAGTCAACTCGTCGCATGAGGTGGCCAAAGTATTGCAGTTTCAGCTTTAGCATCAGTCCCTCCAATGAACACCCAGGATCAATCTCCCTTAGAATGGACTGGTTGGATCTCCTTGCGGTACAGGCAGAGATCTCCATAAAAATGAAAATTCACCCTTACAGAACTTTATCTTAATGTTAAAAACAGCCTTTTAAGAAATGTTCCATTTTAGCAAAATATATATATATATATATCATATAACACACTGCATATACTAACACTGAATAGAGAGGATATTCATGAATTTCCCTGGAAATTAAGAATAAAATGAATATATATATATGCAACTGTGATGAAAAAAGATTATCTTAGGTTTAGGTAAAGTCATCCCGTTCAAGAAGTCAGCACTGCATTTATGGACCTGCTGTGTCATGGCGTCTTCATTTCAGGAAGCACTAGTGATCTCATGCAAGATCTTTTATGAACCCAGCAAGACCTACTTACAACAATTATTTAACCATAACAGTGAAGTGTAACCCACCCTACAAATGAACTGGAGAGCTATTCTCAACCCCTGATAAATATAAGCATTACATACTCAAGTAGATGAGAACGCCTAACTGATTAGTAACTGTAACTTCTGTATCTCTACTTAAATTCCTATGACAGCTTTTTCCTTTCATCACTCTTGTTTTAACCTGGGAAATCATTGCCAGAAAAGAAGGCAAATTCTAAAACACACAGCAAAACCCCTCTCTTAATAAGAACAGGAAAAGCTCACCCTAATTCCTACTGCAGCAGCACCACACCCACAAGTAGATATTCATAAATACACACATATTTCTTAGACCACGTTGTTGCACTATGATATCCATTTATATTCAGTTATATTCTAATTTTAAGATATTATTACAGAAAGATATTTGTGATTTTCTTAGGAAGTCAGCTTTATGACCAGAGTATTTTCAGTAAAACCAGTAAGAGATATATCTTTTTTTTCTTTCAGTTTTATCGAGATACAATTGACATACAACACTGTATAAGCTTAAACTGTACTTACATCATAAAACTTATCACAATAGTGAACATCTATCATCTCATATAGATATAAAATTAAAGAAATATGAAAAAATTGTGGTGAGAACTCAAGACTTTGTTACTCTCCTAACTTTCATATATAACATTTGTTGTTGTTCAGTCACTTAGTCGTGTCTGACTCTGTGACCCCGTGGACTGCAGCACGACAGGCTTCCCTGTCCCTCACCATCTCTCAGAGTTTGCTCAAACTCCTGTGCATCGAGTCAGTGATGCCATCCAACCATCTCATCCTCTGTCATCCCCTTCTCCTCCTGCCTTCACTCTTTCCCAGCATCAGGGTCTTTTCTAATACGTCAGCTCTTCGCATCAGATGGCCAAAATATTGGAACTTCAATTTCAGCATCAGTCCTTCTAATGAATAGTCATACATACAGCAGTGAATATATAACATACAACAGTGTTAATGATTAATATATTTAGCAAGTTGTACATTATATCCCTAGTGCTTTTTATCTTCTAACTAGAAGTTTGTGCTTTTGACTCCCTTCATCCAAGCTATACATTAGTAGCTTCATTATAAAGTAGGGAAGAATAAAAAGCATGTATATGGGTCTGGTTCTAAGGGACATGGTCTGTGTGTCAGTCTCCCATTTCCTCATTCCTTCAGTCACCAAGAGAGTCTTCCTTAGATTTGGAGTTTTATTTCAGAAAGGCTACAAGACTGACATCAAGTGGGTACATCAGAAATAACAACTAAAGCATAACCCGTGAATCAGATATATCTTCTTTGCTTAAAATGTAATGTTTTTAATAGAATGATGTTTAAAGAAGAAAGGAAGCATGCATGCTTTTTCTCAGTGCATAAACTATGTGTTGTGAGATACAATACCCACTCTAATTAACAATGTCTCCAATACTTTTTAGGTATTATTTTGCCTGTGGTTATTGCTTTGATTGTAATAACACTTTTAGTCTTCGTTCTGGTGGGTTTGTATCGAATGTGCTGGAAGACAGACCCCGGTAGGTAACCATGTTTTGTTTCATTTTGTTTTCCTAAAAGGAGAATATGCTTGCTCAGCCTAAACTTGAATTTAAACTCTTAGTGAGGGAGAGGAAATTTACACAGGAACGAAATGCTATATTGGTTGATCACAGAAATAGAGGGAAAGGGCAGGTATCAACTGAGTGCTGGTGAAGGTAAGGAATTAACTACTAATGGCAGGTAGGGGCTTCCCTGGTGGCTCAGATGGTAAAAAATCTGCCTGCAATGCCGGAGGCCTGGGTGCTGTCCCTGGGTCAGGAAGATACACTGGAGAAGGGAATGGCCACCCACTCCATTATTCTTGCCTGGAGAATTCCACGGACAGAAGAGCCTGGCAGCCTACAGTCCACGGGGTCACAAAGAGTCAGACACAACTGAGCAACTAACACTTTCACTAATGGCGGATATTATCGAATATGGGCACATTCTTTTTAACGAAAAAGCCCTAGTTTTGTGGATGGTTGGGGGGTATGGTACTAAAGATGGCATAAAATGACATGCCTTGGCTATAGTGAAGACTTGTTACATTACCATGTAGCAGGATAAAGAGAAATACTGGGACCCATAATTTCAAGAAGAATGGTTTGTGTCTTACTTCCTTCTTGGGAGGCATAGCTTCCTTCCTATGAAGGTGTCTTCCAGGACTGTTCTGTTCTGCTAATTTAATCAGTTCTTCCAGATTGAACACTATTGCCATTTTTAGAGGGATTCTAGTTCCACAATTCTTTGTGATCCTCCTTAATCTCTCCATTAGCAATGAAAAGTCTTGCTTCTTTCATTTAAAATGACACTGCCTTCTTTTACATCCTCACTGCTTGTTTTCTTCTTTTTGCTGTTTCGTCTTCTCCTCCCTGCCTCTTGAATATTTATGGTTCCCCAATTGCATTTTATTTTAAAGTGTTTTTTAAAAGAAACTTTTAAACTTAAGGATAGATTTGGGTTTACAAAAAAGTTGTGAAGATAGTTACAGAGAGTTCCCGTATACCCTTATTATTAATATCTTACATTCAGTTCAGTTGAGTTCAGTCTCTCAGTCGTGTCCAACTCTTTGCGACCCCATGAATCACAGCACGCCAGGCCTCCCTGTCCATCACCAACTCCCGGAGTCCACCCAAACCCATGTCCATCGAGTCGGTGATGCCATCCAGCCATCTCATTCTCTGTTGTCCCCTTCTCCTCCTGCCCCCAATCCCTCCCAGCATCAGTCTTTTCCAGTGAGTAAACTCTTCGCATGAGACTGCCAAAGTATTGGAGTTTCAGCTTTAGCATCAGTCCTTCCCATGAACACCCAGGACTGATCTCCTTTAGGATGGACTAGTTGGATCTCCTTGCAGTCCAAGGGACTCTCAAGAGTCTTCTCCAACACCACAGTTCAAAAACATCAATTCTTCGGTGCTCAGCTTTCTTCACAGTCCACCTCTCTCATCCATACATGACCACTGGAAAAACCATAGCCTTGACTAGACGGACCTTTTTTGGCAAAGTAATGTCCCTGCTTTTTAATATGCAAAAGATATAATTGCCACAATTAATCAGAATTGATATATTATTAACTAAAGTCCCCATTTTATTCAAATTACTTTCAATCTTTATTGTCTTTTTTTCTGTTTTAAGAATTGAGCACTCTTTTCACTTGATGCTTGTCTAAATCCCCTTTCAGTTCCCAGGAACTCACCTATATTACCTTAAACTTTAATCTGTTCTTTTCATTTCAGACACCTTACTGGTCGTATTAATATAATGGAGTGCCATGTATTCTGTTTCATCCATGTTATTCCTTCTCCTAGAATGTCCAGCCCACTTCTTAGCTTTTATAGTACACCTAATCTCCATCTTATTCATTAGGATTTACATTAAAAGCAGATTTAATCTATATTTTTTTAACATCTCATCTTTTAAGCAGAGTGCTTTGACTCTATAGAATTTAATGATATTATTCATCACACTATAGTGTAGTTACTTCTGTATAAGCCTACTTCCTCTGCAAGTCAAACATCTTATTCTGTTTAGGCTGTTGTAACAAAAATGCTGTAGACTAGATTACTTAAACAACAAAAATTTATTTCTCACAGTTCTGGAGGCTAAATTCAATCAAGGCACCATCAGATTTGATGTCTGATGAACACACAGTTTTTATAGCTGCCTGAGTCTTCACATGGGAGAAGGGACAAAAGAACTGTCTGGGTCATTTTTACAAGGGCACTAAGCCTTTCCTGAGGACTCTTCCCTCATGACCCAGTTGCTTTCCAAAGGCCCAGCATCCTAATACCCTCATATTGGGCATCAAGTTATAACATATGAATGTTAGGGGGACACAAACTTTCAGTCCACGGCATCAGGCAACCCCTCCAAGTCACAAACTACATATGACTCACGTTGCATTGCGGGTAACACAGAGCAGAGAGAGCCTTACTGAATCTTGTAATTTTTAGTGAATAAAACCTTTCCTTTCCTCACTTTAATTCTAAATAGTTCACTAATAGAACTCTACCTAAGACTCAGATACTGTTTTAAGAAAGTAAAAATCAATCATTTTTATAACATATATGAGCCATGCTCTTTTCTGTTTACCCTGTGGACGGTGTGCCCCAGGACACTAATGAATGCTGTTCCCGAGGCCAATCCCTGACCCTGCAGGGTGTGGACAGTTTGGCGTCTGTGCATGACAGTGCAAAGGGAAGTAATGAGATGAAAATGGCCGTGTTCATTTTAGCTCTTGCTGGAAAATAAGAAGAAAACAAATCAATCTCTTTCCCTTTGGGAGTTAAGTGAATAAACATCTTAATAATGTCTGAAATATGTTTCCTCACTCAGTTTCCAGAGGGGAAGTAACATTTTTATAAATCAGTTTGATTTCTCTAAGTTCCTAAACCACCAATCAGGAAAGCAACCAATCAAGTGGAAAACAGAGAGTGCTGAGTATATAGAATGGGGAAAAAATTTGTGGACTAAATACATCTGTCAAAATACCATGTACTGAAAAACTGCTTTGCATAGGGAGATTTGTAAATAAATTATTGAAAAGTTGGTGATGATGAACCATACCATTTAGGAAAACAACGTATAAGATTCCTACCACTATGGAATTATTCTGAAGGCAGGCAATAGTTTAAACCAAGTTGTGCAGTTGGACAATTAGCCAAATCCATTTGATTGTTGTCAGCTTTGTTTCCTACACAGAATTTACAGCACTGTTATCATTAAATTAGCACCATAAAACACCTGCAGTTAATCACTCTTCAAGTATGTGGGTGAGATTTCATTAAGTTCAGAAAATTTGTAAACCCACTCTACTCTCTGGAAGCCAACATGAAACAGAGGTTTTTATATGAAACTAAGCTTAACTGGATAATGCTGACAGTAGTGTGAACCTTAACCCTATCAAGAATGGCATGTATGCATAAAGTAATCTGCTGGTGTGCCTCTATCTGCTAGTGAATCCATATTACAATCTTCTAAGGAAAAATATTAAAACAAGCATACAAGAAAATATCTGTTCATCCTGCAACAAGGCTATGAGTATTTCAGGTGATATCATATGTAACAGTTATAGTGGGAATTTTTAAATATTGTTAAAACATTTAACTGAGGGTAGGAAAGATGAGGTTAGATCTAGCTGGTAAACAGCATATGTTGGAGTATCTTAGCCAAAGTGACAGAAATAGAAGTAGCCAAAATTTGAGTGGAAATCAAGGTCTTTATAATACAATAATGGTCAAAGTCAGGAGAATGATATTCAAAGGCATATCCTGATGACCAGAGCTATCTTAGATGTGCAAGGAAATCCAAGAGATAAGAACCAGTAGCCATGGAATAAATCACAGCAAAATCAGGAACAAAGCAAGGACTTTAAGCAATTCCATTAACTATTTTGACTAATAGGCCATAGATTAATGCAAGTTTTGACCAGCACCTCCTGCTCCAACAAGGCTATGGTCTTATGCAAAATGAATCACCCTGCGTTTGCACTCTAACCAAATGCTCGTGGACCAACCTGGCAAAGCGGTTGCAGTTAATAGCTTCAGTGACATTTTTCAGGGTACTTTTGAAAGGCTGAATCCGTGGGCTTCGGATGCAATTAGAAGCAATATCTGCCTCGTGGCTCACAACAGACATGGAGATTTGGGTCCCCAGAAAGATCAACGTACAAAGAAAAGCCAAAAAGTCAATTCTCAGTTCTAAAAAGGTAATTCAAGACTTTGAGGCTAATTTGTTTTCAGAGGTATTGAAATAAATGGAGACAGTTTTTGGTGTCTGTGGAATGTGTGATAATGGATAATATTCCACACTGTGGTATGAAACTGTAAGGTTAAAATCAGTCCAGAACTGAGTTTAGTGGAGTTGGCCTATTTGAGACTAGACCGTGAATATATTAGCCGTGACTGAAGAATGTGTGGTAACCATCTCCAAGGAAATGATCAGTGGGACAGGGATGGGGGAGAGACTAAAAAGTTAAGAATTGGCTTTAGAAGCATCTTTGCATAGAAAGTGGTGGAAGTCTCAGGGTTTTTTGTAGTCAAGCTGTTAGCAATTCTAATAACAATTTCCTCGTCTCCTAGGCACACAGGAAAATGGAAATGAACAGTAAGTAACTCCGCATCAGTTTTTTTTCTGGAAGCTCTTTTGTTTACATAAGGAAAAGCATTGATTCTCTCTACTCATATTTTGTTTTTTTAAAGCGTTTGGGTAGAAGATACAATATCTGGGATTTGGCCACCTATTTGTCAGGGAATTCAAATTAAGAACACCTATTCAAAAGAGAAATTCCAACAACTAAAAGAGGAGATTCCTCTTAAGCTTTGGATAAAATTACAAATCAAAAGTTGAAAAGGAAGATAGAGGAGTGAATACAACCATGAGGAAAAAACTATAGACAAACATATCTAGATTTTTAAAATAGCTTTCCCATAGAAATTTTCAATATGCTTCTCACAATTAGGTAAAATCATGCCTACACCTTGAGAGAGCTCTGAGTGGCTTTACTTTAACAGCAAATGGTTACCCTGCTTGGTCTTTATTAAAACAAACAAAGCAGTCCTTAGCAAACCAGTCAGGTGCTACCATCAAGATGCGGCAAAGAGACACGCTATTTTAATGTCAAAACCAAATTCTGTGTTTTCTGTGTTGACCTGTCTTTGCAGCCTGCTTTATTGTGGGTTTTTTTTTGTATATTCATTGGGTCATGAACTTTAGGAATAATGTCCCTATGCCACCTGGCCTTTCGAATTTAAAGTATGGGTTCTTGAGATGTCCAAGGAGAAGAACTAGGGTTTGAAGTTATTTTGAACTGAGAATGGGTTAGGTGGGAACCCTTGTTGAAATAGACAGTTCAGATACTACACTGCAGTATCCACGACCCCATGAAAATGAATGTCCCCAGAGCTCAGACCAGTGTAAAAGGTTTGGGAAGTCTTCTATGTCTTCCCCCTCACAATTCAGAAATGAAGGCAAGTGTAATATGGACTCTGAGACAAGTGTGTCATAGACCCATTTTGACGTTTAGTTTCTCTGGTGATCATCACTGTAACAGGAGATTTATCAACTTGATTCCAGAAGCAAACATGCTAGAAAAGTTTCTGTACATGAGGAGACACATGTTTTGCAACGGAAACGCCTAAAAATATATATGCACGTGTATCTTTGTCTTTCAGTTTATATAGTGTTTTCTTTGTTTCACAGATATGTAGTACTAATTACTGTGGTGTTCTTAATGTTTTCTGTTTCAAACAGACCTCAGTCCGATAAAGAGAGTGTGAAGCTTCTCACTGTTAAGACAATTTCTCATGAGTCTGGTAAGCTCCCAATATGTTGATTAGATGAAAAATGGTTATTTCAAAATCTAACTTGAATTTTGTTCGTTACCACAATAAAAAAGCATAAGTTCTTTAGGAATAATTATTAACCCCAAGAAATAAAGAAATTCTCCTCTGAAGGAAAAGTGAGCCCCAGAAATACCATTTGGGGTAAGATGTTAGACTATCTGACTTTGATAGGTCACATGTAGATGTATTCTAAAGAATGAGTGATAACTAGAGGCATTTTCTATCCTGCAGTAGTGGCAGAAAAAATATTAAGCATGCCACAGGGTTTTAAAAAAAGTATTGTTGTTGTTTTGTTATATTTTTGGTAATGGCTGTGTATAACCACTTGGAACTTGAATTCATCAATTAAAATTTAAATCATATCTTGTATCATTTCACATCATTTTAATTGAGCTTCTCAAAGAGGACAAAGCACAATTTTCTATTGATATAGTTTATATTTCTTTTTCCAGTTTCTTAGGTTTTGATTTTGTTTGGTTTGAAATGTAAAAAGTTTTTCAACATATAGATATGATTTGTATGAGGTATATTTGTATCAGGAATAATGAAAAATGGGATGCTAGATAGCTTTTTAAAATTTTAAAAAGGCAAATTCCTTTTTTGTACTGAGTAGACCAAATATTTAAAACTCCAATATTCCAAAACAAATAAATAAAAAGTAATTTTAGTTTTACAAAACAATCTAGGTGGCTCTAACAAATATCAAGTTATATCCAGGACACTTAAAATATTCAATCACCCCAATTTTACCTATACAAAGTAGTCCCAGAATACATATGTTATGTTAAAGTGAAAGATATCAGATGATAAACATTGTAAATATATTGCAGAAAACAATTTTGTAATACAAAAAACTAAATATAGTCCCAGTTCAAGAGCAAGATATCAAAGACTGATTGGGGTTCCAATTTCAGGTAGAGGATTCAAACTAGAACAAATTACAAACAAGAACTGAGAAGCAAGGGCACCCAAGATCTGCAGAGACATGGCCAAATCCCTCATGTGAGCCATTTTCTTGAGACTGTCAGTCTTGTATCTTTCTGTTCTTTATTCCCACACTGTTTTCGTAAAGGTCACCATCTGAATGAGTGAAATAGTAAAATTCATTCACAGGATAATTGGAAACCACACACCAGTTTCTCCTAGCTGTTCACCAGCTTTGACTAAGTAGCCAAGCCTATTCTACTTGGTCAGAAAGGGACAGGCCAGAAGCCTGAATGTGAACTAATCTTGAGTAAGCTCATGGAGGATCTGGAGCGTGACCACACCTTTTATCAAGAAAAGTTCTCAGAATCTGCCTATATCTTGTAAGCTGCATCACAGTAATTTCATGCACTCTCCTTTATTTCCTGGGGAATTTAACCAAATTGCTCAGCAGCTTCTGGGGCTCTCCAAGCTCTGAGCTAGAAGCCCCTGAAGGGAAGCCCATGGCTGTTCTGGGGATGAGGGGGTTGGGATCAAGACCACCTGCTCTACCAGAAAAATGATAATTGACACCAGAATCAAAACTTTTGGGAGGGGAAATTGCCACAGAACCTTGTGTTTCCTGGTTGCAAATTTGCTGATTCTTCTTTAAAGCCCAAGGATAATTCTGTATAAGCTGATATCACCTACTCTCACAGTAACTGCAATAATAAGTGGATAAACCATGATGCGGTGGTTCAGAAGGCCCTTAACTCTCCAAACTTCCTTTTCTTCAGAAGTAGCTTTTCTGGTCATAGGTCTAAGGAGGAAATATTACTATGGAAATAAAAAGGTCTAGTCTCTGGTACTTTTATTCCTGCCAATCTCAAGTTGGGAAGCACATCTCTTTTAATAAAATAACTTCTCAAAGGTCAACCTAGCTGATTATAGAAAATATTTGGTAATAGAGCTAAAGTGAAATTGGTGACTCAGAGTTGATTTCAATAGCCTAGAACTGATAATTTAAACATCTGAAAACACATTTCTTTCCATCTCTTCCCATCTTTTGAGATTTATTTGAATATGCTTTCTTTATAAAATTGTTCTCACCACACTTTTTACTTAAATATCCCTTCCCTAATAGTTGCATCTTTCCTAAAATATAACTACAATAAAGTCTGAAATAATTATAAAAATAAAGTCTAAATTTCTATCTCATATATAAAAAATTTTAAATAGTTAAAAAATATAGAAAAGAATTTGATAGAGCAAATATGTGACAACCCACCATTCAGAATTTATGGTTGTTACATTTCATGGTATTTACTACATGGCCTAAGAAATGTACCAACAAACATACGTTAATGAACGCACCAAGGTTAGTACAATGAAATTTGAGCTTCAGTGGTCTTAAGAATTTATTGGATTAGTCAACAGGTCAATTTATAAGCTCCAGTCTTGTACCTCAAAATAAATTTTGCCATTTTAGAGGTCAATAAATCATGTTTCCAAGGAAACAGAACTCTGTAGCAACCTACCTTCAGGGAAAATGCCAGTGGATACTAAACTTCCTGGGTTTCCATAAGCCTCTATGCTTAATGGCTATTGTTCTGAATGTTCCCTCCAGATAAAGCAGTTCCTTGCCCCAAATGTTCCTCCTCTGATTGTCTTGATGTTTATCCATCCATATTTTCTGATTCCTCTAAGTTTGATCTTTCTCAAGCAGATGCTTTTGTTGAAAATGTAGTCCATAAATGTTTAAAGTTTGATTATTTCAATTGGGAGCTTTCTTTATTGTAAAAGTAAAAGCCTGACTATACATGAGAATGTGCTTTCAGAAAAAAAAGCAAGCACCAAACATAGCAGATCATGAAGTCCTTCATAAGAACATACAAGATACCTCTCAGATTTAATTAAAGATCTTGCCAAGTTAAACATCACCATGATTGATTGCAAAATATACATGTGACATGAGGCATTTTAAACATGATTCCCACTTACACTATGTGTCAGAAAGTTAACATAGGTTATCTCATTTTTAACATGTAAGGTTATAAAAATATGAACAAAATTGCCTAAATTAAGGAATACATGATTGCACAAAAGAAAGAAAACACAGTAATGCTGAGTTTAATTTCAAAGTATTACTTGATTTTGAACCTTTTGAAGGGAGATAAAACAGATCTGAATTCATTATAATTTTCCTTTTCTTAGAAAACTCTGATAAATTTGTATTATCTTATATTAAGTTCCAACACTTCAGCATGTCTACAAGGCCTTCCGTGATGTGCCAGGCTTCTCTTGCTCAGTTTTTGAACCACTTAATATTAATAACACAAACTCTTCAGCTGTCACTCGCCTCCTATCCACTGTCCTCCTCACTGAACTAAGGAGGAGACAGCGCCTTGGTCTTCTTTGTCATTCCCACCTTCCCCTCCTGCCCATTGTGGTCATTACACATTATTTATATATTGTTAGTATACTAGCACTAGTTAGTATGTTATGGTAATTTTCATTAAATATACACTTTTCTGTTTATTTTTACAAATAAAAGTTCATTTATAAGTAGAAATGAACAAAATTGTAAAGATGAGCAAAAGATTCATAGATGTATAAAGCCATATAGAGATGCAAAATCTATCTTTTTAGCCCTTCAATTTTGACTCAGTCTCTGATGAATGTGAAAGAGGAGAGTGAAAAAGCTGGCTTAAAACTCAACATTCAAAAAATGAAGATGACATCCAGTCCTATCACTTCATGGCAAATAGATGAGGACAGAGTGGAAACAGTGTCAGATTTCATTTTCTTGGGCTCCAAAATCAATGTGGACGGTGACTTCAGCCACTAAATTAAGACACCTGCTCCTTGGTAGAAAAGCTGTGACAAACCTAAACAGTGTATTAAAAAGCAGAGACAGAACTTTGCTGACAAAGGTCTGTATAGTCAAAGCCATAGTTTTTCCAGTAGTCATGTTTGGATGTGAGGGTTGGACTGTGAAGAAGGCTGAGCACCGAAGAATTGATTCTTTCAAACTGTGGTGCTGGAGAAGACTAGCAACCTCTTGGATCCTCTTGAGGGTCTCTTGGAGAGCAAGGAAATCAAACCAATCAATCCTAAAAGAAATCAACCCTAAATATTCATTGGAAGGACTGATGCTGAAGCTGAGGCTCCAATACTTTGACCACCTGGTGTGAAGAGCCAACTCATTGGGAAAAAACCCTGATACTAGGAAAGATTAAGGGGAGGAGGAGAAGAGGGCAACAGAAGATGAGACGGTTGGTTGGCATCACTTACTCTATGGACCTGAGTTTGAACAAACTCTGGAAGATAGTGAAGAACAGGGAAGCCTGGCATGCTGTAGTTCATGGCATTTCAAAGAGTCAGACACGACTTAGGAACTGAACAACTGCCTTTGCACTAAGGCTTCTTTGCCTGTCCCAGATGTACATGGTCTTTCCACTAACTGTTGATTTGGCAAGTCAGCATGCGCTACTGCCTTGGAATATCTCTTAATGGCTTCAATTGCCATTTTAATATTTGACCTCAATATGCATAATGTAGAATGGAGAAAATAGAGAATAAAAAAATTAAAAATTACTTATGAGACACAACCTGGCATCAATACTGGCATTTCCTTCCAGTTGTGTATTTTGTTTGCTTTTACCATATATGTCATTATTATAAGTATTATTAGAATCATATAATTATTTAATCTCTTCACACTTTCTATTCCCAGCTAGACAAACTGTGGGAGTTATTAAGGGAGATAGTAACAATTTTAGTAATTTTCATATGAATTGTTTATGTGACTTCTGGTGGATGGTAGGGGTTCAATAAATGCTTCTTTTGCTTCCTTCTTATTCCTGTACTTGATAGCCATGGATTCAAGGACGTGCTGTGCCTTTTGTAAAATACGCAATAGTGAGCAAAGGGTTGTGCTGGGTCGGGAGCTATGAGGGCTATTGCTCAGAGCCAGACATTTCTTGAAACACAAAATTTAAGGAGCTCTTGAAGGGTCGTCCCAGGTTTGTTCTTCTTAGATCTCTGGTACTATTATCCCCATGACAGTGCAGGTAAGAGATGAATCAATTGAGCCCCCAGAAGATGGTCCTAACTGGCAGATAAAAGCTGGAGCAAAGCAATGACATTTATTCTCAAAGCTGGAGACCTTGACCGATATTGCTTTTATAAAGCATGACTGATGTTGATACTTGAATCTACATGAAAGACACAGGTAATGTGAAAGGCTTTGACTACAGATCCAAGAGCATATGAAAATTCTCATGGTCTTTCAGCTTCGCATTATCCTAAGTTAATATTTATCTTTATATCGGATGATGGAAAAATGCTGTTATTTTGAGTAATGTTCCCTGTGCCGCTTTGTATGTCATCAAAGTATTCATGTTGGCCTATCACTGAATTATTTAAACAGAGGAACCTTGGATGTTGTTCCAATAAAACGGCACTTTAAAAATATGACATAGTTTTGTTTAGGCAGAGCCAGCCCGTGGACCAAGCAAAATTCAATAACTCATTCTCTTGGGTGCCTTTCTTGCTATCACCTCCCAGCTCACACCATCTACCCGCAGGGAGCAAGTTAGCATCACTCCTCTAGGGTAAAAATAAACAATGGCCGAAAAAGCTCATAAATCTTGGTGAAGGATTTCTAGGCAATAAATACCAAGAGGTAAATTGTGGCTCTGATGACATTCTTGAGGGGAAATGGGACTTTC
Organism: Moschus berezovskii; assembly: GCF_049115385.1. Taxonomy (NCBI): domain Eukaryota; kingdom Metazoa; phylum Chordata; class Mammalia; order Artiodactyla; family Moschidae; genus Moschus; species Moschus berezovskii. The sequence continues at coordinate 31,587,713 of NC_142464.1, forward strand.
CTTGGGAAAAAAAAAAAAAAAACAAGCTGAGAAACTTTTATTTTCATCCTTATTCACTCTCTGAGCAAAACATATCTTCTGTTTTTAGGGGAGCACTCTGCACAAGGAAAAACCAAGAACTGACAGATTGATGAATCCTCTCCACACCTGGGCAATAAATATGTAAGTTTCCTAATTTCATTCACTGAGATACTCATTAATATCTGTTTTGTTAGCCTGCTGCAGCTCAGATTATTTTTATACTTTTATAACCTGAAAAGTTAATGGCTTATGTCAGTGAAACCATCATTTTCTATTTGTCTAAAAACAAACATGAAGAACACTTGCCAGAGAAATAAATGTCTTAGGGGCTGTAGGAGATTTCTTCCAGTTGTCCTGCCTGCCTCAGGGACAATGCAGTCCATTCTTTCTGCCTTTCGGTAGCTCCCTCATAGATGCTGTTTGCCTCTGTCCGGGTCAGCATATGCACACTTCCAGTGGCAGTTGGACAGGGTTCTATTGCTGGGGAAGGATTGCAGGACCCCAGATGACTGTGCTTACAAATTTGTGATTTATTGTGGAAAAAAAATGTTTGACACATCAGCTGCCTAAAGGTAAAGATGCACATCACAGTCAAAGGTTGGCTCAAGGCAAGGGGTCCAGAGATGCCAGATGGGAGATCCAACTGTGCCTCCTCTGTAAGGACCACACCCAGATGTGCTTTCTCTCTGGGACCAGGTACGATGGATGTGCACACAAAGCACCTCAAACAAGGTGATCCAAAACATGCTCTCAGCTGGGAGTCCTTATACCTGGGATTCAGGAAGGCCCATTCTTGCTGTATAACTAGATGAGTGACAGAGCCTTCCAGGTGTCTCAGTGAGACCAGGGCGAAGTCTTCAATCTCATTACACTAATTGTTAATCAATGAATAACTGAAAGCTCTCAAAACTCTGTTTATGAGCAACTGTCATTCTGTGTGATCCATGCTTTGACCAGGAGTCCATGCAATGCAAGTATATGTCTTATTGCAGTAAAACAACTCAGGCCAATTTCAGGCCTGCTGGAGCTGACCTTTCCGGCTTAGCATGGGATGGTCTTTTGCTTTTCTACAGTTGTGTAAGAAAATTTTCTTCTGACTTTAGTTTTCACAAGAAACATTAAGTACATGCCTTCACAGTGTCTTATAATTTTCAGAATCTGCAGAAAAATTTACTTTTTGGTAACAAATAGTGAAAACAAAACAAAAGGACAAATTGGTATATGCCCTGAATTGGCCTGACCACAATGGTAGTCACTCTGGGTAGCGTCCAGGGGAGGGGGGATATCACTGTTACGTCCACTACCTATGTCTACTTCCTAGCACAAGTACAATGCTGTTATGGATCCTCAGCCAGTGTTTATTCAGTAAATGATGCTTCTTTGGCTAGGAGCAGGAGACATGCACAAAGGAGTATCATCCAGACATATGCATCAGGGTCAGAATTTCATCCTTCTCTAGTCAGCAAAAGGTAGGTTAGGATGAGAGGGGAAGCTCTTTCAGATGCAAGATTCGAGAAGCTGAGAAGTTAGAAATTCACGGAGACATATGTTCAAGCCCTCACTAGAGCATGGAAAAGTTTCCTTCCATACCAGCTATGGTTTCTTTGCAGTCCTGTGCCTATGGAAAAACAATACCTTCCAGATTATTAACATGCTCAAATCTTGGTAACTAATTGTCCACTTTGGAGGAAGATGAAGTGTTCAGTTGGAAAGAAAAAGAAAGAAAAGTCTCTATATAGGAGACAGCCTCAACACAGTCTCTGTACTGAAAATAAGGACAAGTGCTGATCCAAACAAGCTCAACAAAATGAATTATCACCCAATTCCTGTTCCTTTCCACTTTTGTACTTTAAAAATTATTGCTAAAAATATTCCTAGCCTCTAATCTCTTGTCTTTGGATTTGCAGAGGTAAATAATTTCTGTTGCCTCTCTGAGTAATTGTGGAATTATATAACAATGTTCTGAAGAGTAAAGATGAAAGTAATGGGAAGAAACATGCTTCACAATGGTCAATTCTGTTGTCTATTTGTCTTACCCTTTTTCATTTTATTTCTTTTGAATCATTGAACTTTAAATGTAGTAACCAGTAATTGCTTTCTAAGGTATCAACTAGAAATCAAATATCTGCTCAGAAATTCAAAATAAATAGAATACATTTGTGGCTCAGAGGTAAAGAATCCACCTGCAGTGCAGGAGACACAGGAGGTGTGGGTTTGATCCCTGGGTTGGGAAGATCCCCTGGAGAAGGGAATAACAATCCACTCCAGTATTCTTGCCTGCAGATCCTGTGGACAGAGGAGCCTGGTGGGCTACAGTCTGTGTGTCACGGACTTGCTTCAGTCATGTCCGAGTCTTTGAGACCCCATGGACTGTAGCCCACTAGGCTCCCCTGTGCATGGGGTTCTCCAGGCAAGAACACTGGAGTGGGTTGCCCCGCTCTCCTTCAGAGGATCTTCCCAACCCAGGGACTGAACACACGCCTCCTGTGGCTCTTGCATTGCAGGTGGATTCTTTACCACTGAGCCACCAGGGAAGCCTGGGCTGCAGTCCATAGGGTCACAAATAGTCAGACACAACTGAACAGACTTAGCACATGCATTTGAAATAGAAGTTGAAAAAAGAAGCTGGGAAGTCTTTGTATCTGTAGGTAACAGCAAACACTTATATGGAAACATTAACTTGTGTTAAAAATGTTTATCTCAGTATAAATTTCTAGATGTATTATTTAATGCCTGCTGCTTCGTATAATGATCATCTGTTTAGTGCAGAGTATTATATTTAATGGAATTCCGGAATACCTTTCATCTATGATCATTGCCCTCTCTGTGAAGTTTGTCTAGTAAGAACACGAAATCACACACAAGAAATAAGAAAATAATCAAGAGGAAAAGATTTAAAACTACATGGCATCATTGATACACTTCATCACTTCAGTCTAGTTCTAAAATCTGAGACCTTCATGTCAACAAGAGGAAGGTCAGTAAGAGTTTCAAAAAATATTATCCTTTCATTGCATATTTATTGCTACATTTAGGAACCATAACTTTTCAGAATAAGAAAATGATTATTTTAGTTTAAACTTTCCCTGTATAACTTACTTTGCTCACAGATATTAGCTGATACCACCCTCAAAATGGCTATTAGTACAAAAACAACTTTTGTTGTTTCAAATTTTAGAAATATATTAGCTGTATGTATTTCTATATATATTTGTGCTCTTTTCCAGTGCAAATATGCTTTGTTATCTTCTTCTCAGATTAATTTTCTCATGATTAATTAGGAGTGACAAGGGTGACACAGCTAAAGGAATTGATTTGCTGTTATATAGAACTTCTACTTAGGTCAGAATTTCTATGCAAAAATGCAGAGCAGGGAAGCACATCTTTTTTCTTATTGATGCCAACAAATAGTCTGAAAAAAAACTAATTAATAATGAGTGTGAAGGATCATTAGCTAATATTATTTATGAAAGTGAAAGTTGCTCAGTCATGTTCAACTCTTTGTGACCCCATGGACTATACAGTCCATGGAATTCTCCAGGCCAGAATGCTGGAATGGGTAGCCTTTCCCTTCTCCAGGGGATCTTCCCAACCCAGGGATAGAACCACTGAACCACAAGGGAAGCCCAAGAATACTGGAGTGGGCAGCCTGTCCCTTCTCCAGTGGATCTTCCTGACCCAGGAATCACACCAGGGTCTACTGCATTGCCGGCAGATTCTTTACCAACTGAGCTAAATGTTATCTATTCATTGCTGTGTGTCTCTCAGTCATGTCTGACTCTGCAACTCCATGAACTATAGCCAACCAGGCTCCTCTGTCCATGGAATTCTCCAGGGAAGAGCACTGGAATGGGTAAACCATTCCCTTCTCTAGGAGATCTTCCTGACCAGGGATCGAACCTGGGTCTCTGACACTGCAGGCAGATTCTTTACCATCTGAGTCACCAGGGAAGGCCATATCTATATGGGGGAAATGTATAAAGAACTTAATGTAAAAGAAAGACAATAGAAGAAATTTTAGTTAGGTTTTATTATGTGTCTGATTAAGAATTTTCAAACCATGAAACAATATAAGAAAATTCAATTTCCAAGACAGAAATTTCTACTACATCATGAATTAAAATTTTCAAACATAAAAAATTATCATAAAGAAAACTATAAATTAGAAAACATTTGCCATAAATACAATACCAATTAATTAATATTCTAAATACAAGGCCAATTAATTAATATTATAAATACCCAAAGACATTTACACAAATTGGAAATTTTTTAAATGAGCCAAGGCAATTCATAGAGGAGGAAATAGAAATGGTAATATAAAATTATAATCTTCAATTTAATTGAACTTTCTTTTTCCAGTATTTAAAAATCATACTGGTGAAACAGATAATTTCATATGCTGCATTTGACAGCATAAATTGGATTAATTGGATTAATCTTTTTGAAGAGCAGTTTGGTAATATTAGCTAAGAGACTTAAAATATTCACATTTGTCACCTAGTAATTTCACTTTAGGAAATTTTCATAAGGAAATTACTGAAATATTATTAAAAATTAGTATACAGAGAATAGTAGCAAATGTTTAGAAACAGTATGTCTAATGGTATGGAAATTTCAAATAAATTATTTTTCATCCTATTGATGACATTACACAGCTAATGAAAACAAATAACTCTTAAGATAATTTTTTAATTGTACATAAACATGTCTTTCCAACTGTGGTGTTGGAGGACTCTTGAGAGTCCCTTGGACTGCAAGGAGATCCAACCAGTCCATCCTAAAATAAATTAGTCCTGCATATTCATTGGAAGGACTGATGCTGAAGATGAAACTCCTTTGACCTCCTGATTCGAAGAGCTGACTCATTGGAAAAGACCCTGATGATGGGAAAGATTGAAGGAGGGAGGAGAAGGGGACGACAGAGGATGAGATGGTTGGATGGCATCACTGACTCAAAGGACATAAGTCTGAGTAAACTTCAGGAGTTGGTGATGGACAGGGAGGCCTGGAATGCTGCAGTCCATGGGGTTGCAAAGATTCAGACACAACTGAGTGACTGAAATGAACTGAACTGAAACAAACTGAAGCATGTCCAAAATACAGGGCTGCCTGCCAGTGCAAGAGACACAGGTTCAATCTCTGGGTTGGAAAGATCCCCTGTAGAAGGAAATGGCAAATCACTCTGGTATTCTTGTCTGGGAAATCCCATAGATAGAGGAGCCTGGCAAGGCTACAGTACATGCGGTCATAAAAGAATCGGACACTACTGAGTGACTAAACAACAACAGTGTTCAAGATAAATCTTAAATGAGAGGGAAAACAATTTTAGAATTGAACAGAAGTCCTTTTAATTGTTCTGAGACCAATCCTACGCTGTAGAAGGCGGGGGACTGGCTGCCCCCTGGTCACTCCCTCGCTGGTAGTTCTGTCCATTCTGCTGTGAGTCATCTGCCCATCTAAGATATGAGGGGAATTTCAGATGAATAAAGAACCAAGAATAAGCAAGACCAGTAACTTGTATGAAAGTCTCTTCCCACAGAGCCTCAACAAAATGGAATATTACCCGTTTCTACTTTTCTCCCAGATATAATTCACTGTACTTCTGTAATTTTCTACATGATACCCTTGATAATCTAAAAGCATCTTCATGAAGTTCCAGAAGAGCTTAATATGTTTTTCAATTATTTTTCTTACATTTAAAATGAATGACGAGGGCCCAAAAGAAAACATCACAAGTAAAAAGAGATTTATTTTCAATCCTAGTCTATAGCCTTTAACAAATTTCTTCATAATGCTTACACTGTGTTCAACATCTATAAAACCAGGACAGAATGGCCTTTGTGCTCCATTATTTATAAAGTATTACCAATATGGTTAAAGAATCTAACATGATACTTTATTATTAAAGCAATCATAAATTTTTAAAAGAATCACAAATGTACAATATTTAGGGTTGTGAAAGATTCCATTACCATAAAGTTTTGTATTATTATTGAAGCTGGCACACTGAATTTTAGAGGGATTATAATGGTGGAAAGAAAGTTTATGCTGGTATTGTATAGATATTCAAACTGGAACATCAACTAATGAATAAAACCATTAATGAAGCAAGCAAAAAAATTTCTTGAGAAAGACTGTCAATGTGGAATACATTCTGATGAAAACCCCAGTTTGTTCCTATTGCTGATTTCTGATCTTTAAGGAGAAAAAATTTTCAGTACCATATTAATCCTGACCATTATCCTACTCACACAAATCAAAATGTTTACCTAGCTGATCTATGTTGCAAACACTTAGCTTCACTTACAGAGGATTATGGTCCAGTTGAAGAAAAAAGTGACAGAAATCTTACTCTGCTAAGTACTAGACCAGATATTAAGAGGAACATGACATGTTCCTGTCCTGAAGAAGCTTAGACTAGTGGCAAGATATACAAATAGATCATTTTAGCAGAATATTGTAAATAGATAGTAAATAATCTGCCCTCAGTGTGGGAGACCAGAGTTCAATGCCTGGATTGGGAAGATACCCCAGAGAAGGGAATGGCAACCCACTCCAGTATTCTTGCCTGGAGAATCCCATGAACTGAGGAGCCTGGTGGGCTACAGTCCATAGGGCCGCAAAGAGTCAGACATGGCTGAGTGACTTTCACTTTATGTAAAGATAGTCATAGTACCTTGAAGTTTAATGATAAATTCCTAGAGAATTTAGTATTTAAGTTGAGACTTACAGGATAAGAAAAAAAGTGACCTAGGTTTTTCTAGACACAGGGAACAGCATGTATAAATGCAAAGAATTGTGAAACTGCATGGGGTATGGAAAATTTTATAGAAAACTGTTTACCCTAGAGCTGTTCTTTACGTATGTGCTGGGGTCAGTGAACCATTGATTCTGTTCCACAATTAGATTAAGTACAGCCTCTGAGTGTAAGCATTTAAAATTGTTATAGCAATCTGATACTGCTTTGATATTTTACTCATGTGATTTTATTTTTAAAAATACCAGTTTGCAACTGATTCAGTTCAGTTCAGTCGCTCAGTCGTGTCCGACTCTCCGTGACCCCATGAATCACAGCACGCCAGCCTCCCTGTCCATCACCAACTCCCGGAGTTCACTCAAACTCATGTCCATAGAGTTGGTGATGCCATCCAGCCATCTCATTTTCTGTCGTCCCCGTCTCCTCCCGCCCCCAATCCCTCCTAGCATCAGACTCTTTTCCAGTGAGTCAACTCATTGCATGAGGTGGCCAAAGTATTGGAGTTTCAGCTTTAGCATCAGTCCTTCCAATGAACACCCAGGATTGATCTCCTTTAGAATGGACTGTTTGGACTGATTAGAGAGGTTTAAAAGAGCCAACCTGGTCCATAGATAATGTGGGAAGCACAGTTCTAGAAGACAGAGCTCAGTACCAGCAGGGCTAAGTGAGGGTGAACCAGTTGAGGGTACCAGATCATAAGAGGGGTTGGCTAAGCTACAGGGTACAGGACTCCACATGGTGAGAATGAAATGCTTTCTTTTCCTAAGCAGAATAAAATCAGATTTTTTCCTTTTAATTAATGCCATCAAGAAGCCATTTATTCATTTCGGGAGACTGACCTTGAATGTAGAACACACCCAGGAAAGTAGTCCAAAATCAGTGTGGGGACTGTTTCTCAGTCATCCAGTAATCAGTGTGCTTCTTCTAGAACTACACCATGCTCCTGCCTGGACTGGACCATCTGTCAGCCATGGGAGCTCTGGGAGGACGTTAGAAATGCCCTGCTTTACAGTCATTTCTGCAGACTAAGGCTTGACATGGACCCTCTGTCCACTCTCTGCTCTTCAAAGCATCCCCCAAACCATGGCAACTGGTGTCCATCTTCCTCCCAGGCAAGGCAGCAGTGCACTGGCTCCTACCAAAGGCCCTGCCTCCATCAACCACGCCACGAGAGAGTAAAATGCAGGTCTCCACCCTGGTCCCCCTGCCCACCCCCAACCCCGCCTTGTCATTCTCCTCCCAGATTCCAGCAAACCACTGGCACTGCCACCAGCAGCATGAAAGGGCACCTAAGCCCTTCCATGTGGGTGACGTGTCCCCCTCTCCCAAATAAAGCACAGAAACTTCAGGCTCCTTTTCAGACCAATGCAGACAGTTGTTTCTGTACTGCAAATAAGAAAACCCAAAGTAAGAGACTAAAGCCTTCCTGTGGAGGAGAGGTGGAGGGTGTCCCTTCGTTCTTCTCTCTGATAAGTACACAGCAGCAAAGCATGAAAGTTGCCAATAAATTTCATAACGACTCACATTGTTACCCCAAGCAGCAGACCTTGAATGATGCCCCGTTAGTGATAGGGTAGAGCGAAGTGTTTTAATCAGAAGACAAATATGGTGAGATTTGTGCTTGAAGCACATCACTGAGTATTTAATGTGGAAGATTAATTCAAGAGTGATAAGACTAGAAGAAGAGAAGTCAGAGGGCTATTGCAGTTCTGACTCTCCCAAGTCTGTAGCTGTAATGGAGATGAAGCAGCAGGATGGAATAGAGAAGTGTCTGGAAAATAAGATTCTCCAGAGGTGGTGACTGTGTGAATGTAGGCATTGTGGGTGAGGACTATTAGGGGCATAGATTATGGCCATGCTTGTAGCATGATTGTCTGCATGGACCATAGAGGTAAGAGAAAAGATTGGAATTACTGAGCAGGAGGGACTGGGTTTGGGAGGCACTCAAGTGGGTTTCCTTTCAGAACTGTTGAGGTTGAAGTGCGTAGGACATATTCCAGTGACTCTATATGTGTGTGTATGTTAGTTGCTCAGTCGTGTCTGACTGTTTGCAACCCCATGGACTATAGCCCACCAGGCTCCTCTGTCCATGGAATTCTCCAGGCAAGAATACTAGAGTGGGTCGTCATTCCCTTCTTCAAGGGGCCTTCCTGACCCCAGAGTCGAACCCAGGTCTCCCACAATACGGGCAGATTCTTTATTGTCTGAGCCACCAGGGAAGTCCCTTCAGTGACTACTGGGTGGAAAAACTCAGCTGGTCACTAACATTTCTTACTAAGCGATGGTCTCCCTCCAGCATCTCTACTTCTTCCCTTTATTGTAATCTGACCTTTTTTGTTTCCCCCCCAACAGGCTTACTCTTCAGCTTCAATGCTCCATGGGGAGAAAGCCCTGTGGAATCAATCCTGCTCGCCAGTCACCTGTCCCAATGAAGTGATGTCCAGACGACATGCAGTAATCTAATAGAATTGGAAAGAATCATGCGGCTCCCCTATCCTTTAGGATGTGAAGAAGCACATTACCGCATTTTATAGGAACACCATATTCCTAGGAGAGTGGATTTTAGGAGGGGCATCTGTGAGCGGTTAACCTGACAGACGAGCAGGTGGTTTCACTGGTGAAATCTGTCCCTTGAGTTTAAAGTTTTCAGAACCAACAGTTTTCATCCACAGAGACTTTTCTAGTTTTTCATTGTTCTTATATTACCTAACGTTTGTATTTATTGTTTTCCACTATGTTAACACAGGGAAAATTCGCAAGTGTATTATTAAATATTGGGTCAAAATCCTGCATTGCCACTTTGTACATAAAGATATTTTATTTGTACTTTCATGTGTTGCTGTTAACAAATAATTACTGTACTCAACACACTAAAAATATCATAATGTGACTGTGAAAATGGCAATAGTATTGTCTTCCCATAATTATGAGTATTTGGGGATTGATTATTAGAATATGAGAGGTCACTAATGACAGGCATCAAAGAAGTGAGAAGGGGACAAAAAATTCACACACTAGACCCTGTTCCCGGGAAGTCAATTTACCATCTCTTTGGTATTTCTCTTTGTAATTCACACTATATGACAAGGATGTAAAGGCATTTATGACACTCTGTACTGCAATCATTAAGAAGATACCAAGACTGAAGCTTTTCATACTTTATTTGATTGATACTATCTCTGTGCATATTTTATTTCTTTTAGAAATATAATGATTTGTTCTAGCAGTTATTGTTAAATTTCCAATTTATACCAACATTTCATAAATATATAATTATGATATTATTTTTCAGAGTATCACTTTCCTAAAAATACCATATGATTATAGCTACCACTCCATTGGGGTATATTCTTCAGTTGAAAGTTGAAAGTTGACTGATTAACCTTGACCACTCCTTGGACACAAGGGATCGAAACATCATGTTGGTTGAAGTCCTTTGGAAAGCTATGGAATGTACAAGTTGACAGTGGCAGCTCTTTAACTTTTATGATTACATAACCTGATTTCCTAATGGCTCAGCAGGTAAAGAATCCACCTGCTAATGCAGGAGATGCAGATTTTATCCCTGGGTCGGGAGGATCCCCTGCAGGAGAACATGGCAACTCACTCAATGTTCTTGCCTGGAGAATCTCATGGCCAGAAGAGCCTGGCAGGCTACAGTCCATGGGGTCACAAAGAATCCAACACGACTGAAGCAACTGAGCACACGCAACATAAGCTTATTTCAGTGTTAAATTATCTTAGTGATATGAGGACCATGTAGTGGAGAAAGAGGAGTATATTTAAACCTATCTTTTACAATTAATTTTTTTTGTAGAGTAGTTTAAAATTGTCAGCATTAAGGATTATGTAAATAATCATTTTGGTTTTCACCTCTCAATATCTGGGCAGCTTCTTATCAAGGACATCAGAAAGCATAGTTGTATTTCTGACTGGTGTCTCTTTATGTTTCTTTGAGAAGAAAAATGAATGAAGTAAAATAAAGTAAAAGAAAAGCAGTAGGGTATGCATGTGTCCTAAGTCGCTTCAGTTGTGTCTGACTCCGTGCAACTCTATGGACTGTAGCCCGCCAGGCTCCTCTGTCCATGGAATTCTCCAGGCAAGAATGCTGGAGTGGGTTGCCATGTCCTCCTCCAAGGGATGACCCAGGTACCAAACCTGTGTTTCTAATGTTTCCTGCATTGGCAGGTGGGTTCTTTACCACTAGCGCCACCTGGGATGCCCAATAGAGTATAGAAAAAGGCAAAGATCTCCAATGCATACACTTTCCCTTGAGAGGTACTTTGCCGATGCTCACCTCTAATCTAGAAGTCTTCAAATGGGTGCAACAGTGGCTAGAGCATGCCAAGTGTGGAGCATTTGTCTTTAAAAGGAAAATATTCCAACACCCCTAGAATGCTTTACAGAGCTCCTCAGCAAAAAGGTACAAATTCTTCTGCAGTTCAAATTACTACAAGTGATATGTTATTCTGGCTTTTATAAAAACCATTTTTCTTGACCTTTAATAAAGATTGTTGGAAGAGAGTTTATAAGGATCAGGAAAAGGGAAAGCTTTTTAATCATAATGAAAGGATGAAATTTATTCTAGTTCAAGAATTATACATAAAGAACATGCTTTATACTTACAACTATAGCGTTAAATCTTTTAAAAGTCAAAGTGATAAGAAGATTGAGGAATTTGCAGAGATATTCAGGACATTTTGTAATGTCAATCTCAGAGGTAATGTCTGCATTTTTATAAGTCAACTTGAACTTCTGCTGAAATAGGATATTTGGTTTTCAAGCCAAAATTATCTTTACTCATTTAATTTTAGTTATATGATTTAGATCAAAGGCAAACCTTTCTATACATTTTTTCTGCATGACAATATGAATATAATTTAAGTCTGTCAGTAGTCAAAACATAAACAAGAGCTAGTTAACTAGTACTGCTGTCATCTGACAATAAGCAGATGTTGTTGGCTGACACACTGGTTGTGATCAGTCAGCAGAGAAAGACTTCTAAATTCTCCCTGACTGTGCTGAAATATCCCCTTACAATCTGATAGATCTTGAGGATCATCTTTGGACAATGATAAACCGCATGCTAGCTTTTCCTAGTTTTTCCCTACAAAGTCTTTCTTATGATCATTTGAGATTTTATGGGGTTCTAAAAAGAAAAGTGGATAAGTCTTTTAAAACTTGTGCTTTGAGTGACAGTCTAAGAACTATGAATTTGTTCATTATTGCCTAGAATTAAAGATATCCATCATTGGGATTAATTAACTAGTAGGGACCCTGAACTGAGAATATATCACACACATTACCTACAAATCTTCCAGTCAAAATTTCCCCACAAAAACAAAGATTTCTCATGTACCTTTGAATGAGTTTACTTTGTCTTTTCTTCAAGGGGACTTATCCTATGGGCTTGAGTACACATTTTTCCTATTCTGGATACTTTTTAAAGGAAAAACAGTTTTGATAAACACTGTGAAAACATCTATCTTGTTCATCAATATTACATTTCTAGGTTTGAATTCAGAAGTCTAGCCAAGTATCATTGGTTGGTGTTTGAGGCACTGTTCTAAAACCTGTCACTGTGTCCAGGCACTGTGTCAAACCTTCACATTCATCATCTCGGTTAATATAACAGTAGTAAGACACAATTTCTAATATTAAATGATTACTTGTATTATTATTTTTATCAGCATCAGCATATTTGTGTTAGATATGTAGAAACCAAGACAGAAGAATAACTACCCAAGGTTGTACAACTAGTAAACAGTAAAAATTTGGATTCCAGCCTAAACCCCAAGTCCTTTCTCTTCATCACTTTACAACTCAAGCTTTCTAATCTCAATTTACTTAACCAGAAAAGGAGTGAAAGCGTTGTGCTCTTAGACATAGTTAAAACAGGGGCCACTTTATCATTCCTTTATAAACAAAGATGACAAAGTCATGCATTAATTCTAGCAGATATCCAAAAATGCTACCAAAATTAGGAAGTTAATTTGTAGCAGTTGCAGAATATAAGATCAACATACAGAAGCAACTGAATTACTTAGTAGCCAAAAAAATGAAAATTAACATATACCGTTTACAACATTGCCAGAAATATAAGACTCTGAAGGATAAAGTTTACAAAATAAGTTCACTCCCTGTACAATTAAAACTGTTAAATTTCTAGGGGAAATTAAAGAATAGTAAATCATGGATTAAAAGACAATATTATTAAGATGTTCTATTCAAATTTATCTACAGATTTATTACAGTTTCAGAACAAATCTAGTTTTCTTCTTTGTAGAAATTGATGATTCCAATGTTTATATGGATAAATAAAATGGACTTGGAATAGTTAAAATATTTTTTAAAAGCATAAAGCTGGAAGACTCACACTACTGGGTTTAAAGACTTATTTCAAATCAAGACAGTTTAGAACTGACCTATGAATTGAATTTAATCAATGAAACAAAATAGAGATTACAGAAAGAATTAAATGTGTGCTTTCCCCCTATATACACATGAGTATATGATCAACTGTTTTTGACAAGGGTGCCACAATAATTCAATGGGAAAGGACAGTCTTCTCAACAAATTGTTCTAGAATTCAATGTGCAGAAAAAGCAAAGCTCAACATTTACCTCATACTGCAACTCTAAATGTGTCATAACCTTTAACATTTAATCCAGACCTATAACATTCGCATTCTTTAATGTTCCTAGACAAGGCCCCTAAGGCCAAAATTAAAGACAATATGGTAAGTCAACCTTTATCTAAACTAAAAATTCTGCTCTTCAAATGAGCATTAATAAGCTGAAAATGCAAAGCCAAAGCATAGGAAAAAATATTTACAGTATATTTGTCTGACAAATGGCTTACATCTAGGACATAAGGGAGGCTCAAAAAAAAAAAAGAAGTCAATCTACTGAAAAACAGAAAAAATTTATGAAAAGACAATTATTTTCTTATAAGCACAGGAAAAGATACTCAGTATCATTTAGTCATCAGGAAAATGCAAATTTGGGGAGAACGGCATTGTAGTATGTATATTATCATAAGTTACCAGTCCAGGTTTGACGCATGATACAGGATGCTTGGGGCTGGTGCACGGGGATGACATGGAGGGAGGATATGGGGAAGAGGGAGGTGGGAGGGGGCTTCAAGAAAGAGAACACATGTACACCCGGGGCAGATTCATGTCAATGTATGGCAAATCCAACCAATATATTAATGTAAGGTAATTTGCCTCCAATAAAATAAATTAAAAAAATAAATAAATAAATAAAACTCCAGTGATAGAAACTAAAGCACTATGGAGGGTAACCTCTAAGGAAATTAATAGATTATAACAACGTTTATAGTTTCTTTTCCAGCCTTGTGTGTTGGTGATCTGTCATGTCCAACTCTTTTCAACCTCACGGACGTCAGTCTCCTCTGTCCCTGGGATTTTCCAGGCCAGAATACTGAAGTGGGTTTCCATTACCTTCTCCAGGGACTCTTCCCCACCCAGAGATTGAACCCATGCCTCCTGTGTCTCCTGCATTGCAAACAGATTCTTTACCCACTGAGCCATCAGGGAAGCCTTGTTGTGGCATAATTGACAAACCAAATTTGTACGTATATATTTAGAGTGCATAATATGATGATTATATACAAATATATAGGTGTGTGTGTGTGTGTGTGTGTAGTATATACGGCTTTGGATTCTGGTAAGAACACTTAAGATGTAATCTCGTAATAAATTTCAATTATACAATACAGTACTATTAACTATAGTCACTATGATGTACATTAGATCCCAAGATGTATTCATCTTATGCCTTAAAGTTTGTACCCTTTAACCAACATTTCCCCATTTTCCCTACCCATAGCTTTTTGTAACCACTGTTCTACTCTCTGGTTCTATGAGTTCAGCATTTTTAGATTCATTATATAAGTGACATCACACTATTAATTTTTTCATTATCATTTTTATTTAAAAAATAAATTTCATGGATTTATGACTAAAAAATAAAACTTCAGTAACATATTGCTATATATCCATAGGAATAGCTAAAATCACAAAGGCCAATAATGTCAAGTGTTGATGGAAATATGGAGAAACTAGAGCTCTTATACGCTGCTAATGGGAATGTAGTCATTCAACAATTTGGAAAACAATTTAGCAGACTCTTCCTAAAAGAAAGTTTAAAAATTAAATGTATACTTCTCATATGACACAGCATCTCTATTCATATATATTTACCAAAGACAAGTGAAAACATGTGTCCTGGGCATTCAAAGATATGTAAACAAATGTTCATATTAGATTTATTCATAATAGCCAAAAGCTTCCAAACAAATTATGGTATGGTCACACAATGGAATACCACCTAGAAATAAAATGGAACAATTTACTAATACAACAAAAGAATACAAAAAACATTATGCATTATGCTGTAAAACAAATGCATACTTTATGACTCCATTTATATAAAGCATTAGAAAAGAAATCAGATCAGTGGCTGTCTTGAGCCAGAAAATAAGGGAAATACCAAAAGAGGGAATTTTTTGAGATGAGAGAAGTTTCCATAGTTTGATTATGGTGTTGATTATATGTGGGTACATATTTTCCAAACCTCAAGCTGCAGACTTAAAATGGGTGTATTTTATATGTAAAATATACCTTAATAAAATAGACTTTGAATTATTTAATTATTTTTAATAATTAGTGATATTATCCTTTTCATGTGCTTTTTGGCCATCTGTATGTCTTCTTTGGATAAATGTCTATTTAGATCTTTTGCTCATTTAAAAAAAATTTTTTTTAATTGAGCTGCTGACCTGTTTGCATATTTTGGAGAAAATCCCTTGTTGATCACATCATTTGACAATATTTTCTCCCATTCTGTGGGTTGTTTATGATTTCCTTTGCTGTGCAAAAGTTTTTAAGTTTGATTACATATTGAGCAGACTTCTCTAGTATCAGGTTCTTGTGGTATCTGTGTACTCCCCTGTTCAAGGCCTGTGTGTGTGTGTGTGTGTGTGTGTGTGTGTGTGTGTATCTGTGTATGTGTATGTGTTTGTGTGTGTGATAAAGGAGAGAGTTTCTTCAGTGTGTTGGCAATATACTATCAGAGGGCTTCTCATCCTGCTTTTATAATACAGTACATTAATATGTTCATTTAAATTATAAATGTAAGTACAGTTCAGGATTTATAGCATTTTTCTTGGCACTAAAACTGAAATCAGTTCAGTTCAGTTCAGTTCAGTCGCTCAGTCGTGTCCGACTCTCCGTGACCCCATGAATCACAGCACGCCAGGCCTCCCTGTCCATCACCAACTCCCAGAGTTCACTCAAACTCATGTCCACAGAGTCGGTGATGCCATCCAGCCATCTCATTCTCCGTCGTCCCCTTCTCCTCCCACCCCCAACCTTTCCCAGCATCAGAGTCTTTTCCAGTGAGTCAACTCGTCGCATGAGGTGGCCAAAGTATTGCAGTTTCAGCCTTAGCATCAGTCCCTCCAATGAACATCCAGGATTGATCTCCTTTAGAATGGACTGGTTGGATCTCCTTGCAGTATAAGGGACTCTCAAGAGTCTTCTCCAACACCACAGTTCAAAAGCATCGATTCTTCGGCGATCAGCTTTCTTCACAGTCCAACTCTCACATCCATACATGACCACGGGAAAAACCATTGCCTTGACTAGACGGACCTTGGTTGGCAAAGTAATGTCTCTGCTTTTTAATATACTATCAAGGTTGGTCATAACTTTCCTTCCAAGGAGTAAGCGTCTTTTAATTTCATGGCTGCAATCAGCATCCGCAGTGATTTTGGAGCCCAAAAATATAAAGTCTGACACTGTTTCCACTGTTTTTCCATCTATTTCCCATGAAGTGATGGGACCAGATGCCATGATCTTTGTTTTCTGAATGTTGAGCTTCAAGCCAACCTTTTCACTCTCCTCTTTCACTTTCATCAAGAGGCTTTTGAGTTCCTCTTCACTTTCTGCCATAAGGGTAGTGTCATCTGCATATCTGAGGTTATTGATATTTCTCCCAGCAATCTTGATTCCAGCTTGTGCTTCTTCCAGCCCAGCGTTCCTCATGATGTACTCTGCATAGAAGTTAAATAAGCAAGGTGACAATATACAACCTTGACGTACACCTTTTCCTATTTGGAACCAGTCTGTTGTTCCATGTCCAGTTCTAACTGTTGCTTCCTGACCTGCATACAGGTTTCTCAAGAGGCAGGTCAGGTGGTCTGGTATTCCCATTTCTTTCAGAATGTTCCACAGTTTATTGTGATCCACACAGTCAAAGGCTTTGGCATAGTCAATGAAGCAGAAATAGATGTTTTTCTGAAACTCTCTTGCTTTCTCCATGATCCAGCGAATAAAGGCATTTAAAACAAAAACTGTCAGTCACTACATTGCCATTCCCATTGCAATGCCATTTAATTATCTCAAAGAGCTTGGATGATTTGATTGATTAGAAGAGGCACAGGTGAGATTTTTGCTGGCTTTGCAGTAGAACCCACTTATCTGCTGAGTGTGGTACCACTGTTTGTAATGTGTGTGTTACAACAGGCAGGTTTTAATTAATATGTGTATTATCTAAGAACTGTAGTTTAGGAAAGTATCGAAATTCACTTTGGCATCCTTGGCAGATGTGCCCAGTCTCAGCTCCTTATTGTTGCTAGGATATGACCCACTTCAAGAGACTGGCATGTGTTTTTATTTCAAAAGAAGACTAGTTCCTAAAATCTGATAGCTGAGCTTCCCACTCTCTGGAGGTTCTGGGTGTGAAGTGTAGAAATGAAGTTGAACTGCCTGGATAGAAAAATGTGGGAAGATTTCAAAGGTTGAAGTTTTAAGAAGTGTGTGTGGGAAGAGAATAGAAATTGAAATCACCTGTTAATACCAAATGTTAATAGTTATCATTATCGTCATCATCCTCAATAAACCTTTTCTTACCACCTATTAGTCCAAGGTATTCTTTCTGACACAGGAGTTACCATAGACACCATAAGTGATAATTCTAGGTGCATATTGTATGCAAGAGGAGTTCCCAAACTGCAGGATCTAATGCCTGATGATATGAGGTGGAGCTGATGTAATAATAACAGAAATAAAGTGCACAGTTTTTGAAGTTGAACGGTTCTATGAAGACCTACAACAACTTCTAGAACTAACACCCAAAAAAAGATGTCCTTTTCGTTTTAAGGGACAGGTATGCAAAAGTAGGAAATCAAGAAACACCTGGAGTAACAGGCAAATTTGACCTTGGAATACAGAATGAAGCAGAGCAAAGGCTAATAGAGTTTTGCCAAGAGAACACACTGGTCATAGCAAACACCCTATTCCAACAACACAAGAGAAGACTCTACACATGGACATCACCAGATGGTAACACCAAAATAAGACTGATTACATTCTTTGCAGCCAAACATGGAGAAGTTCTATACATTCAGCAAAAACAAGACCAGGAGCTGACTGTGGCTCAGATCATGAATTCCTTATTGCCAGATTCAGACTTAAAGAAAGTAGGGAAGACCATTAGACCATTCAGGTATGACCTAAATAAAATCCCTTATGATTATACAGTGTATGTGGAAAATAGATTCAAAGGATTAGATCTGATAGAGTGCATGAAGAACTATGGACGGAGGTTCGTGACATTGTACAGGAGACAGGGATCAAGACCATCCCCAAGAAAAAGAAGTGTAAAAAGGCAAAATGGTTGTCTGAGGAGGCCTTACAAATAGCTGTGAAGAGAAGCGATAGGCAAAGGATAAAAAGGAAAGATATACCCATTTGAATGCAGAGTTCTGAAGAATAGCAAGGAGAGATAAGAAAGCTTTCCTCAGTGATCAATGCAAAGAAATAGAGGAAAACAATAAAATGGGAAAGACTAGAGATCTCTTCAAGAAAATTAGAGTTACCAAGGGAACATTTCATGCAAAGATGGGCAGAATAAATGACAGAAATGGAATGGACCTAACAGAAGCAGAAGATATTAAGAAGAGCTGGCAAGAATACACAGAAGAACTATACAAAAAAGATCATCATGACCCAGATTAATCACGATGGTGTGAACACTCACCTAGAGCCAGACATCCTAGAAATCGAAGTCAAGAGGGTCTTAGGAAGCATCACTACAAACAAGCTAGTGGAGATGATGGAATTATAGTGGAGCTATTTCAAATCCTGAAAGATGATGCTGTAAAAGTGCTGCATTCCTGAGTTTTCCAAATTTGCTGGCATATTGAGTGCAGCACTTTCACACCATCATCTTTCAGAATTTGAAATAGCTCAACCGGAATTCGATCACCTCCACTAGCTTTGTTCATAGTGATGCTTCCTAAGGCCCACTTGACTTCACATTTCAGGATGTCTGGCTCTAGGTGAGTGATCACACCATTGTGATTATCTGGGTGGTAAAGATCTTTTTTGTATAGTTCTGTGTATTCTTGCCACCTCTTCTTAATATCTTTTGCTTCTGTTAGATCCCTACCATTTCTGTCCTTTATTGAGCCCGTCTTTGCATGAAATGTTCCCTTGGTATCTCTAATTTTCTTGAAGAGATCTCTAGTCTTTCCCATTTTATTGTTTTCCTCTTTTTCTTTGCATTGATCACTGAGGAAGTCTTTCTTATCTCCTTGCTATTCTTTGGAACTCTGCATTCAGATGCTTATATCTTTCCTTTTCTCCTTTGCTTTTCACTTCCCATCTTTTCACAGCTATTTGTAAGGCCTCTTTAGACAGCCATTTTGCTTTTTTGCATTTCTTTTTCTTGGGGATGGTCTTGATCCCTGTCTCCTGTACAATGTCCCAAAGGGCAGAAAGCGAAGAAGAACTAAAGAGTCTCTTGATGAAAGTGAAAGAGGAAAGTGAAAATGTTGGCTTAAAACTCAACATTCAGAAAACTAAGAACATGGCATCCAGTCCCATCACTTCACATAAAATAGATGGGGAAACAGTAGGAACAGTGACAGACTTTATATTTTTGGGCTCCAAAATCACTGCAGATGGTGACTGCAGCCATGAAATTAAAAGACGTTTCCTCTTGGAAGAAAAGTTATGACCCACCTAGACAGCATATTAAAAAGCAGAGACTTTGCCAACAAAGGTCTGTCTAGTCAAAGCTATGGTTTTTCCAGTAGTCATTTATGGATTTGAAAGTTGGGCTATAAGGAAAGCTGAGCGCTGAAGAATTGATGCTTTTGAACTGTGGTGTTGAAGACTCTTGAGAGTTCCTTGGACTGCAAGGAGATCCAACCAGTCCATCCTAAAGCAGATCAGTCCTGAATATTCATTGGAAGGACTGATGCTAAAGCTAAAACTCCAATACTTTGGCCACCTGATTCGAAGAACTGACTCATTGGAAAAGACCCTGGTGCTGGGAAAGATTAAAGGCAGGATGAGAAGGGGACGACAGAGGATGAGATGGTTGGATGGCATCACCGACTCAATGGACATGAGTTTGAGTAAACTCCGGGAGTTGGGTGATTGACAGGGAGGACTGATGTGCTGCAGTCCATGGGGTTGCAAAGAGTCAGACACGAACGAATGAACTGAACTGAGAGTGCACAATAAACATAATGTGCTTGAAACATCCCGAAACTTTTCCCTCCTCCCAGTCCGTTGAAAAACTGTCTTCCCCAAAACCCATCCTTGGTGCCATAAAGGTTTGGGACTCACTGCTGGATAGAAGATGATACACGTAGCTTAAGATCAGAGCTCTTTATAAATTATTGCTAATGTATATGGGCAGGTGAAGTGAAGTGATTAAACTGTAAATTAAACATTGTGTGGCAATGCCAGTTCTCCAAGCTGTGTACATTGGGCACAGAGCACAGGCATGGAATAAATGATGAGCTCTGCATGAGAGAGGAGCTGGGTTCCATCAGTTATCCTCTCAATTCAGAGATGGTGATATGAAAGTTTGGGAGAAGATTAAGTAAAATAATGCATGCAAATCATTGAGCAAAATGACTAGCATATAAACAAGCATGAAAACAATAACTTCAAAACAGAACGAGATTAAATGTAGCAGAGGATGAATACAGACTAATAATTAAGTGTATGAAGCTGGAGCATAAATATAAGGCACATCCTGGAAAAGTTTGGCCTCTCTTTCTATAGGCACTGAAGAAACTATAAATGTATTTCAGCCAAGTAGAATCTTAGGGAGGCAAGAAACAGTTAAAGGATGATACAGCATCAGATCTTCTTATTTTGCTTTTTAAATTATTTTTTAATGCAGAAAGGAAGGAAAAGAGAAAGTCAAAAACATTTCCAAAAGAATATATGTGATTTTGATGCTTAGAATACCTCCTTTGGGTGGCACAATTTAACCACATGAGATTATACTTCCTTTTCTTGATTTATTTTAGGGGATAGTTTCAGTCAAAAATTACGAAAAAAATTACGAAAGGCTAGACGCCGCCGGTCAGGAAGTCAAGGTCAGGAGGGGCGGCCTTGAGGAGATACCCTTGTCCAAGGTAAGGTACAGCAGCTGCACTTTGCTGGAGCAGCTGTGAAGAGATATTCCACGACCAAGGTAAGAGAAACCCAAATAAGATAGTAGGTATTGCGAGGGGGCATCAGAGGGAAGACACACTGAAATCATAATCACAGAAAACTAGTTTATCTGAGCATATAGACCACAGCCCTGTCTAACTCAATGAAAATAAGCCATGCCGTGTGGGGCCACCCAAGACAGGTGGGTTGTGGTGGAGAGGTCTGACAAAATGTGGTCCACTGGAGAAGGGAATGGCAAACCACTTCAGTATACTTGCCTTGAGAACCCCATGAACAGTATCAAAAGGCAAAATGATAGGATAGTGAATGAGGAATTCCCCAGGTCGGTAGGTGCCCAGTATGCTACTGGAGATCAGTGGAGAAATAACTCCAGAAAGAATGAAGGGATGGAGCTAAAGCGAAACAAATACCCACTTGTCGATGTGACTGGTGATGTAAGCAAGGTCTGATGCTGTAAAGAGCAATAATGCATAGGAACCTGGAATGTTAGGGCCATGAATCAAGGCAAATTGGAAGGGGTCAAACAGGAGATGACAAGAGTGAACATAGACATTCTAGGAATCAGTGAACTAAGATGGACTGGAATGGGTGAATTTAACTCAGATGACCATTATATCTACTACTGTGGGCAGGAATCCCTTAGAAGAAATGGAGTAGCCATCATGGTCAACAAAAGAGTCCGAAATGCAGTACTTGGATGCAATCTTAAAAATGACAGAATGATTTCTGTTCATTTCCAAGGCAAACCATTCAATATTACAGTAATCCAAGTCTATGCCCCAACCAGTAATGCTGAAGAAGCCGAAGTTGAACGGTTCTATGAAAACCTACAAGACCTTTTAGAACTAACACCCAAAAAAGATGTCTTTTTCATTATAGGGTACTGGAATGCAAAAGTAGGAAGTCAAGAAACACCTGGAGTAACTGGCAAATTTGGCCTTGGAGTACGGAATGAAGCAGGGCAAAGGCTAATAGAGTTTTGCCAAGAGAACGCACTGGTCATAGCAAACTCCACTTCCAACAACTCAAGAGAATACTCTACACATGGACATCACCAGATGGTCAACACCGAAATCAGATTGATTATATTTTTTGCAGCCAAAGATGGAGAAGCTGTATACATTCAGCAAAAACAAGACCAGGAGCCAACTGTGGCTCAGATCATGAACTCCTTATTGCCAAATTCAGACGTAAATTGAAGAAAGTAGGGAAAACCACAAGACCATTCAGATATGACCTAAATCAAATCCTTTATGATTATACAGTGGACGTGAGAAATAGATTTAAGGGACTAGATCTGATAGATAGAGTGCCTGATGAACTCTGGACGGAGGTTCATGACATTGTACAGGAGACAGGGACTAAGACCATCCCCATGGAAAAGAAATGCAAAACGCAAAATGGCTGTCTGAGGAGGCCTTACAAATAGCTGTGAAAAGAAGAGAAGCGAAAAGCAAAGGAGAAAAGGAAAGACATAAGCATCTGAATGCAGAGTTCCAAAGAATAGCAAGGAGAGATAAGAAAGACTTCCTCAGTGATCAATGCAAAGAAATAGAGGAAAACAACAGAAAAGGAAAAACAAGAGATCTCTTCAAGAAAATTAGAGATATCAAGGGAACATTTCATGCAAAGATGGGCTCAATAAAGGACAGAAATGGTATGGACCTAACAGAAGCAGAAGATATTAAGAAGAGGTGGCAAGAATACACAGAAGAACTGTACAAAAAAGATCTTCATGACGAAGATAATCACGATGGTGTGATCACTCACGTGGAGCCAGACATCTTGGAATGTGAAGTCAAGTGGGCCTTAGAAAGCATCACTATGAACAAAGCTAGTGGAGGTGATGGAATTCCAATTGAGCTATTTCAAATCCTGAAAGATGATGCTGTGAAAGTGCTGCACTCAATATGCCAGCAAATTTGGAAAACTCAGCAGTGGCCACAGGACTGGAAAAGATCAGTCTTCATTCCAATCCCACAGAAAGGCAATGCCAAAGAATGCTCAAACTACCGCACATTTGTACTCATCTCAGATGCTAGTAAAATCATGCTCAAAATTCTCTAAGCCAGGCTTCAGCAATATGTGAACCGTGAACTCCCAGATGTTCAAGCAGGTTTTAGAAAAGGCAGAGGCACCAGAGTTCAAATTGCCAACATCCGCTGGATCATGGAGAAAGCAAGAGAGTTCCAGAAAAGCATCTATGTCTGCTTCATTGACTATGCCAAAGTTTTTGACTGTGTTGATCACAATAAACTGTGAAACATTCTGAAAGAGATGGGAATCCCAGACCACCTGACCTGCCTCTTGAGAAACCTGTATGCAGGTCAGGAAGCAACAGTTAGAACTGGACATGGAACAACAGACTGGTTCCAAATAGGAAAAGGAGTACGTCAAGGTTGTATATTGTCACCCTGCTTATTTAACTTATATGCAGAGTACATCATGAGGAACGCTGGGCTGGAAGAAGCACAGGCTGGAATCAAGATCTCTGGGAGAAATATCAATAACCTCAGATATGCAGATGACACCATCCTTCTGGCAGAAAGTGAAGAGGAACTAAAAAGCCTCTTGATGAAAGTGAAAGAGGAGAGTGAAAAGGTTGGCTTGAAGCTCAACATTCAGAAAACGAAGATCATGGCATCTGGTCCCATCACTTCATGTCAAATAGATGGGGAAACAGTGGAAACAGTGTCAGACTTTATTTTTTGGGGCTCCAAAATCACTGCGGATGCTGATTGCAGCCATGAAATTAAAAGACGCTTACTCCTTGGAAGGAAAGTTATGACCAACCTAGATAGCATATTAAAATGCAGAGACATTACTTTGCAACCAAGGTCCGTCTATTCAAAGTTATGGTTTTGCCCTTGGTAATGTATAGATGTGAGAGTTGGACTGTGAAGAAAGCTGATCGCCAAAGAATTGATGGTTTTGAACTGTGGTGCTGGAGAAGACTCTTGAGAGTCCGTTGGACTGCAAGGAGATCCAGCCAGTCCATTCTAAAGGAGATCAATCCTGGGTGTTCACTGGAAGGAATGATTGTAAAGCTGAAACTGCAATACTTTGGCCACCTCATGTGATGAGTTGACTCCCTGGAAAAGAGTCTGATGCTAGGAGGGATTGGGGGTGGGCAGAGACGGGGACGACAGAGAATGAGATGGCTGGTTGGCATCACCGACTCAATGGACATGAGTTTGAGTGAACTCCAGGAGTTGGTGATGGACAGGGAGGCCTTGCGTGCTGTGATCCATGGGGTCGCAAAGAGTCGGATGCGACTGAGTAACTGAACTGAACTGAACTGAACCTTCTCCTTGCTGAGCCCAGTTAATTAATAAGATATTTTACTAAAGAAATAAAAGGTTCACACCATTAAGATATAAACATTAATCTAAAGATTTACAGAAAAGTCCCCTTTATTTGCTATTCAACTCAGTATTAGTTAATAATCAACTACTACTCACATTTGATTCTCTAATTTCAGTCACTTGTGTCTCCCTCCTTAATTGTTTCAAAGGCCTGAGATTTACTGTTACTCACCCCACTCTACCTCCACATTAAAAGGGGTGAATTTTTAAAAGATGACTCATCCAGGATCAAGATCAACTAGTCACTAGATATGTGCTTTAGGGTAACTGCCAGCTTCTTTTATCCCAAGGCAATGGACAACAATAATAACCAATTACAATCTGTACTTGCCCTTTATGGACTTTGGGAAGGAAGTTCCCATTATTCTTTAAAAAACACTGCAAAGTTTCTTATAGGCAAATTCGTATGAAAGTGCAAGCTATGATAACTTAAGCACATCTTGTACTGTAATTATCATCTTATACATAAACTTGCCACAATAACCTTGGAGATCAGTTGGGTTGCTATTACCGTTTTCCCCCTTTTTATGTATATGGAAACACATTGTTGTATCCCAGCAAAATAATTTATTACTAGAGAATATGCAAGCTGTTTATAAGTGGCCAAGAAAGCTTTGGCGGTAATCCGGATCTTCTGACTTCTAGTTCAAAGCCATTTCCATCAGAGAAGCTGAAATTTATCTTTCCCTAGACCTGAAAGATCAGTTAGCCTACTGACCTTGCCTGAAATATAACTGTGACAGCTAGATTACCAAAATTGTCATTATGTCAACAAAAAGTCATTTGATCAAAGACTTAAAGAGCAAATTTTCTTAACAAAACTTTAGCTTCACGAGAAAAAAAAATGAATTTAATAGGTATTTATTTGGGGCTATGTATTATCAGAATGTTCTGGGCTAATAGAATGATTAAAGTTCACATATTCACTGACATCTAAGCAAATTATATCACTAGATTCACAATCCTATGTCAAATTTTCTATACTCTAAAGCAATACTATTCAATAGAAATATGAGTCATGCTATTTAAAGTTTTCTAGTAGTCACATCAAAAACTAGAAAAAGATTAAATCAGCTATTTATACATATATATATATTTAATTATGAAAGAAATATGTTCTTTTTTTCAAATGAAGTCTTTGCAATCAGGTGTGCATTTTACCCTTACAGTCCATCTCAATTAAGACTTGCCACATTTCAGATGTTAACAGCTACCACGTTTCATGGCTACCATATTGAACAGCACAAGTCAACAGAGTCTAGGGTCCTCAGTCCTGAAATCTAGTAACTCTAATACCCAAAACTGAACAGGGGGATCTAGGAGACAGACCAAAACTGTAAAATATCAAATAATTCAGAACCAGTGCTTAGTGACGGAATCAAATGTTTGTCAAGATATACAGTTCTTCAAAACAAAGTATTTTTTATATGATCTTTATTAAAGAAAAACCATGTTTAATTTTTTTATCAAAGGAAAACCATAAATCAGTTGCCTTACTGGATACTCCCATTCTTCAG
Source organism: Moschus berezovskii (assembly GCF_049115385.1). Taxonomy (NCBI): domain Eukaryota; kingdom Metazoa; phylum Chordata; class Mammalia; order Artiodactyla; family Moschidae; genus Moschus; species Moschus berezovskii. Next base: position 31,613,885 of record NC_142464.1, read on the forward strand.
TTTTCTTCTCAAAAACATTACAACTAGGTTTTTAAGTTTAATATCTTACATGTGGACCCAGCCGATATTTCTGCTTGGTATCAATAGCACGATAACTATTAAGGATATAGTTAGAGAGGGCCTCCTTAGTGACTCAGTGGTAAAGAATCCACCTGCAATGCAGGAACGTTAAGAGACACAGGTTCAATCCCTGGATGGGGAAGATCCCCTGGAGGAGGAAATGGCACCTCGCTCCAGTATTCTTGCCTGGGAAGTTATACAGACTGAGGAGCCTGGTGGGCTATGGTCCATGGAGTTGCAAAGAGTGACTAAACAACAGTAACAAGGTAAGACCATTTTCAATTTTATCACCCACTCAGCATGTTGCAGATTCCTAAAGAGCAACCACCTGTGAATCAACAGAGGTTTGTCATTCTCTTGCTCTTGAACGATAATGCTTCCTCTTACATTCATCTATGTATTCTGTATTCAATTATCTGTATCTCCATTGAATTTATGACTCTTTTATCAGTGCAGGCACAAATTAGGCAAATCAAAAAATCTTTCCCAGTCATTATCACTCTGGCTTATGATCTACCACCAGTCTGAATCTAGTGCCATCCTTGAATCCTAGGTGAAAGTTATCATCAGTGACCCATACATGGGTAACTTAACTTTCAAAACCCTTCCAGTTATTGTCCATCCTCCTATTTCAATCACAATTAACTGCATGCAAATCTCTGACCATTTCAGACCATGGGTTATATCTTCCCCAGAAGTGCTCTTTCTTTTAGATCACCATCCTCCATAACTCTTAGTCTTTATTCTCTTAAGACCCAAAACATAACTCAAATGCCACTCTTTCTGGGTCTCATTGTACATTTTATATAACTCTATCATATCTCAAACTGATTGCAATTATTTTAATATAAAATGTATTTGTATATTTAATCTGTGCTCTTCATAATTACATATGTATGTACATATGTTTAGTCGCTCAGTCATGTCTGACTCTTTGCAATCCCATGGACTATAACCCTCCAGGCTCCTCTCTGTCCATGGAATTTTCCAAGCAAGAATACTGGAGTGGGTTGCCATTTCCTACTCCAGTAGGAAATGACTCAGGGATTGAACCCACGTCTCTTGTGTCTCCTGCACTGATTGGCAGGTTTTTTACCACTGCTCCACCTGGGACGCCCTGGTGGCTCATACAGTAAAGAATCATATTTACATAGCCACTTCCAAATCCTCATTCCTCATGGGACTGGAAGGAATTTTACCCTGGCATAGAACCAACCTAAATTGGCACATACAATGTATTCCAATGCGTACATGTGGAATGAATGATTGATCTTAATACAATTTCTGGCATATCAAAGTTCCCAGGTCAAGTCATTAGCCTATGTTATAGTTTTAGACATCTTATTAGGTGGGGAAGAAATAAAAATGGCCCGATTTCCGATTAAGATAGGAAAGCCTAGTTGAAAATTTCTCCTGGCTAATTGTCATTGATACATTTTTTCCTAATATGCCAGTAATATAACAATGGTGACAGCTATCCTCTTACTAGATTAATTATTTATTGGGAACCTAAGATATTCCAGACATTGTCACAAGTTAAATGGCAAGACATAAATAGTTATTACCCACTGAGAGGTCAGAGAAAAGAATAAAACTCAGACATTCACTGAAAATTAGAATTAAAATGATGAAATGAGACTGGAAAACGTCCCCCACACACACATTATGCTTCTGAAAAAGAGAGCAAACCTGTTTTTCTAAAAAGCAAGATAATGGAAAGAAAAGTATATTTTTATTCCCTCACTGCTTGTGCCACTCAAAAAGAGGATATGACCTAACTAAACACTGAGCATGAATCCTGCATCTGCATGGATTCTATTTTTTGAAGCCAGCAAGATGGTATTCTCATGTTTTCTCTTCCCCAAGACATCTTGCCTCTCTTTCTATTATACCTCCCTATTCTCCATATAAAGATTGCAACAGTCAGACAATGACAGACTTAATAGGAGGAATAGGTCTTAAGTGCATGCATAAAAAGAGTCATAGGGGTGGTATTTCTGAGTTTTCTCTTTTTCATCTAGCTGATGGATTAAAATTGTTACAGAAGGAATTTGGAGTAGGGAGCTGGAGGAGGGGTGTCACAGGATTAAACCTCAACAGGTTTCATCAGGCAGAAGACTGCCAAACTCCAGAAATGGAAATGGGAACTGTATAAGTTTGTTCTCTTGTCATGCACATAAGAAGATTGAACAAACACTCAGGTACATGGTGAGTGAGATGAAGTTGGCCTATATGTTGGATGTGATTATAAAATCCAGGTATAGATCCATTTCCTTCAAGGAAGAGTAAACATAAGCTAGTAAAATACAGCCTATGAAGAAAAGCTTCAGGACAGAGAACAAGATTGTGGAGGAGTAGGTGGACGTGGAGCACATCTCTCTCCACAGATACATCAGGAATACACCGTCAGACACAGATGTGCATGCAGAACACCAGCTGAGAGTGGACAGGAGTACCTGACCAGAGGGAAAGAATATATAGAACCATGCAAAACTCAGTAGGATGAAGGAACTAGGGGGGAAAACAGGAGTGTTAGTAGGACTGGACCTGCCCTCAACAGGTGGGGCAACTGAAGCAGGGGTCCAGTTCCCAAAAGGGGGCAACAGAGTCAGACGAGAAACATTTAAGGCTGAGAGTGAAATAGCTGATCTGTGGCACCCTAAAGGGAATGAAAATTAGACAGTCCTTGCCACAGCCATACATACCCCCAGACAGGGATTCAGTTCAGTTCAGTTCAGTCGCTCAGTCGTGTCTGACTCTCTGTGACCCCATGAATCACAGCACGCCAGGCCTCCCTGTCCATCACCAACTCGATGCAAGTCCCCTAAAAGGCACAGCAGTCGCTAGCTGAAGTTTAGGGATTGTGGAGCAATCCCAGGGCGAGGGATGCTATTGACTGTGGAGAGATGGATTGAGGAGATGTGAGGGAGGAGATTGTGGTGGGAAATGCCTGGGGATGAAAGCCAGGAAGCCGTGGAAGCAAGGTGATACTGCTGAGTTACACGTAGAGGGTGGCGCCATCACCATAGACTCTCTCTCCCCACAGGCCAGTATCAGCAGCTGAACAATAGAGAGGCTGGCCGATCAAGTGCCTGACACAGGGAACTACAGAATAGGGCGCCCCCCCCCAGCATGCTCCTTTAAGTGACTGATGCACAGAACTACAGAGTAGGACCCCACCCAGGGTGCCCCTTTAAGTGCCTGACATGTGGATCTACATAGTAGAACTCCAGCCAGGGGGGCTATGTGTCTGATGTGCAGAACAACAGAGAAGGACCACAGGCAAAGGAGCCCTTTAAGTGCCTGAATGGGCAGAACTACAGAGAAAGACTTAGCCAAAGAGGCCTTCTGATTGCCAGTTACCAGAGGCTCTAAAAAAGACTCTGATGGGGTCCTAACTCCTGCAGCTTAAGTAGTCCATGTCCCTGTACATAGGTGCTGCCATGGTCCCCACATCACAAGCAACTGTGCCATCTTGATGCTCAACCCTCCCTGGGGCAGAGCTGCCACAGGCAAAAAAAGTCTTACATCTATGCACACAGGGTCACTTCGGTCATTTTCAACTCTTTGCGACCCTGTGGACTGTGGCCTGCCAGGCTTATCTGTCAGAGATGGTGGGGGTGGTTCTCTGCCCACACAGCAAGTCCTGAGATCAGCACAGTTTTGGAGGGTATTCAAGGGAGGTGAGTTAGACTGTGACTCCAAGTGAGGGAAAGGACTCTGACAGCAGTGACTCAAGAAAAACATTTATTATTCTTATGTTTTAACTTGCTCTGGAGATTCTTTTGAACTTTTTTTCATTTTTTCTTTTTTTTTCCTTCTTTTTTTTCCCCTTCAGTGGCAATTGTCAATTTTATTGGCACTATTCAAACTAATTAAAATTATGAGTTTCTTTTTTTTTTTTAAGTCACACTTTTTATTGTTATAAACCTCTGCCTCTACAATGGGCTTTTGCAGTTCTGTGGAGTTTTCCTTTTTTTTTTTTTAACTTTCTTTTCTCTCTTTTTTTAAAAATTTTAATTTTTTTAAACCTATTATTATTTTCCTGCATTTATTCCTTTTCCCCTTTCAGTTAATATCTAATATATATAATTCTTCTTTCAGTTCAGTTCAGTCACTAAGTCGTGTCCAACTCTTTGCGACCCCATGAATCACAGCACGCCAGGCCTCCCTGTCCATCACCAACTCCTGGAGTTGCTTTTGAACTGTGGTGCTGGAGAAGACTCTTGAGAGTCCCTTGGACTGCAAGGAGATACAACCAGTCCATTCTAAAGGAGTTCAATCCTAGGTTTTCATTGGAAGACGGTATGGAGATCCCTTAAAAAACTAGGAATAAAACCACCATATGACCCAACAATCCAACTATTAGGCATATACCCTGAGGAAACCAAAATTGAAAGAGACACATGTATCCTATTCATTACAAAACTATTTACAATAGCTAGAACATGAAAGCAACCTAGATGTCCATTACAGATGAGTGGATAAAGAAATATGGTACCTATACACAATGGAATATTCAGTTCAGTTCAGTTGCTCAGTCGTGTCCAACTCTTTGCAACCCCGTGAATCACAGCACGCCAGGCCTCCCTGTTCATCACCAACTCCTGGAGTTCACTCAAACTCATGTCCATCGAGTCAGTGATGCCATCCAGCCATCTCATTCTCTGTCATCCCCTTCTCCTCCCACCCCCAATCCTTCCCAGCATCAGAGTCTTTTCCAGTGATCAACTCGTCACATGAGGTGGCCAAAGTATTGGAGTTTCAGCTTTAGCATCAGTCCTTCCAATGAACACCCAGGATTGATCTCCTTTAGAATGGACTGGTTGGATCTCCTCGCAGTCCAAGGGACTCTCAAGAGTCTTCTCCAGCACCACAGTTCAAAAGCATCAATTCTTTGGCAATCAGCCTTCTTCACAGTCCAACTCTCACATCCATACATGACCACTGGAAAAACCATAGCCTTGACTAGACGGACCTTTGTTGGCAAAGTAATGTCTCTGCTTTTTAATATACTATCTAGGTTGGTCATAACTTTCCTTCCAAGGAGCAAGCGTCTTTTAATTTCATGGCTACAATCAGCATCTGCAGTGACTTTGGAGCCTAAAAAAATAAAGTCTGACACTGTTTCCAGTTTCCCCATCTATTTCCCATGAAGTGATGGGACCAGATGCCATGATCTTCGTTTTCTGAATGTTGAGCTTCAAGCCAACCTTTTCACTCTCCTCTTTCACTTTCATCAAGAGGCTTTTGAGTTCCTCTTCACTTTCTGCCATAAGGGTGGTGTCATCTCCATATCTGAGGTTATTGATATTTCTCCCAGAGATCTTGATTCCAGCTTGTGCTTCTTCCAGCCCAGCATTCCTCATGATGTACTCTGCATAGAAGTTAAATAAGCAGGGTGACAATATACAGCCGTGGCGTACTCCTTTTCCTATTTGGAACCAGTCTGTTGTTCCATGTCCAGTTCTAACTGTTGCTTCCTGACCTGCATACAGGTTTCTCAAGAGGCAGGTCAGGTGGTCTGGGATTCCCATCTCTTTCAGAATGTTTCACAGTTTATTGTGATCCACACAGTCAAAGGCTTTGGCACAGTCAATGAAGCAAAAATAGATGTTTTTCTGGCACTTTCTTGCTTTCTCCATGATCTAGCGGATGTTGGCAATTTGATCTCTGGTGCCTCTGCCTTTTCTAAAACCTGCTTGAACTTCTGGGAGTTCACGGTTCACATATTGCTGAAGCCTGGCTTAGAGAATTTTGAGCATGACTTTACTAACGTGTGAGATGAGTGCAATTGTGTGGTAGTTTGAGCATTCTTTGGCATTGCCTTTCTGTGGGATTGGAATGAAGACTGACCTTTCCAGTCCTGTGGCCACTGCTGAGTTTTCCAAATTTGCTGGCATATTGAGTGCAGCACTTTCACACCATCATCTTTCAGGATTTGAAATAGCTCAACTGGAGTTCCATCACCTCCACTAGCTTTGTTCATAGTGATGCTTTTTAAGGCCCACTTGACTTCACATTCCAGATGTCTGGCTCTAGGTCAGTGATCATGCCATCATGATTATCTTGGTCGTGAAGATCTTTTTTGTACAGTTCTTCTGTGTATTCTTGCCACCTCTTCTTAATATTTTCTGCTTCTGTTAGGTCCACCATTTCTGTCCTTTATCGAGCCCATCTTTGCATGAAATGTTCCCTTGGAAACGCTAATTTTCTTGAAGAGATCTCTTATTTTTCCTATTCTGTTGTCTTCCTCTATTTCTTTGCATTGATCACTGAGGAAGTCTTTCTTATCTCTCCTTGCTATTCTTTGGAACTCTGCATTCAGGTGCTTATATCTTTCCTTTTCTCCTTTGCTTTTCGCTTCTCTTCTTTTCACAGCTATTTGTAAGGCCTCCTCAGACAGCCATTTTGCTTTTTGCATTTCTTTTCCATGTGGATGGTCTTGGTCCCTGTCTCCCATACAATGTCATGAACCTATGTCCGGAGTTCATCAGGGGCTCTATCAGATCTAGTCCCTTAAATCTATTTCTTACTTCCACTGTATAATCATAAGGGTTTGATTTAGGTCATATCTGAATGGTCCAGTGGTTTTCCCTACTTTCTTCAATTCAAGTCTGAATTTGGCAATAAGAAGTTCATGATATGAGCCACAGTCGGCTCCTGGTCTTGTTTTTGCTAACTGTATAGAGCTTCTCCATCTTTGGCTGCAAAGAACATAATCAATCTGATTTCGGTGTTGACCATTTGGTGATGTCCATGTGTAGAGTATTCTCTTGAGTTGTTGGAAGATGATGTTGGCTATGACCAGTGCGTTCTCTTGGCAAAACTCTATTAGCCTTTGCCCTGCTTCATTTCGTGCTCCAAGGCCAAATTTGCCTGTTACTCCAGGTGTTTCTTGACTTCCTACTTTTGCATTCCAGTCCCCTATAATGAAAAGGACATCTTTTTTGGGTGTTAGTTCTAAAAGGTCTTGTAGGTCTTCATAGAACTGTTCAACTTCGGCTTCTTCAGCATTACTGGTTGGGGCATAGACTTGGATTACTGTAATATTGAATGGTTTGCCTTGGAAATGAACAGAAATCATTCTGTCATTTTTAAGATTGCATCCAAGTACTGCATTTTGGACTCTTTTGTTGACCATGATGGCTACTTCATTTCTTCTAAGGGATTCCTGCCCACAGTAGTATATATAATGGTCATCTGAGTTAAATTCACCCATTCCAGTCTATTTTAGTTCACTGATTCCTAGAATGTCTGCATTCACTCTCGTCATCTCCTGTTTGACCACTTCCAATTTGCCTTGATTCATGGACCTAACATTCCAGGTTCCTATGCAATATTGCTCTTTATAGCATCGGACCTTGCTTCTATCACCAGTCACATCCGAAACTGGGTATTGGTTTTGCTTTGGCTCCATCCCTTCATTCTTTCTGGAGTTATTTCTCCACTGATCTCTAGTAGCATACTGGGCATATACCGACCTGGGGAATTCCTCATTCAGTACCCTATCATTTTGCCTTTTGATACTGTTCATGAGGTTCTCAAGGCAAGTATACTGAAGTGGTTTGCCATTCCCTTATCCAGTGGACCACATTTGACTGTGGTCTATGTGATTAGATTGAGTAGGTTTCTCTGATTATGATTTCAGTGTTTCTGCCCTCTGATGCCCCCTCGCAATACCTACTATCTTATTTGTGTTTCTCTTACCTTGGGCGTGGGATATCTCTTCACAGCTGCTCCAAGGAAGCGCAGCCGCTTCACCTTACCTTGGACAAGGGGTATCTCAAGGCCGCCCCTCCCGACCTTGAACGTGGGGTACCTCCTCTCGGCCCTCCTGCGCCCGCGCAGCCACCGCCTCTTGGACATGGGGTAGCTCCTCTCGGCTGCCACCCCTGGCACTGGAATATTACTCAGCCATAAAAAGTAATGCATTTAAGTCGTTCTAATGAGGTGAATGAACCTAGAGCTATTATACAGAGTGAAGTAAATCAGAAAGAGAAATATAAATATTGTATACTAACACATATATACAGAATCTAGAAAAATGGTAGCCACTCCAGTACTCTTGCCTAGAAAATCCCATGGATGGAGCAGCTTGGTAGGCTGCAGTCCGTGGGGTCGCTAAGGGTCGGACACGACTGAGTGACTTAACTTTCACTTTTCACTTTCACACATTGGAGAAGGAAATGGCAACCCACTCCAGTGTTCTTGCCTGGAGAATCCCAAGGAAGGGGGAGCCTGGTGGGCTTCCGTCTATGGGGTCACACAGAGTTGGACACGACTGAAGTGACTTAGCAGCAGCAGCAGCAGCAGAAAAATGGTACTGAAGATTTCATATGCAGGTCAGCCATGGAGAAACAGACATAGAGAACAGACTTATGGACATGGGGAGAGGGGAGAGGGTGAGATGTATGGAAAGAGTGCCATGGAAACTTACATCACCATATGTAAAATAGCCAATGGGAATTTGCTGTATGTCTCAGGAAACTCAAACAGGGATTCTGTATCAAACTAGAGGGCTAGGATGGGGACAGAGATGGGAGGGAGTTTCAAAAGGGAGGGTATTTATGTATACCTATGGCTGATTCATATTGAGGTTTGACAAAATTATATAAAACAATTATCCTTCAACTTAAAAAAAAATGAAAAGCTGCAGGACAGAAAAATAGAACATGATAAGTCTCAGAGGAGAGCAAAGGTCTGAAACTGATTTACCCCAAGAAGCAGGGCATAAGTTTGGAAAAGAGCAGGTCCCCCATGACATGGGAAACCAGCAGTAACTAAACAGGTTAAGAGGCAATGAAAGCATGTGAGCACAGTGGTTAAAAGATTCCAAGGGAACCAGATTCAATAGAATTAAAATTATCTTTTGAGGCCATAAATTGTAGGGAAGATTAAAGTGCCAACACAACATTGTAAAGCAATTATTTTTCAATTAAAAATGTTTTAAATTTTTTTTAAAAAAGAGTATGGAAGAAAAAGGAACAAAAGACATCCAAAACAAGGAATGAGAAAAGGTCTATAATAAATACAGAAAATTATTTTCTCTGAGAAAAGAAAAATATGTATAATTCTGCACTAATACATTTAAAATTTTTGATGAAATTGATTAATTTATAGGGAAATATAAACAGCACAGATATACTCAAGAATAAATTTAAAAACATGAAACTGCCAAGAATGGGATTGTCTTCTCTTCTATGTACATTCCTCCTGCATAACCAACTGGAGGCTAACACTGGTGCAAAGTCAGTAAGGAAAGAAGGCCTCCTTCTGTTCTCCAGCCCAGCAAACCAGAGTTCCTCAGTGGAGTGCAACACCAAGCCATGCTCACCACAAAGTATTGCAATCTTCCCTTTGGTGCATGTGTGCCTTGGTGCCTGGGGAAGAAGAGTGCTGTGATTGGAAGGAGGATTTACGTCCTCCTGGGACTTCTTGAACAACACTCTCTAATAGCCCAATCTTGTTGTAAGTTATTAAAACATTCAAGTGCACTCCTCCTCCTTCATTTGTAATTATCTTTCTGAATCCCCTCTTCTCTTCCGTCATTAGGATATATTAGTTTACTAGGCCTGGCATAACAAAATACTGCACACAGTGTGGTTTAAACAAGAATTTATTTTCTCACTATTTTGGAGGCTGGACATGCAGGATGAAGGTGTCAACAGGGTAAGTCTCCTCTGATGCTTCTCTCTTTGGCTTGTAGATGATTGCATTTCTTGCTGCATCCCTGATGTCTGTTTCTTTGTGTCCTAATCTCTGCCTTCTAAAGATACCAGTCAGATTAAACTAGGGTCCACCTAACAGCCTCATTTTAACCATAATTACCTCTTTAAAGACCTCATATCCAAATACAGTTAATCTGAGGTACTAGGGCTTAGGACTTCAAAATGTGAATGTTGAGAAGAAAAACATTTAGCCCATAACAGATGTTTTCAAACAAAGAAAGTATTATGAGTTTAGGCTTCCCAGGCACTTAACCTATGACACTTCATGGAGTATCTACTCAGTTTTCTCTGATCTTTATTTGTTCACATGTGACTATGAGCAAGTTGCCTATGGAGATCAGATTTCCTCTTCTATAAAATAAAGGGATTTGACTAGACATAATTTATGGTCCTCAAACCTCAACAGGATCAGGATCCTAAGTCACTGTGTATACATTCAGTCAGGTGCTATAATGAGAGGGTAAGAGGCTGGTGAGGAAAGTGTCAAAGCTCAAAAGAAAGGTAGAGCCATGTGTCCTCCATGGAGAAGAACCCTCCAGCCCTTTCCTCCCTCCAGCCCTACAGAGGTAGGAAGCAAGATAAAGAAGAAGGTACACCTCTCCTGCCCTGATCTCTAAGATCTCAAGAAGGCTGACTATACCCAGTCAGAAGTGGCTTCCTCATTTTTCACAGATTTAAGCGTGAAATCTCATTGCCATCTACCAGCCTACATAAATACATACATAGAACTTCCTATGTATATTTATAGACTTTGCAGTATTTATTTGGCTAATGCCATGTTTGTTGTTTCACTTTTTCACTTTCAACAATCCCAGAAATAGGATGCATCTTAAAATCACTTTGGCCCAGCAGCAGTCATAAAGGAGCTGTTATGGCCTGGGTATGTATATACAAATTCTTGAGGGATGGGTATGAATTCTGCAAGAAATCCTCAGAGACAATAGTAGATCCTGTTTTTAAGATGTGTTATCACCAATGCTCTTGACAGCACAGAGGATATTTTAAGGGTGGGAGGGAGGCAGAGGGAAAAAAACTAAACTAGATGTTAAAAATTAAATCTCACAATAATGGGAATGGATTTAATGCCACTGAAATATAAATTTTAAAAAGTTAAGATACTAAATTTTATGTGATGTATATAGTTCACTGGGGAAGGAAATGGCAACCCACTCCAGTATTCTTGCCTGGAGAATCTCATAGACAGAGGAGCCTTGGTGGGCTGCTGTCCATGGGGTCACACAGAGTTGGACACAACTGAAGAGACTTAGCATGCATGCATATAGTTCATCACAATAAAAATAAAATAATCAGAAGAGATTCTGAATATGAAGAGGCTTAGGAAATGTATTTACCAATTTATCCCACTTTTCATTTAAGCACAAGAGTGATATGTGATTAAAAGAAAAAAAACCTAAGTGTACACAAGACTGCATGCTCAGTCACTAAGTCGTGTCTGACTCTTTGCAACCCCATGGACTGTAGCTCCTCTGTTCATGAGATTCTCCATGTGAGAATACTGGAGAGGGTTGCCAGTTCCTTCTGGAGGGAAGCAATGTCTTCTATTAAATATAGAATAAAACCTGCCCTTCAGGAGCTTACATGATTTATTACACAGATATTAAAATATATGGTAAGAAAAGTAGTTAAGAGAGTTAAGTCCCTCAAGTCAGGACTATACATGCTCTTGGAGCATACATCAGAGAGATCTGCTCTTGTCTGAGGAATCATGGAAACTGCTTTGGAGAAATGACAGCTAAGCTAGGACAGAAAAACAAGAAGGAATTAGGCAGGAGTCAGGAAAGTGTATTCTTCACAGAAAGGGTAGCTAGCTGTGTTAACCATGGAACTAAGTCCAGCCTACATGAAGGAGAGACAACGGGAGGAGACAGAGCTATGTAGGTAGGGGCTGGATCACACCCAGGCCCAGGTCTTCCCAGGCTGTGGGTCTATGTGTTCATAGTGGCAGCTTGAGGGGAACTATACTCTGCGCCTGCCACTTTGCTCGTAGGTTGTAGGAATCTCCTCTGGGTCTTTTTTAGTAAACCATCTGTGATGCTTCACAAATTCTCCTAACAGGCAAAGGTGATTTGTCTGGCAAGAACTCTGCCTTAATTGAGCTTTTTAAAAAGCTGCTGTCCAATTGATACCATAAAAGTCCAGCACTTCAAGAAGGTCCTAATAGTTTGTGTACATTGGTCTATGTTGCGTGTACTGTCTTTTCAGTAACTCATTATTCTTAAGTTATGTGGTGCCTAAACAAGATGCTTCTCTATGAGAAGAAATTTCCTTGAAATTGTAGTTGAAATTATTTCATCAGCCAAGCAGATTAGTCTTTGAATGATGTGTGTGTTCTCCAAAGAAATTTAAAATATTATACACATTATCTACATTAGCCATTTATATTTGGTTATATTTCAGTGTTGACGTGGTTGATTTATTTGCATAGATTTCGGCTCCATGAAAGAAGACAATGCAATAACAACAAAAATAACCATATTGTCTTGGATAGTTAATTTTACACAGCAACTTGACTGGGCTGCTGGGTGCCTAGATATTTAGTTAAACATTGTCCATTGGGGTTGCTGTAACAAAAAGGCACAAACTGAGTGGATTATAAACTACAGAAATACATTTCTCACAGTTCTGAAAGCTAGAACTCCAAGATCAAGACACTAGGAGGTTCAGTGTCTTTGGGGGGTATGCCTCCTAGACACCGTCTTTTCCCTGTTACCTCATATGGTGAAAGGAGGAAAGGATCTTTCCAGGGTCTCTTTTATAAGGGCACTAAACCCATCCATAAGGGCTCCACCCTCAGAACCTAGTCATCTTTCAAAGACCTCCCCACCTCCTAATAGAATTACCCTGAGGTTTAGGATTTCCACACTTAAATTTTGTTGTTTTTGTTCAGTCGCCCATTCATGTCTGAATCTTTGTGACCCCATGGACTGCAGTACGCCAAATCTCCCTGTCCTTCACCGTCTCCCAGAATTTGCTCAAGTTCATGTCCATTGCATCAATGATCCCATCCAGTCATCTCACCAAGTAAGACAGTTAAGATGGTCTGGTATTCCCATCTCTTTAAGAGCTTTCCACAGTTTATTATGATCCACACAGTCAAAGGCTTTAGTATAATCAATGAAACAGTTGTAGATGTTTTTCTGGAATTCCCTTGCTTTCTCTGAAACCCAGCAAATGTTGGAAATTTGATATCTTTGTGCCTCTGCCTTTTCCAAACCCAGCTTGGACATCTTTAAGTTCTTGGTTTATGTAACACTGAAGCTCAGCATGCAAGACTTTAAGCATGACCTTACTAGCATGGGAAATGAATACAGTTGTCCAATGGTTAGCACATTCTTTAATACCTCCCTTCTTGGGAACGGGGATGAGGATTGACCTTTTCCAGTTCTGTGGCCACTGCTAGATCTTCCAGATTGGCTGACATATTGAGTGCAACACTTTGATAGCATCATCTTTTATGATTTTAATTACCTCTATTAGAATTCCATCACATCCACTAGCTTTATTGACAGCAGTGCTTCCTAAAGTCCACTTGACTTCATTCCCCAGAATGTCTGGCTCTGGGTGACTTACCATATTAATTTTAGAGGCATATAAATAGTCTTTTACAAACATTTCTCAGTGTGTCTGGGAGAGTCTTTCTGAATGTCAACACTTGAGCTAGTATTTGAATAAAACAGTTCACTCTGAATAAAATAGAAAGTTGATAAAGAATTCTTTCTATTTGACTGTCTTTGATCTAGCACATCTATCTTCTGCTTTAGACTCAGATTGAAATTTACACCATTGGCTCCCCTGGCTATCCATCTCTCTGCCTGCAGATCATAGACTTATTTCTCAAGTCTACAGTTGCATAAGGCAACTCCTTATAGGTCAAAATATCTATTCTATTCTTTACTACATTTATATAATTTGTTCTGTTTCTCTAGAGAACCAAGACTTGTTCAATAAATAATAAAATGTGAGCCCTTAGTAAGTCCCTGGTAGTGAAATAAGGTCTTTACATTAAGTCCAATTAGCTTTACAAACAACTGTAAGGTAGATACTAGTATTATCTCCATTTTGCACATTAGTAGAAATCGAAGCTTAGAAAAGTCAGGTAGATTTCCTAATGTCAGATAATTTATTCAAAATTTCAGAACCAGTGTGATATAATTAATTATTTTAATACACGAATATAGTATGTATGCTGAGCATGGCTCTAAACATTATCCAAATAATGTTCATTTAAGACACACATCCTGGAGAAGGAAATGGCAACCCACTCCAGTGTTCTTGCCTAGAGAGTCCCAGGGACTGGGGAGCCTGGTGGGCTTCCGTCTATGGGGTTGCACAGAGTCAGACACTACTGAAGTGACTTGGAAAGACACACATCCAAGGAGCGGCGGCTGCACGGGTGCAGGAGAGCCTAGAGAAGCTACTCCACTTTCAAGGTCAAGAGGGGCGGCCATGGGGAGATACCTCTTCGTCCAAGGTAAGGAGCAGCGGCTGCGCTTTGCTGGAGCAGCCATGAAGAGATACCCCACATCCAAGGTAAGAGAAACCCAAGTAAGAGGGTAGGTGTTGCGAGAGGGCATCAGAGGGCAGATACACTGAAACCATAATTGCAGAAAACTAGCCAATCTGATCACATGGACCGCAGCCTTGTCTAACTCAGTGAAACTAAATCATGCCCTGTGGGACCACCCAAAATGGGCGGGTCATGGTGGAGAGATCTGACAGAATGTCGTCCACTGGAGAAGGGAATGGCAAATCACTTTAATATTCTTGCCTTGAGAACCCCATGAACAGTATGAAAAGGGAAAATGATAGGATTCTTAAAGAGGAACTCCCTGGGTCGGTAGGTGTCCAATGTGCTACTGGAGATCAGTGGAGAAATAACTCCAGAAAGAATGAAGGGATAGAGCCAAAGCAAAAACAATACCCAATTGTGGATGTGACTGGTGATAGAAGCAAGGTCCGAAGCTGTAAAGAGCAATATTGCATAGAAACCTGGAATGTCAGGTCCATGAATCAAGGCAAATTGGAAGTGGTCAAACAGGATATGGCAAGATTAAACATCGATATTCTAGGAATCAGTGAACTAAAATGGACTGGAATGAGTGAATTTAACTCAGATGACCATTATATCTACTACTGTGGGCAGGAATCCCTTAGAAGAAATGGAGTACCCATTATGGTCAATAAAAGAGTTCAAAATGCAGTACTTGGATGCAATCTCAAAACTTTCAGAATGAGCTCTGTTCATTTCCAAGACAAACCATTCAATATCACGGTAATCCAAGCCTATGCCCCAACCAGTAACGCTAAAGAAACTGAAGTTGAATGGTTCTAGGAATACCTACAAGACCCTTTAGAACTAACACCCAAAAAAGATGCCCATTTCATTATAGGGGACTGGAATGCAAAAGTAGGAAGTCAAGAAACACCTGGGGCAACAGGAAAATTTGGCCTTGGAGTACGGAATGAAGCAGGGCAAAGGCTAATAGAGTTTTGCCAAGAGAACGCACTGGTCATAACAAACTCCCACTTCCAACAACACAAGAAAAGACTCTACACATGGACATCACCAGATGGTCAACACTGAAATAAGATTGATTATATTATTTGCAGCCAAAGATGGAGAAGCTCTATATAGTTAGCAAAAACAAGACCGGGAGCTGACTGTGGCTCAGATCATGAACTCCTTATTGCCAAATTCAGACTTAAATTGAAGAAAGTAGGGAAAACCAATAGACCATTCAGGTATGACCTAAATCAAATCCCTTATGATTATACAGTGGAAGTGAGAAATAGATTTAAGGGACTAGATCTGATAGACAGAGTGCCTGATGAACTATGGATGGAGGTTCATGACATTGTACAGGAGACAGGGACCAAGACCATCCCCATGGAAAAGAAATGCAAAAAAGCAAAATGGCTGTCTGAGGAGGCCTTACAAATAGCTGTGAAAAGAAGAGAAGCGAAAAGCAAAGGAGAGAAGGAAAGATATAAGCACCTGAATGCAGAGTTCCAAGGAATAGCAAGGAGAGATAAGAAAGCCTTTCTCAATGATCAATGCAAAGAAATAGAGGAAAACAACAGAATGGGAAAGACTAGAGATCTCTTCAAGAAAGTTAGAGATACCAAGGGAACATTTCATGCAAAGATGGGCTCGATAAAGGAAAGAAATGGTGTGGACCTAACAGAAGAAGAAGATATTAAGAAGAGGTGGCAAGAATACACAGAAGAACTGTACAAAAAACTCTTCATGACCCAGATAATCACGATGTTGTGATCACTCACCTAGAGCCAGATATCCTGGAATGTGAAGTCAAGTGGGCCTTAGAAAGCATCACTATGAACAAAGCTAGTGGAGGTGATGGAATTCCAGTTGGGCTATTTCAAATCCTGAAAGATGATGCTGTGAAAGTGCTGCACTCAATATGCCAGCAAATTTGGAAAACTCAGCAGTGGCCACAGGATTGGAAAAGGTCAGTCTTCATTCTAATCCCACAGAAAGGCAATGCCAAAGAATGCTCAAACTACCACACAATTGCACTCATCTCACACACTAGTAAAGTCATGCTCAAAATTCTCCAAGCCAGGCTTCAACAATATGTGAACCGTGAACGTCCAGATGTCCAAGGTGGTTTTAGAAAAGGCAGAGGAACCAGAGATCAAATAGCCAACATCTGCTGGATCATGGAAAAAGCAAGAGAGTTCCAGAAAAACATCTATTTCTGCTTTATTGACTATGCCAAAGCCTTTGACTGTGTGGATCACAATAAACTGTGGAACATTCTGAAAGAGATGGGAATGCCAGACCACCTGACCTGCCTCTTGAGAAACCTGTATGCAGGTCAGGAAGCAACAGCTAGAACTGGACATGGAACAACAGACTGGTTCCAAATAGGAAAAGGAGTAACTCAAGGCTGTATATTGTCACCCTGCTTATTTAACTTCTATGCAGTGTACATCACGAGGAACGCTGGGCTGGAAGAAACACAAGTTGGAATCAAGATTGCCATGAGAAATATCAATAACATCAGATATGCAGATGACACCACCCTTATGGCAGAAAGTAAAGAGGAGCTAAAAAGCCTCTTGATGAAAGTGAAAGAGGAGAGTGAAAAAGTTGGCTTAAAACTCAACATTCAGAAAACAAAGATCATGGCATTTGCTCCCGTCACTTCATGGTAAATAGATGGGGAAACAGTGGAAACAGTGTCAGACTTTTTATTTCTGGGCTCCAAAATCACTGCAGATGCTGATTGCAGCCATGAAATTAAAAGACACTTACTCCTTGGAAGGAAAGTTATGACCAACCTAGATAACATATTAAAAAGCAGAGACATTACTTTGCCAACAAATGTCTGTCTAGTGAAGGCTACGGTTTTTCCAGTGGTCATGTATGGATGTGAGAGTTGGACTGTGAAGAAATCTAATCGCCGAAGAATTGATGCTTTTGAACTGTGATGTTGGAGAAGACTCTTGAGGTCGGAAGTCATCTAGCTGTTCATCAACAGGTGAATGAATGAAGAAGTTGTAGCACATATATACAATGGAATATTGCTGTTGTTGTTGTTCAGTTGCTAAGTCATGTCTGACTGTTTGTGACCTCATGGAATGCAGCACACCAGACTTCCCTGTCCTTCACTATCTCCCAGAGTTTCCTCAAACTCACGTCCATTGAATCAGTGATGCCAATCAAACATCTCATCCTCTGTCACCCACTTCTTCTCCTGCTCTCAATCTTTCCCAGCATCAGGGTCTTCTCCAATGAGTTGGCTCTTTGCATTAGGTGGTCAAAGTATTGCAGCTTCAACTTCAGCATCAGTCCTTCCTATGAATATTCAGGGTTTATTTCCTTTAGGATTGACTGGTTTGATTTCATTGCTGTCTAAGGGACTCTCACGGAGAAGGCAATGGCAAGCCACTCCAGTTCTATTGCCTAGAAAATCCCATGGAAGGAGGAGCCTGGTAGGCTGCAGTCCATGGGGTCGCTAAGGGTCGGACACGACTGAGCGACTTCACTTTCACTTTTCACTTTCCACTTTCACACTTTGGAGAAGGAAATGGCAGCCCACTCCAGTGTTCTTGCCTGGAGAATCCCAGGGACGGGGGAGCCTGGTGGGCTTCCGTCTATGGGGTCACACAGAGTCGGACATGACTGAAGTGACTTAGCAGCAGCAGCAGCAGCAAGGGACTCTCAAAAGTCTTCTCCAACACCACTATTCAAAAGCATCAGTTCCTTGGTTAATTATATTAATTGTATGTTATCATTAATTTGATGGTTAACACTCACAACTATGGATTCTTCATTAAAAGTATTGCTCATTGTTACTATTTTTAAGAGGCTCTGTGTAAAGGAAGATTTGTCATCTATTACTGACTACTCTGGTTTGGCTCTGTCTCAGCACTCAACAAGAATAAAGAGAGAGAGAAGGACAAAGGGGTCAGGGTGAGTGCCAAGAAACAAAGAAATGGCTTGGAAATCCATTCTGAGTCGTGGATGGCTCTCAAGAGGGAGAGCCAAGGTTTATATTGCCACCATCAAAGATCCTTGTCCAAGAATCAAGGCCATTTTTTGCCATTTTTTCTTGAAGTTTGGAATAGAAAGTACCAAAGATGATCTAAATGGGTCCAGTACCCTTTTCTAAATCCTTTCTTTGAGAATAGTATAATCCAAGTGCAATATACATACTCAGGCAAGAATATTAATAAAGTGACCTCAAGTACATAAAATATTAATCACAAAATACTGAAGTTCAGCACTAATTAAGCATAATCATGGAAGTAAAACCTTACCATCTCACTTCAGCTGTGGAATACCTGGACACTTGATTGACTGACCTCATACCTGGGTTTGTTCTCAGTATCATGGTTCCTTTATCAGCTCTGCTTACCTTTTTCCAACTCCTACACATCTGGGAAAACTTCAAGGTATTTTTCTAGCTAAAGTCAAAACCTCAGCTGGCTGCATGCAGCATTCTTTTTTTCCTCATCGGCTCCCACTCCAAAAGGCCTTAATCCAAAAATGAGAGTTGCCATGGTGACTCATTGTAGTTGCTAGAAGGTTTTGCAAGATGCAGTCATCCTCTTGTTACATTTCCATTTTCAAATTTCCAGCAACAAGAAAAATGAAGTTTTTCTTTGTTAGAATGGGAAATGAAGTGCTTAGCAAATTTGTAAGCAAGTGACAGAGATCTGGTGAGTGGGCACATGGGACACTGCTGCTGCTGCTGCTGCTGCTGAGTCACTTCAGTCGTGTCCGACTCTGTGTGACCCCATAGACGGAAGCCCACCAGGCTCCCCCATCCCTGGGATTCTCCAGGCAAGAACACTGGAGTGGGTTGCCATTTCCTCCTCCAATGTGTGAAAGTGAAAAGTGAAGTCGCTCAGTCGTGTCCGACCCTTAGTGACTCCACGGACTGCAGCCTACCAGGCTCCTCCATCCATGGGATTTTCTAGGCAATAATACTGGAGTGGCTTGCCATTGGATCCCCACAAAAGAGAGCTTTGAATGCTGATGGCAGGGCAAATGTCTTTAAAGAAGATACCAATTCAGAGCACAGAGTCTCCTGGACTTTTTAACTTAAAATGGACTTCTCAGTTTCCAGGGACCTAAATAAATGACTCATTAAGCCAAAGAAGATCTTTCATATGAACTGAAAGACCAAGGGTCCACAAACCATGGCCCACAGGCCAATCATGCCCTGCCATTTGCTTTTTAAATAGTTTTATTGGAACACAACCATGTCCACTCTTTTATGTGTTGCCATGGGTGCTTCTACTGTACAATAGCAAAGTTCTGTGGTTGCAGCAGAAAGCATGTCACCTATGAGCACAGAACATTTGCTATCTTGCCCTTTAAAAAATGTTGGCCAATCTCTGCTAATGGGCTAGGAGAGGCAAAGGAGTTGAGAGAGTGAGAGGGTGACCAAGCCCACTCTGAAATTCCATTTGAATGTTTGCCTCTTGGCCCTTGCGAGTGTGCTAAGTTGCTTCAGTTGTGTCCACCTCTTTTGTGACCCCATGGACTGTAGACCTTCAGGCTCCTCTGTCCATGGGATTCTCCAGGCCAGAATACCAAAGTGGGTTGCATGTTCTCCTACAGGGGATCTTCCTGACCCAGGGATAGAACTGGCATCTCTTATGTCTCCTGCATTGGCAGGCAGGTTCTATACCACTAGTGTCACCTGGGAATCCCCTTAACTTTCCCCTAATGCATTATTTACATTCAAATCTAGAGCTCTAAACCATGGAAGAAAATCTCTTTACCTTTTGTTTCAGCTCAGATCCTCTAAGGAGCAGTTTGCCAACACAGTATTAGACCTGTAAGAGGTTCATTGGTGAAAATCCTTTGTGTAGGGCAAAAGGGATGATGCTGGAGAAGCCGGGAACCCTCAGGAGGGCATAGCAGGTCTGAGCGCTGTGGAAGGAGAGAGGAAATGAAGGAGTTCTGCTAGGAGGGGTCTAAGACCACAACACAGCTCCAGAAGTTCTGGGGCAAACCTAAATAGAATCTGCAAGCTCAAGTCACCCACAAGGAGAGTCCTGCCATCACAGGAACAGCCTTGCGAGAAGCAAGCCCTGTACAAACACAACGGAGGATTTGGAAGGCAGCAGTGGGACAATGCATCCATTCCACTCCCCATGTTAGATCCAAGCAGTGTGTTTTCATGGACCTCACCCTGCCTCATCCTGTTATTTCAA
The DNA here is from genome assembly GCF_049115385.1 of Moschus berezovskii. Classification (NCBI taxonomy): domain Eukaryota; kingdom Metazoa; phylum Chordata; class Mammalia; order Artiodactyla; family Moschidae; genus Moschus; species Moschus berezovskii. Next base: position 31,634,392 of record NC_142464.1, read on the forward strand.
ATCATATTTCCAACCTGCCCACAACTGTTGAGAGGCCTACAGAGCATAACATTGAATATTGTGATGGGGAAGAACACAAAGGATCAAAAATTCACTAAGTTCAAAGCAGTGGGAAGATCACTTTGGAACTGTTGGCAGATGGACAATGCAATGATCTCTGACTTTTCTAGCAATTGTTTGTTAGGTCCTCAGAGCATCTGAAAAACCCTTCCTGACTTAGTTAGGAGCCCTCTGAACTCACTGGGCCACAGAACACAGGGTCTGTGTTATGCTGGTTCTCTGACGGTTGTGCTCTAGGCTTCTCTCCTCTGCTGTTTAGATAGAGCGCATGCTGACGGAGAGGTATGAAACACATGAAGTGAAACAAATGTCAGACTGCTTTCATGTTCCTGACTGTCATTCCTGCTTTACAGTGGAAACAAGCAGAGACAAGAAAGGGATTTTACAAAGATGAATCCCTATAATATTATTTCACAAGGCAAATGCTTGGCAGCTTCATGTCTTTTCTTTCTTTCTGCGCTCAACTTCCTCTTGTTAAAGTTTGACTGAAGAGTCGCTATGACCACCAGTTGAACACTAAAAATGATACAGTCCAGAGTCACTCCAAGAATGCCAAATGCTTGTTAAATAAACATGTGAGTGGGCCAGGGTTAATATTTACAGTGTATTATTGCTGTCTCTTCAAGCAGCTTTAAAGGATGAGCTGGAGTTTCAAGAATTTGTGAATTACTGTTTTAAAAAGTAGAATTCTTCTAGAATACACTTTAGTTTCGGAATTAAATGACACCTTTCTTCCATGAAGGAAAGTCAACAGGTCGGTCTCCTTTTGTTGTTTTCTTTCTGATACCTTGGAGATCAAACCACACACCTAAATCTTTGTTCATCTCGAACCTTTGTCACCTTTCTCAAGCTTGTGTCTCTCACTGCCATTTGACAGAACCCTGTTCGTCCTTCTCCCTCCAATTCTAATTGTAACTAAGAAGAAAATAGAGAAAAGGACAAAGAACTTTCTGTTTCCTGAAAGTTAAGAGCCTGGTGCCTTTCAAAGCCTCCTATCTCTGCTTTATGATTTATGCCAAAGAATTGATGCTTTTGAACTGTGGTGCTGGAGAAGACTCTTGAGAGTCCCTTGGCCTGCAAGGAGATCCAACCAGTCCATTTTAAAGGAGATTGGTCCTGGGTGTTCATTGGAGGGACTGATGCTAAAGCTGAAACTGCAATACTTTGGCCACCTCATGCGACGAGTTGACTCACTGGAAAAGACTCTGATGCTGGGAAAGGTTGGGGGCAGGAGGAGAAGGGGACGACAGAGAATGAGATGGCTGGATGGCATCGCCAACTCTATGGGCATGAGTTTGAGTGAACTCCGGGAGTTGGTGATGGACAGGGAGGCCTGGCGTGCTATGATTCATGGGGTCGCAGAGAGTCGGACACGACTGAGCGACTGAACTGAACTGAACTGAACTGTCTCAGCAACAACTTTCCTAATAGTAATTTGCTGGTAGAAATTCTTGCTAATTCTATAATAGGAAGAAAGCTCCAAGTATCCAGATTTTAATTTATTAACCATTATACAAAAAGCAGTAAGAACTACATTCATGAGCTTTGTATTTGCAAATATGTTTTTCAGGTCAATCATACATACCTTATGTAAGATGCAGAATTTACTGATAAGAGCAATTTAGTTAAAATGCATTCTAAAGTTGGACCTCCCACAGTCCACCACCCACAGCACCCATCCCAGGAGGAGTAAGGGTGTGGAATTCAAATTTATGAAGATAAATAAAACATGAATAATTTTTAAATATTATAATTAAAATTAATAAGTGATTACAGCTGTCAACAAGTAGAGAACTCTCCCCTTAATTAATAGATTTGATGTTATTTCTCACATCCTATTTTAGAAGAAATATGCATAGCTGTAGGCTTCCCTGGTGGCTCAGTGGTAAAGAATCCACCTGCAATGCAGGAGACCTGGGTTTGGATCCCTGGGTCAGGAAGAGCCCCTGGAGGAGGGCATGGCAACCCACTCTGGTATTCTTGCCTAGAGAACCCCATGGACTGAGGAGCCTGGCAGGTGGCAGTCCATGGGGTTGCACAGAGTCAGACACAACTGAAGTGACTAAACAGCAGCAGCCTACATATCTGTACCCAAATATACATACAGATGTAACTATTGATCAATTACTGATTAAAGAGAAATCAACAGATTCTTCTCCTGTGCTGAATTCTATCTCATTTAAGGTCAGTAATTGACAAAATTTTGAATTCCTTCATGCTCTTGGAATTTTTCTTCTTTGTGCCCCATGTTTTGAAACCATCAAAGGAACAGACTTAATTAAATAGAAATTCATTTTTTCCATTTCTGTTCACCAAAAGAATATGTAAGTGTCATCAGAGCTTTCAGATAGCTCATTGATAGTAGCTTATCAACATGAGTTGATATAATTGTAGCCCACAGACGAGAGACAAGGTTTATGCAGTTGCTGAAGCAGCTTTATTGTCAGTAGACTTACAGTTTCTATAAGGTAGTTTTAAAAAATAATGAACACCGCCTGCAGGTCTTCATTACTAACTTCATAAATCCCTGAAGAGCTCAGGACATTGTTAAGAAGTGTTATTTCAAGTCAGAGGAGCTGTTTTTCAAGCTTTTTCCCACTCCAATATCCAGGAGCCACAATCCACTCTTGCAAGTAACTATTGATCACAGTGATAGATTATAGCCATGCCACCCATGGAGAGGGATGCATCAAAATCTCGGAGAGAAAGAGGGCCTGTTGAGACGAGAGAATGTGCAAGTTGAAAAAGTGTCATGAGTGACTCCTACAACCTTCACGTTACCTCCTGCAAACAACTGCTTTTGTTGTTGCTGTTCAGTAGTTAAGTCGTGTCCAACTCTTTGTGACTCCGCGGACTGCAGCACACAAGGCTCCTCTGCCCACCACCGTCTCCCGGACTGTGTTCAAATTCACATCCGTTGAGTTGGTGGTGCTAGAAGTGATATAATCTTTCAGTAGAAAGGCAGTTTATATATTCAGTTATGATAATTAAACCCTTTTTATGAACCTGAGATGAGGCTAGATTACTGTGGGAATTCATATGATCTGAAACATTAGTTTTTCTGTATTTTAGAACAAAGAAGTAACAACTTTCTGTCACTTCTGAAGACCGATCACTCTGAGAAGAATGCATGCTGCTCCAGAACGGAGACTGAGTTTGGTGAGTAGAACATCCACCCCATTCTCAGCGCTCAAATATTACTCAACACCCTTTAAATATATAGCAAAAGGGCCTTTTGGGTACTGCAGCCAAGTTTCACCACAAGTTCCTCGGCATGCTCCTTTCCTTCCAGCTCCTGGGTGGCCTTTTGCTTGGGAGGCAGCTACTTTGAATTTCAGATGCTGAGACACAACAGCATCAGGACACACGCTGAAAGTGGGAGGCAAATCTTCTTGTCCCCTTCCCTGTGATTATGAAAAAGGCCTCCCAAAGTTAACATTCCAAATGAAACTGTAAACTTGAAATCCACCAATCTATTTTGAAAATGGTAGTCTCAGATATACATGAAACTGATTTTGTTGAACTTTGATAATCTGCCAGTGTCTTCATCATATTTTCCAGGGAGCTTATTATTAGCTGTACTCAAAGTACATGTACACCTTGAATACATTAGAGTAATCCCCATAGCTTTATCTTTCAAATAGTTTTGAGTTAGAGCTTTGGCTAATTTTATTTTCCAGTGGAAGTCTAACCCTGCCAAAGACTCAAAGTTGGAAGTATCCCAAAACCAACCCTATTTATTTTCAATACATTATCTTACTTAGCAGAGTTTTGATAAACATAAGAATTGTGCAGGGTTTTAAGCTTGTAGCTTATGAAATAAGTTTCAGGTAGTCAATACTTTGCATTCAAGAGGATAAGAAAGATGTAGCGTAGAAGGAGCTAAAAACATGCAGAAGGTAGCATAAACAAGCTGACTTCAAACTGAACAAGTAATTGTTTAAGTCTAAATAACAAAAGGGCTATTATTGAAATGTCCTTTGTCCTCTGGACATTTTTTTACATTGGTATCCCCTGCACAGACAACATAATTATACAGAAATGCATTAGAATTGTTGTAGCCACGCGTTCCGGGAAACGAACTCACTCAGAGTGAGTGAGTGACAATGCAGATAGTGAAGTGCAGTTTATTACACCGGCAGGCCCAAGGCAGAGTCTCCTCTTAGCCAAGGACCCCGACCAGCATTTGTGAAAATCTTTTATACCCCATGGGTATGTGTCTGAACCCACCACCCCAAATTCCTTGAGACTTACACAAACCAAGGAAAATACGATCCCAATAACCCCATCATTCACGTGTTATGTGCTCATGTGTTCAAACAGTCAAACAATTAGCCAATAATCAATAAACCCAAGGTTACACTCCGATAGACACAGAAAATTTATGGCCTGTCTGGAGGAAGGGGTGATTAGTGTATGTTTTCTCTTAGGCAATGAGTAAACTAGATACGATCTTCAAGGTTCCCCTGTCTGGAGGGGGTCTTATCCTTCTGTTGTCGTTTTCATAGGCACTAAACACAGAGTTCAAAGTCCATTGGAAAGGTTGCTGAGCATGATCAGCATGAACAGGCCTAAGATGGAGTGCAGGCCCTATGAATTACTTCAAATTAATAGACTACAGGACACATATGGCACTGAAGCTTCTTCATTAATCTGAAACTGTTTTCAAACATGAGTAAACTGCTAAGACACTAGATAGGTACATAATGGCAGATTGAGGACTTTGAGTTTGATTTCTTTTCATTCAGTTCAGTTCAGTTCAGACGCTCAGTCGTGTCCGACTCTTTGCGATCTAATTCCACATGAAGGTCCAAAATGCCTTTGATCTTTGATCAAAAAGTATGAGATTGGAATTTGGAGTAGTAAATCTGGGCTGGGGAGAACACAGAAGAACATAGAAAGTAATGATATAGGCCGAGAACTATTTATTATATTACTGTGTGACTTGTCAGTCTCCTCAGTCTGGGAAAAGTTGCTGAACTAAAGCTCATGAAAACAAAATATCAAATATTAGTTGTCAATAAAAGACTCAGCCCATGAGTTATAGAATTAAAAATGACATTGGCCACTCCGAGTCTACCTGATGCTCTTCTTCCACTTTGGAAAGAGACTTGAAAAGAATTTTCTTTAAAATCAGACATTTTTGGTGCAATGTCAAGTCCTCGATATGATTATATCTTAGAGATTTACTAAACTCTTACAAAGTTTATTTCATTTATTAGCGTGTGACCTAAGTCAATTCAAATGTCAGTACAATTGTGACAATTAATCCTCCAAAGAATGATGCTTCATTAAAATATAAAAAAGAGTAAACATAAAATACATTTTAAAGCACCTAGTACTAACTGCCAGAGAAGGCAATGGCAAGCCACTCCAGTACTCTTGCCTAGAAAATCCCATGGATGGAGGAGCCTGGTAGGCTGCAGTCCATGGGGTCGCTATGAGTCAGACATGACTGAGCGACTTCACTTTCACTTTTCACTTTCACACATTGGAGAAGGAAATGGCAACCCACTCCAGTGTTCTTACCTGGAGAATCCCAGGGACGGGGGGGCCTGGTGCTGCCATCTATGGGGTCACACAGAGTCGTACACGACTGAAGTGACTTAGCAGCAGCAGCAGTACTAACTGCATTGTGCTGATATTGTTTCTTTCTTATTCTTTTCTTGTTGGGGTATAATTGTTTTACCATGTTGTGTTAGTTTCTGCTGTACAACAGAGTGATTCAGCTATATGTTTGCATAGATCCCTTCCTCTAGAGCCTCCCTCCCACCGCCACCATTCCCCTCCTCTAGGTCATTACAGAGCACCAGGCTGAGCTCGCTGTGCTATACAGCAGCTTCCTACAAGCTAGCTATTTTACACATGGTGGTGTTGAAATTGGGTTTTATTAATATCCTCTATGAGTTCCCTGAAAGTGAAGTTACTCAGTCGTGTCCGGCTCGTAGCGACCCCATGGACTGCAGCCTACCAGGCTCCTCCGTTCATGGGATTTTCCAGGCAAGAGTACTGGAGTGGGTTGCCATTTCACATTCACAGATCATTGTGACTCAATAATCTTAGATCCACATAATATTTAGGATAAAAATTTGTGTTTAATTGAACTGCGTTCATTTATTTCTAAATGGATGCACAGGACTAGACATAGATCAGACGTATGCATTCCAATGCAGAAGTGATCAGAAAAGTAAATCGAAAGGGTATCTATTGCCATTTTCTGAGGACAGTGATGGCTCACATGGAGCGGAATTAACTGCCCAGTAAAACCTGCTTGAGTACAGAAGTGACATTGAGAAGTGGCTTCACAGGCACGGATCACATTTCCCAGCCTACACTGCAGGTAGGTGGGAGAAGATGATTAACCCTCCTTGGATTTCTCTGTGTGTGAGAAATAGCATCTCTTGCGCTGAGCAACTGAATTTTGGTGCTTTCAATTATTGCAGCAGCAGCTGCTGCTGCTAAGTCGCTTCAGTTGTGTCCGACTCTGTGCGACCCCATAGACGGCAGCCCACCAGGCTCCCCCGTCCCTGGGATTCTCCAGGCAAGAACACTGGAGTGGGTTGCATTGCAGCAGCTACTCTGAACCTAATCAGTTCAGTTCAGTTCAGTAGCTCAGTCGTGTCCAACTCTCCGCGACCCCATGAATCACAGCACGCCAGGCCTCCCTGTCCATCACCAACTCTCGGAGTACACTCAAACTCATGTCCACAGAGTCGGTGATGCCATCCAGCCATCTCATTCTCTGTCGTCCCCTTCTCCTCCCGCCCCCAACCTTTCCCAGCATCAGAGTCTTTTCCTAATAGAAACCACAAAATATCCCTGTGCCTACCAATCTTTTTAATGAAACTTTGTACAGGAAGAGTGTTTTCTTCCGGATACACTGAGCTGGTAAGGTTAACAGTATATCACTCAGGAGTTGCAACAGTGCTTTGGAAGGACTGTATTATGCAACAGGATTTGCTACTTTCGGCTGAATTCACTGTATCAAAGTGACTACTCTGACTTTTCTGCTGGTGGCAGATCTTTGAAGCGCCTATTCCAATCTTTAGAAAAACATCATTATTTTTCTCTTCAATCAAGCACAGGTAGATGTCGCCCCACTTTCCTCTCTTTGTCCTCTTTCATTCTCGTCCTGTCACCTGCCCCTACTTGGATTCTTTACACTTACAGAAATGTCTTTTTCTAACCAAAGGCCCTAATTTAAAAATATATATATTTATTTTAATTGGAGGCTAATTACTTTACAATATTGTGGTGGTTTTGGCCATACATTGAAATGAATCAGTCACGGGTGCATGTACCCCCCCAATCCTGAACCCCCCTCCCAGCTCCATCCCCATCCCATCCCTCTGGGTTGTCCCAGAGCACCGGCAAAAGCCCTAATTTTGACTGCTTTTTTTGCAATCATTATTTTCTATATGTGATGAATTATTAACAATTGAAGAAGCTAGAATTAGCTTGGATTTTACTTATGATTGTGTTGAATTCCCCACTACATTTAAAACATAGGGGAATATTTTTTTAATTAAAAAATAAAACATAGGGATTGCAGGCCTGTCAATGATATCACCTATTGGAAAATATTACTGTGGTGCTGATCTTTAATAAGACAGTAAGTAGGCCGCCTTTGGAAACTGGAGTCATTCTTTGATGTTATAAAGATGTACAAATCAAATTTCCTTTGTACATATTCAGCACAAGTTCAGATTTATGCCTTTAATAAAGCACAGCAGTGATCTGGTTGCATATCTGAACACTGACAATGTGCAAGAGAATTTTCCCTGTGGGTGCTATTTGCCTGTAAGCCATAAGAGGAAAAAGCTGCATGGTCCCCATAGAATAAAAGCATTTTCCAAAATCCTGCTGGGTAAGTCAACAGTGAAATGGACTTCTAATGAGGAATTGGGTTGTTAGAAATTCTGTGATCATTTTATCCGCAAACATTTGTTGTTGGCTAAGTGCTATCACACTTCAAGAAATGATAATATCTTTACTATTTGAAGGAAATCTGGTTCCCTTTACACTATGAAACTCTACCCAGTAATTCCCGTCTAGCTCTTCTAAGCGATGAGCTGTGCCTAGCACACACAGCTATGGTACCAGCAGTGGGATCTAAGGCCCTGAACATCTCTAGGTCGATGATAAGATGCTTTGTAACTTAGGGAAACCTTGTCTTTCTAGTTCTATCCCCATGACACAAGCTTCCCTCCACTCTAGCACAGAGACACATGTGCGCACTGCTCTCCAAGCCTGTGAGCTGTTAGAACTTACTGAATATATTCTTACATAGAATTGTGCTAGTTCCAGGTTGACTGTCCTTTCCTCCAGAAAGCTTTCCCTCATGGGTTTCGTACTCTGAGAAGAAGAATGACACAGAGATTACTCTGCCAGGAGATTTTTAGAGAGTCCTCTTAGGATCCATATGTGATGGAAGAAAGGGGAAAAAAACAAGATTGGACATAAGGGAAATTAAGTGTGTGTGTTCGGTAGTTCAGTCCTGTCCAACTGTTTGTGATCCTATGTGATCCTGTAGCCCGCCAGGCTCCTCTGTCCATGGGATTCTCCAGGCAAAGATACTGGAGTGGGTTGCCATCTCCTACTTCAGGGGATCTTCCTGACCCAGGGATTGAACCCACGTCTCTTGTGTCTCCTGCATTGACAGGCAGGTTCTTTACCACTGAACCACCTGGGAAGCCCAAGGGGAAGTATAGCTATGATAAAATATAAGCACAAACCTGAGCTGACTCCAGGGGGCAGTTTCAAAGCTGATCCTTAAGTACTGTCCTGAGCTGGGAAAGAAGGTCAGGAATTTGTAGCCCAGGCCCATCAGGCACTGGACACAGAGTACCCAAGGCAAGAGGCATAACCTTAAGTGAGATAGCTTTCAACAGTCAAGGCAGTATATGAGGGGGGCTTTGTACCTGGAGGACTCTCAGCAATTGATGGGATCCATCATTCCTTTGGGAAGGGTAATCAGGAAGCATATCACAGAAATCACCACACACTTCCTCTTGCTCCACTCATATCCACTTCTTTAAATGAAAATACTTCATACCTAACTTCATGGAATGCAACTAACTCGCTGTGTAGAGAAAACTGTGTAGACTCAAATAAATAAGCTAAGACTCCAGAACAAGAAGTTGAAAGATAAATAATTTCAAACAAAGAGAAGAGAAGATATTAACAAAATAGAAAACAAATATATAATGGAGAGGTTCTACAAAGTCACAAGTCATTGAAAAAGCTGTTCAATTAAGTTGATGAAGAGAGAAATAACCAATTTCATCATGAAAAAAGCTGACATCACTACAGATTTTATAGAAAAAAGTGTTTCAATTCTCAAAAGATTCTGATGCTGGGAAAGGTTGGGGGCGGGAGGAGAAGGGGACGACAGAGAATGAGATGGCTGAATGGCATCACCGACTCTGTGGACATGAATTTGAGTGTACTCCGGGAGTTGGTGATGGACAGGGAGGCCTGGTGTGCTGTGATTCATGGGGTCGCGGAGAGTCAGACATGACTGAGCGACTGAACTGAACTGATAAAGAAAATCCAAGTAATGTCAGTAAAAGAGAAGAGAGTGACAGGCTATCTCACTCAAAAGAAAAGATACAAAAAATTCATAAGCAAATATACAAAAAATTCTAAAGTTCTCAACTCAGAAGCAGCAATATTCAAAGGAATCCTATATCATGACAAAAGTTGGTATTATGTTCATCGTAAATTTGGTTTAACATTGGAAAATCAGTTAACATAACTTTTTATGATAAGTAACCAGTAAAGATATAAATCATAACTTCTAAACTAGTTGAAGCAAATGAGAGGATTTTTTGAATCTTGATATATTGAAGAAAAGGGTGGAGGAAGGGAAAAGCATTGGAATAAAAGAAAACACAATAAAATTGTGGAAATCATTTAAAATATATCAGCAATCATTCCATATACAAAAGCACTAACTTGCCAGGTAAAACAGAAAATTTGTCAGATTAGAAAAACTGACAAATCAAGAAATAGTAGTACCAGCATGTTGTTTAAGTATGTAGAATAACAATAAGAACTGAAAATAAAAGCCATACTAGTTGTTGCCTCTGAACAGCTGAACTAGGACTAAGAAGCAGTGGAACAAGCAAGTTCCCTCCAGTTTAAATTTATTTTTATTATGTGCTTGGAAATATCTATGCTGCTGCTACTGCTGCTGCTAAGTCACTTCAGTCGTGTCCGACTCTGTGTGACCCCATAGACGGAAGCCGACCAGGCTCCTTCGTCCCTGGGATTCTCCAGGCAAGAACACTGGAGTGGGTTGCCATTTCCTTCTCCAATGTGTGAAAGTGAAAGTGAAGTCGCTCAGTGGTGTCCGACCCTTAGCGACCCCATGGACTGCAGCCTACCAGGCTCCTCCATCCGTGGGATTTTCTAGGCAAAAGTACTGGAGTGGCTTGCCATTGCCTTCTCCAGGAAATATCTATATGTCATTACTAATATTTATGAATACTCAGGTATCATCTACTGCCAGATATTCCAACTATTTTCTCATTTTAAAAGATGTTTAAAATTTGTTGTCTTCTTTTTAATGAGTTTGAGTTTTAGTCTTTCTCCATCGCCTTATAACTATGGAAACAAATTCTCCAGGGACCTTTAGAAGAAGCAAAGTTATATTCTGGCTTTCAGCATTTTTTGAAATCAAACTTCTTATAATGAATTGTTGTTTTAAAAGTACGTTTTCCTTATTTGCTGACCAGGATCATATGTCAAAGACACCGAAGTTTCTCTGGTAATTTCAGAGACTCAAGCAAGAACACAGGTTAAGAGTCTCATTCTAAGTAAGCCCAGTGATAATCACTGAAGCCTTATATTTAAGTGAGTAGCTATAAATCAATTGGCTTATCTAAATATCCTATAAGAAACTTTCCAAGAAGTAAGATATAAAATGCAGAATATGAGCAGAGTGAGGGTTATGTATAAAATATATATGTTTACCATTATTTTTCGTGAATTGTGGTCAGAGATACCTGATAAAGGAACTTTTATATTCTCTTTATTTAGGAAAAAAAAAGTGTATATTTCTATCAATAGAACATGTTCTAGATGAAATATGACACATTTTAAACAATGATAAATAGCAAACACATATAATGTTTTCTACATGCCATATCCTCTGAGCTGAGTGATTTTATGCATAATTCATTAATATTCACAAGCTATGAAAAAGTTGCTAAAATTATACCCATTTTATAAATGAGTAAACTGAGAGGAGGTGTTAATAACTTTTTTCAAATTCACCCAGGTGGTAAGAGGTAAAGCGCACTTTGGACACAGGACTATGGCTGCAAAGTCTGTGCTCTTAGCCACCGTGATATAAAGATAACACATAAACATTATGGAAAGTTAGAGAAGTAAAAAAAAAAAAGTCACCCATAATCTCTTACATAGCTATTGCATATTTTGTAGTCTTTCTATCTTTTCTATATTCGTGATTATATAACACGATTATTATAGTCCATATTCTGCACTTCGTTTACATCAGTTAAAGAGTCAGACACAACTGAGCGACTGAACTGAACTGAACTGAACATATCAGAATTATTTTTCAATGTTTTATCTAATTATAATTCAGTTTGAAAGTGAAAGTGTTAGTCACTCGGTTGTGTCCAACTCTTTGCAACCCCATGGACTATAGCCCACCAGACTTCTCTGTCCGTGGAATTCTCCAAGTGAGTGTACAGGAGTGGGTAGCCATTCCCTTCACCAGGGGATCTTCCCGACCCAGAGATCGAACCTTTGTCTCCTGCATTGTAGGCTAATTCTTTACCATCTGAGTAAGTTTATGCATTCATATTATTCAATCCTATGGATGAAATGGGGCTTCCCTGGTGGCTCAGATGGTAAAGAATCTGCCTGCAATGAAGGAAACCTGGGTTTGATCCCTGGGTTGGGAAGATCCCCTGGAGGAGGGCATGGTAACTCCAGTACTCTTGCCTGGAGAATCCCCATGGACAAAAGAGCCTGGTGGGCTACAATCCATGGAGTTGCAAAGAGTCAGATATGACTGAGCGACTAAGCACACATGGATGAAATAATTAATTTACTTGCTCTATCATTGGACATCATGTTGTATCCAGTACTTTCCTATTGTATGTGTATATAAACCTACCTTCAGCATCTTTATGGAGGCAGATTTTGCCGTGCTGCTAATTATTTCACTAGGAAATATATCCAGATGTGGAATTATTGAGTAATTAAGTGCAAATTCTATAATCTACCTTTAAAAAAATCTAAAGTGTTTCTAATTTTTCTTAAGCACTCTGTGTTACCAGGTTGTTAATTCTTAAAATCACTGATAAACTAAATCCCACCATTTCAATTCTCCCTTGCAAATAGGTTACTGTCAATTACCCAACAGCTCCACATGGAGCTAACAGATTAGAAATCCCAATTTATAAACTTATTAAAAAATCACTGATCTGAACATTTTTGAGTCTGGTAATTTTATCAAGTTACTTTATTTTTGGCACATAGACAGAAGAATTCAATTTCTGCCAGCACAACAGAGTCCTTTCGTTTTACTAGGGAAGATGGAAACTGATGATTTTTATCATTTTAAGAAGATTCTGTGGAGAGGTTGCCTAGCCATGGCTGGACCAAGGAAAGATACTTTGAAACTATACCCATTTTAATTGTATTTGCTCTGTTCTAAAAGCTGAAAAGCTAGAACTCCAAAAAAGCTAGGTATGTTAACTAGTTTTGTTTTTTTTAATGTTGTGAATTACTGAACTTACACATACTCACACAATAAACACCTTTTTCTCTAGATCTAGTAATTTGTGAAATTATAGGAAGATAATTTTAGAACTGGAAAAGAACTTAGAAGTATTCATTTTGTCCACTCATTTTATAGATGAAGAAAATGAAGCTCAGTAAGTTTAAAATGTTTGTGTTTTTTTTTTCCAGATTTACAGGGGATTAATGGCAAAGTCATACCCGGGTTCGATCCCTGGGTCAGGAAGATCCCCTGGAGAAGGAAATGGTAAGCCACTCCAGTATTCTTGTCTGGAGAATCCCATGGACGGAGAAGCCTGGTAGGCTACAGTCCACGGGGTCGCAAAGAGTCGGACACAACTGAGCGACCGAACGGAACGGAACGGAATGGCAAAGTCAGGCTAGAACTGAATCTTCTTATTCCTGTTTCCTCTCTGTGTCTACTTTTGATATTGGAGAAATGATACAGTGAAGTTAGAAAGTATTAAATCTAGGTAAAAAAAGGCCTTTAATCACAGGAATCAGGCCCCATTTATATCAAGAATATACGATATTGAACAAAATCTTCAGTAGAGGAGAAAAGGTAGGTTTCCAAATTATTGATACGATTGGTCATCATGTGGCCAAGATCACATGGCCATAATGTTAATTTCGGTCACAGAATATGGTAAGGATGATCTAGTATACAGTTAGTGATAACGGTCTTTCTCAAATTATGTAAGGTAGAGCTTATTGTTAAACTGTTTTTAAATAATATTTTCTTCTCAAGGGAACAACTCATTAATGTAGGCATCAGCTAATCTTTTTAATTACTTAAAGTTAGATAATATTATCTGAGGTGAAGACCAGTCTGAAAATTTAAAGAGGCTGTACCATTAGTGTAATAAAGTGCTACTGAGTGTAACCTATGAACCAATAACATCAGCTTCACCTGGGAGCTTTTTAAAAACACAAAAATCAGCCCCACCTAGACCAACTGCAAGTAGAGTCCAAGAATTCATGCCTTCACAAGCTCTCCAGGTGGTTCTCATGCATGCTAAAATTTGAGAAGCATTGTTCTAGTGTCATTTTCAACCTTTTTTGCACATTGGGATGACATAGGAACCTTTAAAAATATTTATGCCAGACTCCCATCCCAGATTCATGATTAATTGCTCTGGCGTGTAGCCTGGGTATTATCCTGGTTAGAATCAACACTCCAACAATTCATTTAGAGTATTTGTGTTGCTTCTTCCTTATAAAATTATTGAAAATAGACTCAGTCTACCCAGCTCTGCCAAGTTTAGAACAGGTGTCTGCAAAGTGACTGGATACAAGTAACTACTGGAAGATAGGCGTAAAGTATTAGAACCTTTTCTTAGTATTAGAAAATTTTATTGATAATATAATAACACTGTAAAATTAATAAATATCCTTACAAATATAGATACATATTCAGTTCAGTTCAGTTCAGTTCAGTCGCTCAGTCGTGTCCAACTCTTTGCGACCCCATGAATCGCAGCATGCCAGGTCTCCCTGTCCATCACCAACTCCCGGAGTTCACTCAAACTCATGTCCATCGAGTCGGTGATGCCATCCAGCCATCTCATTCTCTATTTTCCTCTTCTCCTCCTGCCCCCAATCCCTCCCAGGATCAGAGGCTTTTCCAGTGAATCAACTCTTCACATGAGGTGGCCAAAGTATTGGAGCTTCAGCTTTAGCATCAGTCCTTCCAATGAACACCCAGGACTGATCTTCTTTAGAATGGACTGGTTGGATCTCCTTGCAGTCCAAGGGACTCTCAAGAGTCTTCTCCAATAGCTTTAATTATCAAAGTCCATGATATAGAATGATGGTTTTCAAACTTCAGTATGCACAAAAATTACCTAGAGAGCTTCTGTAAATACAGATAAATTCAAATATCTTGAGTTTGAGTCCAGAAATCTAACACTATAAGATATACCCCAGATGATTCTTATGTAAATACTCCATAGACTACTTTTTAAGGAACACTCATTTAGAGCCAGGCTTTGTTTCAGTTAGAATAAAAATGGAAAGAGTTATCTGGAAAGACAGAACACACATTCAGGGCCTCAAAAGTCATAGTACTTCAGTGGTATCACCATATTTAAAGACATGAACCTCAATGCTGAAGGATATCAGCAACTCAGAGGGAATAGTTCCCTGGGGTCAGCCCTGGTTACAGAGATAGCTATGTAACCAGGAATATCAATGAAGAGATTGAGAATGAGAAATATAACTCTTAGGCAGACTATAGTGGTTCTTACTGGTTGCATTATAGTCCTGCAGAAAAACAGTGGAATGAAAAATTATAAGTATAAATTTGCTTCTTTAGCGTAGAATCAGAGTAAGGAGAAATAATTATAGTTTGAAGTTTTAACAGTTTCTACCTTCAAATATGATAGGTGATATACTGCCAAGAATACGGGAATAATAAAATCAAGTATAAATTATATAAAAACAGCAATTAAAGTATAGAGATTGTCAAATTGTATATAAACAAAGCCAACTATATGCTTCCTACAGGAAACCACTTACAAATAAGAAAAATATGCAATAAGATGTAATGCATATTAATACTAATTTTAAAAATCTTGAGTTAGACTGTTTTGGAACACTAGATTGCTATATGCAAAAAAAATGAGCCTATATCTTTATCATACACCATATACATATAACTGAAAATGAGTTATAGATGTAAATATAATGGATTAAATTTTTAATCTTCCAAAATATAGAAAACAAATCATGATCCTGAAGCAGGAAAAGAGTTGACAGAATGTAAAAAGTATGAAGTATTTTTAAATGTTAACTTATATCATTAAATTAAATATTTTTCCTCCTCAAGATACATTGTTAAGAAGATGAAAAGATGAACCACACACTTGGAGAAAATATTTGCAAAATCTATATCTGATAAAGATTTTATATTTTAAATATACAGAGAATAATTAAAAGTTAATAACTGAAAGACATACAATCCAGTTTTTAAAAGGGAAAAAGACTTGAAATTTCACCAAGTAAATACATGTTAAGATGCTTAGCATCACTGGTCATTGTTTTTTCTTTTCTTTTAATTAATTTTTTAAAATTTTAATTGAAGGCTAATTACTTTACAATATTGTGGTGGTTTCTGCCATACATTCATATGACTCAGCCATGGGTGTCCATGTGTTCCCCATCCTGACCCTCCCCATCCCATCCCTCTGGGTCATCCCAGTGCACCAGCCCTGAGCACCCTGTCTCATGCATTGAACCTGGACTGGCGATCTATTTCACATACGATAATATACATGTCTCAGTGCTATTCTCAAATGATCCCACCCTCGCCTTCTCCCACAGAGTCCAAAAGTCTGTTCTTTACAGCTGTGTCTCTTTTGCTGTCTCACATATAGGGTCATTGTTACCATCTTTCTAAATTCCATATGTATGCATTAATGTATTGGTGTTTTTCTTCTGACTTACTTCACTCTGCATAATAGGCTCCAGTTTCATCCACCTCATTAGAACTGATTCAAAAGTATTCTTTTTAATAGCTGAGTAATATTCCATTGTGTATATGTACCACAACTTTCTTATCCATTCATCTGCCAATGGACATCTAGGTTGTTTCCATGTCCTGGCTATTGTAAACAGTGCTGCGATGAACATTGGGGTATACGTGTCTCTTTCAATTCTGGTTTCCTCGGTGTGTATGCCCAGCTGTGGGATTGCTGGATCATATGGCAGTTCTATTTCCAGTTTTTAAAGGAATCTTCACACTGTTCTCCATAGTGACTGTACTAGTTTGCATTCCCACCAACAATCACTAGTCATTATTTAGTGGCTAAGTTGTATATGACTCTTTGCGACCCCATGGACGGCAGCACACCAGGCTTCCCTGACCTTTACTGTCTCCTGGAATTTGCCCAAACGCATCTCCATTGAGTCAGTGATGCCATTCAACCATCTCATCCCCTGTTGCCCTCTTTTTCTTCTGCCGTCAATCTTTCCCAGCATCAGGGTATTTTCAAATGAGTCAGCTCTTCATATCAGGTGGCCAAAATATTGGAGTTTCAGCTTCAGCATCAGCCCTTCCAATGAGTATTCAGGGTTGATTTCCTTTAGGATGCATTGGTTTGATCTCCTTGCTCTCCAAGGGACTCTCAAGAGTCTTCTTCGGCACCACAATTCAAAAACATCCATTCTTAGGGCGCTCAGCCTTCTTTATGGTCCAGCTCTCACATCTTCGTATGATGACTGGAAAAACCATAGATTTGACTATATAGACTTTGCCGGCAAGTGATGTCTCTGCTTTCTAATACACTGCCTAGGTTTTTCATAGCTTTTCTTCCAAGGAGTAAGCATCTTTAAGTTTCATGGCTGCAGTCACCATCTGCAGAGATTCTGGAGACCAATAAAATAAAGTATGTTACTGTTTCCACTTTTTCCCCACATATTTGCTATGAAGCGATAGGACTGGATGCCATGATCTTCATTTTTTGAATGTTGAGTTTTAAGCCAGCTTTCTTCACTCGCCTCTTTCACCCTCATTAAGAGGCTCATTAGTTCCTCTTTGCTTGCTGCCGTAAGAGTGGTGTCATCTGCATATCTGAAGTTGTTGATATTTCTCCCAGCAATCTTGATTCCAGCTTGTAATTCATTCAGTCTGGCATTTCGCATGATGTACTCTGCATGGAGGTTAGATAAGCAGGCTGACAATATACAGCCTTGACGTACTCCTTTCCCAATTTGGAACCAGTCATTTGTTCCATGTCTGGTTCTAACAGTTGTTTCTTGACCTACATACAGATTTCTCAGGAGACAGGTAAGGTGGACTAGTATTCTCATCTCTTTAAGAATTTTCCAGTTTGTGTAATTCACTCAAAGGCTTTAATGTAGGCAATGAAGCAAAAGTAGATATTTTTCTGGAATTCCCTTGCTTTTTCTATGATCTAGCACATGTTAGCAATTTGTCACTAGTCATTAGGGAAATGCAAATGAAACCACAACTAGATATATAATACACAATATAATAGCTGAATTTTAGAAAATTAACAATACCAAGTACTATGGGCAAAGATGTGCAGCAACTTATATTCTCATATATCACTAGTTAAAAGGAAAAATGATACAACAACTTGGGAAAACAGTCCAGCAGTTTCATACAAAATTAAATACATATTACAAGACCCAGAAATTCTACTCTATTTCCCTCCCCATGAAAATAACCATACATTAAACCAAGACTTGTCACAGACAGTCATACTAGCTTTACTCATAATAGCCAAACGCTGGAAACAATTCAAACTTGTCTAATACTGATGGAAAAGCAAACTGTGCCATATCCAGAGAATGGATTACCACCCAGATGTAGAAAGAAAGGAATTATTGGGTTGGCCAAAAAGTTCATTTGTCTTTTTCCATGAGATATTACTTACATAGGCAGTAGCATGAATTAATCTGAAAAGCATTTAGAATTCTAAATAAAATAAAGGAGACGTAGAAAACTGTTTGATTTAATTCATATGAAATTCTAGAAAATGACAAAGCAGTTGCGACAAAAATATATCACTGATGGACAGGAGCTGGGGCTGAAGATCTGACTATAAGATACATAGAGGAACTTGCTGAGGGATAAAATGTTTTATACCTTGATCTGGCAGTGGGCAGTTTCATAATAGTATACGTTTATCAAAACTCATCAAATGGTACAATAAAATGGGTGAATTTTGTCATATGTAGATTATACTTCAGTGCAATTTTAAAGGAAAAAAACTAAAAATATAGTTGGTGTGAGACTGGCCATTTCTTACGGGCCTTTCTTCTGGCCATAGAGATTTTTTCATGAACTGTTCCTTTTATCTGAGACAATCTAATGAATATCAGTCCTGCCTTTATGTCACTGTGTCGGGGAGCCATCCCGAAAGGAAGCCATAGTCTATGATTTCACACTTAATCCTTATAACTATCCTAAGAGATAGGTTGGACTTCCCTGGTGGCTCAGGCGGTAAAGCGTCTGTCTACAAAGCAGGAGACCCGGGTGTGATCCCTGGGTTGGGAAGATCCCCTGGGGAAATGGCAATCCACTCCAGTACTATTGCCAGGAAAATCCCATGGACAGAGGAGCCTGGTAGGCTACAGTCCATGGGGTCTCAAAGAGTCGGACATGACTGAATGACTTCACTTTCACTAAGAGGTATTATTATCCCACTTTATAGATAAGAAAAATGAGGGTTAGGGAGATTCATTTTCCCAAAGTCATGTAACGAGCAAGTGGTAAAGCATGGCCTCTGCCTCAGTTCAGTTCCATTCAGTCGCTCAGTCGTGTCCGACTCTTGGCAACACCATGGACAGCACGCCAGGCCTCCCTGTCCATCACCAACTCCCAGAGTTCACTCAAACTCATGTCCATCGAGTCGGTGGTGCCATCCAATCATCTCATCCTCTGTTGTCCCCTTTTCCTCCTCCCCGCAATCTTTCCTAGCATCAGGGTCTTTTTAAATGAATCAGCTCTTTGCATCAGGTGGCCAAAGTATTGGAGTTTCAGCTTCAACATCAGTCCATCCAATGAACACTCAGGACTGATTTCCTTTAGGATGAACTGGTTGGACCTCCTTGCAGTCCAAGTGACTCTCAAGAGTCTTCTCCAGCACCACAGCTCAAAAGCATCAATTCTTCAGTGCTCAGCTTTCTTTATAGTCCAACTCTCACATCCATACATGACTACTGGAAAAACCATAGTCTTGACTAGATAGACCTTTTGGCAAAGTAATGTCTCTGCTTTTTAATATGCTGTCTAGGTTGGTCATAACTTTCCTTCCAAGGAGTGTGCTTCTTTTAATTTCATGACTGCAGTCACAATCTGCAGTGATTTTGGAGCCCAAAAAAATAAAGTCTGACACTGTTTCAACTGTTTCCCCATCTATTTCCCATGAACTGATGGGACCAGATGCCATGATCTTAGTTTTCTGAATGTTGAGCTTTAAGCCAACTTTTTCACTCACCTCTTTCACTTTCATCAAGAGGCTCTTTAGTTCTTCTTCACTCTCTGCCTTAAGAGTGGTGTCATTTGCGTATCTGAGGTTATTGATATTTCTCCCAGCAATCTTGATTCCAGCTTGTACGTCATCCAGCCCAGTGTTTCTCATGATGAAATCTGCACATAAGTTAAATAAGCAGGGTGACAGTATACAACCTTGATGTACTCCTTTCCTAATTTGGAACCAGTCTGTTGTTTCATGTCCAGTTCTAACTGTTGCTTCCTGACCTGCATACAGATTTCTTAAGAGGCAGGTCAGGTGGTCTGGTATTCCCATATCTTTAAGAATTTTCCACGGTTTCTTGTGATCCACACAGTCAAAGGCTTTGGCATAGTCAATAAAGCAGAAATAGATGTTTTTCTGGAATTCTTGCTTTTTCGATGATCCAGCGGATGTTGGCAATTTGATCTCTGTTTCCTCTGCATTTTCTAAAACCAGCTTGAACATCTGGAAGTTCACAGTTCACGTATTGCTGAAGCCTGGCTTGGAGAATTTGGAGCATCACTTTACTAGCGTATGAGACGAGTGCAATTGTGTGGTAGTTTGAACATTCTTTGGTATTGCCTTTCTCTGGGATTGGAATGAAAACTGAGGTGCCAAGTCTCACACTTATAGCTATTATTCAAGGGAAAAAAGAATACAACATAGAATATAATTTTAGATTTTTCAAATACTATTGAAAATATGTTATTGTGACAGTCAGGACAATATCTGTATTCTCATTATTATAATTAAAAAGAATTTTGAAATCACATGACACGTTCTAAAACCATAGTATACATTGATACAAATCGCTATTGTTACAGGTCATGCATGCATATTTACTAAGCTCTTAAAGATCATTTAAATTGCATCAATAATAATATAGATTGAGAAAATAGTTGCAATGAAGTAAAAATAAATCAGGAAAATGGATTACTTTGTTTCATATGAGAGTCTCATGTACATAAACAAACTCAAACACACATAGTCATTTGAGATGCCCTGTATGGATTATGACATGAAAAAATTGGAAAAACAGGACCCTCCTCTGGTATGTTGAGGGAGAAAAGGATCACAGTGTGTTATACTTAACTAAGCCTCCTGACTGAGTTAGTTTATGGCTATATTCTGAGTGGCATAATGATTTGAATGTCATTGTTATACAAAGGAAAGTTTGCAAAATTAGATATGCCCAGCCATGTTTCTTAAGCTCACTAAATCACTCTATAATAAATACAAATCCAGAATTACTGAGAGAGAGAAACTGGAAAAAATCTGATGTCTGAAGCTGAGAAAGCAAAATATCCAATGTAGAAATACATTTTCTTTAAGAGAATGGCAACACTGTAAATAATCATGAGCAAAAGACACATTACTTAGAATACAATACCTGGGTATATATGTGGACATCTCTGACCTAAAGAAACCAACCCATTGTGTTCCCAAAGCAAAGAAATTTTGTTCTTTCACATTTAAAATATTAGCATTATTAGAAAATTCCTTTAGAAACAAGGAAATTAGAAATTCCTTATTTCAGATTGAAAAACAATTTGCACTTAACCAAAGTCATTCATCTTTATATACTCAATAATGTATTGCCAGGCTTCAACAGTACATGAACCATGAACTTCCAGATGTTGAAGCTGGTTATAGAAAAGACAGAGGAACCAGAAGTCTAATTGCCAACATCTGTTGGGTCATAGAAAAGGCAAGAAAATTCCAGAAAAACATCCACTTCTGCTTTATTGACTATGCCAAAGCCTTTGACTGTATGGATCACAACAAACTGTGGAAATTCTTCAAGAGATGAGAATACCAGACCACCTTACCTTCCTCCTGAGAAATCTGTATGCAGGTCAAGAAGGAACAGTTAGAACTGGACATGAAACAACAGACTGATTCCAAATTAGGAAAGGAGTACATCAAAGCTGTATATTGTCACCACACTTGTTTAACTTATAAGCAGAGTACATCAAGCAAAATGCCGGGTTGGATGAAGCACAAGCTGGAATCAAGATTGCTGGGAGAAATATTAATAACCTCAGATATGCAGATGACATCATCCTTATGGCAGAAAGCAAAGAAGAACTAAAGAGCCTCTTGATGAAAATGAAAGAGGAGAGTGAAAAAGTTGGCTTAAAACTCAACATTCAGAAAATTAAGATCATGGCATCCAGTCCTATCACTTCATGGCAAATAGATGGGGAAACCAGTAGCTGACTTTATTTTGGGGGCTCCAAAATCACTGCAGATGGTGACTGCAGCCATGAAATTAAGACGCTTGCTCCTTGGAAGAAAAGCTATGACCAACCTAGACAGCATGTTAAAAAGCAGAGACATTACTCTGCCGACAAAGGTCCATTTAGTCAAGGTTATGGTTTTTCCAGCAGACATGTATGGATGTGAGATTTGGACTATAAAGAAAGTTGAGTGCTGAAGAACTGATGCTTTTGAATTGTGGTGTTGGAGAAGACTCTTGAGAGTCCCTTGGACTGCAAGGACATCCAACAAGTCAATCCTAAAGGAAATCAGTCCTGAATATTCATGTAAGGACTGATACTGAAGCTGAAACTCCCAATGCTTTGGCCACTTGATGTGAAGAACTGACTCATTGGAAAAGACCCTGATGCTGGGAAAGATTGAAGGCAGGAAGAGAAGGGGACAACAGAGTATGAGATGGTTAGATGGCATCACCGTCTTGATGGACATGAGTCTGAGCAAGCTCTGGGAGTTGGTGATGGGCAGGGAAGCCTGGCGTGCTGCAGTCCATGGGGTCACAAAGAGCCGGACACAACTGAGTGACTGAACTGAACTGAATGTATTGCATTTTATGCAGACCCAAATAGAACGGTTATCATTTCTTGAGCACATAGCATGTTCCAGGCCATATTCTAAGTGCTGTATGAATTTATGTAATCCTCATGATTTCCCTTATGAGTTAAATAATGTTATTATCCTCCTTTACAGATGAAGAAACTGAAGTCCAGAGAGGTAAAGCTGTCTGGAGTCACATAGCTGTCAGAAGTTAAAGGCAGGATTTGAGCCCAGGCAGCCTGGTTACAGACTTCCTTGGTGGTTCAGATGGTAAAGAAGCCACCTGCAATGAGGGAGACTTTGATTCGATCCTTGGCTTGGGAAGATCCCCTGGAGAAGGGCATGGCAACCCACTCCAGTATTCTTGCCTGGAGAATTCCATGGATAGAGGAGCCTGGCGAGTTACAGTCCATGGAGTCACAAGGAGTTAGACATGACTGAGCGACTAACACATACAACAGGCAGGTTATAGAGACTTCATACTTTATAACTACTCTAGGCTAACTCTTCCCTAAGTACAATATTGTGTGTCGGGGGGGGGTGCCTTATGGGAATATGGGGAGTACTTTGCCATTTCAAAAACTTTTTACATAAAATTTACCACCATAACCGTTTTCAAGGACATAGCTCAATGGCATTAACTACATGCATATCATTGTACAACCATCACCACCCTCCACCTCCAGAAATCTTTTCATCTTGTGAAACTGAAACTGCATCCATTCAATCACAACTTCTCATTCTTTTCCCCTTCCCTCTGACCCCAGCCACCACCATCCTACTCTCTTTCTATGAATGTGATCACGGTAGGTACCTCATAGAAATGGAATGATACAGTACTGTTCTTTTGTGACTGGCTTATTTCACTTAGCAAGATATCCTCAAGTTTCATCCACGTGATAGCATGTGTCAAAATTCTTTTCTTTTTGGCTGAATAATAATGCATTGTCTGTATATTCTGTATTTTGCTTACCCAGTCATCCATTGATGAACACTTGGGTTGCTTCCCCCTTTTGGCTATTATGACTAGTGCTGCTATGAACATGAGTGCACAGATATCTTTGAGCTTCTGTTTTAAGTTCTTTTGTGTATATAACCAGAAGTCCGATTGCTGGATCATGTGGCAGTTCTATTTTTAATTATTTTGAGGAACCATGGTATTGTTTTTCATAGTAACTGCACTTATTTTACATTCCCAACTACAGTGCATAAAAGTTTCAATTTCTGTATGTCCTTGCCAACACTTGCTATTTCCCGGTTTTTTAACAGAAGTCATCTTAATGGGTGGAAAGTAGGGTATGTTTTTAAGTTCTTGGAAGTTTCTAGATTCTGTATTTTGAGTTATGACATATACTGCAGAGAACTGTATTTTGCTTTGAAGGTTTGCCATGACCATGTCCTCTGCTAAGAAAGAGGTAATAGACATAACACACCATAATTTGTACCAAATGGACCTTCGGGCATGGTGATTTCATGCTTTATATATGTGATCCTGCTCATCTGGCCACAGCTGATTGGGCCAAAGAATAGCAGTCGAGCCACAGGTGGACCAGGTGTTTTGATGCAGAAGGGGTGATCACAAAGGGCCTTGAACCACATCTCCTCTCGCAGTTTCTGTCCCACAGCCTGTCTCAGGGACTGTCTCCATTTACAGGATTGAACTCACAAAACTTGATGTTCACAGGCTCAGTTGGTCCCTCCTGGCAGGAGAAGTAGAAGCAATAGTAATAGAGATGAGGTATTTGAGACACCATAGTGATGGAACATTTATAGGCACAAGCTCTTAAAATCTGACCAATGACCAGGTCAGCCGAGCTTTTTAGTGATTTTTAGTGATCTTGCGTAGACTTCAACATCCTTTCCCCATGAACACTGTGATCTCTGATACCCTAAGCATGCTTCTCTTCTTTGCAACTTGAAAATGGCCAGTATGGAAGTTTTAAACAAAGAAATAAACATATTCATTAAAAAAATGTTTTGAGTTTTATAAGGTCATTCTTTTATTAGATTTATTATTATATCTTTTATTGTATTTATTATTATTTATAAGGTCTTTCTTGATTTTTAAGTAACTTAAAACAACAACGTAACTTTAATGAGGTCTTTCTGCTTTGCACAACTATGTTTCTGTTTGGTGTTGTTTTGATGCATATCTCAAGATTTCTCTTTATCATATCTAGGAAAATCAGAAAGAAGTTGCAAGCACAAAGTAATGGAGAAGAAAATGAAAGCAGGATTTGCAACTCCGAATTAGAATTAGCAAAAAAGCAAACAGAGCATTTCCAAAATGAATACATCCACAAACACCAGCCACCACACACTTAAATGACCAAGAAAAGCATTTCTTGTATTCAATTCTAAGCTCCAACTTTCAAAATACAATTTCAATAAGTTAAATTTTAAACTGAAATACTATCCAGAGATATCCAATAGCCAAGGGTGAACATGATTTGCTGTAACCACTTTTTAAATAGCATGCCTAAAAGTTAAAATAAAGACACTTCCTTAACTCACATTTCCTCCTGCTGGCATACTTGTGTAACCGGTTGCTGTAGCCCCATCCTTCCAGCTAACTCATGGAAGCAACTTAGATGTCCATCTGCAGACGAATGGATAAGAAAGCTTTGGTACATAAACACAATGGAGTATTATTCAGCCATTAAAAAGAATACATTCGAATCAGTTCTAATGAGGTGGATGAAACTGGAGCCTATTATACAGAGTGAAGTAAGCCAGAAAGAAAAACACCAATACAGTATACTAACGCATATATATGGAATTTAGAAAGATGCAAATGATAACCCTGTATACGAGACAGTAAAAGAGACACAGATGTATAGAACAGTCTTTGGGACTCTGTGGGAGAGGGTGAGGGTGGGATGATTTGGGAGAATGACATTGAAACACGTATGTTGTCATATGTGAAACGAATCACTAGTTCAGGGTCTATGCATGTTATAGGATGCTCGGGGCTGGCGTGCGGGGATGACCCAGAGGGAGGATAAAGGGGGGAGGGAGGGGGGAGGGGAGTTCAAGAGGGGGAACTTATGTAAACCTGGGGTGAATTCATGTCAGTGTATGGCAAAACCAACCAATATAATATTGTAAAATAATTTGCCTCCAATAAAAAATAAATTAATTAAAAATAAATTAAAAATAAATAAATAAAAATAAAACAAAGGTAAAATATAAAAATAAGAAGAAAATGAAACACACAAAAAAAAAAAATAAGGGAAGAAATATGCCTTTTAAGTGTGTCTCTCTCATCCGCTAGTGTAACAACAGCAACAATAAAACAACAACTAGTTCTGCAGCAGCAGTTTTAACTGGTGGCAAGATGAGGGGAGGTCAGAGGTCAAGTTACACAGAGATTTAACTATGTAATGAACATATTGAGCTATTGGGATAAATAGGAACAAATAAATCCATGCTGGCAACCAGAAGTTGCAGTCCACCGCTTGATTTCTTAGCAGAGGTAGTATATGTTCCCTCTGGTGCAGTCTGTGAGCCACACTGACAGACAAAACATATCAGTTCAGTTCAGTTCAGTCGCTCAGTCGTGTCCGACACTTTGCGACCCCATGAATCACAGCACGCCAGGCCTCCCTGTCCATCACCAACTCCAGGAGTTCACTCAAACTCATGTCCATAGAGTCGGTGATGCCATCCAGCCATCTCATTCTCTGTCGTCCCCTTCTCCTCCTGCCCCCAATCCCTCCCAGCATCAGAGTCTTTTCCAGTGAGTCAACTTGTCACATGAGGTGGCCAAAGTATTGGAGTTTAGCTTTAGCATCAGTCCTTCCAATGAACACCCAGGACTGATCTCCTTTAGAATGGACTGGTTGGATCTCCTCGCAGTCCAAGGGACTCTCAAGAGTCTTCTCTAGCACCACAGTTCAAAAGCATCAATTCTTCAGCGATCAGCTTTCTTCACAGTCCAACTCTCACATCCATACATGACCATGGGAAAAACCATAGCCTTGACTAGATGGACCTTGGTTGCAAAGTAATGTCTCTGCTTTTTAATATGCTATCTAGGTTGGTCATAACTTTCCTTCCAAGGAGTAAGTGTCTTTTAATTTCATGGCTGCAATCAGCATCTGCAGTGATTTTGGAGCCCCAAAAAAATAAAGTCTGACACAGTTTCCACTGTTTCCCCATCTATTTCCCATGAAGTGATGGGACCAGATGCCATGATCTTCATTTTCCACCCTTTAATCCCAATGGGGGATTAAACAAGATCACAGAAAAGTCACAAACCCCTTTCCCAACTAGGCTACAAAAGTAAAACTGTCAACCTTACCAGGCTCAATATGTTCAAATTTAAGGTTGGAGAGACACGGGAGTAAATATTGATATACATGTCAACTAACTATGATAAAATCCTGGTTTTAGCAGATCCTTTCTCATTAAGGAATCAGTAATCATATCAACAACCTTTTGCTGAGTAATTATTGTGCCAGCTGCTTTGTGCATGCATACTAAGTCACTTCAATTGTGTCCGAGTCTGCAACCCTATGGATTGTAGCCTGCCAGGCTCCTCTATCCATGGGGATTCTCAGGGCAAGAATACTGGAGCAGGTTGCTGTGCCCTCCTCCAGGGGATCTTCCCAACCCAGGGCTCAAATCCCTGTCTCACACACCTCCTGCATTGGCAGGTGGGTTCTTTACTACTGGCACCACCTGGGAAGGTGCTTTGTACACAGTCTCTGATTTAATACCCACAGCAATCCTGTGAGGTTGGATTATGTCCTGCATTTAACACATGAAGTTTAGCTATTTGGCCAAAGCTAGTAATTGACAGAATAGATGACCCATCTTACCAAACACCAAAACTCACATTTTTCGTTTGTATCACTACACTACCTGTCCTGGTAGGTACTAAATACACAGTAATGAATAAAGAATTTAACAAACATCTGTTGAGTAAAATATGCCAAAAGCTCTGGTCACAAAATACTACAGGTTCAGTGAAAGATGCAATGTGTGTATCTTTAGGACTTGGATTCCTGGTTTGATATGTGCAAACAGGAATTTAAGAGCCAAATGAATTCTGTCTACCATCACTTAGCACATATTACTCTGTTTTCAGCATAGAGCAGTTTCTTTACCTCTTTGTCTTACTTTCTCTCTAATAAACTGTTAATTCCCTTGTCTAGACCCCCGGCACTCTTTTCCTAGACAGCAATAACCTCTTTCCCGTTCCCGCCAGTCTACTAACACCACGGCCAAAATCATTTTCCATGCCTGCTACTCTCACATCCACCTTTAATAGGAAACCCCCAAGGTTTTCAATGGCTCTGCTAATTACGTTAATGGGGGCTGTTCCCTTCAAGAACTCACTCCACCCTACCTGTCTGTTCCTTCTGCTGCTATAATCCAGGTGTGTTACGTATTCTGTATTTTGGAGGGTGGAATTTAGGCTTCATCCCAGACAATCCCTCCAGTCCTCTTCATTCTGACAGGTCACACAAACTGCTCCAAGTCATATTTGCAGCATGGGTTGCCAAAGAAGAAAAGCAATGTTGCCAAAACGACTTCTTGCCTTTTAAAAGAACAGATCTTAGAACAGATCTACTTCACCGTTTACCTAAGAGAATCCCTCTTTATAATATTATTGAACTTGGCGATCAGACAGAGGCTGAGAGGCCGTTCCTAAAGGATTTGCTAAATCAGCTTTTCTTCTGAGGCAGACAAATGATGCTGCATTCTAGCAAGAAGAGCGTTCCGGTTAAAACAGAAGCTGGCTTTCAGTTTACCCTACTCACTCTATTTTAGCATCCTTCTTTGTTTTCAAGGCTATACTACTTTAAAGAGAAGGAGCTCCAATTAAGGATAAGGAGATGGTACTCCTTTGAGCCAGGCAATGTTTTTTTTTCTATTCACAGCCACCCCTCGGTCAAACCGCACTGGTTTTGTCATTTATTCTGTGTGACTGCCTGTGTGACAGCCAGGGAAGTAACCTCAGATTCACCCAGCAGTTCACCACTGAAATAGCATCATGACAGGGGTTAGGACACTTGTAGTATCTCTCAGGCTCTTTTTTCTGGGATTGCAGTCTGTGAAACCTCTATAAGCCAGAACTGCCAGGGTCCATGTTTGTCACCTTGTGGAAAGGACTTGCCTAAAAAGGAACATAAAGAAGAGCCAAGAAGAGAGAGCCCTGCCAGTATCCTGTGAGCTCTTGAATTCAACCATGCCTGAAAGCAGAATTATTATCCCTTGTACTTTCTAGTGATGCAAGCTAATAAATTCCTATGCTTTTTAGCTTCAGCAAGGTTAGCTGGAATATTTTTGTCACTTGCAAATGCATGAGCTCTAAATAATAAACAGTGTGTAGCTGGGAGGAAAGATGACTGCATGAGGTATATTTCCCAATAGGAAACAGATGGTACTCTCACATTGGAAAATTTTAGAGGACTTTTTAAAATTAAGGTTCTATTTACAAAGCTCTAGGTGGGGTGGATCGGAACCACAAGGGTTTGCTAACTCAGAGTTGGGTAGAACAGTGCTGTTACCACCCGCAGGCCTACGAGGACAAGGGAAAGACTAGTTACCAGATTATGAAGGAAGAGACTCATGTAGAAACAGTAACCTTGAAATAAACAGTGATGTGGAGTCAAGAGACACAGCTAGTTCAAAGTGAACTCGCAAGAAAAGAGCCGAGGGAATCAACACATTGACCTCCATCTAGTTCTGATCTATCTATGATCCCTATTGGCCTTATTAAACTGAACATCAGAGAGGCGTGTGATGTAGCCACACAAATCAGTCTCCCTGGGCAGAGATGGAAATTCAGAAGGTGGAAATTTGATTTCCAGTTTCACATGAGAGTTATTCAGCACAGCCTATGTGTTTTGCCTGTTACTCATTCTTGTCCTTCATGCAGTTAAAAAATACATATTCTCATCTCAGGAGACGCATGAAGTCCCATTGGCAGATGTATTTGCATGGAGTGATAATAGCTCCATCATACTGTCTTTCAAGGTTCCCACCGAGTGTGATTGTTGTGCAAAGTCTGTCCTTCAGCTGAAGCCAGCAAAGCATATGGATCTATCCACAAATCAGACCCATGCTTTTGCTTCCACAACTCACTGGTCATTTTGAACTCTCCATGAAGTCATAGATGTGAATGAGTAAAAGACAGCAAAGCAGTAGAGGCAGGTACAATATTGAGTCTGAGCCATCAACTTCCGCAGTTGATTGAATATGCTTGGGACTAGACTTGTATATACTATTCAATTTTATAGTATAATACTATTGTTTATGTCCAATGTTAATTTATGTGGATCAAATAATACTTCGGATATAATGGAAATTTCAGATTTCATAGTCAGTTTACTTTTCATGGTAAAGTATTTAGTGTCTGGTAGCAAGCCAGGAGCTGCTTTTCAAATGGAAAATAGTTGTCAGTAAAGAAGGACATGGCATTATTCCAGAGCCCTAGGTATATAGGCTGTTGATCTTCCTATTGAATTTGCCACAGGCTCAAAGAGCATCTCCATCTGCCATAAATTCTTCCTTTATTTATAGTGTCCCATATTATGAGGCCCAGATAGCAGAGCTGCCTGCATTGCCGTCTATACTCACTACAGAGCTCATTCTTCCTAAAAGTTTTCCCTGTCAAAACTTGTAACCTTAAATATTACCCAAAATGGCTAATAGGATTATACCAAAACAAATGTGTTGCCTGCAAATTCCTTACTGGTCCTAGGTATAATATCTTCTTTTAAGTGATGAGTTCCATGTAAGGTGCAGCAACTTGTTTCTTACTTCAGAAAAAAGGTCACATTATGCCTACTGAACCACTCATATTTCAGACTCTGAAATTTCACAGCTTTTATTCCTGCCTTTCAGAATGCAGTCTTTTTACAATATTTAGACTGCTTGCTGCTTCTACTTACTAGACCCAGTTAACAATGTCATTTTTATGTAGTAGATGAGTGAGATGTTTAGTGAAATAGCAAGATGATCAAAGTCCATCTTGATTATATTATAACATGGAGTAGGTAGTAACTCTGTACTATAGTCCCTGCCATGTAGATGCAAACTGCTTCTGATTTTCCTCACTGATTGAAATGGAATGATAATACATCTGCAAATAAAATCACCACGTGATTATGTTTGCTATTATTGGTGGTGTTTAGTTGCTAAGTCATGTCCAACTATTTGCAACCCCATGAACTGCAGCACATAGGCTTCCCTGTCCTTCACTATCTCCCTAAGTTTGCTCAAACTCATTTCTATAGTTAATTATTAGTCTCCATGATATATACCAGCCAAATAGGTATGTTAAATAATACATGGTAAGCATAACTACCATTTCATTTCTCAAAATTGTGATAGTGACACTAACCTCTATAATACCCCCAGGAATGAGATACTGGTTTTGGTTAATCATCTTATTAATGGAGGCAGGGAGCCCATTTCAGGCATTTCTACTTGATCTTTTCTATCATAATATTGCTCACTTCATAGGAAAGGGTACCAATATAGGGATTTTTTTTCTCTTCTTAAATTATTATCTTAAACTTTCTAGATAAGGAATTAAAAGTAGTATTTATCTCCAGTCTTCCAAGAACTATCATTAGATGTGAGCCAAGGTTGCATCTACTAACTGGCTTCTATGAGCCCCTGCTCACTAGGACACAAAGCTATTTAGTCTTAGGGAATTTGCTTTAGTTTATAGACAATATCTAACAATCCCCAGAAACTGTGGGCATTTATCATTTGCTCAGTGCACAGTCATCATCATAAATGGTTTCAGAGTTCC
Organism: Moschus berezovskii; assembly: GCF_049115385.1. Classification (NCBI taxonomy): domain Eukaryota; kingdom Metazoa; phylum Chordata; class Mammalia; order Artiodactyla; family Moschidae; genus Moschus; species Moschus berezovskii. The sequence goes on from NC_142464.1 coordinate 31,665,799, forward strand.
CGAGGAAGTCTTGGGAAGAGACTTACAGGATTGATAAGTCGATGTGACAATGCCTTTCCTCAAAGAGACGAAGGACTTCCCTGGTGGTCCAGTGGTTAAGACTCTACCCTTAACTGCAGGGGGTGTGGGTTTGACCCCTGATGGGGGAATTTCCACATGCAGCATGGTGCAGCACCTCCCCCCCAAAAAAGGAGGAGAACCTGGACTAGTCCTCAGTTAACAGATTTCAGGTGTATGAATCAGTTTAGATTTAGAACCTGGATAGGAAGGCATGAAGTTCACCTCAAAGATTCAAGTTAGGTTTCTGTACTTTGGACCAATAATTTTTCCACTTATATATGCCAAATAACCCATTAATAGAATGTTCTCTATCTTATTAGCAGGACCTCCCTCAATAAATAAGTATTGACACAGGCCCCTTAGATCCAAATTCTCTGCTTATCATTCAAATCCTTTAGTTTCTTATAACACTCACCTCATCTCTGACAGTTAATTGCTATTAAACATCCTCTACAAATCTAAGGTTTCCACTATTCACACTGATATCAGTGAACTCCTTATATTGCATCATCCTCTCCATCATCTCTTTCTTAAAAGGAGCCATCACAGAACTTCTCAAGCATCTGCTGTCCCCACATCAATGCATTTCTTACTCCTTTGGTGAATGGTGGGTCCTTTGGGTCTTCCCAAAGGGTTTGACTAAACAGACATCTGCTGATAGAGATTGGTTGACTCTTTTCTTTTCTTTCCTATATGCCCTTTTCTCATGGAGTCAAGTCTTGAATTTCTCAACTGTGCTATGTTGGAAAATAACTATCATTATATAGGAGATCCAACCAGTCCATTCTAAAGGAGATCAGTCCTGGGTGTTCATTGGAAGGACTGATGCTAAAGCTGAAACTCCAATACTTTGGCCACCTCATGCGAAGAGTTGACTCACCGGAAAAGACTCTGATGCTGGGAGGGATTGGGGGCGAGAGGAGAAGGGGATGACAGAGAATGAGATGGCTGGATGGCATCACCGACTCGATGGACGTGAGTTTGAGTGAACTCCGAGAGTTGATGATGGACAGGGAGGCCGGGCGTATTGTGATTCATGGGGTCGCAAAGAGTTGGACACGACTGAGCAACTGAACTGAACTGATATAGGTTTAGAAGGAATGAGAGTTGGTGAGGTTGGGTTCTAAAGGAAATCAGCATCAGGTTATGAGGCAACTGCCTTAGGTTAAATCACTGAATATTTTTATGCAAAGACTATTCAGAGGGAGGGGAAGGAGCAGAGACTACCTCCTCAGGCAAGAGAATTTCAAGAGAATTTAGAGGATCAGAGTCCTCGACTCATGGGAAAAAACCCCAATGCTGGGAAAGATTGAGGGCAGAAGGAGAAGGGGGCAACAGAGAATGGGATAGTTGAATGGCATCACCAACTAAATGGACATGAGTTTGAACAAATTATAAGAGACAGTTAAGGACAGGGAAGCCTGGCATGCTGCAGTCCATGGGGTCACAAAGAGTCAGGAAAACAACAACAAAGTCCTCAGCCCAATGTCTGCTCAAATTCCCAATCCCCTGCCTCAGATTTTCTACCAGCTTCTTTTCAAACGAGAAACCTGGGAACATACTTGAGAATTTTATGGATGCTGCAATCTCCCATCTTTCACAATCACATCCTGGGCTTGTGCCTTTGCCAAATAACAACAGTGGGAGATGAGGAACTCTTTCAAAGCTTCCACTGCGGTCTTCTTGTTTTCCACATGTGCTATATAAATTTGTATCTCTTAATTTCTTTTTCCCTAAGTAAGCCCCTGAGGGAAAGAAGTCAGCTTATTCCACATGCTTTATAATCTCTGCTGTTGCCATAGTGATATCCTGCTGCAGTGCTCTCCATCTATAAACCATTCTCTACCACCATCATGACACCCTGGGTAATAGAAACACCTCTGTACCCACTTTCCCCAAGTAGGATGAATATCACGTGATCCATAAATTTAGGAGAAACTCAATGTCAGAATCCCATTTGGAAGGTCTATTTCCAATGGTCACTTCCAGTACCAATAAATGCAGAATGTAAAACTAATTAATTCATTACTCAGGGTCACAACAGGAAAGAGACAGCACATTCAAATTAGAATAATTCAAAGGAAGCTTATTGCAAAAGGACAATTTACTAAAATGAGATTTAGGAAGAACCACAAGTGATAATGTATTTTTCCAGACTCTCGTTACCACTCTTAGTCCAAAGGTGGCAATGAGGGGAGAAAGCTGTTAGCAGAATCTAAAAGTTGAAAGACAAATATAGAAGGTGACTTTGAGATGATCTAGTGATGGAGCATTTCAGGAAAAGGCAACAAAAAATACAGAGATGGCATTATGAGGGAAGAGCATGTAGCCCTATACCTCGAACAGAGGGTGAGCAATGAGAAATGAGGACAGAGAGGTGAGAAAAGTTGCACAAATTATAGGATATTGTAGGTTATTGTAAGGGTTTTGTTTTAATGTCCATGTATTGGGAAGATTCCGGAAAGTTTGATTCTGATTTACATTTTTAAAGGATCACACAGACCACACAGAATGGTGGTGACCACACAGATCACACAGAATTACAATAATTTAGATGGGAACTTCCTGGTGGTCCAGTGGCTTAGACTCTTTCCTCCTAATCAGGGGGCCCAGGTTCTATCCCTGGTCAGAGAACTAGATCCCACATGCCTAAATTAAGAGCCCATACACCGCGATAAAGATCCTGCATGCCACAACTAAGACCCAGCCCAGTCAAAAAAATTAAAAAACAATAGTATAGTTGAGTACGTCAAGGATGTATATTGTCACCCTGCTTATTTAACTTATATGCAGAGTACATCATGAGAAATGCTGGGCTGGAAGAAGCACAAGCTGGAATCAAGATTGTCAGGAGAAATATCAATAGCCTCAGATATGCAGATGACACCACTTTTATGGCAGAAAGCGAAGAGGAACTAAAAAGCCTCTTGATGAAAGTGAAAGAGGAGAGTGAAAAGGTTGGCTTGAAGCTCAACATTCAGAAAACAAAATCATGGCATCTGGTCCCATCACTTCATGGGAAATAGATGGAGAAAGTGTCAGATTTTATTTTTGGGGCTCCAAAATCCCTGAGGATGCTGATTGCAGCCAGGAAATTAAAAGACGCTTACTCCTTGGAAGGAAAGTTATGACCAACCTAGATAGCATATTAAAAAACAGAGACATTACTTTGCCAACAAAGGTCCATCTAGTCAAGGCTATGATTTTTCCCATGGTCATGTATGGATGTGAGAGTTGGACTATTAAGAAAGCTGAGCACCGAAGATTGATGCTTTTGAACTGTGGTGCTAGAGAAGACTCTTGAGAGTCCCTTGGACTGCAAGGAGATCCAACCAGTCCATTCTAAAGGAGATCAGTCCTGGGTGTTCACTGGAAGGACTGATGCTAAAGCTGAAACTCCAATACTTTGGCCACCTCATGCGAAGAGTTGACTCACTGGAAAAGACTCTGATGCTGGGAAGGATTGGGGGCGGGAGGAGAAGGGGACGACAGAGAGTGAGATGGCTGGATGGCATCACCAACTCAATGGACATGAGTTTGAGTGAACTCCTGGAGTTGGTGATGGACAGGGAGGCCTGGCGTGCTGTGATTCATGGGGTCGCAAAGAGTCGGACACGACTGAGGGACTGAACTGAACTGAGCGACTGAAGTGAACTGAATATAGCTGAAGGGCAATGTCGGCTTGGACCAGCTTCAAGTAGTGTTGTTAGCACAAAGTGATCAGATTTTTTTTGAAGTAAATCTGATAGGAATTGCTGAGAAGTTGAATAGGGGTTGTAAAAGAAGGAAAAAAGAAGAATCCCATGTTTTTGAATTGAGTCACTTAAGAATGAAGGTGTCATCCATGGAGTTGGAGATGGCTTTGAAAAGAACAGATTTAGAAGGAAAAAACAGGAATTCTATTTGGACATGTTAGGTTTGAGATATTTGGAGGCATAAAGTAGGTGACTGGAAATACAATCTGAAGTTTAGAAGAAAGGTCCAGGCCAGAAATATAAACATGAGAGTGTGAACACACAGACGGTACTTAAAACCTCAATACTAGATGAAATCACCTAGGCAGTGGATGTCAATGACGAACAGGACCATAAATTTGAAATATGAATCAGTCCCTGAGCAAATTTTATCCTAAAATGATTGTTCTGAGGAGCTTTAATATCATGGAGTGTCGAGAGATTATCCTATCTCTCAGTGGAATTTTGTAACATCCTTATTTAAGGGTGTAAACATCATGGCTAACTTGAAGAAGAAGTATATGGTTATGGAGACATGCAGTCTCTTTAGACTTCCATTTCTTTATTCCCTCAGGTTGCACACATTAAAAATATGCCAGAAATACCTTAAGAAAGGCCTCCCAGGGTTTCCAGAAAATGAATAAGGCTCAGCCAGTGCTTGGCTATGGACCTTGTGTAGGAAAACCTTATGTCTGAATTGATGCCAGTTTCTCAATCTTTTCCTCAGTAATCCTTTGGAGGTCACAGAGGGAGAATTAATATGTATCCACCTGCGGAAGTACCTACACCCATAGCGGGTCCCCTAGAAAAATCCCGCAAAACCCCAAAGCAGCCAGTGAATGAATCTCTGTGTACAACATCCATCTCAGTACCTTAGACTGTTTCCATCTGTGGGAACCCGAACCCTTAAATCCATCCAACCTCCTCACATGTCTATGTGAAATTGATCATGCACAGATTGCTTCAGCTTACGGGATGACTGCTAGAAATCACAGAGCCCTGTGCCATTGCTGTCCTGATGCTCACCCCTGATTTGATGTTCCCGATTTGGAAGACAACGAAGGATGGATATTAAATGGCTTGTCGAGAGACGCAGAGCAAGTTAGGAATTGGTTGTCTTCATTCCACTCCTTGATTTACCACCTGGTCTTTTCACCTCACAAGATAACGCATGATAACTTTAAAACCACACAATCTCCACCAAATGTCAGTTTTACACACCCTAATATAATTGGGAGCAGTTTTGAAGCCAGTTTTATTTTGAACCCTGGTTCTTAGTGACCCCATAGCCTTAACATTTTCATGTTGCTTTCCCAATTTTAAAAGATAATGGAGAAAGAGCACAGAAATAAACCCTGGCTGAAAATAAGATTTTTAAATTATATCAAACAATACACAGCTGTGAAATCATTTATGAGAGAGCTGTCAGGAGATATACCACATGTTATTTTGTGACCATTCAGAAATAATAATTTCTCTCTGGCTGGTCTCATTGGCTGTGACTCCTAAGAGTATAGGCAGCATTGAACTAGGTGACTAGAGGGCTTCTGGAAACTTTCCTTCCTGTGTATAACCTCAGGTAAAACTCGTTTCTTCATTAGTATAGCCAGGTTGTAACTCTGACTCTGTCTACCTTATAGGTGTTTGTAAAGACCAGGTAAGGTATTGCACTATAATGTGTAAGCACTAAACAAATAAAAATAAAAGTGATAATAGACAATATTAAACAGCACTCTGCATAAGCCACTGCTCCCACTGCTGCTCTCGCTTCTTCACAGCAGCCTTGCAATACAGGTGAGTTTTATTTGTATTGATCTATTTTATATCTAATAATGAGAGTGCAAGGAATGAATGAGTCATTGCTGTTCTTCTGGATGTTGAAACAGAATCAAGATTGTCATACTGAGGAAGTCCGTCAGAGAAAGACAAGTATCATATGATGATATCGCTTATATGTGGAATCTAAAAAAATGGTAAAATTAATCTATTTGCAAAACAGAAATATAGACACAGATGTAGAAAATAAACTTATGGTTGCCAAGGGAAGGAGGTGTAAAAGGATAAATTGGAAAGTTGGGATTGACATATACATACTACAGTGTATAAAATAGACAGCGACCTAACTGTAGAGCATAAGGAATTCTATTCAATACTCTCTAATGACCCATAAGGCAAAATAATTTGAAAAAGAGTAAATATATGTATAACTGATTAATGTTGATTATACCAAAAACTAACACAATCCAATAAAAATGAATTTTAAAAAATTTTAGAAAGAAAGAAATGGATAGCCACTGAAAATTTTTAAGCAGAAACTTAGCATTAAATACAATAAAATTTGTGTTTTATTTAAAAAAAACAAAACTGCAAGATCACCTTCTAAATTTTGACCCAAGCATGCATGCTAAGTCGCTTCAGTATCTGACTCTTTGTAGCCCTATGGACTGTAGCTTGCCAGGCTCCTTTGTCCATGGCATTCCCCAGACAAGAATACTGAAGTGAGTTGCCATGCCCTTCTCCATGGGATCTTCCCAACTCAGGGATCAAACCCATGTTTCTTACCATCTCCTGCATTGGCAAGTGGGTACTTTACCACTGGTACCACCTGGGAAGCCAAGAGGCCAAGAAATGCATTTGCAGACTCACATCCTCAAGCTGACTGTGACTAGGACTCTGGCCGACCCAGAATTGTAAATGGGAATCTAGCAATACGGTTATGGTAGAAGCAGGCGGTACAGTGGGTTGTTAGGAAATTGGTTTTGAAGCTTTGTTTGCATAACAATCACATTGCATTTGTGTCTAATGAAGAATACATACATAATAAACACATAATATATGCAATGTATAGAGTGAATAATGTATGTAGCATCCTAACTAAATGTAGCCAAATTTTCTTAAAATACTTTATTCACACTCTACAAGAGGTGAGAAAAATCCTTTTTGTCTGTGTTAAAGTAGGGTGAAGGCTATCAGTGATTTTAGGGGTATATTATGCTATTTGACCCACTCCCTTAAGGTGACTTCTGGGCTGGACTTTGTTCAGGCAGGTGGTGTACAGGGATGAGTCTTCTGGTGTCCACTTACCCTCCCTGTTTTCTCCCTTCTAATCTCGTTTATCTTCCCTCTTCTCTCTCTCAGCTCCATTTCTCTCCTCCTCGATCTTCTTTCCTCCTCAGCTCTTTCTCCCTTCTCTCTCTCTGCTAGACTTGCTACCTCTTAATTTCCCTTTTTTGTCTCCCACCTCCTTTTCCCTCATTCTCTCTCCCTCCCACCACCCTTTGCTCACCTCCATCATGTGGTTTGGGCTTCTGCCTCAACCTGTTAGCCCAACCCCATTTCCTGCTGACCTGACAGCCTTTCTTCCCATTCTATCTAGATTTTGCCAGAGCCTTCCCTGCTCCAACAGCCTGACTGGCTTCCTCACAGGACTGTATTGTTTAAGTGGAGCCACAGTACAATCCTCCTGTCTGGATTCTCCCTACATTGCCCCACTCCACATGGCAGATTGGGATTGAGGAATCCAATCTATGTCTGACCTCCCAGTGTCTCTATGGCATGGAGCACTGGCCAGCTTCAATGGCATTGCGAGCCCAGATCAGCTTCCCCCGAGTCCATCACTTGCCTCCTAGAGGCCTGTGTTACTGACAACTGATCTGGGCGGGGATGAATCTGTGGTGAGAACTCATGACCAGTGAGTAAGCGTCATGGTTCTCAAAGAGATTTTCCAGGTTGACAAAGATCCTAGTTAGTAATCAAAGAGCACTGTCATCCAAGGGACATTTGAGAATCTAATGATATCTTAGCGTGTCAGGTATGCCAAGATGAATACTTTGGTCCTTATCCTTAAGAACCTGAAAGGTTAGTAGGGTGGGAATGGGATGGGTTAGAAGTAGGATCTTATTATAAATATATATACAAATATGAAATTAGAATTCCACTTCCTGTAAAAGAATAAAGGAAGAAAATTTACCTACCCTGTGGACTGGCGAAGCATTTCTCAAGGGATCAACCTGTGACTTGAGCCTTTTAAGATGTGGAAGTTTCATTGGCTAAGACATCCTAGGCAGGAGCATACTATGAGCACAGTTCTAGAGACAAGAAGAAAATATAAAAAAGAAGCTGCATGTTGCTAAAGGATGAGTAATCAGAGCAATTCACAAGCAATTTTGCTAGCTAAGAAGGAGCAAGAACCAAAGGCCAGGAGAAGAGACTGACTGGAAAGGGTAAGGTTCTGAGTTGTATCAAGCCCAACAGGAAACTACAGGGCAGATTCCCAGGGGGCAATGAAGAGGCTTTGGATCACATGGGCACCTGGGCACCCACCCCAGGCACTTAAGGCTCAGAGGAGCGGATAATTCCTTATACACCTGCCAAATTTTGTGCTTATTGGTGACAAGTGAGTCCACACCTTTCAGAACTACCTGCCAATCTGCTGAACTGGGGTCGGAGGAACTGACAATAAATATATTTTAATTGGCTAAAGAAAAATAGCCAATAGTAGAAAAATAAGATTGAAAGTATAAGTGATTTCCATATTCTGAAAAGTCTTGTTGACCAACCTTAGAAGATTATTTTATTTTTCTACAGACAAATGGAAGTTCATTTGCCACTGCGTGCACACACAGAGTCGGACACGACTGAAGCGACTTAGCAGCAGCAACAGCAGCAGCATTCTTGCATTCTAAGTTGCTTCAGTTGTGTCTGACTTTTTGCGACCCTATGGACTGTAGCCCTCCAGGCTCCTCTATCCAGGGGATTCTCTAGGCAAGAACAGTGGAGTGGGTTGCCATGCCCTTCTCCAGGGGATCTTCCTAACCCAGGAATTGAACCTTCTCCTCCTGCAACTCCTGCACTGCAGGCAGATTCTTTACCACAGAGCCACTGGGGAAGCTCCATTTGTCACTGACATTTCAACAAAATCCAGAGCAAAGAGCCCTGGATTGAAACTTCTACTAACAATTCTAGTCTAAGAAATGTAGTTTAGGCACATCATACTTCCTTAGGCCAAGCATACATGAAGCTGAATTTTCAATTAAAAAATAAAAGGAGAAATAGTATATTTCATGGGCACTTTCACTACAGGATTTGTTTACTTTGCCAATTGTATCATCACTGTCACCTGCTTGATTTGCGAGCATCTGCTTAGGTGCTATTTTGCAGGAACAGAGCTGTAGCATGAAGGAAGGGACCCTGTGCTCAGCCTTCTCCTCTTTGTAAACAAGAAAACTACCATTTCCACATTAAATCTCAGGGTCATTTTTAAATTAAAGGAAATAAAAAATCCAGAGTGCCTTGAATTCCTCAATAGAAATGTGCTACAAGAATATGAAGTCCATAAATTTTATGTGTCTCCTCTGCAGCCTAACAGCTGGTCCAGAAGGGAAAAGGTTGGTTTAGACCCAAGTTGCAGTTTCCAAGGGCAGCAGTGTGATCATCTGACTGGAGGTTACAGAAACCTTGCTAAAGGGGTCAGCAGGCAGCACCGCCCCCATTCATGTAGGTATCAGGATAGCAGCAGAAAATGGCAGCCATGCCTGTTTTGTTGGATGCCTGCTGGAATGCTCATGGAGAATAAGATGATGCTGTAAAAGTTTTATGACCCTGTGGTGAAGGAGACCATCCTAAGTGTTGGGTTGTTACTCATAGGATTGCTATACCATATGCAAATAAAACATAAGTACTTCACATATCTTCTATAAATAATTATACATTTACATACTTAATCTTTACATTTCTGCAAGAAGTAATCTACATGAGAGCTGGACTCAAGTCCATATCATCAGCATTATATCCTAGTTTTCAGTATAATACCTGGTACATAATAGGTTATCAGTGGATATCAGTTCAATGATATCCTAGTGCCCTGCAATGTTATCACCTCCTCCTTCAAGAATGAATAAATGAACAATATCATTGGCTTTTATACACTCAAGTATTAAACCTTATTAAGCACATTCTCTGCCCAGGTAACACTTGAAACATAACAGGCACTAAGACTAAATGAATGGTTTGATTTTTTCCACTTGACTATAAACCCCATGAGATCGGGGCTCATTTCTTGCTTGCAGCACTTAGCATGACTCCCAGAATATGTAAATGCTTTCTACTCCTTGGTCAACTCAGTCAAACATGGCAGACCTCCAAAAGTTTCAGAAGCAGTGCAGTTTGTAAGAAATAATACCAAAATAAGAATCTCAAGTCTTGGTTTAAATTTCAACTCTTGCACCATAAATGTAGGCATGTATTGAGACTTTCTGCCTTTCCTTTTTCGTTATCAGTCCAGAATATAATCTCTAAATTTCCCTTCCCTCCATGGCCTCTTGAAATGCCCCTACTAATCAGAATTTGTTTATGTATCTAGTCGGAGAGACAGAGGGAAAAAGAGATTACAGAATTGTTTATGTACATACTTTGCATCATATTGCAGGCTCTACGTTCCAGAAAAATGATTGCCTTCAGTAGAAATTTATGTCATATTAAATATTCTCAAGATTGCACAGCCTAAATGCCACCCTCTCTGAGGTTCTCATTTAAAGGAGTCCTCCTAGTTTGTTCAGGGCTTCACCACAGGGCCTAGGACAGTGTCTGGCCAGTAACAACGTTCAATAAATACATGTTGAATGAGAGGAAAAATGAAATACATGGAGATGAGAGGGGGAAAAAAGAGAGAAATGCTTTTGATTCAGGTTCTGAAAACCAGCAAAGAAGCAAATGAAGCATATAAAAGGAACGCAGCCTATATACTGGTAGTATTGTTGGGGATAAAAGAAAAAGCATCGGCTACATCACTGACTTGTTTTGTTGACAGTTAATTTTTAAGAAGGCTAAGGCTGTGATAAAAGGAATGAAGAAAACCATTGGCAGATATCATTTAAAGCCAAATTTATTAAGTAATAGTTAAATTGCACAATTGTAGCCAGTGAATTTTTACTTCAAGTACAAAAGAAAAAATAATACCCTGAGGCTAGCAGAACTAAAATCTCTCTCATCTCTTAATAGGAAAGCATTCATCCCAATGCCGTTTCTTTAATGTCTCCTGTAGGTTAGATGTCATTTAGCTCTAATCTTGGAAAGTAATTATTACTACCCTCGATTTACAGGTAAAAACCTGAGGCTCAAAAAGACCAAATGATTTGTCTAAGATCATTCAGCTAAGGGCAGCATGAGATTAAAATCCAAAGCTACTGAATTTAAAGTCTAGATATCTTCCTTTATGAAATATAATAGTATCCTGCCTCCAGCGAATAGAATTTTCTCTCAAACCATAAACCATCCTATGAGATAAAAAAAAAGCCTAACAACCTTATCAAAATCTTACACATAGTATTGAAAAGTTGTTTTCAGAATGAGATGCTTTCATTTTAATCCTATTTTCCAAGAGACTTCCACTATAACATTTGAAAGCATATTTCCATAGGGAAAAAAGAGGCCTAGGCATAATAGAAACATTATTACTCAAACAGAACTCTTACAAAATCATGTTCCAGATAAAGTTAATGTATAATGATAAAGCATGCATGTAAACCAAGTCACCCAATTCAAACAAAACACAGAAATTTTGTGTCTGACAATGGTTCAATGGTCTAAAAAAGAAAACAAAGGACAGAAGCTCACTGCCTTAAAAGTTACTCTTCTATGAAATCCCCTTGCTGAAATTTCACATGCGGATCTTGGTAGCTGATAGAGTTTTGTTTCAAAGCTAATTTAGAAGCTGCTGGCTTCCAGAAATAAACAAGTGGAGCTGGGCTGCAGTGGAAAGGAAACAGAAGAAATCCAGAGACTGATTTTCAAAATAAGTTGAAAGAGGAAAAAAAACCAAACTGATTTCTAGAAACACACAGCCAAGAGCATCTGAAATGTAACTGCTAGGAGTCCTCAGGCAATAGCCCAAGTTTGCTTTTTGTTTTATAAATCTATAAAGCTGATGCATTTTAATGCCCAGATGCAAGTGAAAGTCTTCACTCTTTATTTTTGATGCAGGATAGATGTCCGGAAATATCTAGCAACTCGTCCAGTGGAGTACAGCTAGTCAAAGAGTATTTTGAGCCATTCCATGAAGGTAACTAACATAATATTGTAAAGCAACTATAATCCAATAAAAATAAATAAATAAAGTATCTCATGATAAGATTTGTGTTTTCAAATTACAAACTAGTTCAATTTGCCTAAGCATATTGGGCAAATTAGCACATCAACAAATTAGCAAACCACTATAAACATTTTTTAATAATTATCTTTCAAATTGTTAACAGAAAATGCTATTTAATAAAAACAGCTTTTTGCAAACCTTTGAACTCTTTGGACTCACAATGTTTGGTAATAAACAAATTGAACAGAAAATGAAGCAGGTGAGCTCATATTGGTTAAATGATGGGATTTAGAACAATCACTGTTATACACAGATAGGATGGAAGAGGCTGTGGAGAATTCAAAACAGCTAGGATATTATTAGCAAAATATTTCTTTAATAGAAGTGTGCCAATTGACACAGTATACACAGGGACCAATTTGGAGTGGAAATGAGAGAGGATCAAAGTGCCTTGGAAAATAGGAGACAAGCAGGAGGGACTGCAAGAGGTGTCTGCACAGCTGGGCATGCTCCCCGACCTGGCAGCCCCGCGGAACCAGCAGAATACAGTTCTGCCAACAGACTTGTCCAGCGAGGGTTACTTCTACAGCTCTGCCAAGCTCCGTTTAAAAAAACAAAAACAAAAAACTTGAAACCGCTATGACTATACTCTTGGGAATGTGAGGCTCCAAGAGTCAAGAAAGCACAGAACTGAGGTTTCTGCTTCTTCCCTTTCACTGTGTTTCCTGTAGAGACCAGGCAGAGAGACACCATTGAAAGACCACAGAGTAACCCAATATGCTTTACACGATGTTCCCTACATTTGAAAGTGTTTTTTTATAAACACCGTTGGCAGCACTCTTCATTATTATTTTAGTCATTTGCAGTTTCACGTTAGACTTTACCATAAAGCCGTTTTCCACGTTTGTTGCCAGCAACAGAACTTGGTCAGCTGCCACTCGGAACTAGTTCCACACTATCTCTCCCCACTATCTGTAATGTGACCCAGTTTTGGTGAGAGAAAAAGAGTTCCTAATCCCTAATTGCTGCAGCCTGCCAGGAGCTCTTTGTTGGACATGGGAAGTTTCTGACCCCACCAGAGCCTCACAATGTGTAGGTCAATTGTCTGCTCCTTCAGAGTGTTGGACACAGGGAAACGTCTCTTGGAAGAGCAAATTAAAAGGAGAGTACTGCATCTGCTGATCAGTGCATCAGACTGGGACTGCACACAGCCCAGACACAGCTTCCTGTGCCACTGGGGGGTAATTAGGAAGACAGAGGGAGATGGAGCCTACACAATGGGACTGCGCTGGGGCCCAGTAGCACCACTCACTTGCCTTATGAATGGGAGGGAGTTAATCTCACTGAGCCTGAATTATAGCATCTAAATGTGGGAATAAACATTAATAAACTAATTAGTAAACATTAACCATGTTTGTTAGGAAAGTATGAAAAAGACTTTTGTGATCTATACTATGACTTACGGAAATTAGTTATTAAAGTTACCACGAAAAACCATTTCCTTTTATGAGTGTACACACACACACATGCAAGATACAGAGGGAATAATTTCAGTTAATTAATTACTGCAATATATTTTGATTTCCTTAACTTACATAACTTGACTCAGTGTGGGTCAAGGGTTGGGCTGGCAGGGTAACATCTGCAGAATAGAATCTAATTTAAATCAAGATGGGTTGTCTAGACCATCTTACCTTTTCAGTGCTGATCCACTTACAAGGCCTTCAAAAATAAATTTTGATGGCATAATGTTTGACCTCTCTTGTGATGACAAAGTTGGAAACTGAAGGTAAGTGCAGGACCAGTTTAGAGAGTCCAGCTCATCTCCTTAATGCTGTTAAATCCATTTAAAAAAGGAAAATTTACATCAAAAAATAATATATCATATGATTCCACTTATATGAAATAGCCTAAATAGTCAAATTCATAGAGATGGAAAGTAAAATAGTAGTTACCAAGGGCTGGGCAGATGGGGAGTTGTTTAACAGGTACACAGTTTGGTGAAGAGAAACTAAAGAGCCTCGATGAGGGTGAAAAAGGAAAATGAAAAGCTGTATTGAAACTCAATATTCAAAAAATTAAGATCATGTCATCTGGTCCCATCACTTCATGGCAAAGAGATGGGGGAAAGGGGGAAACGTTGACAGATTTTATTTTCTTGGGCTGCAAAATCACTGTGAATGGTGACTGCAACCATGAAATTAAAAGACATTTGCTTCTTTGAGAGAAAGTTATGACAATCCTAGACAGCATATTAAAAAGTAGAGACGTCACTTTGCCGACAAAGGTTTTGCATAGTCGAAGCTATGTTTTATCCAGTAGTCATGTACAGATGTGAGAGTTGACCCATAAAGAAGGCTTCACACCAAACAATCGATGCTTTGGAATTGTGGTATTGGAGAAGACTCTTGAGAGTCCCTTGGACTGCAAGGAGATCGAACTAATCAATCGTAAAGGAAACCATCCCTAAATATTCATTGGAAGAACTGATGCTGAGGTTGAAGCTCTAGTACTTTGGCCACTTGCTGAGAACAGCTGACTCATTGCAAAAGACCTGGATGCCGGGAAAGATTGAGGGAAGGAGAACAAGGGTGCGACAGAGGATGAGATGGTTGGATGGCATCACCGATTTAATGGACATGAGTTTGAGCAAGCTCCAGGAGATAGTAAAGGACAGGGAAGCCTAGTGTCCTGCAGTCCATGGGGTCACAAAGAGTCTGACATAACTTAGTGACTGAACAACAAGGGCTGGTAGATGGGGAACTGTTTAACAGGTACACAGTTTCAGTTTGGGGTGAATGCAAGGTTCTGGAGATAAATGGTGGTAATGATGGTGCAACAATGTGAATGTACTGATTAATACTATACACTTAAAATGGTTAAAATGGTGAAGTTTGTTACAAGTATTTGACCACAATAAAAGAACAGGGAAATTTTATTTTAAATATTTGCCTCACTTCATATTAAATAGCTGATTTAATGGAGGTTTTTAAGGAATTATTAAAAGCACAGAACCAAAAGATGTGTATCACATTCTATCACAAATCAGTAAGTAAAGGAAAACAGTTATTAGGAGATCTTCCAGGTTCACTTCTGGATTGGCATAAATCCAAAGCAAATTTTTAAAAAGAAAGAGGAAGAGAGTCACACTGATTGAATTGCCCATATTTTATTAAAACATGGTTTTGCTACATCTGAGTATACTCTGCACCTTGAAAAAGAATGGGGACAATTTCATCAGCTATAATTGAGAGATAATTCATAGAAAGAAAAGTCATGAATAGGGTGAATAAAGCAATATGGGGCCCAGAGCAAAGAGAATACTTATATTACACCACTGTATGTGCAAGAAACACCAGATGGAATTCATTGTGAAAAAGTTTGATATTCACAATAAAAAGGAAAGCAAAGGGAATTTTTAGGTAGGTATAAGGACAGTAAATATGAAGGAAATTTCAAAACCATATGTAAGTGATTAACTTTGTATCATCTTTACTAGAAATTAGAAAACAGATAAAAACATAGAAGGCATCCTTTTTACTGTTCAAAGAGCTATGACATCTGAACTAAGTTAATACAGTCTGTATCAAAACAGGATATTCGTGTAATCACAAGTGTGATTTTCTAACTAGAAGGGAAAAAAAGAGAAAATTCATTCTAATCAAGTCAATTCCTTAAGAAAAAGTCACTCATTTACTATGTCCTTGACAGCAAGACCATTCCCAATTTGATCGTCATCACAGTAGATTTTGAGAATGACTGGAAATCTCCAATGCCCTCACCAATAATGGAAGGGTCAGATCATTTCCTCTTGCAAAACCGAGACTCTGGCATAATTGTGATATAAGCACTTTGTTTATTTTAATGTCAATCACTGCCTTGGAGTATTTCCCTTTTAACAAAAAATGTCTTATCCAAATACTATTGGCTTTTTTATCTGCAAACTGGACAAGAAGTTATAAATGATTTTATCTGAGCTAGCAAGCTCCTACGGAGAAGGCAATGGCAAGCCACTCCAGTACTCTTGCCTAGAAAATCCCATGGATGGAGGAGCCTGGTAGGCTGCAGTCCATGGGGCCGCTAAGAGTCGGACAGACTGAGCAACTTCACTTTCACTTTTCACTTTCACACATTGGAGAAGGAAATGGCAACCCACTCCAGTGTTCTTGCCTGAAGAATCCCAAGGATGGGGGAGCCTGGTGGGCTTCCGTTTATGGGGTCACACAGAGTTGGACACGACTGAAGTGACTTAGCAGCAGCAGCAGCAGCAAGCTCCTAAGGCCTCTTGCCAAATTCGAAGAAGGATGGCAAAACAAAAGAAAGAAATTGTATCTCTAAGTCCTTGGGGGCTTTAAAGAGCCTTCGGGGGACCAAGAGTAACTAAGATGCTCCATGTCCACAGGACATGCGTGCTTCGCCGCAGCCTCCTGAGAAGCAGGCGGATTTGCTCCAATTCTTCACAGCAGACATGACTCTGCCATCTAATTTTTGTTTCACTAGTTTCTTTTTACCCGCTTTGCAAACATGGCATCTTGGTCTCAGAGGAGTACAATTTCATTTCTTTTCTAATCTTTTCCCCCCGTTTACACCCTTTTTTTTTTCTGCTTTATTTTTAAAATAGTTAAGCGATTTCTAGTGCTTTGGTTGTTCTCTTGTTTGTTACCTTATACTAGGAATTGGATTTATTGATCCAGTGACCACCCAAAAGCCAGACAACAAAACCCCGGAAGTTTTATCGCTTTTTCATTTTCCTCTGATATTACTACAGATTGTTTTATATTTCATTAAGAATTTAAAATTCAAAAATTCTTATTTTCTTACTAGTGTAACATTGTCTGGAACAATTTCTGTAAATTTAATCATTTTAGTTTTCATGATTACTGATTATGTCACTTGGTCAAAACTAGATGTACATTGCCATATCCTGAGATTCACACACCCTCATCCACACAAGCACAAATACATGTCCCTATTCACACACATTACACACCCTTCTTGGCTTGAGTCCTCATCATACTCTCAGGAAATTCTAGCACGACTTTCCATTAATACAACGCCAATAAGCTATGCCTAACAAAAGACAACGTGTTAATATAAATACACATCTACAAAGCATTATGAACTCACTTACAGGGCATTCTTCCTCATAAACAACCATATTCTGTTTTAGCATTTGTTGCTGAAATGTATGATAGTAGCAGACACAACACAAAGCCTGAAGGAATGAGAACATTTGGCCCATGTAAAGAGTAAACAGGTTTTTCAAATACACTGTTTTTCAAAGAAATAGCCTGGAATGTGAGAAATGAATGGAAAGAAGCATGGTTATTAATGCATTTTCTTTTTCAAAGTCCTGAAAACCAGTCATATGTTCTACATTATGAATATGCAGATGGTCTCAATGCAGTTATTTTTCTCTAATTAAAGCCATCAGGGTAAAATAATGCAGTCATTTAGGAAGCTGATTCAACTGGGTCTTTCTTCCCTTCTCCAGAAGAGCACCAAAACCTTTTCATGTTTCTATAATTTGGGGATACTTGCTGGTAAATGAAAGAGAAGCGAGCAAACCAGCAGGAAGGGTGGCTTTATTTTTCTGTGCTTTGTGGTAAATTGTGTACTTTATGAAGAAAATGCATTTCACAGATGGATTTCTCCTAGATATTTTTGTTCAGATCCTACCTTTGGCATTTTGTAAGCAATAACTTCTCTGAATTCAGCACTCTTGCAGTGTCTGCCCTTGATCCAACAATGATGTTGAAATCAAGCATATCAAGTTAACCTGTCAGCCTTCCTGCTTGTTCCCTTAATGACAGCTCTAAGCTTAGCGTGTCATCTGGGCCTGGCCAAATTGCTCAAGGCAGCAGTTTGACTTCTAGTATAAGGTTCCTTCCACTCCTCTCTGATGAAGATGGTGGCTGATGATAGATGACACATATCAGAACGAATACTATCCTTGTTCTTCATTTGCAAACAACTCTGACAAAACAATTCTATCCCAGACTCTCTCTGTCCCTCAGACATTAGTTGTACCTCTGGCCCTCTAGCAACCATAGACTTATCCAGTTTTCAAAGGTGCTGTTAGGAAGGTAGCCTTATGGAGAAACGAGCCTTATGAAGGTAAGCTTAAGCTAAAATTCCTAGTTACCTAGTTTGACATCATCATTATGATGAAAGTCTTTTGCCTTAAAACATACATGTGTTGTTTTTTAAAAAGTGTATAGGGAAAGGGATGCATGGTGACTATACCACTCTTACAGAGAGCTATGTGCATGCTAAGTCACTTCTGTCATGTCCATCTCTCTGTGACCCTATGGACTGTAGTCCTCCAGGTGCCTCTGTCCATGGGATTCTCCAGGCATGAATACTAGGGTGGGTTGCCCTGCTCTTCTCCAGGGGATCTTCCAGATTCGGGATTGAACCCATGTCGCCTGTGTCTCCTGCATTGGCAGATGAGTTCTTTACCACTACTGCCACCTGGGAAGCCTGTGAAGAGCTATCAGTTCAGTTCAGTTCAGTTCAGTCGCTCAGTCATGTCCGACTCTCCGCGACCCCATGAATCACAGCACGCCAGGCCTCCCTGTCCATCACCAACTCCCGGAGTTCACTCAAACTCATGTCCACAGAGTCGGTGATGCCATCCAGCCATCTCATTCTTGGTCGTCCCCTTCTCCTCCCGCCCCCAACCTTTCCCAGCATCAGAGTCTTTTCCAGTGAGTCAACTCCACAGAACCTAATTTCCTTTCTACCACCGAACCTATAGAGCCGAACTCCTGTTGCTACAGCCTGGGCCACCATAGTAGTTTGGGAGACATGGAACAGCTCAGTGAGATGCGGCAAGAAAAAATACACACCCACTCCTTGGAGGGTGACCTTCTCATGGGAATTTTGAATCCTTTCATACAAAATTGTTTTCATTTAAAATGAACTGATAGGAATTTCCCTGGTGGTCCAGTGGTTAAGACGTCCATCACTTTCCGATGCAGAGGGTGTGGTTTTCATCCCAGGTTGGGGAGCTAAGATCCCACATGCCTCGAGAACAAAAAACCAAAACATAAAACGGAAGCACTGTTGTAACAAATTCAATAAAGACTTTAAAAATTGGTCCATGTAAAAATATTTTAAAAAACAAATAAATAAATGAAATAATAATCCTTACCGTAATTGAGCAAATTTTAAATCTGTACTAAATGTAAACTTTATCAAATTTTACCCAATCCCTGACACAAACACAACTCCAAACTAGAGAGAAGACAGAGAGAAGTCTGACGTCTGGTGTTTACTTAAAAGTTTCCGTCCAGGAGGCGCTCATAGGGAAAGTTTATATTCTGCACAGTGAGGTATTCCCTCCCTTTTTTAACACACATGCATCGAAACATTTTACACATCTGACCCAGAATTATGTATCATGTAAATATCATAAAGTTCATGGGGTAAAATGAAGCTACAAATATTCTAAGTCTACTTGGAAAGGCATGTTAGCTGAGTCTTCTGAGGGTTCGTATGACCATCAGAAGATCTGCCTAAACAGATCCTGTTGGCTACTGCCAACGCCACTGGGAGGACAGAGAGACTCGGGACATGTTGTACATCTCTCCTAGTCTCTTACTGCTCTGCTTGTGAAAGCCACTAAGCTCTCCCTCAATGTGCACCTTTTTGTACATCATTCATGACCCTAGAACAAGGATGCTATAGCCCACAGAGGTACTTTGCCAGCTAGATGCCTGCTAAAATCTGCCTCTGGGGCAGATGCCAAGGGGAAGATGGGAAGACTAGGGAAGGGAGAGGGGCTTGCCTCGTTTTGTCTGCTTCCTGAATCTCCTTCTCCTTGAATCTTTGGATTCTTCCTTGAATCCTTCTCCTCTTGGACTTTGGCTTTGTTGGCATCACTGAGCAATACTTCTGCAAACCACCAGTAGCAATCCCTTCTAGCAGTAGAAGTCTGAAGTTCTAATGTTGACACAACCAGCCTCATGATGCCACCTGAGAGATTCTGACCCCACCTTGGCATTCCTTCCAAGACTCTGGTGAGAGGCAGCCAGCACCCATTCTCAGAGGTTATGCTCCAGACTCTCAGGGTCTATTCTCTGAACTCAGAGACACCAGCGCTAAGTGGCATCCACACCTCAAAAACTTTTTGTTTCATAATCTCAGCCTCTTCCCTTTGTTTCCCCATGCCTAAAGGTGGTTGCCTTTTCCTGCAGGTGGGATGAATTACATAATTTGCTGAATCCAGTGGAAAATGAAAATGTTATACCCGTGTTCAAAAATTATTAAGAATTCCAAGATAGCAACAATAGAGCCTTAAACCAAGCATGCATGCTCTATCACTAAGTCACGTCCAACTCTTTGCAACCCCATGGACGGTAACAAACCAAGTATGACGCCCTTCTAAATGAAAGACCTCATGGAAATGCAGAGGTCACACACACATGAAACCAGCCTTGTGGACAGGGACTGCATTAGTGTTCATTTGGGGCATTCTTAGTTCATTAGAATTCATACCAAATTAGCAGTTTTTACTTATTTATTTTTGGCTGTGTGGGTCTTTGTTGCTGAGAGAGCTTTTCTCTAGTTGTAGCGAGCAGAGGCTACTCTCTAGGTACAGGACGGGGCCTCCTCGTTGCAGTGGCTTCTCTTGTTGCAGCTCCCAGGCTCTAGAGCACAGGCTCAATAACTGCAGCCCAAGGGATAAGTTTCTCAGAGGCGTGTGGGATCTTCCCAAACCAGGGATCAAACCTGTATCCCTGGCATTGGCAGGCAGATTCTTTACCGCTGAGCTACCAGGGAAGCCCAGCAATTCTTCATATTAAGTTTTCTCTGTTAAAATAAGCAGTTTAGTTTTTGTCTCAAAACTGGAGCATAGGTAAGATCCTCTTCTTCTGCTCTTCGCAGTAAAAGGGTGATGGGAGTAGGTCTCCACAGTGACAATAAGGCCTCCTTTAC
This sequence comes from Moschus berezovskii, assembly GCF_049115385.1. NCBI lineage: Eukaryota > Metazoa > Chordata > Mammalia > Artiodactyla > Moschidae > Moschus > Moschus berezovskii. The sequence goes on from NC_142464.1 coordinate 31,686,625, forward strand.
TGTACTCCTTCTTAACAGGAAAGACAATTTGGAATCCACATTCTAAACTTCATTTTGGGATTCTCCAGAACAATGTTCAGAAGTCCATAGTTCAAACCCTTCCAACACATTTCATTCATGTCAGTTTCCTAGCAATATATCCACCACTGGTGTGGACATTCCGAGTCCCTGAAACATGACAGTACATACAGGTACAAGTGACCTACATACATATGGCATCCATTCCCCCAATCATTAATTTAAATAGAAAAAATATATACTATTTGAAACTACTTAGAAGTTTAAATTCCTCTAAGTCCTTGGCAAGTTGAAAAATTAAATCATGCAGTGGTAAGCATTACCTTCAATAATCATTTCCCAATGTGATAAAACATTGCATCTGCCTCTCTTACCTCTTCTAGGAGCAGAGAGGGAAATTCCTTTGGGCAGCAGAGAACAGAAGGGCTATCAACTATTAACTTGAGCTCCCTCAAGGAGAGAGTCCGTTAGTGGAGCATTCTCAACAGAAGACTCTGCAGATTGGAGCACCCTCAAGTCCCAGCTATTAAAAATAAAACATACTTGACTCAGTAGTGGGTGAGAATAGCATCAAACACTCATGCCACAGCTATTGTATGATTGAGTGCAGTTACACTACACTAGCCCAAAGCTTTGTCAATAGCCCAGGTATGTGACACCACCCCGCAGCTACCATTATTGAACACTTATTATGTGTCAGGTCCAGACACATAATAATGGTCAAAATCATCTCATTTTAACACAGATTCTTGTTTAACCTCATAACAACTCCAAAATTGGTATGGTTACACCTACATGACTTAGAAAGGAGCCCAGGCTCAGACTGTCTAAGAAACACTCATGATCAGCTTGCATAGAAAGCCCAGGTAACAAAATAAAGATTATCCTTGATTTCTTCTATAAACAAAACCAAATTTCTGCCAGACATTTTTATATTATTGTAATCTCATAATTACATTATTATTATATAATAATTTTATATTATATTTTAATAATAATTTATATTATTAATTGTTAGCAAATTGTTTTCTGGGAGCAATTGTTTATCTTTTGAGGTGAAATTAGCTTGGTAGACCCACTCCTTAGAGTGGTAGCATCAAGGTGAGCAGATAAGGTGAGAGCACCTAGTGCTGAATGCTCTTAGGTCATCACTAGCCTTCCTGTAGCCTCTTGGGTCTCACACACAGAAGACAGAATTAGAGGCTTCCAAGGACTAATTTAACTATTTGCAGTCCAGTTTACCCCTAAATGATATCACATGTCAGATAAAATCTAGAATACTCAGTCCATTATGCAGATATTTTCACCTGATTATTTCATATTATGGAGACAGGATGTCTGAATATTTACGTGAGTTCTTTTTTATTTAGGTATTTGGCATTTGCCTATTTTTCCCCTGTGACTACTTGCCAGGCTCCTTCATCATGGCATGATTTTATGATGCAAAAAAAAAAAAAAAGAAGAAAATTGTATATATATTATATATATTTTGTATATTTTATATATTATATATATAAATTCCATTTCTTCTTACTTTTCTCTTGCCTTGATTGACCCTATGCATGAAAGATCCATATACATAATTTCTGTAAATATTAATATCCAAAATAAAAGTAAACATATAATTTGGATTTATATCTATGAGTAAGCATAGCAAACATAACTGGAGTTTGGGTGGGTGCTAAATTATCTGGTTAAGTGCAGTAGGTAGTCTGCAGACTCCTAAATCTGCAAATCTATTTAAAACACAAAGTGGAAAAGCCACATGTCCAATCAAGCACAGCAAGCACAATTTGGAGCATTTCTCTACGAAACACACACTTTAGAAATTTAAAAAGGGTAAGGAAAAAACCTGCAAAGTTTCAAAACTTAGGGAGAAGGTCCATGAAGGTGAGTCTTATTATGCAGACTGATGGCCAGCAATGGGATCATTAAAACTATCTCAGTACATGCAGGAGGCTTGTTGTTTTCCAGAGAGCGTAAATATGATCAATCAGATGCAACTCAGTGTAAGCCTGATTCAGCAAACAATTCTCCCCATCCTTCACCCATTAATTGTATTTATTTGCACTTCTTTGGCATCAGCAAACCTTTCAATCTAGAATGGCTGTTTGAGATATGCAGTTCTGCTTATACCTTAAGAAAACACCAAAGTTGCCTACAGCAAAGCCCATACTGTATTATCAGAACATTTCCTTAATGCAGTGACTGCATTTCTAATCATTCCTTCATATATTCTACTTCCAGTTATGAGCAGGGTCATCAATACTTCTACAATACTCTTGATACAAGAACTTTCTCATCAGCATTAACACCTACTCTAAGAAGTATATATATAGTGTTCTTTGAGGTGCATACGCCTATATTTAGTCATGCTCATCTCAACCAAGTAACTGATACTCAAGAACATACCAAAGAGCATATTATGGGGAGTGAGGTAGGAAGGAAGAGTCAAAAAGAGGGTTCTAGAATAATAACAGCTAGCATTTATATGGTGTAACTAGTTCCAGGTACTGTTTTAAGCAGTTAAAATATTGCCTCATTTAGTCTTTACAGCAAACCTAGGAGGTAAATACTATTGTTATTCCCATTTTACAATCAAGGAAACAGAGTTAAAACAACTTGCCCTTGTTCACACGATTGAGAAGTAGTGGAATTGTGATTTAAACTCAGGCAGTCTAACTCCAAAGTTCATGCCCTTAATTATAATGTCATATGCTTTTTTGTTACAAATTAACATATACTATTTTGAAAAATTATTCCAGAAGGCCCAACAAGGTGAGTGACTATCCTTCTATTAAATTCTATAATCAAGCAAGAACCAAAATGACAGTTTTTTAAACCTGCTCCTGATTATTTCTCATATAAACAGAAAGATAAATGATAGATTGACAGGCAGACAGACAGACAGATGATGCTGTACTAAGTCACTGTGTCCTGTCTGACTCTTTGCAACTCCATAGACTATAACCCTACAGGCTTTTCTGTCCATGAGATTCTTCAAGTAAGAATACTGAAGTGGGTTGCCATTGACAGAAGATAGATAGATAGACATATAAAATATATAATGTGTTTATTTAGATACATAAAATAAACTGTCAATACCTTTATAATTCCTAGGAAAATAAAGCCAGAAAGAGTAAAGCAGTAAATTTTTTATAAAATTTTTAAAATTAAAAAAAATTCTCTAATCAAGAAATTAGATATCAATTGGAGATACAGTGCTCAAAAATAATTTCTAAAAACTGAGAATTCAATAAAGAACCACAGAAACAGGCTGAACAACTCAAGTTCTACATACTCAAAATTCAGGCAACATTTTTTATAGGTTCAATTCCTTGAATATCCCCATTATTTACTTGTAAATATAAAATTTCAAAATCTCATTTTTATAACATTCCCATAATTGGGATTGTCTCTACTATCAAAAAGACTATTTCTATATATTTTGCACAATTATATTTGACTAACCAGTCAGTCCTAGAGGAAATCAACCCTGACTATTCACTGGAAGGACTGATGTTGAAGCTCAAGCTCCAATACTTTGGCCATCTGATGTGAAGAGTTGACTCACTGGAAAAGATTCTAATGCTGGGAAAGATTGAAGGCAGGAGGAGAAGGAGACAACAGAGGATGAGATAGTTGGATGCCATCATTGACTCAATGAACATGAGTTTGAGCAAGCTCCAGGAGATGGTGAAGGACAGGGAAGCCTGGCATGCTACAGTCCATCGGGTCAAAGAGTCAGACACAACTTATCAACTGAGCAACGATTTGGGAGCCTGTGGTATGGGCAAGCATTTTGCCTGATGTTATGAATATGACACATTTCCAGAGCTTTCTTAGCCCTTCACAACCGAGAAGGCAGAAGACAGACATACGCTAAAGAACTCTAGTAAGAGGCAAGCCCAAGGTTCTAATCTGGAGGAATAGCAGAAGGGACATGAGAGCTGAGAAGGGCATCCGAAAAGCTTTGAGGAAGAGTTGAGATTTGAAATATTAAGATATCAGGGACAAGAGACATAGGAGGGGGGCATCTGGAATAGACAAGTCAGCCCCAGCCAAGACACGTGAGGTTCAGGGAGAGTGGGGAGGCCAGCACAGGATGTTGAGATGTTGGTGAGTCAGGTAGGTGAATTGTGGAGTTGTCAATAGGGCTGAAGAAATTTTAACACAGTTTCTTGTTTAACCTCATAATTCAGAATCCACTTTCTAATCCTCATCTTGGGATTCTCTGGAACAATGTTCAGAAGTCCATAGTTCAAACCCTCCTGACACATTTCATTCATGTCAGTTTCCTCTCAATATATCCACCACTGTTCTGAACATTCCAAGTTCCTGAAACATGGCAGTACATACAGGCATAAGTGACTTACCTAAGACAAGACTGGAAGAATCTGAATTCTTAGCTAAGTAAGGTAGACTTCCACCCGAAACCAAAAGAAAAGGCCAAGTTGCAAATGCATGTGGTTGCTTCTAGCCATTCAACTCCTTGAAACAGAAAGATCTATACAAAAGCAACAGCAATAAGCATGCAATCCTTTCTTCACTGACCCCACATAATTCGATGTGGGAAAAACTGATTCCTAGTATGTGATTTAATGGGCCTGAAGTCGGTAGGACCAAGTTCTAGCTGTAATTACTTAAACTATGCACAATGTGACCCTGGACTACTCACCCCAAGACTCATCAGCTTCCTAATGCCAGGCATATGATTCACAAATGATCTTGCTAACTGTCTCCAATTCTATGAAGTGACTCATGGGAGGTTAAGAAGGTAAGGCCTTCCCCCCACCCTCATACAGGAAAGCTTTCCTCTGTATACTGGGCTTCTGCATCAACTTTCAATCGAAAAAAATGTCCTACTATTTAAAAACATTTGAGAAACATCTGACTGTATCACCTAAAACGTTCCTTTGGCTTTTATGTCCTAACACTCTTTGGTATCTCTTTGTCTGTATCATTTAAGAGTTCTCAATAATATCCAAACTTGTCCCATAAATATGCCCACATGCTTTCATGAATGTATTTGGTAAGTTCTGACATGGTTTCCAGTTTTGTTCCTTTGTAGAATGGGCTTTATAATATATTTTCTTACATGTGTTGATAGGCATATATCAGTTCAGTTCAGTTCAGTTCAGTCGCTCAGTCGTGTCTGACTCTCCGTGACCCCATGAATCACAGCACGCCAGGCCTCCCTGTCCATCACCAACTCCCGGAGTTCACTCAAACTCATGTCCATAGAGTCGGTGATGCCATCCAGCCATCTCATTCTCTGTCGTCCCCTTCTCCTCCCGCCCCCAACCTTTCCCAGCATCAGAGTCTTTTCCAGTGAGTCAACTCGTCGCATGAGGTGGCCAAAGTATTGGAGTTTCAGCTTTAGCATCAGTCCTTCCAATGAACACCCAGGATTGATCTCCTTTAGAATGGACTAGTTGGATCTCCTTGCAGTCCAAGGGACTCTCAAGAGTCCTCTCCAGCACCACAGTTCAAAAGCATCAACTCTTCGGGGATCAGCTTTCTTCACAGTCCAACTCTCACATCCATACATGACACGGGAAAAACCATAGCCTTGACTAGACGGACCTTTGTTGGCAAAATAATGTCTCTGCTTTTTAATATACTATCAAGGTTGGTCATAACTTTCCTTCCATAGTAGGCAGATAAATGCAGAGCACAATTAGTGATATAAAATAATGCAAACCAAGTAGAACTCTATGGAAAATAGCATTGTCGTTGTCCCAGCAGTTCTCCATATCTTGGGAAATGCAGAAGACTATCCAGCCTGCTAGGCGCCAAATTTGCCAAATCTTCTGTTTTGCTCCATTAATCTTCAATGTCCCAAGGAGCATGGTTCATAGAAAGTTGCCTTGTCAAGAAAATGGCCAGTATACAGTGAGTGAGCCATAAACATTAACTGACAAAGATAAATAATTCTGCTTGACTTCCTGAGCATTTTAGCCTCTTGGGTAAGGTCTAAAGGGGGAATCATTGAATTCTCTAATTAGAAGATTTGATGTCAAGCAGCAGAGGTGGAGATTGCCTCTCCAGGCAACTGAGACGGTCCTCCTGGGCCCATTTTTCTCTAGAAGTACTATATACATTTATACATCCCCTCTTCTCAGGACAAAATCCAGCCAACCTAGGTTCATTTGCTTAGGACTGTTCTCTCCTAGCTTTCAGGCAGGAAATGTGACCGATTTATCTGTGTCTAGCTTTAAGGTATTAGTTGAATCTTGTAGCATATCCAGGAAGGAATTAACCTGGCTAAGACAGCATCATGTGAAATGTTCCACCAACTAGTTCTGCCCACCCTGGAGACATCAGCATCTTAACAGTCAGCACGGCATTAATAAGATCTGGTAATTTTATGTTGGACTTAGTGAGTAAGAAAATCAAAATGGATTAGTCCAAAGAGTTTGAACAGAAACTAGAATTAGATATATATTTATCTTATTATACAGTTAATTTAGGCATAAATGAATTTAAAAATTACAAAGGATGCACAGTAGGGGTTTTGATGTAAATTTCTAGTTCCTCCTCACCACAATATGATGACAATTGTTTGCTGGATAGAGCTGAGAGAAGGGGTTCTGTTCTGATTTGGTCTACATTTACCTTCGCCTTGTATTGTCACATTCTGTCACTCTTCTGGCCACGGCCACCTGTCGCTGTTCTACACCGTTCTGCCATGGAAAGGGCTGCATTCAGATATCAGTGCTTCCCAGGCAGCACTAATGGTAAAGAACCTACTTGCCATAGCAAGAGACAAGAGACCTTGGTTCAATCCCTGGGTTAGGAAGATCCCCTGGAGAAGGAAATGGCAATCCACTCCAGTATTCTTGCTTGGAGAAACCCATGGACAGAGGAGCCTGGTGGGCTACAGCCCATAGGGTTGCAAAGAGTCAGACACAAATGAAGCCACTTAGCACCACCAGCACCATTACTAGACATAGTCTCTGCTGCTGCTGCTGCTGCTAAGTCACTTCAGTCGTGTCCAACTCTGTGCAAACCCATAGATGGCAGCCCACCAGGCTCCTCTGTCCCTGGGATTCTCCAGGCAAGAATATTGGAGTGGGTTGCCATTTCCTTCTCCAATGCATGCATGCATGCTAAGTCACTTCAGTCGTGTCTGACTCTGTGAGACTCTATGGACAGCAGCCCACCAGGCTCCTCTGTCCACGGGATTCTCTAGGCAAGAATACTGGAGTGGGTTGCCATTTCCTTCTCCTGACATAGTCTCTATATTTGCTCAAAGTTGCAATTTTAATAGCAATCTCCTTGTTAAGAGGTTTTGTTGACTTCCAGTATACAAACCTCGCTGTTACTTACTTTTCCCAAGAATGGCATAGTTTGATACAGTACATGCACACACATCTGCACATTTCATTTCCCAACTGCCTCCAGCTTGCTTACTCTGTGATCTTCCTGGTTAACGTTACTGCCACCCTGAGGTGGTGGTAGGAATTAGAATTGACTGGTTTTGATAAAACATAAACTTTCGATATCAAGGCATGCTTTTGAAAACATGGATTCTCCTCTGGAGCAGAAATGATGAAACCACAAAAATTTTATTATAATGATGTGAAAACTCACTGTCTAGAAGCTTCTGTTTAACATGGGCGACCCCTGAGCTCCTGACTCCATGTACAATTGCCTCCTTAAGATTCCAGATGGATATTTAAAGAAGCTCAGAATCACAGTTCAAACAAAAGTTCTTGAATTTCATCTCATTTATCAAGACTGATTCCTCCCTCAGTCCTTCCCCATCTCTGTAAAATGACACAAACGTTCAAACAGTGACTAACATAAAAAATCTAGGAATATATCGGTTCCCTTTCTTTCCCATTTGCCACATCCAATCCATCAGCGAGTTGTAGGCTCAGACTCCAAAATATTTCTCACCCTGCTCCTTTCCCTCCATACGGAGCCACCATCCTCTGACCAGAACTGTGCTATGACCTCCTGACCATTTTCCCTACTCCTACACCCACAACAACTACAAATCATCCTTCTTAAAATAGAGTGATGTTTATAAACCATAAATCCTTTGACTACCCTATGAAAAACTTTTCCCACTGCACTTAGAATAAATTCAAACTCTTACTGTTACGTGTAAAGCATGGCCTTTCCACTTTTTCAATTGTCCAACTCTTTCCCAAACTCCAGTCACAAAGAGTAAGCTCTTCCCCATTCCCTGCTCAAGTAACTTTTTTCTTTTTTAAATTGCTGCTCTGTGCGCTATGCAACCCCATGGGCTGTAGCCCACCAGGCTTCTCTGTCCTTGAGATTTTCCAGGCAAGAATACTGGAGTAGGTTGCCGTTTCCTACTCCAGGGAATATTCCTGACCCAGAGATTGAACCTGTGTCTCTTGCATCTCCTGCATTGGCAGATGGATTCTTTACGATTCTGCCACCTGGGAAGCCCCCTCCACCTTTTTTTTTAAACCAATTTATTATAATATTATCTAACTGAGGAACAGTCAGATGGAAGAGACACGTAGGACAAGGTGTGGAGAAAGGGGGCAGAGCTTCCATGTGCTCTCCAGGGGTCCCCACAGAACTTCTGCTGCCAGCGCTTTCGCATTCTTTAAATCTCACCTCAACTGTCACTGCCGTCTCAGCCATATTATCTAGAAGGAGTCACAGGCCTCCCTCGACCTACTCAGACTTCATTATATTATACTAGCTGTTAGCTTTCTTGCTTTCATTATTGTCTGATTTATGTTATTTATTTCCTGGTGTACAGCCTGTCATCCACTTCTTGAATAACTCTTCCAACTCACCCATTTCTCTATCTCCTAACACACGGCAGTAGAGGGCATAGACCCATAATAAGTATTTGATGAGATTGGGTGGCTATTGGATTGGGATACTCGCTCTGCCAGTTACTAACTCTGTCATCTTTGTAAAGTTACTTAATCTACATTTGCCTCAGTTTCTTCATCTATAAAACGAGGAAAACAATAGTGTCTGGAATCTAAAAAATATAGCAACTAGTGAATATAACAAAAAAGAAATTGCTGCACATATAAGGAATGAATGGATGGTTGCCAGTGGGGAGGATGGAGAAGGGCAGCACAGGGGTGAGGGAGTGGGAGGTACAAACAGCTAGGTGTAAGGATGTATTGTACAGCATGGGAAATACAGCCAGTATTTTGAAATAACTAAATGAAAGTAACATGTAAAAATTGTATTACATTTTTTAAATAAACAAATGGGGAAAACAGAGAATGTCTAACTCAACCCACTTTTCTACCACAAGAGATAGATGAGATTCACTTCAACCTATGTAAAAATGCAGAGCTCCATAAAGACTAGCAGGAAGTAGGCTTGGCAGTGGGTCTTTTCATTTCTACTCAACTAAGTTCCTCTTAGGTTAGGTCCTAGGAAAGTACTAGATGCTGAAGACACCAAGGGGCACTGGGAATAAAACATAGCATTGCTCTCATAGACCAGAGCATGCAGGAAAAATGACCCTGTAAACAAAATGAGCAAAGTGATGACTGCAATGAGGGAGGCAAGCAAAGGTTGCAGAGTGAGCGGGCTGGGCTGGGGGCAATTATGAACTCCATCTGGAGTGGGTGGGTGGTTTGTTGAGGAGGGATTCCTGATCTCATCTGCTCTAACCCACAAACTGGTCTTGTGGTCAGGAGCACTTCCAGGAGATCAGGAGGGCTCTGAAACTAATCTAGGGTTTTGGATCTTTTAGAGGTACACCTAAGCTGACCTTGACACACTCAAACCTCAGAGAAACTCAAACCCCATGTGTTATCTTCCAACTTGTAAGTTGACCCTAAGTCTGCCTGTGCTTCTCGGAAGTCATCTAAATTGGAGATCTAGAGCCAGAATAAACCACTAGGTTTTCTTGGAACGTCCATTGCCCTTGCGATCACTCTTTATCTGCCTGCAGAAATGAATACTTCATTCAAGGCCCAGCCCAAGTCTCCTCTCCCCCAGAGATCCTTCCAGCCCCCTTTGCTAATCACACCCTGCCCAGGATGCATTTTTTTAAAGTCACAAAATCCATCACATTTTTCTCTTACTAATTATTTATGTTGTCACATTTTACTTACTTCTCACAATATAGGCCACTATAATAGAGCTATGTTCTTTTTTAAAAATGTTTTATTCTGTTTCATTTTTGTTTTGCATAGAGTAACTCTACTCATTCTACACTTATATTTTGAAGAAAAAAAAAAGACCCTAGAATGAAATGAAGGCAGTATTTAAAATGGAACAGATTTAGTATTTAGAAGAAAGGACAAAAGTGGACAGGACACAGGTACATCTCTATAGAACAATTATATATCTAGGGAAGGATTTCTCGTGTGCCATGTCAAGGGTCCTAATGGTCCCTGTTCTCCAGACTCTGTGTGGAAGGAGTAAACAGAGCTGCTGGAGGCAATGGGTCAGGCATAGGGACAAGATGCATCAAGATGGCAAGTCATAGGAGCAAATGACCACATCCCAGCTGGATAATGGATATCTCAAAACTGCCTAATTGAGGGATGTATACAGGTGACCTTAAGCAGCCAGTTGAACACTGAAAACCCTGAATAGACTGAGATCAAGTTACAAGACCTTCATGGAGTGGAATCTAGAGATAAAATTAGTTGCTGTATAAAAATGGAAAGCTTTATGGTTGTACACCTTAGCTTGAGACCTGATATTCATATCTGCTTTGCTTGTTTCACAACCAGTCCTTAGATGCCAGAAGTGCTTTTCCATCATCTTAGTTGTTCCTGAACCCCTTTTTTCCAATTTAAATTCCTGTACTTTTGTTAAGCTTCAGTATCACTGCAAAGATTTTTTTTTTTAAGGGAAAATCAAATCACTACAAATTTTGCTTTTATTATTTTGAAACTGTGTCCTGCTGTGAAGTGGCCTCCATTTGATAAGCTGCAAAAAAGATTAAAAGAACAGCAATTATGATGCTTCTCAGATGCAGGAACTGAACTGGGGCCCCAGTGACTAGGAATCTGTGCGTCCTGGTGCTGGCGGAGCTTTTAGCAGTTCTGCCTGGAGTCCCTCTTTGAAGTGTGTCCAAGTGGGACTTTGAATCGCAAACACTATCCGCTCCACACTTCTCAACAAGACTGAGAAACATGCTTTTGTTTGATGGCATTTCATCTAAGTTGGCTTTTAGCTTTCAAACAAGAGAGATTACTCAAGCTTCAAAGCTAGTTGTTTCTTGGCAAAGGGTAACACAATTCTTGGAGGAAGGGAATGATGAAAATGCAGTTTCTCTCATTCCCTTCTAGGGTCCCCTTTTTAGGCTACTTTCACCAATTAGCTCCTCAAGATCCTCTCTGACAGCAATTTATAGATGAAAATCCAAACCAAATGAGCCCCAGCTGTGGGGCAAAGGCTTCCAGGGTAAAGAAGGGAACAGATTAGAAACTGGCTCAAAAAATACACTAACTGTGGGAATTTAGCTCAGGAACCCCGAGGAGATTTGCGCTCCAGAGAATAAGTTCTGAGTCAGTCCAGCTATTTCCCGTCTCTATGTGATCAGTTGCTCAGTCGTAGCTGACTGTATGCGACCCCATGGACTACAGCCTGCCAGGCTCCTTGGTCATGGAATTTTTCAGGCAAAAATACAGGAGTGGGTTGCCATTTCCTACTCCAGGTCCCATCTTTATACTTTTACTTATTAAGTACCGCATGGCCCCATCCTGGACACTGGCTTCCCATTCTGCATGATACATTGAGTCACCTTGGCCTTGAAGACTGAGTGTGGGGTTAAGATTTTAAGGCCCACTTACGGGTCTGTTTCTACCAACCTCCCACCATCTGGATGGGTACACTACAATTTTGTCCTTATAAAAAGGAGATGGAGAATATTATAGGCAGAACTTGGAAGGAAAATTCACATAAATAGAATAAACGATAATAAATGAAAAGTGCTTTCAGAGTGTATCCTAGGCAAGGTTACACATTGTTTGGGAAGAACAGATTTTTAATAGAAAGAATGTTGTACTCTACATGCTTTTCAAACTGATTGGTTAACCCTGTGATAGCCAGCTTTTTGGTCAAGCGAGAAGAATCATGTTCTTCACATGAATTTGCTAGTACTTAATTCTCATAGAAATAATACTGTGCCCAGGGTATCTGAGAGCAGACCTGAATAATCTCCCTAAACAGCAAAGGGGCTGGAAGGTAACTGCAGTGCCTACAAAACATTAGGAGAAGGGAGAGTTAGGAAGACAAAATAAATACAATCCTTATACCCAGTCTGTATAAATCTACTAGGGCTTCCATAGCACAATACCACAGACTGAGTGGCTTAAACAACAGAAACTTTTTCCTTACAACTGTGAAAACCGAAAGTCTAAGACATCTAAAGGCTTGGTTTCTTCTGGGGCCCCTTTCCTTAACGAGCAGAGGAACCCCTTCTCCCTGGGCCCTCTCTCAGGCTTTTGTCTGTACTCACATTGCTAGTATCTCTTTGTATCAGAATCTCCTTTTCCTATAAGGACACCAATCAGATTGGCCTGGGGCCACTCTGAAGACCCAACTTTAACTTAATCATGCCGTTAAAGGCCTTATCTCCAAGTACAGTCACATTCCAAGGTAAGGGGGAGTCATGCAGGGGAACATAATTTGGCTCATGAAGTGAAGTGAAAGTCACTCAGTCCTGCCCGACTCTTTGCAACCGCATAGACTATATAGTCCATGTAATTCTCCAGGCCAGAATAGTGGCTTGAGTAGCCTTTCCCTTCTCCAGGGTATCTTCCCAACCCAGGGATCAAACCCAGGTCTCCCTCATTGCAGGCGGATTCTTTACCAGCTGAGCCACAAGAGAAGCCCAAGAATACTGGAGTGGGTAGCCTATCCCGTCTCCAGCGGATCTTCCTGACCCAGGAATCAAACCAGAGTCTCCTGCATTGCAGGCTGATTCTTTACCAACTGAGCTATTAGGGAAGCCCTGACTCATAATACACTAATGTTTCATATTGCTGAACATTATAGGAAAAGTCTGTGTGTTTGAGTCTTGAAAGAAAGTGGGACACATAGGTAACACCACTCATCTAATGAATAACTATAATTTTATTGATGTTATTAAATATGTTTTCCCTTATATACCAGAGAGTGTACTCTTATTCACCACACTCCCCCAACAGACTAAAATCTGTGTCTCCCAACCAGCAGACTCTGTCTCCCTCTGGTGAAAGTTCTCAGATGTCTCTTCTTAAAAGGACACTAATCCAATCCGATCAGGGCCTCATCGTATGACATCAATTAACTTTGCATCCTTAGAAGCCCTCTCTCCAAACAGAGCAACATTGGGGGGTTAGGGCTTCAACATGTGAATTTGGGGAGGACACAAACATTCAGTTAGTAAGAAAAGCTTTCTAAGCAGGAGAGATATTTTTTTTGCTCAGAGGTAAAAGAAAAAATAGAGAGGTGGATTGCACCTTGGCAAGGCCCAGAATTGCTGCACACTGAGTACAGTGCCTGGACACTGGAGGAGCTCCATGAATTTTACTGAGTGAAAGAATAGTGAATTGTTCTATTACCTCTAGGTTGAGGTCTCAAAGTACAAAAATAGATGCTTCTAGGACAGTTTTACGGGTAATATCCTCTCTCAGAGAAGGATACATAAGCTGATTCTCTTTGAAATACGCCGCCTAAGAGTTCATCGAGGAAGTCACCTGTGATTATATGAATGTGCAAATATCAGTTCAGTTCAGTCACTCAGTCGTGTCCGACTCTTTGCGACCCCATGAATCACAGCACTCCAGGCCTCCCTGTTCATCACCAACTCCCGGAGTTCACTCAAACTCATGTCCATTGAGTCAGTGATGCCATCCAGCCAATTCATTCTCTCTCATCCCATTCTCCTCCTGCCCGCAATCCCTCCCAGCATCAGAGTCTTTTCCAGTGAGTCAACTCTTCGCATGAGGTGGCCAAAGTATTGGAGTTTCAGCTTTAGCATCAGTCCTTCCAATGAACACCCAACCAATCTCCTTTAGAATGGACTGGTTGGATCTCCTTGCAGTACAAGGGACTCTCAAGAATCTTCTCCAACACCACAGTTCAAAAGCATCAATTCTTCGGTGATCAGCTTTCTTCACAGTCCAACTATCATATCCATACAAGACCACTGGAAAAACCATAGCCTTGACTAGACAGACATTTGTTGGCAAAGTAATGTCTCTGCTTTTTAATATGTTATCTAGGTTGGTCATAACTTTCCTTCCAAGGAGTAAGTGTCTTTTAATTTCATGGCTGCAATCACTATCCGCAGTAATTTTGGAGCCCCCCAAAAATAAAGTCTGACACTTTTTCCACTGTTTCCCCGTCTATTTCCCATGAAGTGATGGGACCAGATGCCATGATCTTCGTTTTCTGAATGTTGAGCTTCAAGCCAACTTTTTCACTCTCTTCTTTCACTTTCATCAAGAGGCTCTTTAGTTCCTCTTCACTTTCTGCCATAAGGGTGGTGTCATCTGCATATCTGAGGTTATTGAGATTTCTCCTGGCAATCTTGATTCTGGCTTGTGTTTCTTCCAGCCCAGCGTTCCTCATGATGTACTCTGCATAGAAGTTAAATAAGCAGGGTGAAAATATACAACCTTGATGTACTCCTTTTCCTATTTGGAACCAGTCTGTTGTTTCCATGTCCAGTTCTAACTGTTGCTTCCTGACCTGCATACAGGTTTCTCAAGAGGCAGGTCAGGTGGTCTGGTATTCCCATCTCTTTCAGAATGTTCCACAGTTTATTGTGATCCACACAGTCAAAGGCTTTGGCATAGTCAATGAAGCAGAAATAGATGGTTTTCTGGAACTCTCTTGCTTTCTCCATGATCCAGTGGATGTTGGCAATTTGATCTCTGGTGCCTCTGCCTTTTCAAAAACCTGCTTGAACATCTGGGAGTTCACGATTCACATATTGCTGAAGCCTGGCTTGGAAAATTTTGAACATGACTTTACTAGCGTGTGAGATGGGTGCAATTGTGCGGTAGTTGAGCATGTTTTGGTATTGCCTTTCTTTGGGATTGGAATGAAGACTGACCTTTTCCAGTTCTGTGGCCACTGCTGAGTTTTCCAAATTTGCTGGCATATTGAGTGCTCATTTTCACAGCATCATCTTTCAGGATTTGCAATAGCTCAACTGGTATTCCATCACCTCCACTAGCTTTGTTCATAGTGATACTTTCTAAGGCCCACTTGACTTCTCATTCCATATAGACATATGTAAGATGTACATGCACGCATGCTAAGTCATGTCCAACTCTTTGTGACCCCATGAATCGTAGCCCACCAGGCTCCTCTGTCCATGAAATTCTCCAAGCAAGAATACTGGAGTAGGTTGCCATTTCCTACTTCAAGGGACCTTCCCAGACCAGGGATAGAGCCCGCGTCTCCTGTGTCTCCTGCATTAGCACACAGATTCTTTACCACTCAGCCAGCTAGGAAGACTCCTTTTAAGACGTATCAGTTCAGTTCAGTCGCTCAGTCGTGTCCGACTCTCCGCGACCCCATGAATCACAGCACGCCAGGCCTCCCTGTCCATCACCAACTCCCGGAGTTCACTCAAACTCATGTCCACAGAGTCGGTGATGCCATCCAGCCATCTCATTCTCCGTCGTCCCCTTCTCCTCCCGCCCCCAACCTTTCCCAGCATCAGAGTCTTTTCCAGTGAGTCAACTCGTCGCATGAGGTGGCCAAAGTATTGCAGTTTCACTTTAGCATCAGTCCCTCCAATGAACATCCAGGATTGATCTCCTTTAGAATGGACTGGTTGGATCTCCTTGCAGTATAAGGGACTCTCAAGAGTCTTCTCCAACACCACAGTTCAAAAGCATCGATTCTTCGGCGATCAGCCTTCTTCACAGTCCAACTCTCACAACCATACATGACCACGGGAAAAACCATTGCCTTGACTAGACGGACCTTGGTTGGCAAAGTAATGCCTCTGCTTTTTAATATACTATCAAGGTTGGTCATAACTTTCCTTCCAAGGAGCAAGCGTCTTTTAATTTCATGGCTGCAATCAGCATCTGCAGTGATTTTGGAGCCCAAAAAAACAAAGTCTGACACTGTTTCCACTGTTTTTCCATCTATTTCCCATGAAGTGATGGGACCAGATGCCATGATCTGAGTTTTCTGAATGTTGAGCTTCAAGCCAACCTTTTCACTCTCCTCTTTCACTTTCATCAAGAGGCTTTTGAGTTCCTCTTCACTTTCTGCCATAAGGGTAGTGTCATCTGCATATCTGAGATTATTGATATTTCTCCCAGCAATCTTGACTCCAGCTTGTGCTTCTTCCAGCCCAGCGTTCCTCATGATGTACTCTGCATATAAGTTAAATAAGCAAGGTGACAATATACAACCTTGACGTACACCTTTTCCTATTTGGAACCAGTCTGTTGTTCCATGTCCAGTTCTAACTGTTGCTTCCTGACCTGCATACAGGTTTCTCAAGAGGCAGGTCAGGTCGTCTGGGATTCCCATCTCTTTCAGAATGTTCCACAGTTTATTGTGATCCACACAGTCAAAGGCTTTGGCATAGTCAATGAAGCAGAAATAGATATTTTTCTGAAACTCTCTTGCTTTCTCCATGATCCAGCGGATGTTGGCAATTTGATCTCTGGTGCCTCTGCCTTTTCTAAAACCTGCTTGAACATCTGGGCGTTCACGGTTTACATATTGCTGAAGCCTGGCTTGGAGAATTTTGAGCATGACTTTGCTAGCGTGTGAGATGAGGGCAATTGTCCGGTAGTTTGAGCATTCTTTGGCATTGCCTTTCTTTGGGATTGGAATGAAGACTGACCTCTTCCAGTCCTGTGGCCACTGCTGAGTTTTCCAAATCTGCTGGCATATTGAGTGCAGCACTTTCACAGCATCATCTTTCAAGACTTGTAATAGCTCAACTGGAATTCCATCACCTCCACTAGCTTTGTTAGTAGTGATGCTTTCTAAGGCCCACTTGACTTCACATTCCAAGATGTCTGGCTCTAGGTCAGTGATCACGTTATCGTGACTATCTTGGTCGGGAAGATCTTTTTTGTACAGTTCTTCTGTGTATTCTTGCCACCTCTTCTTAATATCTTCTGCTTCTGTTAGGTCCATACCATTTCTGTCCTTTATCGAGCCCATCTTTGCATGAAATGTTCCCTTGGAATCTCTAATTTTCTTGAAGAGGTCTCTTGTTTTTCCTATTCTGTTGTTTTCCTCTATTTCTTTGCATTGATCACTGAGGAAGTCTTTCTTATCTCTCCTTGCTATTCTTTGGAACTCTGCATTCAGATGCTTATATCTTTCCTTTCTCCTTTGCTTTTCGCTTCTCTTCTTTTCACAGCTATTTGTAAGGCCTCCTCAGACAGCCATTTCGCTCTTTTGCATTTCTTTTCCATGGGGATGGTCTTGTTCCCTGTCTCCTGTACAATGTCACGAACCTCCATCCAGTGTTCATCAGGCACTCTGTCTATCAGATCTAGTCCCTTAAATCTATTTCTCACTTCCACTGTATAATCATAAGGGATTTGATTGAGGTCATATCTGAATGGTCTAGTGGTTTTCCCTACTTTCTTCAATTTAAGTCTGAACTTCGCAATAAGGAGTTCATGATCTGAGCCACAGTCAGCTCCTGGTCTTGTTTTTGCTAACTGTATACAGCTTCTCCATCTTTGGCTACAAAGAATATAATCAATCTGATTTCGGTGTTGACCATCTGGTGATGTCCATGTGTAGAGTCTTCTCTTGTGTTGTTGGAAGAGGGTGTTTGCTATGACCAGTGAATTCTCTTGACAAAACTCTATTAGCCTTTGCTCTGCTTCATTCCGTGCTCCAAGGCCCAATTTGCCAGTTACTCCAGGTGTTTCTTGACTTCCTACTTTTGCATTCCAGTCCCCTAGAATGAAAAGGACATCTTTTTTGGGTGTTAGTTCTAAAAGGTCTTGTAGGTCTTCATAGAACCGATTAACTTCAGCTTCTTCAGCATTACTGGTTGGGGCATAGGCCTGGATTACTGTAATATTGAATGGTTTGCCTTGGAAACGAACAGAAATCATCCTGTCATTTTTAAGATTGCATCCAAGTACTGCATTTCGGACTCTTTTGTTCACCATGATGGCTACTCCATTTCTTCTAAGGGATTCCTGCCCACAGTAGTAGATATAATGGTCATCTGAGTTAAATTCACCCATTCCAGTCCATTTTAGTTCACTGATTCCTAGAATGTCTATGTTCACTCTTGCCATCTCCTGTTTGACCACTTCCAATTTGCCTTGATTCATGGACCTAACATTCCAGGTTCCTATGCAATATTGCTCTTTACAGCACCGGACCTTGCTTCTATCACTGGTCACATCCACAACTGGGTATTGGTTTTGCTTTTGCTCCATCCCTTTATTCCTTCTATAGTTATTTCTCCACTGAGCTCCAGTAGCATACTGGGCACCTACCGACCTGGGGAATTCCTCATTCAGTATCCTATCATTTTGCCCTTTGTCACTGTTCATGGGGTTCTCAAGGCAAGTATACTGAAGTGGTTTGCCATTCCCTTCTCCAGTGGACCACATTCGGCTGTGGTCCATGTGATCAGATCGGCTAGTTTCCTGTGATTATGATTTCAGTGTGTCTGCCCTCTGGTGCCCCCTAGCAATACCTACCGTCTTATTTGGGTTTCTCTTACCTTGGTCGTGGAAAATCTCTTCACAGCCGCCCCAGCAAAGTGCAGCTGCTGTACCTTACCTTGGGCGAGGGGTATCTCCTCAAGGCCGCCCCTCCTGACCTTGAACATGGAGTAGCTCCTCTCGGCCCTCCTGCGCCAGCACAGCCACCGCCTGTTGGACGTGGGGTAGCTCCTCTCGGCCACCGGCCCTGGCCTCAGGCGTGGGGTAGCTCCTCACGGCCGCACCTCTTTGTGTGGTTCGTTGCGCCGGGGTATAGTAGGTGCTAATATGAAGCATCTGGAGCAAAAGGGAATGGACAGTGTGAATGGAGGAGGAAGGATGAAGAAAGAAAAGAGTCAAGCAAACCTGCTAAAAAAAGATGACACTAAAATCTGTATGGTAAGATTTCATATATGCATTTATAGAAAAGAACATATTAAAATTTAAATGACAAGGACCACTCATCTGGAAGAAGTATATGAACATTTCTTTCCACATATAAGTCACAAAATAAACAGAGGTAAAATGTCACTGTGATGGAGATGATCAAATATTCAAATTGGAAATAGCAAACCTGACTGCAAGACAGAATTAATCAAAGATAGTTTGTGAGTTCATATACAGGGCTCCCCAAAAGCCTACATGGGCTCATCTAACAAAACTATGCCAAACTGGTTTCATTTTCTCTTTTGGTCAAAATGCTAGACTGGAAAATCAACAGAATCCTATAGGCATAGTACATTTGATTTTCAGCAAAACATCTGAAAAATTATTTAGTAACAACTTTGTGGGTAAGATTAAATAATAGCTAGCTTAAACCTATATACCCAGATTATTAAATAGATCCTGTTATTATGGAAATATAGGTTTGTAATAGTTTGGCATAGATATTCTCAAGAACTCTGTCCAGGACATTTTATCAACACCTTAACAATTTTTTTTTTCAATTGTCAGAATTCCAAAGATGAAAAGTTGGGACTGTTCACTAAGATACTGAATTATGATCTTGATAGGTTAGGATAATGACTCTAAACTGAAAAGAGAAATTTAATAGAAAAAAATATGAAAGTCATACACATAGGATAAAAGAATAGAGTTAAGCAGATTTTGTTGAAGTATGTTTTGTGTGAAAATAAACAAAAGTAATGCTGGGTGTTCACTGGAAGGACTAATGCTAAAGCTGAAACTCCAATGCTTTGGCCACCTCATGCAACGAGTTGACTCACTGGAAAAGACTCTGATGTTGGGAGTGATTAGAGGTGGGAGGAGACAGGGACGACGGAGAATGAGATGGCTGGATGGCATCACCAACTCGATGGACATGAGTTTGAGTGAACTCCGGGAGTTGGTGATGGACAGGGAGGCCTGGCATGCTGTGATTCACGGGGTCACAAAGAATCGGACATGACTGAGTGACTGAAATGAACTGAACTGAACTGAACGTGTGGGTTTGGTTGACAGCAGGCTCATTCTGAGTCATGTGTCATTCAACCCTAGGAAATTAAAGATCTTTTTGACTACATTACTGAATGTGTAGGCTCAGACAAGATAATGACCCATGATATTAATGGGATGCTGGTTTGAGTGTATCTGAAATATTGTGTTTCATTTTGGGCATCATATGTTTAAAACAGATTGCAACAAACTGAAATGCATGCAAAGAAGAAAATCAAAGTAGTAGAGATTCTGGAAGTCACAGCCCATGGAGAACAGTGAAGAAATCAGGTTTTCAGTGCTACGTGGTAACCGTCATCAGCCAAACCCCACTCCACGACCCAAGACAAACCTGCCCGCTTAGGCCTTTGTCTTGGCCCTCTTCGTTTCTCACTCTCCCTCCTCCACTTCCTAATCTTCCCACCTTCTGACCTCATGGGGGCCCTTGTCCTTGGGAAAGGAAATTACCTATGTGTTCATTAATTTAACATTTTTTATCATCTACTATATGCCAAGCAACTTTTCTAAGAATTTCAAGCATCAACAAACAAAACAGACAATAATCTGAGCCCTGATGGGGGGTAATGTTCTAGAAAGTGACAGACAATAAACAACAGATATCATAAATGAGAAAATTATAAGGTAAACTGCAAGTTGATAAATTCTATGGAAAGAAAAGAGGGAATAGAACAGTGTAAAGGGATTAAGGGCACTGAGAATAAGGCGGAAGCAGCTACGCTGCTAAGTGGTGTTGTCAGGGGGTTGCGGGCTCATTGAGAAAGTGGCATTTGAATAAATCTTGAAGGAGTGAAGGAGATAGCCACAATGATACACGGGGAAAGGGATGCCACCTACCATCCAAGATTTTTACATTTATATGTGACATCCATCTCTCCTATGTTAAAGTTTCTGCTTGCAATCTCCATGTGAAGATTGAACTCTGGGACTCTCTGACTGTGGGAGGTCGAGGACAAGAGAAAAAATCAAAAAGCAGGAAAGGAGAGTCTGGCATGTTAGAAAAACTGCTAGGAGGGTGTGGTGCCTTAGAAGCCAAGTGAAGAAGATGTTTCAGACAGATGAGTGTGATCAACTGTATCAACTGCTCCTGACAGGTTAAAATGAGAATCCATCCTGGGCATTAGCACCATGAAGGCATTAATGACCTTGACAAGAGGTCTGGCAAAGTCAAATTAGAGTGGGTTGAAAAAGGAATAAGAAAAAGGGAATTTAAAATGCTTGCTACAAAGGGGCAGTAGCTAAAATAAGAAATGAAGTCAAGTCGGGGTGGTTATTTTTAAAGATGTGGGCATTAACAGAAAGTGTGATTGCTGCTAGGAATCAGGAGACAGTAAAAACTTGATCACAGAATTAGCAACGATGTCCTTTGGTAGATAGTTGATGGGATCTTGTAAAAAAGTGGAGAAATTACTTTTAGTTTTGGGCACAGAAGTGTATCTGTGGAAGAGGTGGGGAGGCAGCCTATGACAGTACAGATACTCTTCATGGTTAGATGGGTCGTGGGAGTCTGAGAAAGTTCTCTTTTGATTATTTCAATTTTCCTCAGACAGCTTTGCTTTATTCCTGGACCATGACACAAATCTCCCAACCTGAATGCTGTTAGCATCACAAGAAAACACCTCACTCAGCCAGCTCATCTGCAAACTTAAGACCTCCCTGAAAACCCTGTGCGGCAACATCCTTGCCCAGTCCACCCCAGCCACCACAAGAGGGACCCAGAACACACACACAGCCGAGAACAGAGGAGACACAGCAGGAGAATCTCTAGCTGTATTTTAGTATTTGCGGCACTGCTATTTTCTGCAATTATAACAAAACAGATTAACTGTGGAAAGCCACAACTGTGAAGTTAAAAAATACATTGCTCAAACTCGCCTTTCTTTCTATGAGAATTTGGGTAAGTTATTCAGTACTCTTTTTTCATCTGTAGATAGTAGGAGTCTACACTTCCCTCTGTCCGTTCTGGCTTCCAAAATGTGGAGATTTGAGCTCCTCTTCTAGTCCATTAGTTGTCCAAAGATATGCAGGGCCTGGGTATTGCAAGGATGCATGCTCATAGGGGAAACTCATGAGGTCTCAAAGCATCGGCAAAGAGCAGATCTTCTCCGATAGTGAAGCAGCCAGACACGGAGTCACTCAGGGCTCCTGCATCCAGCCCCCATATTGGATGTTTTCACCATAGCCCATTTCCTAGGCCTTGGCTCCAGCTACTTCCTAGCCCAAGAGCAATTCTTGAATGGTTTCAGGAGGGGCACACCCATTTGATATCTGAACCAAAGCCCCTTCATTTTTCTCTTCCTCATCTCCCTTAGTTTTCCCTGGTTTAATCTAAGCACAAGAGTGGTACATTCCTCCACCACCACCCACAAACTTGCCATATGGTCCCTACTGTGCTGCCAGGGCAGAGAAGCAGAGCAGTGACAACTAAGCAAATCACAAAGTTAGAGATTCCACTCTCCTCACCAAGACCTGCCCTGATGCTTCTCCTTGTCCATCTTGATTGAGACTTGTGAATTATTCACTTTCTTCTGAAAGTTTTTTTAACTTAATTGATTTACTTTAATTGGAGGCTAATTACTTTACAATATTGTGGTGGTTTTTGCCATAAATTGATGTGAATCAGCCACTGGTGTACATGTGTCCCCAATCCTGAACCCCCTCCCACCTCCCTCCCATCCCATCCCTCCAGGTTGTTCCAGTGCACTGGCTTTGAGTGCCCTGCTTCATGCATCAAACTTGGACTGGTGATCTGTTTCACATATGGTAATAGACACGTTTCAATGCTATTCTACTGTGAATTATAATGGAACATTTTGAATCTGCTTAAAGCTAAATCATCTAATTACTCCTCATCAATAATTAAAATGCAAGAATGTTAATCACAGGTCCTGGTTTTCTCTCTGCTCAACCCACATCAAAATGGTATTCAGCTATTCTTTACACATACAGAGTGGAGAAGCAAAGTCACTGATCACTAAAGTAGTATAATTAAAAGGAGATCTAAAGGCTTCTCAAAAAATACCTCCTCTGTTTTTCTGAACATTGTTTTGTTAATGAGAGCTATACGGGTTAAGGCTTTATAGCTCCAGAAAAGTGTTAGTTGCTCAGTTATGTCTGACCCTTTGCAACTCCATGGACTCTTCTGTCCATGGGGACTCTTCAGGCAAGAATACTGGAGTGGATTGCCCTCCTGTATTGCAGGAAGACTCTTTATCATCTGAGCCACCAGGGAAGCCCATATCTCAAGAAGGTCTGTATCAACAGGAAAATGCACAAGCCAGGAATCAGTTCAGTTCAGTTCAGTTCAGTCGCTCAGTCGTGTCCGACTCTCCGTGACCCCATGAATCACAGCACGCCAGGCCTCCGTTTCCATCACCAACTCCCGGAGTACACTCAAACTCATGTCCACAGAGTCGGTGATGCCATCCAGAGAAGAGTGAAAAGGTTGGCTTGAAGCTCAACATTCAGAAAACAAAGATCATGGCATCTGGTCCCATCACTTCATGGGAAATAGATGGGGAAACAGTGGAAACAGTGTCAGACTTTATTTTTGGGGGCTCCAAAATCACTGCAGATGCTGATTGTAGCCATGAAATTAAAAGACACTTGCTCCTTGGAAGGAAAGTTATGACCAACCTTGATAGTATATTAAAAAGCAGAGACATTACTTTGCCAACCAAGGTCCGTCTAGTCAAGGCAATGGTTTTTCCCGTGGTCATGTATGGATGTGAGAGTTGGACTGTGAAGAAAGCTGATCACCGAAGAATCGATGCTTTTGAACTGTGGTGTTGGAGAAGACTCTTGAGAGTCCCTTATACTGCAAGGAGATCCAACCAGTCCATTCTAAAGGAGATCAATCCTGGATGTTCATTGGAGGGACTGATGCTAAAGCCAGGAATAAGGCCCATTTAATTAATCAATCAAATCAAAACTTTCAAAGGGTTGGAAAAGAAAGATCAGAAACATGAAATGAAATATGGGTTGTGCTGGGCTCCTGGTAAAGGGTATATCTCGAGGACCTGGAAACGAGGCTCCCAAACTTAACTCCATAATTCCAGTTCACTGTGCAATGAGAGAGGATGCTTCACTGCTGATGATAAGAGAGCTTTAGCACAGAAAATAGAATCTCAAACAAACTTCTCTGGTGTAAACTACAGAATCCCCAAAGAACTAGCCTTAATTACTTGCTAAGTGCCTGAAAGAAAACTATGTACTAAACTCTCCATATATATCTAAGAAAGGCCCTAAACTTTTATTTACAGTAAACACCAAGTGACAGAATGATCGGCTGAGAAATGAAAGGAGATTATTATTTATTATTCTGGATGAAATCACTCCAGTTAGTGCTGCTTTCAGAAGAAGGCAGATTCAATCTTCTCAGCAGCTTGCTTCATACTTTTTCTCCCTGGGCAATCTCATCCATCCCTGTGACTTCGCTCAAGCACTCTGTCTGTAATTCCTGCAGCCACCAGCAGGTTGGTGGTGGACCATTGGGTGAGATTTTCTGCCATGATGTCCCAGGACCCTAACATACTGAAGTGTGAAGCCAGAGGAAAAGAAATAGACGGCGGTCTGACCTATTCTTAAGAAATGTAGCATAACACCAACCTATTTGATCCATCCAGCAAAATTTGAAAACCAAAGGATACATTGCCTGTGAACTCTGGAGGGTTCAGAGAAGGGCATGTTCAAAAAGCTCAACCCTTCAGTTATGGCTGTGAACATCTGCCAGTTAGTTTGCCCTGAAACATGAAAACTGAGAAGGAAGATTAGTGTGTCATAATCAAATGAAGAATATTTTTACCTAAAAATACAACCAATACACAAACAAAGAATATAGTAAACTCATTTCTAAATGGTAGGCACAGCAAAGACATAGCAATTAAAGTTTAAAATTATAAATTTCCAATATAAGTCAAGAACTTTTTTTTTGCAAGTAAGTGCCATTGTTATTTCTAGTTTTCATTCTTACACTGAAGAAAACCTCAAACTTCCATATTTTACAAACTTCAAACATTCATTATGAATGTTTATAAATTCCTGGCCTTATAACTGTGTACTATTTTTTTTTCTCCAAAACTTAACTGCTTCAGAATAATAGCACAGGCATTTAACCACTTATTTGCAGTTAATTGGGCTTCCCAAGTGGCACTAATGGTAAAGAACCCACCTGCCAATGCAGGAGATTGAGACACAGGTTCAGCCCCTGGGTTGGAAAGATTCCCTGGAGGAGGGCATGTAAACCTACGCTGGAGTATGCACTAATTTGCCTCCTTACACTCCTGTTTGCCTCTGCAAGCAACTCACAAGGCTCCTTACCAGCCAGCCATGGCAGCGTTTTCTACTTAGATGTCTGACATTCCTCCCAACCTCCCTTTTCCCTAAGTTCCTCTTTCAGTTCTAGCCACTATCCCTAGCTAATATTGTCCAAATTGCATACTTATACAAGGATGATGCCCAGATATGTAAATCACACCAGGATTCCTACTGCCCAGACCCTCACCGCCAACTGCCTATGAACTACTCCCACTAGATAAGCCCATCCCAAGTTCAATAAGCTCTGGTAGGAATTTATCCTATTCATCTCGAAAGGTGTTCTTGTGTGATACCTGTTTCCAAGACACTCTCTCAAAATCTTGTTATCATCTTTAAATCATCTTCTCGTTGTCCATGGTAAATATATTTTCATGCCCATTAATTTTTTTCCTTCTCAATCACTCTTCATAATCCTCCAACTTTTCATTTACATGAACCCTGCCCATATTCAGACTCTTGCTTCTCAACTATAATCATAGTCTAACTGATTCCCTGCCCCCTGTACATGTCCCTTTCTGAATGACCTTTCCCTCCGATCTCAAAATTAATTCCCTTTCTCATTCTTACTAAACTTCCCACGCATAAAATCAAAATCTACCCTTTGTCATCTAGCATACCTTGGCTGCAGTCTTTTATTCTAGGTTATTCTCCTACCACAATCCCACATCCTTGTCATTTGCTGAAATAATAACTACATCTGTATTAGCCAGAAAGGACAAAATTATGCTACACTAACAATCCCAAAACCTCACTAGCTTCCAACAAGGGTTTAGGTCTTGCTTATGATTCCAGTCTTTGGAGTAGACTGCATCTTACTCCATGCTGTCTTTATTTAAGTAAGTGTTAGTTACTCAGTTAAGTCCAACTCTTTGTGATCCCATGGACTGTAGCCTGCCAGGATCCTCTGTCCATGGAATTCTCCAGGCAAGAATATTGGAGTGGGTTGCCATTCCATTCTCCAGGGGATCTTCCCAACTCAGGGATCAAACCCAGGTCTCCTGCATTGCAGGCAAATTCTTTACCATCTGGGCTTCCCTCATAGCTCAATAGGTAAAGAATCCGCCTGCAGGGCAGGAGGACCCCAGTTCAATTCCTGGGTCAGGAAGATCCTCTGGAGAAGGGATAGTCTACCCACTCCAGTATTCTTGAGCTTCCCTTATAGCTCATCTGGTAAAGATTCCACCTGCGAAGTAAGAAGGGAAAGGCTACCCACTCCAGTATTCTGGCCTGGAGAATTCCAGAGAATTTCAAGGATTGTATAATTTATGGAGTTACGTAGAGTCAGATGGGACTTTTACTTTCACTTTTCTTTACCATCTGAGCCACCAGGGAAGCCCTGTCTTTATTTAAGTTTCCAGATAAAGGAGCCCTGTCTGGAACTTGACAGTCTTAGGACAGAGGGGAAAGAGGGATGGCTCTTTAAGTTTCTTCCCATATTTCATTGGCCAAGGCAAGTCAAACGGCTGTGCCTGGTATTAATGGGACAAGAGTTATAATTCTCCCACATGGAAGGTCCCAACAGAGAGTGTCAGCAAATATTTTGGACAAATAATACAATCTACCACACCATCATTAAAGTACAACATAAATCCCACCATGTTTTCAGTGTTTTTCTTCTTCTAGACCACAGTATCTCAACAGCACCACTATCAACAATTTGGACCAGATAATTCTTAGTTGTGGGGATTTGTCTGATCATTGTAGAATGTTTAGCAGCATGCCTAGCCTCAACCTACTCCAAAAGTGAAAGTGTTAGCCGTTCATTCATGTCCAACTCTTTGGGACCCCATGGACTGCAGCCCGCCAGGCTCCTGTCCATGGCTTTCGCCAGGCAAGAATACGGGAGTAGGTAGTGATTCCCTTCTCCAGGGCACCTTCCTGCATTGCATGCAGAATCTTCACTGTTTGAGCCGCCAGGGAAGGGAAAGCCCCAACCTACTCCAAACCTAGCTCCAAAAATGTTCACCCACTGTGCCAATCAAAAATGGCTCCAGACCTTCAGAAATGTTCCATGGAGGGGTGAAATCACCAGCAGTCAGTAACTACTAGTCTAGTCTACGAGTCCCTAAGGAATAGAAAGTGTATCTTAGCTGTGACTTAGCATCCTCGTGGCACTAACTCCTATGTTGCTGCTGCTGCTGCTGCTAAGTCACTTCAGTCGTGTCCGACTCTGTGCGACCCCATAGACGGCAGCCCACCAGGCTCCCCCGTCCCTGGGATTCTCTAGGCAAGAACACTGGAGTGGGTTGCCATTTCCTTCTCTAATGCATGAAAGGGAAAAGTGAAAGTGAAGTTGCTCAGTCGTGTCCAACCCCTAGTGACCCCATGGACTGCAGCCTACCAGGCTCTTCCATCCATGGGATTTTCCAGGCAAGAGTACTGGAGTGGGGTGCCATTGCCTTCTCCACTAACTCCTATGGTACATGTTTAATCATTGTCATCAAAATAGAATTACAATTTCAGGACAAGATTTTCTTTATTAAAAAATCAAAAGCAATATTTGTCTCTCAGGTTTCTTTAGGGGAAAAACATAAATTTTAGAGACAGGAATGCCAAAGCCTCTGGCTTCAACACTCCATAAGATTCTGGGAATGCTGCTTAACCTCAGTTTCTTCATCTTCAAAATGGGCACAGCAGCATTCCTCTTGCAGTTGTGTGATGATGAGTGGATGCAAATTGCTTGGTGTTTGGTGTCTGCTCAGTAAGTGGCAGCTATCATCACCATTATCATCAGCACAGCATCCCTTCCTCCTTAACACCCTTGAATATGAGATGTTTAAAAACCTATTTGCCCTCTTGCATAGAAATGCCAAATGTTATTCACAGAAAGAGAACAGCATGGTCCCACAAAATACCGCCTATGTTTGTTTCTCCATAAATAAGACTTGTTGTCAAGAAACTTGAGCTCAGTGCTCATGGCTCTGCCACGAAACACATAAGCTTGGATATGAGCAACAGGTTTTTTTGCAGCACTTTCCTGGATGTCAGCAGAATCTCACAAATCAGGCAAGAAAAGTCCAAAACATATGCCCTCAGCAACCTGCCAAAAACCAATAAAAGGAACTGTGAGTAGAGCCAAAATCAAGGAGGCAGGCAGCAGTGTGGGGCTGCAAACTCCAATACATTCATATGGAAATGCATTTTCTTCCAGTAAAAACCATTCCAACCCATGAAAAGAACCTTCATGCAGCTACCTATCATATAGGCAGGAGCTTCAAAATGACAAATGTCCTGGATTTAAAAAAAAAAAAAAATACAACCATTTGGAACAAGATATGTTGACAACTAGTGGTTTTGTGGATATTAAGTATAACTCAGCATGGAAAAACTGACCTGTTATAATGAAGTAACATATTGTGATGTTATCAAGACAGGCATTTTTATATCAAGTGAAAAATATCTCTTGTTTTCTGGTTAAGAAATGAACGCATGGCATAGCAATCAACACAAGTTTAAAATACAGAAAAAAATAGCAGAGGTCTCAGTTTATAAAAGATAGGCTGTTTGTTCTTTTTTCAGAAGACTATGATCCCCTGGCTGGCCAAACAAAATGTAAAGGGTTTGCGGCTTTGTGTGTTAGTTGTTTTTTTTTTTTTTTTTTTTTTTTTTAACAATTGTGAGACTTTCAAGCTGGTAGGATTTCAGCTCAAGGCCCTGAAGACTTAAACGCTTGAGTTCCCAGCATTAGGAGCAAACGCTGCAGCAGCATCAACAGGGAAAGCTCCTGTTCCATCAGAGCTGGGATTTCAATCCAGAGGCTGTTGTGATTTAGCCCGTTTCTTCAGTGAAGCTGGGGTCAGCTGGCTTCAAAGATTAAGCTTGTTTGACCCTGCACATCAACACTCAGAACCACGCTGCCTCGGCCACGGGGTCGCAGCGTCCCGGTCCCTGCTGGCTGTAAGCGGATCCTAACCGCCCGCCCAGCCTAGCACCGCATCTCCTCCTCCGCCCCGGGGTACCAGACTGCCCTCTGGCCCAAGGCTGCTCTCTCCTCTCGAGCAGAGTGAGCAGAGCTGTAGTAACCAAAGGACTTTTCGGCAACAACGGGGTTCCACTCAAAAATGTGTTTCCTTCACTTGCAACACTCAACCTTGCTGATTTAATGAGCCCCAAAGGGCAGCCTCTGTATAGCTTACTGAATTCTAATTAGATAATTAAACCAGATAGCAAAAATCTTTACTTTTGTAGGGATGAAACGTAGGCTGATGTTTTATTGTGTGCAACTAACATTCCACAAGCAAAGCATTCCCAAACGTTTTTCAAAATAAATATTCAGTTCCAAACTCGGAAATTAATACTTGCTTTCCTCAAGGTTCTGGGACTGTCATATATTATTTTTAAAGGATTGAGAAAGAATAAATACAGAGATTTTCATACATGCATGCATTTAGTCGGTAAATATTTATTTATTCAACACCACTCTGTGCCAGCCACTGTTCTGAGCTCCCAATAGCGATAAACTTCTAAGGTCTCCTTAAAGTGGTGATTTAAATATAACCACAACAAACATTTATGTCGTAATTTAGGCTAAAAATAGAAACATTTCAGCCTTTATTTTTCATGTTCATTTACCTCGACCTCACTATTCCAACATGAGTAACCAGCCACTCACATGCATTGCCTTGTGTACTTTTCTTTTTATATACTTTATGACTCTTCCAACTGTGGACGATTTGCAAAGTAAATGAAAATTATTTCTCAGGAAGTAGTTTTGACATAAAAGCAAAAGTGAAGGCCTAACAATATGGCTCTTTCTTCAGTGCTAATGCACTTGCATAAGGAAAGTGGTTTTAACTGAAAGTAAAAATTACTGACAAGAACTCATTGCAATTCTATTCTGGAAGACTTTGAAGGAGAAAGAGACAACTTTCAGTTGTCAAAAACTTGGGAGGGAGTGGAACATTGAGACAAAAACACTTAAGGAAAACATTTTTAAAGAGGGAAAACCTGGTTTATTCTTTTTTCTCCTTTCTTCCATCCACCCTAAAAAAATACAGAACTTTATTATTCAGTTTTCCATTGCTTTTGTACAAATGTTTAAAAGATTGCTCAAATTACCCTATATGTTTTTAATTTTCCCTTATTTTCTTTCTTAGTTTGCAAATCCATGTTGTTTGTTCTTTTTGGGAAGAGGACTAACAACATTTTTGCTGAGAAAGTAAGTCAGAATTAGATATTACCTTTTTTTCTTCTTTCTTCATTCCTAATTGATTTCTTCAGGAAATTAGTGGACCCTATTGATATTCTCAAAGCAAAATTTTGACCAGTCAGTGCTTACCAAAAGTATCACAGAATAACACTAGGCTGTTCCACACGATGGTAGACATCAGATGGAAACGCAAAACATTCAAGCATCTGAAAATTTTCCAAATAATTGTTTCACATGAACAAATTCTATGAACTATTAGATATGAACTTTTCACTTTTAACCTGAAGGTGTGTTTTTATAACAGTTGTAGGGCTAGAAATAAAATTTTGATGATCCTACAATGACTTCTTGAGTTTAGCTTTCTCCAAAAGGAAGACATAAATTAATTACAGTTGACTGAGACAATGACATCATAACACGGACTATTTTGATGCTTTCCACTGTGGCAGGCTCAAAAGAGAAGTGGGATCCAAGAACAAATGTGATCAAGTCCCCTTTCTGGGCCATTCTACTACGTTTCCTCTTCTCTAAATATCATCAGCCATTTTAGACTGACTGACACACACAGTCCTCAGAGATGTGTTTAAGCCAGTTGTCAAGAACGGTACATTATCTTATTTTATTTAGGGGCGATTTCCACTATAGAATTTACCAAACTATCTTTTGAACTGTATATTGGCCTAAATGGGGCAACTTTTGCTTTAAAATATAAACAGTAACTCTCCTGTCAAGGCTTAATTTGATTGACATCAAAACTCACTCTAATGATGATGAGAATCCACACTGAGAAGCTCTCCACGGAAGACCCTGTATCCAACTCTCAGAATCTAAGTGTCAAAGAGAACACAACACAGGCCTGAGACAGGCCAGGACTGAAACCTGAGCCCTGAGGCACAGATCTGCAGGCTGAGCAGAGTCAATGTAAGTGATATAGGAAGCCAGGTGCAGTCCGGGAGAAAGGGGCTGATAGAAACAAAACTCAGGAAAGCAGATTGCAAAGTAGGGTTAAAATTCAGGCCTAGAAGGGAAATGCAATGAGAATGAGAAACCCAAGCAAAGGCAAATGAGGCAGACATTGTGAACACTGGATAATGAGGCTGCAACAGGAGGCAAACATCCCATAGGCGGCAGGAGCTGCATTCACACCGAACACCAGAAGTGTCCGTTTCAAATTATTTCCAGACCCCCCTCACTGATGAGAACACAGCCCCTGGGGTCCTGCCAGCCCAACTCATCAATGGTTCAAAGAGCAGGCAGGAGTCTAACTGCAGCAGCAAACTCTCAGTGCAGCCCCACAGCCTCCTATCTAAAACCTTTGGGCTATATGTGTTTTGCCGTTTAGAATTTTTCAGGTATTAGAAAGCATGAAGCAACTCGTATGGATCGCCAAAGGAATTATGCTGAGTGAACAAAGCCAATCACCAAAGACCACATAATATACAACTCTATTTGTCTAGCATTTTAGAAATGATGAACTTGTAGAGGTGGAAAACATACAAGTGGTTGCCAGGGGCTAGGGAGAGGGCTGGTGAGGGAGGTATCTGTGTCTGTAATAGGGTAGCGCAAGAGATCCTTAGGATGAGATGTGTTGCATCTGACTGTGGTTGTAGCCACACAAATCTACACATAATAGAATCTCAAGGAACTAAAGGGAGTGTATGTAAAACTGATGAAATCCATATAAAGCCCATATGTGCTAGTCGCTCAGTCGTGTCTGGTTCTTTGCAGTTGCAAGGACTGTAGCTTGCCAAACTCCTCTGTCCATGGAATTTTCCAAGCAAGAGTACCGAAGTGAGGTGCCATTTCCTGCTCCAGGGAATCTTCCCCACTTAGGGGTCGAACTCGTGTCTCTTGCATCTCCTGCATTGGCAGGCGGATTCTTTACAACCAAAGCCACCTGGGAAGCCCAATAAAGTCCATGGGTTTTATCAAAGTCAGTCTTCCGGTTGTGATGTTGTACTACAGTTACAAATGTGACCATTGGGGGAAATTAGGTGAAGAGTATACTACATGTATTCTTTCTTAGAACTGCAAACAGATATACAAGTCTCAAAACTTTAAAAAATTAAAGAAACATTAAGAAAGCAATAAAGTACATATTCAGAATATTAGGTAACACTCCAAACAATGTCAAGCACATGAATATTTCTGCAGAAAAGCGTGTGACTATTCACACCAAGTGAAATGCAGGTTATAAATAGACTTCAGTCAGCTGGGGTCAGGTTTTATGACCACATGAGTTTGGTCAGGTATTGCTGCCAAATCAGCCATGAAACACTTTGGTTTTTCAGAGCTTTTTGGATTTGGAGCTACAGATAAAGAATTATAACTGCAAGTCCCACTCTGGTCTCATGAAGAAAGGCAATGATGGATACCACTGACTGGTCTGTTTTTTATGCCCTATTTCCCTTCCTCATTTCATATTCTCTGCTCTGTGCAGAGAAGAATTGGGAGGGTGGGATTGAAAATTTTAATATAATACTTCAATCACAGAAGGTTTGAGAAAAAGCTATTTTGTTGTATCCTTTTGAGAAGGCAGTCAGCAATTCCCAGAATTAAATATGAGGGATGGAGCTATGTGGGAAAGGCAAGATCAGCATGGAAAAGGACATTCCTGAACCTGTCCTAGGGTGTCTCCTTAGCACCACTTTGTCATCTGTTTGGTAATGAATTTTCAAGACTTTAGAAGTGCCTAAATTCAAAAATAACATATATATAATCAATACACATACGTGTAGAATTAGCTGTTGCTGCTGCTGCATCGTCACTTCAGTTGTGTCTAACTCTTTGTGACCCCATGGACTGCAGCCCACCACGTTCTTCTGTCCATGGAATTCTCCAGGCAAGAATACTGGAGTGGGTGGCCATGCCCTCCTCTAGGGGATCTTACCAACCCAGGGATCAAACTCATGTCTCCTGCATTGCAGGCAGATTCTTTACTGCTGAGCCACCAGGGAAGCCTGTAGAATTAACTAATTGACATTATTTACCACTTTGTATTATACATTTCTCTGCTTTTTCACTAGGTTCCTTCACTCTGTTCACTCACTAGGGTGGAAAAGAGAGATTTGACCCTATCTGAAATGTTTGACCACATGTAGATGCTTCATAGGTATGCAGCTTTCCAGCATTAAATAATGACAGGCATTCAAATTTTGCAGTGGATCACATTCCAATTAAATTGGAATTCAAACAGTATGGTAGAAACCTAATTCATCCATCTTTACCCAAGTCTTCAGATGTTACTCTGCTCTGTGCTATCCTCCACACTGTGGTCAATTTATTCTGCGAAAATACAAAGTTAACTACAGTGCTGTCTTTTGGGGCCCTTGCTGCTTACAGAATAGTGTCTGAGCTCCCTAGGGTGAAAACAGAAACCCTTGATGACCTGACGGTGGTGGGTCACAGTCGAGAGTCACATCTCCCTATCCTGCTAGTTCCCGATCATGCCTCTGCCACATTAAGGACTTCCCGTTTCCTGAATAAGTCAGCACTTCCTCACCCTCTTGCTTTTGCACGTGTCCCTCTCTCTTTGAAAGAAAATATTTTTTAATTGAAGTATAGTTAATTAACAATGTTGTGCTAGTTTCAAGTGTACAGCAAAGTGATTCAGTTATATATACATATATATATATTGTTTTTCAGATTCTTTTCCATTATAGATTATTAAAGATATTGAGTCTAGTTCCTTGTACTATACAATAGGTCCTTGTTGGTTATCTGAATTTATATATATATATATATATATATATATATATATATGTATGTATGTATCGGAGAAGGCAATGGCAAGCCACTCCAGTACTCTTGCCTAGAAAATCCCATGGATGGAGGAGCCTGGTGGGCTGCCATCTATGGGGTCACACAGAGTCGGACACAACTGAAGTGACTTAGCAGCAGCATATGTATGTATATATATATATACACATATAGTGTGTGTGTGTGTGTGTGTCTATGTTAATACCAAACTCCTAATTTATCCATTCCCCTACTCTTCCTCTTTGGTAACCATTCTGTGGACATGAGTTTGAGTGAGCTCCGGGAGTTGGTGATGGACAGGGAGGCCTGGCATGCTGTGATTCATGGGGTCGCGGAGAGTCGGACACGACTGAGGGACTGAACTGAAGTCTGTTTCTGTTTTGTAAACAAGTTCACTTGTACCATTTTTTTTAGATTCCACAAATAAGTAATATCATATATTTGTCTTTCTCTGGATATTCTTCTCTTGAACACCATTCTTCCCATTTATCTGGCCAGCTCTGTCTAGAAAGGTGCCATTTTCGCCCGGAAGCCTGTGAAATATCCCGTCCTCTCCATCCAACCTTGTCTGCATGAAGAGCCCAGACTCACCTCTGTATCAAAGCACTCTTCATGCTCCATGGGTCGTTATGCACCTCAGTGTGGGGAACTGAATATTTTTTCTTTCCCAGAACTTAGCCTAGTGCCTGAGACTGAGTAACTCTTCACTCACTCAAGTAAGCCATCAACAAACAGCAATTTTTAATATTTTTGTTTATCCATTTACTAATGGATAAACATTAGCCTGCCAGGCTCCTCTGTTCATGGGATTCCCCAGGCAAGAATACTGGAATTGCCATTTCCTTCTCCAGGGGATCTTCCTGACTCAGGAATCAAACCTGCTTTTCCTGCACTGGAAAGCAGATTCTTTACCACTAAGCCACCAGGGAAGCCCCTTAGTAAATGTACACATCACAAAAAAACACCAAATAAAACTCCTTATAGCTTGTTTAGCTTTATGACTAGCAAGCTACTTAAGTTTTCTGTAACTCAGTTTCTTCAGCTATACAACAGGAATAACATGGTTTTCATCCATCAGTTAAATTAAATTTGTTAGTACATATGAAACAATGATAACTCAGTTGATCATGTAGGAAGCACTCAGCAAATATTAAAGTTACGAAGTGCAGGAGTACATTGTGGAAAACTTTAAATATACTTTGTATTCTCTAAGGCAGGGTGAGTGTGAAATGTTCTTGAACTGTAATACATTAAAGAAGCACTATTATTATAACTACGATATATGAATGTCAGCATCAAATTTCTTACAAATTATTAGATGTCAAAGTACATTGTGTTTTACTGTCAAGTATTATTATTTTCTTGTTTTACAAAACCTATAACCTCATATTGGCCCTCAGGTAAGAAGAATATTCAATTAATCATTGAGAGGCTGGCTCTCTGGTAATTGTATGGCTGCTTGGCTTCCCCAGTGGCTCAGTGGTAAAGAATCTGCCTGCCAATGCAGGAGCTGCAGGAGACTCAGGTTCAATCCCTGAGTTGGGAGGATCCCTTGGAGGAGAAAATGGCAACCCACTCCAGTATTCTTGTATGAAAAATCCCATGGACAGAGGAACCTGGTGGGCTGCATGCAGTCCATGGGGTCACAAAGAGTTGGACACAAATGAGCACGCACACACCAAACCCTTTTTAATATTTTATGCCTTGTAGTTGAACAAAGTTTGTGTCATTATTCATTCATTCACACATCATATATTTTGATCAAACAGCTAAGTGTCAGGCAATGTTCTAGACACCGAGGAATCACTGGTGGGCTCCTG
Source organism: Moschus berezovskii (assembly GCF_049115385.1). Taxonomy (NCBI): domain Eukaryota; kingdom Metazoa; phylum Chordata; class Mammalia; order Artiodactyla; family Moschidae; genus Moschus; species Moschus berezovskii. The sequence goes on from NC_142464.1 coordinate 31,722,765, forward strand.
TCCTCACATCACCTGTCCTCATGGAACTTACAGTCTGAGAGTTGCATGAATGTAAGAGTCCTTCCTGGGTAAAGAGTGAGGTCTCACCTGGATAAGCATATCAGAAAAGAATCAGGGAGAAATTAGAGCTGAAGAATCCATACTTTGCTAAGAATTGCATTCAGCTGCAAACCATGGAAACCAGACTACAGTAGCTTAGACATATTAGGGTTTTGTTCTTTCACATAAAATGATGCCCAAAAGTAGGCAATCCAGAACTCAAAGGGTAGTTCCACTAGGTTCAACAGGGACCCAGGTTCCATCTTTCTGCTTTGCCATCATGACTTCCAGCCTCAAAGTCACAAGATGATTCCTGAAATTCCAGCCATCACATCCACTTTCTAGCAAGAAGGCCTGAAAGGGCAAAATGTGTAAAAATCCCCACCCAATAGCCACTTACTGGCCACCCCTGATAAGAAAGAAAGGGAAATGGGTGTTGGATAAACAGCTAAGGTACCACAGCTCAAGAACTGAGGGTCAGATTATTCACTGCCCCTCACTAGGTATCATGATTATGTCAGTACAATTAGATTGGGATTAAAGCATGTATCTCAAAAGAGAAAGCATAAAAAAAAAAAGAGGAATGATGGTTTGGGGTGACTCAAGTCATGAAAATTTGGGGGTTTTAGAAGAAAAGGTGTTTGATTTCTGTCCAACAGCAAAGTAAAATTCATTAGTAGACCTGGTTCTAGGTGAGGAAGTCAAAATGATGATGGAAAACCATGTGGCAGAAGGATAAGCTTTGAGATGAGGGAGACTAATCAAGATGCTTACAAGACTGCATCTGCCCTTCTTGTGTAGAGAAAAGCTAGCAAGGTTGCTGACTGTACTCCCACGCTCCTGGCAGCCCTGCTAATTACATGGCACAGCACTCAGTAAGTATGTGTTGAATGAATTAGTCATGGCACACTTACCCTCTGATGCCAGTCATGCCCTCAGAATGCCTCTCACCTGTCTGTCAGACCAAATGCCTGTCTCCAGGCAGCCATGACCAGTGGATCAGAGATGTGATCAGAAACAAACCTGCCATCCTCACACTGAAGTGAACCCCGGCTCAGTAGCCTGGCTGTTCCTTCTGAACTTCAGTATGTGTTTATCTCAGTTCTTGCTTTTTCCTTAGAAAATACTTTTTAGGGGGAAAATATCAACAAGGCTAACAATAAATAAAAGAAGAGAATTTTCCCTCTTGGCATAAAGAGGGAATGTGGATAGTTAATACCTCGGAACTAAGTATGGTACAGGAAACAGGTTTCCTTCTGTGAGAAAATCCCAAATTTAATTAAAACTTGAGGAACTATGAAAACATCTGCCTTCCCCATATGTGCTTTCCTCCTGTAGAGTCTGTGTGTATGCACGTGTGTGTGTGTGTGCATGTGTAGTTTGAGATCAAATTTTCTTGACAATCAGAAAGCTCCATTTGCCACTTGTTCTAGATAAATGACAGTCTACTGAAGATGAAGACTGAAGACTCTGAGAAGAGAAAAAGAACCAAGTCACCCACAACATCAGCAATACAGGGAGAATATTCGTTCAGTTAACATTTACTAAGTGCCTCATATAAGTGCAATACGAGTGTGCAGTTGCTGTGATAAGCAATGCTGTCATGGCCTTTGCTCAACAGCAAAATAGGAAAGAGGCCATTAATCAAATTACCATATTCATGATTATATAATTATAAACTGAATTAAGTACCCTGAAGGTGCCATGAGATCCTGGAATAACAACAGTAATAAAACCAATTTTATGTGACTAGAGCATTCATTTGGAGGTACAAATGAAAGGTGTCTGGGGAAGGGAGGAAGAAATGTGAGATATCTAATGTGGGAGCAGCATGTTCAAGGGCCCTGAGGCAGGAAGCAGTGTAGCAGCTCCCACAAACTAGAATGCCTGTGTGGCTGGAGTGAGGACAGAGGGCACTAGCAGGGGCTTGAAGGCCATGGAAAGAATTAACTTTCCATCTCAACTGCCATGTGTATGTGCTAAGTCACTTCAGTTGTGTCCAACTCTGTGTGGACCCTCTTAACTGTAGCCTGCCAGGCTCTTCTGTCCATAGGATTCTCCAGGCAAGCATACTGGAATGAGTTGCCATGCCCTTCTCCTTAAATGCCAGAGGAATCCTTTAAATCATCTTTAAGAAGTGGAGTAATTATGTTCATGCTTCCCAGGTGGCTCAGTGGTAAAGAATCTGCCTGCCAGTTTAAAAAGATGGGACTTCCCTGTTTGTCCAGTGGTTAGCACTCTGTGCTTCCAAATCAGGGGGCATGAATCCAATCCCTAGTCATGGAACTAAGATCCCACATGCCTGTGGTACAGCCAAAAATATATAGGGCTTCTCTTGTATCAGTAAAGAATCTGCCCACAATGCCAGAGACCCAGGTTCGATCCCTGGGTTGGGAAGATCCTCTGGAGAAGGAAATGGTAACCCACTCCAGTATTCTTTCCTGGAGAATCCCACGGACAGAGGACCCTGGCAGGCTACAGTACATGGGGTCGCAAGAGTTGGACACGACTTAATGTCTAAACCACAAGGAGATTCCAGTTCAGTACCTGGGTCAGGAAGATCCCCTGGAGATGAAAATGACAACCCACTCCAGCATTCTTGCCTGGGGAAATTCCATGGACAGAAGAGCCCAGTGGGCTCCATTCCATAGGATTGCAAAGAGTTGTACACAACTGAGCACACACACACACAGTTATGTTTGTGCTGCATAGATACATGTGTGGCTTGATGCTAAGAGGACACTAGAGCATTAATGTGGCAAACTGGGGTTTCTGTTGTTTGCCTGATTAAGTCATGCCTGACTCTTTGTGACACCTTGGACTATAGCATACCAGGCTCTTCTGTCCTCCACTGTCTCCCAGAGTTTATTCAAATTCATGTCTATTGAGTCAGTGATGCTATCTAACCATCTCATCTTCTGCCACCCCCTTCTCCTTATGCCTTCACTCCTTCCCAGTATCAGGGTCTTTTCCAATGAGTTGGCTCTTCACATCAGGTAGTCAAAGTATTAGAGTTTCAACTTCAGCATCAGCCCTTCCAATTAATATTCGGGATTTATTTCCTTTAGGATTGATTGGTTGATCTCCCTGGAATCCGAGGGACTTCTCCAACACCACAGTTTGAAACCATCAACTCTTTGGCACTCAGCTTTCTTTATGGTCCAACTCTTACATTTGTTCATGACTACTGGAAAAACCATAGTTTTAACTGTGCAGATCTTTATCAGAAAAGTAATGTTTCTGTTTTTAAATATGCTGTCTAGGTTTATCATAGCTTTCCTTCCAAGGAGCAAGTGTCTTTAATTTCATGCATGCAGTTACAGTCTGCAGTGATTTTGGAGTCCAAGAAAATAAAATCTGTCACTGCTTCCACTTTTCCCACATCTATTTTCCATGAAGTGATAAGATCAGATGCTATGATTGTAGGTTTTTGAATGTTGAGTTTTAAACCAGATTTTTCTCTCTCCCTTTCACCCCCATCAAGAGGCTCTTTAGTTCCTCTTTACTTTCTCCATTAAAGTGATATTATCTGCATATCTGAGGTTGTTGATATTTCTTCTGGCAACCTTGATTCCAGTTTGTGATTCATCCAGCCTAACATTTCACATGATGTACTATGCATATGAGTTAAATAAGCAGGGTGACAATGTATAGTCTTGACATACTCCTTTCCCACTTTTGAACCAGTTCATTGTTCATTGTTCCATGTCTGGTTCTAACTTGCTTCTTGACCCACATACAGGTTTCTCAGGAGACAGGTCTGGTATTCCCATCTGTTCAAGTATTTTCCATAGTTTGTTGTAATCTCAAAGGCTTTATCATAGTCAGTGAAGCAGACATTGTTGTTTTTCTGGAACTGCCTTGCTTTCTCTATGATCCAAAGTATGTTGGCAATTTGGTCTTTGGTTCCTCTGCCTTTTCCCCATCACTGTGATTTGCATTCTCCCTTGGCCTGACTTTGGCCTCAGGATGTTCTAGTTAGCCAAACCCCTCAGGCACAACATATGAACACATCTGGAGTTCATTCCGCCTTTGAGTGAAATCCCTCTCCTTTCAGGTAATTTTGAATGATTTCATATCACCTTGTTCCTCTGATTTTGTTTAAAATGAAAACATGATTAGATGTAAGTGTCTGTATGTCTTAACTTCTGAATAATTTTCAATAGTCAAAAAATTTTCGTGGCTTAAATACCACCAAATAAAATCCTGGCTTATGCATTTTCAAGTCAATTAAGGCCTAGGGTGGGTTGATGTTTAACACACGTCACATTTCTCTAAACTTTCAACTTGAACAAAAGTAAAGGAAAAATGAAGACTTCTTTGCAATCTGGTAAAGCATCCATGGTGAGCCACCCAGAATAATAATGGATGAACCCAGTTATAAGAATTTTATGAAATTACTTGGTGCTTTAAGGACTAGGTAAGCTCAAAGTAGATAGTATTCAGAAGGCTCTTTCATTCCCACTGAGATTCCAAAGGAGATCTTAAAACAGAGGGGGGAAAAACACTTTGTGCAAGAAAAGCCAAGACTGCTTTTAAAGGTTCAAATAATATAATTTCATTCCTATTCTCTCCTTTCCCCTACCTCCCATATGCAGAATGCAGCAAATAGGTATCATTTGCCTTTTTAATAATCTGAATCAACAATGAACACACTGAAGAAATGACCACATGGTCTTCTCTGTATTCAGTTAGTTAAGAATAAGTATTCTGCTGATTTGCAGTTTTGCAGAACAACCAACCAGCTGTTTGACTGCACTTTTCATTAACAAATAGTGAATCTGGAGTTGTAAAAACACATCTTAAGGTTGCATACAGTGAAGTAATTATCAAAGGCAACATGGCTATTCAGAGGCGAAAATAGTAACAAACCACACTTGGAATTTGGGTTTAAATCCTTAATTAATTTTAAATTATTTTATGTTCTATATTATATTTATTATTAATTTATATTATATTATATAATAATTTCATAGATGAAAATAGACCTAAAGTAAAATGCTCTAAATATTAAAAATACCTGAAAATAAAGATGAGGAATTGAATAGGTAAGAAGAAAATTTCTTGCTTAGCGGAAAGTTCCTCCACATATCCCTGTAAATCAAGATCGAAAAGCAAGGTATACTATCTACAGCAATAAATGCCAGATAATTGCTCCTGACGCCATATTTTCCCCAACAGAAAGATCCTCTCAGTAAATAAATGTCCAAAGTTGTGGTTTTTTTCAAACTAGCATTTATCTTTCCACAAACAGCAAGCTAATTGCAAAGAATTTGGAGTTCACTGGCTCAGTGCAACCTCCTAAATGGAAGGCCTTTCTGGGCCAGAATTAAGACTCTCTACTGCCAAGATAGCTTGCTGCTTTCAAAAGGGAAGAATGTCATACTCCCTATGATTCCAACTCCTAAGAAGACTTCTTATCTCTCTTGAATTATTAGTACAAATTCTGACCTTCCCTAAACTGAATTTTCCAAAGTGAATGGTGGAATTGGGAAAACAGAAAGTCAAGCTATGGACATTCTATCAAAGAAGCTCCTAAACAAGGAGGACTTTGGGGTAAAGAGGAAGGCTTCCCTTGTGGTTCAGCTGGTTAAAGAATCTGCCTGCAATGCAGGAGACCTGGGTTCGATCCCTGGGTTGGGATGATTCCCTGGAGAAGGGAAAGCTACCCACTCCAGTATTCTGGCCTGGAGAATTCCAAGGACTATACAGTCCATGGGGTGGCAAAGAGCTGGACACAACTGAGCAACTTTCACTTTCTGGGAAAGAGCAGGGGTGCTGTGTGCTAAATCGCTTCAGTAGTGTCCAACTCTTTGCAACCCTATGGACTGTAGACTTGCCAGGCTTCTCTGTCCATGGGATTCTCCAGGCAATACTGGAGTGGGTTGCCATGCCCTCCTCCAGGGGACCTTCCCAACCCAGGGATAGAATCCATATCTCCTGCAGCTCCTGCACTGTAGGGGAATTCTTTACTGCTGAGCCACAGGGGAAGCCCAAAGGGCATGGGGTTGGAAGGAGTTGGGAAACTGGGATTAACACATAAATACGATTGACAATATGTATAAAATAGATGACTAGATATCTTATAGATAATACTATAATATAATAAGATAATAATATCATAGATAATAAGAACATATTGTATAGCACAGGGAACTCTACTTAATGGACTCTGGCAACCTGAATGGGAAGGAAGTCCAAAAGAGAGAGGGGATATATGTATATGTATCGCTGATTCATTTTGCTGCAGAGTAGACAGTAACAACATTAAAAAGCAATGATACTCCAATAAAAATTGATTTTGAAAACAGAGGAAGTCTTCTGACTGGTGTCCTCCTTCACGTTCTAAATCTGAATATTTGAGGATTGTATATGCAAAGTTTGCCTTTGAGAATTTTCTACCCAAGTTCCTAATTTTTCTTTCAAGTCACCAGGTCTGTGTCATCCACTAATTCGAATAAATATTGACAACCAAAATGCCTGAGGTCCTCAATGATCATTCTTTCAGACTCCCTCCTCTCAGAGGTGAACTAAACCCCAAGTCATATAGTGAGTTTGTTGGTGACATATCCAAAACCAGAGTTGGGGCTCACTAAGTGATTTTGATCATTCCTCCCAGTTCCTTCGAAAAGCAGTTTCTCCTCCCCAGTGTGTGAAAGCATAGGAGCCACCAGAGGAATTAGTTCTGCATCTCCAAATCCTTCCAGACCAGTTCGGCTGGCTGGTTCCCCCAGCTTCCTTAACCTAACTTTCCCTTCCCTCATCTGTTTCCTAAGAATGCTCTTTCATCGGGGCCTTTGCATCTTTTCCAGGATGTGATTGTTCTGTTTTGCTCCCTCTGGCCCACCACACACACTGCGGTGGTGTGTCAGAGCCACCCCCTACTTCCAAAGTCCCAACGGGGCCCTGTTCCAGAAGGGCTGTGACCCCCCTGCCCCCAGCTCATCTTGCTCCTCTCAGCTTCCTGTTAAAACACTTGCAACTGAGCATAGCCAGATATGAGGCTTTAGTTTTACCACATAGTTTTGACAAAAATACTGGATATGTTTTATGTCTTCATACCAGAAAATTGAAATTATCAGCCATTGTGTTCAAAGCTGAGTGCCCTCGATTTTGCAGACATTTTGCCTATAAAACAGGAGTTCTCTTCTGGCTTCCTGTGTGTGAATGAAATGCCAGTGAGGTCATGATAGAAGCCAGAAAGAACCCTTAGAAACCAAGACCACTGCATCAATAACACCATTGCTGAAGTGAGTGGGGGAAATTACACAAAATCCAATAAAAAAAAAACTCAGATGGCTGTCATGCCTTTAAAGAGGAATGCCTCAGGGGAAAAATAACACACACACACACTCTCATGAACAATCCAGGCTTAATTAAAGTTCATTCTTTGTCTGCATTGTGTCTCTAAAGTTTCCACTTCAAACAGAGCAGAATATCCTCAAGTGTATTTTCTCATTTTCATGTGATTTCTTTCAGCTTTTCTGTCAATAAGAAAGCTGGGTTTTCAATCTGTTCACCCTCCCACAGCCTGACCAACTGAAGTCAAAATAAAACTTTACCACTCCCACCCCTACCATTTTCCTCCTCTTTGCAATGAACCTCACATTGGTTCTTGTCTTGACAAATGTCCCTCAACAGGCTACATAGCAACCTTTAAAACAATTCAGTTATTTTGTCCTTTAGGCACCCTAAGTTATTCACACTTTGTTCGTTTCCAAGTGATTCCCAAACACTTTGCTCTCATCGTCCTTGTTCCCCAAACTAAAAACTCAAGGTTATTACAAAATATACACAAATGCTATTACCAAATATGATAACCACTCTGAATGGTTCTAGAAAGAATAGCCATGTTCATCTATAGATATAGAACACAGAATCATAATGGGTTGTGTTAAATAGCCTTTATTTAGTGACTAGGGTAAATATTACTAATAACAATGCTTTAAGAACAACTAAAATGGCTCTAAAATGTTTTATTTATGAAAGTGAAAGTTGCTCAGTCATGTCTGACTCTTTGCAACCCCATGGACTATACAGTCCATGAAATTCTCCAGGCCAGAATACTGGAGTGGGTAGCTGTTCCCTTCTCCAGGGGTCTTCCAAACCCAGGAATCACACCCAGATCTCCCTCATCACATGCGGATTCTTTACCAGCTGAGCCACAAGGGAAGCCCAATAATACTGAAGTGGGTAGCCTATTCCCTTCTTCAGCGGATCTTCCTGACCCAGGAAGCAAACCAGGGTCTCCTGCATTGCAGGCAGATTATTTACCAACTGAGCTAAGAGGGAAGCCCAAAGTCACTCAGTCATGTCTGACTATTTGCAACCCCGTGGACTATACAGTCCATGGAATTCTGGCATGTTCCCTTCTGGGTAAGCTGTTCCCTTCTCCAGTGGATCTTCCCAACCCAGTGATCGAGCCCAGGTCTCCCACATTGCAGGCGGATTCTTTACCAGCTGAGCCACCAAGGAAGCCCTTTTATTTATAAAGCCTGCTATAAATTACAATAAGCTTTTTTTGGTTTGGTCAACTAAAACATCATCTACTATAGAGAATCCCCCGTGTGAAATACTAAAAATTTTACCCGAAAATGTGGTAAATAAACAGCTACCATTTACTTAGCTCCTGCTGTATATAAAAACCAAGGAACATAAACCCATTTTTTTCCTTACATTCATCCAATAAAACAGGGGTTATTGGCTGTATTTTGTATTACTCAGATAGATTAAGATGTGACCAAAGGTCACAAAGCTAGTAAATGACAAGATAGAGACGTGAATCTGGTTCTCTCAGATGGTAAGTTCAGGTTTTTCAACTAAGCTTACTACTTCTCAAGGGTGCCTGGCATCTTCGAACAGAAGAGGAAGTTTTAAAGGAGAAATAACATTAAGATATTCGGCTCAGTTCAGTCGCTCAGTCGTGTCCGACTCTCCACGACCCCGTGAATCACAGCACGCCAGGCCTCCCTGTCCATCACCAACTCCTGGAGTTCACTCAAACTCACGTCCACAGAGTCGGTGATGCCATCCAGCCATCTCATTCTCTGTCATCCCCTTCTCCTCCCGCCCCCAACCTTTCCCAGCATCAGAGTCTTTTCCAGTGAGTCAACTCGTCGCATGAGGTGGCCAAAGTATTGCAGTTTCAGCTTCAGCATCAGTCCTTCCAATGAACACCCAGGATTGATCTCCATTAGAATGGACTGGTTGGATCTCCTTGCAGTCCAAGGGACTCACAAGAGTGTTCTCCAACACCACAGTTCAAAAGCATCGATTCTTCGGCGATCAGCTTTCTTCACAGTCCAACTCTCACATCCATACATGACCACGGGAAAAACTATAGCCTTGACTAGACGGACCCTGGTTGGCAAAGTAATGTCTCTGCTTTTTAATATAATATCAAGGTTGATCATAACTTTCCTTCCAAGGAGTAAGCGTCTTTTAATTTCATGGCTGAAATCAGTATCTGCAGTGATTTTGGAGCCCAAAAAAATGAAGTCTGACACTGTTGCCACTGTTTTTTCATCTATTTCCCATGAAGTGATGGGACCAGATGCTATGATCTTTGTTTTCTGAATGTTGAGCTTCAAGCCAACCTTTTCACTCTCCTCTTTCACTTTCATCAAGAGGCTTTTGAGTTCCTCTTCACTTTCTGCCATAAGGGTAGTGTCATCTGCATATCTGAGATTATTGATATTTCTCCCAGCAATCTTGATTCCAGCTTGTGCTTCATCCAGCCCAACGTTCCTCATGATGTACTCTGCATATAAGTTAAATAAGCAAGGTGACAATATACAGCCTTGACGTACTCCTTTTCCTATTTGGAACCAGTCTGTTGTTCCATGTCCAGTTCTGACTGTTGCTTCCTGACCTGCATACAGGTTTCTCAAGAGGCAGGTCAGGTGGTCTGGTATTCCCATCTCTTTCAGAATTTTCCACAGTTTATTGTGTATTGGTGTGTGCTTAATCACTCAGTCGTGTCCGACTTTTTGTGACCCCACAGTCTGTAGCCCGCCAGGCTCCTCTGTCCATGGGATTCTCCAGGCAAGAATACTGGGGTGGGTTACCATTTCCTTCTCCAGGGGATTTTCCCAACCCAGGATCGAACCAGGGTCTCCTGCATTGTAGGTGGATTTTTTTGCCGCTGAGCCACCAGTGAAGCCCTTGGGATATCTGCCTCTTCCTTATAAATAGCATTAAATCCTACAGCAGAGTCCTGAAATCCTAAAAGTTTACAAATTCAAGTATGATTTAACCTACCTGTTCATACTGCTTTAGGAATTTGCTGTGTAAAGATTTAGTGCACATCTCTGCCAAACCCCAAAATATGTGTTGCATGGCTTAAAAAAGTTATCACACTTCAACTACGGTAGCTATAAATGATTGATACAGAACTCAGGGTATTCAGTCTGGTAGATGAAATAAATGTGACTCAGTTAAAGCCCAAGATGTTTCAATTCTACAGAGTCCATTTTCTTGACTGTATGTGGACGTTTTTTGGCTAAGAAAGATGTACACATTTATCAAACCCTGGAGAAAAGCAACACTTGCTCTGGAAAATGTGTATAGGGGCGTTTGAGGGATGAGCTGGATGGATGGAAGGAAGAATCAGGCAATCAGTGTGTAAAGCAAGTTAACTCAGAGGAGTTGCCACTTTATGTATAACACCAATTTCTGCAACAGAGACAGAAGAAAGTCTTGACTGATAGAAAAGTATCTGGCCTAATAGACCATGAAGAGGAGCTGAATTTTATCTCTGTGGAGCTCTATGCTTTTTGTTGACTTATCTTGCACTCTTAGGAGTGAGACTACCGAATTTCAAAGACTAATTTTTTCTTCAGTCTCTAGGAACTCGCTATAGACACACTTTTTTTTCTCTCCTTGAATTCTGAATTTGTATTTAGAGGTAGAATTGTTACACAGCCTTATAAAAATGTCCCATCCAGGGAAAACAAAAACATGTTTATACAATAGCTTCCCCTGGATCTTAAAAAATTAAAGGTGATTTGATACTGAACATCTTTAGTAAGAATTAGAATTTCTCTCATGAACTTACTTACCGTTTTCTTAATTGGATGTATTTACCCTAGTATGTCAAGTCCTGTGTTTGAATGGTTTCCTATGACTCTTCAGAGGGAACGCTTTAATAACAAGACCCTGTGTGTGTCACTTTATATTTGGTGAGAGGATTGCTTTGGCTCTAATTATATTATAAATGGGACAGCTTCATTAACTAAAGTGGCAGAAATAACAAAAGCATCTAATACTTATTCTGCCTGGACATTTCACAAAGCTGAATGACGCTTCCCTATTCAAAAATGCCTCTCTAGTGCATTTATGAAAATGAGCTTTCAACAAAACCATTGACTAGAGAGAAAAGACAGCCTCAGCTGTGCTAAAACTTGATTTCCTCTGAGTACCAAATAGCTTCATAAATATTTCAGTACAGAGAGCAGGGGAAAGCATTTAGAAATTAGAAAGTATGGCCGTGTTTGCAGATTTAGGAATAGCCACAAATGATTCATGTTGGTTCCGACTTAAAGACTTCCTACTATATACTAGGCCATGATCAATGCCAGTGATGCAAAAACAAATGAGAATGGTTTAAAGAGTCCATGGAGCTTAAGGGTGAAATAAGCATTTAAATAAAAAATTAAAGATAGGATGGCAGGTGTTCTGAGAGAAACATGGAAATAAAAGCAGCTTCAGCATCCCTCTTCTGAGCCTCTGCCTTCTGTCCCCGTGCTGTGTTGTCATCCATGTTATCTCATTTAATACTCACAACTAATGATGTGATCAGGTATTATGAGGCACTGTGGATTTATTCACCTAACAAGGATTTATCGAGTACTTACTTTGGACTGAGCACTATTCTATGCACTGGATAACAGGGAGCAAGACAAAAATCCCTACCTTCATGGAGTTTCCATGAAGAAAAAAGAAAATAGAAAAGAAAAAAGAAAAATCACTAAATGTATATAACATTTTAAAAGGTGATAAGTTCTATGGAGAAAATTAAAATAAAATATGAAAAGAGGGTGATGAAACAAACACAACACTGTAAATAAAATATAGTACAATATAAAATAAAAATAAGTAACAGAACTTTGGGGCTTTACACCGAGTTAGAGTTCCTATCAGAGGGATAACAGCACCACAGCCGTACTGAATCCTCATGAAGGAGGCACACGAATGACTGGATTACAAGAATTACAGGAATGAGAGCTGCTCACTTCCCAGAAACTACAGCTCACAGAAAACCAACAAAGGCACGAGATACAGACCATTTACTTATGAATGTGTAAAACTCAAGAAAGTCCACATTACTCCTACAACATGTTGAAAGTGCTTCAGAATTCACATAATACTAATTTTCTTATGGTTCTGGTTAAATTACATATACCAGTTTATAACAAATGGTAAAATCTGTAACTCTCTTCAAAGTTTTAAAAGATTACTTAAGAATAGTTTCTTGTATTTCTATGCCACCTTTATAGTTCTGGTTTCTCATTTCTTAATTAGTAAATTCAGTGTGCAGGTTCTATCCCAGGCTAATTTATACACTTCCAGAAGGAACGGCCTCTTAAATCCACAGAGTGCTGAGGTGGGGAGCCCCCAGCCACGTCAGATTCGTTTCACTTATGATAATATACATGTTTCAATCCATTCTCCCAAATTATCCTACCCTCACCCTCTCCCACAGAGTCTGAAAGACTGCTCCACACAGCCAAGTCTCTGCTGTTGTCTCGTATACAGGGTTATCGTTATCCTCCTGCTATATTCCATATATATGTGTTAATATACTGTATTGGTGTTTTTGTTTCTGGCTTACTTCACTCTGTATAATAGGCTCCAGTTTCATCCACCTCATTAGAAATGATACAAATGCATTCTTTCTGATTGTTGAAAAATACTCCATTGTGTATATGTACCAAAGCTTTCTTATCCATTCGTCTGCAGATGGACATCTAGGTTGCTTCCATGTCCTGGCTATTATAAACAGTGCTGCAATGAACATTGGAGTACATGTGTCTCTTTCAATTCTGGTTTCCTCTGTGTGTATGCCCAGGAGTGGGATTGCTGGGTCGTATGGCAGTTCTATTTCCAGTTTTTTAAGGAATCTCCACACTGTTCTCCATAGTGGCTGTACTAGTTTGCATTCCCACCAACAGTGTAAGAGGGTTCCCTTTTCTCCACACCCTCTCCAGCACTTATTGTTTGTAGACTTTTGGATAGCAGCCATTCTGACTGGAGTGAAATGGTACCTCATTGTGGTTTTAATTTGCATTTCTCTGATTATGAGTGATGTTGAGCATCTTTTCATGTGTTTGTTAGCCATCTGTCTGTCTTCTTTGGAGAAATGTCTGTTTAGTTCTTTGGCCCGTTTTTTGATTGGGTCGTTTATTTTTCTGGAATTGAGCTGCAGGAGTTGTTTGTATATTTTTGAGATTAATCCTTTATCAGTTGCCTCATTTGCTATTATTTTCTCCCATTCTGAAGGCTGTCTTTTCACCTTGCTTATAGTTTCCTTTGCTGTTCAGAAGCTTTTAATTTTAATTAGGTCCCATTTGTTTATTTTTGCTTTTATTTCCAATATTCTAGGAGGTGGGTCATGGAGGATCCTGCTGTGATTTATGTCGGAGAATGTTTTGCCTATGTTCTTCTCTAGGGGTTTTATAGTTTCCGGTCTTACATTTAGATCTTTAATCCATTTTGAGTTAATTTTTGTGTATGGTGTTAGGGAGTGTTCTAGTTTCATTCTTTTACAAATGGTTGACCAGTTTTCCCAGCACCACTTGTTAAAGAGATTGTTTCAGGTGTATAGCAAAGTGATACAGTCATATATACATATATATGAATTAACAAAAGCAGTTCCCATCTTTTGATGGGGTGTTCATGATTTATAACATAAATGACATTATTTTGAGAGAGGGATAACTTAGGTATGGCATTGGGTTTTTTTTCTTTTTGCAGCTTGAGGCAGTTGTAAAATAACTTAATGTAGCTTTTTACAACTGTGTATTCTATAGTATTTTTTTCATTTGGTGAAATTTTAACTGTTAATGTTTTTGGCATTGTGCTTTGTACCATTTATTAAATAAAATTTTTTAAAAAAGAGGGTGATGAATATAGTTATAAGTGGAGTGGATTTCAGGAGGCTTCACTGAGAAAAACACATTTGAGCAAAACCCTAAAGAAAGTGAGGTAGCGAGCCATAGTGAAAAGCAGGAAGGAAGGAAGTTAGCCACACCAATGAAGCAAAGAGCTGGCTATGCTGAGAAAGGGAGGAAGACGGCCTTACTCACCTCTGAAGAAAGGGCATTGCAGACAATTGTAAGGTGCGTGTAAATACCTTAAGGAAATACAAACCACTCAGCAGATTTAGTGACAGCAAGGAATGCATGAAATAACGCCATTTCTGTAAAATTATGTGGGGTATATTCAAAGAGATATATGAAAAAATGTTCAGAGATAGCAATGGAAATTTATATGAGTCATGGAGTGTCAGTTACTTGTCTTCAAATTTTCTGATTTGTGTGAATGGTTTCCAATAGAAGTATATTATTCTGTCATCAGGGGAAAAAATTGATTTTTTTTTCCTTTTTAGAAAAACATTGAATTGACCTACATTCACTCTTGAATTTAGTGACTCAAAAGAGATGGTTAAATCCATCTCTACCTACTTTTTCTAAGTAATTCTGATTTCAGGGCTCATTAACAACTAGGTTAGCCACAACCATTTTCCCCAGACTTTTCTCTGGCTAGCCGTGGCCATAGGGGTAGGTTTACCCTATGGGCTGTACATGAAAGAAGCTGGGATGACTCTAAAGAAGTGGCCTTAAAAGAAGGGGCATCATGGACTTCTTCAGCTCTTCTTCCTCCTGCCGACCTGAAATCAGACAATATTTCTGATGCACATTTTCTTAGAATGTAGGAACAATTTTCTTGATGTCACAGATGACTTCATAAACCACACAACCAGCCCTTGACTCCCACTTTCAGACTTCATAGCAAGAATAAAATTAGGAGTTTGGGATTAACACACTACAGTATATAAAGTAGATAACCAATAAGGACCTACTGTACAGCACAGCACATTATACTCATTATTTTGCAATAACCTAAAAGGGAAAAGAATCTGAAAAAGATTCTTTTCAGATGTAAAATGGAATCACTTTGCTGTGTACCTCTGAAACTAGCACAATGTTGTACATCAACTATATTTCGGTTAAAAAGTCATCTTATAATGTTTAAACCACTCCACGTTTCCTGATATGTGGACCTGAACCCACTGCTAGCCGATACAGCATATAAAGCAGAGTCCGCTTCCTGTGTGCTCAGTGAACCTTTGGTGATCCCTTTGTTATAACACAGCTGCCCCCTTGCACAAGGGAAGTTTTGCAGACAACTGAGCCAAGTCTTGCGGGCTGAATCAGAACTCGAGGCAGTCATATACTGCCATGAGCCAGAAGAAATCTTCAAAAGAGAATGGATAAATTAGAAGCAATTGGATCTAATAGAGTTTATTAACAAGCTAAATTAAGCTAAAATATCACAAAACCAAAGCTTTCCTTTATACCAAGAATACCTAGTTAGGAAAAAAAAAAAATCTCTGTAATAAGAGCAACAAAATGGATTTTAAAGCACATAAAAATAAATAAGAGGGGGACTTCCCTGGTGGTCCAGTGGTTAAAACTTCACTGTCCAGTGTAGAGGTTCAGGTTTGATCCCTGGTCAGGAAGCTAAGATCCCATATGCTTCAGGGCCAAAAACCAAAACACAAAACAGAAGCAATATTGTAACAAATTCAGTAAAAATGTTAAAAATGGTCCACATCAAAAAATCTTTTAAAATAAATAAGTAAACTCTAGGAGTATTAAGTAAATAATAAATAAATAGGACGTAAATAATAAATAAATAAGAAATTTGATTTCTTATAAATTTTATTTACACAACTTTAACAAACGTAAAAGATGACTTAAACAGATGTTCTAAATAAATGCCCCTTACTTGAAAAATAACCACCATAGAAAACACTTGAATGCTATGAAAAATACGAATAATAAAAATTATTTTTATTAGTTATAATTTTATTATTCTTCCCTACAGTAACAAAAGATACATACAGGTTACAGTACTTATTGATACACAGTTCTGATGCAGAAATTAACAAGAAAATACAGTTTTGAAACTTATCCCTAAATACATGGATATTTAGTATATAATAAAAGCAGAATTTCAAATTAGTGGGAAAAGAATGGACTATTCAATGATATTTAACGGCAATAGGAAAAATATCCAAATGGTAAAAAATAAAACTAGATGTTCACCTCACTTCAAATAGTCATAAGCTTCATATTGCTTAAAGTTTTAAATGTTAAAAAAAAAATACACTAGAAATAGATACAGGAAAAAAAATTACAGCAAGAGGATTTTCCAAGTAAAATGGATTTCCAAACAAAACAATAAAAGGCATATAAGGAAAGTCATTAATGAAAGAATTGCAAACAAGACTATATAATCCTTAATTCTCTATGCCAAAGTTGTAGTAAATATAGTTAAAGAAAAAAAATCAAACTGATGAAAATATTTTAAAACTGAAAGCGACAAAAGCTAATATCCCTAATATATACAGATTTTCTTCAAATCAATATGGAAAAAACAAAAGTAAAGAACATAAACATAATTTTCTCATAAATAAAAATTCTTACATAAGTTTACTTACTGATGAACTCTGGACGGAGGTTCGTGACATTGTACAGGAGACAGGGACCAAGATCATCCCCATGGAAAAGAAATGCAAAAAGGCAAAATGGCTGTCTGAGGAGGCCTTACAAATAGCTGTGAAAAGAAAAGAAGCAAAAAGCAAAGGAGAAAAGGAAAGATATAAGCATCTGAATGCAGAGTTCCAAAGAATAGTAAGGAGAGATAAGAAAGCCTTCCTCAGTGATCAATGCAAAGAAATAGAGGAAAATAACAGAATAGGAAAAACAAGAGATCTCTTCAAGAAAATTAGAGATTCCAAGGGAATATTTAATGCAAAGATGGGCTCAATAAAGGACAGAAATGGTATGGACCTAACAGAAGCAGAAGATATTAAGAAGAGGTGGCAAGAATACACAGAAGAACTGTACAAAAAAGATCTTCACGACCAAGATAGTCATGATAACGTGATCACTGACCTAGAGCCAGACATCTTGGAATGTGAAGTCAAGTGGCCCTTAGAAAGCATCACTATGAACAAAGCTAGTGGAGGTGATGGAATTCCAGTTGAGATATTTCAAATCTTGAAAGATGATGCTGTGAAAGTGCTGCACTCAATATGCCAGCAAATTTGGAAAACAGCAGTGGCCACAGGACTGGAAAAGGTCAGTCTTCATTCCAATCCCAAAGAAAGGCAATGCCAAAGAATACTCAAACTACCGCACAATTGCACTCATCTCACACGCTAGTAAAGTCATGCTCAAAATTCTCCAAGCCAGGCTTCAGCAATATGTGAACCGTGAACTCCCAGATGTTCAAGCAGGTTTTAGAAAAGGCAGAGGCACCAGAGATCAAATTGCCAACATCCGCTGGATCATGGAGAAAGCAAGAGTTCCAGAAAAACATCTATTTCTGCTTCATTGACTATGCCAAAGCCTTTGACTGTGTGGATCACAATAAACTGTGGAACTTTCTGAAAGAGATGGGAATACCAGACGACCTGACCTGCCTCTTGAGAAACCTGTATGCAGGTCAGGAAGCAACAGTCAGAACTGGACATGGAACAACAGACTGGTTCCAAATAGGAAAAGGAGTGCATCAAGGCTGTATATTGTCACCTTTCTTATTTAACTTCTATGCAGAGTACATCATGAGGAACGCTGGGCTGGAAGAAGCACAAGCTGGAATCAAGATTGCTGGGAGAATTATCAATAATCTCAGATATGCAGATGACACTACCCTTATGGCAGAAAGTGAAGAGGAACTCAAAGGCCTCTTGATGAAAGTGAAAGAGGAGAGTGAAAAGGTTGGCTTGAAGCTCAACATTCAGAAAACAAAGATCATGGCATCTGGTCCCATCACTTCATGGGAAATAGATGGAAAAACAGTGGAAACAGTGTCAGACTTTATTTTTTGGGGCTCCAAAATCACTGCAGATGCTGATTACAGCCATGAAATTAAAAGACGCTTACTCCTTGGAAGGAAAGTTATGACCAACCTTGATAGTATATTAAAAAGCAGAGACATTACTTTGCCAACCAAGGTCCGTCTAGTCAAGGTTATGGTTTTTCCCATAGTCATGTATGGATGTGAGAGTTTGACTGTGAAGAAAGCTGATGGTCAAAGAACTGATGCTTTTGAACTGTGGTGTTGGAGAAGACTCTTGAGAGTCCCTTGGACTGCAAGGAGATCCAACCAGTCCATTCTAAAGGAGATCAATCCTGGGTGTTCTTTGGAAGGACTGATGCTGAAGCTGAAACTGCAATACTTTGGCCACCTCATGCGACGAGTTGACTCACTGGAAAAGACTCTGATGCTGGGAAGGATTTGGGGCGGGCAGAGAAGGGGACGACCGAGAATGAGATGGCTGGATGGCATCACCGACTCTGTGGACATGAGTTTGAGTGAACTCCGGGAGTTGGTGATGGACAGGGAGGCCTGGCGTGCTGTGATTCATGGGGTCGCGGAGAGTTGGACACGACTGAGCGACTGAACTGAACTGAAGTTTACTTACATAAACAAAAAAAAAACTTACTAGTAAATACACAAGACATGATAATTAAAACAATACAACAATGTTTACCTATCAAATGCTGCTGCTGCTGCTGCTAAGTCGCTTCAGTCGTGTCCGACTCTGTGCGACCCCATAGACAGCAGCCCACCAGGCTCTTCCGTCCCTGGGATTCTCCAGGCAAGAATAATGGAGTGTGTTGCCATTTCCTTCTCCAACGCATGCATGCGTGCTAAGTCGCTTTAGTCATGGCTGACTCTATGCGACCCTATGGACAGCAGCCCACCAGGCTCCTCTGTCCACAGGATTCTCTAGGCAAGAATACTGGAGTGGGTCAAATAGGCAAAACATGAAATTGCGGGAGCTATACTCATTCAGTTTTCAGATGCCTTTCCAAGGGAATTGTTCCCTGTGCCATTGTAGACTTACTGTGCCTGTGGAAAGAGGTGAGCTCAGGACCTTCCTCCATCTTCAACCTTTCCATTTTTAAAAAACTTTTTAATTGCTAATATTGGTGTTGTGTAAGCTTGGTTTCAAGCCAACCTAACTCTCAATGTCACTTCTGATCACAGAGCATTTATTGATTCGTCCTCCATCCACAAAGGATCCCATACAATTGTCATTTCACTGACAGATCACAACGATACAGTCCTGACTAAAGTAAGAACAGCACAGATCCTTCTACTAGGCTCTCAAATTCAGATCCTAGTCACGTATGCTTGTTAAACTTTCCTAAAACCTATTTTTCCTTTATGTATAATAGGGATTTATTCATTCTTGACTTTGTATTTCTATTTTACTATCCACACTCTTGCTTTAATCAACTTCAAATCCCTGTGGAATTATTAAGGAAGGTAGAGGAGACAATTATTGATGAAAAGTAGAAGGTAGGGGACAACAAAGAAAATGGATGTTTTAGTCAAACTTTCTTGCTTTCTTCTGAGATACTAACCTAAGGAATTAAATATTAAATGATAAAAATAATTTTGTTATCAACTTATGACCTCTCCCCAAAAGTGTGCTCATGTGAAACAGGAACACATCCACAGTTTAGGGCTTAAAAATAACCCCTTTCTGGAGTCAAAAGATGGAAAACCATCTACGTCTTCTATACAAACTATGTTAAGTTAATACTTTTGACTTGAAGCATCTCCTATAAAAATATTTTTTGCAAAATAAATATATACATTTTATTGATGCTGATGCTAACACTTTTGGCTATTGTAGGCATCAAAAACAAGAAAATGTATATACTTGTATACACACACATATTTATAATCAATTATGCTGCATCAATAACTAAAAAGCCAAAGAACCCTTCTTCTTTACCCACTCTGAATATGTATAACTAAACTCTGACTTTGACTGAAGTCATTGCTCCATGAGTATGCATTATTTTGTTTCTAAGTCTGTCTCAGAATCTTCTATCTTGGACTACACAACAACTTTGGCCTCTCCTATCATTCCTCACGCAAATGATAAGGATATGCTTCTGTTGTACACGGCCTGAAGTTTTGCTTAAGGAAGAAAGCCCTTGTAGTGCCCTTTTTATGTAATTCATCCTGGGGATAATCCCCCAGGAAATGTCTGGATAGCTTCACTGGGTTATGGGAAATGAAAATCCTATGTTGTTTTAGCTGAGTATGTCTTAGACCTTATTGTTGGAAGTGAGCCTTACTTGACATTTGATATTAATCACAGACATTGGAGAAACACCTCAGGGAGCTGGAATTGTCATCTGTGACCAATCAAGTCTCACTGGACAACTCTCACTGCTCAGTGTTGCTTTAACTTACCGTGCTGAGATGTCACACCTGTCAGCCAGCTTGCACATCTTCCCAAGGATTTGCTAAGCTTAGTTTTCTCCCTGTCTATAAATGCAACACAAGTTAGCAACATTCATTGACAGATTTCAGCAGTATTTTTCCCCTAGTTGAGCTGTTAGCTCAATTGTGAAGTACAGGACTTTCTTTTCAGTCTTCAAAGAATTCAGAACCACAATCAGAACTAGGGGGAAATAGCAAAGCAGATTTACAGCATATCCATCAAGATAGTCTGGCAGTTGCTTAGCTGTATGCCAACACTGCCGGCCCTCCTCTCATATCTCCAGCAAGTGGAACACTGAAGAAATATACCTGCAATTTTCAGATATAGACAACTGGAAAACACCAATACAAATAAGGCGCAGTGGTAAAAAATCCACTTGCAATGCAGGAGACGCAAGAGACGAGAGTTTGATACTTGGGTAAGGAAGATCCCCAGAGTAGGAAATAGCAACCCACTCCAGTATTCTTGCCTGGGAAAATTCCACGGACTAAAGAGCCTGGCAGCTACAGTCCATGAGGTTGCAAAGAGCTGGATGTGACTGAGCACAGACACACATTCATTCAATACATATGAAGTAGTGGTTAAATCACAGTTAATTTTAAATCACTCAAATAGTTGGGGCCTGTAATTCTTTTGGTTTATACATATCCTCTTCATGACCCCCACCGCATGCCTGGGCTCTTTCTAAGAGACCACAAAGATTGGTTGGTGAGCAGAGGCAGCATAAAACCAAGAACCAGATGGATTTTGGAGGTGCTCCCTAAGAAGCCTTCTTCAATTTACTAAAGCCACATAGAACAATATAAGCAATGGTAGAGAAAACTGTACTTAAGCATAGATAGAAAATTTAAAAGTTCAAGAGGTTTTTATTTTTTAAGAAAATTGTGAAAAAAAATGGAGTGAGAAAAATTAAGGGTTGGGTAAAATTTATTTGTTAAATATTTAAAGTGAATATATGAGGCTGAGTATTATTTTTAATTGTTTCCTAAGACATTTCCTTGAAACAGTTTCTTCAATCTAGATGTATACAGTGTTCAAAACAATTACAGCTATGGAAAAGGAAAGGAAATAAATTATCCAGGGGCTCCAGCAGAAATACTGTCCAAAATGGATAATTTTAATTACAAGCTCTTTACTAAAGAGGCATTTCTATATTTATGAGAAAATGAGACCATGTCTGGTGAAGTCAAGTCTCTAATTATCCAGAGCAGTGTTGACTTCTGTAGTCCCAGCCATGACCGTGACCAAATGGGAATGAAATTCAAACCTTTTGTCCATCAGGATCTACCTCAGGCTTCCCTCTGAGGCTGCAATTTACACTTTTAAAAAAATAACCCTAATCATGTTGAAGACCTTTTGAGGTTCCACCTGTGTTAAATCAAGAGCAGGGAAAAGATTTAACACTTTCTTCCCCATCTCAAGCAAGCCAGAAATGCTCACTACATATTACTACATATTGCTAATCACTTCATGTCCTGTATGGGGCAGATTTATTCACAATGGAAAATTTTGACTTTTTTTTCTTTTTTATAAAAATATTAAAGTAAGATAGATAAGAATAATAAAAAGGAATTTTTAATATAAGCAACATTTTTATGTAATTTACCTCTTAGGTTAAACCAAGGGATGAAATCCTTGATGCAACATCATTTTAAATAAAATTGTTATTGATTCATGTAGCTGACAAAAAATTGGACATGAATTACAGCACATTATGCTGGGTCCTTCGAGGAGTATAGTAACTTAATAAATCTCTGCTGCCACATTTGCCTCATGTTCCTTGTATTTTGTACACTCATCTACTATTAACACCTACCTGAAATAGAAGGAGTAAAGCTGATCTCTTGGTGAATGACTACATTGGCCCAAATTCCCTGGGATCCTGTATACGGCCAGTTCTTGAGGCCACATGCCCTCTGCCTAGTCATACCTGGCAGGCTAACAGAGCATATTTATTCTGCACAGGGCATAACTAGAAACCCTCAAGGACAGCAAAGCCCACTCCAGTTTCAGCCTTACCTCTGAAATGTATCCATCACTGGAGAATGAGTGCAGCATGACTAATGGTGATTAGGAGGCCACATGGCATGATGGAAAAAGAACTGAGCTTAGAATCAGAAGGCAAGTGCTCCTGTTTCAGTGCTAACCATACAAACTGGGTGACTTAAGGCAAATCTTTTTAAATCTCTGTCCTCAGTTTCTCCTTCGTAAACATGGGCAATGATAATTTACTATATCAGGCTGTTTGTAAATAACGTGAAAACATTTTGCAAATATTATACATGTAAAAAATTGCATGTATTAGTTCAGGTCAGTTGCTCAGTCTTGTCCGACTCTTTGTGACCCACTGATTGCAGCACGCCAGGCCTCCCTGTTCATCACCAAATCCCAGAGCTTGCTCAAAATCATGTCCATTGAGTCAGTGATGCCATCCAACCATCTCATCCTCTGTCATCCCCTTCTCTGCTTCCTTCAATCTTTCCCAGCATCAGAATCTTTTCCAGTAAGTCAGTTCTTCTCATCATGTGGCCAAACTACTGGAGTTTCAGCTTCAGCAACAGTCCTTTCAATGAATATTCAGTACTGATTTCCTTGAGGATTGCCTGGTTGGATCTCATTGCAGTCCAAGGGACTCTCAAAAGTCTTCTCTATCACCACAGTTCAAAAGCATCAGTTCTTTGGTGCTCAGCTTTCTTCACAGTCCAACTCTCAATCCATACATGACACTGGAAAAAACATAGCCTTGATTAGATGAAACTTTGCTGGCAAAGTAATGTTTCTGCTTTTTAATATGCTGTCTAGGTTGGTCATAACTTTCCTTCCAAGGAGTAAGCATCTTTTAATTTCATGGCTGCAGTCACCATCTGCAGTGATTTTCAGTTCAGTTCAGTTCAGTTGTTCAGTCGTGTCCGACTCTCTGCAACCCCACGAATCACAGCACGCCAGGCCTCCCTGTCCATCACCAACTCCCGGAGTTCACTCAAACTCATGTCCACAGAGTCGGTGATGCCATCCAGCCATCTCATTCTCTGCCGTCACCTTCTCCTCCCACCCCCCAACCTTTCCCAGCATCAGAGTCTTTTCCAGTGAGTCAACTCGTCGCATGAGGTGGCCAAAGTATTGGAGTTTCAGCTTTAGCATCAGTCCTTCCAATGAACACCCAGGATTGATCTCCTTTAGAATGGACTGGTTGGATCTCCTCGAGGTCCAAGGGACTCTCAAGAGTCTTCTCCAACACCACAGTTCAAAAGCATCAATTCTTCGGCGATCAGCTTTCTTCACAGTCCAACTCTCACATCCATACATGACCACAGGTAAAACCATAGCCTTGACTAGATGGACCTTGGTTGGCAAAGTAATGTCTCTGCTTTTTAATATACTATCAAGGTTGGTCATAACTTTCCTTCCAAGGAGTAAGCGTCTTTTAATTTCATGGCTGCAATCAGCATCTGCAGTGATTAGAGCCCCCCAAAATAAAGTCAGCCACTGTTTCCACTGTTTCCCCACCTATTTGCTATGAAGTGATGGGACCAGATGCCATGATCTTAGTTTTCTGAATGTTGAGTTTTAAGCCAACTTTTTCACTCTCCTCTTTCACTTTCATCAAGAGGCTCTTCAGTTCCTCTTCACTTTCTGCCATAAGGTTGGTGTCATCTGCATATCTGAGGTTATTGGTATTTCTCCCAGCAATCTTGATTCCAGCTTGTGCTTCTTCCAGCCCAGCATTCCTCATGATGTACTCTGCATAGAAGTTAAATAAGCAGGGTGACAATATACAGCCTTGATGTACTTCTTTCCCAATTTGGAACCAGTCTGTTTTTCCATGTCCGGTTCTTACTGTTGCTTCTTGACCTGCATACAGATTTCTCAGGTGGCAGGTAAGGTGGTCCGGTATTCCCATCTCTAAGAATTTTCCAGTTTGTTGTGATCCACATACTCAAAGGCTTTAACATAGTCAATGAAGCAGAAGTAGATGTTTTTCTGGAACTCTCTTGCTTTTTTGATGATCCAACGGATGCTGGCCGTTTGATCTCTCATTCTTCTGCCTTTTCTAAATCCAGCTTGAACATCTGGAAGTTCTCAGTTCTGTTGAAGCCTGGCTTGGAGAATTTTGAGCATTACTTTGCTAGCGTGTGAGATAAGTGCAATTGTGCGGTAGTTTGAGCATTCTTTGGCATTGCTTTTCTTTGGGATTAGAATGAAAACTGACCTTTTCCAGTCCTGTGGCCACTGCTGAGTTTTGTTTATTCTTCTAACATGGCTGCAATTTTCTCAAGTCTCCAGGGTACACTTGAATCATGTAATCCTGTCAAGGTTTTGCCTCTACATTAGTTTATCTACATTTGCATGTTTCTCCAACCCACTCCAGTACTCTTGCCTGGAAAATCCCATGGATTGAGGAGCCTGGTAGGCTGCAGTCCATGGGGTCACTAAGAGTTGGACACGACTGAGTGACTTCACTTTCACTTTTCACTTTCATGCTTTGGAGAAGAAAATGGCAACCCACTCCAGGGTTCTTGCCTGGAGAATCCCAGGGATGGGGGAGCCTGGTGGGCTGACGTCTGTGGGGTCGCACAGAGTCAGACACGACTAAAGCGACTTAGCAGCAGCAGCAGCAGCATGTTTCTCATGGCAAGGTAAGAAGAATAAATAATGAAAAATTAAATGTTGCTTCCTTCACACTTTCTGGTTTCAGAAGCATCTTTCAGGCCACATTTAATTGTAGGCAATGAATCTCAGAACAAAGAACTTTTACCTCACCTCCCCTTGTAAAATATGTGAGAAATAATGATAGTTAAGGCTCAAATATAAACTTGACTAAAGCTAAGTTGGGAAGATTTTAGACAAGGTATCAGAAGACTGGTGTGCTGAACTCAGCTATGCTAAAAGTAAATGTCACATCAACATGACACACAACCTCTGTGTAATTTGTTTATCCTTCAATTAAATGGAGGAAAGAGGGGGATTAGAGTTAAGTTGTTCTTCACTCTTTTGTGTCATGCGTCTTTTTAAATATTTTTATATATTTTAATATTTAAATACCAAAAATCACAACCATCATATGAGGTGGTATTAATATTATCTTCACCTTATCATGAGGTCACTGAAGCTTAGAGTACCTAAATGACACAAATAACATTTGCATCTAAGTCTAGGGAATTCAAGGACCCACATAAATGATCTACAGAAGACTTCAGGTTAAAAGTCTAAGAATTAGAGCATATTCTCCAGGGAACTTTCCCAGCCCAGGGATTAAACCCAGGTCTCCTGCATTGCAGGCAGATTCTTTACCATCTGAGCCACCAAGGAAGCCCAGTCTTTCTGCCTGAGCATTCTCTTCTTAAATGAAAGGCACATATTCCATTTGGGTAACACTCACAACCTTGGCCTGATGTGGCCCATTTCCTTCTAATGAGAGATGGATAGTTACCTAAGATGGTCAGTTACCTACCAGTGGATATGCAACACCATTACCCAGTGAGATAATAGCACTCTAGCATTTTTAAAAATAAAGCCAATGACTCTAAGAAATAAAAATGAATTCACTATGTCCTGGTGACATTCAAAGAGGCTGCTGCCAATAGACCCTGGGTTTGTCCTCAGGCTACTTTCTTCCTAAATGCACACTAGATTGCAATTTTATCAAGGATCACGGATTCTTACCATTTGAGTCCTTCTTTATAGAGAGTATAATTTTTTTCAAATCTAACTCAATACTAATCAAACATTAGAATGGAGTAAGTAAGCACATTTTTAGGTACCCAAGTTTTCAAAAAATGTTGCTTCTATACATCCTTTTAAAAAAAAAAAAAAAAAACGAGATTGCTAGATGTCATGCTCCTTTGGAACAAAGAATTGTACCAAAAAGGTCAAGGCATGATATCCAAAAATTGGACGCTCTACATCATGAGGTCTCCTTGCACGATAGCAAAGACAAGTTCCAGGACTGGAGCTAAGCAGGAAGGAAAATGTGTAGAAAGAGAATTGAAAGCTATTTTTCAGAGCTTCTGTTAAAGGATGTAGGGAATCTTAATCATAAACTTGAAGAAAACTGAGTAAAAGAAAAAAAAAGCAACTAATTCACAGGAAAAATAAAAGTTTGCAGAAGTATACTTAGCAGTGAACACTTACAAATACAAAATAATGAAAACCCTGAATATGGACTTAAGCATAAAGCTATTCTGCAGGTTTCTAGGAAGAATAAATATGTCTGCATGAACAGGGGTATAAGAAAGAAAATTTTTCATCTTCTATAGTTAATAGGTAACACCTAAAACATAAAGTATGAGAGACTAGTAATGGAATCATGCCAATAAAGATACATGGGTGTTATTGGACACAATAGCTGAAAAAGTTGAGAACGATCAGACCCAAAGAGTGTAAAATGAGACGGTGAGAAGGAAAACCAACTTTAATATTTGACTTTAAAGACTGTGTACAATAAATACCGCAATATAAATAAAAATTAAACATTAACAAGATACTAGAGGAGACTATATAATAGACTACAGTCTATCACTTTGGTGAAAAAGGTCCATATAGTCAAAGCTAAGGTTTTTCCAGTCGTCATGTATGGATGTGAGAGTTGGACCACAAAGAAGGATGAATGCCAAAGAATTGATACTTTCAAACTGTGCTGCTGGAGAAGACTCTTGAGAGTCCCTTGGACTGCAAGGAGATCAAACCCATCAATCCTAAAGGAAGTCAACCCTGAATATTCATTGGAAGGACTGATGGTGAAGCTGAAGCACCAATATTTTGGCCAACTGATGGGAAGAGCCGACTCATTGGAAAAGACCCTAATGCTGGGAAAGATTGAGGGCAGGTGGAAAAAAGGAAGGAACAGAGGATGAGATGGTTGCATGGCATCACCATATCAATGGACGTGAGTTTGAGCAAATTCTGGGCGATGGTGAACAATAAGAAAGCGTGGCATGCTGCAGTCCATGGGGTCACAAAGAGTTGGGCACAACTTCGTGACTGAACAACAGCACAAACCTGCCTTGATCTGAAAATAGTTAAATGCTGCCCCTGCTCTTCCCTTTGGATTCTGAGGAAGCACCGCCCCCACCCAAAGTCATCTTTACATAACCTTTTTCTCAATCCCATAGTACATTCCAGACAGTACTGAACCTAAAACAGCTTCAGGGTCTTCTTATTTCTTTTTAATTGTGATTAAGAAATGACATGGAAGCTTCTGGAGAAAAGATATTATCATGGTGTTTTAGGTATCATTTTGAGTAAATGATTCAGAGCAATGCTACTGCAATGTTGCTGATCAAGATCAGTTGTGGGAAGCCCTGCTTTTACCTTCTCAAGTTCAGTGTGGTCAGTTTCAAAAGCCATCACCTGATGTAATACTGCTATGCTACCTGGCGAGCAATTCACGCAACTTCTGAATTTATGCACTCTAAACAAAAAGCAAAATGGCATAACAGTCTTGAAATCCTGCCTGGAGATACATAGATAATGTGGAGTATCCCCAAGGCAGTTGGTTGCTAAAAGGAAATGTCCTGAGTCACTACTGTCTACTCAGGGTTTGAAAACACCTCAGATGTGCCAACAATTTCTTCTTTCACCTTTGCCATCCTGATGGAAGATTTCCACTCCAGAAAGGATAATGAAGAGCAAGCATTCACAATGGGTCACTTAGTATGAACACAGCTTTTGCACACTCTGTCCATCCAGCAACTGCAGTAGAAAAAGGACTTGGGCATGTAACACATGAAATTAGAGTAACAGACTGTTCTAGGAGATATCACTTAGGTTTCTCCAACCACAGACCCAACCACCATGGCAAACATCTCAAAAGTTCATGCCTCTGAACACTCAGGAAACTGAGAAAAAAATGTCTGTGGTTTACTCTCATTGTTATTAGGAAAACGGCATGCAGGGTAAACCCTATTAAAATGGATGAGTTTCCAGATCAATTTTCTCTAGTCTACAGAGTGTGTTTATATACATATTTCACTGCTGAAAGGAATTTTTAAAGATAGCCCATCGTGTATCTAATGCATATTTCCCACTCGATCTCTGCCAATTATGCAAAACCTCTAGAGGCAGGATCTTGCTTCTTCCAAAAGCAACTCTCCTCTGTGTGCCACTGAGAGCTAGGGAGATCTTTCTTTGTTCTATGGCTCAGTGACTGCCACCCCAAAAGTCTTTTATTCCTCTGGAGTCAGAAAACAAGAAACAAATGGAAGCTCTTTTCCTCATTATAACCCTTAAAATGTTTGATGGCAGCTTCCATTTCTCCCACCACAAGTTTTCTTCTTCACTCTACTCTTTCTGCAACATCTGCCCAACAGCTTCTATAGCCTTTTCTCATATACCACAGTCCTAATTCCTTTCACTGAGCAGTGTACTCTGTAGAACAGTGTCACGTGGGGCTTTGAGCAGGGGCATCAGACTCAGAAAAACCAGGATTTTAATCTTGCATTACAAAAGAGTCAGTCATTACTTAGCAACTAAACAACAATAATCTGTCATCTACCCTATATGCACAGGACTTGGACCAAGTAAAGTGTCTAAACCTCAGTCTCTTAATCCACAAAAAAAGTAGCAAAAATAATACTTATCTCTTAAGGACATAATATAGGTGAAGTCTGATCAAGTTGCTGAAACACAGTAGATTTCAAGAAAATGCTACATTAGCATTATTTGGTCCAGCGTGCAAGTGTTGTGGTCTGCCCATCCTCTGTAAAGGGGCATGCTCACGTCTCAACAGATTATTCTGAGCAGGATCCAGCCGGCATTGAGCAGTGTCATAATCTTGGACCACTGGGCCCAGCTTTCCTGATTGACAGGTTGCTGTCACTTATTTACTCACCGCTGCATCTTTCAGTTCAGTTCAGTTCAGTCGCTCAGTCATGTCCTTAAAAAGGTATTAATTTCAACCAAGACCACAGAGCCACCTCATCCTCTGCAACTCTCCATGTCTGGCACTGAACAAGAATATGAAGAAAGGAAATGCTAGAGTAGGTGTGTTTTCCATTCTTAAGGATCCCTCCTAAGAGCACAAAGGGGAAAATGGCAGTGCAAGAAGGTAGAATGCAAAGGGAATAGTAAAAACTGTCAGAATCCCTTTTGGGGTCCAATTCTAGCAATTTAGGATGCCAAAATAACCCTGAAAATAAGACTCTGGATATCCAAGCTGGAGCAGTCATAGATTAGACAGCAGTGCTAATGACAACTGGACATCAGAGGAAATCTGTTAGAAGAATTCCTGGCTATCTTGGAAAAATAAGCAGTCTGAATTGAGTTCAGTTCAATTTTAGGAAAAAAGTTTCAATAACTGCTGCTGCTGCTGCTGCTAAGTCTCTCCAGTCATGTCCGACTCTCTGCGACCCCATAGACAGCAGCCCACTAGGCTCCTCTGTCCCTGGGATTCTCCAGGCAAGAATACTGGAGTGGGTCCAAACAAATAAATCAATGAATGTGTTCATGGGTTCTTTTTGCATTCTATGGAAATAGCTCTCAGGGAAGAGAAATTCATGAGGTTCTTGAGTTTAGGAAGGAAGAAACCACAGCAAAAGACAGCAGGGCTGAAAGCATGATTGTTTGATAAGGACAAACGTTAGTGATATATAAACTGTGAGAAATTCATAGGCATTGCTTTTTGTAAAATAGAGACTATTAAATTTTTAATTTTTTTCTTTTGCAGAACAATCAGAAAACACAGAGAGGCAAAAATAAAAATAAAAAATAAAAAACATAAAAAATAACTCCCATAATGCTACACCAGTGTAAAGCGAAAGTGAAAGTCACTCAGTTGTGTCCGACTCTTTGTGTCCATGAAGTCGGACTGTCCATGGAATTCTTCAGGCCAAAATACTGGAGTGGATAGCCTTTCCCTTCTGCAGGGTATCTTCCCAACCCAGGGATTGAACCCAGGTCTCCCATATTGCATGCATATTCTTTACCAGCTGAGCTATAAGGGAAGCCCAAGAACACTAGAGTGGGTAGCCTATCCCTTCTGAGATATTTAATGTTTTAAAACTCTGTGTATTCAAAGCATTTTTATACCATATTCAAAAGGGAGCATTTTGAAAAATTGAATCTTCTAAGGCTAGCCTCTTTCTGATCATCACTGAGGAAGTATAGAAGTATAGATATAGCAGAAAAGTCACCTCTAGAATCTAGTAGCTAGAGCACTGAACATGGACTTATTGGAAAAGATCCTGATGGTGGGAAACATTGAAGGCAAAAGGAGAAGAGGGTGGCAGAAGATGAGATGGTTAGGTAGCATCATCAACTCAATAGACATGAATTTGAGCAAATTCCAGGAGGTAGGGGAAGACTCTCACATCCATACATGACCACTGGAAAAACCATAGCCTTGACTAGACAGACCTTGGTTGGCAAATTAATGTCTCTGCTTTTTAACATACTATCAAGGTTGGTCATAACTTTCCTTCCAAGGAGTAAGCGTCTTTTAATTTCATGGCTGCAATCAGCATCTGCAGTGATTTTGGAGCCCCCAAAAATAAAGTCTGACACTGTTTCCCCATCTATTTCCCATGAAGTGATGGGACCAGATGCCATGATCTTTGTTTTCTGAATGGTGAGCTTCAAGTCAACCTTTTCACTCTCCTCTTTCACTTTCATCAAGAGGCTTTGAGTTCCTCTTCACTTTCTGCCATAAGGGTGGTGTCATCTGCATATCTGAGGTTATTGAGATTTCTCCCGGCAATCTTGATTCCAGCTTGTGCTTCTTCCAGCCCAGCGTTCCTCATGATGTACTCTGCATAGAAGTTAAATAAGCAGGGTGACAATATACAACCTGATGTACTCTTTTTCCTATTTGGAACCAGTCTGTTGTTCTATGTCCAGTTCTAACTGTAGCTTCCTGACCTGCATACAGGTTTCTCAAGAGGCAGGTCAGGTGGTCTGGTATTCTCATCTCTTTCAGAATTTTCTACAGTTTATTGTGATCCACACAGTCAAAGGCTTTGGCATAGTCAATGAAGTAGAAATAGAAGTTTTTCTGGAACTCTTGCTTTTTCCATGATCCAGCGGATGTTGGAAATTTGATCTCTGGTGTCTCTGTCTTTTCTAAAACCTGCTTGAACATCTGGAAGTTCACGGTTCACATATTGCTGAAGCGTGGCTTGGAGAATTTTGAGCATGACTTTACTAGCGTGTGAGATGAGTGCAATTGTGCGGTAGTTTGAGTATTCTTTGGCATTGCCTTTCTTTGGGATTGAGATGAAGACTGACCTTTTCTAGTCCTGTGGCCACTGCTGAGTTTTCCAAATTTGCTGGCATATTGAGTGCAGCACTTTCACAGCATCATCTTTCAGGATTTGAAATAGCTCAACTGGAATTCCATCATCTCCACTAGCTTTGTCATTGGAAGGACTGATGCTAAAGCTGTAACTCCAATACTTTGGCCACCTCATGCGAAGAGTTGACTCACTGGAAAAGACTCTGATGCTGGGAAGGATTAGGGGCAGGAGGAGAAGGGGACAACAGAGAATGAGATGGCTGGATGGCATCACTGACTTTGTGGACATGAGTTTGAGTGAACTCCGGGAGTTGGTGATGGACAGGGAGGCCTGGCGTGCTGTGATTCATGGGGTCGCAAAGAGTCGGTTATGACTGAGCGACTGAGCTGAGCTGAGCTGAGGGGAAGACTGGAATGCTGCAGTTCATGGGGTCGCAAAGAGGTGAACACAACTTAGTGACTGAACAACAATAATTGCATAATGTCAATGATCCAGAAAAAAGAAAAACAAATTTTGTCAAGATGTTTCTAGACACAACTATAATAAGCATGCTGCTGCTGCTGCTAAGTCACTTCATTCGTGTCCGACTCTGTGTGACCCCATAGACGGCAGTCCACCAGGCTCCCCTGTCCCTGGGATTCTCCAGGCAAGAACACTGGAGTGGGTTGCCATTTCCTTCTCCAATGCATGAAAGTGAAAAGTGAAAGTGCTAGAATAGTCAAATTCATAGAGTCAGAAAGTACAATGGCAGGTGCCATGGGTCGGGGGATGCAAGAAGGGAGGACAGGGGGACTTAGTGTTTAATGGGGACAGAGTTTCAGTTTAGAAAAGAGAAAAATTCAGGAAATGGATGATGGTGAGAATCGAATAGCACTGTGAATGTACTTAGTACCACTGAACTGTACATTCTCAGTTCCTCAGTTGTGTCTGACTCATTGCACCCAATGGACTGTAGCCTGCCAGACTCCTCTGTCCATGGAATTTTCCAGGCAGGAATACTGGTGTGGGTTGCCATTTGCTTCTTCAGAGAATCTTCCCGACCCAGGGATCAAACCCACATCTCCCGTCGCCTGCATTGGCAGGCAGATTCTTTCACCACTGTGCCCCATATGTGATTTTTATTACAATAAAAAAATGATAATAATAGAAGCAAAATAATGTCAGAAAAGCTAAAAGTCTAAAGTCAAAAGAACTAGAATAAAAGAGAACTTGTAAGTTAGATTTAAAGCAGATAAAATCAGGAAGATAAAATATCCCTGATTGTAGAAGGGTGTTATGTTAACAGATGCTTGAATGAAGACAGAAGTCTTTCTTTTACGCTTTTTTTCCCCCAAGGAGAAGAGAATGGTCTTTATATTAGAAAGCATAGATGATCACTCCAGTCCCTTCTAATTTGAACAGAAGGGTTTTAGGGATGTTTTACTTTTTAGCAGATTGCTGGAGTTTTGGGTAAATACCACCAGACGTATTATTTCAGATCCAAAAAACCTCTGTAAGTTTCATAACTAAGAGGCAGCTTTTCATAGAATAATGTATTTGATATCAAAAGATTGAAAACATTATATTAGGAATATGGATATGTGAACCTATAATATGACACACATATGCAAAGAATTACAGTGCTACCTATAGCTGAAAACAAAACCTTATATTTGGAAGGCTAATATTAAGGAGTATAACCTTTAAAAGCATTTCAACAGCAGTCATTCTTGTCTCTCAGATTTCTAAAATCAGATTGTTTAAATACATATCACTGATTTCATTTTTCAGAATATTTACATAAAAGTAAAGAAATTCAGATAATGTTTTGAGTTGCATTCAGATTATGTTCTGAGTTGCATTCAGAAGGGTAAGTCAAATTTCTTTTCCACTCAAAATATTATCAATGATTTTCCATATAAGTCAACATGCTATGATCACTCCCCTACTGTTTCCCTAGAATTAAATGACAAGCAAACACTAATTTGTGAAACATACCAAGATAAGTGTAAAGATAATTTAACTCATGTTATGGGGAAACAACTTACACTGTTCAAACAATATGTTAATGGCTGTATTCATGGATTCATGAAGTTGCTTTTAAATTGGCTATTTCTTATACAATTCTCAGAGCTGTAAATGGAATATGATATCCATGTTTTCTTTTCATCAATCAAGTAAAGAACAAATTTAAAAAAATACTTTTAAAATAAATAATTAGAAAACTAAATATATGGGTGTGCCCATTTATCAGTTCAGTTCAGTTCAGTTGCTCAATCATGTCCAACTCTCAGCAACCCCATGGACTGCAGCAGGCCAGGCCTCCCTCTCCATCACCAGCTACCAGAGCTTGCTCAAAATCGTGTCCATTGAGTTGGTGATGCCATCCAACCATCTCATCCTCTGTCTTCCCCTTCTCCTCCCACCTTCAATCTTCTCCAGCATCAGGGTCTTTTCCAATGAGTCAGTTCTTCGCATCAGGTGGCCAAAGTATTGAAGTTTCAGCTTCAGCATCAGTCCTTCCAATGAATATTAAGGACTGATTTCCTTTAGGATGGACTGGTTGGATCTCCTTGCAGTCCAAGGGACTTGCAAGAGTCTTCTCCAATGTCACAGTTCAAAAACATCAATTCTTCAGTGCGCAGCTTTGCTTATAATCCAACTCTTACATCCATACATGACTACTGGAAAAACCATAGCTTTGACTAGATGGACCTTTGTTGGCAAAGTAATGTCTCTGCTTTTTAATATGCTGTCTAGGTTGGTCATAACTTTCCTTCCAAGGAGTAAGCGTCTTTTAATTTCATGGCTGCAGTCACCATCCACAGTGATTTTGGAGCCCCCAGAAATGAAGTCTGCCACTGTTTCCACTGTTTCCCCATCTGTTTGGCATGAAGTGATAGGACCAGATGCCATGATCTTAGTTTCCTGAATGTTGAACTTTAAGCCAACTTTTTCACTCTCCTCTTTCACTTTCAAGAGGCTCTTTAGTTCTTCTTCGCTTTCTGCCATAAGGGTGGTGTCATCTGCATATCTGAGGTTATTGAGATTTCTCCCATCAATCTTGATTCCAGCTTGGGCTTCATCCAGCCCAGTGTTTCTCATGATGTACTCTGCATATAAGTTAAATAATCAGAGTGACAATATATAACTTTGATGTACTCCTTTCCTGATTTGGAACCAGTCTGTTGTTCCATGTCCAGTTCTAACTGTTGCTTCCTGACCTGCATACAAATTTCTCAAGAGGCAGTTCAGGTGATCTGGTATTCCCATCTCTTTCAGAATTTTCCAGTTTATTGTGATCCACACAGTCAAAGGCTTTGCTGTATCCAATAAAGCAGAAGTAGATGTTTTTCTGGAATTCTCTTGCTTTATCAATGATCCAACAGATGTTGGCAATTTAACTTCTAGTTCCTCTGCCTTTTCTAAATCCATCTTGAACATCTGGAAGGTCACGGTTCACATACTGTTGAAGCCTGGCTTGGAGAATTTTGAGCATTACTTTGCTAGTGTGTGAGATGAGTTCAATTGTGTGGTAGTTTGCACTTCCTTTGGCATTGCCTTTCTCTGGGATTGGAATGAAAACTGACCTTGTCCAGTCCTGTGAAATTTGCACCAGATGGGAGAAGAGCTTTCTAACACTGAGGCAAACCTAGGTCAAAGACAGGTTACTGTCCCCACTCCCTCTGAGGATCCAGGTTAGAGATGACCCGTTTCAACATCTAACAGGTGCGTGGTCACTTCAAATTGTGAGAAAAGTGTAGACAGTGTGAATGGAGAGCTGAAAATTCTCCTTTTCCAAATCATCCTTGGTGATCACAGGGCACATTCAGCTGTTGAGAGTCTGGGGTGAGGAGAATGGTAGGTGCTTGACAACAGACTCCTCACAAAGGATTCCATAGAAAGAACTATAGAGCAAACCCCCAAATTCAAGGCCAAATGTGACTTCTCATCAGATCTGAGAGCCAGGTGATTGATAACAAGCCAGCCTCATCTTCAATGCTGCAGTAACCCAAGCCATGTGAGAGTTACACTGGCCACAAACCAGTTGTGTGTGACAGCGGGTTAACATCTAGTATGAGGTTCCTGAATATTCCCTACCTCTCCAAAACTATGGAAGTCACAACCCTTTCACGAACCTTAGAAACAAAGCAGAACAAAAGGAGTGAGGGATGCTTCTGTCGTTAATGGGCATTTTTATCCAGGAAAGACTATTTTCTAAATGAACTATTTAAATTCCCAGATCCAATGCAGCTTTAAACCACATAGAACATTTGAATGTTTTTCTTGGTAATAAGTAAATAAGGATTTTGGAGGAAGGCCAATTAGTTATGACTATAATAAACAAATTACATTTATACTGTACATTTTAATTGTGAGGTGAATTAGATTTGTGAATCTGCTACCTCTAGTTCTGCCCACTCATGAAAATCTTAATTCAAATCGTCAGCAAGTTCCATCCCCACAGTGGGTTATTTATATTGAGATTTTGTGGTTACAACCTAAGAAGTGCTGAAAAAAGAGTAAATCTATATACTGCAAAAATAACAGCAGAATTGCCTTAGGTATAAATGTATAAAAACATCTACGGAGGATACAGAATTAAGTTCTCACACTTCCTTTTCTCCTCCAAAGGAAGCATGGAAAGACCTCTAGCTATGGCTCTTGGGCTTCTCCCTCTTCTCTAGTCTCGCTTCTTCTTTTTATGTTGCCTGAGCTTCTCCTCTGCACCATCCAGGTTTTCTTGTCTCATGTCCTGGGTGTTGCTTTTTCAGGACCTTTTTCTATTGTTTCTCTAACATACTTGCTCTAAGTACCCCCATGTGAAAGTGAAAGTGTTGGTCACTCAGTCATGTCCAGCTCTTTGTGATCCCATATACTGTAGCCCTCCGGGCTCCTCCGTCTTCGAAATTCTCCAGGCAAGAACACTGGACTGGGTAGCCATTCCCTTCTCCAGAGGATCTTCCTGACCCAGGTATTGAATCTGGGTCTCCATAATTGCAGGCAGATTCTCCACCAGGGAAGCCCCACGTCCCCCAAGTACCCTCATGGGTACGCTCTATTCATTAAATTTCAGTAGAGTGATCTCTAGCAACGAATCTCTACCAAGGTTTTCTGCTTCACACATGTACCAACACACTGTGCCTTCCTGCTTTATAATCCTGAGTTTGCCTTGAGTCACTTGCCAAACCCTAGAAGTTCTCTTTCTAGCAGTAATGCTCTCTGTCCTACCCTCTGCATGAGTGAACTGGGCATGAAAAACATCTTCAAGAGTTATTGAAAATGGTTCTCAACAGAGTCAAGCCCAAGGATGCTATGAGAATTTCTCTGCAACATCATTAATCACCCCAGATGCAGTAGTGTAGAGGGTATAGACTTTACCATTAAAAGGTATCTTAAACATTGCATCGTTCCTGCACGTTTCCCTCTGGATTTATGCTTACAGTCACATTTTTGGCAGCAGTAGTTTTCGCATTTATCACATGCTGCTTTGGATGAATTGCTTGAATTTTTAGTATTTTTTTTTACTACTCTTCTTCTGAATGTCTTAAACTTTTGTAGTTACATGAGTACATTGCCTTTGGTTAGTCAAATTAGCGTTTAGAACTTAAAGAAGTTATATTTAACGAGATTGTAAGAAAATTTTGCTTGGGGACATTTCACAGTCTAATAATTAAAATATGCATTCCTCTGTGAAAGCAAATGATAATCTCTCTCTAATGCAGTCAAATTGTTATAAAAAAAATAGAAGGAGCATCTTCTTTTCTGTTCTGCTCATATATAAACACATTTTTTAAATCCAGCTATTAAATGGAAAATAGGAAAATAAATATTTCATTTCCAT
Source organism: Moschus berezovskii (assembly GCF_049115385.1). NCBI lineage: Eukaryota > Metazoa > Chordata > Mammalia > Artiodactyla > Moschidae > Moschus > Moschus berezovskii. The sequence goes on from NC_142464.1 coordinate 31,760,398, forward strand.
GAGATGGGCACTGAAACCAACAAGCAGCATATTGAGGAGATCAAAATGAACTGCGTTTTCTTGTCTCATGTCCTAGATGTGGCTTCAACAGGACCCTTATTGGCAAGCCTCTGGCCAGCTTAACATAGACACAGGAGAGAGAGAGAGCCCAAGACTTGCCCCTCCATGTGGGACCTGCTACTTCTGGAATCTGGGGTGAAAGAAAGCAATGCAAAATGGAGGGGATGCAATTGGCTAATGTGAGAGCATATTCCCTAAGATATTATCGGTACGCATGCACTCCAGAAATCATTGAGCTCCTATTTTATACCAGGTATTGAACTGTGCTTTCTAGAGTAAATAAGGACACAGTTTCCACTTTCCAGGAGTTCATAGCCTAATAGGGGAGATAAGATATACACAAATGAGCCTAGTAATCAGGAAGAGAGAATGGCTGCGGTAGATACAGTACCAACCATAATGCTGCAGAAGTGCAGAGGGAGAGACTGAGGCGTTTGGGAAAGGGTTCAAGCAGAAGATGGCTTTCAAGCTGAGCCTTGAAGTTCATGGGTACGATTTCCCAAGGTAGGCAAGAGGACTGTGGCTTTTCCAGGGGTGGCGAGGTAAGATTAAAATGGAGAGAGAGAGAAACCACAGGTCTATTCATGGCATAGAGGTGAACAAAAGAGCAGAAATAGGGCCAGGATGACAGAGGAAAGGGCAGCCACTGAGAGAAGAAAGCAAATTTGCTTCATGAAGGAGGAAGGCAGGAGATTCTTAAGCCTTTCCTCCAAGCCCCCTCTAGATTCCCAAGGCACTGACAGGAAATCGGAACCATTTTCAAAGACTGCTTAACTAAGGGTGATAGGTTTGTTCAACAAACAGTAAAGTAGGCTATTGGAGTGCATAATCCCCTAGAACAGGAAGGGTTGACTGTTTTAGGGAGCATCGCCTTTCTGCTAGATTATTAGTTCCAGTTGGCTGATTTAAGAATCGGTGCCTCATTAGAAGTAAAAATGTAAACCAGACCAAACACAATTTACATGAAATGTTTTATTCAGCTGAGATTTCCCTGAAATTCAAATTAGCTGGATAAAAACAAAAACAGTGAAAGACAGTTAACAAAGTCAAATTTTCTTAAGATCTCTGTATATCTCAGGCATAATTTTGCAGTAAGGCTAGCACCAGAATAGGGAACCATTTGCTTATATTCCATCAAAACTATTCCATCTAGAACAGAGATATTCTGTGACCCATTAGACTTCTAACAGGATTATTCTAAGAAATTTGAAGAATTCCATACATTCTAGAAGTCTGTGATTAATGTGAAAGCAAAAGAAAACCTTCTGTCAAATAAAGGGAATACAGAATTTTCATTTATTAAGAATGAACTCACTCTATGATCCTATTTTATGTTTCTGAAGACACAACTCTCAAAGAAACAATTGAGGGCATTAGACATGCAATTTCAAACTGTCCGGTGAGCAATGTGTGTGGCTGTTGTTTATGTTCATTATTTACAAAACAGTTCTTTGTGAACGTGTCCTTTAATCTGATGAAGGATCCAAGCAACATGATGATTCTAAAATCATCACCATTTAATATAAATTAAGAGGCTTTCAAAGGAAGACACTGCTCGATGGGACCATCGATATGAAACAGTTAATCATATATAGCCAATAAGACCTTTGTATCTAAGGGAAAGGGGCAGAATCAAAAACAGCAAAGGGGAGAAAGGGGCCACATAGCTTACCTGGACTTTGCAAATCTTCTGCATTTTTCTGTGCTATCTGACTTAATGCAAGACTGAACCAGCCATTTTCCTCAATAAATCTAGTTTAAATAGCTGCTTAGAAAGAAAATGTAACTAGGTCAATGCACATTAAAAAGATGACCAAAATTATTTTCCTAATGATTTAATAACTGCTTGACTAGAAACAGGAAAAAAGAGATTTTTAAGGGAAAAGATGAAGTAACAGCTTATCATACTTCACAAATTTACACTCTGCGGGAAAACACCTATCTTATTTTCTATAAAGGTGCTTAGTCAAATACAAAATTACTATACAGAAAATCTAAGTAGAGACTAAGAAAATGAACATTTTACCAAAATGGTGCCAATAAAAAAAGCCCACATCTCCATCTGCCTTTAGAAAAACTAATGACTGATTTAAAAGTGCTTTAACCATTAATCCTACATACTAACTTAAAATAACACAGGTCAGCATGAAACAACAGAGGAGAAGGAATCCTTGTGATTTTGGGTGAGTGTAGTAAAGTTTGCCAATAATTCAACTGCCAAAAATTGCAAATTTGGAAAGGTTGGGGAATCTGTTTAAAGACAAAATAATCAATTGTTTCGATTAACACAACCAATCAAGTCAACCAACAACTCTTGGGGTGTTTGGATTATTGGGCTTATCTCTCTTCTCTAGTCTTGCTTCTTCTTTTTATGTTGTCTGAACTTCTCCTCTGCACCATCCAGGTTTTATTCTCTCATGTCCTAGCTGTTACTGAAAACTCAGGATTATTGAACACTTACTACTTCCCAGACATTGTACAGACCACATAGTCACTATCCTCAGTTCAGTTCAGTTGCTCAGTCGAGTCTGACTCCTTGCTACCCCATGGACTGCAGCACGCCAGGCCTCCCTGTCCATCACCAACTCCCAGAGTTCACTCAAGTTCGTGTCCATTGAGTCGGTGATGCCATCCAGCCATCTCATCCTCTGTCGTCCCCTGCCTTCAATCTTTCCCAGTATCAGGGTCTTTTCAAATGAGTCAGTTCTTCACATCAGGTGACCAAAGTATTGGAGTTTCAGCTTTAGCATTTGTCCTTCCAATGAATATTCAGGACCGATTTCCTTTAGGATGACTGGTTGGATCTCCTTGTTGTCCAAGGGACTCTCAAGAGCCTTCTCCAACACCACAGCTAAAAAGCATCAGTTCTTCAGTGCTCAGCTTTCTTTATAGTCCAACTCTCACATCCATACATGACCACTGGAAAAACTATAGCCTTGACTAGACAGACATTTGTTGGAAAGTAATGTCTCTGCTTTTTAATATGCTATCTAGGTTGGTCATAACTTTTCTTCCAAGGAGTAAGCGTCTTTTAATTTCATGGCTGCAGTCATCATTTGCAGTGATTTTGGAGCCCCAAAAATAAAGTCTACCACTGTTTCCACTGTTTCCCCATCTATTTGCCATGAAGTGATGGGACCAGATGCCATAATCTTAGTTTTCTGAATGTTGAGCTTCAAGCCAACCTTTTCACTCTCCTCTTTCACTTTCATCAAGAGGCTCTTTAGTTCTTTTTTGCTTTCTGCCATAAGGGTGGTATCATCTGCATATCTGAGGTTATTGATATTTCTCCTGGAAATCTTGGTTCCAGCTTGTGCAGTTCTTCCAGCCCAGCATTCCTCATGATGTACTCTGCATATAAGTTAAATAAGCAGGGTAAAAATATACAGCCTTGACATACTCCTTTTCCTATTTGGAACCAGTCTGTTTTTCCATGTCCAGTTGAAACTGTTGCTTCCTGACTTGCATACAGATTTCTCAGGAGGCAGGTAAGGTGGTCTGGTATTCTCATCTTTTGAAGAATTTTCCAGTTTGTTGTGATCCACACAGTCAAAGGCTTTAGTGTTGTCAATAAAGCCGAAGTAGATGTTTTTCTAGAACTCTCTTGCTTTATCAATGATCCAACAGATGTTGGCAATTTGACTTCTGGTTCCTCTGCCTTTTCTAAATCCAGCTTGAACATCTGGAAGATCACGGTTCACGTACTGTTGAAGCCTGGCTTGGAGAATTTTGAGCATTACTTTGCTAGAGTGTGAGGCGAGCGCAATTGTGCGGTAGTTTGAGCATTCTTTGGCATTGCCTTTTTTGGGGGATTGGAATGAAAACTGACCTTTTCCAGTCCTGTGGCCACTGCTGAGTTTTCCAAATTTGTTGGCATATTGAGTGAAGCACTTTCACAGTATCTATCCTTAAGGACCTCACTATCTAAAGGTAAGGGGAAGGAGACCAGATATAAATAGAAAAATTAAAATACAATATGGCAAGTGCTATTTTAAAAAGTATGGTGTAAGCACTAGTAAACTTTAGATGTCAGAAAACCTAATTCTGCTACTTTTTCCTCCTCCGTAAATCAAAACCCTTAAAATTCTTCTCTCACCCACCACCCTTCAAGTAATCCTGGGTACTCTGAAAAATATCAACCAACATGAAAAGCAAATCTTTTCATTTAAAAAAAGATGCAAGTCAGAGCATCCCACTCCTAAGTTGGGATGTAAGAATATGAATCTTTGCTAGCATTGTATCAGCTTCCCACAGGGTGAGCAAGAAGGTCATATTCTTGTAAAGTGTCTTTACCAAGAAATGGATCTTCAAAGAGCCTGTATCCAATCCATCACTAGGGCCAAGGCAGGTTACCTTAACCTCTCTGAGCCTCAGTTTCTCCATCTGTAACATGGTCATAATTATAATCCCTACCTCACACAGTTGCTGCCAGAATTAAATAAGGTAGCAAAGCTAAAAAAAAGTGTGTGTTGGGGGGAGGAAGTGGGCAAGTAAAGTGCCTGAATTCTTTAATTAATGCTCAGTAAGTAGTCACTCTGATTAAATAAATCAACTCCTGAAGATGTGGCCTATTGTATATGCATGAGTTTCCAAAAGGCTTTTTACAGTTATGGGGCAGGCAGCATAATGAATTTCATTTCAATCTGGGGAATATATTTTGCTCCATGTACATTGTCTTGAAGCTACATTCCCAACATTAGGTTTTTAAATGTAATTGCTTTATTGCACCATAGTTTTCAGTCTTTTGAGTTAATACATAATTTCCTCTTTAACAGTTACTATAAAGCTCAACACTGAAAAGACTGGCACAGCTGTAGAACAGAAAAGTGATGATATTGGTAATGCATAATATCCAGAAGGAATGGGAGCAGAAAATTTGAGCAGAAAGTTTTTCAATGGGGAGGGTTCCCTGAAATACAGCTTTACTGGCTTCAGAAGCCTGAGTGCCTCAAACTGAGGTTTCACGCTGGTGAAGTCTTTCAACTGGACAAAGGTTTTCAAGTGGAAAACTTAAGCACAAATTTAAAAAAATATTATGAAGAAAACCTAGCCATCCAAAGCAGTGCTGTAACCTTTCCAATGGGCTGCCCCACACTTCAGAACTGAGAAGAGGGTGAGAGAACTTAGTTGTTCAGATGTATGATCTGAACACATCTGGCTCTTAAGAGCTTTAGGCAAAAACCTGCTTGTGCTCACAGAACGCACACTTAACCTGCAACTTCCAAAACACTTTTTGTCAGCCTTCCATCCCTACTGCTTACCTCTTACTCTTTCTAGGCTGGGAATGCTCCCCATCCATCTCCCCTTTCTGCCTGTTGCAACCATATTCAATAAGTAAGACTTATTCAAAGGCCATCTTTTACAGGGAGTCCCATCAGCATCTTTGGTTGTGATTTTTTTTCTTGGTCTTCTGTATTTTTATGACATTTGATTTTTGTCTGGGTCACACGTAACTACACACTAGGGAGAAGTATGACCCAAGTCCACCTCCTCTAGAATGTGAACTATTTAAGCTTTAAGGCTCTGACTTCCACATCTTTGTACACAGTGCAAATACCTATAGCCTAAGTTATTTGAAAATCTCTCTGAACTAATTGACAAAACAAAGAATACACAGCTTAAAGTTACAAAGTGCACTATCTATGACTTCATAGCAAGAGTAATAGCAGACACTGTGCTGGCCAAAAAGCCATCTTTTTCTGGAAAACTGTCTTCATTCACTATCAGTAACATCATAAGGGCCTCAAGAAATTATTGAACCAATATCCAACGCCTGGGCTTCCAGATGACCTACTTAAGACCAGCGAGTTCAGTTCAGTTCAGTTCAGTCGCTCAGTCGTGTCTGACTCTTAGCGACCCCGTGAACCACAGCACGCCAGGCCTCCCTGTCCATCACCAACTCCCGGAGTTCACTCAAACCCATGTCCATCGAGTCGGTGATGCCATCCAGCCACCTCATTCTCTGTCGTCCCCGTCTCCTCCTACCCCCAATCGCTCCCAGCATCAGAGTCTTTTCCAGTGAGTCAACTCGTCTCATGAGGTGGCCAAGGTATTGGAGTTTCAGCTTTAGCATAAGTCCTTCCAATGAACACCCAGGATTGATCTCCTCTAGAATGGACTGGTTGGATCTTCTTGCAGTCCAAGGGACTCTCAAGAGTCTTCTCCAGCACCACAGTTCAAAAGCATCAATTCCTTGGTGATCAGCTTTCTTCACAGTCCAACTCTCACATCCATACATGACCATGGGAAAAACCATTGCCTTGACTAGATGGACCTTGGTCGGCAAAGTAATGTCTCTGCTTTTTAATATGCTATCTAGGCTGGTCATAACTTTCCTTCCAAGGAGTAAGCATCTTTTAATTTCATGGCTGAAATCAGCATCCACAGTGATTTTGGAGCCCAAAAATATAAAGTCTGACACTGTTTTGAATGTTTCCCCATCTATTTCCCAAGAAGTGATGGGACCAGATGCCATGATCTGAGTTTTCTGAATGTTAAGCTTCAAGCCAACCTTTTCACTCTCCTCTTTCACTTTCATCAAGAGGCCTTTGAGTTCCTCTTCACTTTCTGCCATAAGGGTGGTGTCATCTGCATATCTGAGGTTATTGATATTTCTCCCGGCAATCTTGATTCCAGCTTGTGCTTCTTCCAGCCAGGCGTTCCTCATGATGTACTCTGCATATAAGTTAAATAAGCAGGGTGACAATATACAGCCTTGATGCACTCCTTTTCCTATTTGGAACCAGTCTGTTGTTCCATGTCCAGTTCTACCTGTTGCTTCATGACCTGCATACAGGTTTCTCAACAGGCAGGTCAGGTGGTCTGGGATTCCCATCTCTTTCAGAATGTTCCACAGTTTGTTGTGATCCACACTGTCAAAGGCTTTGGCATAGTCAATGAAGCAGAAATAGATGTTTTTCTGGAACTCTCTTGCTTTCTCCGTAATCCAGCAGATGTTGGCAATTTGATCTCTGGTGCAAAGGCTAATAGAGTTTTGCCAAGAGAATGCACTGGTCATAGCAAACACCCTCTTCCAACAACACAAGAGAAGACTCTACACATGGACATCACCAGATGGTCAACACCGAAATCAGATTGATTATATTCTTTGCAGCCAAAAATGGAGAAGCTCTATACAGTCAGCAAAAACAAGACCAGGAGCTGACTGTGGCTCAGATCATGAACTCCTTATTGCCAAATACAGACTGAAATCAAACAAAGTAGGGAAAACCACTAGACCATTCAGATATGACCTAAATCAAATCCCTTATGATTATACAGTGGAAGTAAGAAATAGATTTAAGGGACTAGATCTGATAGATAGAGTACCTGATGAACTCTGGACGGAGGTTCGTGACATTGTACAGGAGACAGGGACCAAGACCATCCCCATGGAAAAGAAATGCAAAAAAGCAAAATGGCTGTCTGAGGAGGCCTTACAAATAGCTGTGAAAAGAAGAGAAGCAAAAAGTAAAGGAGGAAAGGAAAGATATAAGCATCTGAATGCAGAGTTCCAAAGAATAGCAAGGAGAGATAAGAAAGCCTTCCTCAGCGATCAATGCAAAGAAATAGAGGAAAACAACAGAATAGGAAAAACAAGAGATCTTTTCAAGAAAATTAGAGATATCAAGGGAACATTTCATGCAAAGATGGGCTCGATAAAGGACAGAAATGGTATGGACCTAACAGAAGAAGAAGATACTAAGAAGAGGCAGCAAGAATACACAGAAGAACTGTACAAAAAAGATCTTCACGACGAAGATAATCACGATGATGTGATCACTCACCCGGAACCAGACATCTTGGAATGTGAAGTCAAGTGGGCCTTAGAGAGCATCACTACAAACAAAGCTAGTGGAGGTGATGGAATTCCAATTGAGATATTTCAAATCCTGAAAGATGATGCTGTGAAAGTGCTGCACTCAGTATGCCAGCAAATTTGGAAAACTCAGCAATGGCCACAGGACTGGAAAAGATCAGTCTTCATTCCAATCCCAAAGAAAGGCAATGCCAAAGAATGCTCAAACTATTGCACAATTGCACTCATCTCACACGCTAGTAAAGTCATGCTCAAAATTCTCCAAGCTAGGCTTCAGCAATATGTGAATCATGAACTTCCAGATGTTTAAGCAGGTTTTAGAAAAGGCAGAGGCACCAGAGATCAAAAGACCAGTGAACCATTTCATAAATTGAACTGGCAAAACTTTTACAAACATGCTCCTGGGATTCAGCCTTTCTTTTAAGAAGAGAATTGCTTGGGTGGACTCAGGATTATTGGACTCATCACTGTATTTGGAGCTCCTTTTACCAAAAGTTAGCATTTGGAGGGAAAATAAGAACGTATATGACCATTTCCTCCTTGCCTCCCTTAACTTCTTCCTCTTTTTTTTTTAAACAAAGTGCTTAACACTTTTAAAAATATTACCTCTTTTATCTATTACATATTGATTGTTTATTGTCTATCTTCCTCACTAGAATGGAATCTCCACAAGCAGTCTTTGCTTTGTTCACTGATGTACTTACTGCTGGATCCAAAGAGTATCTAACAATCTTTGCACACAACAGGCCCTCAATAAATTCACTGGAGAAATGGATAAATAAGAGAATAACAGACTACCTCCTAACAAGTATTTCTTTGCTGATAAGACAGGCAAAGGGCCAAGGGTGGAAGTGCTGAAGATATAGGAAGATTGAAGAGATTTAATATGCCAAGGAAAAGGGAATATATATGAGTGTGTGTGTGTGTGTGAGATTACAGATAGAGTCTCAGGTCAAGAATGTGGGGAGGAAAACCAAATGCTGAAACCTTAGCTATGCCCACAATGTCTGAAAAGTGAATGTGTTAGTCACTCAGTTGTGTCCAACTCTTTGCAACCCCATGGACTGTAGCAAACCAGACTCCTCTGTCCGTGGAATTCTCCAGGCAAGAATACTGGAGTGGGTTGCCATGCCCTCCTCCAGGGGATCGTCCTGACCCAGGGATTGGACTCAGGTCTCCTGCATCGCAGGCAGATTCTTTACCAGCTGACTTGCCATGTCTAGGAGAGTCAAAAGTATAGGAAAACCGTCTTTCTGGAAAAAAAGATGGTTTTCTTCCTTTCTTACCAGGAAGAAAACAACGTGCCATCAGCTGGTTTTGTTTTTTTTTTTTTTTTTAACATTGCTAAGACACTTATTTTATTTTTTTATTTTTTTTTTACATATTAAAATAATATTTTAATATATTAGTTTAAATAAGATTATTAAAGTTTCACCTGTTTCCTTTTTACTTTTTATTATTTTTTTTTGTTTTGATTTTATTTATTTATTTATTTTTTTGCATTACAATAGTTTAATATGAACAATCAGAACTAATTAACAGTATAACAATATTTTACAACTGAAATAATTAAAATAAACTATAAAATTACTACATAAAACAGTTCTGATCTAGCTTATTTACTTTCTATAATCTCTTCAGTGCTGCAAAACCATTTATTTCTTTTTTTTTTTTTTTCATGTTTTAATAAACACTTCGTCTTTTTGTATTGCTTTTTTTTCATCACAATAATAGAAAAATAACATCATATATCACTGTAAAACACATTTCCACATAAATGCTGATAAGCACAAAATATTTTTCATCATTTACATTTTAACTGTAATAATATATGGCAGAATTAAAGCTGCATCCATCATGTGTCTAACTCACCTTGCTGTAATGAATTTTTAAATGTAATGGTTTCTGTCGCAAAGTAAAATCGTACATAATGTCTAGTGACACAGTACGCTGGTGGATGGGTGGATTTGGAAAATGGAAATGCAACTTCATTTTTAATTAGATTTATAAACTTCACCACCTCTACCTCCAGCCAGCTTCCCAACCCTCCCTCCCACCACCATTATTTATTTATTTTTTTTTTTAAAATGAGGCTTTTAATTAATGTTTGACAGAGCTGATTCAGGTTGAATAGACTAAATTTCTTTAAACAAACTTACTTATACTCCAGAGTCCTTTAAAAACTTAATAGCATTTATACATTGAAGGTATTTGATTTTCTTGTAACTAGCACTTCAAATGCAACAAGCATTTGAAGCAACAAGCATTTGACCCAACAAGTAAAACTTTCTACAGTTCATAACTTTTATAAATAAAATAAATTAAATGTACAGTGAATAAGTTCTCTGAAATATTTCAATATTTCTGCAGGTTTAGTAACATCGTAAAATACATTTCAACTAAAATTCACAAATCTAAAAACCTGTTAGGCATTTTTAGGCGTTTTAAGTTGGAAATGAAGACCAATGTTACATCGTAATATGCCAATTACAAATAGTACTTCAAATAGCAAATACTACAGTTTGTCCCAAACTTTAAAAACTATTCATGAACTCAACACTGAACTATTGATGGCTATGAGAATTGTTTCCTAGCCTTTTTGAAAATTTCAACCCATTTACGTTTAAGGTAATTATTGATAACTACGATCCCGTAGCCATTTTCTTTATTACTTTGGGTTCAAGTTTATACACTCTTTCTGTGTTTCCTGTCTAGAGAAGATCCTTTAGCATTTGTTGGAGAGCTGGTTTGGTGATGCTGAATTCCCTCAGCTTTTGCTTGTCTGTAAAGCTTTTGATTTCTCCTTCATATTTGAATGAGATCCTTGCTGGGTATAATAATCTGGGCTGTAGGGTATTTTCTTTCATCACTTTAAGTATGTCTTGCCACTCCCTTCTGGCCTGAAGAGTTTCTGTTGAAAGATCAGCTGTTATCCTTATGGGAATCCCCTTATGTGTTATTTGCTGCTTTTCCCTCATCAGCTGGTTTTGTGTGAGTGTACAGAGGGTGCTCAAACCATTACTCTTTTCTGCTGAGCCCCTCTTCAGGTGGTTTTGAGCAGGTTACTCAGCACTGTTGGCATCTGGGGCTGGCTGAGTCTTTGTCAGGGTGCTGTCCCATACATCACACAGTAGTTAGCAGCACCTGGCCTTACTCACTAGGCACCAGCATCAACTAACCCCAAGTTGCAAGTAGCCAAATATGACTCTAGAAAGGGCCGAATGCTTGCCAGACGAAAGTGGGGCAACTTAGCCTTGCTGAAAAGCACTGGTTAAGAGTCTGTCTGGGGTGAGTCTTACAGTCCTTTCCTCTCTGGTCTCTCTTCCTCTTCTCTCCTCCCTCCCTCTTACACATCAGCATTTTCAACCCGTCTGGTCTCTCCCCAAGGCCTCAGCTCCATCCTGGAGGCTTTTCAAATTCAGACTGGCCACCATTCCTGGATTTATCCTGAAAACCTGGTGATCCTTCCTGGCCATCGCAGAAGTTTACATCATCATTCTTCATAACCAAGCATCTACAAAAAGCAAACATACAGAAAGAAAGCAAATTCACCTCGCTAATAGCAATCACCTTTCAGAACATAATTTCTGAGCATCGTTAGAAAAAGCACTATTATACCTCCACCAGAGGAAAGAGAAGGGAAGAGGAGGGAGAGGGAACCTTCTTTGCTACACAACTATTCTCACACCCTGTTTATCTCAGAAGTGGGGGTAAAGATGTTCCACACGAATGGATGTGGCACACGAAATGATGAGCACACGAAAACTACAATCTTTTCAACAACAGATTTAAGTCAGACTGACTTTCACTTCTGGTAACTAAGACAGAGTCTAAAATTTATACCCTCCCCTAGTTATATGGGAGTAAGATTCTTTATTCCATTAGTTCTGATTTTTTTCAATTAATTCTTAAGCATCAAAATTCACGTTAGAGTCCAGCAGAAGCCAGGAGGGGTAGAGAGAGGCATTTAGAAATAGTTTAGCCTTCAGTCTTGATTTGTGCCTAAAAGAATGTTTTTTAAAAGGCTGCTTTAGCCTTTAAATAGTTTTGCAAGTCACATTTCATGACAACACTGTCTAGAAAAAATGCACTGTGAGCCCAAGGCACCAGCACAGAGTCAAAACATCCACTATAAATATCATGGTGAATCAGATTCCACCGGGAGAAATAAACTCCCCAGGAGCAAGTTTGAGATTTTCCAGGAAGCTTTGATTCTTTCAGGGCATTATAGGGATCATTTAAAGTGCAAAAATTTATGAGATCTCTAAACACATTCTACACAGTGCACACCCACAGTACAATTAAACTGGGAGCTCATTTTCCTGAATTCACAGCAAGGATATAAAAAGCAGAGACAGAAGGTTGATCTAAACTAGATACTGTTTCCTCCAAACCTTTAAAAATTTTGTACATTTTTTTCTCTCTTACAGTCAGTTTTCCATACTTCCAGCCTATTCACTTACAGATTTTTTGCTTTGAATGTGCCATAACTAAAAAGATACAAGTCTCCCTTTGGCCACATCCTCCAAAAGACCAGCTTGAAGGTACTTTCAGTTGAAATCAGCCCTGAGAATGTTTGGCTTAATCTCCACTACACCTTCTGCTTTCAAAATACAGTGGCCCAGAAGAAAGAAGGCCGAGGGAACAGGATGGGAAAAGGAGAGACACGAAAAGCACTGACATCAGCATTTCAGAGCACCCTTTGGGTGCTGTGAAGTGAAAAGAGAATGATTATTTTGGGGGAAAATCAGACAAACTAGACAGAGTAGTTTTCTTTTTGAGTGAATGAATGGACTCTATAGTTAAACATACTGAAAACATTTTCCTAAAAGCTGATGCAATGTAAGAAGCTGAACGGTTCTATGAAGACCTACAAGACCTTCTAGAACTAACATCCAAGAAAGGTGTCCATTTCATTACAGGGGACTGGATAGCAGTAGAAAGTCAAGGAACACTTGGAATAACAGGCAAATTTGGCCTTGGAGTACAGAATGAAGCAGGGCAAAGGCTAACAGAGTTTTGCCAGAGAACGCACTGGTCATAGCAAACACCCTCTTCCAACAACACAAGAGAAGACTCTACACATGGACATCACCAGATGGTCAACACCGAAATCAGATTGATTATATTCTTTGCAGCCATAGATGGAGAAGCTGTATACAGTTAGCAAAAACAAGACCAGGAGCTGACTGTGGCTCAGATCATGAGCTCCTTATTGCTAAATTCAGACTTAAATTGAAGAAAGTAGGGAAAACCAATAGACCATTCAGGTATGACCTAAATCAAAAGCCTTATAATTATACATGGAAGTGAGAAATAGATTTAAGGGACTAGATCTGATAGATAGAGTGCCTGATGAACTATGGATGGAGGTTTGTGACATTGTACAGGAGACAGGGATCAAGACCATCCCCAAGAAAAATAAATGCAAAAAAGCAAAATGGCTGTGTGAGGAGGCCTTACAAATACCTGTGAAAAGAAGAGAAGCAAAAAGCAAAGGAGAAAAGGAAAGATATACCCACTTGAATGCAGAGTTCCAAAGAATAGCAAGGAGAGATCAGAAAGCCTTCCTCAGCGATCAATGAAAAGAAATAGAGGAAAACAACAGAATGGGAAAGACTAGAGATCTCTTCAAGAAAATTAGAGATACCAAGGGAACATTTCATGCAAAGACGGGCTCAATAAAGGACAGAAATGGTATGGACTTAAGAGAAGCAGAAGATATTAAGAAGAATTGGCAAGAATACACAGAACTGTACAAAAAAGATCTTCACAACCCAGATAATCACAATAGTGTGATCACTCATCTAGAGCCAGACATCTTGGAATGGGCCTTAAGAAGCATCACTGCAAACAAAGTTAGTGGAGGTGATGAAATTCCAGTTGAGCTATTTTAAATCCTGAAAGATGACGCTGTGAAAGTGCTGCACTCAATATGCCAGCAAATTTGGAAAACTCAGCAGTGGCCAAAGGTCAGTTTTCATTCCAATCCCAAAGAAAGACAATGCCAAAGAATGCTCAAACTACCACACAATGGCATTCATCTCACACGCTAGCAAAGTAATGCTCAAAATTCTCCTACCCAGGCTTCAACAATACGTGAACCATGAACTTCGTGATGTTCAAGCTGGTTTTAGAAAAGGCAGAGGAACCAGAGATCAAATTGCCAATATCGGTTGGATCATCAATAAGTAATGGAGTTCCAGAAAAACATATATTTCTGTTTTATTGACTATCCCAAAGCCTTTGACTGTGTGGATCACAATAAACTGTGGAAAATTCTGAAAGAGATGGGGAATACCAGACCACCTGACCTGCCTCTTGAGAAACCTGTATGCAGGTCAGGAAGCAACAGTTAGAACTGGACATGGAACAACAGACTGGTTCCAAATAGGAAAAGGAGTACATCAAGGCTGTATATAGTCACCCTGCTTATTTAACTTCTATGCAGAGTACATCATGAGAAACACTGGGCAGGAAGAAGCACAAGCTGGAATCAAGATTACTGGGAAAAATCTCAATAACCTCAGATATGCAGATGACACCACCCTTATGGCAGAAAGCAAAGAAGAGCTAAAAAGCCTCTTGATGAAAGTGAAAGAGGAGAGTGAGAAAGTTGGCTTAAAGCTCACCATTCAGAAAACTAAGATTATGGCATCCTGTCCCATCACTTCATGGGAAATAGATGGGGAAACAGTGACAGATTTTATTTTGGGGGGCTCCAATATCACTGCAGATGGTGACTGCAGCCATGAAATTAAAAGACCCTTACTCCTTGGAAGGAAAGTTATGACCAATCTAGACAACATATTAAAAAGCAGAGACATTACTCTGTCAACAAAGGTCCGTCCTGTCAAGGCTATGGTTTTTCCAGTAGTCATGTATGGATTTGAGAGTTGGACTATAAAGAAAGCTGAGCACCGAAGAATTGACGCTTTTGAACTGTGGTGTTGGAGAAGACTCTTGAGAGTCCCTTGGACTTCAAGGATTTCCAACTAGTTCATCCTAAAGAAAATCAGTCCTGAATATTCATTGGAAGGACTGATGTTGAAGCTAAAACTCCAATACTTTGGTCACCTGATGTGAAGAACTGACTCATTGAAAAAGACCCTGATGCTGGGAAAGATTGAAAGTGGGAGGAGAAGGGGACGACAGAGGATGAGATGGTTGGATGGCATCACCAACTCAATGGACGTGGTTTGAGTAACCTCCAGGAATTGGTGATGGACAGGGAGGCCCGGTGTCTTGCAGTCCATGGGGTCGCAAAGAATTGCACACTACTGATCGACTAAATTGAAATGAACTTAATGTCAAGTACAATAAGTTCGGAGTAAGATAATCTCATGCATTTTATTCCTGGAAGGTGAATTTGTGTTAGATTTAAAAGAAAATTAGAAATGGAGCTTATGAGCAAGAACGGGAGAGAATGATGTTTAAAAAATTATCTTTATAATAGGACATATAAAGCCCCAATGTTTATAATAAATATTTAAAGCAATTACTCATCTTTACTGAAATATAATATGTCATATCAATTATATTAAAAGTTGGGTGCTGGTTCTCATTCTGTCAATAATCGATCTCTGTGACCTTATGTGTACTTCCTTTCTCTCTATCTCTGTTTCCCAGCTTTTTAAGTCAGACAGTTAGACTAGATTTTGTCCTGTATGTGTATGAGCTAAGTCACTTTAGCCGTGTCCAACTCTTGCAACCCTATGGACTGTAGCCCACCAGTCTTCTCTGTCCATGGGATTCTCCAGGCAAGAATACTGGAGTGGGTTGCCATGCCCTCCTCCAGGGGATCTTCCCACCCCAAGGATCAAACCCACGTCTCTTGTGTCTTCTGCATTGGCAGGCAGGTTCTTTACTGCTAGAGCCACCTGGGAAAACCCCAGGTTATGTCTTAAAGACTACTGAAGTGAATAGACAAAATTTGTGTAGTTTCTGGGATTCCTGAAGACTTATCTGGAAAATATGTAAAGGTAATACAACTTTCTTTTTCCTTTGCTCTTTCTTTTGAAAACTCCCAAACTGCTTTAGTTGCTCAGAACTGTCTTCAAGAACAAGGAACAGCAACGTACCCATAAAATGAATTCTAGGTATTTGTGGAATAGGCAGTTATTGAAAGAATGTGCAGTAAATGGCCTGTAAAGGACCTTCCCACTCATCTGTTGAACTGTTCTAATTGTTTACCTTTTAAACTAGACTGAGAATTATATTATCCAAGAGAGAGAAAAATATAAGCAATCTAATGCATTAAAAGGAATTACAGAATCTCCCATGGGTCGTGGCCGTCCATTATTGCCTAAAAATAAGAGCACTTAGTGACTGGAACTGAGCCAAGTAGTTTTTGAAGGGGGATTAAGGGACAAGGGAAAAGCCTGGAGTATGAGGCATGGCAGACGAGGCAAAATCGACCTACAATGAAGAAGCCAGGGCTTTCAGCTAAGTATCTGGGAAAGCCCAACTGTGCTGCAGGAGCTGGGTGGAAGTGAATAAAAATTGTCAGGTTGGATGGACAGGAAGGGAGGCTGGTCACTGAAAGTAAAATTTCCTGCTTTGTAGTTTTACCAAGGACTCTTATTGTCCAATGGAGAAGGAAATAGCAACCCACTCCAGTACTCTTGCCTGGAAAATCCCATGGAAGGAGGAGCCTGGTGAGTTACAGTTCACTGTGTCTCAAGAGTCGGACATGACTGAACACAACACAGATCCTTGTCCAGGTACAAAGTATTTGCTTAAGGATGTTGCCATACACAAAGAGATGATTGGGAAGGTCTCTTTATCCCCAAATGAACAAGTACCAGATAAGAGTATCAGCCAACTCTTCCGCTTCTCATGACTTCAAGGTGTGTGTGAGGAGACCAATCATACCACACCAGACCAAAGCTCCCCAGCTAGAAAAGCCAAAGTCCAAGGGGACTACCTACTTTTACCAATTTAATTTCGAGAAAAACTCTAATTATCAAGCACTGGATTTCTTCCAGAAATTAGAAAAACAGTGACTTAGTTGCTGAGTCAAATTGTCCTGTCAGACTGTCAATCATTGATTTTCTTTTCTTTTTTTTTGCTTTCTGCTTTTAACATTTTTAAGTGGCAACAGTCGTGTATGAGGGAATGCATGTGTCAGCTCCATTGGTATCATGCTGCCTTGACTTTTGTGGCCCCTTCACCAGCCCTGGAACTCAATGAAAGTCTAATGCATAAAAGGAGGTGCCCTTCTTTTTCTCCTTGTCCAAAGTGAAGCCACTTTATAGAATTTTGTAAAGTACAATTTTTCCTTTTTTCCAGATTTAAGAGGGTTGACAATAAAATGGGACTGTAGGAGATTTTTTTCTTAACTCTGAATCAGCAAACCAAAAATTAGAATTTATTGCATTCCTAGTACAGAGGTCAGGACACCAGAGCAAGGACTCAAGCCAACACAAAGACAAGAATTCCTTTTCCTTCCAGAGGGGCCTTCTGCAATAATTCTTTGGAGTAGTCTAAAGAAGTTTTCATCCCATGAAAAACCTCCATCTAAAGTACATTTATTTTTAAAAAGGTAGATATACAAAGTCATCTTCTGAGACACATTTTATAAGCAATGCATAATCTAAAGTGTTACTAATGAAAGGAAGTGGAATCACATAAATCTAATAATCCTGAAGAGCAATAAAATCTCTGATCTGCCTCTGGAAAAGGACTGTAGCTTAGACCATTCTGCTGGTCAATAAACATTCCCAATTCCACTCAGGAAACTGTTGAGCTATGAGTCCAATGTTCTGAAAATATGTGGATGTAAAAATCAATTCTGAGCAAGACTCTCCTAATAAGGAGTTCTAAGTCTTTGTCTACAATGCCTTTCGAACGTTTTCAAAGAGTTCACAACTGACCCACCATTGAAAAGACATGTGCTTGCTCTGTTTTCCCCACAGCGGTCATATACTGATGTTGAACAACTCTGCTGCCTTTCCTGTCTCCTTTGCTAGGGTTAAGAACATAATCTCCTGAGTTAAAGGAAAACCTCCCAAGAACACACTTCATGCCAATTGATTATCCACATTGATATACTCAACAGATGTCATTTACATGCACAAAACTCCCCCTTACACAATGAATGCATGCTAAAAATAACCCTTTCTGCTCCCACTCATAAAGAAGAATTTCAATGTAGTGCCTACATGCAAGAAAAATTTTGAATTTGAGTTAATTTTTTTAATTAAAATGTTCATAAAATGTAATACCTTATATTTCATAACAAATCATTTGTGATATACCCTTACTATAAAATAGGATACTTCACTGTGTCATGGTAACATATAAAGTAATAATTATTAATAAATTACTCTGACCCAAGGACAAAAATAAAATGAATATATTTCAGTAAAAAAAATAATAAAACAACAAAACAAAACTATACACAATGGATAGTTCATCAGGAAGCTGTAAATTCACAAAAAGGAAGCTTTCCCTGATAACTTTGCTCAGGGTTAGAAAAACTCTCTTCAAGCAAAATAATTTTCCACTAGAATATAGTCTTTGTCATGTGTAAGTCATGTCAATTGAGTTAAGACCATATTCTTTACTACACCAAGTAAGATGAAAGAGCTCAAGGTAGGAATTTAAATTCTGAGAGAATATGGCTCACATTTAAGTTATATTCAATTTGCTCCTTTACATGGCTTCCTCAGAATTCGATCGGTATCTCCACCCTTCCCAATCTCACTCCTGACACCACTTATTCTCCCACTTCCCCTGATCTGCAACCTCCCTCCATCATCATTACACACTCCACTATTCCGTATCTTTCCTACAAACAGTCACACACAGAGTAACACTGTTCAAATCCTAGCTCCTACTCTTACTACCTGTGTAACCTAAGGCAAGTTTCTAAATCTGTGTCCCTCTTTCCTCATCCTCAGCCCTAAATTAGGAAAGACACCACTCAATTCATAGGGTCATCATAAAGCTTACAAGAAATTGTTCATGTGGAACACTTGGGAAGTGCCCACTGGATATTGGCTTTCAATAGTATTAACTTCTCTGCCTATAACATTTATTCCACTCCTCACCTCTTTTCGTATACTCAGTTCCTTCACATCTTTCAAATAGCATTTTAAACAGGAAATCAAATAACCGCATCCTTGACTAGGTTAATATTCTTTTTGCTTATACTTGTCCATTATCAAAGGACTCCATATCACCTGCTGCTAGTTCCTGTGTACTGTTTTCTCCCACTAAACTGGTAGCTCTATGAAGACAAATTCCGGATCTACACTGTTGCCCATTTTACTCCTGCCCCTCACCAACAGTTAGTACATGTGACCTCAGTTGCTTCAGTCTTGTTCGACTGTTTGCAACCCCATGGACTGCACAGCCCACCAGGCTCCTCTGTCCATGGGATTCTCCAGCAAGAATAATGGAGTGGGCTGTTGCGCCCTCCTCCAGGGGATCCTCCTGACCCAGGGATCAAACCCACGTCTTCTACATCTCCTGCATTGGCAGGTGGATTCCTTACTGCTAGCGCCACCTGGGAAGCTCATCTGCACAAATCAGACCCTCAGAATAATCTGTCAAAAGAAGGAAATAATTAATGAATGAAAGTTGACTGGCAAGAGAAACTCACATTTGCTTGAAATTTAACTGTTTTAATTTTATTTCAAACATAGTTATGATTTCTTCTACATGTTTAATTGCCTACTCATAGGCATCACTTCTCTTCCACTCCCCAAAACTTCTGTTGCTTCTGAAAGAAACAGAATTATGGCAGTTGCTCAGTGAGACCAAGTTGAAAAATTATTTAAAATGAAAGCCATGAAAATTGAAAATCCTTCCTTGAACTTTTTCCTTTGTAAACCTCAACACAGAAGGCTGCTTCTATACCCTACTATCTGGACCATATCGTCTGTATGTTGCTTACTGCTCTGATGTAACTCGCTATTTGCTTTACCAAAGTATATTTAGCTGATTTTACTTTTTTAAAAAGGAAAATATATAACATTGAATTCTTTATTTAAATCTATTACATTTAATCTGTAAAAGCTAAGTAAAACATCATTTTATTTTTACTAAAATCTTTGTTTCATGCTAAGAAAACTTGAGTTCTAGTTTTCCTCCAAATTTTAGGTTGCTCAATTCACATTATAAGGTTATGTATGGAAATGCTAACTCCACATTGAAAGTTATTATGTTTGCAATTATCTAATTCTGATACAAAATAATGTTTTTTTAATATGTATTAAATGTGTCTGAAATGTTTTCCTGTTAATGGTAGGAAGTTCGCACAAATATCTAGTAAGTAATTGCATGATGAATAATGAATAATGACAATCATTAAATCCTAGGGATTCACATACTTATTCAGTCAATATTTATTAAACATCGATAAGGTGTTAGACATTGTGCTAAGCAATGGGCATATAACAGCACAGACATGGACTTGGCCTCTTAGAAGAGAATGCTGGAATTAAAGAAATAAACCTCCAAAAAATGTAAATTATACTTATGGTAAAATCTATAAATAAAAAGGATACCAGCAGAGTTAATAACTGAGGGGTCCTAATTTAGATTCAAGTATTAAGAAAGTCTTCTCCAAGGATGCAGTATTTAAAATAAAACTAAGAAAGAATTAACACCAATTCGACACAAATTTTTCCAGAAAATACAAGAGGAGAAAGTACTACATGAACTATTTAATAAGACTAATATTTCCCTGGTACCAAAGTCAGACAAAGATATTATAAGAAAGAAAACTCCAGAAAACATCCCTTATGAAATAGAAGCAAAATCTGTTAACAAAATGTTGTTGTTCAGTCGCTCATTCATGTCCAACTCTTTGCTACCCCATGGACTGCAGCACGCTAGGCTTCCCTGTCCTGTACCATCTCCCAGAGCTTGTTCAAACTCATGTCCATTGAGTCAGTGATGCCATCCAACCATCTCATCCTCTGTCATCCCCTTCTCCCACCTCAATCTTTCCCAACATCAGGGTCTTTTCAAATGACTTAGCTCTTCCCATCAGGTGGCCAAAGTATTGGAGCTTCAGCTTTAGCAACAGTCCTTCCAAAGAATATTCAGGGTTGATTTTCTTTAGGATAGACTGGTTTGAACTCCTTGCTCTCCAAGGGACTCTCAAGGGTCTTCTCCAGTACCACAGTTCAAAACCATCCATTCTGTGGCACTCAGCCTTCTTTGTTGTCCAACTCCCATATCCACACATGAATACTAGAAAAACCATAGCTTTGAGTAGATGGAACTTTGTCAGCAAAGTAATGTCTCTGCTTTTTAATACACTGTAAGAACATGAAAGCAATAATACATCATGAGGAAAGGTAAGGCTGGTTCAACATTCTGAAATCAATAGATGTAATTCACCATATCAACAGATTAAAGCAGAAGATCACATAATCATCACAAAAGATGTAGAAAACTGTATGTAACAAAATTTAACGCCCATTCGTAATAAAAATTCTTTTAGCAAACAAGGATTAATAGAGAGTTTCCTCAGTGTGATGGAGAGAATCTCCAAAATGTCTCCAGTACTCCAGTGATTTTGCCTGGAGAATCCCAGGGACGGTGGAGCCTGGTGGGCTGCCGTCTATGGGGTCACACAGAGTCGGACATGACTGAAGTGACTTAGCAGCAGCAGCCACATCATAGTTCACAGTGGGAACTGCATGCTTTCCCGAGAGTGAGAACAAGACAAGGATGTCCTTTCTCACCACTCACATTCAACATCCCACCTGAGGGTCTGCTCAGTGTGATAAAGGAAAAATAAAATAATGAAACAAAAGCAGATTGGAATGAATGGAATAAAACTATCTATTTGCAGACAGCATGATTTCCTGTGGAGAAAATGCCAAAGCATTTATTTAAAAGTTAGTAGAACTACTAAATCATTTTAGCAAGAGTTAAAGAACAGGTCAATTTTCTTATATCTTGTATTTCTGCATTTTTATAGCATTTCTGTATTTCTATTGCATTTCTATATGCTGCTGCTGCTGCTGCTAAGTCACTTTAGTCGTGTCCGACTCTGTGTGATCCCATAGACGGCAGCCCACCAGGCTCCCCCGTCCCTGGATTCTCCAGGCAAGAACACTGGAGTGGGTTGTCATTTCCCTCTCCTCTCTATATGCTAGCAATGAACAACTAGAACTTGATATTTTAAAATAGCATAAAATGTAATATGTATAAATCTAACAAAATATATGCAGTTTCTGTAAGCTGAAAACTACAGATGTTTGAAAAAGAAATCAAAGGCCTAAATAAATGGAGAACTTGTATCATGTTTATTATTGGAAAACTCAAAGTTGAAATATAAATGGTTCTAAACTTATCTGTATTCAATGTATTTCTAATCAAATCCCAGAAGACATTTTCTTTTGAAATTAACAAGCTGATTCAAAATTCATATGAAGACACAAAGGAACTAGAAAGCCAAAATAATTTTGAAAGAGAAGAACAAAATTAGAAGATTCACATTACTTGATTTCAAGACTTGTGATATTGGTAAAAGGCAGGCATATAGATTAATAGAATACAATAAATACCAAAAATAAAGTGGCATGTATATAGTCAATTGATTTTTCATAAAGATGCAAAGGGAATTCCATTAAGAATATTGTTTTTCAACAAATGGTGCTAGAGCAACTGGGCATCTATGTGCAAAAAATAATAATAATTTCAACCCATGATATCTATCGTAAATAAAAAGGAGTTCAAAGTAGATCATACACATAAATGTAAAACTATAAAATTTCTAGAAGAAAACATGAGAAAAATATTTATAATCTTGAGTGATACAGAAATTTTTAGATATGACACAGAAATATGACTCATAAAAGTACTGACAAATTGGACATTATCATAACTTAAAACTTTTTTTCAAAATACACTGCTAAAAGAATTAAAATTCTACACACTGGTAGAAAATGTTTGCAAAGCATCTACCTAATAGGGGACTTGTATCTTAAATTCATAAAGAACTCTCAAGTCTCAATAATAAGAACTCTCAAATTCTCAATAATAATAAAGAACTCTCAAGCCTCAAAAAATCCATTAAATATCCATGGGCAAAAGATTTCAACATATATTTAATCAAATAATATATGTATATATGACAAGCTCATGAAAAGATGTTGAACAAAATGAGTCATGAAGAAAACAAAAATTAACACCATAATGAGATACTATTATATTCCTATTAGAAGGACTAAAATTAAAAAGAAAAAAAGCAAAGGAATGACAGTATCATATTCTGGCAAAGGTATGGTACACCTGGAATACTCATATTAATACATTGCTGAGGGGAAGTACAAAACTGGAACCACTTGGGGAAACATTTTGGCAACTTCTTATAAAATTAAACAAACACCATATGACTCAGCAATTCCATTCTCTTGGTACTTATCTAAGAGAAATCATAATGTATATTAATATACAAATCTGTAAGCAAATATATACACTGAGTTTACTCATAATCCTCAAAAACTGGAAAAAACCCAAATGTCCTTCAGCTGCAAATGGATAGACAAAGTGTGGTACATATATGCGATTGTGGGCTTCCCAGGTGGCTCAGATGGTAAAGTGTCTGCCTGCAATGCGGGAGACCCAGGTTCGATCCCTGGATTGGGAAGATCCCCTGGAGAAGGAAATGGCAACCCACTCCAGTACTCTTGCCTGGAAAATTCCATGGATGAAGGAGCATGGTAGGCTATAGTCCATGGGGTCACAAAGAGTCAGACATGACTGAGCAACTTCACTTCAGAAATAAAAAGGAAAGAACTACTAATACAACAACTTGGATGAATCTCAAATGAATTATGCTAAGCAAAAGAAACAAGACTCAAAAGTCTACAGACTGTGAATCCATATGTGTAACATGTTTGCCAGGGCTGGGCCTCAGGCAAGAGGTTGATTACAAACACTCACAAAGTAACAATATTTTGTGGTGGTGGAACTGTTTGTATTGATTGTGGTCGTAATGGTGGGTACATGACTCTAAGAGTTGTTTAAAATTTGAGAACGGCTACACTAAATAGAGTAGGTTTTAATATATTTAAAGTATATCTCAGTAAACCTGATCCCCCAACTTAATAGTTACCATTTATAGAGTATACTTTTAAGAATTTTCAAACCCTGAAGAAAACAGAATATAAGCATCAGTTCAGTTCAGTTCAGTTCAGTCGCTTAGTCGTGTTCGACTCTCCGTGACCCCATGAATCACAGCACGCCAGGCCTCCCTGTCCATCACCAACTCCCGGAGTTCACTCAAACTCATGTCCATCGAGTCGGTGATGCCATCCAGCCATCTCATTCTCTGTCATCCCCATCTCCTCCCACCCCCAATCCCTCCCAGCATCAGACTCTTTTCCAGTGAGTCAACTCTTCACATGAGGTGGCCAAAGTATTGGAGTTTCAGAATATAAGCATATGTATAACCAAATCACTTTGCTGTATACCTGAGACTAACACAATATTGTAAAACAACTATACTTCAAATTAAAAAAAAGAATTTTCAAATCCTCACTTATATGCAAAGAAGCTACTATGCTTCCTTTTTTAAGGCGAAGTGGCAAAGATCTAGAAGAGTACTGCCCTGTATTTCTTAAGGTGAACAGTGACTGCAAACCACATATAGTATTTTAATTTTCTAGTAGTTATGTTTAAAAAATTATAAACAGTGAAATTAATTTTGATAATATACTTTCTTTAATCAAATATATCAAAATCTTACTACTTCAACATGTACCAGACATAATATTGTAATTATTAATGAGATCTTTTGCATTCTTTATATTTGACTAAATCTTTGAAATCTGGTGTGTACTTTATACAGCTCACTTTGGATTAGTTACATTTTAAAGTGCTCAGTAGCAACCTGTGTGTAGTGGCTATCAATTAGAGCAGACCTAGAACATTCTCAAATCTGCACTTGAACCCGTGATCTCTTCTGTACTCAACAGTCACATCCACAGACATCTGATGTACCAAATTTCATTAACTGAATATTCTACCATGAACTATAATAAAGCTATAATTTTGCAGTGGTTAAAAGAGGGAAACGTTATTGAATTATTTGAACATTGAAATAAAATTATAGGCAATTTGTAAATTTTATGCTTAAAAAGATGTCTTCCTCTTTTTAAATGCAGCTTTTCTCCTTAACAGAAGCCAAAGGAACTTTGGCCTCAATAAAAACAGCAATGTCCTTACATAACCAAAATACATAACCATAACATTTGATCGAAAATTTAGTACAAATGGAGCTGTAGACAAAAAGAGAAAAAAAACTTTTGCTGCCTTAACTGACCAATCAGTGAAGTTATAATAATCATTGTAGATACAGCCCTAATACTTTTCCAAAACTGGGAATTAGGAAAGCTATGATATATCTCTAGTTTTTCCTGGGAATTGTGATTAATACTTTCCACTTACAGCTTCTCCCTTTTCAAAACAGGATAATACATTTCCTACCATTAATGAATGAAATTGCAACTCACAGCCAATAGGTTTTCAGAGCATGTTAAAACAGCACAAAAAGGCATAGTAAATGCTTAATATAGTTATGAAGTGAACAAATGTTGGAGAGACTGTGAGAAGAGAAATTCTCATACTTTATTGGTAGGTCCCCAAAACTGTACAGCCTCTGAAAAAGATAATTGATCAAGATCTTTCAAAATTATATTTTGCATATTTGTCTTTGGTTTCAAAAGCCCGTCTTCTCAGAATTTATCTTAATCTTTCCCACAGTCAAAGTGACTTATGAATAAGATTATTCATTACAGAATTGTATGTAACTGCAAAATATCTATCAATAATCAATATATCCCTTATAATGTACAGGTGAGATGAAAATCTATAAGGCAGAACACTACTACTTTATAGGCTAGAGAGAGTAATCATAAGTTCATACAGAAAGAACTCTTAAGTTCTGTAGTCAGTGCAAAAAGGCAATGTGAAGAACATATAGTTTTCCCTTTAGAGTAAAAAAGTGAAAATGAGAATATATATTAGTCAGTCAGTCAGTCAGTTCAGTCGCTCAGTCGTGTCCGACTCTTTGCAACCCCATGAATCACAGCACGCCAGACCTCCCTGTCCATCACCAACTCCCGGGTTCACTCAAACTCACGTCCATCGAGTCGTTGATGCCATCCAGCCATCTCATTCTCTGTCGTCCCCTTCTCCTCCCACTCCCAATCACTCCAAGCATCAGACTCTTTTCCAGTGAATCAACTCTTCCAATGAGGTGGCCAAAGTATTGGAGTCTCAGCTTTAGCATCAGTCCTTCCAATGAACAACCAGGACTGATCTCCTTTAGAATGGACTGGTTGGATCTCCTCGCAGTCCAAGGGACTCTCAAGAGTCTTCTCCAACACCACAGTTCAAAAACTTAAATTCTTTCTTCACAGTCCAACTCTCACATCCATACATGACCACGGGAAAAACCATAGCCTTGACTGGACGGACCATGGTTGGCAAAGTAATGTCTCTGCATTTTAATATGCTGTCTAGGTTGGTCATAACTTTCCTTCCAAGGAGTAAGCATCTTTTAATTTCATGGCTGCAAACAGCATCCACAGTGATTTTGGAGCCCAAAAAAATAAAGTCTGACACTGTTTCCACTGTTTCCCCATTTATTCCCCATGAAGTGATGGGACAAGATGCTATGAGTTTTCCGAATGTTGAGCTTCAAGCCAAACTTTTCACTCTCCTCTTTCACTTTCATCAAGAGGCTTTTGAGTTTCTCTTCACTTTCTGCCATAAGGGCGGTGTCATCTGCATATCTGAGGTTATTGAGATTTCTCCCGGCAATCTTGATTCCAGCTTGTGCTTCTTCCAGCCCAGCGTTTCTCATGATGTACTCTGCATAGAAGTTAAATAAGCAGGGTGACAGTATACAGCCTTGATGTACTCCTTTTCCTATTTGGAACAAATCTGTTGTTCCGTGTCCAGTTCTAACTGTTGCTTCCTGACCTGCATACAGGTTTCTCAAGAGGCAGGTCAGGTGGTCTGGTATTCTCATCTCTTTCAGTATTTTCCACAGTTTATTGTGATCCACACAGTCAAAGGCTTTGGCATAGTCAATGAAGCAGAAATAGATGCTTTTCTGGAACTCTCTTGCTTTCTCCATGATCCAGCGGATGTTGGCAATTTGATCTCTGGTTCCTCTGCCTTTTCTAAAACCAACTTGAACATCTGGAAGTTCACGGTTCACGTATTGTTGAAGCCTGGCTTGGAGAATTTTGAGCATGACTTTACTAGCATGTGAGATGACTGCAATTGTGCAATAATTTGAGCATTCTTTGGCATGGCCTTTCTTTGGGATTGGAATGAAGACTGACCTTTTCCAGTCCTGTGGCCACTGCTGAGTTTTCCTAATTTGCTGGCATATTGAGTGCAGCACTTTCACAGCATTATCTTTCAGGATTTGAAATAGCTCAACTGGAATTCCATCACCTCCACTAGGTTTGTTCGTAGTGATGCTCTCTATGTCCCACTTGACTTCACATTCCAAGATGTCTGCCTCCAGGTATGTGATCATGTCATCATGACTATCTTGGTCATGAAGATCTTTTTTGTACAGTTCTTCTGTGTATTCTTGCCACCTCTTTAATATCTTCTGCTTCTGTTAGGCTTACTATCTGATTTTTATGCTTTATTCCACCAAGAAGTAGGTTACTTTAATTTCAGTCCCACTTCCCCTCACCATGCTCATCCTACTCCATAGACCCAATGCTTATGTCAAAGATGGTGAATTCTGTGCAATGTTGAGATTCCAGGAGTGGGGTGGGGATGAAGACAGCCTCCCTCTAGTCATTGTTTGCCCACAACATGTCCATCACTTGTGCCATCAGCCTCCATCAGAGCTGCGCATTTCCTGCTGCTCTGAATGGTCCTCAGGGTGCAGCAAGAATCTTTCTCAAATATGGGAACTTTGCCCAGTTCCTCTGTAGTGTCTGCTGCCTCCTAGACACTGCCAAAAAGTCAGAACTTAGTCTCTATTGCTCTGGAATCCATAAATAACTCTTTCCTCCTCCCGACTGGGTGAATCTCTTTTTAATTTTTCAATACTTCTGGGTGATTCTGCTAACTTATCCTGTCCCCAAGTCACAGACCAAGTCCATGTGAAAGCTATATGAGGGGCCAGGTCTCCTAATTCTCCCACTAATATACCCTTTATTATCCATTATCTGCAAAGTAAAATTTACTACATCCTGAAAAACCCAACACAGCACATGGCAAATTATTTACTTAAATAGAATGTGTTTTTACATGTGCAAATTCATATAAGCCATGTGTGTTTAGAATGGCCACCTTTGACTGAGCTCTTCATATGTATAAATTGTGTTGCCAGAAATGTAACATATTTTGTTTCGTTTGAATGTTCTATGTTACAGATGAGGAGGCTAACATTCAAAGGATTTCAGTTAATTTCACAATGCCTATCTGTGGCAGATCCAGGATTTGAAGCCTAGCCTGACTGAGTCACAGCCTTTAGTCAGATCACTGAGGTGTGCTGTTCCCCTCCACATATGGAGGTGAGCACTGTTTTGCTTTTAGCATATGGACATCTAAATCTACTGCCAAAGTAATTATGCATTGCTATAAATAATTTTCTAAGTACCATTTATTGTTCAACTTGATACAATGCATCAATAATGTCACACAACTGAATGTACTTCAGTGTGTGTCCAGGTATACTGACATCTCCCAAAAGGCTGCTTCAGCAATTTATGATTTAGAATCTGTTACTGTATATCATTTATTAAAATAGTTCTTAACCACAGCGCAATAGTTCAAAACACCAAGTCAATGTTTTAAAGTATATTTTATGATATGATTACAGAAGAAGAGATGAAAACTTACATAACTGTACTTACCCTTTCCAGTAAATTTGGAGGTAGTAAGACATATATCTTTCTATACTACTCCCCTCCTTCCAAATTTGTTGTTTCCAAATCCAACATTCTACCAATCAATCATTTTAAATACATTTTACAATGTAAGCCCATTCTTTTTTTACATAACTGGCTTTAATTTCATCAAGGTTAAAAACAATTTAGAGTTTGATAGTGTGTCAAGTTTATTAAACAGGATTTTATTTTTCTATAATATTATTCATATGCACAGGACTGTTTTCACATAGCTGTGCATGATTTCCTGAGCCAAGCCCAAGGCCATGATGGCCAACAGGAGCTATGGAGACTCCACAAACATTTGCCCAGCTGGGAACCACCTTTCATCAAGGCCAGGCCTTATTATAGAGTAGGAACTCAATAAATACTTTTTATTAATCGGCCCAGAAAAAGTTTTACAAATACTTAGATCATCTTATTGTTTTGTTTATTCTCTTTAATTAAAAGCACAGCTTCCCGGGACTTCCCTGATAGTCCAGTGGCTAAGACTCCATGCTCCCAAAGCTGGGGACCCAAGTTTCATCCCTGGCCAAGGAACTAGATCCCCTATGCCACAATTAAGAGTTCATGTGCTGCAATTAAAGATTTCACATGCTGAAATTAAGACCTGATACAGCCAAATAAATACATTTTTTAAAAAGCAGAGCTTCCGAGAATTTAATTGCATACCATATGAATCACCTAGAAATCTTTTTAAAAAGCAGATTCTGTTTGAGTTGGATTGAGGACTGAGGTTCTGCATTTCTTAGGAGCTCCTAAGTGATGTTCATGCTACTGCTCCATGAAACAAGGTGAATAGCAAGGCTATAAAACCTCCTTCAGAACATAGTGCTTATATCATTGCACTGCCACAGTGCACTGTAGCTCCCCTAACTTGGCTTGTATTTATTTGTCTTCACTTCTTTCTAAACTACAATCTCTAGGATATAGAGGCTCTTGCATTCTCTGTGCCTAGCAAAGAATTAATATTCAACAAATATTTGAATGTCAACCAACCAATGAATGAATGTGTAACAAAGATACACTTTTTTACATACCTTAAACAGATGTCACACTCCTCAAGCTACCTTTTCATAACAAGATCACAAGGGCATTGGGATTTTTCAAGATTAGAGCAAAATGCACAGTTATAATCATGGCTGATGTTAATTGAGTCCATTGTGTATTAACTCATTTAATCCCCACAAAGGCCCTTCATAAGGTAAAGTTATTATAATTCCCATTTTAAAGACAGAAATGGAGTCACAGAAACGTTAAAGACCTTACTGATGTCTATACAGCTAGTCTGTGTCATTGCTGGGATATGCACCTAAATAGTCAGGCTCCACAGTCCACATGTTTAACTACTACACCGTAAATATCAAAAACTGGAACCTCTATGGGACTTCGTCAAGCTTTTTCATTTTAATATACTTGACATCTGCAGAATGGGGATCAGATATATTCTAAAGGCTACTCTGCAGCAACCCCATCTAGTCCACTGGGCATTCTTGGGATTTAATTCTCTTCTCATACTATCCCCCAAATTTATGCCATGAAGCAAATTATAACTTTTCTGGGAAACAAACGTGAATAACCAAAGCTATACAAAGCTTGTCCACCAGAATAGGACACTAGGCTGGCAAAGGGAGGGGGAACAATGAAGGACCAGCACCTACATGAATGCATAGCTTTATTTATAAGAATTCCAAAGAAATGGTATGACATTCTGGTATTCTCAAATTTGGGGCTTGCCAAGGTTTTAAGTTGCATCCCTATAAAAAATGTAAAGGACCTACTCCACATTCTTGGCTGACATTCCCTTATGTAGGCACCTGAATTAGACACTTTTGCATAATTAAGGAAAAGTAGAGACTGTGTTCATTTAAACACATCAGTTTGCTTTATTTAAAAGGATAATACATACCATTGTTTATTAGGAGAAAAAAATCATACAACTATTTTAAGAGATAAGTCACTATGGGAACCATTTCTCTGCTTGAATTTAGAGAAGCAAAGCCTTCTGTTACTGGAAAATTCTCTCAGCTTTTAGCAGCAGTAGATATTATATTATTTTACATTGGACCTTTTTTGTGCCTTTATACTTAATAAGTCTCCATGTTACTTAATGGAAAATTTTTCAATATATCATAGAATAACTCATATTACATATTTAATGATGAAATGGAAATTTTATTGGGTGGAACATCCTCAAAGACAAATCAAAATAATGATGAACTATCTCATCCAGAATGTCATACTTATCTTGACACAACTGGATGGTTTCACAATCAATGATTCTAAATGACTATAAATTTTATTTTTTTCCAGGAAACTATTTTCCAGATTATCAAGCATTAATCAGGTAACTTTTTATCCACAATATTTTCTTACAGATCATTGGGAGATCTCCTTGACCGCTCCCCAAAACAGTTATGCACACATTCAAATAAAAAAAGGTTTTCCTAATCACTGGCAAACATTTTCTAGATTTCCTGAAAACATTAAAGACCATAACTTGTATTCTATTAATACTTTAGCAATACTTCTCTAACCCCATGTAGCCTCTCTAGCATTGACTTCATTGAACCAGAAAACTACAATTTCAAGATAACAATAAAAGCAACAACAATAACTATCACTTATTAAGTACTTGCTGTGTAACAGCCTCTGTTCTAAGACTTCACATGAGGGTTAGAATTTAGCACAACCAAGGAAAGCCAGAGACAGTGTGAAATCAAAGATCTCAGATTTGTTTTATTAAAAAAAGGGATAATATTTTGAATTGATTATAAGGGTTTCTTTTTTAAGCCTCACAACAACCCTATGAGTTTGATAAGGGGCTTTGGATATTGCACAGATCAACTTCCATGTTCTGTAAATCCTCCCTGAATCCATTGTGCAGATTAAGAAACACAGTCATTTTCCCCTCTGGTGTCATAGTTTATGAAATGAAATAAGCAATGCACTTAATGTAAATGTATTAATAAGAGCTCAGGAACAACGGTACACATCGGAAAAAAAGAGAAAACTGGCTGGCAAAACGAGCAATAAATATTCAACACTCTAAATCACAAATGCACAAGACACCAGTATTTCCTATAACAATGCATTAAAACATCATATTGTGTGTGTTTTCTACAATATCGCTGGTAGTTTAAATGTGCACTTTATGTAAGCAGTGATATTATAAATACTCTATTATACATGAGGAAGCATGGAACTTAAATATTTGTGTATGCATCAGATGAATATACTGTTGCCATTCATTGCTGCTATTTCTCTTTTTTGTGGGAAGACAGATGAGTAAATTATAGTAATAAAAAAGCCAATGTGCTTAAGTTAAAGTCCTTGCTTATGATTTTGGTAGCTTGTTATAGTACACTGGTGTATGAAAGTTAATCAATTATTTAAACAATTAGATTTGCTCTTCATATACAATCGTTATTTCCAGTAAGCACCCTCACTATCTTTATAATGTTAATTAGAAAGGATATAACAAACCAGCAATGAAATAAACTTCATCACTGTATCCGGTAAACACCTGAGGTACGCCAATGTGATCAACTTTCAGTTATAAGCAATTAAGTGTATTCACAACAGTACAAACTCTAAAACGCTATCTTGTGACAAGACTATTGTGGCACTTATTAATGGTTTTTCCTAATTCTGTTCTATAATTCCTTTGGGAAAATTGGCTCTGTTCATTTAACCCTGGAAACATGCAAACCAGAGACAGAATGGATTTTTTACCTTTTTAAGTAGATTTTTAAAAGACAATCTCCACTCATTATCCCAGGAACTGTGTTCTAAATCAGTAATTTTCTTATGTTCTATAATTCCTGAAAGCAAGGCCCTTTCAGCTAAAAAAATTATATTATTCATCTTTCATACATAAGTAAATTATTTTCTGTGGTAAAATCCCCAAGGATTTGGCAAAATTTCAGTTACTCAGGTGAGCTGACAGTAGCTGCTATTTTCTATAAGGTTCAATAATCTTTCTGGCCCTTTGTTGCTGCTGCTGCTGCTAAGTCACTTTAGTCATGTCCGACTCTGTGCGACCCCATAGACGGCAGCCCACCAGGCTCCCCTGCCCCTGGGTTTCTCCAGGCAAGAACACTGGAGTGGGTTGTCTGGCCCTTTAGGAGTACTTAATTTATGCGTGCATGCTCAGTGACTCAGTGTCTTGATTCTTTGCAAACCCATGTACTATAACCCTCCAGGCTCCTCTGTCCATGGAATTCTCCAGACAAGAACACTGGAATGGGTTGCTATTTCTTCCTCCAGGGGATCTTCCACACCCAGGGATCTCTAACCAGCGTCTCTTGCTTGGCAGACAGATTCTTTACCACTGAGCCACTTGAGAAGCCCTATGCCAAAATACCCTAAGGAAACTGAAATGGGTCATTTCTTTACTTCACTAGTATAGGTTCTGTTCTGTTCTGTTCAGTCACTCAGTCGTGTCCGACTCTTTGCGACCCCGTGGATGGGATTCTATAGGTTCACATCACCTTTTATATCAGTCCTAATTACTCTCCTTACAAGCAGGTGAGCCACATTAGCATTGCCACCCAGATAAGGAGGGCAGTGTCCTGACCCTACCCCCAGCTGCCAGGCAACTGCCCTCCCCGACTTGACCATCCATTGGTCCTGACCACACTTGCCACTACAAGTGCTTGGCTTAAACGGGTTTGTCTATTTGGTCCTTTCCTACTGCGGAAGTAGAAGTGGAAATCTGCCTATCAGCATCTCCTTCCTTGGCTCCCTGACCTTCAGGCAGCACAGCTGCCTGAGCCGAGTTAAAAATGGACTGTCGAGCTGACTTTCCGCTGCTCTGCCTCCCAGTGTCCTTCCACTGATCTGTTTATCACACCTTCCTTACCCCTTCTGCTGTTGTTTTACTTCAGAAGAGCTTTTAGCCTGGAAAGCTGAAATTGCTTCTCAAGGCCCTAACCTACAAAGATCCTTGTAGGTTACAGGATTGAGAGCCAATGATTAGCACCTCCTACTTGCAGAAAGTCTTCTCCCTGAAGCATCCCCTCCCTTTCCTCTCCTGACCCACCACTGTCATTGGGAAAGCTTGCTCTGACCAGATCATCCCCTACTGGCACACCGGAGAGTGAACAGGCAGGCTTAGGCGCTGTGGAAGAAAGAACGTGTAGCTTTTTGCTGATGGGTTGTGCCAGGATGTTGACCCTGCCCCACTCCTCTGTTCCATTGCGCGCTCAGGTTCAGAACAGGATATCAAGCTTCACAGGGATATAAAACACTGTGTCTTCATTTCCCCAAGCCCCTCAAGACAGCCCATGCCCAAGTTCCTTCCCCTAATGGGGCTGGCCAGGAACTTCTGTCTCTGTGAACCACAACTGCTCCCAGAAACCTAGGTGGGTAGTGGAAGCAGCTAAAACCCCTCAATTTTGTTTTTTTAATCGCAGAAGGGCAGAAGACCTAAACAGACATTTCTCGGGAGAAGACATACAGATGGCTAATAAACACATGAAAAGGGTGCTCAACAACATTCATTATTATAGAAATGCAAATCAAAACTACAAAACTCACACTGGTTTGAACGGTCACCATCGAAAAAATATACAAACAAACAATAATGCCGGAGAGGGTGTGAAGAACAGGAAACCCTCTTGCATTGTTGGAAGGAATGTAAATTGATACAACCACTATGAAGATTCTGTAAAAAATAAATAAATAAATAAAACTAGGAATAAAACTACCAACTAAAGATTTTGTTTAGTTTCTTGGCAAACTCCCCTTCATTCAAAATGCTGGCTCTCTGGGGCCAGGTCTAATTAGAAGAGTAACAGGCTCACCCTTCTCCGGAGAAAACGCATTAGTCATAGATGAAAGGCTAGAAAGGTGCGGAGAAGACCCCACGCCGGGAGCCGCGGATGCGGGAAGGCAAGCTAGAGCTGACCGCGTGCGGGAAAGGAGGGTACAGAAACCTTGGGACGCGACGCGAAGTAGAATTAACTCCGTCAGAGGCCAGCACTAAGTGCATAAATGGTGCCCGTTGAACAGCTAAACATATTTAAGCAAAGTGTTCGGCATGTCAGAGCAAAGACTCGGGTCACGGTCATAGACACAGGTCAGAAAGCTTCCCGCTTCCTAGGGACAGAACCTCACCACGGCCATCAGGAGCGTGAGTGTTTGCACACGCTGGGGAGAGGGGTCGCACCAAAGAGTCCAGATTGGTGGCGGAGGCGAGCGATCAGTTTGGGGCGAGTCGTGCACCCAGGATTGCACTCGTGGTGACCCGTGGCCCACCCAAGAAACAACAGGTGTCACCCCTACCGCAAACTCCCTCAACTCCCAGCG
The DNA here is from genome assembly GCF_049115385.1 of Moschus berezovskii. NCBI lineage: Eukaryota > Metazoa > Chordata > Mammalia > Artiodactyla > Moschidae > Moschus > Moschus berezovskii. Next base: position 31,795,486 of record NC_142464.1, read on the forward strand.
GCTCGCCTGGGGCTGCTGGAAGCGCGCGGGGGGAGATGCAACCGGACGCCGAGGAGGCGGGGCGCGGGCCGGGGCGGGGCGGGGCCGGAGGGCGGGCCCGGGGGCTGGCCGGATAAAGCGCTCGCCGCCCCCGCCGCGATGCTGCTAAGGGGAGTCTGAACCGGCCGGGCGGGGGCGAGCGAGGTGCCGGTGGCTGCTTGGGCCCGCAGGTCACTGAGCCCCCGGGGGAGGGGGTTCCTGAAGACCGGGCCGGCCTCGGTTTACCCGCTGCTGGAGCAGCGAGCGCGTCGGCCCCGGCGCACCCTCAGCAAGTGAGGCCGGGGGCTGCAGAGGTGGGAGGATTGGGGGCGGAGGGCTCCTCTGGGCTCGGGGATGAGCTCCGCGGGGCGAGTCGGATCCGAGTTTTGCTAACTTTGAGTTAGTTGAATATTGTGGCAGTTAGTTGGCGTCTTTGCTCCCGGGGTTTTGTGAACCTGAGTTGCTGAGGCCGATTCCACCCCTTTGGAAAATGAATGCCTCGCCTTGTTCGCTCCGGGGACGCTGGGCATTTTAGGAGCTCCTGCACGTCTTGCTTGCTTTTGCAACTCTGTCCTTCTTGCCTCCTTTTTCTAGCGCCCCGGAAAGGCCGTTCCGCCCCGCGAGGGAAACAGAGCCGTTGACCATGGTTGCAACTGGCAGTTTGAGCAGTAAGAACCCGGCCAGCATTTCAGAGTTGCTGGACCATGGCTTCCACCCGGGGAGCCTACTAAATGGTGAGTTTCCCAACCGCCTACCTCTCTTCCCTCCAAAGGCCGCATTCCCTGGATGGATTGAGATTGCCGGGCATGCAATGTCGACCCTCTCCTTGAATTTTGGAGATGAGATAAAATCCATCTTAAAGAGATTCTTTAAAACAGCATCTTCTGTCTATGATAGTGAGAATCAAAAGAAGTAAAAAATAAAATTCCAAGGGCTACCTGGTCTAGTTTGTGGCTGATGGACTCCTTGGGATTCAAAATTATACAGGTCCCACTCCAGTGTTCTTGCCTGGAGAATCCCAGGGATGGGGGAGCCTGGTGGGCTTCCATCTATGGGGTCACACAGTGTCGGACACGACTGAAGTGACTTAGCAGCAGCAGCAGCTACCCTACATGGTTGTGAAGTTATGGTGAATTTTAAGTATACAGTTACGTGTGTTTTGACAAATGTATTCACCTGTGTAACTAGGACCATCACCTTCTGCCCCCAGAGCCCCACATTCCCACTCTACCTCTCCCGTCTCCAGGGAAACACTGATCTGTTTTTTGTCACTATAGATTACTTTTACCTCTAGGACTACATGCAAATGGATCGTGGAATATGTACTCTTTGTATCTGGTTTCTTTCCCTCAACCTAATGATTTTGAGATCCATTCCATGCTGTTGAGTCTATCAGTATGTGTTCCTTTTGGCTGCTGAGTAGTATTCTATTTGTGGATTATTTCATTTTTTAATGAAATTTCATTATTTCATTTTTTAATGCCAAAGGGAAGCTTTAAAACTGCAGTGATGCTGGACATATTGTCTTGTAATTTTAAACAACAGTTTCTAAGTTAACATGCTGTGCTGCCACTAAGGATCTGTGTGGACATAGATCAATTGCTTAAGATCGTTGGGCCTTCCTCATTTAGAAGGTGAAGTGGTTGATGATCTAATTTTATAAGCCAAAGCTCTAAAATTCTGTGTCTTCAACATAGATTTAAAAAAAAAAAAAAGAGCCTTATAATTTGGAGGGCATTTGTTTTATTAAACACATACACACAAACACACACACACACACACACACACACACACACACGCACGCACACAGTGATCTAAATGTAAAAGTGATGTAGTAGCCCACAAAGGAGCGGTAGGCTTCAGGCGAGGAGCCCACAGGGCATCTGCCTGTGACCTACTCAGTTGATTGTGTGTGTGGTGTGGCATCCTGCCAAGGGGTAGGATTAATTTGGAAGGTAGGTGACCAAATGCAGAGCTATCTCTTTTCCTTTGAGCAAATCTAATTTTGTTTTCCTGGGACTATTTTGTTTTGCTTGGCTCCAAAAAATAATCCCACCCAGCCAGTTATAAATATCCTTGCAACCCTCAGAAGTCTTCTCTGTGGGCAATTTTTAATCAAAGAAGTTGAAGCTAAAATTGGGATCTACAAGTCATTCCAGTAAAGACTTTTAAAGAAAACACAAATTTAATTGATGTTTAATATAGCTCATCAGGAAGGTCATTTTAAGTTCATCACTAAAGAATAATAGCAAAAAACCCCTGTTTTAAAGGAATAAATGAATGAATTCTTAGAGTTAGAAAGTAATAATCCTTAGTCCAAAAGTATTATTAACATTTTTAGTCCAAACTTAATGCATAGTCTCTATAAAAGGAAACTTGAAACCCCCCATAAGCAAATCAGGGAGCAAGATAGAAAAGAAAATCACTAGTATTCTAAAGTAGCCATGAATAGATTTGGTTACATAGTCTAAGATTGTGTGTGTGTATACACATATAAATTTATTGAAAAATAGTTATAGCCTACCTACCCTATTTATCAAAACCTTTATTTCATAGATGAACTTTCAGTCTCAGGTCAGTTGGTTTGCTTTATTACTCAGAAAGTTAACAGCAAAGTGAGATCAAATGACTTCCAAACAAATATTAGAACCAGTAGATCTGATAGAAATAAACAGTGTTGTCAAATCTAGGTGTGTTTTTCCTGCTCCTGAGTTGGTTGGTTTGTTTGTTTTAATCTTAAACTTCCATTTTCCACAGATTTTGACTACTGGGATTATGTTGTTCCTGAGCCCAACCTCAATGAGGTGGTATTTGAGGAGACAACTTGCCAGAGTTTGGTTAAAATGCTGGAGAACTGTCTGTCCAAATCTAAGCACACCAAACTTGGCTGCTCCAGAGTCCTTGTTCCTGAGAAACTGACCCAGAGGATTGCTCAAGACGTCCTGAGACTTTCCTCCACAGAGCCCTGTGGTCTGCGGGGCTGTGTTATGCACGTGAACTTGGAAATTGAAAATGTATGTAAAAAGCTGGATAGGATTGTGTGTGATTCTAGCGTGGTGCCCACCTTTGAGCTCACCCTTGTGTTTAAGCAGGAGAACTGCTCATGGACGAGCTTCAGGGATTTTTTCTTTAGTCGAGGTCGCTTCTCCTCTGGCCTCAGGCGAACTCTGATCCTGAGCTCAGGATTCCGACTTGTTAAGAAAAAGCTTTACTCCTTGATTGGCACGACAGTCATTGAAGAGTGCTAAAAGGGAAGCACTTGAAAGAGTCCTTTTTATGATTGGGTAATAAAAACTTCACAGCCGCCCAAAGTCATTGTAGTTTGCCTTGCCTGCTCTCGGCAAGGCGCACCAAACTGAATTCATCTCCCTTGTGTTTCATATTCATAGCCACCCCAACTGAAGGGCTTATTTGGGGCTATTGAGAAATGACCAGCAAGAGAGTACATTGTCTGCATTTACCACAGTTTTTATAAAAATGGAATGGAATAGAATAAGGAAAGAAAAGAAGCAATACGCTTCAGTTTTTTATCTGACTCCACAAGTTTTCCAGGTAGTCTTGCTAGTAGACTATAGAAACCCACTTTGCCTAGTTTGATTTTCACATGGATTTTTTTCTATAAGTTTTCAGTGTGATCCTCTCAATCACAGAATCTTAAATGAATGCTTTTTAGTCCATCAAAATTTCCAAAAGTCCATACTACCCATTTTCTGCCCCTACTCAAATTTGAAGAGTTTTTATACAGGAGGATAAAATTAATTAAGTGGGTGAGTTTACTTAGATCCTAACCTCATGCAAAAGTGAATAAGGAATCTTGCATTGAGAACAGTTATAAACTTCTGTTTCTTTGCATCCTCTCCACTCTTCTGTTTCAAAGAGGTGGCAAAAACTTGAACTATCATTTCAGTAACCACAGTATTGTTTTAAATAATATGGTACAATACATGCTCCGTTTTTCTAGTTCATACGTATTTATCTTTAGAAAAATGGAAAATGCTGATTTTTTTGCATGTAGTTGATTACTCTTCTATTGAGTGAATGGTGAGTGTATACAAGGATAAGTGAGTTCAGGTTCCTTTCTCATTCACTTGATAATTAGCTTCATTTTACTTTTACATATACTGAATCTCAGATATCACCGTCTCACTGTATCAGTGTTATCTCATCCTTGGCCTTTCCTGGGAACTGAAGGAAACTTCCTTAACCTGAAAATTCAAAGATAGCTGCACACCGTTACTTTTAATTTTTAAGATGGGCCTATTTACAAGGTCTACTTTGGCTATGGATAGCTGGTCTATAGGTTTCCCAGGTGGTACTGGTGGCACCTGCCAGTGCATAAGACATAAAAGACGAGTTTGATCCCTCGGTCGGGAAGATCCCCTGGAGGAGGGCATGGCAACCCACTCCAGTATTCTTGTCTGGAAAATCCCATGGACAGAAGAGCCTGGCAGCCTATAGTCCATGGGGTCACACAGAATTGGACATTACCGAAGCGACTTAGTGCACACACACATCTGGTTTATAGTCCAGACTAGAGAATGAAAATTGTGATCTAGATAACCAGTGCATGTACACCCAGCTTTCTTCATCCTTGGACACCTGTCCCTAGGGAACAATAAAGGCCTTTATTTTTTTTCTCTTGTTCCAACTAGCTAGATCTTTATCTTTTGATGTTAAGGAGAAAGCATAGTCTCCTCATTATAATGTTCGTTCAGGAAGGCCTTCACGTCCTTGCTGTCGGTCATGGATAAGGAGCTTATTTAGGTCTCCTGCCCAAGCTATTGGCAGGACTTTACATACGTGAGGCCAGCATTGTAGGGACCATGGCTTCATCCTAGTGTAATTCAAAAGCAGGTATGAACCTGTTTCTAATCCCATAAATGATCTAAAATTTCACTATTCAAATCAGCAAGTGTTCTAACAAATGGAACTCTTCAAGTGCTTGGAAAGATAGCGTAAAGCCAGTCCTACCAGACTGGGGCAAGTTCAGTTGAGTTGGTATTTCATGTCTGTTATTGCCTAGGGCTCTGAAGGTCAATGCGATTCTGTGGGTGAGGAATCTAGCCTGCATGGAGAATTGTCCTTTTCCCACTAACAGTTGTCTTTGACTCTCTTGTCTTTTATACTCACAAAATAGTGATGGCTTTATAGAGACCCTTAAATTAATATTCCTGTTAAAGGAAATTAAGTTTGTCAATTTTGACAATAAAGCAGCATATATTTTTAATTCTCTTGTCCTCTTTGTCTTTTCTGAGTTATGCAGTGATCACCTTAAAATATATTTGACAGTATTTGATGTAAGCTTTTAGAACAATTATCTCCATTTTGACAAAGGCTATTTGTATCCTTCATTATAACATTCTAGTTGTAAATTGCATGTGCTTATGTATCAAAGAGTCACTCATTTCAAACTTTTTCAAATACAATAATACTTGTCACTCATTAATAATTTAAGTTCCTTTGGCTACTGTCTTAAAAAAAAACTCACTGTGTATAGCTTTTTTCTGTAGTTCTCCTAATAGCCGGATACAAATACATCAGATGGTAAGACCAGTATATATTTTAATTTTTACTGGAATATCCTATTAGAGCAACGTATCTTTCTAATTCCACAATTATTCATCAATTGAATTTTTAATCTTGTCCACCTATCTTTTCTGTCTCCTCAAATATATATCATTAGTTTGGATTTCTCATACTATATAACCCACATTTAATAAGACTTGCTACATCTAGGCTGCCTAACTGTTCGAGGTGCTTTACATAAACCATCTCATTTAGTCATATCAGCCCTATGGAATGAGATCATTATCAGCTCCGTCTTATGGCTAAATGAGCAGGCACAGAGAGGTTAAGTAACTTGCCCACCATCACAAAGTTGTGCAAGAGAGTCAAGGTATAAAACCAAGCTGCTTTGCGGGGACTTCTCTGGTGATCCAGTGGGTCGTCAGGGTGCTGGATCTCATGTGTCACAGCTAAGAGTTTGAAAGTCCCAGCTGAAAGATCCCCGCAGGCTGTAACTAGAGACGATTCTGTGTGCCACATTAAGATGAATTGCAGACAGAAAAAAAAAGCTGGTTTCAGAAGCTGTGCTCACAATGCTGCCTCCAACTGCTCTAGGCAGCATAGACATCTTATCTGTATCACTGAAGGACTATAAAAACAACATCAGAAACATTTGCCCTTAAGTTCAAAGAATTCTTAATGTGATTTCTTTTCAGGTAGAAAAGAATGAGGAAACTCCTGACAGTATTCACGGTTCATTGGAACAGAGCTGTGCCTAGAATAAAAATCCTAAATATTTGAAAGATGTGGCGTTTCAATCATGGCACCTTCACACCTGTTTTTTGCAGTTGGCCTGGTTACTTTCTCACGTACCTTCATGCACTTGGGTCTCAATTGTCTGTATCGGTTTAAACAAGAGATAATAAAAACAAACGTCCAAGGCACGCTAGTAGCAGATGAGTAGGGAGAGATACACGAAGATGCACTGGGAGGAGGATCATGGGATGTTTAAAATCCCAGACTCCTGCCTAGACTCTGCCATTGATTATGGACTCACAGTGCTCTACTGGGTCCTCCACACTTGCCACAAACTCGAGATGAGAGAGACTATGAAGGATCTTGTGAGAAACTTGGGGCCAGGTATGGAAGTCATGTATATAACTTCTGTCTACATTCCCTATAGAAAAGTCATATGGCCTCATTCAATTGCAAGAGGGGCTGGGAAATGTGGTAGCACAGTATGCCCAGAAGGAAATAGGTTTGAACTGAAAACAATTTCTGCTACACAGAAAGTGACGAGTTAGTCTATAAAACAATGGAGAGCTCAGACACAGACCTACACATACGTATTTGCAAAGCTGATTTATAACAGAGTTGGCACTTTAGATCAATGAGCAAATAAATGATGGTGTATTCCAATAAGGGGAGCTATAATAATTATCTATGTGAAAAAAAATGAAATTGAATGCATACATGGCAAGCGTGAAAATCAATTCCAGTTTGATTAAATAATTAAATGTGAAAGGGAAACTGTTAGATGACAATATATTTTTTATGATTTTGAAGTAGAAAAGGATTTCTTAAGATTCAAAGAAATCCTTCAAACTTTTTGTCTATCAGTTCAGTTCAGTTCAGTCGCTCAGTCGTGTCCGACTCTCCGCGACCCCATGAATCACAGCACGCCAGGCCTCCCTGTCCATCACCAACTCCCGGAGTTCACTCAAACTCATGTCCACAGAGTCGGTGATGCCATCCAGCCATCTCATTCTCCGTCGTCCCCTTCTCCTCCCACCCCCAACCTTTCCCAGCATCAGAGTCTTTTCCAGTCAGTCAACTCTTCGCATGAGGTGGCCAAAGTATTGCAGTTTCAGCTTTAGCATCAGTCCTTCCAATGAACACCCAGGATTGATCTCCCTTAGAATGGACTGGTTGTATCTCCTTGCGGTACAAGGGACTCTCAAGAGTCTTCTCCAGCACCACAGTTCAAAAGCATCAATTCTTCGGCGATCAGCTTTCTTCACAGTCCAACTCTCACAACCATACATGACCACGGGAAAAACCATAGCCTTGACTAGACGGACCTTTGTTGGCAAAGTAATGTTTCTGCTTTTCAATATATTATCAAAGTTGGTCATAACTTTCCTTCCAAGAAGTAAACGTCTTTTAATTTCATGGCTGCAAGTCATGAATTGAAAGTATCTTGATACTATACACTACACATATAACTGAAAAGAGGTAGTAGCCAGAATGTTAAGAATTATTTCAAAGAAATTAGAAAAACACAAACTACTCAAAAAAAAGAAAAAAAGTATCTGCAAAAGCTTGAATGGCACTGTATAGAAAAGGAAACCTATACAGTAATAAACCTATGAAAAGATGCTTAACCTAATTAGTAAATAGGGAAATCCAACTTAAAAGCACAATGAGAAAAAAAGCACAAGACACCAATGTATACACATCCATACTGATTCAAAAAAAGAATTGTTAAACTGAAAATTCCAAATCTTTGTGAAGATACAAGGAAAAAAACTATTTCAACATGCCAATATGTGTATCTGTGCAGCCTGGCGTTATTTTGTAAAGCTGAAGATAAACATACTTTATGAGTTAGCAATTCTATTTTTAGTTATCAAACCTAGATCAGTGTTCTTCAAACTTTATTTGCTTGTGGTCATCTAAAAGAATTTTGGAAAAGTACACCCTCTGCTATATTTTTCTAATTGCCATCCAAAATTTTTATCCTAATTTTAAAAAGTTGCAAATAATACATGTTTGTTATGTGGTGAATATGATTTTTTTTAATGAAAGATTGCATCACCTTGTTGAATGTTTCCAATGAAATGTAAATAGCATGGTAATTTAAAACTCACCAAAAACTCTTTAGAAAACACTAAATAACTTATTTCAACAGAATAAAATTTTTCAGAGTTACTTTTTATCTCTCAGTGAAATGATTTTTTTTTCACCCTGAACTTGGAATTTTTATTCAGTTTTGTGTTCCACCTTTTATTATGAACATCTTTCTTCTTACAATGAATGATCATTGCATAAAGATCACTTTTGATGACTAAGTAATATTCTGTCTAATTGAGTTACCATAATTAGCCTAATAGTTTACAATTGTTGGATTTCTAAATTTTTCCTTTTCTTACATTTTTTCATTTAAGTATAATTTGTGTACCATATTATATATTACAGATGTATAATGTGATCACAAAATTTAAAGTTTATATTACACTTATAGTTATTTAAAAATATTGACTATATTCCCAGTGCTCTACAGCATAACTTTGTGGCTTATTTTATACATATTAGTTTATACTTTTTAACCTCCTACCCCTATATTGCCCCTCCTCCTTATCTGTCTCCACTGGGAACTACTAAGTAGTTTGTTCTCTATGTTTGTGAATTTGTTTCTTTTTTGTTATATGCACTAGTTTGTTATATTTTTTAGATTCCACATATAAGTGATATATAATATTTGCTTTTCTCTAACTTATTTCACTTATCATAACATCCTCCGAGTCCATCCATGTTGTTGCAAATGACTAAATTTCATTCTTTTTTATGGCTGAGTGGTATTCCATCGTGTGTTTCTATCTATCTGACTATCTACACCACATCTTCATTATCCATTCATCTGTGGATGGACATCTGCAGGTTGTTTCCATGTGCATGCATGAATGCTAAGTTACTTCATTTCTATCCAACTCTTTGTGACCCTGTGGACGGCAGCCTGCCAGGCTCCTCTGTCAGTGGGGTTTCTCCAGGCAAGAATACCAGAGTGGGTTGCCATGCTCTCCTCCAGGGGATCTTCCTGACCCAGGGATAGAACCCACATCTCTTACATCTCCTGCATTGACAGGTGGATTCTTTACAACTAGCACCGCCTGAGAAACCCTGCTTCCATATCTGGGCCATTCTAGATAATTCCATTAGGAACATTGGGGTGCATGTATCTTTTTGAATCACTCTTCTTGTTTTATTTAGATATATACCCAGGAGTGGGGTAAAGAATCTGCTTGCAATAAAGGAGAACCTGATTTGATTCCTGGGTCAGAAAGATCCCCTGGAAAAGGGAGAGGCTACCCACTCCAGTATTCGTGCCTGGAAAATCCCATGGACAGAGAGGCCCTGGTGGCTACAGTCCATGGGGTTGCAAAGAGTTGGACACAACTGAGTGACTAACACTTTCACTTTCATACCCAGGAGTGGAACTACTGGGTCATATGGTAGCTTTATTTTTAGTTTTTTGAGAAATTTCCATGCTGTTTCCCTCAGTGGCTACACCAATTTACATTCCCACCAACAATGTACAAAACGGGAACATTTGTCACCACACCAACATTAGTTATTTGTGCTCTTTTTGACAATAGCCATTCTGATAGCTGTGAGGTGGCATCTCATTGTGGTTTCGATTTGCAAGTGAAATGATCCTTTTAAATTAGTGAATTAATTTATTGATATTGCTTTTGCTAGAATCAGAGAATCAAGCACCGTTTCCTATGTTTTGTCTTTACAGATGTAAGCTCTGAAAAAATTTATGAGTACCAATAAGTAGATGGGACTACAAAAAATTTGCCAATCACAATACATAATTGTAATCAATATTTGAGCTACTTTCAAGATATATGCCAAAGTCATATGAATATTAATCTCCAAAAAATATTTCAGATGATCTAGATGGAGACAGTTCAATAAAATTTTTATTTCCTAATTTTTGAAATCAAAATTAAGAAACCGTTCCTAAGTGATCAATGCGAAGACATAGAAGAAAACAATAGAATGGGAAAGACTAGACGTCTTCGAGAAAATTAAAGAGTCCATGGGGTCACAGAATCGGACACGACTGAGCGACGGAATTGACTGAAATCAAAGGACTAAAGACCACCAGATTTGCAGAAGAACTTCTTACCTAGACGTAATAGTTACCATAACAAATACCACAGGCTGGGTGACTTGAGCAACAGAAACCTACTTCCTCACAGCTCTGGAGGCTTCAAGTGTGAGACCAAGGTGCTGGCAGTGTTGCTTTTTTCTTGAAGCTTCTCCCCTTGGCTTATGGATGGCAGCATTCTCCTTTTTTCTTCGCATCTTTTCCCTCTGTACTGTTTGTGTAATCTCCTCTTCTTATAAGGACAACAGTCATATTGGGTTAGGACTCACCCTAAAGACTTTGTTTTAACTTGATTATCTCTTTATAAACTCTGTCTCCAAATATAGTCACAGTACTAAGGAAGAAGGCATTAGGACTTCAACATATGGATTTGGGGTACACAATTTCACTCATTATACCAGACATTCAAATAATGAGCTTTCTCAGTACTAGCCTAGAGCAATGGTTTCAACTGCCCTATTGTTTGGTACCTTAGAGGTTATTATACCTCTGAATAAAGCATTGTAGTAAGGTGGGCCAATAGTGAGCAGCATGTCTTTTGTGAAGCAAGGTAAGAGGCTTGTTCCACGGGAAGTGAGCAAGTCAGACCTACATATCAGGCACGTTCTCAGGAAGATTAATTTTAAGAAAGAGCATACACAGAAGCAAAGGCTTTGGAAACTAGTAACCCTAAAACTGTGTTTCACACACCTCAGGGAAAACATTTTATTTATCCCTCTACTCATTTCCCAGTTGTAAGACTACCGCTTTCAACTCTCTCACCCACGTGCCAAGAGACTGACAGTTTACCACCACTCTGTTTAGAAGAATAATGTGGAAACAATACAAATGTCCATCAGTTACAGAATAGATACATGAATTGTGCTGTCCTCATAAACTGAAGGTTATAATAGTGAAAACGAATGGAATTTAAATTATAAAGGATCTGGATGACTCTTTAGGATATAATACTGAATGTAATAAGAAATCATAAAAGAATAAATAGGCTATTTTTGCTTACTTAATGATGTAAAAACATAGAAAACTAAAATGTTTAGAGACACCAATACATGTGGCTTATCTATTTTAAAAACCCAGGGTTTCATAAGCACAAATTTCAGGAGAGTAGATGTATCTGAAGGAATAAGACTGTAAGTGGAAATAATGAGGGGCTCACAGAAAACATCAACAATGCTAGTAGAGTCAGTACAAAAGATATATAAAATATACATAAAGCGTACGGAGCCAGGATTCACAATATATGCATGCCTACCTCCAACTTTTATAGAAATAGCTCGACTACCACCTTTAATTTTTTCTGTGAGCTCCTCATTATTTCCACTTTCTTTCTTGTCACTCCAGATGTATCCACTCTCCTAAAATTTGTGCTCGTGAATCGCTGGGTATTTTAAATAGATAAACTACATATATTGGTATCTCTAAACATCTTCAGTTCAGTTCAGTTCAGTTCAGTCGCTCAGTCGTGTCCGACTCTTTGCGACCCCATGAATCACAGCACGCCAGGCCTCCCTGTCCATCACCAACTCCCGGAGTTCACTCAAACTCATGTCCATCGAGTCGGTGATGCCATCCAGCCATCTCATTCTCTGTCGTCCCCTTCTCCTCCTGCCCCCAATCCTTCCCAGCATCAGAGTCTTTTCCAGTGAGTCAACTCTTCGCATGAGGTGGCCAAAGTATTGGAGTTTCAGCTTTAGCATCAGTCCTTCCAATGAACACCCAGGACTGATCTCCTTTAGAATGGACTGGTTGGATCTCCTTGCAGTCCAAGGGACTCTCAAGAGTCTTCTCCAACACCACAGTTCAAAAGCATCAATTCTTCGGTGATCAGCTTTCTTCACAGTCCAACTCTCACAACCACACATGACCACGGGAAAAACCATAGCCTTGACTAGACGGACCTTTGTTGGCAAAGTAATGTCTCTGCTTTTTAATATACTATCTAGGTTGGTCATAACTTTCCTTCCAAGGAGTAAACATCTTAGGCATGTATATATTGTTGAATCCTGACTCTTTATGCTTTACATGTACTTTATAATCTCTTTCTGTCCTTAATAATAAATAAAACTTTAAAAAAATTTAAAAGGCTGTGGGCAATTTAAAATTTAAGCAAAATTCAAACTACATATCTACTTTAGAATTTTCTATACTTCCAACAAGTATACTTTCACTGAACCAGCTCTAAGAGATATGAAAATCTAAGAATTTATTTGGACCACTAATTTTTCCTAGTATAAATACTTTGAGCAAACTGCAATAATTAGTATAGGCAGTATTCAATTATTCTCTCTATAGGGGGCAACCATGGAATAAATAATGAAAACAGTATAAAATGCAAAAGTCATTACCCTTTGACCATAGATTACATATTATTAGTCTTGTGATACATTTACTTTTGCAGAGAATAATATAAAATGATGTTTATTGCCTGAACACACAATATGTGAAAAAATATGACAAAGCATGTTGAAGAATGCAGACTGTTTGGAAGAGGCTGCAGAGGAACTTGACCATCTAGATAACTAAATTCTGACCTTATTTCTAGAACTGATATTTAGGTCAAGTTATTTACCTAATAATATTAGTCAATGATTTTCAAATATATATTTTGAAAAACTTAATAAATCCATTCAAAACACGCTGAAGACAATGCAAAGGCAGACAGATCAAATCTCAAATCAAAAACCATATTATAGCTTGTTTGACTTTGCTGGGGAAAAAATGAGAAATTTTTTATAAACTTGTTTCAAGGCTAAAATCCAGACTAAAACCACCTGGAGAGTGTATAAAACACAGATTTGCGATGTTCTGTCAGCAATAGAATAAAGATAATCAGTCAACTCTTACTGTGTTTCAGAGAATTCTCTAACTACCACATAAATCAAACAGAACTTGCTATAATGGGCACTGTGGAGTATGAAAGAAGTACTAGCAGCAACAATCAGACAAGTTTTAACATGAAAGGAAGAGCTCTAAAGCTTGTGTACCACAGCTACTGACCACGAGTCACAATAAGAGAAGCCACCACAAGCCTGCGCACCCGCAGCTAGAGAGGGCAGCAACGAAGACCCAGGGCAGCCAAAGTCAATAGATAAAGATAATTTTAAACCCCTGAAAACATCATCTTAAAAAAAAAGAAGAAGAAGAAAAGTCCAGCACAATAAACAAATGACTTTTCATCCCTGATTATAACATATGGACCCAATAACACAGTAAGTACAAATTCATAAAATTAGTTGAGGATCTTATAAGCATAGTGAATAATGTTAATATACATCTGTCAACAGCTGAGTGAAGAAGGAAATGGCAACCCACTCCAGTGCTCTTGCCTATAAAATTTCATGGATGGAGGAGCCTGGTAGGCTACAGTCCATGGGGTCGCAGAGTCAGACACAACTGAGGGACTTTACTTTCTTTCTTTCTGTAGTTCCTTTTGGAGAAGGAAATGGCAACCCACTCCAGCGTTCTTGCCTGGAGAATCCCATGGACGGAAGGGCCTGGTGGGCTGCAGTCTATGTGGTGGCAAAGGTCGGACACGACTAAGCAGCTAACACACACACACACAATTGAGATCAATCCCAAAGAGAATTAAAGAAGTGAAAGATGGAGTGACATCATACATGCCACATTTAGTAACCACGCATAGAACTATAAATCCTCAACTTATAAATACAGATTACATCCATGTCCACAGGAAATATAGCCTCAAATTTACCACGCTACTGCTGCTGCTGCTGCTAAGTCGCTTCAGTCATGTCTGACTCTGTGCGACCCCATAGATGGCAGACCACTAGGCTCCTCTGTTCCTGGGATTCTCCAGGCAAGAATACTGGAGTGGGTTGCCATTTCCTTCTCCATGCTAGCAGACATTAAATGAACAAAAACTATTGTGTGAAATAAATAATAAAAGCATGAAAACAACCATAACATTTCCATACATTTGGAAATTTAAATACAAACACTTAGGTCAAGATAATTTTATAAACTTAGAATTTAATGATAAAGAAATTGTTACATAGCAAAACACTTAGGATGCAATTAAGACATAAAAAGAAATGTATAGCCTTAAATATTTATATAAGATAAGAAAAAAATGAAAAATGTTTTTGGAAATGAATGAGATCTGAGAAAATTATACTGGAGCGTCTTGAATTATTGGTCAAAAACCTAAAGATAAATAAGTTTGAAAACTGCTAAAACCTAGTACACAGGGTTTTTTTTTTTATTTGTTCTCCATATTTTTCATTGTGCCTTAATACTTTATGTATTATTTTTAAAAGGATCAATATTTGTGAGAGAATTTATTCAAGGGAGAGCATTGCACATAGAAAGAATGAGGCAGCAGCAGGAGTTTTGAATCATTCTGAGCAACACTAAGGCAGACTTGCATTTTTACCTTCATCAATATTCAGTAACTACTTATAAAATAGATTAGTAACTATTTATAAAAACTTTATTATAGATTAACTATTTATAAAATAGTTTTATAAATAATTTTTTATAAAGTAAATTATAAATTAGATTAGAATGAATTGGAAAAAAATATATGGCCCAGAATGCAGAGGCCTTTCAGATGTCTCTCTAAGAAAGGCAGTTTCTACACAGTTGAGCTATTTCATGTTTATAAGCAGTGAGGTACTATTATAATATAGAACTTGGGGGAAATCAATCAGAAAACATTGCATATAATAAAGGGTTTAGGTGTGATAAAGAGGCAGGAGGCAGGAGATCAGTGAAGAACAGAAATAGCCGAGGTGGGAGGCAAAAAGAGTCTAAACTAGACAAGAAACAACGGATGTATATTAAATATAATAATGACAGTGATGGTAATTAGCTTAACAGTGATTGCAAAGAGAAATGATCAGGTTTTGGTGGCTGGGTATAAGGAAGAGAACTGTGGTGCTGGAGAAGACTCTTGAGAGTCCCTTGGACAGCAAGGAGATCAAGCTAGTTAATCCCAAAGGAAATCAACCCTGAATATTCAATGGAAGGACTGATGCTGAAGCTGAAGTTCCAATAATTTGGCCACCTGATGCAAAGAGCCAACTCATTGGAAAAGATTCTGATGCTGGGAAAAATTGAGGGCATGAAGAGAAGAGTATGATAGAGGATGAGATGGTTGGTTGGCATCACTGACTCAATGAACATGAGTTTGAGCAAACTCCAAGAGATAGTGAAGGACAAGGAAGCCTGGCATTTTGCAGCCCATGGGGTCGCAAGGAGTCAAATACAACTGGGTGACTGAAAGACAATGAAAAGGGCGAGAAAAAGGAGGGCATTGGTAAACTTCCAATATTCTGGATTTTATGCTGCTTGTTTGATGCAGAGTTCATCCAGATAGAGTTATGAGAGAACTTACAGAAGCTTCCATGAGATAAGATGACCACACACCTTACATCTGGCGTCATTTCTGCTTTAATAACTACTTTAGGTGGAGTTCCCTGGAATAGACTCTGAGATGGAGATTCGCAAGCAGAAGGCTTATGCCCTGTGATCAACAACCTAGCAGAGAGAAGGAAGCAAAACTGACTGAGCAGAGGAGATACTTGAACTGTTGACACGGTTTCACGAAAAGGCCTCCCCTGATCTCCCCGAGTCAGATGCCCTTCCGAGTTATTTCCCCTGGGGAATCAAGGTCTGCCTTTATCCTCACCTTCACTGACCAGGCTTTAGAAACAAGCTGCCGAGGACAGGGGTACGTGTGATTTGGGGCCGGGCAGTGCTCAACAGTTGAGGCAGTTCCTGAGGTTTGACATTCCCAACAGTTGGGGAGATGCTGGCCTCAGATGTTAAGAGGGTATCTGGGGTCACATTACAGCATCTACCCCCGTCTGTCACTCATGCCACTCAGATTCATTTGTGTGAATACAATAAATTCTGCGTCCAGCTCTCGCATGGCCTCTTTTCCTATGGAAACTGACAAAGGTGAGTGGGATAAACAACGGCACTGCCACTGCAGGTGATCTCAGAGCCACAGCGGAGCATCATTCCCTTGTCTGCCATCATTCTAGACTCTCCACTTCCTCTTCATCACCTCTGCTGGTCAACTGGCTTGCTAAAGGGGTGACCCAGACCCCCATGGGTAGAAGAGTAGTTCTCACCCTATATATCAAATTGCCAATATATTCTGCCAACTACCAAATGTGTCCACTGGAATTACACATGTGGGGACCAAGGAAATGACCATGGGGTATACCCATGAGTCCAGCGGACACACAGTGAGCTGGAACTGGACCAGGACTCTATTTATTACTTGGAGGTTATGATGACGCTTGAATTCCAGGTCATCAATGTCAACTCGGACCTCATGTTTGACACACCTTGAAATGATGTATTCTCCATTTTGTGTTGTAAAAATACCCAAATAAATGGCTATAGGTCACTTTGGGGAAAGACTAAGGGGGCAGGGAGATCATCAATTTTGCATACACCTGGCATGGGTTTACCAGCAACTTTTCCCCAGGAATTTTGAACTCTCCTTAAGTAAATGGGTTCTAGATTAGAAACTGGATTAGTTTTGAAAACTGAATGGAGGACTATGACTTCTTATTGGAATGGCTGCCTCCAAGAATGGCTTTGGGTGAGGGCAATGTAAGGAGAGGGGTTGGCTGAAAGTTGTCAGCCACCAACGCTCTGAGCAGCCAGGGCTGTGAGCATCCCAAACCTGGATGCTGCAATAGGGTATGGAATCCACTACAACAACCAGTTATTTTAGGCTGTATGTTGAAAGGGGAAACTAAGAAATAAAAGTTCAGTTGAAATGATGGAAAAAGAGAAATCTAAAACTCTTTTAAACTCTAAATTATCAAACTTCCTATTGAACTTAACTCTGTGTCAGGCTCTGAGGGTAACTCACATGTACTGTTATCACACTCAGGTCGAATAATTCTGATATTCCAAACACAAGTGGAACTAATACATTATGCATCTATAATTGAACTAAGGAAGTGTTTAACAGTGACAAAGTCTTTGCTGGAGTCTTGTGTATTTGCAGTAGGTGGACAGAACAGCTGCAAAGTTCTGACCTGACTTACTAAAAATGGCAGAAGAAAAACTCCCTAAATGGTAGTGTTAGCTCTCAGAACTTTTGAATGCCCCAAACTTCTGCACTTGGGATCTTAGATATGCTGAAAAACAACCAAACGATAGGAAATTCTCCAGTGTGAAGTAAAGGACCCGAATAATATTGTATACAGCCATCCCAGATGGGCTCTTCTAGTTTATGTGGGGACAATAAGTACTTTATTGCTGGGGTTACCAGCATATTGGTGTGCATTGCAAGAGACCTGGGCTTCCCTGGTGGTTCAGACGGTAAAGAATCCACCTGTAATGTGGGAGACCTGGATCCGATCGCTGGGTCAGGAAGATCCCCTGGAGAAGGGAATGGCTACCCACTCCATTATTCTTTCCTGGAGAATTCCATGGACAGAAGAGCCTGGCAAGCTATAGTCCATGGGGTCACGAAGAGTCGGACATGACTAAGTGACTAAGTACAGGAGCCCAAATTCAAGGCTGCTCTTGATGCAAAGCCCTGCAAAGTATTGCTTCAGTTCTTCATGATAATCAACCCAAACTGACTGCTGTGCATTCAAATCCTCCTATCGACCCACATGTAAATAGTTGGAAGGAGTAGAGTGTTATTAATATAAAACAACTATTTCTTATTACTGATTGACTGGTATATATTGGGTTTCTCTTTAATAAGCAGAGAAACTAACAATAAGTCCAGCTGAATATTGATATAAACTACAGGATTTCTGGTTTCAGAGGTGTAACCAGAAGAATAATGAACAAGGCTTTTATGGAAGAAAATTGCTGGACGTTAAGCATTGCCATTATGGGTTGGTTTATCTTTATTACTCTGAGTTTACAGAATATTACACAAATTACACAATTTACAACAAATCTTTTATGACAGTCTTATAATGTGTCTTTTCTGTACTTTAGCTCAAGCAGGAAAAGTAAACAAAATAAAATCCCCACGTTAAAATACTCAGGACTAGACCAGGAAAGCAAGCCAAAACTAACACAAACAAACAACAACCTCTAAACGTAAGGTACTTTTCTGCTTAAAAGCATATAAAGCTTCTATTGACAGGTACCCTTTTTCCCACCATCTATACCCTGTCCTTCATCTGAGTCTCCATCTTCACAAGATTTGCACAAAGCATTTATAAAGCAGTATAAAAATTCACTTAGCCTGCCTGCCTCATTTAAAGAGAAAGCTTTTGTTATTATCTCATATTTGATAATTCATGTATTATAATAGAATTAGAGCAGGTCCTTTGGGCAGGCTGCTTGGGTTCATGATTGGTGCGAGTGGCTCAAATGAAGTTTGAGAAGACTTGCCTTAAAAGGAATACTGCAAATAAAACCAGACACAGTGAAGGGTCCCATGGACCAGGACAATTTAAATCATGAAGTTGATATAGCTGCAATTAATTATTTTTAAAGGGGTCTTTAACTGAAGGCAACACTGTGTTAATGTTGGGGGAGGAGAAAGCATGACTATCCTGTGCCCCCTTAGGGCACAAAGCTTCCCTAACTTGTATAACATAAGAATTACCTGAGTCACGTGTTAACAGATTGCCAGAACCATCCCCCGCTGGAGATTCTGATTCAGATCTGAGGTGGATTCCGAAAACTGCATATTTAACAAGACTCTCTGGAATTTGATATGACTGAGCAAGAGAAGGAATTACCCTTGTTTCTTCTCTAGCCCAACATAGCCTAGTTTTATCTGACTCTTGTGACACTGCATGGCCCACCAGGCTCTTCTGTCCATGGGATTCCCAGGCAAGAATACTGGAGCAGGTTGCCACTTCTTACTCCAAGAGATCTTATCAACCCAAGGATCAAACCTGCATCATCTCTTGAGTCTCCTGCATTACCATGTGGATTCTTTACCACTAGCACCACCTGGGAAGCTCATATTTAACAATAACATCTTCAACCCTCTACCCTTCTATTCAAGGTCTAGGAAAGCCCACACACTATCTGCAAGGGAGGCTGGGAAATCTAACATCTGGCATCTCTTTCAGCTTCTATAGTTGTCCTAACATAGAAAGAGGATTCAGATGCTGAAAAGAAAAATAGAAAGCCATATCCTTTAAAGATATTAATTTTATAGCAGCAAAAATTTCAATTTTATCAGATAACTTGGCAATTAAGTTATCATACAGCTAAATACTCAAAGGATTCATAAAACAGCATGGTTTTGAAGGGATGATTTAGTGACTTGGGAAATTCTTATCTCTATTTCCTGTTATTATATCTCTATTTACTATATATTTACAAAGAGTTTGCCAGGTGGCTCAAGTAGTAAAGAATCTGTCTGCCAATACAGGAGATGCAGGTTCACTCCCTGGGTCAGGAAGATCCCCTTGAGAAGGAAATGGCAACCCACTCCAATATTCTTGCCTGGAAAATTTCATGACAGAGGAGCCTAGGGGGCTATAGTCCATGGGGTCGCAAAGAGTTGGACATGACTGAGCAACTAAGCGTGCACATATTTACAAATAAAAAAGACTAGAAGGATACACAGTAAATTGTGTTATCTGTATTTACTCTCTAGCTTATGAAATAATAGGTAATTTTTATTTTCCAAATAATTCTTAATGATCAAAAAGCAATAAATGCATTTTTTTAAGTGGAATTTGTTTGAACCTCCAACAAACAATACCTAACAGAGGCTAGGTTGTGAAACAACACTTAAAAAGAATAAAATAATCATAAAAATAATCCTGTCAGTATTTTTTTAATAACATAGTAACTTAAATAAATGCATAATTAAATTATTACATTTTTATTTCATTCCATATACTGCAAATGATCATTACCATTGATCATTCTTGATAAATTCACCTCTTATCAATTGCTTTCAAAGATAAAGACACCTTCAGTTCAGTTCAGTTCAGTTCAGTTTCAAGTTGTGTCTGACTCTTTGCCACCCCATGAATCACAGCACGCCAAGCCTCTCTGTCCATCACCATCTCCCGGAGTTCACCCAAACTCATGTCCATCGAGTCGGTGATGCCATCCAGCCATCTTATTCTCTGTCGTCCCAGTCTCCTCCCACCCCCAATCCCTCCCAGCATCAGAGTCTTTTAAAGTGAGTCAACTCTTCCAATGAGGTGACCAAAGTATTAGAGTTTCAGCTTTAGCATCAGTCCTTCCAATGAACACCCAGGAATGATCTCCTTTAGAATGGACTAGTTGGATCTCCTTGTAGTCCAAGGGACTTTCAAGAGTCTTCTCTAGCACCACAGTTCAAAAGCATCAATTCTTCGGCGATCAGCTTTCTTCACAGTCCAACTCTCACATCCATACATGACCACGGGAAAAACCATAGCCTTGACTAGATGGACCTTGGTTGGCAAAGTAATGTCTCTGCTTTTTAATATGCTTTCTAGGTTGGTCATAACTTTCCTTCCAAGGAGTAAGCGTCTTTTAATTTCCTGGCTGCAATCAGCATCTGCAGTGATTTTGGAGCCCCAAAAAATAAAGTCTGACTGTTTCCCCATCTATTTCCCATGAAGTGATGGGACCAGATGCCATGATCTTATTTTTCTGAATGGTGAGCTTCAAGTCAACCTTTTCACTCTCCTCTTTCACTTTCATCAAGAGGCTTTTTAGTTTCTCTTCACTTTCTGCCATAAGGGTGGTTTCAGCTACAAATCTGAGGTTTTTGAGATTTCTCCCGGCAATCTTGATTCCAGCTTGTGCTTCTTCCTGCCCAGCGTTCCTCATGATGTACTCTGCATATATGTTAAATAAGCAGGGTGACAATATATAGCCTTGACGTACTCCTTTTCCTATTTGGAACCAGTCTGTTGTTCCATGTCCAGTTCTAACTGTTGCTTCCTGACCTGCATACAGGTTTCTCAAGAAGCAGGTCAGGTAGTCTGGTATTCCCATCTCTTTCAGAATTTTCCACAGTTTATTGTGATCCACACAGTCAAAGGCTTTGGCATAGTCAATGAAGCAGAAATAGATGCTCTTCTGGAACTCTCTTGCTTTCTCCATGATCCAGCAGATGTTGGCAATTTGATCTCGGGTTCCTCTGCCTTTTCCAAAACCTGCTTGAATATCTGGGAGTTCACAATTCACATATTGCTGAAGCCTGGCTTGAAGAATTTGAGCATGACTTTACTAGCGTGTGAGATGAGTGCAATTGTGCGGTAGTTTGAGCATTCTTTGGCATTGCCTTTCTTTGGGATTGGAATGAAGACTGACCTTTTCCAGTCCTGTGGCCACTGCTGAGTTTTCCAAATTTGCTGTCATATTGACTGCAGCACTTTCACAGCATCATCTTTCAGGATTTGAAATAGCTCAACTGGAATTCCATCACCTCCACTAGCTTTGTTTGTAGTGATACTTTCTAAGGTCCACTTGACTTCACATTCCAAGATGTCTGGCTCTAGGTGAGTGATCACGCCATCATGAGGTCTGACAGAATGTGGTCCACTGGAGAAGGAAATGGCAAACCACTTCAGTATACTTGCCTTGAGAACCCCATGAACAGTATCAAAAGGCAAAATGATAGGATACTAAATGAGGAATTCCCCAGGTCGGTAGGTGCCCACTATGCTACTGGAGCTCAGTGGAGAAATAACTCCAGAAAGAATGAAGGGATGGAGCCAAAGCAAAACAAATACCCAGTTGTGGATGTGACTGTTGATAAAAGCAAGGTCCGATGCTGTAAAGAGCAATATTGCATAGGAACCTGGAATGTTAGGTCCATGAATCAAGGCAAATTGGAAGTGGTCAAACAGGAGATGGCAAGAGTGAATGTCGACATTCTAGGAATCAGTGAATTAAAATGGACTGGAATGCGTGAATTTAACTCAGATGACCATTATGTCTACTACTGTGGGCAGGAATCCCTTAGAAGAAATGGAGTAGCCATCATGGTCCACAAAAGAGTCCCCAATGCAGTATTTGGATGCAATCTCAAAAATGACAGAATGATTTCTGTTCGTTTCCAAGGCAAACCATTCAATATTACAGTAATCCAGGCCTATGCCCCAACCAGTAACGCTGAAGAAGCTGAAGTTGAATGGTTCTGTGAAGACCTACAAGACCTTTTAGAACTAACACCTCCCAGAAAAAAAAAAAAAAAAGACACCTTAGGGCCTGATTTTTTAAACTTAGAGTTGCCAACTATTTAAAGATTGCAACAAGTACTTTCATCTTATCCTGCGCACCCATCTGAGGCTTAGTGTTAAGGTTTAGCTGAGATTTTTAAGGCCTGGCTGGGAATTACTCAGTTCCTACTTCCCAACAATGACTGTCATGATAAGAAGTATCATGTGAACACTTCTTTTGTGTGATCTACTGTACTAGATATTTTATATATGTTGTTTATTAATTCTCACAATTCAATAAGCAAAGAACAATTTCTCCATTTTGCTAAGAATAAAACTCAAAGTGAAGTCTCTCAGTCATGTCCAACTCTTTGCAACCCCATGGACCGTAGCCTACCAGGGTCCTCTGTCCATGGGATTTTCCAGGCAAGAATACTGGAGTGGGTTGCCATTTCCTTCTCCAGTAAACCTCAAAGAGATACATAATTTGTTCAAAGTCTTACAACCATGAAGTTGTGGAATCTAAATGCACACCATGTGAGTTTGAAGTTTAGCAGGGCCAGGCCAACATGAGGCATTAAAGTCAAGTTAAATCAGGTCAAGGTTCAAATGCAGAGGGGACCAAGTACAAACACCAAATTGTGCAGTCAGAGTAGACAGTGATTTCAGAGCCTAGAAGTAACATGGGATGGAAAGAGGAGGAGAGCAAGGCAGGTCAGAAACGAACAATAAGGATTCCTTGGCCATTGCATGGACACCCAAGAGAACTGGCCACTGTCTTTGCGAGCTGATAAAGAGATGGTGTAAAGCAGAGGGGAGATAAGCCTGGCTGCAGGCCAGACAGGGGCAGAGAGTAGATCACGGTCTCTACTAAAGTGGTAATTTTTCACAGTCCAGTTCCAGTCTGTGAAGGAATATTAATTGGTAGTGAAGACCCCAGGGACCTAGGCTGAGCCATTCGAAGGAAGATGTACACATCCTGAAGCTAACCCCCTGGGTCTGAATCTCTATTTTATTACCAATTAATTGTGTGTTCATGGTTGGGTTTCTTGTGCTCAGTTTCTTTGTCTTTAATAAGGAAGGCTAGTACTTTACAGAGTTATTGAGAGTATTTAATGACAATACACATAAAACAGTGCTTGGAACTGTGCACAGTGCAAACTCTGTATGTAGTCTGTACCACTGGATTTTAAGCATGACCTTTATAGTCTAAAAGAGACCAGCCACACACACAGAGGGAATTAGGGAGAGAGGATATAGTCTATAAAGCTCAAAAAGTCACCAAGGGGCTAAATTCCCTCAACACCAGGTGTGGACACAACAAACTATTTTCGGATCTCACTCACCAAATCCCCTGCCAGCCATGTTCTCAAGGGCTCAGGGACTTGGCAGGAAAGACCCCACAGGTGGCAAACCTTAGAACTCTTCACTGGGTAGACCAGAGATTGACAGAGCCTCCAAACAATTGAGTCACGCTGATTGGTTTAAGGCAAGATTCCAGGCATGTTATTAAAGTGATTGTTATCATTCAGAAGAGGGAGAATTGAAAAGTAGAGACCAGCCTACACTCACCATCATACATTCATAACAGACTAAGAATTTATTTCTTTGGCTAAAATAAATTTAGGTATTAGCTTCAAATATTTGAAATACCGTTGTGTGTGTGTATAAAGATTACATTTGTTCACAGGACCCTAAGATCCAAGGAATCAAAGCTACTGAAAAATAGATCTCAGTTCATAGAAAAGACTTTTCTATCAGTCTGAACAAGAGGCTGCACACTGCCTACTGATTTATCTGTGTGCACTCTTCTGTTTGGTTCACAAATAGACATACTACATACACTGTGCATGCTGAACATTCATAATTTGTGCAGTTGTGCGAAGTGGCCCAGAAACTTTCACATTAGCATCCAGATTTCTGTCTTCTCTTAAGAAACCCCACGACGTGTGTAAGGCCTGCATTCCTGCAGAGTAACAAGACACGAGCACCGACTGGAAGTCTCTTCTGTGGCTGGAGGTCTGCATTCCGGGAGGCCACTGTCCCCACCTGACCCAGACACTGCTTCATACCACCTGTCTGAAAAGCATTTTAGATCTCAGATAATCTTCTTAATAAATGCAAAGAAAGTTCCCCTTCATCATTGATAAGGTTCCGCTCGTTGATAACATTCTCTGGTTCTCTAATTTTCTGCGTCTAAAAGTCACTCAACAGTCTCCATGTGTTGTTGCTAGTCAGTTAGTTATAACGCTATCAGGCCCTGTGTGTCCTTTTCAATTAGAATCTAGCACCACTCTCTGCTGTAAACATAAGTCCTATTTGGTAGCTCTTTGACCAGCAGCTGCAATGCTTCTGTCTCTCAAATTTCAAAGCAACTTTAAGAATAAGGACTGGAAATTTAAGTGCTTCAAAAGAACTCTTTCATTCTTTCCTGTGACCAATAAATGCATGCTGAAGAGTCAATTACCATAACACCTATCTATTTTTAAATGACTTCTGTCCCATGACTTCAATACATGTTGCGATTAAATATATTGAATTTCTTGATATATTGGTACATCAAGACCTCCTCCTAGAACTCTGCAGACTTGATTGATTTATACTCTTCAGAAAGAAAAAAAAAATCACAAAAGGAATGGAATCTAATTAAAGTGTTAAGGCAGATATGCTCTTATCATAAATGAGAAAAAAAATAGATTCACAGTAGCATAGTTCAAAATAAAATGGTGATTAAAAGAAAAAACAAAAATACAAAACCTAGGCAGGATTTGTGGGTATTAGGTAAAGAAAATAAAGCTGTTTTAGCAAAAGCTAAAACTGTTAGCTAGCACTTAGATGTAGTAACATGTGGGAGGTTACTTCTAAATATAATGTAAATTGATCCTCTTGGTTATTAGGTATCAAGCAGTCCTACTGTCCTTAAAACTCAGAAACAGGAAAATCCTCAGGGAAATTCTCAGAAGAAATAAGATATTAGTTAGTTTTTACAAACGTGTCTGCTAAACATTAGCAAGTAAAATACTCATTTATGTGATTAATATACAATAAGAAAATATAAAATAAAATATGACTCAATGGAAAGCAAGCTACCTTGCTTTTTAAAAAGTGAAAAATCCACTGCTAAAATGTTCTATTGCTTAAAAATGTTCAGAAGCATTTAACACTGAAAGCAACCTATTTTATTTGTTTCAATTATTTAAAAAATAGATTTGATTTCTATTGAAAACTTTTAGAAAACTAAAATATTTTGAGAGATTTATGGGGTTTCCTGGTTGAAGACCTCTAAACACCTGTTCCTGAAATTTTTCTAGCTCCATTTTAAATAAATAAATTCTGCAAAAGTATCTGATTAAAATATTTTTGGTTCAAAGACATTGCAGACTTGGTTAGTCCTCTATGGGTTTATATTATTTTGAATAAAATCAAACTCAGTCAGAATGGCCATCATTAAAAAGTCTACAAAAAGGATGTGGCTAAAAAGGAATCCCCCTACACTGTTGGTAGGAATGTAAATTGGTGCAGCCACTATGGAGAATAGTACAGAGGTTCCTTAAAAAACTAGCCTTACCAAATGACCCGGGCTTCCCTGTTGGCTCAGTGATAAAGAATCCAACTGCAGTGCAGATGTGGGTTCGATCGCTTGGTCAGGAAGACCCCTGAAGGAAATGGTGACCCACTTCAGTGTTCTTGCTTGGTAAGTCCTATGGACAGAGAAGCCTGGAGGGCTACAGTCCATGAGTGGCATAAGAGATAAGACTTAGTGACTAAATAACAACAACACAACCGTATGATCCAGAGATCCCACTCCTGGGAATATAGTCAGGGAAAACTGTAATTCTAAAAGATACACACACCTTGAATTTCTTAGCAATACTATTTACAGTAGCCAAGACATGGAATCAATCTAAGTATGCATTAACAGATGAATGGATAAAGAAAATATAGTCTATATACACAGTGGAATATTACTCAGCCATGAAAAAGAATGAAATAATGCCATCTACAGCAACATGAATGGACCTAGAGATTATCATACTGAGTGAAGTAAGTCATACAAACACAAATATCACATAATATTGCTAATATGTAGAATCTAAAAAATTACATAAATGAACCTATTTATAAAACAGAAATAGACCCACAAACATAGAAAACAAACACATGGCTACTGAAGGTGAAAGGGGAAAAGGGATAAATTAGGAGTTTGGGAATAACTTATATACACAGCTATATATAAAACAGATAACCAACAAAGAACTACTGTATGGCACAGGGAATGATATTTAGTATCTTGCAATAATCTATAATTGAAAAGAATCTAAAAAAATAATAACTGAATCACTTTGCTATACACTTGAAACTAACACAACATTGTAAATTATTAACAACTATAGTTCAATAACGGAGAAGGCAATGGCAAGCCACTCCAGTACTCTTGCCTAGAAAATCCCATGGATGGAGGAGCCTGGTAGGCTGCAGTCCATGGGGTCGCTGGGGGTCGGACACGACTGAGCGACTTCACTTTCTCTTTTCACTTTCACACATTGGAGAAGGAAATGGCAACCCACTCCAGTGTTCTTGCCTGGAGAGTCCCAGGGACGGGGGAGCCTGGTGGGCTTCCGTCTGTGGGGTCACACAGAGTCGGACACGACTGAAGTGACTTAGCATAGTTCAATAAAAATTAAAAACAATTAAAATTTTTTCAAATAAAGCTTATTTCAGGATCCAGGCAACCTGGATCCTTGCCTCTATTTTCTTTTCAACACGGACTGTCTGTCTTGGGTGGCAGGGTCAAGCCTAAGGAGAAAAATGTAGAGCTGTTCTAATTATGGACAGCTGAGTGAAAACTTATAAGGACTGAAACGAATAGAACCATTAGAGGCGGAAGTGACAGTGGAGAATTACAGTAATGGGAGGAATGTGGGTATTTGGAGGAAATCAGTTTTCTGTGCCTAGAATATAGGTTACAGTAGAATAATACGGTGCTAGTAAAAGCATACCTTTGAAATCATTTGGGTCTCAGTTTAAATCCTGATTCAGGTATTAGTAAAATCTTCTTTCAGTTGAAAAAAATAATCCACATGGCAGTAGGCAATAGATCTGGCTTAACAACAATTTGTATGAAAATATCATACAAAAAATCACATCTATTCTACGCTCTACTTTCTGGAGGAAACATTGGCAACCAGTAGAGAACAATTAAGAGAAGAGGTTGTTTGATTTGAAGAAAGCACTTTCTTTGAATATTTGAAGGACTTTTCTATAAAAGGTAAAAATTCCGTGATCTTTCCAAGAATGGTATTTTTTTGTGAAAGGGCATATCAATCAGACTAACAGAGCACTTTGTAGTCCTAAGGACTGCCTTATAAACCTTCACAAAGACAATCTCTCTAGAAAGAAAGAAATGGTGGATGACCATCCAGCAGAGATTCTGTGGGTGAGATTCCTGTGGCAGGTACTGGACCCCTTTTAGCTTTTAAGAGCCTTTCATATTCTAAGATTCTATTGTTTTATCATTTCAATTGTTGGCTTGCAAAAGTCAAGAGAGATCTCACTGTTCTCATTCCTCTCTTTATTCATAATCAGTTTTGAAATCTGTTTTTTAGTCTACCTTTCCCCTTTTCATTGTATTAAAATTCTACTTGGGTCACTTTCTTTCCTCATCACCCTATCTAATCTACTATAATGATATGAATTTATTCCCCCTAAAATATATATTTTCATCAGTGTAAAATTGTATTTCACCACTCCATTTTATCATTATTTTTCATCACCATGAAAAAACTGGAAGAAAAAAACAAAACAAGATTTATTCATACAAAAGCAAGTGAATTATGGAAAAGTAATGACTGATTATGACTTCAAACTAAGAAAGATGAAATAATACTTTTTTAACATTAGAATAATCATAATTCAGTACAAATATGCAGCACAAGTAGAGTGTCTTGGAGGGACAAGGAGATTTTGTCCTTCGTTACATTATCATCCAGCAGTCCTGCAGAGTACAAATTACTATCTCCAATTGTAAGCAAGGAAGGTGAGGTTCAGTGTGGTTAAATAACACATGAGAGTTCAAAGAGCCAAGAGAATCGACTTAGAACTAATGCTCTAATTCTGAAACCTGTATTTTTTTAGGCTAATACAGACTCTCCCCGCTTAGTAAAAGCAAAATGGCATTTAGAATAGAGGCTGTGCTTTAAAAATATTTAAGGAAATAGCAGCAAGTAAGACATTAAGTGAAAAGCTATGAAGTTTTGGCACACGGCGTCCAGATTAAGAGACAGAGCACAACAAAGTTATGCATGTGAAAATGTTACAAGACAGGTGCAAAAACAGCCTGGCACAAAAACTTAAATGGCACAGTGTTGGTGGGTATCACCTAAACCCAGAACACATTTCCTCCAAACAATTGAAATTAGCTAGAGAAGCTCTCAGAGAAGGCAGTAGCAACGCACTCCAGTACTCTTGCCTGGAAAATCCTATGGGTGGAGGAGACTGGTGGGCTGCAGTCCATGGGGTCGTGAAGAGTCGGACACGACTGAGCGACTTCACTTTCACTTTTCACTTTCATGCACTGGAGAAGGAAATGGCAACCCACTCCAGTGTTCTTGCCTAGAGAATCCCAGGGACTGGGGAGCCTGGTGGGCTGCCATCTATGAGGTCGCACAGAGTCGGACACGATTGAAGCAGCTTAGCAGCAGCAGAAGCAGCAGCACATTAAAAGTAACATGAGGCAAGTTTGACTGATTGAATAGATGAATGCATAAAATTATATAAAACCAAATAATGGGGACAGGTACAAGAATGATACACATAACAAAAGGTTTATCTATACAGAGCACTCCATGCTTAACAGATCTCCATCACGTTTGCCAATTTATAGGGTTTCCAGTCACTAATAATTACTTAGTATTTATCTAGCATTTTCTCTGCACCTAGTACTGTGCTAAGTATTTCACATGGATTTTCTCAAGTAGTGCTCACGAAATTACTCTGAGACAGTTCAGCATGAGGTTGACAGTACAAACTCTGAAACCAGACTACATGGACCTGGTTCCACACATCAGTAGCATCAGCTTGAGCAAGATACTCAACCTCACCATGCTCAGTTTTCTAACCTATGAAATGAAATAAAAATTGTTTCTATCTCATAAGATAAAGAGCGCTAGAGTCTATCATACAGAGTGAAGTAAGTCAGAAAGAGAAGAACACATATCACATAGTAATGCAATATTTATGAATCTAGAAAAACTGCACAGATGAACTTATTTTCAGGGCAGAAATAGAGACCCAGAGAATGGACATGTGGCCACAGGGTGGGGAGGGGAAGGTGGGACAAATTGGGAGAGTAGGATTGACATATATATTACCACGTGTAAAATAGATAGCTAGTGGGAACCTGCTTTATAGCACAGAGAGCTCAGCTAAGTGCTCTGTGATGACCTAGAGGAGTGGGATGGTAAGTTTTAGAGGGAGGGGATATATGTATACATACAGCTGATTCGCTTTGTTGAACAGTAGAAACTAACAACAGGTAAAGCAATTATACTCCAATGAAAAAAGTGTTAGCTGTTATAAATATCATTCAGAACTAGAGACATACTGCTGGGGTTCTAACCCTACTTTTGCCTTTAACTAACGATTTAATCATGAACAAATAACTTAATTTCTCAGAGACATAATTGTGTTATCTCCAAGCAGATTACAATAATACATCCTGAGGTTATTTATTGATTCCATAAGTTAAAACACAAGTGCTTAGAAAAGTACTTGGTATATAGACAACAATAAATGTTGTCTATAATAATCCTCATTTTGTAGATGAGAAAACTGAAATTCTCACATGCCCTGTGAGTGTGGTCCAGGACTCAAACCCAGATAAACTGACTCCAGTGTCCTAATTCATTTTAAGTGATCTCAAGTGCTAAAGAAATGCCACCAAAAAAATAATATTTTAGATTACAACCTAAATATTTTGGATATACAATTGGATGAGACCAATCTGTGTTTTACTCCAAACAATCATTTCACTAATAACCCTTTAATATAAGGATATGTAAAATTTTGAAGACAATATGATGAAGTGATCAGGAGTACATCCATTCCTACGGCAATAATACTTGGCATGAGCACTCTCAGAGAATCTTTAATATGTCTGTCTCTCTCCTTCCTCACCGCTTCTTTCCAAATTCCAACTACTTCAAGTCTCTTTACATCATCTGATTTCTGATTTTCTTCTTGCCTTGAAAGACCAGGGCTTACCCAGTGCCAGATACTGTGCATTAGAAAAAGCATGAGTTTTGTATTTAGACAAACATTGGTAAATTAATGTAATAGAGGATCTTACATTGTGAATATAAAACAATGTTCTTAACTTCCCCCTCTAAGTCCTTTCAGCTTTTCTTAACGAATTTGAGCCAAGGATTTATTACCGTGGGGAAGTAAGAAGCCTAGAACAAAGACAGTATTGCTCAACTTTGATTCACAGAGGTGGCTCTTTGAACTGTTTAAGGGAGAAATTGGACTAGAAAGCCAGGCTGTTAAGACAAAGAGAGACAAAGATGTCTACTTCACAATGTACCACTTTAAGCACATGGAGACACAGGGCTGGTGCACCAGATCTCCAGGATGTGGCATTCAGGAGGTGGAAAGCCCACCCTCCCAACCTGGGTGAAGAAAAGCAACCAAAAGTGTATGAGGTATGTGTGTCCTGCTCTCCTATCTCAGGGTACTGCATTTAGGGAAATGCCTAAAACAGAAGTATTTTATCCTCCTTTACATGGGGCAGAGGCGGGTGGGGGGTGGTGGCAGTGGCAACAAAGTAAAAGCTGTAGCATCATGTGATTAGGCAGAGAAAGGGTCTTAGCTGAGTTCTCCTAAAATAGATGTTCCCACTTGACTCCAATATGGCACACAGAAGGTCAACTCATAGTCTAACTTGGCTCAGAGTCAGTGGCAAGGGCAAAGCGTTCCAGAGAATAAATGGATGTCACAGAGATCTAAGGAGACTCTTGATGAAAGTGAAAGAGGAGAGTGGAAAAGTTGGCTTAAAACTCAACATTCAGAAAACTGAGATCATGATATCTGGTAACATCACTTCATGGCAAATAGATGGGGAAACAGTGGAAACAGTGAGAAACTTTATTTTTTTTGGACACCAAAATCACTGCAGATGGTGACTACAGACATGAAATTAAAAGACACTTGCTCCTTGGAAGAAAAGCTATGACCAACCTAGACAGCATATTAAAAAGCACAGACATTACTTTGCCAACAAAGGTCCATCTATTCAAAGATATGGTTTTTCCAGTAGTCATGTATGGATGTGAGAGTTGGACTATAAAGAAAACTGAGTGCCAAAGACTTGATGCTTTTGATCTGTGGTATTGAAGACTCTTGAGAGTCTCATGGACTGCAGGGAGATCCAACCAGTCCATCCTGAAGGAAATCAGTCCTGGGTGTTCATTGGAAGGACTGATGTTAAAGCTGAAACTCTAATACTTTGGCCACCTCACGCGAAGAGTTGACTCACTGGAAAAGACTCTGATGCTGGGAGGGATTGGGGGCAGGAGGAGAAGGGGACGACAGAGGATGAGATGGCTGCATGGCATCACCGACTCAGTGGACATGAGTTTGAGTAAACTCTGGGAGTTGGTGATGGACAGGGAAGCCTGGCGTGCTGCAGTCCACAGGGTCACAAAGAGTTGGACACGACTGAGCGACTGAACTGAACTGAACAGAGCTGACAGAGATCTTAAGGCTAGTCACCAAACAGCCATTTGGCCCTGATCCTTAATGTATAGAGAATAGACAACAACCTCAGCCTCTAACAGAGCAAGCAGTAGTTGTAGGTAAACAAGAGGCATTTCCATAGGGACCAGAGGACAGTACACAGTCCTGAAAATACATCTTAGTGACCATCTGTTTCTCTTCACCAGTGGGTGCCCCCTCCAGTATACTCAGACACCATGTTGGAGAGAAGGAGGTTGAGAAGGAGGAGATCAAAATACTGAGGTTTAGACCAAAAATATTAGGTTGCCTAAAGACTTAAACTGTTAGAGTAGGTTGCCATTTCCTTCTCCGGGGGATCTTCCCAACCTAGGGATCAAACCTGTGTCTCCTGCATTGCAGGCAGATAATTTACCCACTGAGCCATCAAGGAAGTCCAAAACTATTGGTTTAGATTAAAATTGTTGAATTTAGAATAAACTGTTCCACTTTGCAATTTAGTAGATTAGACACTTGAAAGAGCAAATAAGTGAGACAGAACATTAAACTCTATATTCTTTTTACATCTGTGCATATAAATTTGTGACTCTCTTCGTACTATTAAGATTTTCTTTTTGATAAGGACCAAGAGTTTTCAGAAATTTTATCAGCACAAAAGTCAACCATATGGAAAGAAATTAGCATTTATTGTTGGAACCTTTACATGTCATGTAACATAAATGCTGAGGACACTGAGACTCAAAATTAATGACAAGCATATCTTGAGCTATGTGCCAGTCACTGTGCTAAATACTATGCATGTATTATCTCAACTAAACTTCACGTAGTAGGCACTAATGTTAGTCTATTTTTACAGATGAAGAAACCAAAATTTTTGAGGTTAAGTAATTTCATCAAGCTGAGGGAATAAAGGATTAGAATCCAAAGCCATTTTACTTCGGAGTCTGAAATCTTAACTGCTACCTGCTCTTCCTAGACTACAAGAACAGAGCAATCTGTCCCTTATGTTGATACTAGAACTGCTATGTGGAAGAGATCTAACGATAACCTTCCTGTACGGGGAAAGGTATTCACAGAGATACTCCAGCTGAAGAATAAAAGTGAAAAGGAAGATCAGAGTGATGTGTGATATTTGTTTCAGATTTATTCCAAGAGATACATTTTAGCAAGAAGAGACTGCTTCTTTAAAACAGAAAATAAAAAAACAACAGGTAAACCCTATTTTTTTTTCAGACTGAAGAAAGTTCACCGTGGATAAGTTAAAAAAAGAAAAGCTTTTCAAAACAAATGGAAAATAGGCCAAAAAAGAAAGGAAGGGAAGAAGGAAAAAAGAGGGGAAAAAAAGAAAGAGCACTTTGCAGGCAAGAGCTGTAGGTTTCATGTAAATTTCTACTTACTTTGTAGCAGCATTGGCCATGCTTACAGAATTGATTTGATACCAGGATTTTTCTACCTAAAATCAAAAGTGAATATTCATTTAAGTAGACAAATGAAATTTACTCTATGAAGCATACACATGAATAATAGATTTTAAACTATTAAAATTTCTTAATAAAATTGTACCAGGAGAAATGGGCAAAGGGGGTATAAATTTATCAAATAAAAATTAACAATACAGAATATCTGTATATTTATCACTTCTAAACTTTCTCATTGCTCATTTCTATATAACTTAGGAATAGTCTTTTAAAATATTTGTTGAAGTTTTTAATCATTCTTTAACATAAATTTGAGAACACATTGCTTTTGACTTCTGGAAATTATTTTTGTACAGTGGGAAATATATTGCCATTTCCTGTAATATGGAAATTCTTGTGAAAACTTATAATCTGTAACATCATTAAAATTTCATGTCCCCCATTTTTTTCACTTAGTCTGTACTTTCACTACTTCTATACTATGCAAAAATATTTTAAAAATCAGTTGAGGATCTAGATGAGTGGTTCTAAAAGTGTGGTGCCCAGACCCCTGGAAACCCCTGAAATATTTTCAGGGAGTCTATGAGATCAGAGCTATTTTCATAGCAACGCTATGATGCTAGTGACTTTTTCCACAGCATCGGCCTTTGTATTGACGGTGAAAAGTGGTAATAGGAGAAACCGTTAGTGCTTAAGTACAAACCAAGGTAATGGCACCGTTGAGCTAATAGTGTACTTGAAATAAAAATACTAATGATGATGATAGTAATGTGAATGGCAGTTCCACTCACTGATGCTCTTCATGAAGCAAAAGAAATGTTAATTTTAAAATATTCAAGCCTTAACCACTTCTCTGCTCTGGGGTGGGGTTTCCAAGGTCTTCTCTCATCTCCTGGCTCCTCCACAGTCCCCAGCTACTCAAGTTCCCAGAATACTTTCCTTTCCCTGGAAGGACAGTGACTTCTATACGACCCTCACCCGCTGGCTAATTCTTTTCCATTCTTTGATAGTTTTTGCAAGTGTCACTTCCTCTGAGAAGTCCTCCTTGATTATCCCTTCTTCTGCCCAACCTCCCATTGTTGTTGTTCAGTGGCTGAGTCATGACCGACTCCTGTGACCACCCGGATCGCAGCACACTGGGCTTCCCTGTCTTTCTCTGTCTCCTGGAGTTTGCTCAGGCTCATGTCTCTTGAGTTGGTGATGACATCCAGCCATCTCATCCCCTGTTGTTCTCTTCTTTTGCCTTTCCCAGAATCAGGCATTACCCCTTGAGGCAACTGTCACCCTACCCCAGTCTTCCATTCCCCAGTTCCTTGAGGGCAGGGCCTGTGTTTTATTGACTTTTGCGTCTCCAGTTACAAGCCAGGCCCTGGAAAATGGGTGTCCAACCAGTGCCTGCTGAGTGGAGCCACCTTCCTGTCCCTTCTGCTCTCACCTGTGTTTCCCAGGGCAGGCCCTCCCTCCTCGTGAACCAAAGGTGAGACTCATAAGAAATGATTAAGTCAGGAGACAAGAACTGGAAAATGATCAGGTTTATGGAAAGGGATTGGGCTTGAGAAGTGGTCCCCAAACTTGACACACAAATATCACCTGAGGAGGTAAAATGCAGATTCCCAAGCCCAGACCTCAGGTCCTGCAGGGCTCTGTATTTTTACTTAGTATCCTTGAACATTCTGATGCAAGAGGGTTCTGAGAAACACCCAGCTGGAAATCTTGGGGAGAGGTTGGGGGTTCCAGACCACTTACTTTTGATTCTCTTCCACAAGTTGGTATGCAAGTAGTGCCACAATTAAGATCTTGAGAACGGCGCTGGCCAGTGTCACCTTAATCACAGCTTCATTACTCAGGAACCAAGCCTCTGAACTCCTTACCTCCTCTGGGACGCAGAGCTTAGCTGTGGTGGTGGTCACGTTGATGGCTGCAGTGGTGGTAAAGTCCAGGATGGTTGTCTTGCTGGCAGGGAAGACTAGAGAAATATGCAAATTCTCTGCCAAGTGACTGGAAATACCTAGGTGAAGCTGTTACATCTTGTTTCCTAGTTTGGGAGAATGTGGGAAGTGGGGAGCCGGTCTCTGCAGCTCTCTCACAGGGAGGAGAGTGACAAGGGGAGATGCTAGAAGCTCGAACTCATCAACTCTCCATTTAAATCCTGACTGTGTCCCCGATCAGTGCTGTGACCTCAGAACCTCATTTCATCATCTACAATTAGGAAGAAGTAAGTTACTGGAATAAAAAAATCTGAGAAAAACTTCAAGCCCTAAGTTACACATCTTTAATATTCTGTGTACAGAAATAGGATACACAATTAAAGCACTTGTTTTTGTTGTTGATGTATGTGACATGTACCAGTTTTAGGTGTACAGCATAATGAGCCAATATTTTTTATAAATTTCTAAATGGGCACCACAGTTAGTCTTTACATCCATTATCACACAGAATTACTAATTTTTTTCTTATGATGAGAACTTTTTAGATTGACTCTCTTACCAACTTTTAAAGCACTCTGCTGCATACCATGTTGATCTCAAGGAAAAGCACTTGGATCAACTCATTGTTTTAGTTGTAATCTGAAATAGCTGCTCTTTTCATAGAAAATTATTTTTACTTGAAAGACGAGCTGACAATACTGGTTGTGATTATTCAGATTTTGCTATTGGCAGACATTTTCTCAAAAAAGAACAATGTTACCTTGTTACTTTATGGGAAACAACTAATTGAATCTGTTGCCAATGCTTGATTTTAAGCTTTCAACAAAAATTAGCAGTTTGAAAAACTCAGACCCAACACTGAGGTTGACAATTTTGAAATACTGCAAGCTTTTCTATGGGAGGGATTCCCTGATAGCTCCGTTGGTAAAGAATCCGCCTGCAGTGCTGGACACCCCAGTTCGATTCCTGGTTGGGAAGATCCACAGGAGAAGGGTTAGGCTACCCACTCCAGTATTCTTGGGCTTCCCTTGTGGATCAGCTGGTAAAGAATCTGCCTGCAATGTGGGAGACCTGGGTTAGATCCCTGGGTTGGGAAGATCCCCTGGAGAAGGGAAAGGCTACCCACTCCAGTATCCTGGCCTGGAGAATTCCATAGACTGTATAGTCCATGGACTCCCAAAAAGTCAGACACAACTGAACAACTTTCACTTTCACTTTCTGTGAGATCTGTGGTGATATTAATGAATGTGATTTCATCATATAGAATGGTAAATAAAAAGTGTTAACATTTGGAAAATATGCATAGCTCAGTGAACCAATATTTTCCAAGTAACAAATGCATGATGTTATAAAACCAAACACAGTTAAAAGATTCAGTCCCATTGCAAGAAAGACAAAAGGATTCAAACACAACAGCATCCAAAAGTTTCACTGATACGGCTTCGGCTTTAAGAACTACTGATTGCTTAGTTGTGGTGTAATATCAAAAAAGATTGCTCATAATGACCATTTTAAGGCTGTTTAAACAACCTTTCCAAACTACATATCCATACATACTTCAACCAGAATAACATATTGCAACAGATTGGATTCAGGAGATTTGAAAACCCAACCATCACGTACTAAGTATGAGAAATTTCAAAACTGTGAAACATTGTCACTCTTCTCACTATATTGTCTTTTTTATTTTTAAAAAGATAAATAATTTTAGTAAAAATGTGGCTTACATTACATGTAACTGGTTTATTATTTTAGAATCTTAAATGAATCTAATTTCTCAGCTTCAATTTTTAAACAGTGATATTCATAGTTATAACTATCAGGCTTCCCTGATAGCTCAGTTGGTAAAGAATCCACCTGCAATGCAGAAGACCCTGGTTTGATTCCTGAGTCAGGAAGATCCCCTGGAGGAGGTCATGGCAACCCACTCCAGTATTCTTGCCTGGAGAATCCCCATGGACAGAGGAGCCTGGAGGGCTACAATCCATGGGGTTGCAAAGAGTCAGACACAACTGAGCAACTAAGCACAGTACATTCATGATTATAAGCCATGTAAGCAACAACTCTTTAAAAATCTCAGTGATTTTTAAAAGAGTAAAGTAGCTCTAAGACCAAAAAGTTTGAAACTATTGACTTAAATGTCACCAAGCATTCAGACATTTAAATATAAGATATTCACAAAATAAAATATTCACTCCAAATACATGAAGTGGCCACATTTGAAACTGGAACACTCCCCTGACTGTTTCTTGATGGAGTTCTCCCCACAACATGAGGATCCACCACTCTTTTCACTCTGACCCTCCTCTAAAGACACAATTACAGCTGTTAGGACCACAGAGATCCTTCAAAACACATAATGTCAACTCAGCCTCCTCTACTACACAAAATTGGAAGTTAATTTGGCAGGTAGCATGAAGAAAAAGAAAAAAGTAATCAAATCCACAAAGAAAATAGCCTCTCAAATTACTTGTTTCATATAAATTCTCTTTAAAATTGTTTATGGATGCAAATAGAATATAATAAACTTGCTATCTAATATATTGAAGGTTTTGTGCACATTGTAAAAAAAAAAAATGAAGCAAAGAGCTTTTCTCCACAGCCTGTCCCTTGCTTTCTGGGGACACTGGCCACCTAGAGATGACTAATCCCATCAGTTCAATTCAGTTGCTCAGTCGTATCCGACTCTTTGCAACCCCATGGAATACAGCTCTCCAGACTTCCCTGTCCTTCACCATCTCCCGGTGCTTGCTCAAACTCATGTCCATCGAGTCAGTGAGGCCATCTGACCATCTCATCCTCTGTCATCCCCTTCTCCTGCCTTCAATCTTTCCCAGCATCAGGGTCTTTTCCAATGAGTCAGTTTTTTGCATCATGTGGTCAAAGGATTGGAGCTTCAGCTTCAGCATCAGTCCTTCCAATGAACATTCAGGACTGATTTCCTTTAGGACTGATCCCATAGGATTCAGCATATTCCCGAGGTTTCCCATCAGGCTCTCCCCAGCTTTGGAGGATGGCGTTCTGTGCTGCAGACCTGATGCTTGTTACACCTAAAGCTGCAGCAAGCAGAGTTCCACAATTAACCCACAGTAAGTATTTAATGGTGTTTTCTGAAATTCTTTCAAAACAGACAGTTTGGGAAACCAGTCTTTTACTGCAGGCCACAGTATATTTCTAAAGTAATCATTTTAGACCTTTGCAGTGATCCATACACTTCCGTCTCAGGCAAATAGATGTGTACCAACAGATCAACTGCAAAACCATCCAGGTCAAAATAATCCGTATTCACCTGAAAGAGTCAGATAATTGAGACAGTAGGAAATTGTTCCAGGGGTTTCATTTGTTTGGGGAACTAGGATTGGGAGTTAACTTGAAATACCTGGAAAGTGGCTTAATTTTCTGATTTACTTTCTGATTGCTGAGATCGTGAAATGCTGTCCTTTCTACCCAGATGATCAATGAAAAGGAAATTATCTAAATATTTTGAGATCTAAGGGAGAGACTAGACGGACCTTGGTTGGCAAAGTAATGTCTCTGCTTTTTAATATACTATCAAGGTTGGTCATAACTTTCCTTCCAAGGAGCAAGCGTCTTTTAATTTCATGGCTGCGATCAGCATCTGCAGTGATTTTGGAGCCCAAAAAATAAAGTCTGACACTGTTTCCACTGTTTTTCCATCTATCTCCCATGAAGTGATGGGACCAGATGCCATGATCTTTGTTTTCTGAATGTTGAGCTTCAAGCCAACCTTTTCACTCTCCTCTTTCACTTTCATCAAGAGGCTTTTGAGTTCCTCTTCACTGGTTTTTCCCGTGGTCATGTATGGATGTGAAAGTTGGACTGTGAAGAAGGCTGATCGCCGAAGAATCGATGCTTTTGAACTGTGGTGCTGGAGAAGACTCTTGAGAGTCCCTTATACTGCAAGGAGATCCAACCAGTCCATTCTAAAGGAGATCAACCCTGGATGTTCATTGGAGGGACTGATGCTAAAGCGGAAACTGCAATACTTTGGCCACCTCATGCGATGAGTTGACTCACTGGAAAAGACTGTGATGCTGGGAAAGGTTGGGGGCGGGAGGAGAAGGGGACGACAGAGAATGAGATGGCTGGATGGCATCACCGACTCTGTGGACATGAGTTTGAGTGAACTCCGGGGGTTGGTGATGGACAGGGAGGCCTGGCGTGCTGTGATTCATGGGGTCGCGGAGAGTCGGACACGACTGAGCGACTGAACTGAACTTAACTGAAGGGAGAGACATTAAAAAAATAGAGTGAGAGATGAAAATAAGCCTCAAAATATCCACTGAGCAGCAGATTTTCTCTCAATTCATGATTGTTACAGCTATGTATCTTAAATGAAATACAATGTTTCCTCTCTCCTTTTCCCTTTCATTAGATTATATAACTATCCAACTGAAGTTTTTGATGGATGAGTGTTTGGGACAATTGCTGTAAACAGCAAAACTGTTCCATCTTATGACCCTGTTCAGTTATCAGGGGATCTCTGAGCTCCAAACTGACTGCGGCATGACATCTATTATTAAAGAGGATTTTTCTAAAAACGGATTCCATTGTTAGAAGCTTTATTACCAGAAGCTAAAATCAAAGATGGAAGCATTCTGGATCATGGGGTGCAAACATAATTAAATACTAACTTAATTTATGTTAAAAATGTATCAATTGGTTATGAAGACCATGCCAGGATATATAAAAGGAATACACAAGATTAAATAAAACAAGCAAGATGAAAAAGTAGCCAAGTCATTAAAGTTACTTTATATTTGTTGTCACTTTTAAAAACTATGCTTAGGGGAAAAAAAACAGAGAAATTACTATATACACAAAATGTTGAACATTTTTTCATTAAGATGGTGAACAATTGTAATTTTTTATCTTTTCTCTATTTTTCAAGATTTTTGATATTGTGTTGGTACTAGATTCAGATTTTTTTAAAAAAGTAAGAGCATGCATGCATTTTAAGTCGTTTCAGTCATGTTTCAGAGGGTTGGCATGCCCTCCTCCAGGGCACCTTTCCAACTCCAGGATCTAACCTGTGTCTCTTATGTCTCCTGCATTGGTAAGCGGGTTCTTTACCACTAGCACCAACTGGGAAGCTCCAAAAATAAGCCCTACTGGCTTTCAAATCCAAATTTCTTCCTGATGCAGGACCCTTGGACTGACTGGGGAGCCTGACATGAGTCTCAGAACTCTCATTCCTGTAGGAGAACCTCTGCAGTGTGGTTTTGCTCCAGTCTGTGGGTCAGCACCCCCAGCTGCTCCCACCCCAGGGGATGTGAGACTCAACTGTATCACAGCTCTGCCCCCCTACCCTCCTTGCTGTGGTTGCTTCCGAATGTCTTTAGTTGTAGATTTTTTCTGGTAGGTTCTAGCCTTTTTGCTGATGGTTGTTCTGCAGGTAGCTGTGATTTTGGCGTGCTTGCAAGAGTCTGTGAGCTCAGGGTTTTTCTGCTCCGCCGTCTCGGTCGATCTCCTGCCCGGGAAACCCTTTCATATCCCTTCTCCCCGCCTCTCTGAGCCACACACTCACACAATCCACTCATTCTACAGTTTTTTAACACGCCTACTAGTAAGGAGGCCTACGCTGAGTGCCCCGGATGCAGCAGTGTGGAAGTCAGACGTGACTTCTGACCACGTTGTTCAGCAGTTGTGTTAGCTTGCTCCCTGACCACCACTGGCGACCCAGGAATGGGGCCCGACCTCAAGCTGAGCGCATCATCATATTATTCCTCCACTGCCACAGTTAACTGATCCAGATTAGGGTCCCTGACCCACACTGAGCCAAGTCTTGGTAGCTGTAGAATTCAGAGTGTTGGCAGTCTCTTTGCTGTGCCTGGATTACAAAACACAAACATAAGAAACTCTCAACATGTGACGTGGAGAATAATAGAAAGCTAGTCTGAAGATAAGAAAATGAAAGTGTTAATCTCTCAATAGAGTCTGACTCTTTGCGACCCCATGGACTGTATAGCCCACAAGGTTCCTCTGTCCATGGAATCCTCCAGGCAAGAATACTGGAGTGGGGTGGCCATTCCCCTCTGCGGGGAATCTTCCCAACCCAGGGATCGAACCCAGGTCTCCTGCATTGCAGGTGGATTCTTTACCAGCTGAGCCACCAGGCTAAAGATAAGGAAAAAGCAGAGGAAGGCAAAAATGTGAAAAACTAGAGGGAGACTCCTGGCAGGGTTGGATTTCTTGACTCTTCTTGTTCCTGAAATAGTTGCTGTCCTGCCATTGAATTTCATCAGCTAATCAATCAAAGTGAAATTAAACTGGGTTTCTGTCACTTACAACCAACAGAATCCCAGTATACTGACTCATGCACACACTTTAAATAGTGGCAGCACTTGAAGGGCATTCTCACAAGACTAATTGAGGCAGTGTAGGAAGTTAAGAGCAAAAACCAAAGAAATGGTAAAGTTGAAAAAGGGTGTCTTGGTGAACTTAGACAAAACATGCCTTGGACTTTTCTAGAAACACTGGGATATAGGAAGTTTCTGCAAAGACTAGAGCTAGTGAAATAATTTGTTATTGTTGCCAGTTTTCAAGTCCTGACTCATGTGGCCTGAAGAATCCAAAGTTACAGGATAGGAAACTTAACAGCATTGCTTTATACAATTTATGAATTTTGTTACTTATTATAGCACAGGCAATTTTATTATAAAGAACCTTTATTCACCAAAGAGCTGTTCAGGACAGAACTGTATATTTCTAATGAAAATTTTGATTATACAGCCTCATCCTTCCTTTCCTGTTTCTAAGGGACATGGCTCTTCAGTTTAATTCTCTTGTCATTTTTCACTTCCAACTCAACGTCACAATTTGATGAAGGCTGGTGCCTAGCAGCTCTTGGAAATGGTCAAAAACTCACAGGAACAATAGTGTCTGTATCAGACAGTCCAAGGTTCCTTCTTTCCATTTCCAGTTTAATGTTTTCCCATCTGTTAGACATCTAAACCAGATCCAGCTGCTTTTTTTGACACCTGTCGTGTTTATTTAGAACCTGTTTTTACCAGAATCATTTCAACACAATAAAAATACCAGATCTGGCTTCCATGGGCTTTTCAGAGAAGGCAATAAGCAAAACAGGAGAAATAAAAAAGAGAGAGAGGCTGCCAGGCAAATAAAGCCATGCAAGTCAATTATCAAACTGTGCATACGATGGTTTCTGTCAGTAAAAAAGTACAGAAATCATTTTATTAATTTTGGCTTGATTTCCCACCCTCCTTTTCCACAGGACAGTTCTGTGAAATTAAAAGTAACTCCTATTTTTGTGTGAAAGCCCATGTTTGCAATTAACACACTATAGACCTTGTCAGATAATGAAAAGTAAAGACATGTTGCTTGTGTGTGTAAAGCGTAATTATTCACGTACACACACACATTTTCCTTTCTCACAGACAGTGAGCAGCATGCTAATTTATATATGTATTTGTTTCCATTTAACCCTCTTGTTCAAGCAAAAAGGGGTTATTAATAATCTGACATTACAGTTCAGTAGTCTCTTTAATTTTGGTCAGAAATACAACAGTGGAAATAGCAATCAGATTGAAAGAAACATTTTCCACTTAATTTCTCTGTTGGAGGCAAAAAACAAACAAATAAACACTGCCTTATAACCAAACAGAGTTTAAGTTTTAATGAGCAGGGTGCAAGTTTCAATGCCTGGTCCATCCTAACAGAAATACATCTGTTAGGAAAGTGATTAAAATCCAAAAAAGCCCAAGGGCTTCTGTGGTATAAACACAGCTTA
This sequence comes from Moschus berezovskii, assembly GCF_049115385.1. Taxonomy (NCBI): domain Eukaryota; kingdom Metazoa; phylum Chordata; class Mammalia; order Artiodactyla; family Moschidae; genus Moschus; species Moschus berezovskii. The sequence continues at coordinate 31,838,835 of NC_142464.1, forward strand.
GGCTGCAGAGCTCTTGGCTCTGGGACTGAGCCAAACCTTCCAGAGTGCTGGCAGAAACCCCACTCAGTATCTCCCTCCAGACCAAAGGAAGAAGTAGTAAACAAACCCATCAATCACCAGCAACTGGCAAGTGCTGAGAGCCATAAGTTTCAGCCACCAGTATAGGAAGAAACTGATAAACTGCCATCCATCACTCCTGCTAAGCAGGCATACAGGTTCTCACTTAGCTACACACTTGCTGAAAGTATGGAGCCCAGAATACTCTGCAGAAAGAAGATGAAAAAGGTTCTACCTAGGGAAGGACGTCATTAACAGGATTAATTCTGCTTTTTAATACAGCTTATGGTACTTGCTTTTATTTTTATACATAAAATTTCTAAAAAATGTCCTAAGATATTCATTATTCTTTGGTGGTACAATTAATATTGTCACCTGAGATGCAAGGATCAATTGTTCATTCACTGATTTATCCATTCTTTTAAAAATATTCATCAAACACCTGTTAGATTCCTGGCACCATTTGTATTCTGAGGAAATATAAAAGATAAAAGGCTAGAGACATAAAAGATACAGTCCCTGTTTTTAAAAGCTTGTCACTGAAGTGTATTGATAAGGGATTTTTGTAAGTCAAAAAAAAATTTTTAATACTGCAAGATAATACATAGAATTGAATAAAAAAGACAAGAGAGTTTATAATAAATAAGAAGTTCTGCTAGTGGCCAAAAACTAGGTACTACTGATTATCTGTTTTCTAATAATACTTCTGGGGCTATTTTTCCCCTTATCTGAAACCCAATGAGGTTTTATTGAATAATTTTCAATAATATTTTTTAAGTCAACTTCTGATAGATAACTGAGTGGTTGTGAATTCAAGGGTCCATTCCCTGACAGGTATCTAGGTGTGACAAATGTGTGCTTTGCTTCTGATTAAATGTTAAAACTGGAAAAAAAAGATGAGATGAATGAGAACGCACGAGGCCTGCTCCTGTGTGAAGATCCACGAAGATCAAGGCATCACAGAAGAGGAAGCCTCCACTTGGACCACACTTCAGAATCACTGAGGAAGCTTTTAGTCTTTTTCCGTTTTTTTAATCAACTGCCTAGGCTCTGCCTCAGAACAGTTCAGAATATCTGGAGCTGAGGTAGATTTTCCTAAACTCCTCAGGTAACTTATCAATATGAAGGCAGATTTGCAACCACCACAGAACATAACCACAATCATTAGAAGCCCCACACAATCTTTAACCTCAAGCAATATAACCTCCCGATGTGTCCTCTGAGGCTTACTGATCACAAGTAATACACTAGGTAATTAACAAACGTATTTGCTCTATGCGGGATTATTGTCCAACGTCCTATTAAAAATTGAGGAACATCAGTCAAAAATTATGATTGCAAACAGAGAAAAAAACACGTGGACATGGTGGATGCAGGGGGTGGGGGGAGAGGGTGGGACAAATTGAAAGAGTAGCATTGAAACATATACATTACCATATGTAAAATTAGCCAGCTGGCGGGAATTTGCTGCATGATGCAGGGATCTCAAATCCAGTGCTCTGTGGCAGCCTGGAGGGATGGGAGGTGGTGGGAGGTGGGAGGGAGGCTCAGGAGGGACAGGATGTACATAAACCTCTAAGGGATTCATGGTGATATATGGCAGAAACCAACACAATGTGGTAAAGCAATCATCCCCCCAATTAAAAATAAACTAAAAAGCAACACCGCCAACAAGATTATTATCACCTATCCTTTTTGAAGTTTTGGCCCATGTCTTGTTTATTAAGGCACTACAGTTTTGACAATAAAGCCATGTCACATATATGAGCGACTGTCTTTTTATTCTCTCTCTGTTTCGTGAGCACACTCACACAGCTCATCTAAGGGTCAAATCCTTGTGTATCCAGTACAGAGAGTTAAGAGATCAAATCACATCAGTCGTGTCCAGCTGTAAATTGCTCCCCAATCCATCAGAACACCTGCCTGGTTTGACCTCAAAGTAATATTGAGGTGCTACAGGAGCCTTGGTAACAAAGGCTCTATATTGAGGTCATGAAACTGGTTCTAATCTTTTCCTGCCTACAGAGCCTAAGTATGAGGAAAAGTCAATAAAAGCCACAAACTGTCTATACTTGCTCCTAACAGATTCCTCCATGTGGCAATAATAAAGAGAATGACTGTGCCTAATGTCCTTTTCATTCCTTATGTAGCTGCAGTAACTCCCATCCTGGCAGCATATCCAGTTAGCCAGGGTTCTTGCTCAAAGGCACACAAGTTCAGGCCTGATCCCTTGAGATTATGGTTTAATAGTCTGTTTAATATGGTTTTATGGGTGGGACCCAGGAATCTGAGTTTTTAATAAGAGCCTCCAGGACATTCTGGGTAATCTCTCATGAAACCATTATCCTGAAAAACAAACAAACAAACAAAAAATAAACCAAGGCTTTCAGTTTATCAACATGATAACTGGCATATCTTTTCAGTGGAATGTCACACTAATAATCACATAACTGAAGAGCAAAAGGTTTTCTCTCTTTAACAGTGAGGGAGATTACCCACTGAGTTTAGTTTTATTTTTCCCTGTAGCAGTTTTCACAAACTGACATTATTTTACTTATTTTTAAAATACTGTTGCTGCTGCTGCTACTGCTAAGTCACTTCAGTCGTGTCCGACTCTGTGTGACCCCATAGACGGAAGCCCACGAGGCTCCCCCATCCCTGGGATTCTCCAGGCAAGAACACTGGAGTGGGTTGCCATTTCCCTCTCCAATGTGTGAAAGTGAAGTCACTCAGTTGTGTCTGACCCTTAGCGACCCCACGGACTGCAGCCTACCAGGCTCCTCCATCCATGCTGGTTCCCCTTAATAAAAGGAATGCTCCATAGGGCAAGAAGGTATCTATTTTGCTCACTGACCTATCCTCAGATCTCAGAACAGAAGTTACCCAACAAAAATGAATGAATGAGTAAGTGGGTAAACAAGTGAGTGAATATTTAGAAAGTGCTCAAAAAGTTGACAAATTGGCCAGGAAGAGAACCTAACGGAGCAGTGGAAGGAAGTCCTCCCAGCTCTTTCATTTAACCTGAGGATTTTGTTTTTATTTTTTTATTATATTCCCAATATACAGAGGAGAAAAGTAACTTAATCAGCAAGTTCCCTAAAATATAAAAGTTCAAGAAAATTGAATTGATTGTGTAAAGCTCAGTTAGACAAGCTTCACTGTCTAGTAGGCTTGAGTTTACACAGCCCTCATTAAACAAATAAATACAATCAGTAGTTGTATCTCAGAATCTGCTCTCATTATTGGATCTGATGATCAAAATTGGACCTTCCCTACCTACCAATGTATTACACTTGAGTTTTTTCAAGTAGTAAGTTTATAATAAGATTTAAGTGGGATAAAAAATCCCCAGTTGGTCACTTCTGATTTTTATTTCTTTTATTGCTTTATTAACCTGACCAGGGATGATTAGCAGCTTAGTTGCCTTTGTCAAGAAAAACATTAAGATGAATGACACATTTGTCTAGAAAAGTGAGGAACTGGTTTTAGATTTTCGGCAACTGACTCAGGGTTGATGACATGAGAAAGTCATGACATGACTGTATGCGTGTAAGGCAATTTTCAAAGATCATCATATTGGACGTGTCACCAGCTGGGTATGAATGCACTGTAGTCTTCTATTATTTACAGCTGCCTGACATTCCCCATTCAGAGATGAAGGCAGATGGGCCTTGGACAGAAATATTAAGGATTAAAACGAGAGAGAAAAGACAGTCTTGGTCCCAGGTTAGAATAACTGCTGTGAAAATGATTTTGAGAGAGGAGTTCAACCATAGGATTCATGGTAACTGGGTAAATTACACTCAGACTTCTACCATGTACTGTCATTTAATACGAGGATCCATTCATAAATGAGTTTAGTGAATAATGTTCCCCTCAGATCAACCTTTTAGGACTATCAATGGTACTAGAGAAGACTCTTGACAGTCCTTTGGACTGCAAGGAGATCAAATCAGTCAATCCTAAAGGAAATCAACCCTGAACACTCTCTGGAAGAACTGATGCTGAAGCTGAAGTTCCAGTACTTTGGCCACCTGATACAAAGAGCCCACTCATTGGAAAAGAACTTGATGTTGGGAAAGATTGAAGGGAAAAGGAGAAGGGGGCAGCAAAAGATGAGATGACCGGATGGCATCACCGACTTGATGGACACGAGTTTGAGCAAGCTCCAGGAGATAGTGAAAGACAAGGAAGCCTGGCATGCTGCAGTCCATGGAGTCACAAAGAGTCGGACATGACTTGGCAACTGAAAAACACGCTCATCTACTAGCAATGTGACTTAAGTTCCCATCTCCACCCATCCTCGATCCTTGTACAGAAATAATATTTGAACTTCACAAAAGCAAATGAGGAGGACCTACCGATTACAGCCTTTTTCTTCACCCCACAGCCAGCCAGGCCCTAGGGGAAGACTCTTACACAAGAGGTTTACTTCAAGAATAACACTGGATTTAAAGAATTACAGCTGTTGATGTAGGTTGCTGCTGCTGCTGCTGCTAAGTCGCTTCAGTCGTGTCCAACTCTGTGCAACCCCATAGACGGCAGCCCACCAGGCTCCCCCGTCCCTGGGATTCTCCAGGCAAGAACACTGGAGTGGGTTGCCATTTCCTTCTCCAATGCGTGAAAGTGAAAAGTGAAAGTGAAGTTGCTCAGTCGTGTCTGACTCTTAGCGACTCCATGGACTGCAGCCCACCAGGCTCCTCCATCCATGGGATTTTCCAGGCAAGTTAGCCACTGCTAAACCACTATTCCCATGGAACAATCTGATCTGAACCTGGCAGATCAGCAATGAAATAGGAGATACCACTTTGAATAAAAGTTAATAAATAAAAAGAGGCACCAAAGTTGAGTGATCCACTATAAATAAAAAGAAAACAGGCAGCATAATATTGAAGTCATAAGCAATACATTAGCTGAAACAAAGGAAAATTATAAAATTTACAATACAAAGAGGACACAATGATATTTATATGCCAGTGTCAAAAAATAATTTATGCATATAATCATTCAACAAATGTTTATTGAGTATCTGCAATCTGCTAAGCATTACTCAGTAGAGAGACACCAGTGACGAGTTTGATTCTCACATAATGGACACATTTCTCACAATCATTAGAACTTGTTCTATTTCAGCATAGAAGGAAATAGTCAATAAACAAAGAAATATATAATAAAGCAGGATGAGAGATGAGAGGATGGTACTGATAATTATTTAGGAAATGTTTATCATGGAGGATCTCTCTTGGGACTTCCCTGGAGGTCCACTGGTTAAGACTTTGCCCTCCAGTGTAGGGAGAAAGGGTTTAATCCCTGGTGGGGGAGCTTAGATCGCGCATGCCTCACAGTAAAAAAAACCAAAAACCATAAAACAGAATCAATATTGTAACAAATTCAACAGACTTTAAAAATGGTTGACATAAAAAAATATTTTAAAAAAGAGCTATAAAAGGGGCAGGGGCTCGCTCTTTAAAAGCGCTATTTTAGCAAAGAGTCAGATAAAGCTAGAAAGTAGTGTGGGGCTCTGGAGGCAGCACGCTGCAGCAGGTGTGGGGAGCAAGCATGAAGACCCTAAGGCAGGAGCAAGCCTTCAGGGTTCAAAGGGCAGTGAGAAAGTGTTGTGGCTGGAGCTGACCGCTGGGCAGAGCAGGACATGCCTGCAGGGGAGTCAGGGCCAGACCAGGCAGGCCTTGTGAGCCACTGAAGGGAAGCTTTTCTCATTAAGAAAACTGGAAATCACTGGAAGATTTTAAGCAGTTATTATCTGTAAAAGGCCACTCCTACTGCTGTTGTAGAGAACTGACCGAAGGGAGAGAAAAATGTAAGCAAAGAAGAGGAGTTCCAGGAGGTTGGTAGGAATCAAAAAGAGAGATGGTGGTGTTTCAGGCCAGTGAAGTGCTGAGAAGTAACCGAATCTGGGTTATATTTAAAAGACAAGAGATTGGTTTTGCCATCTACAGCCACAGGGATGGACTTGGAGGGCATTATGGTAAGTGAAATGTCATGAACAGAGAAAGACTTATACTGTGTATCACTTGTTTGTAGAATCTAAAAAATACAAGACTAGTGAATCTAACCAAAAGAAGCAGACTCACAGATATAGGGAACCGTCTAGTGGGGAGAGGGAAGGAGGGGGCAGTGGGGAAGCGAGAGGCACAAACTGCTGGAAGTAAGGTGGGCCCAAGGATGTATTATACAACACAGAGAATACAGCCAATATTTTGGAATAAAAATAAATCAAAAGCAACCTTTAAAAATTGTATAAGAAATTGAAAAAAAAAATAAAAGCAGATTGAAAATGAAAAAAAAAGATGATTGATGTGGAGTATGAGGAAAAGAGATAAAGCTAATCCCTGGATTTTTGCATAGATAATTAGTTGTCATAGTGTCACAGAGATGGAAGACTGAGAGAGCAGCAGACGTGAACAGAAAAACCAAGAATTCTGTTTGAAATACCTATTAGACGTCTAAAGGGCAGAAAGTTGATTTATAAGCCTAACTCAGGAGTTGTCAATATATAAAGACTTGTAACACGCTCCATTGAGAAAACCAGAAAAATCTTGTATACAGAGATGATAAATAGCCCCAAGCCCTGGAGCACTCCATCATTTGGGCATGAAAAAGAAGAAGGGAGCTCAGAAGGAGACGAATAGGAACAGAGAGGGAAGTAAGGGAAAATCAGGAGAGTGAGGTGTCCCAGAAGCTAAGTGAAGTATTTCAAGGAAGGAACAATTATTTATAATAAAAATGCTGCCAGGTAGGTGAAGGTGGGGACTAAAGACCGATCATTGGATTTGGCAACATGGAGTAATTTTAAAAGAATAGTTCTGGTGAACTAGAATGACAAAGTCTGAGAAGAATGGGTTCAAGAGCAAATGTAGAAGGAGCACTGGACGTGAGGAATATTTCAAGATAGGAGAGAAAGGGCACAGTATTCTGGGGGTTCAGGGAAAGGTAGGGAATCTGAGAAAGGCTTGTGTTTTATGGGAGTTTAACAGTCTGTGTGTATGTGGATGGGAATGATCGGTAAAAAGGAAAAGATTAGTGATGCTGGAGAGAAAGAAAGAGAAAGAAGACTTGCTGGAAAAGAGCAAACAAATCCAAAAGTAGAAAAGTAAACAAAGGATAGAATACAAAAGCAAGAGGTTGCTCTTGAAAGAAGCAGGGATCCATTATTTTAAGAGAAGGCAAAGAAGAACATATAGGTACCATGCAGGTGAGTGGGGAGACCTGGCAGTGACAAGAGTGGGAGTGCTCAAAATTGAAACCATTTTGATTATTAGTAATGACAGTTTTTAAAAGTATTGATAAAGGCTGAGAGGGTGGCTGAGGACAAGTGGAATAAAAAATAATTGATAATAAGTGAAAAAGGTGTTGAATGGTTAATCTACAAGGATGCTAAAATCATCAAGATAAAGAACTGGAGTAGTGAATAGTGCTGAGATCTTCAATGAAGGAAAAGGATTGAACAAAATATTGACAGCAGTCATGATCACGGTGAAGGATTTTAATATGTCTCTTCAGAACATAATAAATCAAGCAGAGAAAACATAATTAAGGGTCCAAAGAAATGTAATTCACAAGGAAAAAGATCTACTTTGATAGAAATATCTAAAACTATGTACCATGTTAACTAAGATTATACATTGCTCTCTTGAATCTATTAAATGTTTATAACTGAATCATGTACTTAACCACAAAGAAAACTTTTTTAAAAATTCCAATGAATGAAATGAGAAAAAAGCAAATTATATCACTTTAACAGAGAATGTAAGGAAATTACAAGGAAGGTAAGGAAATGTATTGGAATATTCATGGTAGGGTTGAAAACAGAGGCTTCATCTTGTAATGAGATCACTAACCTGCTCTCTTCCACTATAAAGCTGAACTCCACTTGTCCAAAAATAGTGTAATATATATCCTAGTTTACAACAGAAAGTGGGGCTTCCCAGGTGGCGCTAGTGGTAAAGAATCTACATGCCAATGCAGGAGACTCAGGTTCTATCCCTGCGTTGGGAAAATCCCATGGAATAGAAAGTGGCAACCCACTCCAATATTCTTGCCTGGAAAATTCCATGGACACAGGAACCTGGTGGGCTACATACAGTCCATGGGGCCACAATGAGTAGGACTGAGCACATTATAGAAATTATTTTAAATGTAATTGGTCATTGATACTTTGCCTATGTAATTTCAAACATTCAGATACTTTATTGCCAGCATCATCTTTCACTATCTCCCAAGTTTCCACTTTGCAAACAATGTACAATAATTACAGCTACCTCATTGCTTGTGGAAGAATTAGAGCAATCAGTGAGACACTGTTTGAAGAGTTCTTTGACTGCCTTAGACCAAAGAAGCTGTAGAAATGTAAAGTAAATGTTATTATCATTCCATCTACTTCAAATAAATTATAATTATTCAAGTGCCACCAATATATGTTGTACTTCAGCATCAGTAGAAAAAGACAACAGATGCTTGTCCCCCAAAACCTATTACCAATCCCTCAAAGATATAAACAAAAAGGGTCCCAAATTTAGAATATCAATGAACAAATGCTTAGATTTACTAGTTTTACATCATGAGGGCATCCTGGATATGATAATAAAGACATTCAAGTTTGACTAATGTACTAAAGTGCTTTTTTGGCATCACAAATTGCCCTAGACCATTTAGACCATATCCTTAAGGAGCTGGGAAGAGGAAACTGTACCAAGCAATACTGTACGTGTCAACGTTTGTTGCAGGAAAAAACAGCCCGAATCTCTTAGTGGCTGATAACAAGGCCCTGCTTTTTCTTCCTGTTAACTTGGGCCCTGCTGAACTCAGCTGGACTCACGTGTCTTCCCAGTCCCAAATCCAGATGCCACTATCTGAGACTTGCCATCCTTATGGTAAAGGCAGAAAGGACTCAAGATGAAGCACTCAATTGTTCAAGCTTCAGTTGGGTGAGACAGCTATCATATTCACTCACACCCCACTAGCCAAAGCACAGGACAGAGAATAAACAGCTGGGACTAAACCTACCTGTACTGTGCTGCAGTGATATCCCCCATCCATCCAGTCCAATTCTTTACACCACAGGAGCTCAAGCTAGATATTACACTTTCCTACAGCTTCCTCTTCCAGAATTTTGTGCAACTATTTACAATACTTTGTGAGTGTTTTGGTCCTACCATGGGAAACTCAGATGTCCTTCCTCCAAATAATCTTCTTATTGGCCTTCTTGGGGACTTTAGGGAAACCTGTGCTGTTCAAACTCAGATGGATTGTTGTGACAACCTATAGATCTCCTATGACTGTTACGAAGATTCAACAGTGGATTTATTTTTAACATTATTTAATCCTATACACAAATTAAAACACAGATTTTTTTTAATAAATTTTCATTTCTTCTCCAGACCACATAATATCCAAGTTAGAGTAACAAACAGTCAACTAATAAGTGCCCATATATAAAGTAAATATCCTTAGCACAAAACTGTCGAGGCTATTTAAGAGTTGATTTTTCTCTCCTCAAAACTTATTTCATAAGTGTTAAGGCTATACTAAAGCTAATATTAAACATTTTGCTGGGTCTTCCCTCATGGCTTGGTGGTAAAGAATCCACCTGCAATGCACAAGACATGGGTTTGATCCCTGGGTCAGAAAGATCCCCTGGAGAAGGGAATGGTTACTCACTCTGGTATTCTAACCTGGAAAATCCCATGGACAGAGGACCTTGGAGGGCTACAGTCCATGGGGTCACAAAGACTTGGACATGACTTAGCAACTAAACAACAGCAAAGCATTTTACACATTTACTCCTTAAAACCACACTAGGTAAGCATCATCATTATCATCCCTGTTTCACAGATAAGAAAACTGGGGAACAAAATGTAACACACAAGGTAATTGGTAGAGCTGGGGTTCAAACCCAGGTAGTCTAGCTCTGGGGTTTAAGCTGTTATCCTTAACATTATGCTGCCTTGTCCCCTTCACTTAGAATTTTTCCTGTTCTGCAAGACTATGTTTAATTTCTCCAAGCAAAGGTCTCATTTCCTGTGCTGTTTTGAACTTTCAATCCCTGCATTTTCTCAGACTCCTCATTAGAAGGATCTATGTAAACATGATAGAGTTTACATTTGAACCACACCTCACAATTAACCACGCTGAGACTAAAGATATCAAAAGGGACTTTTCCAGAGGCATGTACCTAGCAGATGACATTTTTAATTTCTTGAAGACATGAATCTATATTAAATCACGTGTCAACTGCCTAGTTCACCTGTGCTGTATCCAAGGCAGTGAATCCCCTTAGAAGTCAGTTTTTCTCTAAACCAACAGCTCCTCCCTAATTGATGGTCATTTCTATTTCACATCCTTAGCATTTGCTAAACTTTTTCCTTTTACTCTCTTTTTCAATACACTGCATGAAACTGGATATGTTTTAAAATAAAAATACATTCTGCTATTTTTAAGGAAAATAGTCAAATTAAATTCACATATTTAATCACCTTGTTAAAAATTATAGTTTCAAATGTCTCCTTTTACCAATATCTTATACAAGTGGCTATCAGAGGTGAACTAGTAAAACTTCAGTTATAGAAGAGAGCTAACACCCTGGGTGAGGAATTAACAGATTGTAGAAGGATTGAGCATCAGAGGAAGAAGAAAAGGAGAAGCAACATTATAGCCAGATAAGTGATAAATTATGCAATTCATTCCTGTGTAATCAAGAATCGGCTTTAGGTGGATACAGTTAGTAACTTTCTTGGCACATGAAATGCTTTAGTGAGATTAACAAGAATATATGTATATTCTGTTTCCAGAATTATGCCAGTTTGGATGCAAATTATGTTCTTTGAGCCATAATGCCTATCCTGCCAAGGCAGGACAAAGCTCTGACCTTGAGACCCACTGGCTATGAGCAGGGATTTTGCTGGTCTGCTTTTAGATGCACTCATGTGGTGTTTTGACTGACCTTCCTCAGCTGGACTCTGACAAAACTCTGCACAACTAGTGCAAACTTGTTTTCCTATTTTTATCAAGAACTTTTTATTTCTTATGTGGGAAATTGTTGTTTTCTTAAAAGAGACCATTTTGCCTGTAGGGAAAGCAAGTTAACAATTTTATTTTAGACATCTACTCTGTGTGAATCAATTGCCACTTTCCTAGTTGAGTAACTAAATAATCACTTCCTACACAAATTGCCTAGGGGTATATTTTCATGCTAACAGATATGGGTTAGGTGCATAGCACAGGAAAATTATTTTGGGTAGTATTTGTGGCATACTGTTAAAATAATTACATGCTAGCTCATATAATGGTTTATGTGTATCATAAATATTTTCTAAAAGTATTGAATAAGATAATCTGCTTATAGGGCTTAATGAATTTCACATGCACTCATGAAATTCAAAGATAATATCTTTTGTCATACTTGTGATAATAGGTCATGGCTATCAACTCCTGAGTTTTTATGATATACCAAACACAATGCTAACTACATTCCTCACAGTAACCCTATAAATTAAGTACTATTGCATCCATTTCACACACGACAAAATGAAGTTCAGAATGGATGAGTAAGTAGCCCAAAGTCACAGAAAGTGGTGTTGCCTAAATTTAAACCTGTATCTATATGATTCCAATGTCCATGCTATTCCTCACTGTACTATAGAGAGTCTGTGCCCCAGAACAGAGCCTATCTCTGTTTTTTTGTCTTTTGCAATAAAATACAAACATGTTAAACTTGCTAATAGATTTTTTTGGCCTCCATAAACACTAGTGAAGTGAAGTGAAGTGAAGTCGCTCAGTCGTGTCTGACTCTTTGCGATCCCATGGACTGTAGTCTACCAGGCTTCTCTGTCCATGGGATTTTCTAAGCAAGAGTACTGGAGTGGGTTGCCATTGCTTTCACAATTCCTCAAAATTGAATGAGATTTAATAAGGAAGATGAATATAGCTAAGATGTTTCTACTTTTCCGTCTCCCGTTAAAACTTTCATGATGATAAAAATAGACAAAAACTGACAACAGCAAAAGAAAAAATAATCGTATCAAATTTTCCATGCAATTTCCCCTAAGTACATTGTCAATAAGGATAATTTGAAAAGCAAATTATGGGACCCTATGTCTTAATTATCTGACCCCAAAGCAAAAGATGTTCACCAAAGAAAAGAAAAGGAAAAATCTCTGACTCATTTCCCTTTGGTATACCTAACTCCAGAATATGATGGCTAGATTCTGTAGGAAAACAAGCAAGTAAATATTTTCATAGACCTGTCATCCGTTTACGTCACTTTCATCAGCTCTTTTCTCTTTTTACTTTTCTAGTCTATTAGTAGGAAGTAGAGAGGAACATTAAGATAGCATGCAAGGGATGTTTTGTGTTTGAAAAAGGAAAAAAAAAAAACACAAAAATTGAAAGAGACAGAAGAGAGCCAGGACTGTTGGGACGGGTGTGTTTCTTCGCATATGACATGGTTCAGAGAGCTTCAGCTGGTTGCCCAGTGCAGCCCGGACACAGTGTCACTTCAGTCCCAGCCCAGTCAGATGTGATGAACACCCGTCAGGCACTACAAACAGAAGAAAAGTGAAATGCTACATTCTGACCTCCAGGCTTAGATTGAGAAGAGGAACGGTGCCTGAACCAAGTGAAGAAAGGCGTGAGCAAAGGAGAAGAAACGAAACTTGGTTGGAAAGTGCCGTCCTGGACAGCTCTCCCCAGTCAGTCAGCGAGATAAGCAATGGAGCCTACCAAAACATGAGGGAAAGAAAACATTTGGAAGAGAAGGAAAGATTTCCCTAAAGACCCAGGGAGGTCATGGCTCTGAAAATTCTTTTCTTCAAAATTACATAAGAATTTTGGTCTCAGTGTCCTCGCAAAGATCTCAGAGACTATAAAACCAGAGCAGGCATCTCTACAAACAAAAATGCTGACATAAAGGCAGATTTACAGAGGATGTTTGCTGAAATAAGAAAAGAATGCAATAGCGAAAATGAAAATTGGCTTTAGGCACAGTAAAGAGCAGGATAGACACAGCAGAGAATTAAGAAAATTATGTTGAATAACAAATTCGAAAAGCCCAGGTAAGACATAGAAGGAAAACACAAAGAGATTAAATATCAGGGGAAAAGAGAGAAAGCGTATCCATTCCAATATTTAAAGTTGTCTGTGAAGCAGAAATGAGAACACTCTGAGTGAAAGAAGCTTAAATGAGGATACTCTAAGATGAAGCATTAAGACACTGAAAAATGGGGCAGAAATGAAGGGAAAAAATGGTTCTTACAGGGTTTGAAAGTGTTTATTATGTTACAGGCTTGATTATTGCTTGTGTAAAAAGCCATGTGAAAGCATTCTAAGATATAGTCTTTCTGTTAACAGATTCCTACTCAAATATACCTATGTAGATAGGGAGAGTTAGCAATAAGATATTTACTTAAGTATCAAACAGAATAACCAAGATGGGAGAAATCATGGAACTATCTGGACATCAGGAATAACTATAACCTCGAACGCAGTCAGAATTCCTTCTCCATCCTCATGTCTGCGTCTCTTAGTATTTTGGGCTCTAAAATACTAAGTGCAGAATAACTTTCTTCACGTGGCAGAAAACTTGGCTGCCTATAGTCATGAGAAAGACATCGAATTCAAGGACAACATCAAAAGCCACAGAGATGAACTCAGTTTGCATCGAGTGCCTGAACTAGCACCAGAAACTAGTACATACAGCAGCTCCCAAGCAAGCATGACTGACAAGTTGTAGAGTCAGTTCCCAAAGAAAAGGAATTCTCATCCCAGAAAAGGTGATTGGAAGAAGACATCCAAATCAGTGAGTATTCTCATAAGACTTGAACATACCACTGGTGGAGCTAGTGGAAAAGAACCTGCCTGTCAATGCATGCGATATAAAAGATGCAGGTTCAATCCCTGGGTTGGGAAGATCCCCTGGAGAAGAAATGGCAACCCACTCCAGTATTCTTTCCTGGAGAATCCCATGGACAGAGGAGCCTGATGTACTACAGTTCATGTAGTTGCAAAGTCAGACATGACTGAAGTGACTTAGCACACACCCACCAGCTTTATAACAGTGATTAGAGATGTGAAAAAACAATGAAAATCAACATTAGAAAAGCTGAGATAGAACTTAGGAGGAAAAAATTTAAAAGAAAAGCAAAAGCTAATTCAGAAATAATAACTAAATAAGGGTTGTGAGAATGAATGTACATAGCAATGAACGCCTTAAGAGTGATAGAAGACAAAAATAGGAAAAGTTTTAAAATCAAAAGATGTAAAGGGGGACGACTTCTCTGCTGGTACAGTGGTTAGGAATCTGCCTGCCAGTGTAGGGAGCACAGGTTCAGTCCCTGGTCTGGGAAGATTACATGTGCCAAGAAACAACTAATCCACAACTGCCAAAGCCAGCATGCCCTAGAGCCCGTGCTCCACAATAAGAGAAGCCATGGCAAGGAGAAGCCCAAGCACCACAGCTAGAGAGTAGCCCCCGCTCACTCTAACTAGAAAAAGGCAAGGGCAGCAACAAAGACCCGGTGCAGCCATAGAAGATAAATAAATATTTTTAAATGATAGAAAGAAAGACAAAATGATTCAAAAGAAAATGGCAAATACTGAAGTTAGACCAAAAAGTCACAGTGATAATCAGTTCAGTTCAGTTGCTCAGTCATGTCCGACTCTTTGCAACCCCATGGACCACAGCACACCAGGCCTCCCTGTCCATCACCAACTCCCGGAGTTTACTCAAACTCAACTCCATCAAGTTGGTGATGCCATCCAACCATCTCATCCTCTGTCATCCCCTTCTCCTCCCTCCTTCAATCTTTCCCAGCATCAGGGTCTTTTCAAATGAGTCAGTTCTTTGAATCAGGAAGCCAAAGGAGTTTCAGCATCAGTCCTTCCAATGAATATTCAGGACTGATCTCCTTTACGATGGACTGGTTGGATCTCCTTCAGTCCAAGGGACTCTCAAGAGTCTTCTCCAACACCACACTTCAAAAGCATCAATTCTTCGGCGATCAGCTTTCTTTATAGTCCAAGTCCAACATCCATACATGACTACTGGAAAAACCATAGCCTTGACTAGATGGACCTTTGTTGGCAAAGTAATGTCTCTGCTTCTTAATATGCTATCTAGGTTGGTCATAACTTTTCTTCCAAGGAGCAAGTGTCTTTTAATATCATGGCTGCAGTCATCATCTGCAGTGATAATAGAGTCACTAAAAAGGCGGGGAGGGAAACAAATACAAAAAAAACTGTAATTCAGGAACACATACCAGAAATAAAATAGAGTTTAGTTTAAATTATATTTTGAAAGTGCATACCATGCACTTTATAATATTAAAGCAATCACCCCAAGACACACTTTAGTAAAGTTACAGAACATTAAAAATAAGGAAATAATCCTTTGAGCATCTAGGCAAAAAGAATAAATGACTTATAAGCGAAAGAAAAATAAACCTTTTTCAAAAGCAACACTTTATGCCAGAAAAAAAATGGAATAACATGATTAAGATTATTAAAGAAAGAAAATATGAGGTACAGATATTTTACCCAGAGAAAATAGATTTTCAAAAAAGGATGCAGAGGAATTATCAACATTCAAGAGCTCAGAGACTATTCTCATGGGCCATTCCTGAGGAATCTACTAGAAAACAGGCTTCAAAAAACTAAAATAACTAGAGAGATCAATATAAGAACTGGTGGATAAGGTTAAAGTTAACTGTGTATAGAACTATGGCAAAAATGAAGGTAAACAAGGAGGTAATATTGTATGTAATGGCCATGTGATTTAAAAAATGCAGAAAAGGTACAACTCATAAAGGGAGTGATAAGGAAAAAACATATTCAAAACAACTGTACTTAGTAATTACATTGCTGTGGTAATATTATTGTTATTCTGAGATCACTATGTGAAATAAAGTAAATGAATACTTATGGGATCTTCAAATTCTGTTATTCCCTGTGTCCTTGAGAGCTTGGGATTTTGATGGTGGAAGAAAGGGAGATATCAATATAAAACAGAAGAGTTTAAATTAAAAGCCTAATGGCTTTTAGCTTAAGCCCTGAAATCTTTGAACCTGTATGGTTTTTTTAATGGTAGTGTGCATATGTTTATGTGTGCACGTGTGTGTGAGTGTTGTGTATGTCTTAGCTTTGTCTACTAAACAGGTCTAGAAACAAGAACCCTACCATGTGGACACCCTGATTTTGAATTTCCAGTCTCCAGACTGTGAAAAATGTTTGTTGTTTGTAAGTCACCAGTCCATGGTATTTTGTTACAGAAGCCTGAAAGGACAGAGGCAATTACCAGTTTTTAATAACTTCTATACATCCCACCTAGATAGTATATTAAAAAGCAGAGACATTACTTTGCCAACAAAGGTCCATCTAGTCAAGGCTATGGTTTTTCCAGTGGTCATGTATGGATGTGAGAGTTGGACTGTGAAGAAAGCTGATCGCCGAAGAATTGATGCTCTTGAACTGTGGTGCTAGAGAAGACTCTTGAGAGTCCCTTGGACTGCAAGGAGATCCAACCAGTCCATTCTAAAGCAGATCAATCCTGGGTGTTCATTGGAAGGACTGATGCTAAAGCTGAAACTGCAATACTTTGGCCACCTCACGCAATGAGTTGACTCACTGGAAAAGACTCTGATGCTGGGAAGGATTCGGGGCGGGAGGAGAAGGGGATGACAGAGAATGAGATGGCTGGATGGCATCACCAGCTCAATGGACATGAGTTTGAGTGAACTCCGGGAGTTGGTGATGGACAGGGAGGCCTGGCGTGCTGTGATTCATGGGGTCACAAAGAGTCGGACATGACTGAGCGACTGAACTGAACTGAACTGATACATCTGTCAAGGTAATTTTTAAAATTTATTTTTATTTTGGGGATAATTGCTTTACAATATTGTGTTGGTTTCTGCTGTGTAACAATGTGAATCAGCTATACATGTACATATATCCCATCTCTCTTGAGCGTCCCTACCCACCCTCCCCCAAGCTGATTATTAACAGCTTCTCTTTGTCACCTTAGAGAACCCTCACTAATATCCAGGCAACTGATTGAACCAGCTTTTAAGTAGAAGTTTGAAGGGGCAGTCTTCCAGTTAATATTTTTCATCCACGCTAATAAGAACATTCTTCTCCCTTTTAATATCTTAGTCACAAACTCTTGAAATAATATAACAAATGTAAAAAGATACTTAATAAACAAGCAAAAAAAACTTTTAATTTAAATGATCTGGAACCGACTTGTGTTTCAAAAAAACATTTATTTTCAGTAAGAAATTCTTAAAATGTCACTTTTATTGAAGAATTTTGCAGTGCTTTGATGGAATTGATAATGATGATGGTACAATAAAGATGATAATGATAATGTGGGTGGCTAAAATTTTAAGTCTCTATGGTATTTTCTTGATGTACTTCTTATTAGTGTTTGGGGGAAAGTGCTGATAAGCTGAAGAATGACTGGAACAAATGAATCTAATTACTAACAACCCCAATAATTAGTTCTATACCAATATTCTTGCATGGAAATGACTGATTTTGTAAAATATTGGTCAATAAATTAAAATGGAATTTTCACTTCAGGATGAGGATTAGTTGGGAGATTTACCTTGATAAATTTATGTAACTGGCTGTGTATCTTTTATTGTTGATTATTTTAATATTTGATGGCACCATTCCCAGCCTTGGATTTTTACCAGTGTGGAAGTACAATTTTCCATTGAAAAGAAGAAACAGTACCTGATTTGTGACCATGTTTTGTTTCATGTAGGGCCCTTAATCTGAATTAACAAAAGTGGGTCAGGATATAAATCTACATAATTAACTTTCACTTGGTTTTTAAGAGAAAATTGCTATGAATGCATGAACATTTTGCTAAATATCTCAGTCATTTTCAAAATATTCACAAGAGCTTAATGAGATTCTAACCCTGAAGGTAGAGATAATGGTCAACAAAATTATATCTCTCAGTTACACCAATTATCCTTATCCACCTTTATACGAAAGAATCAACACTGCAGTGTTAGTTTTTAAAAATTTGAATTCAATCACCAAACTTTTATTTAAAAGCAACAAAAGAAAACCCACAAATAAATAACTACAAGCTTAAAAACATAATTTAGTTTCTATGGTTAACTACTTACTAAGTCTTGAGGAAAAAAAGAAGTCTAGAAAAAAAGATGACATTCCCATTCTATCCACCTGGCTTCATTTCTCCCACACAGGATTTTTTAATAGTTAGGCAGATTATTTCTTCATCACATCTGAAATAGTGTGGCCTTACTTCTCAAAATGTGAGAATTGTTCCACTGAGAGAAATCATCTTACCAATTTTTTTTAATCTTCCCCACTTTTCAAAGATTGAACTTAGCACAAAGTTACTTGCCCAATTTCATTATAAAACTGAGACTTGAAAGCAAATCGTACTTATCTAGGAGAGATGCCAAGCAAATAGGAGTCAAGAAAGCTATTTTAAAGTCTGTTTATTCAGGAAATACATCCCTAGAAGTAATCTAAGAGATTTTAGGTTGGATTTAAATGATGACAGAAAGCAAGGGAATAGCCATAGACAACTGCCTATTTCAGCAGCGCAATGTTAAGCAGTTCCTTTTAGTTTGTTTGCTCATTTACTTGTTTATGTGTACTAAAAGTTGAACCCACAGCTAGGATTCAAAAGTTTCTGGACACATTTGAGACGCTGCTTCTTAAACAAAGTAGTCAGAAATCTGTATCCATGTGTGACTAATGCACTTCTTATAGGGAGGAGATTCACCGTAAAAGTAGAGTCTGTCAACCTGTCCCATTGACAAAGCCTTGGCAATTATGGGGGACATGAAAATTTCAGTATGGCCAAGAGTGAGTAGAAGACCTATGATAAGAGGATTTTGTTCCCTGCAGTGTTTTCAGCATGTGGAACAATACCTCACACAGTAGAAAACACTCATTAAACATAAATAATGAATTAATGAATGACTCTTTAATCAACTCTTCAAAAAATCATATTTGAATCAAGGTGCTTTAACTATAGGAATCTGTTAGTGGAGAGATGGAGGAGGAAGGGATTGTGAGGGGAAATATAGAATTATTTTCATTGAAAAAAAATATTTAGGGCAAAGGGCAGGAGTGCACTAGTACCCTTCTGCAGTAGATTCTGTGGGCATCACCCGGATTCTCTCCTTCAGGATAAAGGCACTCCCCTCTCCAACCACTGAGAATGTTAGCTGGTGACTTACAGATGAATCTCTCCTTGAGAACTGACTTCAGTCAAAGGGAGCTAGCTCCCAGAAGTTTTCTGTTCCCTGTGAGGCAGCCCACATCCAGTGACTAGTCAAGACCAGAGTACCTCACAGCAATGGAGAGCACACCAGTGGCTGGGCGGGGTGGGAGAGGCACAAACCTTGAGTGTAAGATAGGCTGAAGCATGTATTGCCCAACACAGGGAATATGACCGATATTCTGTAATAACTGTAAATAGAAAGTAACCTTTACAAATTGCGTAAAAACTTTAAAAAAAAATTTTAAAAAGACCAAAGAACACAGCCTGATCCCTTGTCTCAGTACAGGACATATCTGGATGGCTGTCTCAGCATCTGAGACCCTCAGAGGATTGACAGAAGACCTCGGTGGCAACTGCACTGCTGTTCAGCCTCTGCCTTGGCTCAGTCCTGCGTGCATTCCATGCAAGTGTATCCGAAGGAGAGCACTCTGCCGTCCACCTCGGCAGCCAGACTTCCATCTCAGAGTGCGTTTCCAGGGAACCCAACCTCTGACACAATCAATAGGGTAAGAAATAAAAACGAAGGGTCATTGACTCCACCTTACAGAACACAAAGAGGCTTTGACTAGAGTAACATGGCTATTGCAAGTAGTAACTCTGATGCAGATCTGACAATTTGGTAAACCTTTGTGTCACCCTAGAGAGGAACTTCCTGTGGTATGCTGTTAGGAGAACTGGGATTCACTTATACTTCCTCCCCCACCAAGTCCAAAATTGAATGTCTTCTAATTATAAAACTAAGACTTGTTCATTTTAGAAAGTTTACATAATATAGCATAAAAAAGAATGTAAAAATCATCTGTGATTCTACCACCAATATAAAATCATTGTTAAAATGGCCTTCCAGATATTTCACTATGGTCTCATCACACACATGCAAGCTTCTCTTTAAAAAAAAAAAAATATATATATATATATATTTGATATATATTCTGTTCTTTCCCCATTTAGCCAAATAAAAATGTCAGCTTTGCTGCTTGTTCAATATTTCATTTTATGGCTTACATAGAATATAACTCAGCCTTCTATTGATACATTCAGAGTTCTCTAATTTTTCAGTATTCTAAATTGTGTTGAAATAATATATATCTTATTCTCTCTGATCAGATTAATTCCTTTGCATTCTTTCCAAGCAGAGAAATTACACTTCAAAAACGAATGTGCATTCTTTGGCATTTTGCTGCTACTGCTGCTGCTAAGTCACTTCAGTTGTGTCCGACTCTGTGCGACCCCATAGATGGCAGCCCACCAGGCTTCCCTGTCCCTGGGATTCTCCAGGCATTTTGCTACCTATTGTTAAATTGCCTTCCAGGATATTTTCATTAGTTTATACTCCTACTAATACTTTATGAAAATGGCTCTTCCTCTGACACCTGTCTCATTCTTTTACTTTTTTCTAATTTAACATGCAAAATGCAGCCTCATTATTTCAATTGACATTTCTATTAAGCACAGAAGGCATGTTTATCATACCAGCATCTGCCACAATTGTAAGGAAATATGCTTTTGATGGCAAAAATTAACATTCAAAAAGCTTAGATCATGCTGGAACACTAAGCTGAACAAATAAAATGAGTTTTAGTAGGAGTCAGAATAAGGTTTCAAGGTAATACTTTTCAGTTAACCACAGAAGAGTGGGATGAAGAAGGTTTTCTTAACAAAGTCAGCGTGAAAAAGACCTCGGTATTTAACTGAATGAAAGTTCAGATTGAGCTGACGATGAGATGTGGCTATCAAACTTCAAGGGAAAGCTTGTTTCTGTTTATTCCAAGCACAGCATCCAAGACAAGGATGGTCCCTCACTATTTTGAAATGGCTTCCTAAATCTGAAATATTTTGTTCTGGCCAACGTTTTCAAAAGCTTATTGACCAACTGCAATGCCTCCAGAGCCAAGAGAATAAAGTATCTATAAAACAGGTCATACGAAGAATAGATGAAGAATAAAATTAAAGATGCCTTGGGGCAGGTAAGAATGGACCGGAGGCCATAGAGATGTAACTTGGCTGTCTTTAAATATTTGAAGAGTTGTCATTCAGAGGAAACACATGACTTATTCTATACCACATTAAAAGACAGAACCAGAAGTAGTGAACTTAGCACTGCTGCTGCTAAGTCACTTCAGTCGTGTCCAACTCTGTGCGACCGCATAGACGGCAGCCCACCAGGTTCCCCCGTCCCTGGGATTCTCCAGGCAAGAACACTGGAGTGGGTCGCCATTTCCTTCTCCAATGCATGAAAGTGAAAAGTGAAAGTGAATGCTCAGTTGTGTCTACCCTTAGTGACCCCATGGACTGCAGCCCACCAGGCTCCTCCGTCCATGGGATTCTCTAGGCAAGAGTACTGGAGTGGGTTGCCATTGCCTTCTCCAAAGGTATGCACAGGCAGGTTTTATTTCAGTATTAGGAAGAAATGCCTAATGATTAGAGCTGCTCAAATGTGGAATAAAATTGACAAGTCATTTTTCTTCTCATTAAACCACCACTCAGCCCCTTTTCAGTCCTCGATCATTCACATATCTTCTAAGTCTCTACTGTGTTCTCAGCCTGCACTGGGACCCTTGTGAGAAGGGGAGGGGAGGAGAGGGGACTACAATCCGCTTATTTGCCTGTATCCTCTACTCTTGGCCCTTTTACTAGAAGTAACTATTTCTCTCCCACCCTAGGAAATGTGATTCAATTTCTGTTTAATACTCTACTTTCCGACTCTTTCTTAATTACCCTGTTTCTTAAACACTCCACTGAATTCTAAATAATTTTCAGCGTTAACCATACCTGTAAAACACAGAGAGAATTCAGATAATTCCATATGGTTCTATCTCACTTTATTGCTTCCTCTAACACTAAATCTTTATGAAATTTGCACTGAGTCCCACCTAATTCTCTCCCCAACACAGTAAGCGATGGAGTTCTCTCTGAATTAGGCCGCTTTCGCTCTTCTTCCTGGAAACTTCTTTCTTCCCATCCTATCCCCAGGCTAGTTTCCATACATACAGATGTGAATTCTAACAGTTTTTGTGTGTAAGAAAATGAAATAGCTTGGTTGAGCCTATAGATCTTTGTATCTTTTGACTTGTACAAGGGAAAAATTATTCTTTCTGGGCAAAATTATATCCCAGTAGGGATCATACATCCAATGAAACAAGATAACAAAAAAAAAGGACATCCTCACAGGGCCTCTTTTTTTTTTCCTTTCTTCAAGATGTTTTGATTAAAACATTTTATCATTCAAGAGTAGTTTCTCAAAAACAGCCTCTAAAATTGCCCTGCTGCTGCTGCTAAGTCGCTTCAGTCATGTCCAACTCTGTGCAACCCCATAGATGGCAGCTCACCAGGCTCCTCTGTCCACAGGATTCTCCAGGCAAGTATACTGGAGTGGGTTGCCATTTCCTTCTGCCTAAAATTGCTCAGGGGCCTTCAAATGTGTTTGGGGTTTTCAGCACACTCATCAGTGCTCAGTTCCGTCAGGGCATCAGCCCATACCTCTCATGGACAAGCCAGCAGATGCCAAGTACACACACACACGACGCGAGTGAGCACTGGGTTACAGCTATAGGGCAAATGAACAAGATACTGGTCAGTCCACCCTTTGATCTACATGAAGAACCAAACCAAAGAATTTGTTTACTGTATACGTAGAGTACCTTTCTGAAAACAGATTCACATGGATAGTAAAATCTGAAAAACGATTCAGGATATTTCGGTCATTATAACCAGTTTAAGAGACATTAAGGAAGAAAGGAAGACAGAGAGAAGGGGCAAGTTTAATTTATAGACAGATGAAGATCCAAATTCATTCAGAAATCAGAATGTTTTACAATAGAAAAAACCTTACATAACATACATTGTTCAGTTCAGTTCAGTCGCTCAGTCGTGTCTGACTCTCTGCGACCCCATGAACCACAGCACAACAGGCCTCCCTGTCCATCAGCAACTCCTGGAGTTCACCAAAACTCATGTCCATTGAGTCGGTGATGCCATCCAACCATCTCATCCTCTGCCATCCCCTCCTCCTCCTGCCCTCAATCTTTCCCAGCATCAGGGTCTTTTCAGATGAGTCAGCTCTTTTCATCAGGTGCCCAAAGTATTGCCGTTTTAGTTTCAACATCAGTTCTTTCAATGAACACCCAGAACTGACCTCCTTTAGGATGGCCTGGTTGGATCTGCTTGCAGTCCAAGGACTCTCAAGAGTCTTCTCCAACACCACAGTCTAAAAGCATCAATTCTTCAGCCTTCGGTTTTCTTTATAGTCCAACTCTCATATCCATACATGACCACTGGAAAAACCATAGCCTTGACTTGATGGACCTTTGTTGGCAAAGTAATGTCTCTGCTTTTTAATATGCTATCTAGGTTGGTCACAACTTTTCTTCCAAGGAGTAAGCATCTTTTAATTTTATGGCTGCAATCGCCATCTGCAGTGATTTTGGAGTCCCCCAAAATAAAGTCTGTCACTGTTTCCACTGTTTCCCCATCTATTTCCCATGAAGTGATGGGACCAGATGCCATGATCTTTGTTTTCTGAATGTTGAGCTTTAAGCCAACTTTCTCACTCTCCTCTTTCACTTTCATCAAGAGGCTCTTTAGTTCTTCTTTGCTTTCTGCCATAAGGGTGGTGTCATCTGCATATCTGAGGTTATTGATATTTCTACCAGCAATCTTGATTCCAGCTTGTGCTTCATCCAGCCCAGCATTTCTCATGATGTACTCTGCATATAAGTTAAATAAGCAGGGTGACAATATACAGCCTTGATGTACTCCTTTCCTGATTTGGAACCAGTCTGTTGTTCCATGTCCAGTTCTAACTGTTGCTTCCTTATGATTATACAGTGGAAGTGAGAAATAGATTTTAAGGGACTAGATCTGATAGACTGCCTGATGAACTCTGGACGGAGGTTCATGACATTCTACAGGAGACAGGGAGCAAGACCATCCCCAAGAAAAAGAAATGCAAAAAGTCAAAATTGCTGTCTGAGGAGGAATTACAAATAGCTGTGAAAAGAAGAGAAGTGAAAAGCAAAGGAGAAAAAGAAAGATATAAGCATCTGAATTCAGTGTTCCAAAGAAGAGCAAGGAGAGATAAGAAAGCCTTCCTCAGTGATCAAGGCAAAGAAATAGAGGAAAACAATAGAATGGGAAAGACTAGAGATCTCTTCAAGAAAATTAGAGATACCAAGGAAACATTTTATGCAAAGATGGGCTCAATAAAGGACAGAAATGGTATGGACCTAACAGAAGCAGAAGATATTAAGAAGAGGTGGCAAGAACACACAGAAGAACTGTACAAAAAAGATTTCATGACCCAGATAATCACGATGGTGTGATCACTCACACTCAGCTAGGGCCAGACATCCTGGAATGTGAAGTCAAGGGGGCCTTAGGAAGCATCACTACGAACAAAGCTAGTGGAGGTGATGGATTTCCAGTGGAGCTATTTCAAATCCTAAAAGATGATGCTGTGAAAGTGTTGCACTCAATATGTCAGCAGATTTGGAAAACTCAGCAATGGCCACAGGACTGGAAAAGTTTTCATCTCAATCCCAAAGAAAGGTAAAGACAAAAAATGCTAAAGGTACTGCACAGTTTCTCTCATTTCACACACTAGTAAAGTAATGCTCAAAATTCTCCAAGCCAGGCTTCAACAGTACGTGAACTGTGAACTTCCGGATGTTCAAGCTGGTTTTAGAAAAGGCAGAGGAACCAGAGATCAAATTGCCAACATCTGCTGGATCATTGAAAAAGCAAGAGAGTTCCAGAAAAACATCTATTTCTGCTTCATTGACTATGCCAAAGCCTTTGACAGTGTGGATCACAACAAACAGTGGAACATTCTGAAAAAGATGGGAATACCAGACCACCTGACCTGCCTCTTGAGAAACCTGTATGCAGGTCAGGAAGCAACAGTTAAAACTGGACATGGAACAATAGACTTGTTCCAAACGGGAAAAGGAGTATGTCAAGGCTGTATATTTTCACCCTGCCTATTTAACTTATAATATACATTGACTTCTAGGCAGATCCACAAAAGGCTTTTTTTTAGACTAATTTGAACTTGGATGTGTTGCTAGTGTATCATAAAGTTAAAAATAATACTTAACATGTTTCAAACATGAAATATATGCTCATTATTACCCCATTTAGTCTTCAGAACAATACCATGAGTTAAGTACTTATTATTGTTATTAGCAGCAGCAGCAGCTCTAACAAGTGGGACAACTCAAGTTTAAACTACTAATTCTTAGTGATAGGTCCCAAGACAAGCCTTTCAAATGCAGAAACCCATCATTTTAACCACTGATCAGTACTGATAGCAACCCACCAACTGTATGTCATGTTTCTAAGACAAGGTATCCTGAGTCCCCAGGGGAGATGCCAAGAACCTATCACTTCTGTAGCCCTAAAGCAGAATGTGGATTCTACCTGTGCCCAACCAGCTCTCTGTTGAGCAAGAAAATGGGTGTTCCTCTGTCCTGAGCCAATTAATTGTGGAGAAAGTGAGAGGGAAAGTGCAAGGAGAGAGAAGTATCTCAGGCTGCCAGGAGGGAAACTGCAAAGAGGGTGCTGAGACACAGGCCCAGGCAGGAGCACTCCCAGATGTCCATTCAAAAGAAAACTTACAAACCCCATGGGTGAAGTTAAATCAGACACTGTGTATGCTAAGTCGCTTTAGTCACGGCTGACTCTTTGGACTGTAGCCCTCCGGGATCCTCTGTCCATTGGATTCGCCAGAAAAGAATACTGGAGTGGGTTGCCTGTAGATTGAAGAATCATGAAGATTCCCTGATTCAGGGATCAAACTCACATCTCTTCTATCTCGTGCATTGGTAGGTAGGTTCTTTACCACTAGTGCCACCTGGGAAGTCAGACACTGCCTGGTATTAAACACGCTTTGCTGCTGAGGCTGCTAAGTCACTTCAGTCGTGTCCAACTCTGTGCAACCCCACAGACGGAAGCCCACCAGTCTCCCCGTCCCTGAGATTCTCCAGGCAAGAACACTGGAGTGGGTTGCCATTTCCCTCTCCAATGCATGAAAGTGAAAAGTGAACGTGAAGTCACTCAGTCCTATCAGACTCTTAGCAAACCCATGGACTGCAGCCTGCCAGGCTCCTCCATCCATGGGAGTTTCCAGGCAAGAGTACTGGAGTGGGTTGCCATTGCCTTTTCCGAAATACACTTTAGGCCTACCTAATGCTCACCGACTCGATGGACATGGGTTTGAGTGAACCCCAGGAGTTGCTGATGGACAGGGAGGCCTGGCGTGCTGTGATGCATGGGGTCACAAAGAGTCAGACACAACTGAGCGACTGAACTGAACTGAACTGAATATTCCATTAGGCTTCCACAATGGCTCAGTGGTGAAGACTCTGCCTTCAATGCAGGCACTGCAGGAGATTCAGTTTCAATCCCTGGGTTGGGAAGATCCCCTGGAGGAGGGCATGACAGTCACTCCAGTTTTCTTGCCTGGAGAATCCCATGGACAGAGGAGCCCGGTGGGCTACAGTCCAGAGGGTCACAAAGAATTGGACATGACTGAAGTGACTAGCATGCACGCAATATTCCATTATATACATTTTGACAAGTACGAGGTAGTACCTTGTTGTAGTTTTGATTTGCATTTCTCAAATAATTAGTGATGTTTGGCATCTTTTCATGTGCCTATTGGCCATCTGTATGTCTTTTTTGGAGAAATGTCTATGAATATTTAGGTTCTAAGATCCATTCTAAAAGGGTTTTAATTCTGTCTAGTCACCTTCTTAAACAGCCCTGCTAAAATCCAGGAAACATAAGCCAGAAGCACAGAATGAACTAGAAAAATCAAGAGTGAGGGAGGAAATCTAAAAGTTTCTTCTCAGTCCTGCCTGCATTGACCTTGGAGTAATCTGGAGGTAATTTTTAGGCTTATTAGACTATCACAGCTGTCTTTGCTTCACCTACTACTACAAGGCTTCTATTCAGATTGAAACACACTTGCCTTTAGAAAGTCCAAAATTCAAATAGCTGTAAGCAAAATATTTAGAGGAGAAGTTTAGAGGAAATAATGTTAATATTTGAAATCAATTAACATTCCTGTCTTCCCACCAGTAATGGAGATTTCACCTGCTGTGAATGTCCCTGTGGATTATAGAAGCATCTTTGTGTGAATGCAAAGAGTTTGAGGGAGAATGATCTGTTAAGAGCAATTCACACAGAGAAAACACAACCAGGGGGACTCATGAATATGGATGAGCAAAGTCAGAGGTGTCTGCACAATCCAAATGAGACACTTCCCTCCTTAAACCTTGTAAAATGGAAGGCAGCCAAAAAGGATTCTTCTGCAGCCTGATAAGTAGCCAGTCCTTAATTAAATAAGCAGGGCAAAGTAGAGAGCAATTGAAAAATGGAAAAATATAGAGCATAGAGAATTAGCATGCCAGCTTCTGTGATCTACTGAAGTTCCTCATGAGTGAGAAATGAGACAGACTTAATGACATTTGGCTTAATTTCTTAATGCTTTACCACGGGGGTATCCTCTGTACAGGCGTATTTTCCAAATAAATCATGGGTAGGAATCAACAGACAACAAATGGTTGAAATATTCATTTTTCTCCCAATTCAGTAAAAAGAATATTCTCTTTGCAAAAATATTATTTCCTCAGATCAATATCCTTGTTTTATGGAACAAATAATGCATTTTCTGAATCATAGTCCTTAATACTTAGATATGGGTGATTCTTCTGCTCCCATTTACTCAACAAGCTTTTGCTGAGTATCCTAGATAAGCCAGGCATTGGGTAAATAAAGCTCCCATCAAATAAACACATGTTATGCACTCATTATATACATCACATTATTTAATTATCATGACAGCTTGCAAGTGAAACATAACAGTTCCTCTTTATAGATGAGGACAGTGAGGCTCAGAGAGGTTTACCTTCTCCACATTCTCATGCTTATGTTTATTGGTGATTGTTATTGCTTAGTGTCTAAGTCATGTCTGACTCTATGACCCCATAGCCCACTAGGCTCCTCTGTCCATGGGATTCCCCAGACAAGAATACTGGAGTGGGTTGCCATTTCCTTTTCCAAAGGATCTTCCCAACCCAAGGATGGAACCCTCACCTCCAGCACAGGCAGATGGACTATTTACCACTGAGTCACTTGGGAAGCCCAGGAGCCAGGTGTTAAAAGGTAAACTGAGACACATTTAAAATGTTAAGAGTTTCTTTGAGCAAAAACTGATTCTAACAGGGCAGCCCCAAACTAAAAGTGATTAGGAGCACTCCACCAACATGAGCTTGGGGAGAGGCTTATCTAGAGAAGTTATGGACGCAAAGAAAAAAATTATATGGTGTGCTATAGCTTAAAGCCAAGTTGTCAGATTGTGATTGGTTGTCCTTAGATTCCATCTCATAACCTTGAGGCATTTACAGGCTTAGTTTTTTGGAGTTGCTTACAGGCTGCCATAACATTAGAGCAACCTCAGTCTAATGGCCAGGATGGTTAATTAATCTAACACAGATTTAAAACCTAAGTTTGATTCCAAAGTCCATGATCATTCCATGATACCAAAGTGCTTCCCAAAGGCTATGAAGACAAATAGTTCTTGAATAGTCCTACTGGTACTCAGACTTTGCTCAGGGAGTTTATTGTCCTGGTGGAGCC
The DNA here is from genome assembly GCF_049115385.1 of Moschus berezovskii. Classification (NCBI taxonomy): domain Eukaryota; kingdom Metazoa; phylum Chordata; class Mammalia; order Artiodactyla; family Moschidae; genus Moschus; species Moschus berezovskii. Next base: position 31,867,813 of record NC_142464.1, read on the forward strand.
GGCAATGTATTCATAGCAGAGTTTGACCTGATAGCTTTGAAACCACAGGGACTGATCTCTTTAGGGCTCAGTTTCCTCATATATAACATGGGGGTGATAATAAGCCTGTGGCCAAGTGGTAGGTGTAGTTTAAATGAGATAATTTGGAGTTTAATTCTCATTTCACAGTTCAGTAGTGACAAGTCTGTTATTCTATTCCTTGATGCATGGAGACCCCTCCCCACAGGATTTTATGTGAGAGTGTCCATCCCAGGCTGTTATGTCTGCATGTTGAAAGAGGAAATATGTTATTTTTATTTCTTTGTATAACTTCTCTTCTGAATTGCTGTGTTTTCTTATGGTTTGATATTCAGGGTACAATTTTCATATGATATAAACTCAGAGAGGAAAACATAACTCTCTCTTTTAAATTGACTTTAAATTTTTCTATAGATGGATTTACTTCTTTCTCAGTCCCCAATTTTTCCCTGATGGCAGAAAACTTAATTCACTCACTTCTGGATAAAACTCAGACAAATTCCTTGATGTATTAGTCAGATCAAGGTCTCAGCAAACCTCAGTCCTTTGAGGTTCCATCTGTCCTCATGTCCTTGTCTGTGGTCCAGACATCTTGGGATCTTGACTTTTGATCCCTGAAAAGTCTTTTCTCTCAAGTGATTATCTCTGCCCTGCATTTGTGAAAGTCTACTTGATAAATTCAAACACTAAGACTTGAATGTTTTTCCTCCTTTAGATTTCTGACAGTGAAACCCTATCCTATGGATATGGAATGTGGCCCTCCCTGCTGCCTAAATAGGGACAAAGAATAAGAGGTCCTGAGCAAAAACAACACCTCAGCGACTATGTCAAAATATTACCCCGCTACTCCAAAATCACTGCAGATGCTGATTGCAGCCATGAAATTAAAAGACGCTTGCTCCTTGGAAGGAAAGTTATGACCAACCTTGATAGTATTTTAAAAAGCAGAGACATTACTTTGCCAACCAAGGTCCGTCTAGTCAAGGCTATGGTTTTTCCCGTGGTCATGTATGGATGTGAGAGTTGGACTGTGAAGAAGGCTGATCGCCAAAGAATCGATGCTTTTGAACTGTGGTGTTGGAGAAGACTCTTGAGAGTCCCTTATACTGCAAGGAGATCCAACCAGTCCATTCTAAAGGAGATCAATCCTGGATGTTCACTGGAGGGACTGATGCTAAAGCTGAAACTGCAATACTTTGGCCACCTCATGCGACGAGTTGACACACTGGAAAAGACTCTGATGCTGGGAAAGGTTGGGGGCGGGAGGAGAAGGGGACGATGGAGAATGAGATGGCTGGATGGCGTCACCTACTCTGTGGACATGAGTTTGAGTGTACTCCGGGAGCTGGTGATGGACAGGGAGGCCTGGCGTGCTGTGATTCATGGGGTCGCGGAGAGTCGGACACGACTGAGCGACTGAACTGAACTGAACTGAACTGAACACAAGACTGAAAACCTACTCAAATTAACAAGTAAAACGGGAAAAGAAAGTAGCTTACTTCTAGGATACAGGGATTTCATGGACTTCAATATCAAGAAGCAAAAGAGGACTTCCCTGGTGGTCCAGTGGTTGGAAATCTGCCTACCAATGCAGCGGACTCTGGTTTGATCCTTGGTCTTGGAAGATTCCACATGCAGAGAAGCAACTAAGCCCATGTGCCAAGACTACTGAGCCTGTGCTCTAGAGCTTGTGCTCCACAACAAGAGAAGCCACTGCAAAAAGAAGTCCACACACTGCAACGAGAGTAGCCTCCCTTGTTGCAACTCCAGAAAGTCTGCAAGCAGTAATGAAGACCCAGCAAAGCCAAAATTAAAACTAAAAAAAAAGAAAAGCGGCAAAAGCTGAGCTTCTTGAAATGTCAACAATCAAAAAACTCAAGGTTCAGATTCACTGTCTCTGTTCTCTTCTTTCTCTCTCCAGGACTCATGGTTTTCTCTCTTCTGCCTCTTTCTGTGAAACTGCACCATTCTCTCTCTGCTTCCTTTGTTTAACCATCTCAGAAGTAGGCTCTAAACAATTATCCTAACCCCGACTCGATGTGACTTTTCAGCTCAAAGCCTGTAGCTGGGTTATGTTGTCACCAAGTGTCTTGATCTACAAGTCTCACCAGGGAGACTTGGTCAGGCTCCTGTGTTAGAGCTAGACCTCACAGGATGCTGAGCAGTTCATGACTTAATGGCTTTTGGGTCCTTTATCCACTTCTAGTTCGATAAATGATTGCTATGGCAGGCATCCTGAAACATATCTTTAATATTATCTGATATAGAAGAAAAGGTATCAAAGATATTACATGCTAAAATTAAACAGAAGAACAAGTGAGCCTTGTTCCAAAAAAAAATTGCTCTTTTACAAGACTATGGAGGAAACTACCTTTGACTGCCCCAAGAGCAGTTCTGGAAGCTTCCTAGGTCATAAATCTACCCACATTACTTCTATCTGCCAGTGTCTTCCAGTGTTGGAATATCTAAGAAGAAGGTAATATGTATGCAAATATGTCTAATATTTTATTATAGATTCCTTCTTGGAGATTAGACACAAGGATTTTAATTTATTTTTCCCTTAAGTAATATTTTCTGCACAAAGATATTAGCTGGGTGGCCTGGAAAAGCTGTAACTGTCAGAATGTCACTGGAGAAGGAGAGATGAGAGAGCAGAGGAGTTAGGGAAAGCTGAGAGGCTCTAGACGGCTGTGAAATCTTATTTCGTATTGACTCAGCCTGAGAGCAGGGGCTTTCAAAAAGCTTTTCATGGTCGTATTCGGGGCCTCTGAAACAGGATATTTTCAGCAGTTTCTGTATATGGGAAGTAACTTGAAAGCAAGGATAACACATTTATGAGGCATGAAGAGGAAATAAAGTTTTTAGGAAAAAAATTACCTTAGAATTTATAAAACTTTTTAACTAACTGGGTAGTGTTTGTGATAAAATTACTTTTATTGTCTTATGACATTGATGGGATTTGTACTTAATGAAGATCATGCCAGAATTTCTCTAAAAATTCAACTTATAATAATTAATATAGCAATATTTTATTTTAGCAAGAAAGACTAAGGAGAGGTAGAAGGGAAGCTAAACGGAATTAGATTCTAGTAAATTTTAACTTCATTATTTTTAAGGAACTTTATTTCACAGAACAAACCACAGTAAGCAAATGGTTAAAATCTTAAACCAGGAGTCTTAAAATTCTGTGTAAGCATCTTCTTATATAGCACTTGTTACGTAGATCTGAGAATCTTCCAAGGTGGCTACACGTAGAACCTTGATGACTAATTGTATCAGGAGAGAAGAGAGGGAAGAAGAAGCAGATGAAACAGGCAGGCTCTGACTATAAGCAGCTGAACCATCTTCAAGCTAATTCTCATAAGCAGTTCATTAAAGAAGAAAAGAAGTCTAGTGGACATGAAAAGAGAAATGGAAAAATAAAAATAAAAATTTTCCTTGAAGAGAGGAAAAAAAGAGTACATGCCAAGATCTCACATCAAAATTGGTCAAGTTTGTATTTTAGGGAAGATAGCTTTTAGAACATTACCTTCTATGCTTTAAAAACAAATGCTCTCCTCTTTTGTGATTGCATGTTTCAGCTGTAAAAATGATTGTAGAAATGTGTTTGCAGTACTCCCACAACTGGTCATATTTATATGTCAATATCATACACTGATAGTATGCAAGCCTTAAATAGAGCAAGAACTCTCACCTGTTAAAAATCATGCTATCGCACAGGTATGCACCATCTGGATTTGGAGTGATGGATCAGTGAGCAGAGTGACTGAGCAAAATAAGAGACCTGGCCTTCTGATATGAAAGAAATTAACTTAGAAATTGTACAATTTGAGATACTTTAACACCTCAGTGGCATTTGAGTCAGCGGAGTCCTTGTGTGATCAATTTAATGTATGTGCCTAGTCTTATGTGGAAGAAAAATTCATTAAAAAGTATCTTTTTCCTTCCAAAAGAACTATCCATAATTAGCAGAGAAAATTAATTGTAAGATAACCTTCCAGGTTCCTCTGTCCATGGAATTCTCCAGGCAAGAATACTGGAGTGGTTTGCCATTTTCTTCTCCAGGGGATATTCCTGACCCAGGGATCAAACCCAGGTCTCCTGCATTACAGGCAAATTCTTTACCCCTGAGCAAACAGGGAAGCCCAATTTATATATGTAAGATATATATGTACATATATATGTCTCTTACATTTACATTTATATATACACATATATATATGTGTATATATATATATATCTCCAGGGTAAGTGGTGGTTCCAGATGTTACCATGTGATTCTTTTGCTAAAAGATGACTTCTGGAAGACAATCTGAAAAGTTAAACAGAGGAAGGGTTTTTGTTTTGCTTTACTTTGTTTTATTAATGGGCAAGTCTTCAATCATTATTGATTGCCAATACCATAAAGCTCTCCTTAGTTTAAAAGAAAAATTCAACTAAAAAAATGTTCCATCTTTCTTCCCAAGTAAGGTAAGCATTCAGAATACATGTATACACATTAAGCCTTAGGACTAATATCAGTGGTAATGCTAAGGAGGCACAAACAGAAACTCTTCAAAACTGCTGATACCTTAAGCGAATTCCCAGAACCCAGATTTGGAGACAAATAGAGTCCATGGAATAGGAAGCCATAATCAGACTGTGCTCTGGATGACTGATTTTCAAAATATACCAGTCCCTGAGCCGGAAGCAACAGCATTTGTTAGAAATACAGTTTGTTAGAAGTACAAATGCCCCAGGATCCCCCCTGAGAGAAGGGCTCAGCAAGCTGTGTTTTAACCAACTTTCCAGGTAATTCTGATCCATAGTAATGTTTGAGAACTGCTACCCTAAATGAATTCTAGAGATAGAGGTAGGGAGAGGAAACACCAAACTTTCTGTGTAGCTCTACCCACTTTCAGTGAATGCTTGTTAGGATGTTTCAGGTCAAGGTTAAGAATCGATTGGCCAGCTCATGTCCTTCAGACAGGCCATGCCTGTGGTAGGTCACTGACAGCCTACATGAAGATCTTTCTGGGACAGGGTCCCCATTCCCCTGCCCATTAGACTTGACCTTTGGGACAGTGGCCTATGCCATAAAGCATGACCATAACTGAGTTTTTACAGGCTAAATTTCCCAAGAAAACGTGCAGGCCCTGAAATATAGTTAGTTGGTGGTGCCCAGAAATATAGTTAGTATTTCAACAAATTAATATTTACTCCTTTGATGATTGTGTTGCATGATTATAGGAATCTGCTCAACTTTTTTGATTACTGACTTTTTTTTCCCCTATAGATGGTGATTTTTCCCACTAATTTTGATTGGAAAGCATCTGCTCAGCTATAGGACTCCACTTACAGCTGAAATAGGCCCATTGCCATTTCCTTACTTTAGACAATTTTGTCATCTTCCCAGATCTCTAAATACTACCCTCAAAACATGTATCTTACTTAAAGAAATTAAATCCATTAGACTTGACATCTTCCATGCAGAAGGCCACAGCAACCTAGCAAGTGTATAGCAGACGCAGGGCTTCCCTTAAACCCCAGCTATTGTTGCTTTAATGGAAAAGCCCTTTGAAGTGGATCAAAACGTAACTTGACAACGGAAGGATGATAAAACCCCTAAACTGGAAAAATATCAAAAAGCAAAGCCTGAAATTGACTGCTTCACATGTAACATTTGTGTTTTATTTTCACTTTAGAGCAATAAGCTGATGGAGATTACTTGTCAGGTCTTGTGGGCTTTCATCAGATCCTTCCCTTCCGGACCTGAGCAGCAGCACCTGAAAAGACAGCTACTCCTTCAAGAAAGGCTGCTAACGCAGTATAAGGCAGACCAGATACCGTCCTGGTGCACAGCCTTCTCCACTGGACCACACAGAAAGCAAGTAGCTGGAGGCTGCAACTCACCTCCTGTCTTTCTCTGGACCTTTCTACACATCAAACATCTTCTGCTACTGTTGCTATTTTATGAGCAGAGCAAAGTTTAATTGTCTACACAGCCTGCTTGATTAAGTTCATAATGAGGATAATCATAGTACTTGGTAACTGCATGGTCCTTTACAGAGCATTTTTACAGGCATTATTATTATTACTATCATTACAGTGGACACCATTTTATTCAGCAGTTGCTCTGTGCCAGATATAGCATTAAGTGATTCCTATATGAAATTTCACTTACAGATTTGGTATTCACAATGAGTTATGAGACATATGGATGAATATTATTTTCCAATTTATGTGGAAATTCAGGTTAAAAGAGGTTTGTGAGTTGCCCAAAGCCACAGAATCAGCACATAACAAATTATAATTAGACTTCAATTCTTTGACCTTTAATTATTCCTTTAAAACTTCACTTATAACATCCACTGAACTCCTATTAATATAATGTTCCAAGCACGTGCTAGGTGCCAAGGCTACAGAGATTAACACCATGGACCTGCATTTGTTTAGGAACTACAGCCTGGTTTATTAGTTTTCTTAAGAAATAATTCGAGTGCTTAATGAATATCAGCCCCCCTAGAAACAACAGTGAATAAGACAGTCCTTCCCTGCATAAAGCTGTTTCTTTCCTGCAAAAAATAAAGTGGTTCTTAAATCTCACTGTGCATGAAAATACCTAGCGAGTTGGTTTAAAATGCAGATTCCTGGGTCCAACCCCCAAATCTAAGAAAGTATCTTTTAAACCAGTATCCCAAGTAATTTCCATACAGGTTCTCTACAGATTGCTCATAGAGGAACCCAGTTATGGTGAATGAGACAAAGACAAAGGCCATGTGAGGAGAGTGGGAAAGATGCTACTGTTGACTTAAAAAATGGTCACAACCTAAAAGCTGAGAGTTGTTTTATTCAGTGGGAAGGTTTTAAAGAAGTTTGCAATGAAGGGCAGGTAGTCTGACCATCAAAAGTATTTTTGTGAATTAAACCAGATATTAAAACCAGATATCTCAAGCTAAGGAATTTAGTGCTTTTCTTTGTGTGGGAAGAGGCAAGAGTCTGGGCTCACTGAAATCATTTCTTTCATAGGCATCTCAGCTCTCTGGGGCCAGTATCCTGCATTTTCCTCAGTACTCACCTTAGGGAGTGGCTGCAGCCTGCTGGTTGCCAGATAGCAGATATTGTTCTCCTTCCTGGTTGCCCTGGAGGGCTGGAATCACTGATGACGGTGACATACTTGTTTATAGATATGGTAGGAAATACTCCATTTCTCACTACAATGAGAATAAGTCCCCAGTGCTGACTGCTGGCCTAGCATAGGATAGGGGTCCCAGCCCAGCTGGGGAGAAGATAAAACAAACAAAGGACTTGAGGCTGTGTTAACACAAGTTCATGTGCCTAACACACAGTGAGACCAAACAAGCTGAAATGTTGGAGTTTGAAACAGAGCAAGGTTTATTGCAGGGCCATGTAAAGAAATGAAGTGGTTCAGGCTCTGAAAATCCTTGAGCTCCAAGAATGGTTTCAGCAAAGCATTTTTTTAAAAAGGGCAGATGGTGGGGAGGCTGCTGGGTACAAGATCAACTCACACACAATATATCCCAGATTGGCTAATGGTGAGGCAGCAGGGTGGTGTAACAGAGGTTAACATTATCAACCTTAGGGTTCAGGAGGCCTGGGAGTATGTGCTTACAGTCATCAAGTAGTTCTTCCCTTTGGTGGGGGTGGTTTTCACATCTGTAAAACAACCCAGGAAATTTGTATCAAAGACTTTCACTCACTATTATCTAGGTACTTCAGGGAGGAGCTGAATCAGAGGATATGGGGGAATGCCTGTTCTGAGAAGGCCCCTTAGGGTCTTGCTCAGTTACAACCACAGCTAAAACTCAGCCTGTCAGTTCAAGCTCTAATCCCATTTACTGGCAGAATGAGTCTCAAGAGATAATAACTGTCTCCTTTTGGAGACTGACTCATATAGAAGAGGAATTTTGGAATTAGCCTTAACAAAATCCAAGTTTCATAAACTTCTTCCACAGAATTGACTGGAGACAATTTACTTATATTCTCTGATTCTTAGTTTTTTCCTCTCTTAAAGGGACATGATGTTTCTTAGAAGATCATTATATTAGGTACTTGCTATTGTTGTTCAGTTGCTAAGTTGCATCCAACTCCTTGTGACCCCATGTACTGCATCAGATTAGGCTTCCCTGTCCTTCACTATCTCCCAGAGTTTGCTCACACTCACATCCATTGAGTTGATAATGCTATCTAACCATCTCATTCTCTGTCACCCCCTGTAGTTAGGATAGGAAAAAGGAGTCCAAAATGGTAGAGAAAGTGGGGCCTAGAAGGCAGACAAAGAAAGGAAAAAGATTGAGAAAAGAGACAAAGGAAGGAAATCCCAGGATAAGAGGGAACCTCCGGAGGAAAATACATACCCAAATATGCTCCCTTCCTGATTGGTAATGGGTACAAGCCCTATTATGTTGCGAATGGTTAAATCATACTGAAAATGATCAACCTGGTAATTATGAGACAAGACTGGTTGCTTTATGAACTATGCCTGTTATTACCCTTAGAGAGAGTGATTGGTATGGAACTCAGTGGATTTGTGGCACTAATTTAAGGCCTTCACATCTACAGGGATGATACAAAGGTGTAGCCTGGGATTCCCATGAATTTAAGATCATACATGTTAACAACTTATAGGTAACCCCAACCAATCTACCACTGGTATGATCCCAGTGGGTCAAAGATCTGTATTCTCCTGGTATGACCATTTAGCAGCTTGTGTGTGTGTGTGTGCCCCTTCGATGGGGTTGGAGGATGTAATTGACCATATCTAAACCTTGACAACTTTCATAAGCTTCAAATGATAGTAACTGGGCTATTAGCCTATTGAATTCTGAGATCTCTATGATGAGAAAGGCAGTGCTACACAACTGCAAGACCCTTGACACCTTACATCATCTCAGGGAGATACCTGTGCTATAATTCAAACTGAATGCTGTATTTTTGTACCTGATAAATCCTATAATGTAACACATTTGAACCACATGAAAAATCAGATTTCTGCTCTAAGTGACCCATTCCCTAGCCTTGACAATCTTTAAAACAAAACTGGCGTGGGAGGCTCATGGCTAAAAGATTCACTTTTAATTCCACTAATGTTATTAACTATACCATTTGTATTTTGCTTGTTTCACAGGATTATTATTTCTTGTATTACCAAGTATATGACTGAGACTTCAACAGAAATGATGACTAGACTTAAAGCAGTTGATCAAATGTATAGTTTGATACATGCTCAATGATTGTAATAGTGTAACTCTAGAAGGCAATGGCAACCCACTCCAGTACTCTTGCCTGGAAAATCCCATGGACGGAGGAGCCTGGTAGTCTGCAGTCCATAGGGTCGCTAACAGTCGGACACGACTGAGCGTCTTCACTTTCACTTTTCACTTTCATGCATTGGAGAAGGACATGGAAACCCATTCCAGTGTTCTTGCCTAGAGAATCTCAGGGATGGGGAGCCTCCTGGGCTTCCATTTATGGGGTCACACAGAGTTGGACACGACTGAAATGACTTAGCAGCACAAGCCCTATTTTATACAGGGCAGAAAAGCAATGCTTCCCAGGTGACACTAATGGTAAAGAATCTTCCTGCCAGTGCAAGAGATGCAGGGGACACAGGTTCAATCTCTGGGTCAGGAAGGTCCCTGGAGGAGGAAATGGCAATACTCCAGTATTCTTGCCTGGAGAATCCCATGGACAGAGGAGCCTGATGGGCTACAGTCTGTAGGGTGGCAAAGAGTCAGACACAACTGAGTGACAGAGCAAGCACATACAATCAGGCTCCGAGAAGAGGAGACGAGAAGTATAAACACAAAAATCAAGACGGGTCAAGGCCACTCCTACAGAGTCTGCCCACTCTCATGTCTCGGGGTTGTACTATTCCTGCCTGCTTAATAAAATTCTGCCTTTTTGAGCTGTAACACTGGTCTGTCCCTTCAAATCTTTGCTACAAAAACCGACTCGACAATTATAAAAATCAGAAATAAAAGAGAGCTACTGTTAATACTATTCCTCATAAATTTAAACATTTTTCTATTAAAAAAGAGAAAAAAATTTTGTCTCTTTTTAAAACAATTTTAACATTTAAAACAGTTAAAGTATTTTGGCTTATAATACACAATGTAATAATGATAAGACTGAACTGATAATCCAAAACCATGAGAAGATTCCACAATCCTTAGGATTCTAAGGATGTTCAGGAGGACCATCTTGAAAGGCTTGGTGTTCAGCAACATGGTCTGGTAAAAGCCCAAAGGATGCCACTCTAAACCTTTCCTTTGACATGGGTAACAGCATCTAGGTTCTACTACCACAAAGAATAGAGCAAGGAAAAATGAAAAGCTGGCAGGCAGGTCCTATGTTTCTTCCTCTGATAGTATCTCCTGAACCAAAAAAAAGTCTTCCAAATTGTCCTAGAGTGATTTTCCTGCCTTTGATAGCTGAATGTTTTAACATGCATGGAGTGTGACAGCACAAGGTAGGAATTTCACTGCCAAGCATTTAGGGCACACAGCGTGGATATGCACAGTTGGTAAGCAGAAATATTCATCAAAGAGTTAAATATATTTTATATACCTGCAGAATTGTTGTTTTTATTGTTGTTTTTCAGTCACTAAGTCATGTTAACTCTTTTTGACCTCATGGACTGCAACATGCCAGGTTCCTCTGTCCTCCACTATCTCTTGGAGTTTGCTCAAATCCATATCCATTGAGTCGGTGAGGGTATCTAACCATTTCATCCTCTGCTACTCCCTTCTCCTTTTAGCTTCAGTTTTTCCCAGTATCAGGGTCTTTTCCAATGAGTCTACTCTTCACATCACGTGACCAAAGTATTGAAGCTTCAGCATCAGTCCTTCCAGTGACTGCTCAGCATTGATTTCCTTTAGGATTGACTAGTTTGATCTCCTTTCAGTCCAAGAGACTCTCAAGAGTCTTCTAAAGCACCACAATTTGAAAGCATCAATACTTCAGTGCTCAACCTTCTTTATGGTCAAATTCTCATATCTATACACGACTACTGGAAAAAAAATAGCTTTGACTATTTTTGGACATTTGTTGGCAAAGTGATATCTCTGCTTTTTAATATGCTGCCTAGGTTTGCCATAGCTTTCCTTCCAAGGAGCAAGCATCTTTTAATTTCATGGCTGCGGTCACTGTTTGCACTGATTTTGGAGCCCAAGAAAATAAAGTCTGTCACTTTCCACTTTTTCCCCATCTATTTGCCATGAAATAATGGGACCAGATGCCAAGATCTTAGTTTATTTGTTTGTTTGTTTTTTGTTTTTAATGTTTTAAGTCAGTTTTTTCACTTTCCTCTTTAGCCTTCATAAGAGGCCCTTCAGTTTCTCTTCACTTTCTGCCATAAGGGTGGTGTCATCTACATATCTGAGATTATTGATATTTCTCCCTGAAACCTTAATTCCAGCTTGTGCTTTATCCAGCCTGTCATTTTGCTAGATGTACTCTGCATATAAGTTAAATAAACAAGGTGACAATATACAGCCTTGACATGGTCCTTTCCTGATTTGGAACCAGTCTGTTTTTCCATGTCCAGCTCTAACTGTTGCTTCTTGACCTGCATACAGATTTCTCAGGAGGCAGTTTAGGTGGTTTAGAACTTCCATCTCTTGAAGAAGTTTCCACAGTTTGTTGTGATTTACACAGTCAAAATCTTTGGCATAAGCAATAAAGCAGAAGTAGATGTTTTTCTGGAATTCCCTTCTTTCTCCATGATCCAACATTTGTTGGTAATTTGATCTCTGGTTCCTCTGCCTTTTCTAAACCCAGCTTGTACATCTGGAAGTTCTCTGTTTACATACTGCTGAATCCAAGATTGAAAGATTTTGAGCATGACCTTGCTAGCATGTGAAAAGAGCACGATTGTACAGTAGTTTGAAGATTCTTCGGCATTGTCTTTCCTTGGGATTGGACCTTTTCCAGTGCTATGTCCACAGAAAATGGGGGGAAATACTGAATAGTTGTTAAAATGGTAGGTAGATTTACGATTCTAACATGAAATAATATTTGGAACATATTAAATTTTAAATATGTTTCAGAAGAGCAGTTAAATTGAATCCTGTTTGTGTACAGGGAAAGGGTTAGACCTATTGAGCAGGAACAACTAACTTCTCACTAAAATGTTTATTCCCTTCTTCTTTCTGTGTTTTATACAATTTAGTTAATAAACAGCCCTAGGAACAGGTACTTATTATCTGCATTTTATCATGAGGAACCTGAGGCACCGAGAAGTTAGATAACTTTCCCAAGATCACCCAGGAGGTGACTGGTGTAGCGAAGTCATATAGTTCCAGCCAGTGAGACGTGAACAGAGGTATGAAAGTGCTCTACTCCCAAACAAAGCCCATGAAACTCTTTCCTCATTGTCCCCTCCGTGACCCTACCCAGTTGACCTGGCTAAAGACCATACCTACCAGAGATGCTCAAAGGGCTCAAAGGTACCTGGGCGCACCAGGACCCAGAAACCACGCAGACACTGAGACAGAGCTGTGTGTGAGAGTCTGTTGAGGAGATACGGGTCAGCAGTGGACTGTGCAGGGGCAGGGGCTCTGGGTGCAGCAGACCTGGGTGTGGCATAAGCCTTCCTGGAGGAGGTTGCCACTAGCCCCATCATAGAGCCACCAGAACTTACACAGGACTGGGGAAACAGTCTCTTGGCGGGCACAAACAGAACTTGGTGCGCACCAGAATCCAGGAAAAAGGAGCAGAGACCCCACAAGAGACTGACCCAGACTTGCCCATGAGTGTGCAGGAGTCTCTGGCAGAGATGTGGGTTGGCAGTGGCCTGTTGCAGGGCTGGGGGCACTGAGGGTAGCAATGTGTGCATGGGACCTTTTGAAAGAGGTCGTCATTATCTTCATTACCACAACTATAGTTTCGTCTCAGGTCAAATAACAGGGACGGAACACAGCCCCTCCCATCAACAGAAAATTGGATTAAAGATTTATTAACTGCCCATCAGAACAAGACCCACTTTTTCCGTCAATCATTCTCTCCCATCAGGAAACTTCCATAAGCCTCTTATCCTTCTCCATCAGTGAGCGACAGACTGAAAACCTCAATCACAGAAAACTAACCAATCTGATCACATGGACCACAGCCTTGTCTAATCCAGTGAAACTATGAGCCATGCCATGTAGGTCCACCCAAGACAGATGGGTCATGGTGGAGAGTTCTGACAAAACGTGGTCCACTGGAGAAGGAAATGGCAAACCACTTCAGCATTCTTGCCTTCAGAACCCCATGAACAGTATGAAAAGGCAGAAAGGGTACTGAACGAAGAACTCCCCAGGTCGATTGGTGCCCAATATGCTACTGGAGATCAGTGGAGAAATAACTCCAGAAAGAATGAAAAGACAGAACCGAAGCAAAAAAGACGGACCCACAATACACAGTTGTGGATGTGACTGGTGGTGGAAGGAAGTCCAATCTGTAAAGAGCAATACTACATGGGAACATGGAATGTTAGGTCCATGAAAAAAGGAAAATTGGAAGTGGTCAAACAGGAGATGGCAAGAGTGAACACTGACATTTTAGGAATCAGCGTACTAAAATGGACTGGAATGGATGAATTTAACTCAGATGACCATTATATCTACTATGTGGGGAAGAATCCATTAGAAGAAATGGAGTAGCTATCATGGTCAACAAAAGAGTCCGGAATGCAGTACCTGGATGGAATCTCAAAAAGGACAGAATGATCTCTGTTCATTTCCAAGGAAAACCATTCAATATCACAGTAATCCAAGTCTATGCACTGACCAGTAATGCTGAAGAAGCTGAAGTTGAACAGTTCTATGAAAACCTACAAGATCTTTTAGAACTAAGACCCAAAAAAGATGTCCTTTTCATTATAAGGGACTGGAATGCAAAAGTAGGAAGTCAAGAGAAACATGGAGTAACAGGAAAATTTGGCCTTGGAGGACGGAATGAAGCAGGGCAAAGGCTAATGGAGTTTGGCCAAGAGAACGCACTGGTCATAGCAAACACCCTCTTCCAACAACACAAGAGAATACTCTACACATGGACATCACCAGATGGTCAACACCGAAATCAGATTGATTATATTCTTTGCAGCCAAAGATGGAGAAGTTCTATACAGTCTGCAAAAACAAGACTGGGAGGTGATTGTGGCTCAGATCATAAACTCCTTATTGCCAAATTCAGACTTAAATTGAAGAAACTAGGGAAAACCACTAGACCATTCAGGTATTACCTTAATCAAATCCCTTACAATCATACAGTGGAAGTGAGAAATAGATTCAAGGGATTAGATCTGATAGACAGAGTGCCTGAAGAACTATGGATGGAGGTTCATGACATTATACAGAAAGCCATCACCAAGAAAAATAAGTGCAAAAAGGAAAAATGGTTGTCTGAGGAGGTCTTACATATAGCTGTGAAAAGAAGAGAGGTGAAAGTCAAAGAAAAAGGAAAGATATACCCATTTGAATGCAGAGTTCCAAAGAATACCAAGGAGAGATAAGAAAGCCTTCCTCAGTGATCAACACAAAGAAATAGAGGAAAACAATATTTCAGGAAGACTAGAGAACTCTTCAAGAAAATTAGAGATACCAAGGCAACATTTCATGCAAAGATGGGCACAATAAAGGACAGAAATGGTATGGACCTAACAGAAGCAGAAGATATTAAGAAGAGGTGGCAAGAATACACAGAAGAACTGTAGAAAAAAAGATCTTCACAACTCAGATAATCACGATGGTATGATCACTCACCTAGAGCCAGACATCTTGGAATGCGAAGTCAAGTGGGCCTTAGAAAGCATGACTACGAACAAAGCTAGTAGAGGTGATGGAATTCCAGTGGAGCTATTTCAAATCCTTAAAGATGATGCTGTGAAAGTGCTGCAGTCAATATGACAGCAAATTTGGAAAACTCAGCAGTGGCCACAGGACTGGAAAAGGTCAGTCTTCATTCCAATCCCAAAGAAAGGCAATGCCAAAGAATGCTCAAACTACCGCACAATTGCACTCATCTCACATGCTAGTAAAGTCATGCTCAAAATTCTCCAAGCCAAGCTTCAGCAATATGTGAACTGTGAACTCCCAGATGTTCAAGAAGGTTTTAGAAAAAAGGCAGAGGAACCAGAGATCAAACTGCCAACATCGGCTGGATAATGGAAAAAGCAAGAGAGTTCCAGATAAACATCTATTTCTGCTTTCTTGACTATGCCAAAGCCTTTGACTGTGTGGATCACAACAAACTGTGTAAAATTCTGAAAGAGATGGGAATACCAGACCACCTTATCTGCCTCCTGAGAAATCTGTATGCAGGTCAAGCAACATTTACAACTGCACATGGAACAACATACCGGTTCCAAATTGGGAAAGGAGTACGTCAAGGCTATATATTGTCAACCTGCTTATTTAACTTATACACAGAATACATCATGAGGAACGCTGGGCTGGATGAAGCTGGAATCAAGATTGCCAGGAGAAATATCATTAACCTCAGATATGCAGATGATAATACCCTTATGGAAGAAAGTGAAGAAGAACAAAAGAGCCTCTTGATGAAAGTGAAAGAGGAGAGTGAGAAAATTGGCTTAAAGCTCAACATTCAGAAAACTAAGATTATGGCATCCTGTCCCATCACTTCATGTAAAATAGATGGGGAAACATGAAAACAGTGACAGACTTTATTTTGGGGGGCTCCAAAATCACTGCAGATGGTGACTGCAGCCATAAAATTAAAAAACGCTTGGTCTTTGGAAGAAAAGTTATGACCAACCTAGACAGCATATTAAAAAGCAAAGACGTTACTCTGTCAACAAAGGTCCGCCTATTTAAAGCTATGGTTTTTCCAGTAGTCATGTATGCATGTGAGATTTGGACTATAAAGAAAGCTGAGGTTTGAAGAATTGATGCTTTTGAACTGTAGTGTTGGAAAGACTCTTGAGAGTTCCTTAGACTGCAAGGAGATCCAACCAGTCATCCTAAAGGAAATCAGTTCTGAATAGTCATTGGAAGGACTGATGCTGAAGCTGAAAATCCAATACTTTGGCCACTTGATGCAAAGAACTGACTCATTGGAAAAGACCCTGATACCGGGAAAGATTGAAGGCAGGAGGACAAGCGGGTGACAGAGGATGAGATGGCTGGATGGCATCACCAACTCAACGGACATGAGTTTGAGTAAATTCTGGGAGTTGGTGATGGACAGGGAGGCCTGGTGTGCTGCAGTCATGGGGTTTCAAAGAGTCAGACATGACTGAGCTACTGAACTGAACTGAAAGACCACTGTTCTGCAAATTTGAAATGTATGTCTTTGAAGTGGTAGAGCCTCCACCATCCTAAGTGCCTGAGTAACTGTTTGCAGTTCAGTCATGTTACATATGCAAGAAATAAATTTCTCTAATTTGGAACTATTAAATATTTGGCATCTATGTATCACAAGTATTGGTGTACCTTAACTAACACAAGTATATATCATAATACCATGAGTTAAATGTAAACTGCTATGGAGTGAGTGTTTCTCTTCCCCCAGATTAATATATTGAAATCTTAACACCCGTGTGATGGTATTAGGGATGGAACATGTGGGAAGTGATTAGGTCATGAGGGAGGAGTCCCCATGAATAAGATGAGTGTGCTTATGAGAGAGGAAACTAGCTCCCTAGTGCTCTTCACTCAGTTCAGTTTAGTTCAATTGCTCAGGCGTGTCCGACTCTTTGCGACCCCATGAATCACAGCACGCCAAGCCTCCCTGTCCATCACCAACTCCCAGAGTTCACTCAAACTCATGTCCATTGAGTCGGTGATGCCATCCAGCTATCTCATTCTCTGCGTCCTCTTCTCCTCCTACCCTCGATCCCTCCCAGCATCAGAGTCTTTTCCAGTGAGTCAACTCTTCCCATGAGGGGGCCAAAGTATTGGAGTTTCAGCTTTAGCATCAGTCCTTCCAATGAACACCCAGGACTGATCACCTTTAAAATGAACTGGCTGGATCTCCTTGCAGTCCAAGGGACTCTCAAGAGTCTTCTCCAACACCACAGTTCAAAAGCATCCGTTCTTCAGCGATCAGCTTCTTCACAGTCCAACTCTCACAACTATACATGACCACTGGAAAAAACATAGCCTTGACTAGATGGACCTTGGTTGGCAAAGTAATGTCTCTGCTTTTTAAGATGCTATCTAGGTTGGTCATAAATTTCCTTCCAAGGAGTAAACGTCTTTTAATTTCTTGGCTGCAACCAGCAACCACAGTGGTTTTGGAGCTCAAAAAAATAAAGTCTGACATTATTTCCACTGTTTCTCCATCTATTTCCCATGAAGTGATGGGACCAGATGCCATGATCTGAGTTTTCTGAATGCTGAGTTTTAAGCCAACCTTTTCACTCTCCTCTTTCACTTTCATCAAGAGGCTTTTGAGTTCCTCTTCACTTTCTGCCATAAGGGTGGTGTCATCAGCATATCTGAGGTTATTGATATTTCTCCCGGTAATCTTGATTCCAGCTTGTGTTTCTTCCAGCCCAGCATTTCTCATGATGTACTCTGCATATAAGTTAAATAAGCAGGGTGACTATATACAGCCTTGACGTACTCTTTTTCCTATTTGGAACCAGTCTGTTGTTCCATGTCCAGTTCTAACTGTTGCTTCCTGACCTACATACAGGTTTCTCAAGAGGCAGGTCAGGTGGTCTGGGATTCCCATCTCTTTCAGAATGTTCCACAGTTTATTGTGATCCACACAGTCAAAGGCTTTGACATAGTCAATGAAGCAGAAATAGATGTTTATCTGGAACTCTCTTGTTTTTCCCATGATCCAGAGGATGTTGGCAATTTGATCTCCAGTTCCTCTGCCTTTTCTAAAACCAGCTTGAACATCTGGAAGTTCACGGTTCACGTATTGCTGAAGCCTGGCTTGGAGAATTTTTAGCATGACTTTACTAGCATGTGAGATGAGTGCAAAGTTTGAGCATTCTTTGGCATTGCCTTTCTTTGGGATTGGAATGAAGACTGACCTTTTCCAGTCCTGTGGCCACTGCTGAGTTTTCCAAATTTACTGGCATATTGAGTGCAGCACTTTCACAGCATCATCTTTAAGGATTTGAAATAGCTCAACTGGAATTCCATCACCTCCACTAACTTTGTTCATAGTGATGCTTTCTAAGGCCCACTTGACTTCACATTCCAAGATGTCTAGCTCTAGATGAGTGATCACACCATCATGATTATCTGGGTTGTGAAGATCTTTTTTGTACAGTTTTTCTGTGTATTCTTGCCATCTCTTCGTAATATCTTCTGCTACCGTTAAGTCCATACCATTTCTGTTCTTTATCGAGCCCATCCTTGCATGAAATATTCCCTTGGTATCTCTCATTTTCTTGAAGAGATCTCTTGTCTTTCCTATTCTGTTGTTTTCCTCTATTTCTTTGCATTGATCACTGAGGAAGGCTTTCTTATCTCTCCTTGCTATTCTTTGGAACTCTGCATTCAAATGCTTATATCTTTCCTTTGCTCCTTTGCTTTTCACTTCTCTTCTTTTCACAGCTATTTGTAAGGCCTCCTCAGACAGCCATTGTGCTTTTTTGTATTTCTTTTCCTTGGGGATGGTCTTGGTCCCTGTCTCCTGTACAATGTCACGAACCCCCGTCCAGAGTTCATCAGGCACTCTATCTATCAGATCTAGTCCCTTAAATCTATTTTCCACTTCCACTGTATAATCATAAGGGATTTGATTTAGGTCATATCTGAATGGTCAAGTGGTTTTCCCTACTTTCTTCAATTTAAGTCTGAATTTGGATAAGGAGTTCATGATCTGAGCCACAGTCAGCTCCCGGTCTTGTTTTTGCTGACTGTATAGAGCTTCTCCATCTTTCGCTGCAAAGAATATAATCAGTCTGATTTCGGTGTTGACCATCTGGTGATGTCCATGTGTAGAGTCTTCTCTTGTGCTGTTGGAAGAGGGTGTTTGCTATGACCAGTGCATTCTCTTGACAAAACTCTATTAGCCTTTGCCCTGCTTCATTCCATGCTCCAAGGCCAAATTTGCCTGTTACTCCGGGTTTCTCTTGACTTCCTACTTTGCATTCCAGTTTCCTATAATGAAAAGGACATCTTTTTTGAGTGCTAGTTCTAAAAGGTCTTGTAAGTCTTCATAGAACCATTCAACTTCGGCTTCTTCAGCATTGCTGGTTGGGACATAGGCTTGGATTACTGTAATATTGAATGGTTTGCTTTGTAAACGAAGAGAGATCATTCTGTCGTTTTTGAGATTGCATCCAAGCACTGCATTTCGAACTCTTTCGTTGACCATGATGGATACTGCATCTCTTCTAAGGGATTCCTGCCCACAGTAGTAGATATAATGGTCATCTGAGTTAAATTCACCCATTCCAGTCTATTTCAGTTCACTGATTCCATCGATGTTCACTCTTGCCATCTCCTGTTTGATCACTTCCAATTTGCCTTGTTTCATGGACCTGACATTCCAGGTTTCTATGCAATATTACTCTTTACAGCATTGGACCTTGCTTCTATCACCGGTCACATCCACAACTGGGTATTGTTTTTCTTTCACTCCATCCCTTTATTCTTTCTGGATTTATTTCTCCACTGATTTACAGTAGCATATTGGGCACCTACCAACCTGGTAGGTTCCTGGGGAGTTCCTCATGCAGTATCCTATCATTTTACCTTTTCATACTGTTCGTGGGGTTCTCAGGGCAAGTATACTGAAGTGGTTTGTCATTCCCTTCTCCAGTGGACCACATTCTGTCAGACCTCTCCACCATGACCCGCCCGTCTTGGGTGGCCCCACACAGCATGGCTTAGTTTCATTGAACAAGGCTGTGGTCCATGTGATCAGATAGACTAGTTTTCTGTGATTATGATTTCAGTGTGTCTGCCCTCTGATGCCCTCTCTCAATACCTACCGTCTTACTTGGGTTTCTCTTACCTAGGTCGTGGGTTATCTCTTCACAGCTGCTCCAGGAAAGTGCAGCCTCTGCTCCTTACCTTGGACGAGGGGTATCTTCTCACGGCCACCCCTCCTGACCTTGAACATGGAGTAGCTCCTCTTGGCCCTCCTGCGCCCGCGCAGTCACCGCCACTTGGACGTGCGGTTGCTCCTCTTGGCCTTCACTTTTGAAGGACACAAGGCAGCCTTCACCAGATACTGAATCTGCTGTGCCTTGGATTTGGACTTCACAGCCCCCAGAACTGTGAAAAACAAGTGTTTGTTATTTAAAATGTGCAGTCTATGGTAATTTGTCACAGCAGACTGAACAGACTAAGACTTAAACTAAATGAATGATTTTTTGGTCAGTGTTTTTCATTGCCATAATTCCAAGACCAAGAATAGTGCCTGGTATTAATAATTAAATGGCATTCAATAAATATTGATATTTGTTAAATATATATGTGTTACTTTTTGAGAATAGAACTCGGGTGAGTAGGATAAAGGGGGTGGGAAGGTGAGGGACAGGAGACATCTTTTTTTCTCCACATACTTCTACAGAGTTTAATTTTACAAACCAGCATATATTAATTTTATCATACAAAATTTAAAAATAGGTTAAAGATGATGAATATATGCCTCAACTCTTAAAGAATCACATCACAGAGGTCAAAGACTCTGCTCTTGAGAGATAGAATACTTTGTTGGTTGGATTACTGGCCTGACCCACTTAGCAGTTTTTAGGGCTCTGAAGGAATTGAAACCATTTACCTCAGATAGGGACTTGAACTCATGTGGCTGGGACTCACACCCAGCCAAAACCCACAGTACCTGGTTTTAGGACATAATGAAGCTCAGGTTCTTGATGTCTCATAGCAAAAAGGATTCAGTGAGAGACAAAGTGATAGATAAGAAGTGGTTTTATTCAGATTCAGAGAGAAGTACACTCCATTGACAGAGTGTGGGCCATCGCAGAGGACGAGTGCAGCCTGCATGTGGCGTGATTAGTTTTTCCAAGCTGGGTGATTTCATATGCTAATGAGTGGGAGGGTTATTCCAACTATTTTGAAAGATTTCCAGGATTTGGGCCGCTGCGCACTCCTTGGTCTTCTAACAGTGAACTTCCAGGGTGCCTCTGGGTGTGTCATTTCACTTGCTGATTGAGGATGGAGGTCTAGTCTTGTCCCATTTGATTCTAATCGGTTTATGTTGTGTCCTTGGGCTATGTCATTCTTTCAAAAGTTGCGCCCTGCCCCTTTCCCTCCTGTTACAAAGTCACTATTGTGAGGATCACTTTTGTCAAATTCCATCTTGGTGGCATAACTGGTAGAGGTGTCTGCTGCTCTAGCTCTGCCCCTGTGTGGATATATTGGAGTTAATCACCTCCAAGCTTCAGTGAAAACCTCCCCATCTCTCCTACAACTCCATGGGAAGGCATGATCTAAAAGGGAAACCTGTAGGTACCTATTCTGTGAAGCTTAGCATCAAAAGAAAGGGCACCCAGATGACTGACATTTTATTTGTTCATATTTCTATGGTCATATCTACTGAACATCAAGTAACTATTCAAAAGCTGAGAAGTCCCGTGTGGCTTTCTGCATGATGCCAAGTCTTCTATTATATTTGTAATTTTCTGGATTGATAAGTATTTTGGTCATGCAGAGACACAACTGATAGTAATATTTGCTCCGTGCAACTAAAAAATTTTCATAACTATTACATTTAAACAAGAGCTAGAATATGAATCCGAAGATTAGATATCTGCCACTTACACACTGTATGATCTTTGGGTAAGAGTTGCCTGAAATCCCTGCTTAGCCTGAGGGAAGCTTTAAATCCTCTCTTAGTCTTATTTGCATCTATATCTGTTGTGACAGTGATTAAATAACAAGAAAACCTTTGAAAAAATTTTAAATGCTGTAACAGTATATTCGGAGAAGGCAATGGCAAGCCACTCCAGTACTCTTGCCTAGAAAATCCCATGGATGGAGGAGCCTGATAGGCTGCAGTCCGTGGGGTCGCTAAGGGTCGGACTGAGCAACTTCACTTTTACTTTTCACTTTCACACATTGGAGAAGGAAATGGCAGCCCACTCCAGTGTTCTTGCCTGGAGAATCCCAGGGACAGGGGAGCCTGGTGGGCTTCCGTCTATGGGGTCACACAGAGTCAGACACGACTGAAGTGACTTAGCAGCAGCAGCAACAGTATATTGGCCGGGAAGCTCTCCTGGAGGAGGGTATGACAACCCACTCCAGTATTCTTGCCTGGAGAATCCCATGGACAGAGGAACTTAGCGGGCTGCAGACCATAGCATCGCAAAGAGTCAGACACAACTAAACTTAGCACGCATAACAGTAGATCATTAAGAATCCTCAGTCTGATTGAAAATTAAAGACACTATGTGTAACTCCTTTTGTATTATAATAACAATATCCTAAACTACAATTTAAACTCTGGAAAGAAGGTCAGTACTTCCCTGGCTCCCCATTTTTGTCTCTAAAGCCCAGCCCAGTGTTTGGTACATACAGACTGTGTTGGTGGTGAGTGCCCCAGAGAAGCAGACCCATGATGAGTGATGTGTAATAGACACTCATTGTCTGCAGCAGATGTGGAGCCTGAAGCTGCAATAGGTAAGCTGGAAGAGCAGTTGAGAAGAACAGCAAGAAGGAAAGCAGGGGAGAGAGAGGATAAACAGGAGCCCGCGTCTGTCTTTCATCACCTCCAGCCTCAGTGACGCAGGTTATCTGCAGGAGAAGCCAAGGCCATTGACACGAAGCCACACGTGCACTCACCCAGGGAACAGAGTCGCTGCAGAAGACGACCCAGCTCGAGCTGGAGAAGCTGCAGGCCCAGGTGCAGCCCACCTGGCCACCAAGGTAAGCCAGCAGATCTGTGACAACATTCACAGGCTGCCACAGGGCCTGGCACCCTGCACCAAATTTCAGAGCATTAAGACAAAAAAATGGTTGTGCTTCTTTTTTGTCTTCCAAATACCATGCAAATTTCTCTCATGGACGAGTCTAACCCTGAAACACACATGCAAGAGAATTCTGGAAACTAGTTTCAGTTTAGTAAAGCTGACATAGTACCACGTACGCATATATTGCTGCTGCTGCTTAGTAAAGCTGACATAGTACCACGTACGCATATATTAAGTGCCCATATATTAAGTATAGACACTTAATAACTTTTTCTTAAATAAATTTAATACATTTCATCATATAGTTATTTTAAAGTGAAAAATGAATAAGTATGAGGTTCATATGGATATTTAGGGAAGAAGCTTGACACAGCAGTGTGTGTGTTAGTTGCTCAGTCATGTCCGAATCTTTGGGACTCCATGGACTGTATAGCCCACCAGTCTCCTCTGTCCATAGCACTCTCCAGGCAAGAATACTGGAGTGGGTTGCTATGCTCTTTAGGGGATCTTCCCGACCCAGGGATCAAACCCAGGTCTCCCGCATGGTGGGTAGATTCTGTACTGTTTGAGCTACCCAGGAAGCCTGCAATGGTATGGTTATAACCAACACTAAAAGTTCAGCCCCTGAGACCAGGAGCCTTTTCCTATTGTTCTGCCCTGTTGGTGTCTTCTGGACTGGAGAGAAGAGCCCTTGAGGACAGTTGGCAAAGGTGGTCAGATGGACACAGAATGGAAACACTGGAAAATTTAGTATCAAAATACTCCCCAAACTAGAAACAGCAAAAAGGTTTTACACGGACCATCTCAGCAGGGAGTCGGGATATATAGACTTGGGTGTAAAGATCCTGGTGTAAAGAACTGGCTCTACCATGTCCCAAGCTTCATCAACTCATCTCTGTGGGTGTTGTTTATTTCTCCCTATTTTTCTGTACAGATTAACAATAAATTCCTCAGAATGGAAACAATTCAATTGGTTTTATTTGAAGGAGGGGAAAAGGGCTGGGAACAATCAATCAACCAACCAGTCAATCTTTCATTCAATCTAGTATGTCTTATTCTTTTTCATCATATTTTATTTTTAGATTTACATACAATTTATGGTATATAAACTTTTTTACTTATTCTTTCATATCTTAACAGGACTTTTCATTCCATGGAGAGTAGTCAAACAAGAAAGGCATTTAGCAGAAAAGACTAAATATACTTACTGAACTCATCAAAGTAGGTCACCATCATAAATTCTGTACTTATTTTAAACATTCATAATATTTTTATCACAATTAATTGATTTCAGTTAAAAAATATACTTTTAACCTACTATATACATGAAAATGTATCAGCCTAGAAAGTGAAATATCCAATTTATGAAGCAAGCATTATTGAGCCCCTACTGTGTGCAGGCTTGTGTTAGATCCTGTGACATCATTGCATGCTCACAAAAGCCCTGAGAGGTAGCTATTTCCATTTCCATTTTTAGGTGAAAAACACTGATATAATAGATTCCCAATGCTTTGCCCAAGAACACTTAAGTGGGCAAATGAAAGTTTGTACCTATCTCTGCCTGAGTCTAAAATGCATATTTCTTCCACTAAACCACATTGCTTTAGTGAAAAAAATATTATAAATATGCAATCTCAGTATGTGACATTTATCTTCGCAATACATGGCGCTGTTAAGATTCAGTATACGTGATTCTATTACATGTGAGAACTGCTGCAGTTTCCAAAATCAAGATTTCCAAATTGCTTCTTCCCAAATTCTATACGAGATTATCTGTTTAGTTCAGTTCAGTTCAGTCGCTCAGTCGTGTCCGACTCTCCACGACCCCATGAATCACAGCACGCCAGGCCTCCCTGTCCATCACAAACTCCCGGAGTACACTCAAACTCATGTCCACAGAGTCAGTGATGCCATCCAGCCATCTCATTCTCGGTCGTCCCCGTCTCCTCCCGCCCCCAACCCTTCCCAGCATCAGAGTCTTTTCCAGTGAGTCAACTCGTCGCATGAGGTGGCCAAAGTATTGCAGTTTCAGCTTTAGCATCAGTCCTTCCAATGAGCACCCAGGATCGATCTCCCTTAGAATGGACTGGTTGGATCTCCTTGTGTTACAAGGGACTCTCAAGAGTCTTCTCCAACACCACAGTTCAAAAGCATCAATTCTTCGGCGATCAGCTTTCTTCACAGTCCAACTCTCACATCCATACATGACCACGGGAAAAACCATAGCCTTGACTAGACGGACCTTGGTTGGCAAAGTAATGTCTCTGCTTTGTAGTATATTATCAAGGTTGGTCATAACTTTCCTTCCAAGGAGTAAGTGTCTTTCAATTCCATGGCTGCAATCAGCATCTGCAGTGATTTTGGAGCCCAAAAAAACAAAGTCTGACACTGTCTCCACTGTTTTTCCATCTATTTCCCATGAAGTGATGGGACCAGATGCCATGATCTTCCTTTTCTGAATGTTGAGCTTCAAGCCAACCTTTTCACTCTCCTCTTTCACTTTCATCAAGAGGCTTTTGAGTTCCTCTTCACTTTCTGCCATAAGGGTAGTGTCATCTGTATACCTGAGATTATTGATATTTCTCCCGGCAATCTTGATTCCAGCCCAGCGTTCCTCATGACGTACTCTGCATATAAGTTAAATAAGCAAGGTGACAATATATAGCCTTGACGCACTCCTTTTCCTATTTGGAACCAGTCTGTTGTTCCATGTCCAGTTCTGACTGTTGCTTCCTGACCTGCATACAGGTTTCTCAAGAGGCAGGTCAGGTGGTCTGGTATTCCCATCCCTTTCAGAATTTTCCACAGTTTATTGTGATCCACACTGTCAAAGGCTTTGGCATAGTCAATGAAGCAGAAATAGATGCTCTTCTGGAACTCTCTTGCTTTCTCCATGATCCAGCGGATGTTGGCAATTTGATCCCTGGTGCCTCTGCCTTTTCTAAAACCTGCTTGAACATCTGGGAGTTCACGGTTCACATATTGCTGAAGGAAATGTGAATAAACCTTCATTGACAAACAATTATTTTTCTAGTGTCTTCAGAGAAAATAGCCTTCTCTTCCTGTGAATGTAGTTGCTTATGGAAAAAAACTTAAAATACACCAAGGAAGCCTCTCAATACCTGCTGTAAGTTTGTGAAAATGACATTTTCCTTCTTTGTAATTATTATTTCATGTCTGCAACAAGACATTCTGGGCAACAGGGCTTCAACACTACTCTACCTTTTGCTTTGTCCCTGACAGCAGCCAGGTTTACAGAAATCCCTCGGAAATGTGCAGCCTGTGGAGTCTAATTCTAGTTCAACTCATCCCAGGAGGAGCTCAGGCACCACCCTGACAGGGCTCCCTGCCTAATCATTACCCTCTCTCCTCTTCCCAGCTCTTCTACAGCCTAAGAAATATCACAAAGCCTGTCTTGGAAACAAAATTTTGAAAGGCATTTGACTTTGGAATCCTATTTAAGAATCAGTATTGCACTTGAAACCTAAAAGACAAGCTGGTCTTTCTGACGGACCTAATATAAGAGATGGACTTCCCTGGTGACTTAGATGGTAAAGAATCCACCTGCAACGCAGGAGACCCAGGTTCAATCCCTGGGTCAGGAAGAACCCTTGGAGAAGGGAATGGCTACCCACTCCAGTATTCTTTCCTGGAAAATTCCATGGACAGAGAAGCCTGGCTGGCTACAGTCCACGGGGTTGCAAAGAGTCAGACACAACTGAGTAACTAAGCATACAATATAAGAGATATAATATTTAGGATAGTCATATGCTGCTGACTAAGGCATCTTCTGGTGCTATTGATATGTCTGTAAGATTCTTTTGTTTGAAAAGACAGTTATCACCTGCCAAGGAGTCTACGAGTGAAGACATTCTTATCATCTGCCAGCTTAGACAACAGTGACATAAGCAGCCCCCAGTGTACAAACGGGCTACATTCCAGATTAACAAGTCAAGCTCTAACAAATTTTCTATTAAAGGCCGTTATCAATGTCACTCTTCTCAGACTGGTCCACAGACTTCATATAAAATATAACTGAAAAAGTGAAAGTGTTAGTCACTCAGGCATGTCTGACTCTTTGCCACCCCATGGACGGAAGCCCACCAGACTCCTCTGTCCATGGACTTCCCCAAGGAAGAATACTGGAGTGGGTTGCCATTTCCTTCTCCAGGGGATCTTCCCAACCCAGGGATCAGATCTGTGTCTCCTGCGTCTCCTGCATTGGCAGGTGAATTCTTTACTACTGAGACACCTGTGTGCAAAGCAAGAGATGGAAAGAGTAGGAAGAGAAGGGAATGATCTTATTCAGCAATAGTATAGAATTTACCCTCCTTTCTCCCACATCAGGCTTCCCTTGTGGCTCAGCTGGTAAAGCATCCCCCTGCAATGAGGGAGGCCTGTGTTCAATCACTGTGTTGGGAAGATCCCAAGGAGAAGGGAAATGCTACCCACTACAGTATTCTAGCCTGGAAAATTCTATGGACCATACAGTCTATGGGGTCACAAAGAGTCGGACATGACTGAATGACTTTCACTTTCACTTTTCCTCCCACATTGGTCTTGCCCCTCCCCTGGTCTCTAATGTGACCAGCTTCTGGATAATCATAAGGGAACAGTATCATGAGAAAGAAATAGCAGCATCAGGGCAAAGTTTGGGGACCCAGGGAATGCTCAGTGAGTCTTCTTAAATGTTAGTGTCCGAAGGGGTCCCCTAGGGTGCTTATTAAAAGTACAACCCCAGTTCATCAGCTGTGGAACACAAGCAGCCCAGGTGATTCTGAAACAGGTCACACTTTGAGGAACAGCTTTTTCTATATATAGAAAGGAAGGAAATAAACTAGCCTTACATAAATGCAGGCCCTTGGTAATCTGAATAAGCACAACATGAACTCTCTCTCATACATGAAGGATAAATAAAAGTCTGCTCTACTTTTATGTCAGACGCGACGCGAGAGACGCCAGCCCAGGCGCAATGAACCACGCAAAAAGGTGCGGCCGTGAGGAGCTACCCCACGCCTGAGGCCAGGGCCGGCGGCCGAGAGGAGCTACCCCACGTCCAACAGGCGGTGGCTGCGCGGGCGCAGGAGGGCCGAGAGGAGCTACTCCGCGTTCAAGGTCAGGAGGGGCGTCCTTGAGGAGATACCCCTCGTCCAAGGTAAGGTACAGTGGCTGCACTTTGCTGGAGCGGCTGTGAAGAGATTTTCCACGACCAAGGTAAGAGAAACCCAAATAAGACGGTAGGTATTGGGAGGGGGCATCAGAGGGCAGACAAACTGAAATCATAATCACAGGAAACTAGCCGATCTGATCACATGGACCACAGCCGAATGTGGTCCACTGGAGAAGGGAATGGCAAACCACTTCAGTATACTTGCCTTGAGAACCCCATGAACAGTAACAAAGGGCAAAATGATAGGATACTGTATGAGGAATTCCCCAGGTCGGTAGGTGCCCAGTATGCTACTGGAGATCAGTGGAGAAATAACTATAGAAGGAATAAAGGGATGGAGCAAAAGCAAAACCAATACCCAGTTGTGGATGTGACCGGTGATAGAAGCAAGGTCCAGTGCTGTAAAGAGCAATATTGCATAGGAACCTGGAATGTTAGGTCCATGAATCAAGGCAAATTGGAAGTGGTCAAACAGGAGATGGCAAGAGTGAACATAGACATTCTAGGAATCAGTGAATTAAAATGGACTGGAATGGGTGAATTTAACTCGGATGACCATTATATCTACTACTGTGGGCAGGAATCCCTTAGAAGAAATGGAGTAGCCATCATGGTCAACAGAAGAGTCCGAAATGCAGTATTTGGATGCAATCTTAAAAATGACAGAATGACAGTAATCCAGGCCTATGCCCCAACCAGTAATGCTGAAGAAGCCGAAGTTAATCGGTTCTATGAAGACCTACAAGACCTTTTAGAACTAACACCCAAAAAAGATGTCCTTTTCATTATAGGGGACTGGAATGCAAAAGTAGGAAGTCAAGAAACACCCGGAGTAACAGGCAAATTTGGCCTTGGAGCATAGAATGAAGCAGGGCAAAGGCTAATAGAGTTTTGTCAAGAGAATGCACTGGTCATAGCAAACACCCTCTTCCAACAACACAAGAGAAGACTCTACACATGGACATCACCAGATGGTCAACACCGAAATCAGATTGATTATATTCTTTGCAGCCAAAGATGGAGAAGCTGTATACAGTTAGCGAAAACAAGACCAGGAGCTGGCTGTGGCTCAGATCATGAACTCCTTATTGCGAAGTTCAGACTTAAATTGAAGAAAGTAGGGAAAACCACTAGACCATTCAGGTATGACCTAAATCAAATCCCTTATGATTATACAGTGGAAGTGAGAAATAGATTTAAGGGACTAGATCTGATTGATAGAGTGCCTGATGAACTCTGGACGGAGGTTCGTGACATTGTACAGGAGACAGGGACCAAGACCATCCCCATGGAAAAGAAATGCAAAAAAGCAAAATGGCTTTGTAAGGTCTGAGGAGGCCTTACAAATAGCTGTGAAAAAAAGAGAGGCGAAAAGCAAAGGAGCAAAGGAAAGATATAAGCATCTGAATGCAGAGTTCCAAAGAATAGCAAGGAGAGATAAGAAAGCCTTCCTCAGTGATCAATGCAAAGAAATAGAGGAAAACAACAGAATAGGAGAAACAAGAGACCTCTTCAAGAAAATTAGAGATTCTAAGGGAGCATTTCATGCAAAGATGGGATCGATAAAGGACAGAAATGGTATGGTCCTAACAGAAGCAGAAGATATTAAGAAGAGGTGGCAGGAATACACAGAAGAACTGTACAAAAAAGATCTTCACGACCAAGATAGTCACGATAACGTGATCACTGACCTAGAGCCAGACATCTTGGAATGTGAAGTCAAGTGGGCCTTAGAAAGCATCACTACTAACAAAGCTAGTGAAGGTGATGGAATTCCAGTTGAGCTATTTCAAGTCTTGAAAGATGATGCTGTGAAAGTGCTGCACTCAATATGCCAGCAGATTTGGAAAACTCAGCAGTGGCCACAGGACTGGAAAAGGTCAGTCTTCATTCCAATCCCAAAGAAAGGCAATGCCAAAGAATGCTCAAACTACCGCACAATTGCACTCATCTCACACGCTAGTAAAGTCATGCTCAAAATTCTCCAAGCCAGGCTTCAGCAGTATGTAAACTGTGAACTCCCAGATGTTCAAGCAGGTTTTAGAAAAGGCAGAGGCACCAGAGATCAAATTGCCAACATCCGCTGGATCATGGAGAAAGCAAGAGAGTTCCAGAAAAACATCTATTTCTGCTTCATTGACTATGCC
Source organism: Moschus berezovskii (assembly GCF_049115385.1). Taxonomy (NCBI): domain Eukaryota; kingdom Metazoa; phylum Chordata; class Mammalia; order Artiodactyla; family Moschidae; genus Moschus; species Moschus berezovskii. The sequence continues at coordinate 31,898,000 of NC_142464.1, forward strand.
AAAGCATTTGACAGTGTCTATCACAATAAACTGTGGAACATTCTGAAAGAGATGGGAATCCCAGACCACCTGGCCTTCCTCTTGAGAAACCTGTATGCAGGTCAGGAAGCAACAGTCAGAACTGGACATGGAACAACAGACTGGTTCCAAATAGGAAAAGGAGTATGTCAAGGTTGTATATTGTCACCTTGCTTATTTAACTTATATGCAGAGTACATCATGAGGAACGCTGGGCTGGAAGAAGCACAAGCTGGAATCAAGATTGCTGGGAGAAATATCAATAACCTCAGATATGCAGATGACACTACCTTTATGGCAGAAAGTGAAGAGGAACTCAAAAGCCTCTTGATGAAAGTGAAAGAGGAGAGTGAAAAGGTTGGCTTGAAGCTCAACATTCAGAAAACAAAGATCGTGGCATCTGGTCCCATCACTTCATGGGAAATAGATGGAAAAACAGTGGAAACAGTGTCAGACTTTATTTTTTGGGGCTCCAAAATCACTGCAGATGCTGATTGTAGCCAGGAAATTAAAAGACGCTTGCTCCTTGGAAGGAAAGTTATGACCAACCTTGATAGTATATTAAAAAGCAGAGACATTACTTTGCCAACAAAGGTCCGTCTAGTCAAGGCTATGGTTTTTCCCGTGGTCATGTATGGATGTGAGAGTTGGACTGTGAAGAAAGCTGATCGTCGAAGAATTGATGCTTTTGAACTGTGGTGTTGGAGAAGACTCTTGAGAGTCCCTTATACTGCAAGGAGATCCAACCAGTCCATTCTAAAGGAGATCAATCCTGGATGTTCATTGGAGGGACTGATGCTAAAGCTGAAATGCAATACTTTGGCCACCTCATGCGACGAGTTGACTCACTGGAAAAGACTCTGATGCTGGGAAAGGTTGGGGGTGGGAGGAGAAGGGGACGACGGAGAATGAGATGGCTGGATGGCATCACTGACTCTGTGGACATGAGTTTGAGTGTACTCCGGGAGTTGGTGATGGACAGGGAGGCCTGGCGTGCTGTGATTCATGGGGTCGCGGAGAGTCGGACACGACTGAGCGAGTGAACTGAACTGAACTTTTATGTCCAACTTCCCCTCTACGATGTGTTTAGTGAGGAAGGCTTTCCTTGCGGAAAATGAACCCCTTGATGGTTCATTTTTCTCATTCCCAGGAAGCTTCCCCCCTACACACACACCCACAGATTTGTGAACCCCAGCTTGGCTGACCCTGCTCCTCAAACTCCAGTGTGTCTGCACATCACCTGGAGATCTTGTTAACACGTGGGTGATTCCACAAGTCAGGGTGGGGCCTGAATTTTAGCACTTCTAACAAGCTCCCAAGGAGTGCTACTGCTCCTGCCCCAGGGACTGCACTCTGAGCAGCAAGAAGCGGAGGACAGAGCGAGCCGGGGTCTTCATTGCCGTGCACGGGCTTTCTCCAGTTGTGGCAAGCAGGGACTGCTCTTGGCTGCGGTGCACGGGTTTCTCACTGCGATGGCTTCTCCTACTGCACAGAATGGGCTCTGGAGCACGCAGCTTTGTAGTTGCCGCACACAGGTTAGTTGTTCCATGGCATGTGGAATCTTCCCAGACCAGGGATTGAACCTGTGTCCTCTGCATTGGCAGGCAGATTTTTATCCACTGCTCCACCAGAGAAGTCCCGATAACACTATTTTTTTTTAAAGCAAAGAGATAATCAATACAGAATTGAGGATAGTGATTACCTCTGATTGGGTCACAGATTTAGCTCCAGTGACTTTGAAAATGTTCTAGCTATAATGTGGCAGGTTCACTAAGTGCTTGTATTATTATTGTGCATTTGAAGAGATTCAAAACACACAACCCCAAAATATGCTGCTTTGACATACTGATTATTTTTATTTAGAGGAAATTGAAAAACAGCAGATGCAAGAAGGGCGCTTTGACCTTCCTTTTTCCTTCCCAGTAGCAGGATATGAAATTCCCATAAGAAGGATGCTGTCCCTACACCAGGAGGAAAGAGATGAGGAATCAAGGCCAAGAGAAATGGGTACAAACAGACCTTGTTAAAACAATTCTTACCTTCTTTTAGTCCCCCCAGATTTTGTAGTTACTTTCCCACAATCACTACTCTTTGTTCATTCAACCTAGTATATAAGCACTTAGGCCCAGCCACATCTTTGAGTCTTCATTTTCCTGTGGGGACACCATTCACATGTAAAATGTGATAAAGTGTGTATACTTTCCTCCTGTTAATCTGTCTCACATCAGTCCCAGCTGGAAACCAAAAGAATGCAGAGGAGAAACTTTACCTCCCTTATACATTATGACCTATATTTTAAGATTTATTTTTATCTGTTTAGTGTTACATGCTAAAGAGGAATATCAAGTATGTAAGTGTATGTTATTGATTGCTATGTAACAAACCACCCTAAACAGTGATCTATTCTCGCTGCCAATTTTGTCAGCTTACTAGGAAGTGCTTCTGCTCCTTGTGATGCTGACGGAGTCACTCAGGTAAGTACCAGCAGGTGGAGCTGCTGGGCTGGAAGCGCCAAGAAGCCCTTCCTCTTCCATGTAGGGGTTGGTTGTGGTGCCGGCTCTTGATGGGGCATTTTGGTTCTCCTTCACGTGCCTTTTCTTTCTGCATGGTTTCTGATCATCGACAGCCTTTCGTCAAGACCTTCCTCTTAAGCAGAATAGCCTAGGGTTCCTTATAGTGTGCCAGCTGGATTCCAAGACAGAAAAAGCAGAAGCTACCTTGCTGTAAAGGGTGAAGCCCGGAACAGGCCATGCATCATTTCTGCCCCTCAACCTATTGGTTGAAGCCTGCACAAAACCAGTCAAGATTCAGGGGAAGGGAAATAAAATCCACCTCTTGATGGAAAAAGTAGCATGTGCGTAGATAAAGGGAGGCTTTGTTGACAGCTGTCTTTGAAGAGTATCTGCCACGGTAAGCCATGGACTATCTTTCCCATAAAAGAAAGGATGGTGATCTGAGTTATAAAAACTGATCTATAGACAGGAATCTGACCTTAAGGGAATTTGACCAAGCCCACCTGTCATTACTTACAAGTATTTTGATTAGGTATAAGCTTTCATGTGCTAACATCAACAAAGAAAGATTACACGGTAAATTAAATGGTCTTAGTTCACAGAGGAACAAATCTGTGTAAAGATGGGTTTTGGTGCCATCAAACTCTCTAGCCTGGTGGGCTTCTGTCTATGGGGTCACACAGAGTCGGACACGACTGAAGTGACTTAGCAGCAGCAGCAGCAAACTTCTGTTGCTGTTTAGTTGCTAAGTCATGTCCATCTCTTTGCTGCCCCATGGACTGAGGCATGCCAGGTTCCTCTGTCCTCTACTGCCTCCCCGAGTTTGCTAAGATTCAAGTCCAGTGAGTCACTGATGCTATCTAACCATCTTATCCTCTGTCACTCCCCCTTCTTTTGCCTTCAATCTTTCCCAGCATCTGGGTCTTTTCCAAAGAGTTGGCTTTTCACAAACCTAGCAAACTAAACACTCTCAAAACTAAATATTTATAGAGGAACACTTGACTCCAAAACTTTTTGCAAAAATGAAAATTCAACAATAGTTAATTCTACTGGTGCCAACTTAAGAAAGTAAGGGAAAATTCAATGTTCCTTTGCTCTAAATGGGCATCTTCCTTCTCCTACCCTATTTCTGTTAGTAGAATTATTCTTCCTCAATCAGCAAAGCTCAAATTCTCTAAATGTAGTGGTCACTTTTCTTTTCTTCCTCCTATCAATTTTTTCTTCAAAGTATTTCTCATTTTCACCCTTCCTCTTTGGGACTCTATCAACATATAGCCCAGATTTTTATAGCATTTAAGCAAGCTGACTGCAGTCTCCTTCTGTCTCTGATTTCACGCCCATCCTAACCTAGGACACTTGAACAAGGTCATTCCAAAAAGGCTTCTTCCTATTTCCCTGCTCCCAGTCAAAAATTTCATTGACTCTTCCTTCTCTTCACTGCCCTTGGTGGTGGCTGGGAAAATGGTTTTCACAATTCACTAAGGGATTTTTTTCTAAAAATGCCTCTCTTTGGAGATTCTAAATACATGACTGCTCTCTGCCTGCTCGCTCACCATTCTCCCCAACATGTACTCAAGAAGAGAACAAGAATTACTAGTAGGAGTGGATCACATTCTTTATGTGTAGTGTAGGGGGAAAAGTTGAGAACCACTGGACTATAAGATAAAGTCCAAATTCCTTGTCAAGTCCTTGAACTCACACAACTTATTTATCTTCTTAATATTTTTCCCATTACCTTTGGCTGAAAATCAATTGTTGCTAAAAAGAAATTAAAACTGGAACCTTGGTCCCCATTGTCATAAAGCTTACTGTGTAATAGGAGAGAAAAGCAGTAAACAAATAGGCTCATTGTGTTAAGGGAAGAAGCAGGGAGCTAAAGGCAGGGAGAGGAGGCAGGCTTCTGGCTCCAGCGCTGACCAAAGAGCTCCAGCATCCTCGGTCATCCCAGATTAAGGAGGAGAGCTCTCCATTAGAGTGATGTCTAACCACTTCCTCTCTATGGAAATAGCATCCAAGCAACTGCTGATTCTCTTATTCTTGGGCTCACCTCATCCAAACAAGGGTGTGGGCTAGGAAGCCAACTCAAGATCCAAAACAACATAACAGTTTTATGACAGATCCTGAAAACAAGTAAGATATATTCTGGTAGATTTTGTTAACCACCCAGTGTATCTAAAATGGCAAAGAAAACAGAATAAAACAAAAAAGGAGAGGCTGTGGGTATGTGTTGTCTGCTCGTATTTTGTGGGTTGTCCTACTGTTTGTTTTGTCAGTTATTTTTACTAATAATGAGCAAAACAGAAAAACAGTGGGTCACAAATAGAAGATGCAACTTCAGGGTCTCTGGCTAAGGATCAAAAGATGACCAAAATAAAAAAGTAAGTAAGAAACTAGGACTGAGGGCTCTCTTGAGACTAAGAAGCCTGTGGTCTCATGCCAAGGGCATTGACTGTGTACCTTCCACTAGGGGAGTCTGTCCTGTGTAAGTAGGTCAGGCATCTGGCATGATCCGCATGAGGAACTTGGCCCTGGAACGTAGAAGGAACAAGCTTTGAGGCCAAAGATACGTTTGACTCCTGGTTCCAACACTTTCCATCAATATAAGCCTCAGTTTCCTCCTCTTTGAAAAGGAAAAGATAAAGCCTTTCTGGCAGATATTTTGGTGAAAATTGACAGATGACATAAGAGAAGATGCAGCTTCTCTAGTGGCTCAGATGGTAAAGAAAACACCTACCAGTACAGGAGACAAGAGTTCGATCCCCAGTCCAGAAAGATCCCCTAGAGAAGGAAATTACAACCCACTCTAGTATTCTTGCCTGGAGAATCCCATGGACAAAGGAGGCTGGTGGGCTACAGTTCATGTGGTCACAAAGAGCTTGACACGACCTAGTGACTGAACTATAGCAACAATATGAGAAGATACTGGTTCACAGTAGACTTTCAATAAATGATAGGTGTTATTTTTGCCAACACTAGGCCAAGGTCAACTATTTAACATAGCTATGTACCCCAGTGAAAAAACACAGTGAGACCACCTGTGTGAACAAACCTTCCCAACAGCTTAAGGAACCATCAAAACTCTCTGGCTGTCGGTTGATAGGCAAAGGTAGTTGACTGCTCTAAATGTATCCCTCATATATATGGGATTACTAAAGTCTAAGCATTAAGAGAAATTGTTATTATAGAGTTTAGGTCAGATCAATGCCTGGCACATAAAACCCAATAAATGGTGAATGCTTTTTTTTTTAATTACTATTTTCTTTTTATAAACTGAAAAACTGAATACTGCTATTTCAAAAATTCTGAGTTTCCAAGCATCTTACTTACCAAATGCTATCACTTCCTATCACCTACAAGCCCAGATGAAATTAATTAATGAAATTAATTTTGCCTTAGAATTTTCCTTCCCAGATCTTTTTTTTTTCTTTTCCACACTTTTACTTTCACAAAGGAGGCATCAAAATCTTTATGAAGAGTTCTACTGGTTTTACCAATTTTATAGGCATTATTGAGATTTAATTTTAAGGTCTTTGGTGGAGAGATGGTAACATAAGCACAAAGAAATTTCATCATTGCCACTTTCTCCTAAGATGAACATGCTTATTAAACTTTCAGTCATGGGCAAGGGACTTAAAATTATACAACATGTATTTCCATCTTTCCTACTCTAGCTCTTCTCCGTCAGATTGCAGAAGAGTTGGGCCATTTAAGATGCCACATCTCACTGAAGAAGCTGAAGTTGAATGGATCTATGAAGACCAACAAGACCTTTTAGAACTAACACCCAAAAAAGATGTCCTTTTCATTATAGGGGACTGGAATGCAAAAGTAGGAAATCAAGAAAAACCTAGAGTAACAGGCAATTTTGGCCTTGGAGTACAGAATGAAGCAGGGCAAAGGCTAATAGGGTTTTGCCAAGAGAACGCACTAGTCATAGCAAACACCCTCTTCCAACAACACAAGAGAAGACTCTACACATGGACATCACCAGATGGCCAATACCGAATTCAGACTGATTATATTCTTTGCAGCCAAAGATGGAGAAGCTGTATACAGTTAGCAGAAACAAGACTGGGAGCTGACTGTAGCTCAGATCATAAACTCCTTATTGCCAAATTCAGACTGAAATTGAAGAAAGTAGGGAAAGCCACTAGACCATTCAGGTATGACCTAAATCAAATCCCTTATGATTATACAGTGGAAGTGAGAAATAGATTTAAGGGACTAGATCTGATAGATAGAGTGCCTGATGAACTCTGGACAGAGGTTCATGACATTGTACAGGAGACAGGGACCAAGACCATCCCCATGGAAAAGAAATGCAAAAAGGTGAAATGGCTGTGTAAGGAGGCATTACAAATAGCTGTGAAAAGAAGGGAAGTGAAAAGCAAAGGAGAAAAGGAAAGATAATACCCATTTGAATGCAGAGTTCCAAAGAAGAGCAAGGAGAGATAAGAAAGCCTTCCTCAGTGATCAATGCAAAGAAATAGAGGAAAACATAGAATGGGAAAGACTAGAGATCCCTTCCAGAAAATTACAGATACCAAGGAAACATTTTATGCAAAGATGGGCTCAATAAAGGGCAGAAATGGTATGGACCTAACAGAAGCAGAAGATATTAAGAAGTGGCAAGAATACACAGAAGAACTGTACAAAAAAGGTCTTCATGACTCAGATAACCACGATGGTATGATCACTCACACTCAGCTAGAGCCAGACATCCTGGAATGTGAAGTCAAGGGGGCCTTAGGATGGATCACTATGAACGAAGCTAATGGAGGTGATGGAATTCCAGTGGAGCTATTTCAAATCCTTAAAGATGATGCTGTGAAAGTGCTGCAGTCAATATGCCAGCAGATTTGGAAAACTCAGCAGTGGCCACAGGACTGGAAAAGGTCAGTTTTCATTTCAATCCCAAAGAAAAGCAATGCCAAAGAATGTTCAAACTACCGCACAATTGCACTCATCTCACACGCTAGTAAAGTAATACTCAAAATTCTCCAACCAGGCTTTAGTAATACGTGAACCATGAACTTCCAGATGTTCAAGCTGGTTTTAGAAAAGGCAGTGGAACCAGAGATCAAATTGTCAACATCCGCTGGATCATTGAAAAAGCAAGAGAGTTCCAGAAAAGCATCTATTTCTGCTTTCTTGACTATGCCAAAGCCTTTGACTGTGTGGATCACAATAAACTGTGGAAAATTCTTAAAGAGACAGGAATCCCAGACCACCTGACCTGCCTCTTGAGAAACCTGTATGCAGGTCAGGAAGCAACAGTTAGAACTAGACATGGAACAACAGACTGGTTCCAAATAGGAAAAGGAGTACGTCAAGTTTGTATATTGTCACCCTGCTTATTTAACTCATATGCAGAGTAGATCATGAGAAACACTGGGCTGGATGAAGCACAAGCTGGAATCAAGATTGCTGGGAGAAATATCAATAACCTCAGATATGCAGATGACACCACCCTTATGGCAGAAAGTGAAGAAGAACTAAAGAGCCTCTTGATGAAAGTGAAAGAGGAGACTGAAAAAGTTAGCTTGAAGCTCAACATTCAGAAAACAAAGATCATGGCATCTGGTCCCATCACTTCATGGCAAATAGATGGGGAAACAGTGGAAACAGTGTCAGACTTTATTTTTTTGGGCTCCAAAATCACTGCGGATGCTGATTGAAGCCATGAAATTAAAAGACGCTTGCTCCTTGGAAGGAAAATTATGACCAACCTAGAGAGTATGTTGAAGAGCAGAGACACCACTTTGCCAACAAAGGTCCATGTAGTCAAGGCTATGGTTTTTCCCGTGGTCATGTATGGATGTGAGAGTTGGACTGTGAAGAAAGCTGATCGCCGAAGAATTGATGCTTTGAACTGTGGTGCTGGAGAAGACTCTTGAGAGTCCCTTGGACTGCAAGGAGATCCAACCAGTCCATTCTAAAGGAGATCAATCCTGGGTGTTCATTGGAAGGACTGATGCTAAAGCTGAAACTCCAATACTTTGGTCACCTCATGCAACAAGTTGTCTCACTGGATAAGAGTCTGATGCTGGGAGGGACTGGGGGCGGGAGGAGAAGGGGACGACTGAGAATGAGATGGCTGGATGGCATCACCGACTCAATGGACATGAGTTTGAGTGAACTCCGGAGTTTGGTGATGGACAGGGAGGCCTAGCGTGCTGTGATTCATGGGGTTGCAAAGAGTCGGACACAAATGAGTGACTGAAATGAACTGAACTGAACTGATGAATGGAGGCCTTTGCTCGGTAAAATGGTAAAACCAGAAAGCTGGGGGATATGGGTCAAAGAACCCAGCACACAATTTGCATCCAGATACGTGCTATTGGCACCGCCTTCCTGATTAGCAGTAGAACAGTAGACAAGCTAATCTCTCTAAATGTCACCTCCCTGATCTGCATGTTTGGAACAATAATCCCAACCTCATGAGGTCATTTTGAAGATTAAATAATATAATGAATGTAAATGAAAGTGTTAGTCTCTCAGTCGTGTCCAACCCTTTGTGACCCCATGGACCATTGCTCACCTGGCTTGTCTGTCCATGGGATTCTGCAGGCAAGAATCCTGGAGTGGGTTGCCATTCCCTTCCCCAGGGGATCTTCCCGTCCCAGAGATCAAACCCACGTCTCCTGTACTGCAGGCAAATTCTTTACTATCTGAGCCACCAGTGAAGCCCTGATGAATTTAAAAACCATGTACTATATATTAGATATTTCATAAGTGTTTGTTCCCTTTTCTCTTCTCCCTTTGCAAGCATTTAACTTTGACATGAAAAAACGTGCCCAAAGTTGCTCGTCAATTCAAGGACTATAAACTGTGTCTTATTCACCCAACTATTCAAGATGTGTCAAGCATATTACAAACCCCAAAGGAAATTAAATGCTGTTCCCCTGCCACCTAGTCTACCCACCAGGGCCCCAAAGCACAATAAAATATTAGAACAATGATTTAAGCTGAAAATTCAGCTGACAGGGAAAGCACGAGGCCCCAGTCCTTTGAGGCTTAGCCATACCTATGGGCAGAACCACAGTGCAGCTTCCAGGCTGGCTGACGTCACAGCTTAATGAGGTTTTTGACTGGGGCTTTCTGGCATCTTGGGAAGGGACGGGAGGGGTGAGGGATGCGGTGCCTCTGGTGGTTGGAAAAGCCTGCTGGGGACCCCCAGTGGTCATTAGGAGTCATAAGTGTCTCTGCAAAAAGAAAGCCTGTGGCCTTGGGGAAAATATCTGAGCTTCAATTATGTGTACGTCTTCATCTCTCCCCAGTGACCAGGGTTTCTTCCAGGGAAATTAGTGGTGAGAAAGCAAATGCTTTGGGGCCTCCGATTTAGAAATTGGAGTTCTGTTTGGCATGGACAGCAAAAGAGGGCTTCGAATAGGGAGAGAGATCTGGACCATTCTTTGTCATCCTCAGCAGGGAAAGCAGGAGACAGGGCAAGCAGGTGGGGAATGAAGGAAACAGCAGCTCAGCCCTTCTTTCCTGAGGACTGCATCGCCGGGACCGCATCGCTGAGCCCGCAGGCGAGGGTCCTTCTTAGAGCCATTCCGGCAGACGCTAGGGAAGAAATAGGCAACAGGAGAGCTGTCCTGCTCTTAAACAAACTGCTGTAGCTTGTGCATTTCTGCTTCCTGAATCTTTATTCCCCTAGTTCTGTTGCAAATAAGCAGTAAAGGTTTTATTATGCTGGGTAATAAATAATAAATGATTCAGCCTGCACTGCAGGCGTATCTGGAGAATAGAGATGGACCAACAGGGATTTGTTTACATGAAGTACGAAGACACTCCTAGGTAAGAACTTCTCCTTTTGCGGAAAGACTGGGGGAATAAAGACAAGCTTGTCTTGAAGGAGGGTGAGAGTGTAATTTTGAACACAGCACAGTTTTTGTCACTCAGATTCATCTCAACTCAGCCTTCCAGCCTCAGTTCTTTTCTTGCAACAATGAGTCCCCAAACTGACTCCTCTTGCAGCAGTTAGAGGCTTCTCTGGTGGCTCAGACAGTGAAGAATCCATCTTCAATGCAGAAGACCCGGATTTGATCCCTGGGTCAGGAAGATCCCCTGGAGAAGGGAATGGCAGCCCACCTCAGTGAGAGGAGATAAAGAGTCACCAGGCTTGACATTTGCTAAAAGACAAGTCACCACAGCTTCAGCAGTATGCAGAGACAGCCTCCTGGGCACAGCCAACAAGGTCCACATCTTTAGACGCCTGCAACCTTTGTGTCTCTGGCTGTCCTCCTGACGTCCCTGACCTAGTCACAGGGATGATAGCTGTCATTTTGGGCATCAGTGGTGACAGGAAACATGACCCCCAAACAGCCAGAGCAGAAGAGGAAAATGGCCGACACCACAGGCAGCCAAAGGGCTGGTTAGCTTGTTCATTTATGCCTCCCTAAAGTGCGATGCCGTAGTGAGTTGAATGGTGATCCCCCAGATACATGTCTGCATCCAACCCCCTCAAACCTCTGAATGCGATCTTATTTGGGAAAAGGTCTTTGCAGATGTAATTAAGTTAAAGATCTCAAGATGAGATCGTCCTGGATTATGAGTGGGTCCTAAATCCAAAGAGAACATCTTTAGAAGACACAGAGAGAGCAAGGAGAAGGCTATGTGAAAACAGAGACAGAGATTAGCAACAACGAGGAGTTAGGCAACCATGAGGCGAGGAACGCTGAGGGCCACCTCTCCCAGACCCTTCTGAGGCAGCCGAGCTCCTCCAACACTTTCATTTCAGACTGGTGGCCTCCAGAATTGTGAAAGAATAAATTTCTGCTGCTTTAAGCCACCCAATTTGTGGTAATTTTTAAAGGCAATTCTGGGAACTAATACATTTGCAAAAAATATATATTTACTGAGCACATTCACTGTGCCAAACACCATGCCAGGTACTGGGGACATAGCAGTAAACAAAACCGACATTACTCTCATAGAGTTTGTCTTACAAGGAGAAAGAGATAAGACACTGGTGAATGAAACAAGGAAATTTCTGAGAATAAAATGTGCTACAAATAAATGTCAAATATGGTGATATGTGAAGAGTGCTTGAGGGGTGCTACTCTTTACCAGACTGCATAATCAGGGAAGGTCTTTTTAGAAGGTGACATTTTAGCTGATGACATTCAAAAATGTCCAGAAAAAAATTAGAATCAGAATGGGGCTGAACTTTTTCCAGAAAAAAGTCACAGTGGAGCCAGAAAAATGCATTTTATAACTGTCATTGTGCCCCCTTTTCCCCCAAATTGCTCGTCCAACATCACTGCTTGGAGCTCTAAGGTGTTCTGTTAAAACTCCTCTTGGAGTCACAACTGGTGGGAGATTTGGAAGGGATTCAGGAAGGATTGTCTATCTCTCATGTCCCTGCCAATAAGAACAGCTGTGTGGGGCCAACTTGATATACATATGACCGCCAAGTAAGCTTTTATTTGACAAAGTAAAGCGTCTGCCTGCAATGTGGGAGACCCAGGTTCGATCCCTGGGTCAGGAAGATCCTCTGGAGAAGGAAATGGCAACCCACTCCAGTACCCTTGCCTGGAAAATCCCATGGATGGAGGAGCCTGATATGCTACAGTCCATGGGGTTGCAAAGAGTCAGACAAGACTGAGTGACTTCACTTTCCTTTTCCTTTTCCTTTCCTTTCCACAGGTAAATGGATAAAGAAGATGTGGTGCGTGTATATAATGGACTATTACTCAGCCATAATAAAGAATGAAGTAAAACTATCTGCAGCAAGAGGGATGGACTTTGAGGGCTTCCCAGGTGGCTTAGTGGTTAATCTACCTGCCTAAACTGATAAAAATGCATGTGATTACTGAATATTAAAAATTTTAATCAAAGTAACATGATTTGACTATTTTAAGGGTTTAAAAATAACTAAGAAAATTATTTATCTTGGAACTTAGCAAAAAAAGTACATAATAATTTAGAAGTGAATTATTAAAAGAGAGAGAGAGGGGAAAAAATCTGCCTGCCAGTTCAGGAGACATAGGCGACATGGGTTTGATCCTTGAGTTGGGAAGATCCCCTGGTGGAGGAAACGGCAACCCACACCAGTATTCTTGCCTGAAAAATCCCATGGACAGAGGAGTCTGGAAAGCTATAATTCATGGGGTTGCAAAGAGTAGGACACCTCTGAGCGACTAAGAATGCATGCAAGGATGGGCCTAGAGAATATTAAACTTTAGTGAAGTAAGTCAGACAAAAACAAAAATACCAAATGGTGTCACTTATATGTGAAATCGAAGAAAATGATAAAAATGAACTTATTTACAAAACATAAATAGACTCACAGATAGAGAAAACAAACATGATTACCAAAGGGGAAAGTCAGGGAGGGGTAAATTGGAAATCTGGAGTTAACAGATATAGACTACTATAGATAAAATAGATAAGCAAGAAGATCCTATTGTAATAGCACAGGGAACTATACTCAATATCTTGTAATAACCTATAACAGAAAACAATCTGAAAGAGAATACATATATATGTATATATATATTCAGATATATATGTGTGTATACATACACACATATATACACAGTTTGCTATATTCCTAATCATTGTAAATCAGCTATACTTCAATTCAGAAATAATAATACCTATAATAAAGTGTTCCATGGCTTATAGAAAATCTGAAAAACACTGCCTCAAGCTGGTGTAGCTAGTGAACATGAAACTATACTGTGTAGCGTATGCTTTGTCCAGGGCTTTTTACCTTCTAAAGTACAGCCAGTAGTTCAGCGGGCTCTGTCTACACTAAGCAAATGAAACTTCCTCTCTGTTCTCTCAGGTTCTGTCTCCCTTTTGATTGACATGCATCCCTCCAAAATATACTACTTCCTTCTCAGGATAGAAGATCTTACTTAACTGAAAGACATATATCAATTATGTGAAATATTTTTAAACTTCATCACACCATGGTTCTGTCTTCACACTTTGCCTAAGTATTTCTAAGGATCTTACCCTGGTGAGATACTTTACAGCAATGCTAAAATGAAGCCGGGACAACCAGATGAATTTCCTGTTAGCTAGAAATCTCTTCCCTCTCTAGCCAGTCATAAAGACGTAAGTGGCAGTAGAGTACCCCAAAACTGAAAATCTATGGATTTAGCTAGGCCAGTTCTAGACTTCTGAAACCCTGAAGCTATCTTTACAATTATATCATCTGTGATTAACAGGAAATAAAACTGAATAGCAGTGGCTTACATGAGAGAAAAGGGTTTTGTTTTTTTTTTTTCTTTCCCCAAGAGTCTAGGTCATCAAGCTAAGTCTAGTGTGATGCTCAGAAGTATTAGGTACTCAAGTTCCTTCCATCTTGTAGCTCTGCTATACATAGGACTTCTATCACAAGGTCACTTTGTGTTTCAGAATGGCTACTTTATTCACATTTCTATCCATGGGAAAGACAAAAATGGGAGGAAAGAACATGTTTTTTTTCATTTTAAAGAAACTTCTTGGAAGTTGCAATCATCCCCTTGGCCAAAACTTAGCCACAAGAAAGCTGAGAAATACAGTCTTTTTCCCAAATGGTGATGTACCAACTTAAAAGTTGGGATTTTCTTACTGCTCTCTTTCTACCTCTGGAGCCTCCCCTTGCTCTCTGTTCACCCCCTCTCCCTCTGAGCTCTGCTTCATGGACCTGCTCCTAGTCCTTGAACAGATTTGAGTCCCTTCCAACCTACAGTTCTTCATATGCTCTTCTCTGGATCACTCTCCACCTGCACATCCCACTCTTCTATTCAGTTCAGTTCAGTCGTTCGGTCGTGTCTGACTCTTTGCTATCCCATGGACTGCAGCATGCCAGGGCCCCCTGTCTGTCACCAACTCCTGGAGTTTACTCAAATTCATGCCTATTGAGTCAGTGATGCCATCCAACCATCTCATTCTCTGTCATCCCCTTCTCCTCCCACCTTCATCTTTTCCAGCGTCAGGGTCTTTTCAAATGAGTCAGTTCTTCACATCAGGTGGCCAAAGTATTGCAGTTTCAGCATTAGTCCTTCCAATGAATATTCAGGACTGATTTCCTGTAGGATGGACTGGTTGGATCTCCTTGCAGTTCAAGGGACTCTCAAGAGTCTTCTCCAACACCATAGCTCAAAAGCATCAATTCTTCTAACCTATTCAATTTTCCTTTATTCTTCAGGTCTGACTTGAACCAACACTCCCAGGCCTAATCAGGGTCAAGTGCTCCACTACACAATCTCAGTGGAGTGTGTGCTTCTCATTTGCACTTATCACAGTCACATTTTGACATTTTTTTGTGTGACTATTTGATTCACGGTTAGCTCCCCCTTTAGAAAGTAAATCAGTTTGTCTATTGTTCACTCTTTACCCTAGTATTCCCAGTGTCTCTTGCTTATTATCAGTACTTAGAAGATGCCCGATAAATAAGTTAATGCCTTTTAAATTTTCTGCTTTATAAACATGGTGTGAGAGTTCCTGAAAAACTATTTATGCTACAGACAGCATATATTATTATTATTTTTTCTATCACACCTGCCTAAATGATGGCTTTATACAAAATAAAAATAAAGCATAAATTTTTCTTTCTTGATAATCTGGAAAGTCCAAGTCATTTGGGGAGGATGGTATTTATACTGGTGAATTTAGGGGTGGGAGAGTGGAGGGTGTTGTTTTATTTCTATTTTTTCAGTTTTCCCGACAGCTTGAGGCCCGGGTAATCTCTCAGTCACTCCCAAGTTCATGTGTAGCCAGCTTTACACTTTTGCATTGATTCATCCTTGACTTTATTTCTTGAATATACTCTGCTTGTAGTAGCAGCCTTGCTTTAGTATTTGAGTCAATCGGATCTAATTTTAACAATATAGATGACAGTTTTGGTCCTCTACCTTGAAGAGTTGCCTATCTGCAGCTTTATTGAAAAAAAAAACAAAACAAAACCTGGGGTGCAGTCACTAGCACTCACTGCTTGAGAGTTGAGGTGAAATTGATTCAGGGACTCAAGGTTGCACAACTCCCAACACTAATCTGTCATAGAATTCAGTCACATCTTTCTGCATCTCCTTGGCTAGAAATAGCCATGGAAAAGGAAATGGATATGAGAGAAAAAAGAATCACATCAACTGTATCAGCAGTGTTTTCTAATTATCATCCTCTACATGACTCCATTTTTAAATGACTTTGTATCACATGTTATTCTCACAATGTTGAAATGATAGTAGTAGCTCATATTTATTGAGTGTTTACTATATGCCAGGCAAAACAGTAGGTTAATAACATAAAGCTAAATACAGCAGAGCCCGTTGTGTTTGAAATTCACTGTGTCTAGAAGTATATGTGTATTTGCAAACAGTACACAGAATACTCTACCCATAAGTTGGTTGAAGATTCAACTCATAAGCCTTTTGCTTGGGTGCTTTCCTTCCACATTCAAATCTTGACATATATCATCGTTACCCTCTGTCTTCACTTGGGTTTCAGATAATTAACTAAGCTACCGCCTTAGGTTTCCAGTGATTGGTTTCTTAACTGTATTTCCCTCCCAAAGGTTGATGAGGTAAGAAACTAATACACTGTAAGCAACCCACTGGCATTGTGATTCTGTCCATAATATAATTTCAAAATAAGAAGCAAAAATACTGTTATTGATAAATTATATTCCCACCAATATATACTTAGTAAAACCTTCCCCATGTTTTCTCTTGCCTCCAGGCCCCTATACATTCTGTTACCTCTGTCTGAAACCCACAACTTTGTTCTGCCTAGAAAATTCTGAACCATCCATCAAATCTCAATTTTCACATCTCTCTAAATCCAGGTATGCAACAAGTGCTCCTATTGTATAGCATTAATCAAACTACATTATAAAAGTTCAGTTTATTTTTCTGTATTTCCCAATGGACTACAAGCTTTAAAACAGTCTTCTATTTGCTTTATTTTTCACAAAATGCAGATAAAATAAATATCTGTCAAATATATATGTACATATATATATATATTAAGATAAATACTTCAACTATTTAGCTCAGTTCCAGGCAATGACTAGAGATATGTCTTCAACATAGCTTAAGGATCAGCTCTAAGTTTCCCAATTCTCAAGCACAAACATTTTGCATCACAGATTCTTCTGCTTTTATTGCAATAGCAACTGCTACCCAAATGAATATAAAGAAACACATTCACCTACACAAATCCCAAAATAAATAAACACTTCAAGGTTCGTTTCCATCAAATGTATCTTTAATAACTAACTTATGGAAAGATTGGAAAAATTATTGTAGACTTTTTATTTTTTAATTAATTAATTTATTTTAATTGGAGGATAATTACTTCACAATATTGTGATTTTTGCCGTACATCAACCAACATG
This sequence comes from Moschus berezovskii, assembly GCF_049115385.1. Lineage (NCBI taxonomy): Eukaryota > Metazoa > Chordata > Mammalia > Artiodactyla > Moschidae > Moschus > Moschus berezovskii. The sequence goes on from NC_142464.1 coordinate 31,914,869, forward strand.
AATAAGCTACAGGTATACATGTGTCTTCCCCATCCTGAGCCCCCTCCCCACCCTATCCTTCTGAGTTGTCCCAGAGCACTGGCTCTGGGTGCCCTGCTTCATGCATCAAACTTGCACTGGTCATCTATTTTATATATGAAAATTTACATGTTTCAGTGCTATTTCTTCAAATCATCCCACTCTCACCTTCTTCCACTGAATCCAAAAGTCTGTTCTTTACATTTGTGTCTCCTTTGCTGCCCTACATGTAGGATAATCATTACAATGTTTCTAAATTCCATATATATGTGCTAATATACAGTATCTGTCTATTTCTGACTTACTTACTTCACTCTGTATATGTTCCAGTTTCATCCACCTCATTAGGACTGACTCAAATGCATTCCTTTTTATAGCTGAGTAATATTCCATTGTGTAAATGTATATGGTAGACTTTTTAATGTGAGAATTTACCCAAAGCAATGGATAGACTGATCATGCTTCTTAACTGCTCCAGACTTTCAGTGGTGCCCTGATATCTGTAAATCTGGAAGAACCTGTGTGTTTGAGGCTGGCATTCAAAGCAATCCACAATCTTGCTCCTTCCTAACTTCCAAGCCCCTTCTTCTCAACTTATCCATGTTCTATATTCTAGGCAAGTTAGGTTGTTATTTTCCATATTAGCCCAATATGTGTAATCTTTTGGGTCATAATGATGATATCTAATCATTTAACTCTTACAGCAACACTTCTGGGCAGATGTTATTATGATCCCCGTGCTGGAATGAGGAAGTTGATACACCTTGATCAAGATCAGACAGCTAATAGGCAGCAATGCCTACCTGCAATGCCATAACTCCAGTCCATGTGCTTGGTAGTTTTGTTCATAGTAGGCATTTAACACATATTTTTGGAAATTGGAAGGAGAAAGAGGCAATTGATTTTTTTTTTAAAGTAAGTGGCAAATGGGTTATTCTGTGATATTTTATATTTCTCTTTTTAAATATCAGATTCAAAGTCAAGGAAGACACGTGTCTAAGTAAAAGAAATTCTAATAAACTGGGAAAACTTCCTTAAACTTTATTTCTTGATGACTCCATGCTAGTCCCCTCCCACCATTGTCCCCCTCAGTCTTTGAGGCAGAGATGTACTCATTCTTCAGGATGGAGTTGAAATGTCACTTCCTGGCAAAACTTTCCCTGAAGCTCCTCAGGTAACAGCACACAATGATTAAGAATGTTCCTTCTGTGCCCTCAGGGAGCTCTTGCCTGACTGTTACAGAGCTCATCTGATAGTGTGGATGGCTGTTACTTGACTTCTCATTAAGCTGGGAGTACTGACCGTGTCCTTCATCTTTATGTGGCTGGAGGCACATAAAGTCACCCTCTCCCCAGACCTGTAGTCCCCAGTCAGAGGAAACTCCACTGCTGATGCTCCCAACCCTTAGTGACAAAAAAGTCGCCGTTCGGCATTCCACTGTCAGTTACTGACTCCCAGGGCCAGTCAGGGCACGCTTCTCACTGCTCTTCCTCCCTCAGTATCAATTCAGACTTTACTGTCTCTGAGAACAAAATTAATGTTTGTTTTTGGAAGGTGTCGTTGACTTTATAGTTGAGCCAGTAAAGGAATCAGCAGGCCTGCCGTTTTCCTGGGGCAATGTTAGGACAGAAACTCATGTCTGCTGTGCTGCTCCCCACAAGGGAACCAGAGCCCACCTCACCCCACAACTACATCCACCACCTTCCCCAAAGGTAAGCTTTCCCCGAGATGTTGCACAGGCCGGGGGTTGAGGAGCAGGTAGTAAAATTTTCAGACTGAAAAGCTTGCTTTTAAAAGGATAGTTTTTATGGAAACATGATCCAAAAATAAAAAGTAAAACACTCTGAGGGTAGGAGAGCCATCCTCTGGCAGCTAAGTTTGATCAGTGGTGCTGACATTTTGAGAATCTTCCTTCTGAGAGTCAAGGTAAAGCACCATTGAGCAAAAGGGTCTCTTCAAATTTGTAATTCCCTCTGCCTTCACCCTGTGATTCAGACCCTCCTAACCTCACTGCATTCCCAGGTCCATGGCAGCATTACTCACAATAGTTCTAGATATGGAACCACAACCTAAATGTAAATCGACAGATGAATGGATAAAGAAGATTGGGTGTATATACACAGTGAAACAGTATTCAACCACGAGGAAGAAGGAAATCCTGCCACTTGGGACAACATGGATGGACCTTGAGGGCAATATTCTAAGTGAAATAAGTCAGAGTAAGACAGATATTGCATGGTATCAGTTGCATGTGGAATCTAAAATAATGAAGTCAAACTCAAAACAACAGGAAGTAGAAAGGTAGTTGCCAGGGACTGGGGAGAAGGAAGGGGAGAAAAACAGGAGAGAGGTCAGTAAAAGGTACAAAGTCCGCTGTAAGATGAATAAGGCCCGAAGATCTAATGAAAAGCATGGAGACTGATGCAGATAACACTGTTTTGTATAACTGAAAACTGCTAAGAGAATTAAACTTAAATGTTCTCTGCAGGGTATTAATTAACTCAATGGGGGGAATCCTTTCACAATGTACACATGTGTATTAAATCACCTTGATGTATACTTTAGGTATCTTACAATTTTATATTGAACCTCAATGAAGCTGACAAAATTAAAATTTATAAATAATAAGGCAAACTTTTTAAAATATATATATATTTTATTGAAGTATAGTTGACTTACAATGTTCCAGGTACACAACAAGGTGATTCATTTATACATATACATGTATATTATTTTTGAAGTTATTTTCCATTATAGGTTATTATGAGATATTGACTATGTTTTGCCATGCTATACAGTAAACCTTTGTTGCTTGTGGCATATCTTTTTTTTTAATTAAAAATCTAGCATTTTGTTCATACTAAGTCAAACAAATGGAATCAAAATGTCATAAACTTTTTAGTTAAGCAAAAATTAATAAGTTTTCTAAATATTATACTTATTATTTATTTATGTGTAGACAAAAGCTTTTCTACTATGCATGATAAAGGCTTTAGAAAGAACATTAACAAAAAAGAGAAGAGATAGAGAAATTGGAAAACCTAAACTAAGTTAAACGGGAGCACTGAATATGAAATAGAAAAAAAATGAAACTAGATAAAAGTAAAAGATCATCCTATAGTCCAGTTGTTTTTAAACATGACAAGGCAAACTTAAAAAAAAAAAAAGAGGTTGTGTGATGATTTTTAGGAGAGTTTTAGCATCAAACTCTGATATCTAAATATAAAATAACTAACCTCCAAGTTTAACAAGAATAGAAAGAAAAAAATAAATTCCCAATCTCATGTAATGTTTTAGGAATGCTAAATTAAGAGAGTTGTCAGAGGAAATGAGTTTGTTCCCCCTCTATGCTGGGCTCCAGTGCAGAGGTATTGTTCAGTCTCCCAGCCGTGTCCAACTCTTTGTGACCCTATGGACTTCAGCACGCCAGGCCTCTCTGTCTCTCGCCATCTCCCAAAATTTGCCCAAGTTCATGTCCATTGCATCGGTAATGCCATCCAGCCATCTCATCCTCTGACGCCCTCTTCTCCTGCGCTCAATCTTTCCCAACATCAGGGACTTTTCCAGAGTCAGCTGTTCGCATCAGGTGACCAAAATACTGGAGTTTAAGCTTCAGCATCAGTCCTTCCAATGAGTATTCAGGGCTTATTTCCCTTAAGATTGACTGGTTTGATCTTGCTGTCCAAGGGACTCTCAGGAGTTCTCCACCACCATAGTACGAAGGCATAAATCCTTCAGCTCTCTGCCTTCTTTACAGTCCGGCTCTCACAACCGTAGAGGTGTTATCAATGCACTAAATACATGGGAGGAGTATTCTAAGGCAGGTGTCTAAACAATAGAGTAATACCAAAATTTCAGATTTCCCCAAAGGAAAAGAAAGCACAACAGTCTGAGAAAGAAAGATTGGATATAGAAAAATACCATTGAGACATTTATTCAATAAATGTTTGATACTAATGCAGAATCCAGGGCTTCCCTGGTGGCTCAGAGGTTAAAGCGTCTGCCTCCAATGCGGGAGACCCGGGTTTGATCCCTGGGTTGGGAAGATCTCCTGGAGAAGGAAATGGTAACCCACTCCAGTATTCTTGCCTGGAGAATCCCATGGACGGAGAAGCCTGGTAGGCTACAGTCCATGGGGTCGCAAAGAGTCAGACACGACTGAGCGTTTGAATGGAACTGAATGCAGAACCCTAAAGAAATATATCTACTATTCTTATGAAAGTCAAAGATCTAAAAACTTAGACACTTTCTTCATGTGTATATATGCTTAGTCAATCAGTCATGTCTGACTCTTTTGTGACCCCATGGACTGCAGCCACCAGGCTCCTCTGCCCATGGGATTTCCTAGGCAAGAATACTGGAGTGGGTTGCCATGCCCTTCCCCAGGGTATCTTCCTGACACAGGGATCAAACCTGCATCTCCTGTGTCTCCTGCACTGCAGGCAGATTCTTTTACCCACTGAGCCATCAGGAAGCCCTCACTTTTCTTACATTTAAGAAAAATATACTGAAAGAGAGGCTTTTAGTCACATGGTTGAGAACCAGGGTTTAGGCAGTGCTGTCCAATACAACCTTCTGTGATTATGGAAGATAATGGATTATGGAATAACCTGTGATTACGGAAGATTATGGATTATGGAATATAGCTGTGCAATCCAAGGTGGTAGCCCCTGGCCACATGTGGCTAGTGGCCACTTAAAATATGTTAATGTGATTAAGAAGCTGAACCTTAAATTTAATTAATTTAAATTTAAATAGCCACATACGCTTATTTGCTACCATATTAGACATCCCAATTCTATAGTCATGTTGACTTATGTTTGAATCCCAGTTGTGCCTTTTTATAATCCATGTAACCTGAGGGAAAACAATAAAACTTTCTAAGCTTTCAGAGTCTTCAGGTAGAAAATGCAGACATTAATGACACTCACGCTTTGGGGAATGTGGACAGTTAAATGAGAGAATGCAGATAACAGAGTTATCTGCTTAACAGAGTGCCTAGTACAGATTGAATGCTCAATAAGTATTATCAAATTATTAATGAATATCAAGACAGATGATAAGAATATGAGATATAAGTCTTTCCAATCGAAATAAAGAGAAACTTGCCATCTTAATCATGGAAGAGTTGTTCTTTGTCCTATTGCCATATCTTATTTTCTTCATAGCATTACCACTCTCTAGAAACCATATTATTGATTTGTTCATTTACGCAGCTTTTATGTTTACCTTGCAAGAACGTGAAGTCCATGAAGGTGGCTTGTTCATCAATGTCATTGTTTTTAATATGTCCAGTATCTTGACAAGCACCTAGCCCATAGTCAGTACTTTATGAGCTGTGACTGAGTAGATTAATGACTTAACAAACTAACTTAATCTCATACTCTCCCAGAAATTTGCTTATCAAAAGAGAAAAGACACTTTTTTCCCATACAGATAATTTACAGGGGATGATTAATAATGGGTAAGTATATGGTGATTTAATAAAATAATATGGATTGATTAAACCAAAGTTAATGCTACTTTTTTAATAAGATTTAGAACTCCAACTCTCTGGATTGTTTTATTACATAGTTACTCAAGAATTCCTGAGTGCTTTAAAGTACTACATATAAAATTTGCAAATAAAAATGATATTCCATCAAAATTAATTGCTTTATTTTTGCTAAACTTGTTTTTAAAGAAAATTCAATCAAACTATGAAGATGTTTTCCGGAAAATAAAGTTCAATTAACATAAACAAAATGGAGATAACTACACTTTTATTCACTGATTTGTTTCAAATGCATTTTGCATGATTTAGTATTCAGTGAAAGTACAGTCTAAAAATTTTTTTAAAAACATTTAAATCATCTCTAATTTGCAGTACCACTACAGTTAAAATATATTAAGTTAATAAAGTTATGATTTACATAATATCACTGACACCAAAGTACACTTATATAAACTGAACTAGATTATAATTCGCTGGGCAGAAAGCTCCACTAATTGCCAGAGTGGTATTCTGAATGGTGATTGACATGTAGCAAACAAAAATACAGTCAGGATTTATAATCTCAAAGGATCTATAAGCTAATGTTTCAGATCCAGGTGGGAAAAAAATGAGAAAACACTCTGCTACAGTGAAGAAAAGTGGTATTTTTGGTTTGCTTACTTTGCTCCTGTTTTTAAATCATTAGATATGACCATCACATCTAAGGACAAAGAAGTGAATAGGTTTACATCAGACATTCAAATCCAAAGTAATAATTCTTATTATAGCTAAAAATTGCACAGTATTTTCTATCTGTTCAACATTGTTACAAGACTTTGTAGAAAAAGCATCCTGTCCTTCTGTCCACTGGTCAGACAACACAAAGACATTTCCAAATGAAACTCATTACCTTTCCCACAAACCTGCAAATCGTTTGAGTTATTTTCTTAATTATTATTTATTGTTACCAATGTACTCTTTTTAAGGACACCTTAAAAATAAAAATATGGAAACTCAAAACAAATTATTTTAGTTTTTATTTTCTATTTATTCATTTGGCCGCACCCCTCAGCATGCATGTGGGATCTGTTTCCTGACCAGGGATAAAATCCTTGCCCCCTGCTGTGGAAGCTCAGAGTCTTAATCACTGGACCATGAGGGAAGACCCAAAACAGATTATTTTAATATTGGATATATTGAAAATATATGCATGGAAAATGACATAGTTAAAATGCAGCTTTAGTTTTGGGTCCCCATCCTTCTTTAAAACACATTCAGCTGAGCTAAATGTTAAATATCCAGTCTCATATAATAGTTAGAACTACAAATTTTAATCAGTTTCCAAGTAATTTTTTGTTAATTCTTCTTCCCCCAGTTCTGGCTTAAGGCTGGATGTCTGCAATGAGCAAGTCACCTGGATCGCTTCTTTTTGATTTGTTCCTGTTGCTTTACTATCATGCCCCTACTTCCTCCCATTCCCTTGACCCAGAGGAATCATTTGTCTTTCCGGTAGTCACTTACAACTCCTCTCTCAAGTGAACCTCCAGGCTCCTTCTGCTAAGGACTCCTCCCCATGTCAAGAGGCCTATCAGACAGATGTGGAACTCACACTGGATTGTTGACCTGCAACCCACATCTGGGGAGACCTTCAGGCACCCCCACCCTAACAATGGCTTGAAGACAGGCCAAGCTGAAAAGCAGGAGCCACTACCACCAAAGCGATTCATCAGCCTTCATCCTCTCTCCAGACCCTCTGGGCAAGAATCAGACCCCAGGGCGTGGTTCCCTTAGCTTCTCAGACAGGAGACAGGCACCATCTATCTATTTGGCTGTCAGCCAATCCCCGGTAGCTAAACTGCCTAGCTGACCTAAAACTGACCAAAAATGCTTGAGAGATTCCAACAGAGATCAGAGAGCTACCCAACGAGTCTAGTCTAAGTTGTCATCAATGGGGATTGGATGGTCACTCAGAAATAGATAATGAATACCAAGTGACCAAGTTCTCAGCAGTGTCACACGAGCAGAACTGACACCCACATGTCTGGTTTCACCAGCTTTCTCCTTTTTGTGTTGTTGTTCAGTCACTAGTCACATCCAGCTCTCTGGACTGCAGCATTCCAGGCTTCCCTGTCCTTCACCATCTCCCAGAGTTTGCTCAAAGTCCTGTCCATTGAATCAATGATGCCATTCAATCATTTCATCCTCTGTCGCCCCCTTCTCCTCCTGCCCTCAATCTTTCCCAGCATCAGAGGCTTTTCCAGTGAGTCAGCTCTTTGCATCAGGTGGCCAAATTATTGGAGCTTCAGCATCAGTCCTTCCAATGAATATTCAGGGTTGCTTTCCTTTAGGATTGACTGATTTGATTAACTATTAATAATTTAGGACTCAAGTTCTTGCCATCTTGATGCTTGGGATCCTCTAGGATAGTGGCTCTCAAACCTATTGTCTCAGAACCCCTTCATACTCTTTTTTCTTCTTTCTTTTTTATTTTTTAATTATGAAAGTATGATAACACATTTATAAGAGACTTGGAAAATGCAGAACAAAGTTACCTATAGTTTCATTATATATTAGAATTATTTTTTAAGTAGATAAGACTTTTAGTTGGAGTTTCAGTAGTAAACTCTCAAAAATTATTTGAATGAATATACAGAAAAGTAGAAGGGTATAGTAGACCTGAAAACCAGTATGAACCAATTCAACATAATTAAGATTTATACAATTTTCACACAACAGTGGGATACAAATTCTATTCAAGTTCCCATAGACTATAAACTAGGAGATACTGGAACATATCCAGGGACATAAAACAAGCTTCCAAAAATTTCAAGGTCTAAAGATATGGAAATAATACAGTCTGTTCTTTTATTCCCTTTATACTCTTAAAAATTACTGAAAACCCATGAAAACCCTAACACTGACAAAACCAAATACTGGCAAAGATGTGAAGTATCAGTGCCCCCCAGGAGGCAATGTTCCTCTACCTTAAAAATCCCAGCACCAGTGACTTTCTTAGTGGTCCAGCAGTTAAGATTCCACACTTCCATGGCAACAGGCATGGGTTCAATCCCTGGAGGGGGAACTAAGAATCTACATGCTGTGCTACACAGCAAAAATAATAGAAATCCCAGGACCAGGTGCCAGACAACAAGGGGCCATCCCTGTAGCTTCAAACCCCCCAAAGTCATTCAAATGAGCCAATTCTAAGGTGTTTCTCCTGCTCTGCCAAGATAGTGAGCAAAAGTAACAGCAGCTTTATCCACTATTAGTTTTGCAGCATCAGTGTAAATGTCAACATAGTGAAAAAGACAAATAACAACTGAATATTATTATTAAAATAGTTTTGACCTCTCAGACCCTCAAGAGTATCTTGAAGACTTTCAGGAGTCTGCTGTCCTGGAATTCTCTCTACATCTGCATGGTCCAGGTTAAAAAGTGTAAAGTTGCTCAGTCATGTCCGACTCTTTGTGATCCCATGGACTGCAGCCTGCCAGGCTTCTCTGTCCATGGGGTTTTCCAGGCAAGAATACTGGAGTGGGTTGCCATCCAAGTTAGGTGACCTCTATAGTGAAAGTGAAGTCGCTCAGTTGTGTCTGACTCTTTGCGACCCCATGGACTGTAGCCTACCAGGCTCCTCCGTCCATGGGATTCTCCAGGCAAGGGTACTGGAGTGGGTTGCAGTTTTCTTCTCCACAGTAAGCCTTTTTAAGGAGAAAGCTAGTCATGCCAAACGTGTAGGTGTCACTTCTGCTCACAAGATATTGGCAAGAACTTGGTCACTTGGTATTCATTAGCTATTTCTTTTTTAATGCTTACTTTTATTTATTTACTTGACTGTGCTGGGTCTTAGCTGTGGCACACAGGATCTTCAATCTTCTAGGTGAGTTACGCAGGAACTTGTAGCTGCAACATGCAAACTCTTAGTTGCAGCATGTGGGATCTAGTTCCCTGGCCAGGGATCAAACCCAGGCCCCCGGCATTGGGAGTGTGGAGTCTTAGTCAGTGGGCCACCAGGGAAGTCCCCATTAGTTATTTCTGAGTAACCATCCAATCACCATTGTTTGACAATTTAGGCTAGACTCATTGGGCAGCTCTTCTGGTCTCTGTTGGAGTCTCTCATGCATTTTGGTCAGTTTCAGGTCAGCTAGGCAGTTTTGCTACCGGGAATTGGCTGACTGCCATGTGTAGGGATGATGTGACTAGTCACGTGTCATTCACCATTCAGCATGCTCGCCCAGGCTTGTTCACAGACAGCAGCAAAATCCTAAGACTGAGCGATGAACTGACGAAATATCACACGCACTGCATTCCATTAACCAAAGCAAGTCATAAGGCCAGCTCACACTCACAGCGTGGAGAAGTAGACTCTACATATTGACAAGAGAAGCAACAAAGTCACAATGCAAAGAGTATGGAGGCAGCAAAGAGAATCATTGCAACCAGTCTGCAAGAACTCTACCACACATGGCTAAAACTAACCGCCAAGAAAAGTGAGAGTCTTCAGTTGCAGCCATAAGCTTATGAGTGTGTGTGTCTGTGTGTGCGTTGCTCAGTTGTGTCCAACTCTTCACGACCCCATGGACTGTAGCCCACCAGGCTCCTCTGTCCGTGGAATTCTCCAGACAAAAATACTAGAGTGGGTAGCTATTATAATCTGCAGGGAATCTTCCCAACCCAGAGATTGAACACAGGTCTCCTGCAATGCAGGCAGATTCTTTACTATCTGAACCACCAGGGAAGTCCTAAGCCAAAGAAAAGCAAGCTAGGAACACCTGCCCTTTCAGATGTCAAGACAAATAGAATGGACGAGAAGCCAGAAAAAAACCTCACAGATGTTGAAACTCAGTTATAAATTAGTGTGTACTCTATATCTGCAGAAAACTAAGGACTAAAGACTTCAATGTGAAAGCCAAAACAATTCTACAAGGCAGTAGAGAATATCCTTACAATCTGGAAGAAGACCCAAAGTTACCATAAGCAGGGAGAAAATGCCACCTTTGACTATACTAAAATTTGGAACTTCTGTTCATCAAAAGACATTATGAAGGGCACAACAAGGTGAGCCAGTGTGGAAAGGGGAGAGGAATCGGTAATTACATGACAAGAATGGAACAGCAAGGCAGAAGTGGCTAAAACTGGCCAAAGAACCATAAACTGGAAGGGGATTTCTGTAATGCAAATAACTAATGAGCGAATATTAACTGGAATTCATGAAAAACTGCTACAAAGAAAAAATGGAAAAAGGGCATAAGCATTTCAGAGAAGAGGAAATAATTGTGATGAATAAATATATTAAAAAATGTCCAGACTCACTCATAATAAGGGGAAAAAATTGAACCCAGATGGCATTTTATGCCTCCCTGATCTTGCAAATACTAAAGTATCCGACATGCCAAATGTCTTCAGAGTGAAGGTATTTAGCATCAGAAAGAGTTATCCACTATCAGTAGGAGCACCACCCTTGTGGAAAACAATTTGACCAAACATAATAAAGTTGTACATGGCACACTCTCTAGCCCAGCAATTTCCCTCCTAGGTTCGTGCATTAGAGAAAGTCATGAGGAGCCATATATAAAATAGTCATAGAAATATTGCTCATAAGAGCAAATGCTAGGGAAAAAACAAATATCTAAACAATATGTAAACAGATAAATAAATTATACTTTCATATTTTGGAATTCTATATATAGTACTTAAAAGTGAATGACTCAACAGAAAGAAATCTCAAAAAATGATGTTAACACATTAATAATAACAAAAAGACAAAGCAAATCGTAAAAAAAAAAATATGGCACGGTTTCTATTGTGATAAAAATATAGCCCAAGCCAAACAGCATATTGTCTTAGGAGTTTATTCTGTCACCAACTTGACTGAAGCTAGGAACTACAAGTCCCAGAGTTTCCTTCCTTCTATGGTTTGAGGTTAGACTTGGTTAAAAGAGGAACTTGAGCAATGTATTGGAGGCAGAGAAGAAGCTGCAGACATCTTTTTTTTTTTTAATGCTTCTTGTAAAGTTTATTTGCAGCCATTTTGTGTGTAGTGTGTTCTATAATTTTTGAAGGTTACACTCCACTTACTGTTATTATTACAAAATATTGGCTATATCCCCTTGTAGCCTATCTTGTAACCAACAGTTTGTGCCTTTCACTCCCTCTCCCCTTTATTGTATCTCCCCAAACCCCTACTACTCCCCTCTGGTATGTTCTCTATATTTGTGAGTCGATTTCTTGTTTGTTCTTCACTACTTTGTTGTATTTTTTAGATTTCACATAAAAGTGATATCATAGAGTATTTGTCTTTCTCTGTCTGACTTATTTCACTTAGCATAATGCCCTCAAAGTCCATCTGTGTTTCTGCAAATGGCAAGACTTCATGCTTTTTTTTTTTTATATGGTTGAGCATTATCCATTGGGTATAGAAAGGTGTGGCCAGTCAGATGTGGTGGGCAGAGCAGAGGTGCCAAGGAGTGCCAGCTGAACTTCCTCTCCTCATCCCTCAGCCCCTTTTCCCCACTGCTGGCTCTGGACCAAGACAGTGGGCAGTGGCCCCAAGAGGGGCAGCAGTGCAGAGGCGGTCACTTCCACAGTCCCCTCCAGCTTCCTCTTTGTGGCCCCACCCCACCTCTGGAAGGGCTTCCCTGATGGCTCAGAAAAATGGTAAAGAATCTGCCTGCAATGCAGACCAGGGTTCGACCGCTGGGTCGGGAAGATCCCCTGCAGAAGGGCATGACAACCCACTCCAGTACTGTTGCCTAGAGAATACCATGGACAGAGGAGCCTGGTGGGCTACAGTCCATGGGGTCACAAAGAGTCGGATACGACTGAGTGACTAACATGCTTTCTATGGCTGGGGGACATGTTTAGATACTTAGATTCCCCTGCAGGTCTGTCTCGTCCAAGCCCGCGGTGCCTCAGGAGGCTGCCTAGTGTTTTTTCTGCCCCCTGCAGATCTTCACTGAAAGATCTCAGGTATAATTCCTATAAGAAATCCCTCATCCCACATCACTCACAGTGGCTCTGCTTTCCTAACGAGACCCTAACTGATAGAGCAAAAAACTATACAGACGAACACAGAGGCACCTTACACAAAATTCAAGATACTGGTTTTCTCTTGGTGCGTGGGTACGTAGGGGCGGACAGCATTAAGGAGAGGTACCTGGTGGGTGGGTGCGTAGGGGCAGGACACCATTAAGGAGGGGCACACAGGGACTTCTGAGGTACCGGTATGTTGTTTTTCCTAAGATATGTGGTGGGTACATGAGTATTCATTTCATTAGCATTATTAAATTGCACAAAATATATACTCCTGTATATATAATTAAAAGTTAGAAATAAAAAAGCTATAGTGAGGGGTTTCAAGCCAGAGGGTCCCAATCTTTGGGGAAAGTTAAGATGCTTTAAAGGGGAAGGAGAAAACGAATCTCATGACTCAAAGAGAAAGGCAGTGGTGTTAGCTCCCGGGACGAGGTCTCTGCGCAGAGAGAGGCAAAAAAGGCAGTCAGATCCAGAGGCCTGGAAGGTGAGATGAGAAACTCAGGGTGCAATGAATATTTATTACATATATATTGATTCTGCTGGATACTGACTTGAGCTGTATGACTTTGGGCAAATTGATTTAGGGCACTGGGACTTAGTAGAAATCTAGATGATCAGAAGACGGGACCTCCAAGAAAAGAAACCCAAACCTGGATTCCAGAAGAATGTATCTGCATCTCAAATAGAGACAATCCAGGGAGTGTGTCCTTGAGACAACAATAAACTGCTACTGCCTAAACAGCCATCAAAAAGCCAGGTTAGGGAGGAGGGATGAAAAGAAACCGGGAGATGTTTGACGACAGTGTTTTTGGAAAACATTTCATGGACGCTTGCTCAGAGTTAAAATTCCACAATGTCTATATACTACTGTCTGATGAAGCATCTTATGTGGCAAAATGCTACTAACTCTGTGTACTGTAGTTTATCTATGTTATTTGAGGTCTGATAAAATCTGAAACCATAATCTGTGATAAAGATGGAAAATAAGGCTTTGAAAATGTACTTTTGCAAAGCCAGAAAATGAAATGGCCACAGGATGGCAGTAAAAGGTAAGAGATAAGGCTAGGCCATGTATTTTACTAACCCTTAACATCAGCCCTTAAGTGTTTTCAAGATATATAAAACTTCCAGTGTTTACAGAATATAACCTGTAAACTATTATTAAAACTGGATACACCAACAAACAAAAATATCCTAAATACTGGAGTTCCTTGACTAAAATTTGTTTCCTCAAGTAGCATTTTACTTGCCCAATTTATGATCATGACATCATATAAATACTGTGCCCCCTATACCTCTATCTTCAAGTATGAACTTGAATTTATTACAAATAAATGATAAAGTAATTCAGTTATATTTTTAAGGACATCCATAAGCATAAGGCAAGATTTCCATCCCTTGAGTTCTCACTGTTTGATACTCTTCCTCTGCCCTTATCTCATTTCCAATCAAAGTCATTGATCATCTCAAAAAATATTTTTAAGGACTTCCCTTGTGGCTCAGCTGGTAAAGCATCCACCTGCAATGTGGGAGACCTGGGTTCAATCCCTGAGTTGGGAAGATCCCCTGGAGAAGGGAAAGGCTACCCACTCCAGTATTCTGGCCTAGAGAATTCCATGGATTGTATGGCCCATGGGGTCGCAGCGTGGGACACAACCAAGTGACTTTCACTATCACTTTTTCTGTTCACTTTGAAAATGACCCTTGAATTCAAACACTTGTTTTCAATTATCTTCTTGATGAATTCTTCACACTGATAAACGTAAATAGAACTCACTAATATACTTCCAATTTTAATTTCTACCGCTATCACTTCAAAGTGAATGGGCAAATAACCAATGAAGGAGTTTTAATACAAGTGAAGTCTCATCAAAGGAATATCAAGTATATGTTGTATGTGTAAAGCACATTCTGGATTTCAAAGATTTACTATGAAAAAATGAATACAAAACATATCAATATTTTGTATATTGAAATAAAAGTATAATATTTTATATATACCAGATTAAATAAAAACATAATTTTAAAAATTTTAAAGGAATATCAAGGATAACCTTGATTAAGAGAATTATGCAGTGCGGGACAAAAGTTTGGAGCATCATGCATATTCATTAATTCAGTTCAGTTCAGTTCAGTCGCTCAGTCGTGTCCAACTCTTTGCGACCCCATGAATCACAGCACGCTAGGCCTCCCTGTCCATCACCAACTCCCGGAGTTCACTCAAACTCATGTCCATCGAGTCGGTGATCCCATCCAGCCATCTCATTCTCTGTCGTCCCCGTCTCCTCCCACCCACAATCCCTCCCAGCATCAGAGTCTTTTCCAGTGAGTCAACTTGTTGCATGAGGTGGCCAAAGTATTGCAGTTTCAGCTTTAGCATCAGTCCTTCCAATGAACACCCAGGATTGATCTCCTTTAGAATGGACTGGTTGGATCTCCTTGCAGTCCAAGGGACTCTCAAGAGTCTTCTCCAGCACCACAGTTCAAAAGCATCGATTCTTCGGTGATCAGCTTTCTTCACAGTCCAACTCTCACATCCATACATGACCACGGGAAAAACCAGAGCCTTGACTAGACTGACCTTTGTTGGCAAAGTAATGTCTCTGCTTTTTAATATGCTATCTAGATTGGTCATAACTTTCCTTCCAAGGAGTAAGCGTCTTTTAATTTCCTGGCTACAATCAGCATCTGCAGTGATTTTGGAGCCCAAAAAAATAAAGTCTGACACTGTTTCCACTGTTTCCCCATCTATTTCCCATGAAGTGATGGAACCAGATGCCATGATCTTCGTTTTCTGAATGTTGAGCTCCTACATAAATCTGTTCATGTGTGTTCAAGGTACCAGGCAGTATAATACGTGCTGGATATCATAGCAGGAGATAGACATTGCCCTCAAGGAACTTACAGTCTAGTTGGGCCAACAGACAGACAAATAGGCAGGAGCCATGCAGGTGGCCGCTGCTAAGGTTGGAAGTCAATACACGGCAAGCACTAGAAGCTGAACTCTGTGAAAGTGAGGATTTGGGCCGGTTTTGTTCATTGCCTCAGTGCAGGAATGGCAGCATAGTTATGAGGCCCAGTGCAAAATGAAAATATGGGGCTTCTTGTTTATAAGAAAAATGTTAAGAATTTCAAAACAGCAACAGCAGGGCCTTCAGCCAAATGTGGGACTCTGCTGAGCTCAGAGCTTATGAAGCCACTCTGATCCATGCCTCAAACAGTGCCTGGTATCCAGTAGGCTTTCATTAAATATTTGTGAAAAAAAGAGGGGACTGGACTTGCTAAATCAGCCAAGATTCCCTGAGCCCTTCTAGTTAGGTTGAGATGGGAAGGTCAATACCCCCAAGGAACAGTGTCCAAGAGAAAGTACATGTGTGAAGTCCCACAGCAAGAGGGAAAACCTGGCTCGTGGAGGAACTGGGGTCATAAAATTAATTGAGTAAGTATTAATCTGGGCTTCCCAGGTGGCACTAATGGTAAAGAACCTGCCTACCAATGCAAGAGACATAAAAGACAAGGATTTGATCCTTAGGAAGGACCCTCCTCCACGGGAAGACCCCCTGGAGGAGGGCATGGCAATCCATTCAATTATTCTTGCCTGGAGAATCCCATGGACAGAGGAGCCTGGCAGGCTACAGTCCATGGGGTTGCAAAGAGTCGGACAAACTTAGCACATCACCCAAATTACCCCACACTGTTAAGGAAGAAAAGAAAAAAGAAGGGTAAGTATTTAGTGTATATCTTCCATTTTTTTTCCATACAATTTTCCCTGTCATATCCTGTCTATGTGTGCATGTCTATATACTGCATCACAGTGTAAAATACTGAAAATTATTTACTAGGTTAAGGTCACAAAAGCATCAAAGGCCCTAGGCTATAGCAGGGGAGAAGGAGTCTGGGGTGAGCAAGAGAGCACAGGGGAGAGATGGGGACAGTGAATCCCAGATGAGCCTTGAAAAGTAGCAGGATTAAGTTCAAGCAGAGCCTTGCACACCTTATTAAAAATTTAGATGTCATTCGGGTGGCATTAAGAAGTCACTAAAACTTTTAAAATGAGAGTGATGTCATCAGATTGCGCTCACAAATTATCTGCCATTTGGAATGAATTCTGCATGCTGCAAACCTTGATTGCCTCCCAGTAGCCCTGAGAATAAAACACCAAATCTTCCACTGGTTTACAGGGTCCTTCTAGATTTGAAACTGAGACCAGACCTCACTGGGACTGACTCCCGACTAACTCACTTAACCCCAAAATGCCAGTCCTCTCCTTTCTCCTGGGTACCAGTTAGCCTCTCCCTGCCTGTGCTAGGAACCTTCTTGTTCCTCTGCCCTCTGCTGGCCCTCTACCTGGTGAATTCCTCATCTTTCTGGCCTCAGGTTAAAGACCCTCTGGGCACCTTGGGCTGCCTTTCTCTGAGCTCTCACTTTCCCTTCCCCTGGAATGAAATCCTGGAAGCCCTTATGCTGAACATTTGAATTATTTCTCATTTAAAGACTCTGTTACCACTAGGCTATAACCTACAGAGGCAGAGACGGTCTGAGGGGTCTCACTGCAACATCTAACAAATGAGCAGCCCATAGGGGCATGGATGACACACAGTAAGCTCTGAGCAGACATAAACACGTGGAAGAAAACACAACTCCTGGGAGCATGGGCTACTCTCAAAAACTGTTACAACAATGCATGAGATCAAAGAGGGGAGAGATGGTGTGGGCAGCTGCAAGAGCTCTTGGAGATGTACAGTTGTACAATGTACCATACATGCTCGTGCTCAGTCACATCTAACTCTGTGACCCCAGGGACTGTAGCCCACCAGGCTTCTCTGTCCATGGGATGTCCCAGGAAAGAATACTGGGGTGGGTTGTTATTTCCTACTCCAGGGGATCAAGCCCGCATCTCTTGAGTCTGCTGTATTAGCAGGTGGATTCTTTTATCACTGTGCCACTTGGGAAGCCCCATGTACAGTTGATGGGATGATGATTATGTTATGTACTGAGCTAACTGCATTTTACCTGGCCACTGGGCACCCTCTCTGACATAGGATTCTTCCTACAGAAAGTGAAACTCCATTTAGCTAATGCCAGAACTGTGACCCTAAAGAATGTATGGACCTGGAGCTACTCAAGACTGCAGTGTCCCCTCTATTACTCTGGTAAGCCCCCAGGCAAGAAGGAATGGAATCAAAATTCCCCTACTTCAGAAAAAAGGAGCAGCTCAGACTTGGATGGGGCTGGGTGTCTTTTTTTCTTGAGAGACTATTTCCTTTCTCAATATCTCCTTGAAATGTAACATCTGTCCTTGAGAAGTTTCCTGCTGAACTTATTGGTTCATATAATTAGAGGAACCAGCATATCAGCGGTCTGCAACTAAGGGAATATTGAAAGAGGATTCCCTCCTGTCCTTAAGCTTAGATAGGTCTTCCTCCCCACAGTTCTGAAAAAGGAGCTCCAGTCTTCACCTGTGACTCCAGGAAAGACACTATGAGCATCTTATTTGTAACCCCCAGAAATGTTTCTCAGATTGGCTTTGCTCACACATTTCCTAGCCTCCTCAACCTACACTTTCTTTCCTACCCAAATTCCTCCAAACTCTCTTTAAACTCTCCACTTATGTGACCTTTTTTAGTTTCTCTGCTCTTTGTTATATATACTTTGCTTTTATCACTAAGAATCTGACCCCTCTCTTTTTAACTCGGGGGTCCTGTTGAACGTGCCTCAAGAATGCCAACTTGGCCTTCACTTAATGAAAACATTTCATTTACGTATTAAGTCTATTTAATGGAGTGGAATCTGTACACCACATGAGAGCACCAGCTCAAGTTCTACAGCAGGCGCGGATTTCAAACTTGGACTCCACTCATCGCACCCAGGTCAGTGGGGCTTCCACCTGCCATGGGATTCTTTACCAATTATCTGCTCAGAAGCAGCCCCTCCTCTGGAGTGTGAGTGATGGAGCAGAGGTAAGTGAGCACACAGTTCTTCCTTTTGGGGATGAGACAGGAGGAAGGCAGAACATACTCACAAGTGAATTGTACACAAAACTGAGTATAGACTCCTTACACTTACAGATTTTATGTGATACTAAAGCCAAATTAAACTTATAAAATCTATTTTAAGCACTAAAACGAAATATGTCCAAATTCATCACATTCCCTTAATGTGACAATTAAAAGTGTTTTGCTGAATCTGCCACATCGCACCTATCAGTACATGATGGCTTTGAATTTGTTATATTTATCATTCTGTCCTAGCTGAGGATTTAGTTTTGTCACCACTGTTCAGTATTCAAACTACAGTTCTGCAGACCTAGTATTAATATTATTATTTGTAGAAGCACCACTTTGCGGTATGCAGGATCTTAGTATCCCTGACCAGGGATCAAACCCATGCTCCCTGCATTGGACCACCAGGTAAGTCCTACAAAACAGTTATTTCTGCAAGAATGCCAACTTGGCCTTCACTTGACTTCATTTACATATTAAGTCTTCTGGTTTTTCTCACCACCTTCTGATGATAAAAGTGATACTGTTTGGGGCCAACATAATTATGAACATAAATACAAAAGGAGGCAAAGAAGTTGAGTTAGACCTCAATTAGAAGATGATTTCAGTTCAGTTCAGTCGCTCAGTCGTGTCCGACTCTCCACGACCCCATGAATCACAGCACACCAGGCCTCCCTGTCCATCACCAACTCCCGGAGTTCACTCAAACTCATGTCCATCGAGTCGGTGATGCCATCCAGCCATCTCATTCTCAGTCGTCCCCTTCTCCTCCCGCCCCCAACATTTCCCAGCATCAGAGTCTTTTCCAGTGAGTCAACTCGTCGCATGAGGTGGCCAAAGTATTGCAGTTTCAGCTTTAGTATCAGTCCTTCCAATGAACACCCAGGATTGATCTCCTTTAGAATGGACTGGTTGGATCTCCTTGCAGTACAGGGGACTCTCAAGAGTCTTCTCCAACACCACAGTTCAAAAGCATCAATTCTTCAGCGATCGGCTTTCTTCACAGTCCAACTCTCACATCCATTCATGACCACGGGAAAAACCATAGCCTTGACTAGACGGACCTTTGTTGGCAAAGTAGAAGATGATTTAGGGAATCTCAAATACTATTTTTTATACTAGCATCAAAATGAAAAAATTTGTCAGTTTCTTATAGATAACAATGATTTTGCTGGGAAATACAGCTCTAAAATATTTCTGGGTGACTACCTTCCTTAATACTCACATAGCCCTCTTTCCGGAGAAGGCAATGGCAAGCCAATCCAGTACTCTTTCCTAGAAAATCCCATGGATGGAGAAGCCTGGTAGGCTGCAGTCCGTGGGGTCGCTAAGGGTCGGACACGACTGAGCGACTTCACTTTCACTTTTCACTTTCACACATTGGAGAAGGAAATGGCAACCCACTCCAGTGTTCTTGCCTGGAGAATCCCAGGGACGGGGGAGCCTGGTGGGCTTCCGTCTATGGGGGTCACACAGAGTCAGACATGACTGAAGTGACGCAGCAGCAGCAGCAGCCCTCTTTCAGTCTCCTCCATTATCGCTATTATCCTCCATTATCAGTGGTGAAAGTAACCAAGCCTTATCCAGTTGCAACTGCCAGCTTTTAGAGAGGTTTATCCTATAACATTCCTCCCAAAGTTCTAAAGTCCCAGGTGGTCTCTCCTTCCTCTCTCTGAACTCAGAGTATTTATTGACTATAACAATTGGCAATCCACCACTGAAACTTTTCTGTTTATTATATTATCTTGTTGTGCAGTTGCTCAGTCGTGTAGGACTCTGCAGCCCCATGGACCCAGGCCCGCCAAGGCCAAGTTGCAGCACGCCAGGCTTCCCTGTCCTTCACCATCTCACAGAACTTTGCTCACTCATATGCATCGAGTCGGTGATGCCATCCAACCATCTCACCCTCCGTCCTCCCCTTCACCTCTTGCCTTCAATCTTTCCCAGCATCGGGGTCCTTTCTACTTCTTTTTATATTATCTTCTTTTATAATTTAATAAGTTAATGCCTGGCTTATACTAGATTTGATCTCTGCTACCCCTTCCTGGAGTAGGAAATGACAACCCACTTCAGTATTCTTGCCTGGAGAATCCCATGAACAGAGTCTGGTGGGCTACAATCCATAGGTCACAGAGTCAGAAAGGACTGAGCGTGTACGCACGCACCCCTTCCAAACAGCAGTAACCAACATCTTGTTCCCAAATTTATTTGCATCCTTACAGTATCTACAGCCATAAAACCCATGCTGACTGATAGGAAAGCTTGTCCTTTTTGTGCTCTTTATAAGGCACCCACACAGTCCTCCGCGGGTTCTTGTGTGATATTGTTCTTTAATTCCTCTTGACTCTGCCAATAAGAATTAGTCACTTACAACGTGTCAGTTTGGATCCTCTGAGAAGCAGATGCCGCATGAAACAAGAAAGGGTGCAAGGGATTTATTAGAGGAAATGTCTGCAATGAGAAAAAAAGCAAGAGAAGGCAGAGAGCCTTCAGACCCTGATATATGTCTGATATTTGCATAGAGAAAGAGGTATTGGGCAGGAAGAGCCTCAGATAGAAGTGAAGTCTCAGCTAGCCAATGGGGTGTCCCCACACTGAATCTGAGCTGGCTCTGTGATCGGTGATTTGTGGACAGCAGCCCGGGGGAGGTGTGGCCTCTCATCTTGCCACAGGGGATCCAAAGGTGTAACAGCTGGGCTATCAGCTGTGTTCCCCACTGCAGATCTCTTAAAGGGACATTGGAGTGGTGCACCTCCAAGGCCACTGTATAGAGCTTAATGTAAACATAACAGTATGAATACAATTCAAAGTGTTTCTACTTCCAAGAATGTTTGCATATAAACTCCTGCACACATATCTGCATTTTGAGCTTAATGCAAATTATAAAACAAACGTTGTATTTCAGAAGTCATTGAACATGTAAGAAATCTGGACAGAGGAAATTAGAGGCTTTGATCAATTCCTAAGACTCCATAAAGTCTTCCAAGGAAGAACGAAAGCATTCTGCATATGCTTCCCTTCCCAGTCTTGAAGCATTTCTGGACTATGCCCAAGGCATCTGCTCTTCTCAAACTCCTCTACACACAATAAGATCAAGTAAACCTCTTACCTAAACAGTACCTCTCCTGCGGAGGATGGGGTTTGGGAATAGGTCAACTTTTTTTTTTTCTCACACCAATTAAATTTACAGAATAAGGTCCATGCTTTAACTCCAATTTGCTGCACTTATCAGGTACAAGTGAAATATGTTCCCAATTGAGGTGATACTAAACAACAACTTCAGAAAACTCAGTCAAATAAACTCAGCCTCAAGTAAAAGCCGAATTTCTCTGGCACATTTATGTACGTATGTGATATGTATGTATTTGTGCTAGAAATTTAAATAATAAGAATCTTTGAATGAATGCTTGAAGGGAAATATATTAAAAACACACATTTGGCTTGTTTTCTTTGGTTTGTTTGTTTTCTGAGAATATCCCAAGGGGAGAATGGGGACCGTGTGTTAACTATTTATGGCTGTGATAACAGAGTGCCATAGACTGAATGGCTTAAGCAATAGCATATATTTCTCACAGTTCTAGAGGCTGGAAGCCTGAGATCAGGATAGAGTTCTTGGTGAGGACCTTCTTCCTGGCTTATAGACACAGCCACATTCTTGCTGTGTTCTCATAGAAAAAGAGAGGGAACAAGATTTCTGGTCTCTTTTCTTAAGCACACTAATCCCATAAGAGGGCCCCACCTTCATCTATACCTAATTACGTCCCTAAGACTCCCGTCTCCAAAAACCATCAGAGTGGCAGTTAGGGTTTCAACATATATGTTAGGAGGGACACAACATTCAGTCCACAGCAGGCAGGAACAACACAAGAGGATGGAGACGTCTTAATATTCTAGATCTCTTGGTGTGCATGTGTGCTCAGTCACTAAGTCGTGTCCTACTCTTTTGCGACCCCATGGGCTGTAGCCTGCCAGTCTCCTCTGTCCACGGGATTTCTCAGGCAAGAATACTGGAGGAGGCTGCCATTTCCTCTTCCAGGGCATCTTCTTGACCCAGGGATTGAACCTGAGACTCCTGTGTCTCCTGCATTGGCGGGCGGATTCTTTACTACTGCCCCACCTGGGACGCCCCCAGATCTCTTGGAGATGAAGGCCATCCTAGGTCAAACAGGAAGCAAATGCTTTACTCTCAACCCCCAAATTGTAAGTTATTGAGGCTGCTCTATTTTCTTTACCAATGGGAGCCAGGAATGTAAGTAAATGAGTGAGGAAGGCCTAAAGAATTGTATCTGACCGTAAGTTGGGAGGAGTAGAGACTGACAAAGTAGAGACAAATCTGGCCGCCTTAAACAGGACAACAGTGACCTGAGCCCAACCTTGTAAGAATTTAGTTTTGCCACATCTTCTGTTGTTTAATGGTAATGGACTTTTTTCTGTGAAGTCTCTTATTTATGATTAAATGTTGGTTCAAAACATTATATACATATATAAAGAAAGACACTGTTTAGAACAAATAAATGTGGCTACAACCAGTTTTATTTCACAGGTCACTAAATTTCAGCCTCTTAGTGTGATGCCTTTCCCAGAAACGCTTGTATTATAATGCTTGTAAACCTTTACAGGAAAAAATTCTGGCAAGTTAGACTTTTAGACTAAAAGAAAAGGAGGAGATTGAACACTGTACCTTCCCTGAGCCCCCTAAATCTCAGGTGTACACAACTGCCCTTCTAACAAGGTCTAAGGCTAATCTTCTTGGAAAACACAGTCTAACTAAATACTTTGATTTTCTACAAGAATCACATCCATCTTCCATAATAAGTTTATTTCATCACTCATGAAAAAGCATACAGTCTTTATTTTGGTGAGTACTCTAATTTTATTTAAAAAACAAAACACTTAGCTTAAAGGAGCTTTTTTCCAGCTGATGTGTTATATAAATGACAACCCTCCCAGGTTTGCCCTAGACCTCACGTTTGCCTGGTCATGGACTGTAAGTGCTCTCAGTCACCACCTGTAATTTAAAAGGCATCTAGTATAAACGGAAAAGTAATTATCAGTTCAAGGCCTGATTCTATAGCTTAAATGCTTGAATGGCTCCCCAAAATACCACTGGGAACCACAGGCCCAGAAGTGCTACAGCAGCTCATCTTTTTTGTTGAAAAGTTAAAATAGGGCATCTTATCACCATGGTTACAGAGTTCTGTGAGTAGTCTTGGTCTCTTAACAACCAAAAAGATCAGCTAAGTGACCAACAGGGAATCTGAACTGCAGCTGTGCTGACATGCTGATCACAGCAGAGGAACTCAGGCAACTTGAGGCATCTGGGAGCTGATATATGCCTTCAAATAAGAGATCCACACAAGGAAAAAAAATTGGAATGTTTCCCAATATTCATGATTGTACAAATCATTCTGAACTTGGGCTTATTTTTTTTAAAAATAAGGGCTTGTATTAATATTTGCAATAATATTCATTTTATATGTATAAGATCAACAAAATTAAATTGAACTGATAGAAGCAACATGCATTGTGTTCCCTAAAATATATAAGTGTACATGAATGTGTCCATGAATAACTAACTTCTATTGGGTATTTTCTATGTAATGGACATTGGAATGGATGTTGTGGGTGATACAAATAAAGCAGGCAATTTACCCTCCTTCAACTAGCCCAGAAGCTAATTATAGATTTGCGAATGGAAACACTATTACCCAGCATAGTAAGTGCTACGTAAATGTTGTCTATGAATTGTTAGGGGACCCAAAAGTAAAGAATAATTGTTTGGGGAACTTCAATGAAGCTTCCTAGTGGAAAGGGCATTTGGACTGATTCTTTACAACAAGAAGATACAGCCTGTGCAGAGGCCCAGCTGGGAAAGAGCGTCACCTGTAGTCAGTGAGGGTAAGAAGGTCTTTGTGGCGGGAGCTCCGGGGGTGGATGCAAGCTCCAGGGGCTGAAGCTGAGGCAGGGGAGGTTATTTGGAGCCAAAATAAGCAAAGTCTTTCATCCTGGATTTAATATTGTAGGCAGTAGGGAGCCAGTGGGACTTTAATCAGGAAGCAAGATGATCAGATTTGATCTGAATTGTGTCCTCAACTGTCATATGGAGAAAGAACTAGCATAGTTAGAGGCCCCCTACAAATGCATAATGAGCATACTATTCTGATGCACCAGTCTCTTTGTTGCTCAAAGAACTTTTATTCAATACGTATTCATAAGAAAAAATTCTGAAAATATACATATCAGCTTTATAGTAAAATATACCCACATCTCCAGGATTTTGTGGATAAAAAAAGCATCTCATGTAACTTTGTATAGTCTCTAATTAGAGAATTGTTTTAATGAATCTTTCTCAAAATTCTGAGACTGAAAGATTTGTTTGTTTGATTCTCATGCATTTTGCATTTCAGAACCTTGGAAATATGCCCCTGCATAGAACTAAAAGAGGCTGGAGGTTATTTTAAAGGGAAGTTCCAAAAGGAAAAAAGCAAAAAACACAGCACTCCCTTGGAATAAATTAACTCCGATATCTATAATGTATTCTTAGGAAGAAAAATGCAAAAAAGAGATAATGCTGCAGAATGAAAAGAGGAGAAATAAGGAGAAACAACAGAAAGAAACCCACAGAGAGCTTGAAACTGTGCTTTGCAGCAATCCCTGGGTAACAGTAAATATTTCCTACCTTCCTCCTGCACCACCACTGATGAGTCATGAAGCCTAGACAACACTGAATCACAACTACATTCACCACACATCATCAATAGACATAACTCCAGCAGCTTCTGTCAGTCCTGGAAGCCTGAATCAAAAGGAATCCTCAAGAGTTACAGGAACATGACTTCACTCATAGCCCCGTAATATTTTCTTGCTCATTCCACAAGAGAAGATTACTGAATCTAACTTAGCAAAAAAGACAGATTACAACAGTATCTCTAGTAATATGCTAATCACACACAGTATCTATAATCAATGATCATTATCTATAATCAATGCATTATCTATGGTAGTGATATAACACTACCATTTTTGCATTTTACAGATCAGATGACAGTCCTAAAGAAGCTGAGCAATGTTTCTAAAGTCACACAGTTGGTATGTGGCCCAGATAGGACTAAACCTATGACTTCTTGATTCCAAAACGTGTGCTGTCAAACAAGTAACCAACATAAGGAGGAATGGCAAGTGGCAGTTGGGTAAAACAGTTACCCAATTCCATAGTTCTAGGAAGAAGGAGCCCCGCTCTGTCCAGCCTGAAGGGTCAAGGAAGTCTTCCCAGCAAGGGTGGCACTTGACCTGAGTCCAATCTATTGGATGGATTAAAAGATGAAGAAAGCCCACTCCAAGTTTGAACTTAATGGCAAAGGTGAAGAGATGTAAATCTTAAGTGTTGTAAGATGTAAATCTGTACATGGTTAACCACTCGCAATGGCAAGCCACTCCAGTACTCTTGCCTAGAAAATCCCATGGATGGAGGAGCCTGGTAGGTTGCAGTCCATGGGGTCGCTAAGGGTTGGACACGACTGAGCGACTTCACTTTCACTTTTCACTTTCACACATTGGAGAAGGAAATGGCAACCCACTCCAGTGTTCTTGCCTGGAGAATCCCAGGGACGGGGGAGCCTTGTGGGCTTCCGTCTATGGGGTCGCACAGAGTCGGACACGACTGAAGTGACTTAGCAGCAGCAGCAGCATGTCTTATACACCTATCATGTGTAAGGTACCATGCTGAAGACACAGTGGTGAATAAAACGGTAAAGAGAAGGAAATATTCTTTGAAAATTGTTTTAAGTATCCCTGCCTTACAAGGTTACTGGGTCAGCCAATATAACTATAGCAAGAAGATGGTAGAAAAAAAAGTAAGACAAGGCTGTCAAAATAATTTAGAGTGGAAGTTGTAGACTAATAAATACATTTGTAATTGTGATGACAATTTTTATGTCATATCTCAGTGTAAAATTATTTTGAAGTGGCTTACAAAGATATCATGGTGAACATAATAAAATGTAAAAATTTGAGGAAATTATAGTAAAGAAAAATAAACATAAAAAGTTAAGTCAATCATAAGGTCAAATACCTCCTGGAAAGGGCTTAAATTTGGCTCTATACTTCCTAGCAGTCAAAACCTACCCCAAACAATAACAACAACAAAAATCCTCAGTTATATGGTCCCATAAGACAAAATAAACTACTCAATTAAAAAAATAAAAATTAACTTCTGGTGGTAGCAGTAACAATGAAGATAGCTTGTGTTTATCAGTTATCAGGTACATCTATAATCTGGGGCTTGATTAATTTATATGTATTTTCTTGTTTAGTGGTCACAATAACCCCATAGATGAGTACTATTATAGTCTCCATTTTACAGAGAAGAAAACTGGGGCTTAGGGAAGCTAAGCGAATTTCCCAAAATCAACTCACAAGTAAAGGCTGGCAACCTCCAATCAAGCAAACTCCTTGCCTTCCTCAAACCTAGGAATATAACCACTAAGGTATATCTGAAACAAATTGTTCATGTAAGTCCTAAAGAAAATAAACCAAGCAGTGAAGAACAGTCCATTTCAAACTTCAGTGTGCATATAAAGCACCCAAGGATCTTAAAATACAGATTCAGATTCAGTAGATCTGGGGTGGGGCTTGAAATTCTGCATTTCTCCCCAGCTCCCAGGAGATATTAATGCTGCTGGCTCAGACCACAGTGTGGCTGGCAAAGCTCTAGAGAACAATATCCCAACAGAGTCAAGGGGTTCTATTTTACAGAATCCTTCTAAGGAAGGAGATGGCCTTAAACAAAGTATTTCAGTAAAAGTTTCTTTGTTTTTTTAGTAATTTTTAAAATTTTGCTTTTGAAATTTATTAGAGATGATTTTTTTTTCATCTCCTGGTTGTGTGGCATGTGGGATCTTAAGAATCAAATCTATGCCCCCTGCATTAACCACTGGACCGTCAGAGAAGTCCCAAAGCATCTGTTTTTAAAAGCAAATCTATACAAGTTATGTAATACTGGAGTGATTTATCCTAACCCAAGAATTTAAAGTATATAGAGAAAAAATAGGTATTCTATTAATAATACACATACCTTATGCTCATAGTAATCTGCCTTTAGTTGCAACAAAATTATAACTGATCATTTCAACTAGAGACAGGTACTGATGACAAGATGTAAATGGTTCGGGATGGGGGGGCGGGGGCGGTGGTAAATGCTAATTACACACATGACTCTGAGTGAGTGCAAGGAAGTAAAAAAGGGCAAAGCAGAGGGAGATTAGGGAGAGGGAAGGAAAATGATCTCCTACTTTAATGCCTATAAGACAGACTTTTCTAAAATAATGTCTACATAACAGCATCTGAAATAAAGAACTTCTCTTTTCAATTAACAAAGGATGGGAAAAAGCTTCTGAGACTGCTGCTTCAGAGCCCACAATTTTTTAACAAAAGTGCCTATTTTCAATCACTGTTTTGCTTTTGACTTAGAATTGGTTGCCAAGGAAACATCTATATCAAAGTACATTCAAGGTAAATCTTTCTTCCTCTGGCTTTTGAAGTGAGTCGTTTAGCAAGGTAGCAAGGAATTACACAGATTAGTTAATCCAACCATTAGTTGGGTTTAATGCCAATCTCTGTGTCCTTGATAAATCAGATGGACCTCCTTCAGCCTCAGTTTTTTCTCCCAGGAAGTAATTCTCTCCAGTTTAATTCTGGGGCATGGTAGAGTTTGTTATCTTATTAGTATGGTCAGGAATCTGTAGCTTCAAAGTCTTCTGCTTGATTATGCAGGGAAAGAAGGAGACAGAACCCCCATTTTCTCCCTCAGAAATGCAAAGCCAATACTTGGCTTGCTAAAAGAAACTGAACCAATAGGAAGAGTGGAATGAAATTTTTAAAAAATCTCATCCCAGGGGAAGGGTAGTCAGGGAGTTTGGGGTGGACATGTACACACCGCTATATTTATAATGGATAACCAACAAGGGTCTGCTGTATAGCACAGGGGGACTCTGCCCAATGTGGCAGCCTGGGGGGAGAGGAGTTTGGGGGAGAATGGATACATGTATATGTGTGACTGAGTCCCTTCGCTGTTCACCTGAAACTATCACAACTTTGTTAGTTGGTTATACTCTCATTTCAGTTCAGTCGCTCAGTCGTATCTGACTCTTTGCGACCCCATGAACTGCAGCACACCAGGCCTCCCTGTCCATCCCCAACTCCTGGAGTTTACCCAAACTCATGTCCGTTGAGTCGGTGATGCCATCCAACTGTCTCATCCTCTGTCATCCCCTTCTCCTGCTGCCTTCAATCTTTCCCAACATCAGGGTCTTTTCAAATGAGTCAGCTCTTCACATCAGGTGGCCTAAATACTGGAGTTTCAGCTTTAACATCAGTCCTTCCAATGAACACCCAGGACCAATTTCCCTTAGGATGGACTGGTTGGATCTCCTTGCAGTCCAAGGAACTCTCATATAAAATAAAAAGCTTTTTTTAAAAATTCCATCACTATAAATACAGTCATCCCTTCAGTATCCACTGGGGTTGGTTCCAGGACTCCCATCCCCACAGACACCACAGTCCACAGATGCTCATCCCTTATATCAGTTCAGTTCAGTCGCTCAGTCGTGTCCTACTCTTTGTGACCACATGGACTGCAGCACCCCAGGCTTACCTGCCAATCAGGTTTCCTTGTCAAGGGAAAATCCATGGATACAGAAACCATGACAGAGTGCTGACTTTTATTTAGGTTTCTCAGTTTTACACTCCTTTAGAACTCACAGACAAGGAAAGTAACAAACAGAGGTGTGTTTCCCAAGGTCCTTTAGGGCCATTTGGCAGATGATCACAAAGGGGGTCAGATTCAAGTAGTGTGCCTCAGAAGCCTGTACAATTTGAGGGCTCCCATTAGAAAAAGAATCGCAAACTTGTGAATCCAAAATTGAATACAGATGTATCAGGGAATAAAAAAAAGTCACAACAAATAAACTAAAAACTGACACATACTGTGAGCATCCAGAAAGAAATAACAATAGTGTTAACTTCCTGACATACTCCTATTAGCCTTTTTTCCTGTTTTAGACTTCATGCTTTTTGAATACTTTTTCATGGGACAATTATTTTATAATTTCTATAAGGAGAATAGAAGGACTTCAGTATCTCTGTAAATAGGGTTTGCAAATTTTATTGATAATTTAGGAAAACTTTTAGTTTCACAGCTTATTATTGGTAACTTCATATGAATTTTGGGGATTATGATCAATATTGGAAAGGCTTTTACCAAATTTATATAACATGAGCCCTAAGGTTTAAAAGAATTTTCTACTTGTTGCATCTAGTTTATATGGCTGCATATCAAGCTATGTCCTCCTCCACCACCCACATATTTCTGAGACAGGATCCTGTACAAATATTCAACAGCTTGACCACACCTCTGGTTTTGCATCTGCACAAATCACAGTGAGCAGTTGGAAGTTTTCCAGAAGCCATTACAACACCAAGACAGCTAGCAATAACTCAACTATACGTGGAAGTATGAGATACATCCCCAAACCCAAACTAAGTAAGTAAGGAATTGTTAGTCACTCAGTTGTGTCCGACTTTTTGTGACCCCATCAATTGTAGTCCACCAGGCTTCTCTGTCCTTGGAATTCTCCAGGCAAGAATACTGGAGTGGGTAGCCACTGCTTCTCCAGGGGATCTTCCTGACCCAAGCTCAAACCAGAGTCACCTGCATTGCAGACAGATTCTTTACTGTTTGCGCCAACAGGGAAGCACTAACCCAAACTAAACTTATTCTTAACTCAACTTCCCACAACTGAAATCCAGAAATGCCTGCAGTCCTCCAATGCTAGGTTATGCCAGGGCAAATGTGATAGAGAAGTCAAAGTGAGAAGTGAAATTGATCTGAGTCAACTGGGGTTAAAATATCTTATTCTGAGCACATTTGCGAGGGGTTCCTGCAAGTGAGGACCTGAGGCTTAGTTTCATTTGCTTCACTCTGACAGAAAATGACTGCTCTCTCATTTTCTCATACCAGACAACGTTTATACCCATCTTCAATTCGGTTGCTTACTTTATGCAAAGCATTGTGTTTTTTAAACATTAGCTCATTTAGTCCTCACAGTGACTCTATGGGGTAGTTGATATTCCACAGCTGAGGCAATTTTGAAAGGTAAATCCACGTGTTCACGTCTGTAAAACTCATGCAATTGTTTCCAAAGCTGATGCACACACGTCTGGTCTCCCGTCTCCTTGACAGAACAGCATGAATTTAGAGTGGAAAAAGAACAAGAGGAGGACTTAGCATGTTTACTTTGGCATAAAAAGAACATGCATAAATTTCAAAGTTATATTAAGAATTTAAAACTCATCAATAGTTTTTACAGTAAGTTGGATCCTAGGTGAAAAAGTTTATTCAGATATTAGTACTGCCTTTGGGTGACCTGGGTGAGCAATTCACCAACAATATAATTCAGTTAAGATATGCCAAATACTACTTTTTAATAAACTTTAAAATACATTGTTTTCATTTCTAAATCCAGATTCAATGGACACAAACAAGTTCTCTCTCTGTTCCTCTTCCCCTCTTCCTCTTTATTTCTTGCATTTCTCACTTGACTCTTTCTCCAACTCCAGGAAGCAAAGGTAGAAGTATTGCTTTGGCTTCAGGGGATTCCTGATCCTTCTCACTCTCTGGTTTTGCATGAGCGATTTAGCTTCAACCCTAGAGGATTGGCAGGTCATGCTCTATTTAACACTCTAGTATAAAGGTCAAAAGTGAAGGGGTTTTAAAGTGAGTACATACATAGTCTTTCTAATTGTAGTTATGCCTTTTCAATTAGTTTATTACTTTATTTCAGCAACAATGAACTATTAAAAGACATTATCTTCACCCTAATGCAAACAAAATCAGTATTAGCTAGAGATGCTTATAGAAGTCACCTGAAAGAATTTCTTAAAAATAAATTTAACAACAGTTAGTGGTTATTTCTACAGTATATCCTCACAATGGCCGGTTTTGGTTGTCACTATAAGAAATACTTATATGTCTTTGAAATACGACTTTAAAATGAAATACACTAACGTGAGTATCAGGGCTTCCCAGGTGGCTCAGTGGTAAAGAATCTGCCTACCAATGCAGGAGACACAGGAGATGAGACTTGGATCCCTGGGTTGGGAAGACCCCATGGAGAAGGAAATGGCAACCCATCCCAGTATTTTTGCCTGAAAAATCCCATGGACAGAGGAGCCTGGAGGGCTACAGTCCATGGAGTAGCAAAGAGTTGGATGCGATTTATCAACTGAGCACGCAGAAAGTGGGTATCATTGTGAAGGTAAAAAAAATGCACATTTACAAGATGGCTGAAATTATTGTCCTCAGTCAGTTCAGTTCAGTTCAGTTCAGTCGCTCAGTCGTGTCCGACTCTCCGCGACCCCATGAATCACAGCACACCAGGCCTCCCTGTCCATCACCAACTCCCGGAGTTCACTCAAACTCATGTCCACAGAGTCAGTGATGCCATCCAGCCATCTCATTCTCGGTTGTCCCCTTCTCCTCCCACCCCCAACCCTTCCCAGCATCAGAGTCTTTTCCAGTGAGTCAACTCGTCGCATGAGGTGGCCAAAGTATTGCAGTTTCAGCTTTAGCATCAGTCCTTCCAATGAACACCCAGGATCGATCTCCCTTAGAATGGACTGGTTGGATCTCCTTGCAGTACAGGGGACTCTCAAGAGTCTTCTCCAACACCACAGTTCAAAAGCATCAATTCTTCGGCGATCAGCTTTCTTCACAGTCCAATTCTCACATCCATACATGACCACGGGAAAAACCATAGCCTTGACTAAACGGACCTTTGTTGGCCTAGTATTATGCAAATGGAACTCATGGCTCAGGATAAAATTTTCCGAGTTATTAATATACCTAAAACAACATAGATTGAAGTGAAGACTGTGTCCTCTGGAAAAATGTAAAGAAAACTTGAAGTGTTTCTAGGAATGACAGAAATACTTAACAGAGGTTCAAATGAAGAACTTAGTTTATGAATTTTCAATTTTCTACACTGAAGAGTTTTAAAGTGCTTGTAAAATAACGAAAAGCAAGAAAAAAAAATCTTTAACCATTTTTATCTTCATCCTTTAAATGTTTATATGTTCAAGTCTGGACAAAGAGACTGCCTGAGATTCAGTCATCTTGAACGTGCACATAGTGTAAACTTGACACTTGAACTTAAAGGCAAAACAAGTATCTTATGCACAGCTTAACTATGTTACTGAACTCTATTTTAACACTTTTGTCATTCTTACATCATGTTTCTGAGTTTAAATTACCAGGAGAGAATCATGCTATAATCTAAATGCAATAAATGCAGCTAGCTATACTGAAGATTAAAAATATTACTTTAAAAGAATATGAATATGTGGCTTGTGTTCAAATAATACAGTTAGAAAACGTGACTGAGTCATTGGCTAAGGTTAAGTTCTCCTTGTGTACTAGTAATATAGTCATGTACCTGCTCTTGGAGATCTTTGAATTTCTTAGGGATGTTAATAATTTAAGGGAGAATTGTTAGTCAAACTAGTTAAGAAATTCAAACCTATTTTACCAGTCATGCTATGACTCTGCACATATTACTTCTCGACACCTGTTTCTACATCTATGAAATGGGAGTGATAATACTACCCACCTCATTAGGCTTTTATCCAAGTTAATACTAACATACTTGAAAGCAGTTCGGAAAAACCATACATATGTCAGGAGCTCAATAACTGTGAGTTCTTCTACTTTAGCTTTTTCCCTCCTAGTGACAATATTCATGGCTTTTTATTTTTCCCCATAAAGGCCTTTTTGTAATACAAAAAGCGAATACAATAAAATGCCATAGAAACCTATTCGAGCAGAAAATTGAAATGTAGAGATGAAAACAAGTTTATTTTAAGCAGAATACCACATGTCATAGATTAGGCTAATGAAGAGTTTAGTCCCTTCACCGTGGATGTGTGGGTGCCAACTCACACATCCAAGAAGCCAAGTCTCTAGTGTGACAGGTTTCTTCCTTCCCTCCCACCACTGTGTTCAATGCTCACTGACTTGAAACTTAACTGAGGTGAGCAGTCATGCAAGCAAAAGAAAATACCTCTCCATCCAGAAGAGGTCAAACTCCGACCCCAGGAAAACATATAGGCAATACCTTGCTTTAAAGCAGGAATACCCAGCCTTGAAATCTAATGTCTGGTGATCTAGGTGGAGCTGATGTAATAATGAAAGAAATAAAGCACACAATCAATGCAATGCGCTTGAATCTTCCCGAAACCATCCCCCACCCACCCCCTGGTCTATGGAAAAAATTGTCTTTCATGAAGCCAATTTCTGGTGCCAAAAAGGTTGGGTACTGCTGCTTTAAAGGACTTGGAACAGCAAATTGAAGATGCAGCAGCATATAAAACTGTAAGTAAAAGCCACTTCCACTGACAGTTCCACAAACCACTGCAAGGCCACAGTTGATGAGTGAGACACACAGAACCTGCTTCAGAAAAAGCATGCACGATATGTGTTAATGTTTATAAAAAATTCCCCACTCTTTTAGTTGGCAAGGGCTTGCTTTTAGTCCAAATAATATCCTCCAGAAGGTCCTGGGCCTCTTGGATCCCCTGTCTTGCAGCAACATGAAGGAGCATCTCTATGTCCCTAGGAAAGAGAGTTACTTAGTAGAATCACAAAGAAAGAGTGAATTCAAAGAACCTGCATGTCCAGGTGTTTAGGCTAAGGGCCAGGTTAACACCTGTTTAGACTCATTCTAAGGTACTGAGTGAAACACTTGCCATTTCATCTGGGTTTCATCATGAGTGTCTTCGTAATAAAATCAAAAACTACCCAAAGAAACAGTCTTACAACATCAGAGTCCAGCTGGATACTTTGGCCCTATTTAGAAAAATTTTTCCAGCCAAGATTCTTAGGTAATGTCTGAGACACCCCTTTCTTGCAAGCAAATTCTATATTTTGGTTTGAGAGTGGTAACTGAAGAGGGGCTCCATTCAACCTGCTTATCAGTCAGTTGTAAAACTGCCCACCAGCAGTTGTGAAAGAGAACACTGACTGTGCTGTATGATTTGGCTGCCTCCCATTGGTCATTTCAAAATTTCATTACCAAGTAATGCGTGAAACCGATATCCCTGAGTATTACACCAAGTCCCTAGACCCACCCCATCCTTCATGCTCTCACTGAGACTCCGTCTTTCTGAACCTCGTCTACTAATCAGCCTGAGCTGGATTAAGGTCTACAATTGCGGGGTGGAGATTACACACAGAATGTGGTAATGGAATACATGTCAGTTACATTTCTTAAAACAAGCTGAAAATTGAACAGTTTATTTGGGGGAGGCCTGTGAAAATGTTTCTGATGCAGAATCTCTGCATGAAAATATCACAGATTATGAGCTACTCAAAAACTTTAAGAAAAACTTCTTCAGAGAAAAAAGTAGTATTTCTCTTGGGACTGTGAGTAATCAAAAGGGGATTCATCTCATAAAAAAAAACATAATTTGTGTCCCAAAAGAGCTTTCTACCTTATACTTTTCCATGTTTTATTTTGTTTATGGGAAAATGCTATACAGCTGTAAAGACGAGACTCCTAGGAACCTTAAAAATTCACAGGAGACTCTTAGGATCATGAAATAACCTTGCCTTTCATTTTGGACTTATCAGATACCTTACAAATTTATTCCATGGGCTCTGTGCGCTTATATGAATCTTAGATTCTTTTACTTTGTGACTTTTATCATAACTCACAGCACTGTAAGTCGATAAAAAGGCAAGAGTGGGAAGTGCACTATATAGAAAATGCTTTCATCTGTCAATTCAGAAAATGTATGGGGGCAGGTTTAGAAGGAATGACATTTCAGCTGGAAGGGAAAAGACTGCTAATTTTCATTACCCTACTGCCATGGATCCAGTTATGTTTTTCAGTTTTCCTACTGCAAGGTTAAAGGAACCATGAGGATGGTCCTGCTGGGAGGCTCGTCTGAAAAAGAAAGGAAAAGAAAACGGAAGTGGAAATCGGGTTGGAGAGGAATATGCAATATAAAACGAGGAAACAATGCTGCGAAAATGGATTCCCTTAATACAACCAAAGGCACTGCTAATACAAATATGTAACCATTACTGGAAATCATAGGGCTTCCCAGGTGGCACTAGTGGTAAAGAACCTGCCTCCCAATGCAGGTGACATAAGAGAGGCTGGTTTGATCCCTCGGTCAGGAAGATCCCCTGGAGGAAGACATGGCAACCCATTCCAATAGTATTGCCTGGAGAATCCCATAGACAGAGGAGCCTGACGAGCTACAGTCCATAGGGCCGCAGAGTCAGGCATGACTGAAGGACACTCTGAAAAACCATTACTTCTGTCTTTTACATTGGGACAAATGTTGATAAACCTCTTTCCTTAAAAAAAAAAAAAAAAAAAACTCTTATTTGAAACAAGGAAGGAAAGTTATGACCAACCTAGATAGCATATTAAAAAGCAGAGACATTACTTTGCCAACAAAGGTCCGTCTAGTCAAGGCTATGGTTTTTCCCGTGGTCATGTATGGATGTGAGAGTTGGACTGTGAAGAAAGCTGATCACCGAAGAATCGATGCTTTTGAACTGTGGTGCTGGAGAAGACTCTTGAGAGTCCCTTGGACTGCAAGGAGATCTAACCAGTCCATTCTAAAGGAGATCAACCCTGGGTGTTCATTGGAAGGGCTGATGCTAAAGCTGAAACTCCAATACTTTGGCCCCCTCATGCGACAAGTTGACTCACTGGAAAAGACTCTGATGCTGGGAGGGATTGGGGGTGGGAGGAGACGGGGACGACAGAGAATGAGATGGCTGGATGGGATCACCGACTCGATGGACATGAGTTTGAGTGAACTCCAGGAGTTGGTGATGGACAGGGAGGCCTGGCGTGCTGTGATTCATGGGGTCACAAAGAGTCGGACACGACTGAGTAACTGAACTGAACTGAACTGAAAGCACTTAAAAAAAAACTGACATTGTAAGAATATTTCAATCACTTACTTGTTCCAAACTCATTCATCAGCTTCTCCAAACATTAAAATTATTACAATCTTCTCTCCAAAATATATAGGAAGTCAAAATATAGGAAAGGACCATCTGGGAATATTAGGAATTCAGTAGCATGTAACCTGATTCTTAAGTACTATTTCCAGTTGCTGAAATATGTAATGTGCCAATACTTTCCAACAGAAATTTCTACAAAGATGAAAATATTTGGCATATGTGCTTTCCACTATAGTAACCATTAGCCGTGTGTGAGTATTGAATACTTTAAATGTAGATAGTGCAACTGAGAAACTGAATTTTTTTAGTTTATTTAAATTTAAATGACCACTTGTGGTTGATGGCCATCATATTGGACAGTACAATTTATATAATTATTGCCTTGCTACTTTGCAGTTTTTTTTATTTATTTATGATTGGGGGGAAAGTCCAAAATACAAGGAAACGTACAAAAGTTTTCTATCTCTAATGCATAAACATTTTGAAAAGTAAGCAGGAAAATAACAACATCCAGTGGGAAAGTGAGCAGACTGCATGAATAGACTTTTCACAGGAAAAAAAATAATTAAAATTATGACATGCTGTGTGTGCTTAGTCAATCAGTCATGTCCAACTCTTTGTGACCCCATGGACTGTAGCTCGCCAGGCTTTTCCCTTCATGGAATTCTCCAGGCAAGAATACTGGAGTGAGTTGACATTCCCTTCTTCAGGGGATCTTTCCAATCCAGGGATTGAACCTGGATCTCCTGCATTGTGAGTGGATTCTTTACCATCTGAGCCACCAGACAGTTAGATAAGAAAGCTTCACAATGGACAAAAAGAAAAATTTAATGAGGCACTTATTTAATCAATAAATTTAATGAGTCATGAACCATAAAAGATATTTTTAAAATATGCTGGGAGAAATCTTGCCTTTGTAATGCTTTTCCCATCCCATTCCTGACAGTGGACTCCATCACTGAAAAATGGAAAGGTTTTTGAAATTGGCTTTTAACTGTATGTCCCATGTAAGGAAGGTCTGGTTTACAAAATATTATTTAGGGCAACTCTTCTAAAATTTTAATCCACGTACTAGCCACCCCAGAATCTTGTTATAATGAAGATTATGAATCTTCATTCATTATAACAAATGAATCTTGTTATAATGTTTCAGTAGGGCTGGGTTAGGGCCTCAAATGCTGCATTTCTAACAAGTACCCACCTGGTTATACCAGTGCTGCCGGTGGCCTTGGTCTCAACAGCAAGGCTTCCAGCCAAGCAGAGTTAAATACCAACCATGCTTAGCCATTCCAGAGCCATGTCATTCCCTTCCTGATTCTCAAAGGTACTTCTTCTGTTGGCAGGTGAATTTGGTCAGAATATCCACTTTAAACTTCGTGTTGAAATGTGTTACTGAAATGGCTTCCTCTGCTGGTTCGTTTTTATTTTATAAATCAATGTGTACTTCTAGAGCAGTGGTTTGACCTCCCTACACATTACAGCTACCCAGGATGCTTTTCAGCACAACTCAGTCAGTCTGGAGTTGGGCATTAGCATGTTTCAAAATCTCCCCAGGGGATTCTAATATGTAGCCAGGTTTGTCACCTACTATTCTAGCCAGAAGACAAAAGGCATCTGAGAAGGATGATCTCATCAATATGAAGGCAATGACAAAGCCATGGCTGTGCTCACTGCTCACTCAGACAACCGAACACTTCTCTGGATCATAGGAGACTCTGATCATCAGCATTACCCTATAGAAATAAAATGTATGCCATGGTAATTTTAATTGTCTTGATAGCCACATCAAAAGTTTTAAAATGAATAAGTAAAATTAAATAATATATTTTATTTAATCCTATATATCCAACATATTATCATTCAATGTATAATCAATACAAATAATTGTTAGTGAGATATTTTATATTCCTTTCTTCATATGAAATCTTGGAAACCCTGAATGTACTTTACATGCACAGCACATCTCCATTCACAGTAATCACACTTCAAAGGCTCAGTGGCCTATGTGGCTAGTCACTGCCATATTGGACAATATCACTTCAAAGAATACTATGGCAAAATTCCACTTTCAGGGGTTTCTACTTTTGAATAAATTGAGACTTCATGAACCCTAAGTCAGTGCTCTATATCAAGTGACTTTGACCTTAGTCCTAACTTGTCCTTGTTTTCTACCACAGTCTCCATGTAGAATGGAGTTTCTAACATCTCAGAGCCTATTTATTCCCATTGTCTAACCTTTAGAGTGTCAGGTAAAGCATTCAAGTCTTTGCTTCCAAAGTTATTGTTACTTTCTTAAACTGCAAATATAATATATATTTTTCTGTGAGGACTCATCACATCAATGCTATGCAATCAGAATTATAAAAGCTGCCCATGGAAAAATTTGTATATTGAGTGGAATTTAGGGCCAAAATCGAATAAACAATAGATAAATGTATTTCTACTTTTAAATTCAAATGAATGTGTCTCTAATTGTCAAGAGTTCAAAACTTTAATAAACAAGGTAATGCTAATACAGTGCTGGTTAATAAAATTATTGGTGTTCTGGATCTTGATCTAGAATGGTACATATTCTCCAGTTTAACTCTTTTAAAGCTAATCTGTTATTTGCTTACATTGTGTAGACTGTTTTTAAATGCATCAGACACATCACTGCCGTCACTAATCCTACCTCACCACTGAGTGGAAAAAGAAGTTACCAACACTTTAAGAAAGTGTACCTGATTTTTGTTCTAGGGAAGAAGTGCCAAAATCATAAAGTTTTATATCTCAGCGCTTCCTGAAATGACAGCTCTAGAGTTTTGCTTTTGGTAGGGGTTGTTTTTCTTACCTAAACCAGTGCATTGCCATCTCTTGATCCTTCCCCACACCAGCTCCTGAGTGAAACCAAAAGGTATCAGAGAAAAAAGGGACTCAGTCAATTATTAACTAAAATCTTCTATAAACCCAGAGATACATAAATAAATTCGAACCAGCAAACGCCTCCCCTTCCCTTTCCCCTAGTAAAATGAGCACAAGATGAGCAGAGGAGTTACCTTTCAGGTATCTCTGGCCAACAATATGCTGGGCACTGGGGTACCCCAAGTGAGCATAAAGATGTGCCACGTGGAAATGGAAGCTCTGGGAATACAGCCAGATGTAAAGCAGAGAGACCATGCTTCCTGATATGACTAGGAGCTACAAAAATAAACAGGAACAAGAAGAGAAGTGTGGGGATATACTTATGGTTCAGATGTGGGAGAAATGAATATATTCCATAAGAAAGACATTTCAGGATGAGATTCATATGATTTACAGATGAAGGATGTTCCGCATAGGTCTCTGTTTATAGGAGAAAATTTTATTATCACTAGTCTTTTATTTTTAATCATTCTGGGTGATATACTTTTGATTTTCTGGGTGATATAATATAACTGGCTTGGGTAACTACTTAGCATTGGATACTGACCAATAGGATCTTAGCTGTTTATAAAAGGAAAAAGAAAAAATGAAGGCAGAAACAAAAGAGGAAGCAAAAAAGAGAATTAATATGTTTGCTGTTTGGGCAGAAATATGGGGGTGAGGCTAAGGTGGGAGGGAGGTTCCTGCCCTGTTCTGCCAGTCTGGAGAACCCACAGCCCTGGTCTCCTTCTCTGACACTTTTGGCTGCGACTACAGAAATAAAAGACCTTCAGATGGCACTTTCAGCTTCCTCCCTAAAGAGGTCCAGGTGAGCCACTGGGTTTCCAGAAGATGAGAAAACTCACAGCTTACTAGGGTTGACATAACCAAATATGACTAACTGGGTGGCTTACACAACAGAAATGAATTTTCTCACAATCTATAACCAGATGTTCCAGATCAAGGTGTCAGCAGGATTGGTTTTTTCCTAGGCCTTTCTCCTTGACTTATAAATGACTGTCTTCTCCCTCTAACTGCCTCATCTGTCCTCTGTACATCTCTCTGACCAAATTTCCTCTTCTTATGAGGACACCAGTCATATTGATTAAAGCCCATATTAATGAGCTTATTTTAACATAATTACCTCTGTAAAGACCCTGTCTCCAGATACAGTCACATTCTGAGGTATGGGGCAGGAGGGAGGGGTGGGGAGAGGGGCGGAGGTTAGGACTTTAATGTATGAAGTTGGTGGAGGGCAAAATTCATCCCAAACCAGTAGCCTCATCTGATGGTGGAGGATATTTCCTAAAAGAGCTGGTGGATTAGCAGGAGCTTTGACATCAATTTTTTTTTTCTTTTTTGGCCATGCTGCATTGCTCACAGAATCTCAGTTCTCTGACCAGGGATCAAACCTGGGCCATGGCAGTAAAAGCCCAAATCCTATCCACTAGGCCACCAGGGAACTCCCAACATAAATCTTCTCTAGCAACTTGAACATGTCTGTAAGTTCCCTTCAGGAAGCTCTACGAAGTGAGGTTCTTTCCCATAAGAAGCTTGTACTTTAGCCATGGGTTGATGCTCAAAAAAGTTTACATCGTCCATCAATCGAATCAATGTGGCCATTACTGTTTTCAGAAATATGGCAAACACCTTCTGAGATGTTGATTCATGCAGAGGTCAGTGGCTGAGAGTGAACTCAGTCCTGTGGGGCAGCCTTGAAATGCAGCGAGGCCATGAAAAGCTTCACCATCATGGACAGCTCAGGGCCCCATACCCTTCTCTTACCCTCACCTAGTTGGAGTCTGAGGAGGGACTCAGACTCTGAGAAAAATACAGTGTGATTGACATCTTCCCTCTCAGGTATGATTCTTCTAGGAGAAGAAAAAAATGTAGCTTCAAACTTAAAAGCTCAATTTTCTATACCTGCCATGAAAGCTCAATATCTATTACTGATTCCAAGATCAAGAGCTTAAAAATAGACTTTTTTACCCAAGTCTTTGAACCAAACAAATCAATCAGGAATTGAAAACTTGGAGAACAAGAGACGGTGTTTTACAGACTTTCATTTAGAATCTTTATAAGCACAAAACAAAGATCATTAAATATATTTAATGGTCATATTGAAGATACACTAGATAAAAAATAATTAGCATAGTCCAATATGAACAAAATGATAAGTTATAATTATAAATATTTATACTTACACAATAAGCTATATATTACTTTAATTTCTTTTTTTTTTTAACTGAAAAATGCTTTATTTTTAGAAACTAAGCAAAATATTCACTAAAGAAGTTGATTAACAATTCAGGTAGTTTAAAATTTTTTTATCTGTGCTATGTTTTTCATTAAAAATATTTTAATAATTTTTGAAGGCATGGGGGAAGGATGGAGGAGCTGAATTACTCTTTCAGGGTCTCTGATTACTGCTTTTTTGTTCAGTTCAGTGGTAAGGTAAGATTTATAAGACTATATATATGTATAATTAAATCAATTTGCTATATAAAACCTGAAATTAAGACAACATTATAAATCAACTATAATTCAATAAAAAATTTTTAAGTAAAAGATTTATGAGAGAAATTACATTTTAGAAAATTAAGGTGATAAAAGTAATATTCAGTCTGGGATCGTACCATTCAAGAAAAAGAAAGATTAAAAAAAGTGCTTATAAAAGTCAAGATAATAAAATTATATTCATAAGATCCTACTCATAGTAAGGAAATACTTAGTTTAAACATTATAAAAATAATCCTTACCATTTATTCAACACCTATCATTTGCCAGGCAATCATGCTTTATTTTATTTTTTTTTAAGTTCTCTGAAATATTTCAATATTTCTGCAGGTTTAGTAACATCGTAAAATACATTTCAACTAAAATTCACAAATCTAAAAACCTGTTAGGTATTTTTAGGCGTTTTAAGATGGAAATGAAGACCAATGTTACATCGTAATATGCCAATTACAAATAGTACTTCAAATAGCAAATACTACAGTTTGTCCCGAACTTTAAAAACTATTCATGAACTCAACACTGAACTATTGATGGCTATGAGAATTGTTTCCTAGCCTTTTTGAAAATTTCAACCCATTTACGTTTAAGGTAATTATTGATAAGTACGATCCCGTAGCCATTTTCTTTATTGCTTTGGGTTCAAGTTTATACACTCTTTCTGTGTATCCTGTCTATAGAAGATCCTTTAGCATTTGTTGGAGAGCTGGTTTGGTGATGCTGAATTCCCTCAGCTTTTGCTTGTCTGTAAAGCTTTTGATTTCTCCTTCATATTTGAATGAGATCCTTGCTGGGTATAGTAATCTGGACTGTAGGGTATTTTCTTTCATCACTTTAAGTATGTCTTGCCACTCCCTTCTGGCCTGAAGAGTTTCTGTTGAAAGATCAGCTGTTATCCTTATGGGAATCCCCTTATGTGTTATTTGCTGCTTTTCCCTTGCTGCTTTTAATATTTGTTCTTTGTGTTTGATCTTTGTTAATTTGATTAATATGTGTCTTGGAGTATTTCGCCTTGGGTTTATCCTGTTGGGGACTCTCTGGGTTTCTTGGACTTGGGTGATTATTTCTTTCCCCATTTT
Organism: Moschus berezovskii; assembly: GCF_049115385.1. Lineage (NCBI taxonomy): Eukaryota > Metazoa > Chordata > Mammalia > Artiodactyla > Moschidae > Moschus > Moschus berezovskii. Next base: position 31,957,907 of record NC_142464.1, read on the forward strand.
AGGGAAGTTTTCAACTATTATCTCCTCAAGTATTCTCTCATGGTCTTTCTTTTTGTCTTCTTCTTCTGGGACTCCTATGATTCGAATGTTGGAGCGTTTAACATTGTCCCAGAGGTCTCTAATATTATCCTCATTTCTTTTAATTCGTTTTTCTTTTTTCCTCTCTGTTTCATTTATTTCTACAATTCTATCTTCTAGTTCACTTATCCTGTCTTCTGCCTCTGTTATTCTACTGTTTGTTCCCTCCAGAGTGTTTCTGATCTCATCTATTGCATTATTCATTGTATATTGACTCTTTTTTATTTCTTCTAAGTCCTTATTAAATCTTTCTTCCATCTTCTCAATCCTTTTCTCCAGGTTATTTATCTGTAACTCCATTTTGCTTTCAAGATTTTGAATCATTTTCACCATCAAAATTTGAAATTCTTTATCAGGTAAATTCCCTATATCTTCTTCTTTTGTTTGTGTTGGTGGGCAATTATCTTGTTCCTTTACTTTCTGGGTATTTCTCTGCCTCTTCATCTTGCTTATATTGCTTTGCTTGGGGTGGCCTTTCCCTCTTCTTGCAGTTTGTGGAGTTCTCTTTATTACGTAGTTTCTTCACTGTGTGTGGGGTTGGACGGGTGACTTGTCCGGGTTCCCTGGTTAGGGAAGCATGTGTCGGTGTTCTGGTGGGTGGAGCTGGATTTCTTCTCTCTCCTTTAGAAGACAATGGGCTGCTTTTCTAGGAGCCTGATGTCCTCTGCCAGTATTCAGAAGTTGTTTTGTGGACTTTACTCCACGTTCAAATGTTCTTTTGATGAATTTGTGGGGGAGAAAGTGGTCTTGCCATCTCATCCCTCCGCCATCTTGTTCCTTCCTCCCCAGAACACTGGATTCTTATATTCCACTTGGTCGTGGAGTATCTCTTCCCAGCTGCTCCAGCAAGGCGCAGCCGCTGTACCTTACCTTGGACGAGGGGTATCTCCTCAAGGCCGCCCCTCCTGCTTTGAATGTAGATCAGCTCCTCTCGGCCCTCCAGTGCCCAAGCAGCCACCGCCTCCTGAACGTGGTACAGCTCCTCTCGGCCACCACCCTAACCCTGGGCGCGGGGTAGCTCATCTCAGCCACGATTCTGCACGTGGTCGGTTGCGCCGGGGCCGGGCGTCTCCCGCGTCTGCGCCGCCGGAGCTGGGCGTCTCCCGCGTCTGCGCCGCCGGAGCCGGGCGTCCTACTTTAATTTCTATAATGTAACTAAAGCTGAAACTGCAATACTTTGGCCACCTCATGCAACGAGTTGACTCACTGGAAAAGACTCTGATGCTGGGAGAGGTTGGGGGCGGGAGGAGAAGGGGACAACGGAGAATGAGATGGCTGGATGGCATCACCAATTCTGTGGACATGAGTTTGAGTGTACTCTGGGAGTTGGTGATGGACAGGGAGGCCTGGCGTGCTGTGACTCATGGGGTCGCGGAGAGTCAGACATGACTGAGCGACTGAACTGAACTGAACTGAACTTCAACTTTGATAACATATCTCTTTCCTCTTTAGGGAGTTGTTGGTTATTCACAATAATGTATTGAAAAGTCTATGTTTCAGTCTTTGTGTGAGTGCATTTGTGATAGTGGTGTTCCTTATTATTATTTTTTTTTTCGTCTGTGTGCATGTGTGTGTGCATCGGAGATTTTAATTTTTTTAATCCTATTAGGGCATCCAAAGTCATCTCTATTGATTCTGCTTCCTGAACAAATGCTCTTTCACATATTTCTGTATGTCACAAGGTTTCACAGAAGATGAATGTCTGTTTTGAAACTCTTCAAATCCTTTTTGAAATTATGTCATTTGTTCAGTATTTATTTTGTATGTGTCAGACACTGTTCTAATCACTGTGAACAAAACAAGCAAAATTGTAGCTTGTAGCTTAAATTATAGTTGGGTTAGAAAATGAGTGAACAGACAATACATTTTTTAAAAAGTAAAATTTATATTGGATGATAACAAATGCTATAGAGAAAGAACAGAAGGATAATAGGGAATAGTGTGAAGCAAGAGGTACAAATTTCAGAAGGATAGATGAAAACAATGGCCAAAGAAAAGCAGAAAATGATGTGTGATGGTGGCTCTGTGTAATGGAGTGAACTCCAGTGAGCATCTCAGAATGTCCAGAAAGATTTGAGAGAATTATATCAGCAAAGATACTCATAGGGACAGAGATGGTGTAAAATAAAAAGAGGTCATTGAACCCCTGATTTTCTACTTACAGGAAGCAAGCTAAGAAAACTCACCTTCACAACACGCTTACTGTGATGAAGAAAGGAGGATGAATCAGAGAGTGAAGCCAAGGGCTCAGAGGATGGAACCAAACGTCATGGAGAAGGTCTGGAGTCATTCCAGACCTTGGACTCTAATCAAGGAACTTCAGGTCTTTGTCTGGGGGGACCCCAGAACTGCTCTAGACTGAGATCTCCTTTGTGACTCCTTTGAGAACTCCTTCCCCCCATTTTTGAGCTGAAATGTCTATGGCAGTTTTCCTATGCTGGTCCCAACATCAAATGTTGGATGTGTGGAGTCGGATGACTTGTTTCTTTAGTCTCATGAGTCACAGGTAAACAGATATTGCATTCAAGGAGTTGTACTCGAGTTGTATGTGGAGAGCCTCACTCACACCAAGGATTTCTGGAGCCACTAGTGGCTGGGAGGAAAGCATGGAACAGAACCTCCAGAAATAACCAAACCTGCCAATAACTTGACCTCAGACCTATGGCCTCCTGAACTGTGAGAGAATAAGTTTCTGTGGTTTTCAACAGTTTGTGGTATTTTTGTTACCTAGGAAATAAACACACCCTCCAAAGCAAAGGTTAGTCAGGCTTACTGTCTGTTATAAAAAATCAGGATTCCCCCAAATCAGGGTTCTTGTGATGTAATTCAACCCGCTGTATGTGAATTGTCACCTGGCTCACCTGATTCCACCCTCTGGGCATTTGGTTTTGAAAGCCAATAGGGCTTACTTTCGGGGCTTCCCAGGTGGCACTAGTGATAAAGAACCCACCTACCAATACAGGAGACTTAAGAGACATGGGTTCAGTCTCTGGGTCAGGAAGATCCCCTGGAGGAGGGCACAGCAACCCATTCCAGTTTTCTTGCCTGGAGAACCCCATGGCCAGAGGAGCCTGGAAGGCTACGATCCTATAGGGTCACAAAGAGTCAGACATGACTGAAGCAGCTTAGCTTGCACATATGTATACACATCCACATAATACAGTTCATTAATTTCATCTGCAAGCTTCTTCTAGTATATAATTCATTTGGACCAAAAAATATATATAGGCTAACTTATTGAGAACATCTAGGCCATTTTCCACAATCTACGTACCCAAATGGCAACCTACATACCCAAATGGCAAAAGTAAAAGTCAAATTTGTTACTGTCATCTATAATTTTATGCTATCAGCTCAAAGGGGTGAGTCTATGCCTTCCCCCAAATCTAAAACCATTTTTATTCTTTTCCAATTTTAAGGAACTCCCATTTTCTTCCTATAAGCTCATAAATATTACTTACTTATATTTCCCCTTTATTGATTGATGTTTGAATTTTTTTCACATATCCTTCTTTTTTCTGGGTTCATAGGCAAAAGGATTATGTAAATATCAATCTTTTGAGAGAGTGGTTTATCTTCTTTCTCTTTGGACCATTTGTTCATTAAAAAGAAATGAGCCAGGGACTATGCTAGATACTAGGTAGTGATCAAAACAAAAACAAGAATGAAAGCACATATAGCTTATGATATGGGAGATAAATACTAATAATAAAATATGCAAGTAAAACTACAACTGTGGTAAGTACTAGAATGAAACTGTATAATAAGGAAGCTCAACTTTTCATTTCTTTGTATCAGAGAGCAAGGGTTAGTTTGGGGAAGATGAAGCTGGAGGAGACAGTGGGAAAATTAAGAGAAGTTTTGATCAAAGGCTGTGTTAGGATTTTGGTCTTAAGAGCAATAGGTAACCTCTGGAGTGTTCGTGTATATGGGAGGGGGGAGGGGGGCATGAGTTAGGAAGGAACATGATCATTTTGAGTTTCAAAACTATCACTCTGATCACAATATAAAGCCACAGCTGTCAAAGTGAAGTATATAAGATGTTCCACTGGGGAGCAAGGAAAATATTTGAACTTCTGTGAACATAATATATTAAAAAATTTAAGCTCTACTGATATTTAGCCCAGGGATTCATTTAGTCTGTGTGTCAGATGATCATATGTCGCTTGGGGGAGTAGAGATAAGCCCAGGATAACAAGACTGTCCCACCGTTGCCTGGGAACCCTGATTCATTCACATGCTTCCACTCATTCCTGTGTCTCTGTGTATGTTTGACTTCAAGGACTAATGCTAGTTTACTTACAACCTTGATAAAGTGGACACAATTTTAAAAAGACTCCTGTAAAGAAGCCTGGGATGAAGGGAATGCTAACATTGCAAGGCTTAATGACCAAAAAAATTGCCCTGGGCTTCTGACTTACAGTGACTCCAATCACTGAATTAAGAGGGCCAGATTAGGAGAGGAGGCAGAGGTGGCTGACTTTTGTTTGGATCACATTGGGCTCCAGAAGGGTGGTACAGCAGGCTGCCGGCTATGGGTGTTGGGAATTTTACAGATGTCTAGACATCTGAGTTGTCTGAATAAAGGTGATAATTTAGGGTTTATAGGCTTCAATGAAATCTTAATTTTAAATATCAAAATTTCAATGTTTAAAAATTCTCGTATCATTTATGATCTGTCTTCCCTTATTGTCAATAATTGAAATTCTGTATTTACTCTGATGTTTTTAAAGTTATCCTTTCTAAAGCTAAGGGCAGATGTTTTCAATCGGTATTTAGAAGAGAATTTCACAGTATTTTTTTTTATCATGAGTAAATGCGTTAACAACTTTTTAATGGGTATTTGTTTTAAAGCATTTGAAATCAGCCATTTCACTTTTGAAGTATGAAATTTTAAAACATTCAGAAAATAAATTTGATTCCCATGTACCCACCAGCCACATTTGGTAGTTTTATATTTTGCCATATTCACTCCAGATTTTTTTTTTTAAGAATTAAAGCACTGTAAAGATAAAAACACACTCATTCTCATCTCTTACCCTCTCTTCTCATAGAAGTAACAACTAAGCCAGGATTAAAAGTTCAACATTGTGCTGAATTTTTAAGCAAGAATGAGCTAAAGTTAGCTACATCACCAAGCATTAATCCTAAAAAATCAACATGAAGGGAAAAAAGGAAGTTTCAAGCTATTTCAGTATTTCATAGGCCAGGACTGAGTGACTGAGCACACACACACACAGTATTTAACTACAGTAGCATTGCTAAAACTAACCAAAACATCAAGCTGCTTTACTTTCAATTGAAATTTTTTAAGGATTATGGTGTGTGTTTATATCAACAAGGATCATAAGCCAGAGATTATTTTTATATTGCAGTTTGCTTAGTAGAAATTTGTTAAAACACAAAGTTCATTAAGAGTAAAAAGAGTTTTAAATACATCCTTTGTGATAAAAGACTGAAATCAGTATTTCAGTCCCTGGCTCTAGTCAGTTCTACAAATCTGAGGACAAAAATTTGTGCTACGCTCTGTGGTTCCAAAGATAAACAAAGAACCTGGGCCTTGATTTCAAGCATTTCAAAGTTGTGGGCAGAGATGTAAGCAAGTTGGAAAACAGAATGATAAGCTCTTTTATACAGATGCAGGCTGTACATAGCTCCAGGGCAGAGAAGAGCATGGTACTTGTCCAAAATTAAATCCCATATCTTCGCCCTCACAACTCACCCCGTCCTCACTTCCCTTGCATGCGTGCTCAGTCCCTAAGTCCTGGCTGACTCTTTGCGACCCCACAGACTGTGGCCCGCCAGGCTCCTCTGTCCATGGGATTCTCCAGGCAAGAGTACTGGAGTGGGTTGCCATTTTTTCTTCTCCAGGGGATCTTCTCGACCCAGGGATTGAACTCGTGTCGCCTGCTTGGCCAGCAGATTCTTGACCACTGAGCCACCTGGGCAAACCTCTTCCCTTACAGTCAATCGATTCAGGTTCTGTGTAATCAGACTCCCGTCTCTCATATGTTCACTCTTCTCCTTCCCCACTGTTGCAGACTCACTTTAACCACCACCATCTCACCCGGACTCTTCAGGACGGTTAGAGGGGCCTCCTTTCCTTCCGCAGTGACGGGTCCTCACCTCTGTTACAGCATCGGTGCTGCCACTCCCACCCCCACTCACACAGAAGCCTTCACGTTACAGGCTCCACAAAAGAAAGGTTGTCCTGCTTATTTTCATTTTTCTTTGTATACCCAGCTACCTGCCTCATACACTGTAGCTCCTTTAACAGATCAATGAATGAGTCTAAGTGGAGCAGAACTTGAACTTAATTTACAACATTTACTGGTTATCTCTAGCTTGTACTTAGCTTCAGTTAGGGAAAACCCATTGAATTCATTTATCGAGAAATAGGAAAACATATAATACACTGGTAATTTACAAAATGAAAATAGCTTTAATTACAAAAAAAAAAAAAGAACCTGAGATAACAGTTCTGAATTTGCTTTTATAGTACCTCAGTGGTTGTTACTAGCCAAACTTGACAGCCAGGCTCACAAGCCACAAATAGGCTTCAATCTAACAGTCTGTTAGCTCAGTTTTATGGAGGGAAATGGGAGAGGAAATACGGGTGGTATAATCTCTGCCTTCATCCGGGGGCCTGGAAGCCACCCCTCAGCCACAATTTGCAGGTGGCCACAGAGCAGGTGTGTGTGGTCCCTGGGCCTCGGTGAGGCTGCCCTCAACTTTCCGCCTGTCTTTTAAACCGTTCCAGTCAGGTAGGCCTAAGGCCTGCATCACCACTCACTGCACCCCAGCTGCACAGACCAAGGGTAAATAAAGCAAGATAGACACAACATTCCACATTTTATCTTCACTCTGCTGTGGCCAAGGAAACAGTGCCGTGAGGAGGCATTCCAAGCAGGGCTGGATCAGCCCAAACCTGCTATTAACCCTTTCCTCATGGCCTACTACCCTTTCATGCCCTCAGTTTCAATAAATATCTGATCAACAGGTAAACTGCGGTGAGGGGAAAGAGGGGTTTCCCAATGGCTTAGTAAAAATCCAATGCAGGAGATTCAGGTTCGATCCATGGGGTGGGAAGATCCCCTGGAGCAGGGAAAGGCTACCCACTCCAGTATTCTTGCCAGGGAAATCCCACGGACAGAGGAACCTGGAGAGCTTCAGTCCATGAGGTTGCAAAGAGCCTGACACGACTTAGCAACTAAACAGCAACGAAGGAAAAGATACTCTCGAATATATTATAGGAAAATAAAACCTGAGCGGAAAAAAAGATAATAAAACTTATGGCTTCTCCGATTAAGCGTGTGACTCTTCTCTCACGGTTGCTACATGTCTCCTATGTCATCCTACGTATTCACCCTTCCTGTGAGTGTTTAGCCCAGGAATAATCTCTGCACCTATTTCCTGAATGACAGATCTGGTCCTCATGTTGGAGCGGAAGCTGGTAGCAGCACCTGCAATCCACATGTATGTCCATGCTGGAGAAAAAACTAGTCCTGGTTAACATTAGGGGAGTGAAAGCTTGGGGAAAATATAAGGAATATCGAAAACCACTGTTCACTAAAAGAGAACCACAATAATCAGTTACAGGAGCATGCATTCTTGAATGTCCCTTGAATCATAATTATCTGTGTAGAAGGCTAAAAATATAAGCTCAAACTAGGATAAAATCTGGCATTTTCTTCTCCTTTATATAAATTAAGCAACTGTAGTATTTTTTAGTAGTAGTAGTATTTAGCAGTATACACTACTATTTTTCAGTAGTAGTATTTCAGATCAGTAGTAAAAATGACATGTTTGTATTTTGAGTGTTGGGAATTTATATGGCCAAGAGAGTGCCACTGATGTTTGGGACCAGCTTAACATTATAGACAAGATAAAGATTTCATTCAAGGGATTTTTTTTTTCTCCTACTTGGGAATAATTTCCCTATCCTAAACTTTGTGGATGCATTTCTAGACTAGTTAATACGTAATTAGTCAGGCATCCTCATAAAATTTTTCATGTAAGTTGATTTCATATTTAAAAAATAAAAAGGATAATGCCATATCAACCACCAGTTTAATACTGGCCACTAGGGCTTAGCCTGGAGAAGGAAATGGCAACCTACTCCAATATTCTTGCTGGAGAATCCCAGGGATAGAGGAGCATGGTGGGCTGCCATCTGTGGGATCACACAGAGTCAGACACGACTGAAGTGACTTAGCAGCAGCAGCAACAGGGCTTAGCCACTAGCTCTTAGGGAACAGTTAGTTTACTGCAAAACTTCAGTTTTTTCACAATTGTCAGACTTGTGATTAAATATCATGCAATAAACATATATTCATGTATTCAGTTCAGTTCAGTCGCTCAGTCGTGTCCAACTCTGCGACTCTATGAACTGCAGCATGCCAGGCCTCCCTGTCCATCACCAACTCCCAGAGTTTACTCAGACTCATGTCCATTGAGTCAGTGATGCCATCCAACCACCTCATCCTCTGTCCTCCCCTTCTCCTCCTGCCCTCAATCTTTTCCAGCATCAGGGTCTTTTCAAATGAGTCAGTTCTCCGCATCAGGTGGCCAAAGTATTGGAGTTTATTCCCTCCGGAAACCTCATTAAATTGACAGGAAACCAATGAGAGAGGTGGGGGTGGTGGGAGAGAGAGAGAACAGCAAAACAAAAAGACAAGAGAATTAGAGCATCTTTCCAGGAAATCTGATTTCCAAATATAAGAGTTTCATAAAAAAATGAGTAAAAATGAAGAGGAGAAAATTATCAATCAATTTAAGAAAATTTCCCAGAACAGAAGGACAGGAATTTCCAGACTGAAAGGTCACACCATAACTGAAGGTGATGTCCAGCACTACAGGAAGGAAACAAATCACACAAATGAATATCACGGAGACACTTCAGAGCACTGGCTGAAGAAAAGCGATTCCAAAAGCTCCTGAGGGTGGGGGATGAGAAGAGAAGAGGGAAAAGGAAAGGGAAGTCACATACCAAGAAGGATGAATCAGAATACTCCAGATGTCTCAGCCTCAAAGCTGCTACCTGGAGCACGGTAGAACAAACCCTTCAAATTTTAAGAACAAAGCCCTCGAAATCTAGAATTCTAGACAACCAGTCTAACTATCACGTAAGTTAATGGTAGACTTGGGACATTTTCCTGTTTAGATACCGAAATGTCTCCACATCTACTTCTCAAGCAGTCTTGTAGAAAATTACTAGAGGATGCATTCCATCAGGAAAGGAGAGTAAACCAAGAAGAGGTACATCTCAGGATCCAGGGATGAGGGATCCAGTACAGGAGGAGGGCAAAGGGGATTTCTGGGATGCTGTGACATTCCAGGAAGGCTCCTGAGAAGCAGGTGGTGAGAACAAATTTCCAGATTGGAGCAGTGAGAGGGAAGGTGTGTCTTCAAGAGAAAAGGGAAATCCGAGATTATCCAAAGTGTTCAGTTCAGTTCAGTTGCTCAGTCGTGTCCGACTCTTTGCAACCCCATGAACCACAGCACGCTAGGCCTCTCTGTCCATCACCAACTCCCAGAGTCCACCCAAACCCATGTCCATTGAGTCAGTAAGGCCATCCAACCATCTCATCCTCTGTTGTCCCCTTCTCCTCCTGCCCTCAATCTTTCCCAGCATCAAAGTCTTTTCAAATGAGTCAGTTCTCCGCATCAGGTGGCCAAAATTTTGGAGTTTCAGCTTCAACATCAGTCCCTCCAATGAACACCCAAGACTGATCTCCTTTAGGATTGACTGGTTTGATCTCCTTGCAGTCCAAGGGACTCTCAAGAGTCTTCTCCAACACCACAGTTCAAAACCATCAATTCTTTGGCATTCAGTTTTCTTTATAGTCCAATGCTCACATCCATACATGACCACTGGAAAAACCATAGCCTTGACCAGACGGAAATTTGTGGACAAGTAATGTCTCTGCTTTTCAATATGCTTTCTAGGTTGATCATAACTTTCCTTCCAAGGAGACGCATCTTTTAATTTCATGGCTGCAGTCACCATCTACAGTGATTTTGGAGCCCCCTAAAATAAAGTCAGCCACTGTTTCCACTGTTTACCCATCTATTTGCCATGAAGTGATGGGACTGGATGCCGTGATCTTAGTTATCTGAATGTTGAGCTTTAAGCCAACTTATTCACTCTCCTCTTTCACTTTCATTAAGAGGCTCTTCAGTTCTTCTTCACTTTCTGCCATAAAAGTGTCATCTGCATATCTGAGGTTATTGATATTTCTCCTGGCAATCTTGATTCCAGCTTGTGCTTCTTCCAGCCCAGCGTTCCTCATGATGTACTCTGAATATAAGTTAAATAAGCAGGATGACAATATATAGCCTTGACATACTCCTTCCCTATTTGGAACCAGTATGTTGTTCCACGTCCAGTTCTAACTCTTGCTTCCTGACCTGCATACAGATTTCTCAAGAGGCAGGTCAGGTGGTCTGGTATTCCCATCTCTTTCAGAATTTTCCACAGCTTGTTGTGATCCACACAAAGACTTTGGCATAGTCAATGAAGCAGAAATAGATGTTTTTTCTGGAACTCTCTTGCTTTTTCCATGATCCAGTGGATGTTGGCAATTTGATCTCTGGTTCCTCTGCCTTTTCTAAAACCAACTTGAACATCTGGAAGTTCATGCTTCACATATTGTTGAAGCCTGGCTTGGAGAATTTTGAGCATTACTTTACTAGAGTGTGAGATGAGTGCAATTGTGCAGTAGTTTGAGCATTCTTTGGCATTGCCTTTCTTTGGGATTGGAATGAAAATGGACTTTTCCATTCCTGTGGCCGCTGCTGAGTTTTCCAAATTTGCTGGCATATTGAGTGCAGCACTTTCATAGCATCATAGCTCAACTGGAATTCCATCACCTCTACTAGCTTTGTTCGTAGTGATGCTTCCTAAGGCCCACTTGACTTCACATTCCAGGATGTCTGGCTCTAGGTGAGTGATCACACCATCATGATTAACTGGGTCATGAAGATCTTTTCTGTACAGTTCTTCTGTGTATTCTTTCCACCTCTTCTAGAATATATTAAGAGGAAGGTAATGCTTTGTAAAGCAACACAGGATGGATGAATTAGACATAAACATACGGAAAATTAAGCCAAAAAATAAAAAGATGAAATTATAGCTATCTAGACAACAAAATTATAGAAGAAAGTAATTGTAATCATTGTGTTGATGGAGCTCAGAATAGGAAACCCTAAAATATGGCACCTTGGCATATTTAATATTTTAAGTTGAAAGAGTCTGAGAAAACTGAATAAGCAAGAGGGTCTCTTTGACCTTCTCCTGCCCCTCTCCCCTGAAGCAGGTGACATGATCCTTACTTGAGAGGTACCCTCCCTATACCTATAGGAAAGGAACATCCTTTTCTCTAGGACCCAGAATCCAGATGAATAGGTTTGCCAAGTTTTCCCTGTCATTTCACTGACTTCACACACTTTGTCCTATCACATTTTCTTCACAGCTGTCCATTCTTCCTCAGACCTAGCAAAAACATTCAGGTTTTACCACTTCTTCAGATCTTCATTTCTTTATGAAGGTCCCCATGTCATGTAAAAACGTGTTAAATAAATGTGTATGCTTTCTTCCTCCTATTAATCTGTCTTTGTCAGTTTAATTTTCAGACTCAATCAAAAGGGTCAAGGAAAACATTTTTCCTCTCCTATAGTATACTACAAGTCAGCTGTAAATGATATTTAAATGGGCATAATAATAAACATTGAATATTGGTTTAGCAAAGAGGAAGCTGTAGCTATATAGAACAAAGAAAGGGTAACTTGGTGTTTGAAGGACAGGAATGCAGAGGTTAGAAATAAGAATTTATCAATAGTAATAAATTGAACAAAATAGTACTACATGAATGTTATTTACAAATACCAGGAAAAAGATTCAAAAGTTGAAAGTAGTTTTTGAGGAACAATAATCAGAAGAAGGAAGGAGAAGAAGACTGCTGTTTTTAAATGAAAACCTTGTGAGATACTTGATTTTAAAAAAACACGTCTGTTTATAGCGTTAAAATAAAATTTTAATTTAGAAGGTAGAAAAAAGACTTTTATCCTCAGAGACTCAAATTTACTTTATAAATAATGACAAATGAACATTTTAATGATGGTTGCCCTAGGAAAATAAGTATTGAACAGGTTTAGACTCTTGTGACTTCCTGCTGGTACATACTAAGGGCATAATTATTCATAACTAGCAATACAATTAGGATACTTTCTGAGGTATGAGATTCTCATACCTCAGTGAATACCATCACTGTGTAACTGTTCTGCCAAATTTGAATGGTCCTATTTGCACCCAGCAGTCTTTCTTCCCAAGTGGCTCAGTAGCCAGGAATCTGCCTGCCAATGCAAGAGACACAGGTTTGATCCCTGGGTAGGGAAGATCCCCTGGAGAAAGAAATGGCAACCCCCTCCACTGCTCTTGCCTTGAGAATTCCATGGACACAGGAGTCTGGCAGGCTAAAGTTCATGGGGTCGTAAAAACATCGGACAGGACTCAGTGACTAAACAATAACAACAATTTGCACCCAGCAACCCACCTGTCGGACTGCTATGTGGACCAATTTAGGTGGCAGCAGGGAATACCAGAGAGTGTTTCCATCATTAGCTGTCATCATAGCTTGCTTGTCATTCCAATTTAATCTCACATTTATTGCAATGAGAACTAACACAGTGCTGGCATTTATCTGCTATAAATATCAAAACAAAACATTGGCATTATAGGAACCATGGATATTTTCATAAGGACTTTTTGCCATACCACCTTAGTAAGTTTTAAATGGTTGCAAATCATAGCTATTTTTGTGACATCATCAATTTTTTAAAGAGAAAGATCTATTGCTTCATTATTAATAATAGGTATTTTATACAGACAAGATAGTTGTATAAATTTATCAGCACTCTGCAAGGAGGAAGATGCATAGCTTCTCCCTATTTTGTTTTCTTTTTTTTTTTTAATTAGTGTATTTTCATGTGGCTGGTGATAATTCACCCAAAACAGATAGGAAAGCTTGTTATAACAATAAAAAACAAAGAGTAATCTGTCTCTTTTCACAGTCCAGGTCACCCATATCATTCAAACTATACAAGTAAATCACATTCATTTTACATTTTCGTTTGGATCAGCTGTAATTTCTTGGCAATGAACTAATGAAATAGGGCCCATTAAGGGAGGACAGCTTCCTAGGAGTTGTCTATTTATCTTGTTGAGAGAGAAAAGAACTCTCTCTAAGGCAGAATGGCAACCACACCTGGCATAATCAGCAAACGCTCAGTTGTCTGGACTGATATAGAAGTCATTTCCATGTCAGAACCAAAGACTAGAATTCCACTTTGCTGTTTTAAGGCAATGGAAATTAAAGTTCTTAAGTTTCAACCAAGAGACAAAAAAGAGCATCTGAAATTTTCCACATAACATCTCTGGACAATACACAAGATATCTTAACTGTAGTTGCCTCCAGGGGGGAGAATTTGGTGGGTGAAGGTTAGGAGTGATGCAGTAGGAGTTTGTGATAGGGGATTAGTGGCTTCCTCTTACTATAATTCTTGAATTTTGCACTGTATTTATATGGTGCAAAAGTTTTTTTTAAACTAATTTTTTTAAACCTTATACATAAGGAGGTATCTATAGTCATAAAATATTCATATAATTACTGTTATTCAGACCCAGTATTGCCTGATAGCAGAGCAGTTACAATAGTTTCTGTTCAAGAATATTCTGTAAAACTAAGTTCTACCTTAATATATTCCATAGCTTTTTTTCTTATGCGTACATCACAGCTTCTCCCTAAATTCCTTTGGTTTCTGGTGGGGCTGTGTGTGTGTATGTGTGTGGGTGTGTGGGTGTGTGGGTGTGGGTGTGTGGGTGGGTGTGTTCACAGCTCAGAGTTGAATTTTTATGCTCCTTAAAGGTCCTTCTAGTTTCATTTCTTTGGGGATTATCAGGTGTGCAATGTCCATTAGGCATCAACTAAGAGAAAAGAAATGCACAGAAATAAAGTGGTAGATTTAAGGGGAGTTGTGAGAAGCAGTACAAATCAAGACCAGTACCATTAAAGTACCTAAAGTTGTATTTCTAGCTGTAATAGATGTCTAAAAATGTGTACTTTTTCATTAGTTCATAAATACATTTTCTTTACCATCACATAACCGCTAGCATCCTCCCTCTACCACCTCTGCAGCCCCCATCACTTTTATTTACCTGCATGAAAATAATCCAGTTTCTAATACCTTAGAGTAAGAGGATGTTAAAATATGAATGAGCTGACAACAGTAATAGCAAGTGAGTCTCACAGTAGATTTTTATTTTCCTCACACAGAGTTTCAACTTTTTAAAAGCTCTGTTTGATACCAAACAAACTTTCAAAACATAAAAACATTAACTGAAGTTGATATTAGTCCTCCAACTTTTCAGCTAAGTTTGTATAAATTAAAGTACATTTATATGATTTCTATCAGCTGATTAAAAAATGGAAAAATGCAAGGCTAACTATCTGATGTCAAATAATCAGCTAAATTTTAATGAGTGTTTTATGAGTTCTTTGTTTACAGGTTTTTAAATAAACTAACTGGTTAAGTCAGGAAGTCCAAATTTGTGTGTACACATAAATTTTGAAAAATTTTTTGATGCATATAATCTTGAATAAATCTGTCTTCAATATATTCTCCAAGAAAACAAGTATTTCCTCTATTAATTCTTAACTGCAGCATCGTGGAAAAATACAGTGTAGTTCCTATGTTATGTAACCATGATTTACAATTAGCACATTTCTCCCTCTTTTCCTGTTTGGTCTCATGCCCAGGAATTGAGCCCTTACCTCCCATGTATTCCATGAATCGCGGGCGCGTGCCTTGTACTTCCGGGGCAGAGTTGTTCCCAAGGCATATGTGTCACTCGCCTGGGATCCTCTTTTCTGGGTATGAGGCATCAAAGGCGTCGTCTTTTTCTTCCCTAGTCAGTGCCTCTGTTCTGTCTGTGCTCTCCAGCTTGTTTGTTGTGTTTGGCCCAGTGGACTCTCCAGGGGTCCTTTATTCTTCCTTTCTCCTTCTCTGGAGGCTTATTCCCTTTCATCCTCCCTCCAGGCCCAGCTTTGCTGAGTAACTGGCTTTTCTCTTCTGATTTATGCCTGGGGTAAAGCAGCTGTCTTTTAAAGATAAGAACCAGAGAACAGAGATATCAAAAAGACATGAAGAATAACCTAGGAAAGACAAAAAGCCCCTGTCCCTAAAAATGTCTTTGTCATTAGCTCTTTTTATGCTGAACACCCAGATTTATTTCCTCTTGTCCCTCGGTTTGAACAAACCAAGTTAGTCAAACTGCCTCAATCTGAAGAAAAATAAAATAGGGAAAAGGCTGCTTTTTCCAAAGTAATACAGTATAAAAAGTGACTAACTTGAATCTTCTTCATTTTTAGCAACTGTTTAAATTAGAGTAGTATAATAAAAAGGAAGTGATTTTGCTCTAAAGGAAAGTAGAGGATGAAAAGATGAAGCAGAAGAAAATAAACTGTAGGAACACCAAGGAAAATGAAAAGCAAAGTAAGGTAAGCTAAAAATCATGAAGCAAAAGTAATGCATGGCTATATTATACTAATAACGTTAACCCGTACATCTGGACTCACTGAACGGAGGCCACCGCAGTGGCCAGGCCAACATCACAAATCAAAACCTAAGCTGCACTGCATTATGGAAAATCCCTGTCAAGAAAATTAGCATACACCAGTCATTGTCCTCCATCTCCAACTCGGTTTAACTAGCTCATCTTAGAAGACAGGGCCTGCTGGCCTTACCAGGAAATCCTTGACCGCCTGTTTCCTAGTTCCTACTTCTGTACATCCTCAGCTTCCTCATTTATCAAATGGGAATACAAGTACTTACTCCTACCACTGTGGGCATATAATGAGGAATACATGCGTAGGAATAGCAAATGTCCATTAACTATTCATAAAGACAAGTAATACAATATGGTTCGGGATTCTGAAATTGAATTCTGTGCTCTAGTGCGCACACAATTAAATGTAACTAAAGCTGGGTTTTAATTCTAAATGCTAACTGAATTTTATGACAATTTCCCCAAATGAGATAGTCATTTTAAAATGAGTAGTTTCAAAAGGACCATCCATACCAACTGCCTAGCCTAGCAAGTCACTTTAGTTTCCTGGAAATGGGTTTCCTTATCTGAGCCTAAGAGCCACTCAGCTAATTTCTTTTCCAATTCTAAGTTTTTATTTTATGGTATTTGCTACAAAAACTGATACTCATTCACTGATTAATTTGGAATATTACAAATTAAATGACCTGATGGCATAATTCTTAGTCTTTCTAATTTATGAGTATTTTAATTTAGAGAGAAGAGAATAAAAAGGGAAATATGACCAGACTAAGAGGCAAAACCTAAAGGAGGGACTGAGTGGAATCCTGCAGATCTCTGATTTCATTCCTATAACTATTAGATCACTAAGGCTGTGTGCAATTAAATGTGTTAAGTCAGAAATTCCTAAACATCATGGTGAATAAAACTCATGTGAGCCTCTGGCTTAAAAACATTAATTTCTAGGACCTCATCTCTAGAGGTTCTGATTCAGGAAGTCTGAAGGATGAAGCCCTTGAATTTGTATTTATAACAAACACTCAAGGAAATTACTTTGTAGGCAGACCACAATTTGAGAAAACACTGTGCTAGGTGGTATTTCTTGTCAAACACAGCTTGATTATTGCACATTAGATCATATAATGTATGGGAGCTTCCCAGGTGGCACAGTGATAAAGAATGTGTCTGCCAATGTAGGAAACATATGTTCAATCCCTGGGTTCCTGGCAACCTGCTCCAGTATTCTTGTCTGAAAAATTCCATTGACAGAAGAGCCTGGTGGGCTACAGTCCATGGGGTCACAACTGGGCACATGCAAACAGATCCTATAATATGAACGTGTTTTCTACTCACAAATAACTACCCATAATGGGCTTAGAAGATCCCCTGGAGGAGGGCATGGCAACCCACTTCAGTGTTCTTGTCTGGAGAATCCACAAGGACAGAGGAGACGGGCAGGCTACAGTCCACAGCATCGCAAAAAATGGGACGCGACTAAGCACACACACACACAAGCATGCCCTAGTGTTATACACAGGTAGAGCTACCATCATCTGGGAAAATATAATAAATATGTTCCAATTTTGATGTAAGTTCTATGTTGGACATGCTAAGCAGCAGTTAAATAATTTAACGTTTATGTTTCTCTTTGTCCTTAATCACAAAACAGGACTGACCTGAAACACTTCTTTTAAGGATTGCAAGAAATAAGTATTTCCAAAACTCTAAAGAGACTTTAAACATAATGTTGATGATCATACTTTTTCAGTTCATGATTCTTTTCAAGTGTGTAAGGTTCTTGACATCAGGGACTGCGTCTTTTAGTGAAGAGCTATTGTTTATCTTCCCCAGTGTCTCAGTGGTAAAGAATCAGCCTGCAAAGCAGGAGACTTGCAGGAGATTGGATCAGGAAGATTCTCTGGAGAAGAAAATGGCAAGCCACTCCAATGTTCTTGCCTGGAAAATCCCATCGGCAGAGGAGCCTGGTGGGCTATAGTCCATGGGGTCTGTTGGACATGCTGCTGCTGCTGCTAAGTTGCTTCAGTCGTGTCTGACTCCTAGAGACTCCATGGACTGCAGCCTACCAGGCTCCTCCATCCATGGGATTTTCCAGGCAAGAGTACCGGAGCTGTTGGACATGACTGAGCAACTAAACAACAATCTGCCTAATATCCCTTCCCGTTTATTTTGGCAACAGAATCCTGATTTTCCTTTGGGAAACCTCTGTTCTTGCATTCTCAGGTCATGTTGTTAGTGCAGAGGAAAGTGGCTCCACTCTGGGTCCATTTGTATGCCTATGACTGAACTAGCAAGTCAGAGAATCCCATTCCTCCCTGCCACTGTGATTGATTCAGTAATTTGTAAGTATCCGAGACCAACCAATGGGAGCCAGTCCCAGAGATTTTGCTGAAACTATGGGAAAGACACATTTCTTTTTGAACTAGCTACTCCAACTAAATGCAACCTGGAGTGATGTTCACCATCACAAAAGAAATCCTGGCTGAAAACAAAGCCAATAAAAAAGAAAAGAGAACCAAGAGTTTGAAAGACTTGTCTGATGACACTGTTAATCACACCTAGACTTTTCTAATACAGGAACCTGACTCTGGCTCTCCCTCATTCCTAGGCAATTATCAAGCAGTTGGATGTTTTCAAATGTTGACTAATCTGTTTGCTAATGAAATAAAAATCCTTAGTCACAGACTACAAGGCAAAATTGTTGCTCAAATTCATCGTTGCAATGTTTTGGCTATTCATTCAAAAGTAACGCATGCATGTATGTAAATGAGAGGTTTTTCAATTTAATCAGCGGAGCAACCCCAAATGTCTTGTATAACTACTAGACAGTAAAATTAGGCACGATCCATAAATTATTCTTCTTTGTACAATTAGCCAACTAATTCCCTTACTTGTTACCCAAAATCATTCAGTTTGAAGGATGAGTCACAGCCTGATTGTCTGGTTTTAGTTTAAAATCTCGGAACTCAGAGCTCTCTTAATCCTTGCTGTTTTTGAAATCTGGAAACCGTCATTTACCCTCAGTTCCTGCATCTGTAAAAATCAACTAGGATAAAGGGTTCACTAAGTAGGTAGATTTGAGGTTTTTCTCTTTGATCATATAGATGTTTTTAAGTTAAAACGATGGCTTGAAGTGACGGACTCTTTGTTGCTTTAACATACTGCCATCATGTGGTTATTTTGCTCATTCACATTGAAGTGTTTCCAAGATAATGATTACAGTGACCCCTTTATTCAGCAACATGTGAAGCAGGAAGCCCTCAAAGAAAATGAAAATGAATAGAACACATTCGTCCCATGAGCTTAGTGCTGAGTAAGGCATAAAATAGGTATAACTTGCCAAAGATGTGAAATATACATGCAATTTGCCAAAGTCCAAAATGGAATACGGTAGGAATCTAAAAAACTTAGACCAAGTGCAAAGGAGACTCAGGTGAGAGTCAACTGTCTTAAACTACAATCTATTTAAAACCTTAAGGCCATAATTTTAATAAAGCTATTTAATAAAATTTGGCATTAAGTGTTTATACTATTAATTCTTTGCAACATCTCAGCAATCATCCTCATTTTATTTCTGAGGTGCTTGAGACCCATAATGTATTTGCCAGAAGTCTCAGTAACCTAAAAGCAAAACCAAGGCTTTACTCATAGTTTGGTTAAAATACCCTGGACTTGTAGAGCTTTATGTAGTTTATACTATTGTTTTTGTATCCTGTGAGATAGATAAGACAGAAAAATTAGAGAAGTTTCTATCAAAATTTTATGGCTTTAGTACATTTCTTTACTGCATTTTGCTTTAAATATAGGTGCTCCAAAAAGTTGGTTTCATTCAATTGGATGGATCCATATGAAAATACTGGTGAGTTCTGAGATTTTGTATTGATCTATGATTTCCTACCATCAAAGGAAAATTGAGTAAAAATAGCAGGGTTAAGTTCTATTGTAATATTGTCAAATTGCTTCCAGAATAAGTTTTAGCACCTAGAGCAGATTAGAGTCTTTTAGTCTCTCACACACACTAAATGTTTCTAGTGCTGCATACACAGGACACACACCTACTGAATTCTACATATGTGTAATTGCCTAGATCATGTCTGCAAGTCATTCCTTTAAAACATCACTCCCATAGATTGCATACTGAGAGATCTTCTCAGGCCTGCTCATGTTTGGAAATGCCATTATCTCAGACTCCTGGCCCTTGGCACTACTATCTTCTCAAATTAGAAGCCAATACAGCCAAAGGAGTCTTTTACGGTCTCCTTTCCTCCTCTCTTAAACACAAAATTTTATTAAGATTAGCAACGGGATTAATGTTGATTGTGTCCCTCTCAAAATTCAAACGTTGCAGTCCACATCTGTAGCACTCCAAATGCGACCATATTTGGCGATATGATCTTTATAGAGATAAGCAAGCTAAATGAGGTCGTTTGAATGGGCCCTAATCCAGTATAACTGTTGTCCTTATAAAAATGATAAATGTGGATGCAGAGACACCAACAGAGGGAAGGCAAAGTGTAGACACCAAGAAAAGACAGCCATCCACAAGCCAAGGAGAGAAGCCTGGAACAGAGCCATCCCTCTCAGCCCACAGAAAGAAGCAACCCCACAGATGCCTTGACCTTGGACTTCTAGTGAACTTGGACTTCAAGTCTCCTGGATTGCAAGAGGTTCAGATCTGTTGTTTAAGCCACCCAGTTTGTGGTACTTGCTTGTAGCAACCCTAACAAACTAGTGCAATTAGCCTGAGGAAAATGAATTATATTCACTTTTTAGGTCATGTGTATCTTTATGGCTAGCCCTAACTTAGTTGTTGAAATTCCAGAAGATAGAAAAACAATACATTTGTTATTTTCATGGAGAAATTGTAAATGAATTAAATCATTTTTGAGAAAAAGTAAGCAGATAGAAAGAGACTGTATAATTTTAATATCAGAGTATTGTGAAGGAAGGATTAAAAATTGGTACTTTCAGGCATAAACTCTGGCTTTGCATAAATTTTGGCTTTGGCAGCTGTTTCTTTACCTGTAACCTCCTCTTTCCTTTCTCAGCCAAATTCTGACCAAGTTATGCAAAGAGGGGACCAATTATTTTCCTCCTTAGCCCTCAATATTTCAGGCCAAGAGAAGAAATAGTGTATCAGATTGATTTTCAAGTGGTCATCTTTTGAAGACCTCTGCCCAGAGAAGAAAAGCAGGTGAGAATTGCTGATGACTGTCAATCTTTTTGGCCATACAGAATCTAAACACCCTTGCAATAATGGAGCCTCCCCCATTTTATTATTTGAGCCTGGCTTTGACTACAGAAGGTGAGCATGCCTGATACTGGCTTCCATAGTTTCTCTCTAGTTAGAACATAGACACCACAACCAGATCACAGACCAAACAAAGCTTAAACAAACTAAATCAGATGCTACAGTTCCAAAGATGCAAGGAGTGCTCTAAATTTAAGCTAGAGAAGCCAGTATCAGCCACATCCATCTTCTAGGGTAAAGGAGGAGTGGTACCAGCAATGGCCCCCAGAGTTTATTATTAGTAGTAATCAAGCCATGCTCAAATGACTGTGATAGACTCACAGGTCTGTGACTTGACTCAAACCACTGTTCACAGATCAGTAGCCTAGTTAAATGCCTGCCACAGATTCTAGAGCTGTTCCATTTGTGTTCAAATCATCCATTGTTTCTGTTGCTTCCAACTAAAACCTCTGAAATACACACACAAAAAAATTGTATCTTTAATTTATCCTTTAATAAATGTAGAATCATGGTGATTGTAGCCATGAAATTAAAAGACGCTTGCTCCTTGGAAGGAAACTTATGACCAACCTAGACAGCATATTAAAAAGCAGAGACATTTCTTTGTCCACAAATTTCTGTCTAGTCAAGGCTATGGTTTTTCCAGTGGTCATGTATGGATATGAGCGTTGGACTATAAAGAAAGCTGAGTGCTGAATAATTGACTCTTTTGAACTGTGGTGCTGGAGAAGACTCTTGAGAGTCCCTTGGACTGCAAGGAGATCCAACCAGTCCATCCTAAAGGTGATCAGTCCTGGGTGTTCATTGGAGGGATTGATGTTGAAGCTGAAACTCCAATATTTTGGCCACCTGATGCGGAGAGCTGACTTATTTGAAAAGACCCTGATGCTGGGAAGGATTGAGGGCAGGAGGAGAAGGGGAGGATAGAGGATGAGATGGTTGGATGACATCACCGACTCGATGGACATGGGTTTGGGTGGACTCCGGGAGTTGGTGATGGACAGGGAGGCCTGGCGTGCTGCGGTTCATGGGGTTGCAAAGAGTTGGACACGACAGAGCGACTGAAATGAACTGAACTGAACTGAAATGTAGAATCACTTCATTATTCTTTCTTTTTACCCAATAAGGAAACAGATCACAAAACTGTGCTCAGTAAATATATATACTACATATACTTAAAATCTTACAGTTAAGAGAGAGAAGGAACAGAGGTGAATAGGAAAAAGAAGACAGAGAATGAAATGCCAAAGGGAAGATGATCAGTATAAATTCTTTCAAATCTTTTCTATTTAATTATTTTAAGATTAAAAACCTTCTGTTTTGACTTCTGACCATTACTTGGCTTTTATTTTACAGAATTCAAAATAACCCGATCAAACTTGTCTTTATGATACCTATATAGAAATATTGGCTAATTATATTAACAGATACTTAATAAAAATGGAAAGACAAATAGTCCTTAAACACATGAAAAGATAGCCAACTGCACTCACAGTAAGAGAATGCAATTTAAAACAATGAGATACTGTCTTTCGTCTATCAAATTGGCAAAACCCAAAAGTTTGATAATTCACTGTGTTGGAATGAGTGTAAGGGAAACAGGCCCTTTCATATTGCCTGTGGGAATATAAATAAAAGCAATCATTATTTTGGGGGGTGAAATTTAGGAGCATCCATCAAGATCGCACATACACCTGCCCTTTGACCCAGCAAGTCTGTCTCTAGAAACCAGTCCTATGGATGGATATATACATGCACAAATCAACAAAGGTAAAAGAATATTACTTGCAACTGCAATAGAAAACTAAATAAGCCAGTTCTGAATCGCCCAAACAATGAAATACTATAAAGCTGGTTAAATAAACCAGAAGCTCTCCAAACGCTGCTATAGCAATCAGAACCAAGCCTTATTGGTAAGTGGGTGAAAATGCTTTATTACATAATATGTTGCCATAGGGGGAAAAAATTACAACAGTTTCATAATTATAGCAGTCTTTATATTTATGACTACATTCACGTGTGCATGAATTCATGTGTGATTGTGCATGGATAAAAATATCTCTAGAAGGTCTCATTAAAAATTAAAAAATAAAAACTGTGGCTCCTCCCTGATGGTCCAGCAGTTAAGACTCCTCATTCCTAAAGTAGAGGGTCTAGGCTCAATCTCTGGTCAGGGAACTAGATCCCACATGCAGCAACTAAGACGCAGCATGCCAAATAAATAAATAATTTTTTAAAATGTTAATATAAGCAGTGATTCCTTCCTGCTGCTGCTGCTGCTGCTAAGTCACTTCAGTCGTGTCCAACTCTGTGCGACCCCATAGATGGCAGCCAACTAGGCTCCCCTGTTGAGTGGGTTGCCATTTCCTTATCCAATGCATGAGAGTGAAAAGAGAAAGTGAAGTCGCTCAGTCGTGCCCAACTCTTAGCGACCCCATGGACTGCAGTCCACCAGGCTCCTCTGTCCATGGGATTTTCCAGGCAAGAGTACTGGAGTGGGTTGCCATTGCCTTCTCCTAGAAGGGAAAATAAACATCCAGAAAACAGTGAACGTAGATGAAATGACATGTGTGCATTCTTGTATCTTCTGAATTTGATAATCTGTTTCTGTGTTAATCTATTTTAAAATTATGTAAAAATACTAAAGCATACACGTGAATATGTATATAAAAGATATTAAGTCATTTTTGCTTAATTATAAAGTCTAAGTATAAAAAAATCAAAACCATAAAAAATAAACCAAAAAAACCAAAAACAAGTACTTTATTAAGAATTTTGTTGTTGTTATCTAATCACTAAATCCTGTCTGACTCTTTTGCAACCCCATGGACTGTAGCCCGCCAGGTTCCTCTGTCCATGGGATTTCCCAGGCAAGAGTACTGGAGTGGGTTGCCGTTTCCTGCTCCAAGGGTTCTTCCCAACCCAGGGATCGAGCCTGCGTCTCATGCATTGGCAGGCGGATTCTTTACCGTTGAGCCACCAATTAAGAATTGAAAATGAAGTGAAATGTTAGTCGCTCAGTTGTGTCTGATTCTTTGTGACCTCATGGACTGTAGTACACCAAACTCCTCTTTCCATGGAATTCTCCAGGCAGGAATACTGGATCTCCAAGGGATTTTCCCGACCCAGGGATTGAACGTGGGTCTCCTGCACTGCAGGCAGATTCTTTGCCATCTGAGCCACCAGGGAAGCCCTAATCAATCATCAAGAATTGGATTCATGCCAAAAAATCTCTTTAAGCTTGTTTCTGATTGAATAAC
The DNA here is from genome assembly GCF_049115385.1 of Moschus berezovskii. Taxonomy (NCBI): domain Eukaryota; kingdom Metazoa; phylum Chordata; class Mammalia; order Artiodactyla; family Moschidae; genus Moschus; species Moschus berezovskii. The sequence continues at coordinate 31,982,118 of NC_142464.1, forward strand.
TCAAGTCTGTTGTTTTCTGCTGACAAGATGTTCCCTCCATACATCTTTCCCTCTGACCCTGGATTTCACTTTAGGCCTGGGAAGATCTGAGAAAGCAGAAACGAACTTGTGCAAAGTCAAGGAACAAAAAAGGCTTGCACGTGTTCAGGTTTGTGCCTGTACATGACACGGTTAGAGAGCGAGAGGAAAGCTCTTGAATCTAGGAACCACGGTCACACACTGTGACCCTCCCGGCTGTCGCCAGGACTTGGGGAGAAATATCTTTCATATAAAGAAACAAAAGCAAGGACAAAGAGGGCTGCTATGGGCAATGGCAACGTGGTGCAGAGCTACACCGAAAGCTGACATTTCAAGCTGAAAAGACATTGGATATCATATGTAATCCATGTAACTCTTTAAATTTTACATATGAAAAAACTAAAGGCTGAGAAGGCTGTGGCTAGCTCACTGTCACACACTTTGAATGCAGCAGAATTAAGATAATAATCAACGTTCCCCAACTCCAAGGCCAGTGGAGTTGCTTCCCTGCACCCCCACCTTCATTCATTCCCTGCCTCCCCATACTTGATTCTTTTACACATAGCTGCTTCCATTTTCATTACAAGAGACAGAAAATTGCAGTACTTTCTTCTATTCCAGCAATTGTGTAGTCAATGCTTCCACAATTCTTGATCTTTCAGTTTGAGACAGCTCCTTATTCTGGCCTCCAGTCCTGGGTTAAGGCCATGTTCTAGCAACAGCTGCTTTGGGTGCAAAGACCAGAAACCCTCTCGCATTAGTTCAAGTACAAAGAAAGCCAACACTGGCGATACAGGAGCACTGTTCTTGGTTTTTACATAGTCTAAGGACAGGGATGGAGAAGGCAATGGCAAGCCACTCCAGTACTCTTGCCTAGAAAATCCCATGGATGGAGGAGCCTGGTAGGCTACAGTCCGTGGGGTCGCTAGCGGTCGGACACGACTGAGCAACTTCACTTTCACTTTTCACTTTCACACATTGGAGAAGGAAATGGCAACCCACTCCAGTGTTCTTGCCTGGAGAATCCCAGGGATGGGGGAGCCTGGTGGGCTTCCGTCTATGGGGTCACACAGAGTCGGACACGACTGAAGTGATTTAGCAGCAGCAGCAAGGACAGGGAAAAAGTTAGGACAGATTTCAAGTGAAATGAAAAGTTGGGAAACAAACATGTTTTCTATACACTTTCACTTTTGCATTTGACAGGACAAATCTACAAAGAATAGATTAAATTCCTGCAGTTGAACCTTAAAAAGCCATTGGGGGAAACAGAACTGGGGAAGTATAGCTCAGCCACCAGCTATTGCAAAGAAAAAAAAAAGTCAAGATTTTAACTAAAACTTGAATATGAACTAAGGCTTCCCAGGTGGTTCTAATGGTAAAGAACCCACCTGCTGATGCAGGAGATGTAAGAGATATAAGTTTAATCCCTGGGTCAGGAAGATCTCCTTGAGGAGGGCACAGCAACCCACTCCAGTATTCTTGCCTAAAGAATCCCATGGACAGAGAAGCCTGGCAGGCTACAGTCCATGGGGTGGCAAACAGTCAGACACGACTGAAGTGACTTAACACACATACACACAAGGACACATTAATAGAAGTACAAGACCTAGAATAAGGACAGTAATTTTTTTTCTTATAATTCATACCACGTCTGGACTACTTAGCTCTGTTCTAGATACCATGAGAAAAATAGAAAAACTGAAAACATCTAATGCACAGTGGTCAGATTGGTAAAAATTTGAAAACCTAGCAAGAGGAACTCACTGTTCTTGTCAAATATTTGAGGGGCAGTTAGCTAGGAATGTTCTGTGAGGCTTTGAGGAACTAGGATTGATTAATGGAAGCTGTGAAAATGGAATAGTCTGTGGTGGGTGACAGTCAGTGTCAGAGGGGTCATGTGCAAGCTGGATGGATACCCATATACTTATTGAGTCTTTTTAGCACATGGCCCAGTATGGAGGGAAAAAAACTCATAGGTTACATTTTTTTTTAATCTCAAAGTAGTTTTTTTGAATTCCATTGGGGAAGCTTTTTTACAACTTAGATGGCATTCTTTAACAAACAGCAGAATGTTGGGAAATTTTGACACTTTTTAGTAGGCATTAAAATGTTAATACAGGGACCTGTCTGAAAAATAGCAACTTTTTAACCTTGTACTCTGGTGTAGCCCTTGAATTCACAAAATCCTCTTACATGAATTATTTAATTTTGGAAACATCTCTACAAGGTAAATATTACTATCACCAGGAAACAGGCTTAGAGAGACAAAATGACTTGCTGAAGATCCTAGAAAATGAGGTTAATGTTCAAGCAATACCCAGTTCTTTCCATTCAATGTAAACTTAAAATGATCAAGATGGGTTATTAAATGAGACACAGGCTCACTAAAAGACGAAGACCCAACCACAGGGCTGTAGAACACATCCCTACCCCAATAGCTGGCCACCATATTGCTAAAGGTCTATTTATAGCAAGTTCTTTTCACTAACATATCTTGTCCAGCTAGAAAGAAAAGGAATACTAAATGAACCCCCAAAGAGATCTACACGGAGAAAGAATTCACTTAACATTTAGCATTGGGAATAATAAAGTTGGAGGATATTTACAAGAATATTGTAAATTGTGGTGGACAGATTATTAATAGCCCTGAAAGTCTGTTTGAAGAATTTGGACATTACAAGCTATAAAATTCTCATTATGCCTTTATTTTATTCTAAGCATTCTCAAACAGGGTATAGTGTCTGTTTGACCAGTCTCACTGGACAACCTTTAATTCATTCATGTATCTCAAGAATTTCAACAGCTTCAGAGATGGGAAGTAGTATATGGAAGCAGAAGCATGTGGTAATTACGTGCAACTGCTTTTGCATACATTCTTATTTGATTTTTACAACATCTTTGTAGGAATTGGACAGTATGAAACATGCGTCATTGTCCCTTTATAAACTCTAAAACATAATAAGAATTAAGATATATATGTAGTATTAAAACAACCCTATGAAGTAGGGCAAAGCTTGTGTTTTAACTCCACTTTGCTCACCTGGAAACTGAGACCCAGAGAGATTAACTGACTTTTCTAAAGTCACAAGGCCAATGGCAGAGTCGGTACTGTTAGTAGAGTGTGTGTGGTAGGAAGAGAACCAGTTTAGAGGTTAAAAAAAAAAAAAAGTGAGCTTCCAAAATAGCTGTGGTAGTAATTAGTCATGTGACCTTTGGAAAGTCAGTCAATCCCCTTCTGAGTATTAGTCTTTTAATGTATAAATTGCAGTTCATCATAAAAGTATGACATTACTTCACAGAATCTGTAAAAGCTGTGTCTTTGCTCTTCCGTGCTTATTTCCTTTCTCCACTCTCCTTAACCTTTTCGATTTTTCTGTACCCAATAATCTGAGCAGACACGTGGGCTGTCACTTTCCAGCTCACCTCTTGGGATTGCCTGGTATGGTCTTTCTTTTTCAATTCCCCTTATATCTAAATCAGTATTAACATTCTCTAGTTCAATATCCCAAGTGAAGAAATACAATTGGTCTAAGTTAGGGGGAAATACACCCAAAGACATTAAAGCTATGCCTTGAGAAGTCAAACTGAGGACATGGACTTTAAGAAAGAAGGGGAAATGGGAGAAGTACTTGCTGCAGAAGCTCCATACAAACCAAATATTAGTCACTGTTCTGATTTGTACTCTAGGTGCCTTCCAATGGTCCATATATCAGGAAAGACAAGCCACAGTGGGAAATTACCTTCTGGGAAATTCCAACAACTGATCTCTAATGTAAGTCATAAACAGTAAGTTAGTTACTTATGGATTCCATATGCCATTATTTAAATTTTTCTACCAGTTGAGAGAAAACCAGATCTTATTCTTAGACTTGTTCAGTATCTTGTGAGTGAAGATTTCATTTCTCATCAGTCTCTTTTGCCCCATTGAGCAGGTTCCAACATAAAACACTTTATCCTTTAATGACTTGTATATACTTTAAGCTTAAAGTATACACTTGAAGCTCTTTCTAAGAGATTAAAAAAACCCTCATAATCTTCTTTAAGATATAGAATTTTAGAGTTAGCAAGTATCTTTGAGTTACTTTAGACCACTTTCCTATTTTATAAGGGCTTCCCAGTTGGCCCTAGTGGTAAAGAATCCACCTGCCAATGCAGGAGAAGCAAGATCTCTGGGTCGGGAAGGTCCTCTGGAGTAGGAAATGGCAACCCACTCCTGGATTCTTGCCTGGAAAATCCCATGGACAGAGGAGCCTAGTGGGCTACAGTCCACGGGATAGCAAAGAGTCAGGCACAACTGAACGACTAACACTTTCATTTTCTTTTCTTTTTCCTATTTTGTAGCTGAGGAAGAAAAAGGTCCTAAGAGGTTCAGCGACTACTCTTAAGATACAACAGCTGGCTGAAGGCAGTGAGTGTAGGACCCTGCATTTGGCTTGGCTGTGGAAAATTCTGAAAGAGATGGGAATACCAGACCACCTGACCTGCCTCTTGAGAAACCTGTATGCAGGTCAGGAAGCAACAGTTAGAACTGGACATGGAACAACAAACTGGTTCCAAATAGAAAAAGGAGTACGTCAAGGTTGTATATTGTCACCCTGCTTATTTAACTGCTATTCAGAGTACATCATGAGGCACGCTGGGCTGGAAGAAGCACAAGCTGGAATCAAGATTGCTGGGAGAATTATCAATAACCTCAGATATGCAGATGACACCACCCTTATGGCAGAAAGTGAAAAGGAACTAAAAGCTTCTTGAGGAAAGTGAAAGAGGAGAGTGAAAAGGTTGGCTTGAAGCTCAACATTCAGAAAACTAAAATCATGGCATCTGGTCCCATCACTTCATGGGAAATAGATGGGGAAACAGTGGAAACAGTGTCAGACTTTGTTTTCTGGGCTCCAAAATCACTGCAGATGGTGATTGCAGCCAGGAAATTAAAAGATGCTTACTCCTTGGAAGGAAAGTTATGACCAACCTAGATAGCATATTAAAAAGCAGAGACATTACTTTGCCAACAAAGGTCCATCTAGTCAAGGCTATGGTTTTCCCAGTGGTCATGTATGGATGTGAGAGTTGGACTGCGAAGAAGGCTGATCGCTGAAGAATTGATGCTTTTGAACTGTGGTGCTCTAGAAGACTCTTGAGAGTCCCTTGGACTGCAAGGAGATCCAGCCAGTCCATTCTAAAGGAGATCAATCCTGGGTGTTCATTGGAAGGACTGACGCTAAAGCTGAAACTCCAATACTTTGGCCACCTCATGTGAAGAGTTGACTCACTGGAAAAGACTGATGCTGGGAGGGATTGGGGGCGGGAGGAGAAGGGGACGACAGAGAATGAGATGGCTGGATGGCATCACCGACTCGATGGACATGAGTTTGAGTGAACTCCGGGGGTTGGTAATGGACAGGGAGGCCTGGTGTGCTTTGATTCATGGGGTCGCAAAGAGTCAGACATGACTGAGCGACTGAACTGAACTGAATACAAACACTAGCACTTTATTTTCTAATGATTCTCATAAATAAAATGAAGTTTTCTCCACACACAAATTTTCCAGACAACTAAAACTTAAGGACTAAATAATTGTGTCGTTTTCCTGAAATCTGTCCTAATGTGTATATTTCACATTTTCCTGCTTTTAAAGACAAAGTAAATGAACTTCACTTTGCCTTTCATGATGCCTCATTCAGCATTATGATAGTTAATTACTGGGTTATTGTAAATGGAAATTTTAAAAGACTATTGGAAATATGAAAAGTTTGGTCAGCAGTGGTTCTCTGTGTCTTAGCAGAAGCTCTAGAAATATTTGTTAGTGGATTGGTTCTGCACTTCGGCTGTCATATTCTTTGTTGTTTCTTGTTGTCATGGACTGTGGTCTGCCAGTCTTCTCTGTCCATGGGATTTCCCAGGCAAACAAAAGGGGGTTGCCAAGGATCTTCCTGAACCAGGGGATCTTCCCAAACTAGGGATCAATCCCAGCTCTCTTGCATTGCCAGGCCTTCCTATATTTTTACCACTGCATCACCTGGGAAGCAAAGGGACTCAGTCATACATAGAATGTATCCATTCTCCCCCAGACTCCCCTCCCATCCAGGCTGTCATAGAACATTCAACAGAGTTCCATGTGCTATACAATAGGTCCTTGTTGGTGTGTATACAGCCTCGTGTACCTGTCCATTCCCAACTCCCTACTATCCCTTCTCCCAATCTGTCCCCCACTCCCTGCAACCATAAGTTTGTTCTCTAAGTCTGTAAGTCTCAAAATGAGTTCTGTGTATTTTTTCTTTAAGTTTGAGATTTTTTTTAAACTATGTTTGTGTATTTTAAAACTTACCTCTTCCTGACTCAAAGATCACCTTCTCAGTGAAGTCTTCCATGACAATCCCTTTAAAACTGCAACTTCTGCCCAGCACTCCCCGTACCCCTATACTGACTTGTTTTCTTCAAAATATTGATCCTCAAACATTGTATATAATTTACTCATTTATTCTCTATCTGTGTCTTTATCCCACTCTATCCTATTATAGAATGTGTATTCCTTGAAGGCAGGACTCTTGTTTTTGTTCACTGTTATAAACTAGTGTCTAGAACAATAGCTAGTATAGAGTGGGTATGTAATAAACACTTATTAAGTTACCGAATATAGTTGGTTGTTTACTTTATAAACTGATGGCTTTTTTGATCATCAAAAATCCAGAAGCCATTTCATTCCAAACAATCTGGTCTAAATATGTTAAATAAGGTAGGGATTTAAGGGTTCTTAGAACTCAATTTTCTCATCCCAACTTCTAACTAAAAATACAATTCTCAGTTCAGTTCAGTTCAGTCGCTCACTCGTGTCTGACTCTCCGCAACCCCATGAATCACAGCACGCCAGGCCTCCCTGTCCATCACCAACTCCCAGAGTTCACTCAAACTCATGTCCACAGAGTCGGTGATGCCATCCAGCCATCTCATTCTCTGTCGTCCCCTTCTCCTCCCACCCCCAACCTTTCCTAGCATCAGAATCTTTTCCAGTGAGTCAACTCTTCACATGAGGTGGCCAAAGTATTGGAGTTGCAGCTTTAGCATCAGTCCTTCCAATGAACACCCAGGATTGATCTCCTTTAGAATGGACTGGTTGGATCTCCTTGCAGTCCAAGGGACTCTCAAGGGTCTTCTCCAATACTGGAAAAGCAATTAAACAGACCTCACAAGCTTGTAATAAAATTCATTGCTCTGTTTCATATATTAACATGTGGTTCATTTAAGATCATCCATATCTTGTACATGGATGGATGAATGGATAAAGAAAATGTGATATATACATAGAATGGAATATTACTCAGCCTTAAAAAGGGAAGGAAATTCTGTTATTTGCAACAACATGCATGAACTTGAAGGGTGTTACACTGCGTGAAATAAAACAGTCACAGAAGGACAAATACTGCACTGTTCACTTACAGAGGGCATCTAACATAGTCACACTCATAGATGCAGAGATCAGAGCACTGGTTACCAGGGGTAGGAGGCAGGGGGAAACAAGGAGTTGCTAATCAATAGGTATAGGGTTTCAGTTATTCAAGATAAACAAAGTTTAGAAATCTGGTGTACAATATTGTGCTTATAGTTAATAATATTGTATTATACACTTAAACATATGTTACGAAGACAGCACATGTTACAAGTTCTTGCCGTAATAAAATAAAACTAAAAATATTTTTTAAAATATATACCTTGCTTATATTTAGATTTTTGTCACACAGTTCTCTATATATACTACTTCCTGAATATTAATTATTTCTTAATAGTCCACAGACCACTCTTCATTAAATCAAAATTTTGCCTTTCTAATATTTATGGATTTCACTTGTATTGAAATGGCTGTTGAATATTATATTGACTCAGAAATTTAGCAACACTATGCATATTTAAGTTTACTTTGAGTAACATTCTAAAAATTGTCACTTAATTACAAATTAACATCAATAATTTACATCAACTTCAAACCTTGTTGGTTGGTAGATTTGCATTTTTAATTCACTTTCTCAAATATCAGTGACAGTACTCACTTCGGCAGCACATATACTCAAATATCAACGACGTTTTTAACATCTGCATCTCCACCCATCACCACACAACTCACAAAATAGAGATTTGACTTTTTATGCCCTGGAAATATGCATCTTTATTTAGAAATAGGGCTACTTATTGATAACATTTCACATCTATAAGGCAATTCTAAATCCAGAGCAATGCAGTAGTTTCTTGGGTAAGGAAATATTATTTTCCAGTAGTGCTTAGTGTCCACGTTTTCATGCATGTTCTGTTTGTGGTTCTAAAACTGCTCATAAATTAACATGATAATCACCATAATTGCACATGGTAGCTGAGAATCAATTTTCCATATTGTCATTCATATTATAATTGAGCATGTAAATCTAGATATGGCATAAGTCGTGTGCTATCAGTTCTTTACATTACTACACAGATTTAGACATTGCTTTAAGAGACAGCATAAATTCCAATAAAGATGATGCCAATGAAATTTTAAATATTTTGTAAAATCTTATAGGGTAACAATAATTTTTGATATGCAAACCTACTACAACACTTGATATATAAAATTCATGATTCATTACCAGATCTAAGTATTGCATTACGAATTGTGTTAAAAATCTGATGGCATTGCCTCAGCAAAATTAATTTTAAAAACTATCAGGACTTCTTTGGTGATCCAGCAGATAAGACTCTGTGCTCCCAAGGCAGGGGACAAGGATTTGATCCCAGGTGGTGAAAGTAACATCCCACATGCTGCACTGTGTGGCAAGATTAAAAAATAAAATGCACACTGGTTCATTAAAGCATTTTTAAAAGCTATCAAAAAGCTCTACTGAATCAAAATATATTGTCTAATTTGGCATACTGTCAAAAGATGTTGCATTAAAATATTAATCATAGCATAATTAATGACATTTCTAAAATGAAAGGAAGAGTAACAATTATTATGAAATAAATATATACTGATTTTCCTTATTCCTTTTATTCTTTTATATTATCCAAATATCACTGGTTCATCAACAAAAGGCCAGACATGCCAACCATAAGTAATATCAGTCATCCTTTACATTTTCTAACTTTGAGTTATAAAACAGTAACATAGTTTCTCACATTTAAAAATTTTTGTTATTATAAATGTAATCTTTTCAGTGTAGGAAGATAAAAGATATTTAGCAGTGTTAGCCTAATTTTTAACATGTAAACATTCTGAAATATAGTGTATGAGCCCCCACAAATGCTGCTGATGCTGCTGCTGCTGCTGCTGCTAAATCGCTTCATTCGTGTCCGACTCTGTGCGACCCCATAGACGGAAGCCCACCAGGCTCCCCCATCCCTTGGATTCTCCAGGCAAGAACACTGGAGTGGGTTGCCATTTCCTTCTCCAATGCATGAAAGTGAAAAGTGAAAGTGAAGTCATTCAGTTGTGTCCAACTCCTAGCGAGCCCATGGACTGTCGCCTACCAGGCTCCTCCGTCCATGGGATTTTCCAGGCAAGAGTACTGGAGTGGACTGCCATTGCCTTCTCTGGCCATAAATGCTAGAGTTAATTTATTAAAAGTCATTACATAAATAAAATATTGTATTGTTTCATTCCTAAGGATTTATACCTTATTTACCCGCCTCATTTACAGTTTATTGGTTGTTATAGTTTGTGATGCTGAAAAAGGATGCCACCCAAGGTAAACAACCCCACTGAAGATTACCAAACAGACAAAGGCAAAATGCAGTAATAGGCTTTTTTCGCATCTGCGGTGCTTTCTCTTCATCACATGTTGCCTGTACCATATCCGATGTTGTCTCAACCCGGGAATCAGAGTTCACTACTATTTGCATGATCAGACGGTACAGAATGAATCTGGGAGGAGTCGTCCTGCTGGGGCTCCAAGGGAACCACGTGTAGATATGCACAACCTTAATGTCCTGACCTCTGGAGCTCACTGTTGGCAGTAAACAGACATTGAATGGACCATGATAGATCCAGGATCGGGAGAGAATTGGACCCGAGCCCTGTGTACATCAGGGCCTACGCAGGTTGACTGCAGCCTGATTTCAGTTTGGTTCAGTCCTGTAACAGGAATTTAAGCTGTGGAGTCGGAATACAAGGTCTCTTGAGAAAGATGTATATTTATGGAGAAAGCATGAAGGTTTGGGTTGTTGTGTAACCTGGATGTCCAGAATTGAAAAGCTTGTGGCTGTTCTGAAGAATGACTTCTTATATTAAATTTTGGTTATGACGCTTTTAACTTTGTAGCCTTCCAGTCTGAAGAAATAAAATACTTTAAATGAAAAAAAAATGTGGTAATAGGATAATAATAGAAATTGGTTGCTCATTAAGACATTGGCGGACTTCCCTGATAGCTCAATTGGTAAAGAATCTGCCTGCAATGCAGGAGACCCTGTTCAATTCCTGGGTCGGGAAGATCCGCTAGAGAAGGGATAGGCTACCCACTCCTGTATTCTTGGGCTTCCCTTGTGGCTCAACTGCTAAAGAATCTGTCAGCAATGAGAGAGGCCTGAGTTTGATCCCTGGGTTGGGAAGATACCCTGGAGAACGGAATGGCTACCCACTCCAGTATCCTGGCCTGGAGAAGTCCATGGACTATACAGTCCATGGGGTCACAAAGAGTCAGACACGACTGAGTGACTTAAGCTTTCACTAAGACATTGACTTCTGTGTTGTTTTATTTCCAGTCCTACAAAGACAGTATACTTCGTGTGCTTTGTTGTGAACTAATAAATGTAACCTATAGATACTAAATTGTTATATGTATCATGTCAGAAATTATTATTTTGAGCTTAAGAGATTCTAACAGAACTATTAGAAAAAAGATTTATTATAGGCATTCTATTAAAATCTTAGGGATGCAAATGTATTAATAATAATTAGATAGAGTTATATATTGACAATGCTCAGTCTCATTAAATATTTAAATAAATTGGTGATGAAGATGAGGGCCTTGATCTTGACCCAGGTGCTTTTGAGACTCCCTGTTTCTGAAGTATACCAGCATTTCTAAATGTGAACAATTCTAGATGCTTCAGTTCAGTTCAGTTCAGTTCAGTCGCTCAGTCGTGTTCGACTCCTTGCGACCCCATGAATCACAGCACGCCAGGCCTCCCTGTCCATCACCAACTCCCAGAGTTCACTCAAACTCATATCCATTGAGTCGGTGATGCCATCCAGCCATCTCATTCTCTGTCGTCCCCGTCTCCTCCCAATACTAAAAACATATTTGAGACAGATTTTATTATTGAAATATATGTATATATCATTTTATTGCTACATCTCTTTCTTTCCCAGAATATCTCTTCTACATCAAGTAACTTTTATGTGGCTTCCTGGCAATGTATACATTTCCCATTTTAAAGATTTCTGTATTAGGTGAACCCTTCGGGCTTCTGTGGTGGCTCAGATGATAAAGAATCTGTCTGCAATGCAGGAAATGCAGGTTTGATCCCTTGGTCTGGAAGATTCCCTGGAATGGCAACTGTCTCCACCATTCTTGCCTGGAGAATCCCATGGACAGAGGAACCTGACTCCATGGGGTGGGAAAGAGTCGGACACGACTGAGCGATTAGCACATGCACTACACTACGTTCTCCATTGTACAAGCAGTTTCAAATTTAGAGCATACAGGAGCTCATCAAGATGTTTCTGCTGGAGATGAGTGGGGGAGAATGGAAAGGATGCTTGAAGGGAAGGCTAAAGAAAAAGGGAAACCTAGCAGTTGATGGGAGAAGGTAATGGCACCCCACTCCAGTACTCTTGCCTGGAAAATCCCATGGACGGAGGAGCCTGGAAGGCTGCAGTCCATGGGGTCGCTGAGGGTCGGACAAGACTAAGCGGCTTCACTTTCACTTTTCACTTTCTTGCATTGCAGAAGGAAATGGCAACCCACTCCAGTGTTCTTGCCTGGAGAATCCCAGGGACGGGAGAGCCTGGTGGGCTGGCGTCTATGGGGTCGCACAGAGTCGGACACAACTGAAATGACTTAGCACCAGCAGCAGTTGATTGAGGATTTTGGAAGGAACAAAGGTAGCTGTGGTCTGGAGAAATTTAAGGAAAGAACCAAGATAAGTAAAGGGTGTTTTAAGGAGTTTGTCATGTGCTTTGTTATTTAAACTTACCTCTTTCACTTTATAGCCTTAAAGTGAGTTCGATTTGTAGGCTGTAGTCTTTTCTAATATCACTGAAAAGAAATTAAGGTAAAAATTTTTTCAAATCATTTGCTATCTGAAATCATTTCGATGCACAAGTTGTACATAGACGTGTGTGGAGAAAGCAGAGGGCTTAGGATGAAGCCCTAGGAAACTGCCATCCTGCAGTCAGGCAGCAAAGAGTCAATAAAGAGGGGACAGAGGGAGAGGAGAAGGAACAACCATATGGATTCAGCAAATCAAGAAAGACAGTGTTTGGAGCATAGAGTGATCATGCTGCTGAGAGGTATGGAGGAGGCAGAAAGCTGGCCCTTGGATTTGGCAACGTGACAAGTGACATGCACAAGGACGTTTTTGAGGCCTGATGGGAATGAGAGCCAGATATAAGTGGGTCAAAAGGAGACTTGGAGGAGGAAAAAAAAGACAACCATCTACATAGCAAAACCTTACCATAAGGTTTGCAGGGAAGGGGAACAAAGAAAATGTGGCTGCTGGAAGAAGGTCTACAGGAGGAAGAGGAACACTTTTTTACCTGCGACCAGAGAAAAACAGGAAAGATGGCTGTGAGTGCAGGGAGCGGGCATGTCTGATATAATGGGGAGAGCATAGTTTCATGAAACGGGGTCAAGGACTGAGATGGAGGGCTGTAGGTGGGTTAAGTTACTGATTCTTAAACTTAGCTTCCAATGTGAAGCTAAGTTATGTGGCAAGTTTTAAATAGTCCTTATGTGTAGATCACACCCCCAGAGATTCTGCTGTAATTGAAACGGGGTGAAGGCAGGGGATCATGAGTTTCTACATCTTCCCAGCTTATTCTAATAGCAGCAAAGTTTGAGAATCACCAGGCAAGATGTTTGAGGATACAGAACATATTAGGCATGAAGTCCAGACTGCCTGTTATGTGAAAACAAAAGAGATGGGGATCATTTCTTGCTTTCAAGGAACCTACAAATCCATAAGCCATTCAGAAATCTTCTGTTCAGGTAATCGGAAAATAATTTAGGTATATTAGCATTTTAAATATATTAAATAAAGCAAGGTATAAGTCGTATTCAATTATGCAGAATAAGGGAAATAAGGAATCAATTTTAGAGTTGATGGTTCAAGGAATGCTTGTTATAGGAAAATAATGAGCTACATTCTGAAGAAGTGAAGGGGGAAAAGAAATGAGAGATGTCCGAAGGACATTTCAGATAAAGACAGTAATGTGAACAAAAGCAGGTGATCAAAAAAATATGGGGGAAACATATTTCTGGATAACTGGGGTACAGGGATGGGAGAGAGAATTTTCACTATATACCTCTTTTTTTAGCCTTTTAAACTGTTGAAACGTGTAAGCATTTAACCCCTTCAAAAACAGGTAGATAGATATTTAGGTAATTTTTTATCTAAAAATATCAGTCTGCATTGAAAGGCAAGAAGAGTAAAAAGTGAGGGTCATGAAATATGAAAGAGCCGGTTGATAAAGGTATTAGAAGTACTAACAGTATCCACAGGAATATAGTCTGTTTTCTTTATCCTATCACCTGAGGAAACAGAATAATAGTTTAAGAACACAAGGTATATTAGCTTGAAGTAAAATCATCACTGTAGTGAAACGAGGCTTGGCAGGCGCCAAGCAAACCGCCAATGTGGAACTCTGTATTTGATGAGCTGATCTAATCCTTCTACTGATAGAAAATGTAGAATCAGATGAAATGCGTTTCTTGTTGCTATTCATTAGGAAAATAATCTTTTTCTTTTGCTTGCTTATTTTATGGTATTTGCAGCCCTTAAGTCATCAATTACTGTAAAGAGACACTCGTGTTCTTTCACGCGGTCTCTTCTGTCCGAGAGTGCTGTGCTTGCTGTCAGTCGCCAAGTCATGTCCTACTCTGTGATCCCGTGGACTGTAGCCACCAGGCTCCTCTGTCCTTGGGATTTTCCAGGCATGAATGCTGGAGTGGGTTGCCATTTCCTCCTCCAGAGGATCTTCCCTAGCCAAGGATCTTGCGTCTCCTGCACTAGCAGAGACGATAGGGCAAAAGGTTATATGTTTTCTCTTCAATTCCCTTTTCATGATTTACAATTATATTGTAAAACAATTTTTCATTCATGCAAGATGTTTAAGTGCTTTAAACAATTTAGGGAAAAGCTTGGTCCAAGGGCATAACAGCACTGAGAGTATCAACTGCAAATTGAAATTATAAATTACTGAAAACAAGTTAAGCCACAGTCAATGTTACCTGTTGTCCTTCAGTATGGTACTAAATTTGCCTGTCAGTTTTTGAATAGGTGGAACTGTATTAGGTGCTGAGGTAAAGCCAACACCAAGACTTGATATATTAAAGAAAAGCATAAAACAGCGAAACAGGTACATTATGAAATTATCATTTATTTATTCTGGCATCTTTTAATGGAAAACTTTGGTGTGCTTATTTGCTTTACTTTTAAAAATTAACTTAGAAAACTTTTCACTTTTGGAAAGTAAAAATAGTCATTGAAATATTACCAGTATTCATTCTTCATGCTAATAATGTTATAAGGGTTTAGAGTTGAAAAAGTACCTCACATAGTTCATGCAGTCTTTACAATAACCATGTTACCCTTCCTATCTTGCCCAAGAGAAGTGCAGTATTCACAGAGATTGATGTGACCAATGTCTCCTAACTGGACAGTATCAATGTCAGATCCACATTGTCTGAATTCAATTTTCCTTTTATTCTACTCCTATCTTATTGTTCCTTATCTTTTGTGGTTCACGTCGGTACACTGTGAACTCTTGTACAAATTCCCTGTGTGTTATGTTAGTACAGCCAAAGCAAAACAAAATTAACAATAAAAACATTTAGAGAGATAAACTTGTCTGTTAAAGAGAGCTAGCACAACATCAAACAATAAAACATCCTTCACGTGGTGAAACCAGAGTGGCTGAGGAGCCATTCTCGTTTGTACAAACCAGATATTGGGGTTACTCTTTACAAAAAAAAATTAAAGGGCAAACCATGATGTAAAACAGTTCCAGACCCAACAAGGGAGGGGCCAAGTGTGTTGAACTTAAGCTTTGTAAGACTACAGAGCAAAGCTTACAATTTTTTTCCTTCCCCACCATGAAGATATCATTTGTAGCAGTTTCATCGCCTTCAAAATAATTTTTTTTTGAACTTTGCTGAAATTTTCAAAATATAAATAACCAATTTCTACAATCATCCACATTTTGCCAAGTTTATCTTTCCTGCATTAAAAAAAAATTTCTTATTTTGGTTGAAACATTTTAAAGCAAATTCCAAACATGTTTTCATAAATATTTTTGAGTATTTTTGAATAGAAATGTGTTACCCTAAATATTATAGTGTGCCTCTTCACAAATAATAAAATAAGGAACATTTCTTTACATAACTAAATTCTATTAATTTATTTAATAACATTAATGATAATTCATTAATATTATCTAATGCTAAGTTCATATCCAACTTTCCCCAATTATCTAAACATAAAAACAAAAGAAAAACAAAACTAGGGACAAAACATCAGCTTCCAAAGAAGGTTCACACATATTATTGGGTTGTACTGTCTCTTTAATTCTTTTTTAAAATTTCTCAATCTAGAACAGAGTTCTCTCTCTTTCTCTCCCTATCTCTCAATTTCTCCCTCTGTCTTCCCCTTCTCTTCTCACTGCTATTTCCTTATTGGGAAAACCAGGTCAATTTTCCACTTTATATATGTGGCTAATAACAGGTCCTTTGCATTGCCTGTCTGGTGTCCTTTGATTTCCAATGGCCAAGAAATTAGTCCTAAAGACTCAAATAGATACAAAATAAACTACACAGCCTCATCTATAAATATTCTTTTAAAAAGATTATTCCATGTATACTTAGAAATATTTTTCTTTCAATCTTCAGTGGAATATACTATAAAGAAAAAGTGGTTTTACCATAGATTTATGAACTTTAAGTGATTCATGTGAAGGTTGCAAAATGGGATTTTTTTTTCTAATTTTATTATTTCTTCTGTATTTATTAACTGGAATTATTTTGTTTAGAAGAAATTTCCTCATTAATTAATTCAGTATAAACTGCAACATGGGCTTCCTTGGTGGCTCAGATGGTAAAGAAACGGCCTGCGTTGTGGGAGTGAAGTCGCTCAGTCGTGTCCGACTCTTTGCGACCCCGTGGACTGTAGCCTACCAGGCTTCTCTATCCATGGGATTCTCCAGGCAAGAATACTGGAGTGGGTTACCATTTCCTTCTCCAGGGGATCTTCCCGACCCAGGGATCGAACTGGGGTCTCCTGCGTTGGAGGCAGACGCTTTAACCTCTGAGCCACCAGGGAAGCGTTGTAGGAGACCTAGGTTCAATCCCTGGGTTGGGAAGATCCTCCGGAGAAGGGAATGGCAACCCACTCCAGTACTTTTGCCTGGAGAATCCGGTGGACAGAGGAGCCTAGTGGGCTACAGTCCATCGTAGGGTCAGAGTCATATATGAATGAGCGACTAACACATTCACTTTTCACTTCAAAACGAAATACAGTTCATTGAGTAGAGATAAGATGTACTGTTCACTTCTCCCCCATAACTGTCAGTTTTTAGAGTAATGAGTTGGTACCGTGGACACTCCCAATGGCATTCAATGGATTTTCTTTACTGCTTCTCTTTCTCCTTCCCTCCTCCTATCCCTTCCTTCCTCCCTCTCCCAATTCCTCCCCTCTTCTCTGTCTAATTTGAACTCATTGCTTTTTCTCATTTCAATGTGCTGGACTTACACTTATAGGTATTATTTCAATGTTCAAATTACCCCATTTTGGCCAGTGGGAGAATCTTCAAACTTTTTTCTATGTCCTTTTTGCAAGATTCCACAGTCTTTGATAGTGTCCTTACTTTCTGGGACAATATAATATTATAATATCACAAACCCATCACATACATTTTTTGCCCGAGCCCTGGAGTCAGTCACTTCTCCAAAGACTGCTTTTAGTAGGAAATTGTATTTAGAGACAGGGATCTTGCTGCTATTTACTGCTAGTAGCTTGTCATTCCCTGGTGGCTCAGAGGTTAAAGCATCTGCCCCCAATGTGGGAGACCCGGGTTCGATCCCTGGGTCGGGAAGATCCCCTGGAGAAGGAAACAATAATCTACCCACTCCAGTATTCTTGCCTGGAGAATCCCATGGACGGAGAAGCCTGGTCCATGGGGTTGCATAGAGTTGGACACGACTGAGTGACGGAACGGAGCTTGTCATTGCTTCTAAGACTTTTCCTATAGAGTTTTAAGGTACAGAGCTTTGCTATTTTGTTTTTTAAAGAACCAAGGAAAATTTATATGTTTTCACTGATATTCCCATTCAAATATAAGATTACATGGTCTTTTTTTGGTTTTATATTCATATCTCTTTTTCCCCTTATGCTAAATTACTGATACTTAAGAAAATTAACATAGTTCTTTATCCTATTATATACTTGTAATGATTTTAAAAGTAACAATACTGATATTATTCCCAACATTGACTATTTAAAGAATTATGAGACTTCTTGGTATCTTTTTTTTTTTTTTTTTGGCTTTATAGTATATTTAGTATATTCCAACTCATTGGAAAAGACCCTGATGCTGGGAAAGATTGAAGGCAAAAGGAGAAGGGGGCAGCAGAGGATGAGATGGTTAGATAGCATCACCAACTCAATGGACATGAATTTGAGCAAACTCCAGGAGACAGTGGAGGACCGAGGAGCCTGGTGTGCTGCAGTCCATGAAGTCGCAGCAGACACCATTTAGTGACTTAGCAACAACAATAATATATTCCACTGAAGATTAAGAGTAATACTACTTCTAAGTTTACTAGGATATACTTTCTTCTCTCTGTTAGAAAATGGCATTGACTTAATATCCAGGCAGATTTATTTACCTGTTTTCTTTTAATGTTTACAGACTACTTATTAAGTTTTTTTTAAATTATATGAAAAATTTTAAAACACACCAAAGTAAAACCTGTGAAACAAGTTTTGCTTCCATCCTTGTTCTCTTTACCCTCCCTCTTACTAACATAATTTTTATTAATTTTGGCTTATCAATCCACTATTGTTTCTTTTTGCAAATATTATCAAATATGCAACTTATACAAAACACAACATGCTAGATAACCTATTATGTTCTTTCTTTCTTTCATATAATTTCCCATTACAGCTCTATCTTATTTCATTATGTTGATGAACCATAGTTTATTAATAAGTTCTCTATTAATGAAGCCCCCTTGTGGCTCAGACGGTAAAGAGTCTGCCTGCAATTCAGGAGACCCAGGTTCGATCCCTGGATTGGGAAGATCCCCTGGAGAAGGAAATAGCAACCCACTCCAGTAATCTTGCCTGGAAAATCCCATGGATAGAGGAGACTGGCAGGTACAGTCCATGGGGTCGCAAAGAGTAGAACTGGATTTCACTTTCACTTTTCTCTATTAATGATCTTTTTCTGATGGGCGGGGCCATGCTCAGTAAATCTTTAATTCAATTTTCTGTTGATGGCAGGGGCTGTGTTACCTCCCTGTTGTTTGACCTGAAACCAAACTCTGATGGAAGTAATGAAGATAATGGTGACCTTCAATAGAAAATTGGATCAAAGATTTACTGAGCATGGCCCTACCCATCAGAACAAGACCCAGTTTCCCCCAACAGTCCCTCCCATCAGGAAGCTTCCATAAGCCTCTTATCCTTATCCATCAGAGGGCAGACAAAATGAAAACCACAGTCACAGAAAACTAATCAAACTGATCATATGGACCACAGCCTTGTCTAACTTAATGAAACTATAAGCCATGCCATGTAGGACCAGCCAAGACAGACAGGCCATGGTGGAGAGTTCTGAAAAATGAGGCCCACTGGAGAAGGGAATGGCAAGCCTCTTCAATACTCTTTCCTTGAGAACCCCATGAGCAGGATGAAAAGGCAAAAAGATATGACACTGAAATATTAACTCCCCAGGTCAGTAGGTGTCAAACAGACTACTGGAGAAGAGTAGAAAATAACTCCAGAAAGAATGAAGAGATGGAGCCAATCCACAACAGTTGTGGATGTGACTGGTGATAGAAGCAAAGTCTGATGCTGTAAAGACAATATTGCACAGGGACCTGGAATGTTAGGTCCATTAAATAAGATAAATTGGAATTGGTCAAACAGGAGATGGCAAGAATGAACACTGACATTTTAGGAATCAGTGAACTAAAATGGACTGGAATGGTTGAATTTAACTCAGATGACCATTATATCTACTACTGTGGGCAAGAATCCCTTAGAACAAATGGAGTAGCCATTATAATCAGCAAAAGAGTATGAAATGCAGTACTTGGGTGCAATCTCAAAAATGACAGGATGATCTTTGTTCATTTCCAAGGCAAAGCATTCAATATCACAGTAATCCAAGTCTATGTCCCAACCAGTAATGCTGAAGAAACTGAAGTTGAACAGTTCTATGAAAACCTATAAGACCTTTTAGAACTAACACCCAAAAGAGATGTCTTTTTATTATAGGAGTCTGGAATGTAAAAAGTGAAATCCAGTTCCACTCTTTGCGACCCCATGGACTGTACCTGCCAGTCTCCTCTATCCATGGGATTTTCCAGGCAAGATTACTGGAGTGGGTTGCTATTTCCTTCTCCAGGGGATCTTCCCAATCCAGGGATCGAACCTGGGTCTCCTGAATTGCAGGCAGACTCTTTACCGTCTGAGCCACAAGGGGGCAAAGGGCTTCCCTGGTGGCTCAGAGGTTAAAGCGTCTGCCTCCAATGCGGGAGACCCGGGTTCGATCCCTGGGTCGGGAAGATCCCCTGGAGATGGAAACAGTAACCCACTCCAGTATTCTTGCCTGGAGAATCCCATGGACGGAGAAGCCTGGTAGGCTATAGTCCATGGGGTCGCAAAGAGTCGGACACGACTGAGCGATGGAACGGAATGCAAAAGTAGAAAGTCAAGAGATACTTGGAGTAACAGGCAAATCTGGCCTTGGCATATAAAATGAAGTAGGGTAAAGGTTAACAAAGTTTTGCCAAGAGAACACACTGGTCATAGCAAACGCCCTCTTCCAACAACACAAGAGAAGATTCTACACATGGACATCACCAGATGGTCAATATTGAAATCCGATTGATTATATTCTTTGCAGCCAAAGACAGAGAAGTACATTCTGTACATTCAGCAAAAACAAGACCGGGAGCTGACTGTGGCTCAGATCGTGAACTTCAGTTCAGTCACAGTCATGCCTGACTCTCCGCGACCCCATGGACTGCGGCACTCCAGGCCTCCCTGTCCATCACCAATTCCCAGAGTTTACTCAAACTCATGTCCATTGAGTTGGTGGTGAAATCCAACCATCTCATCCTCTGTCATTCCCTTCTCCTCCTGCCTTCAATATTTCCCATCATTAAGGTCTTTTCAAATGAGTCAGCTTCTTTCCAACAGTTGGCCAAAGTATTGGAGTTTCAGCTTCAGCATCAGTCCTTCCAATGAATAATCAAGACTGATTTCCTTTAGGATGGACTGTTGGATCTCCTTGCTGTCCAAGGGACTCTCAAGAGTCTTCTCCAACACCACAGTTTAAAAGCATCAGTTCTTCCATGTTCACCTTTCTTTATAGTTCAACTCTCACATCCATACATGACTACTGGAAAAACCATAGCTTTCACTAGACAGACCTTTGTTGGCAAAGTAATGTCTCTGTTTTTTAATATGCTGTCTAGGTTGGTCATAGCTTTTCTTCCAAGGAGCGAGCATCTTTTAATTTCATGGCTGCAGTCACCATCAGCAGTGATTTTGAAGCCCCCCAAAATAAAGTCTCCCACTGTTTCCCCATCTATTTGCCATGAAGTGATGGGACCAGATACCATGATCTTAGTTTTCTGAATGTTGAGTTTTAAGCCAACTTTTTCACTCTTCTCTTTCACTTTCATCAAGAGGCTTTTGAGTTCCTCTTCACTTTCTGCCAGAAGGGTGATGTCATCTGCATATCTGAGGTTATTGATATTTCTCCCGGCAATCTTGATTCCAGCTTGTGCTTCTTCCAGCCCAGCGTTCCTCATGATGTACTCTGAATATAAGTTAAATAAGCAGGATGACAATATATAGCCTTGACATACTCCTTCCCTATTTGGAACCAGTCTGTTGTTCCACGTCCAGTTCTAACTGCTGCTTCCTGACCTGCATACAGATTTCTCAAGAGGCAGGTCAGGTAGTCTGGTATTCCCATCTCTTTCAGAATTTTCCACAGTTTATTGTGATTAACACAGTCAAAGGCTTTGGTATAGTCAATAAAGCAGAAATAGGTGTTTTTCTGGAACTCTCTTGCTTTTTCGATGATCATGAAATCTTTACTGCCAAATTCAGGCTTAAATTGAAGAAAGTAGTGAATACCACTAGACCATTCAGGTATGACCTAAATCAAAGCCCTTACAATTATACAGTTGAAGTTACAAATAGATTTAAGGGATTAGATCTGATAGATAGAGTGCCTGAAGAACTATAGATGGAGGTCTGTGACATTGTACAGGAGGCAGTGTTCAAGACCATCCCCAAGAAAAATAAATGCAAAAAGGCAAAATGGTTGTCCGAGGAGACCTTACAAATAGCTGAGTAAAGAAGAGAAGCTAAAGGCAAAGGAGAAAAGGAAAGATATACCCATTTGAATGCAGAGTTTCAAAGAATAGTAAGGCGAGATAAGAAAGCCTTCCTCAGTGATCAATACAAAGAAATAGAGGGACACAATGAATGGGAAAGATTAGAGATCACTTCAAGAAAATTAGAGATACCAAGGGAGCATTTCATGCAAAAATGGGCTCAATAAAGGACAGAAATGGTATGGACCTAACAGAAGCAGAAGATATTAAGAAAAGGTGGTAAGAATACACAAACGATCTACACAAAAAAATCTTCACAACCCGGATAACTTTGATGGTGTGATCACTCACCTAGAGCCAGACATCCTGGAATGCAAACTCAAGTGGGCCTTAGGAACCATCACCACACACAAAGCTAATGGAGGTAATGGAATTCCAGTTGAGCTATTTCAAATCCTAAAAGATGATGCTGTGAAAGTGCTGCACTCAATATGCCAACAAATTTGGAAAACTCAGCAGTGGCCACAGGACTGGAAAAGGTCCGTTTTCATTCCAATCCCAAAGAAAGGCAATGCCAAAGAATGTTTAAACTACCGCACAATTGCACTCATCTCACACACTAGCACAGTAATGCTCAAAATTCTCCAAGCCAGGCTTCAACAGTATGTGAACTTCCAGATGTTCAAGCTGGATTTAAAAAAGGCAGAGGAACCAGAGATCAAACTGCCAGCTTCTGTTGGATCATAGAAAAAGCAACAGTTCCAGAAAAACATCTGATTTATTGACTCTGCTAAACCCTTCTGACTGTGTGGATGACAACAAACCATGGAAAATCCTTAAAGAGATACCAGACCACTTTACCTGCCTCCTGAGAAAACACAATACTGTATGCAGATCAAGATGCAACAATTAGAACTGGACATGGAACAATAGACTGGTTCCAAATAGGGAAGGAGTACGTCAAGGCTATATATTGTCACCCTGCATATTTAACTTAAATGCAGAGTACATCATGCTAAATCCCAGGCTGGATGAAACACAAGCTGGAATCAAGATTGCTGGGATAAATATCAATAACCTCATATACACAGATGACACCACTCATGGCAGAAAGCGAAGAAGAACTAAAGAGCCTCTTGATGAAAGTGAAAGAGAAGAGTGAAAAAGTTGGCTTAAAGCTCAACATTCAGAAAACTAAGATCATGGGATCTGATCCCATCAGTTTATGTCAAATAGATGAGGAAACTTTATTAAAGTGGCACACTTTATTTTGGGTGGCTCCAAAATCACTGCAGATGGTGACTGCAGCTACGAAATTAAAAGACGCTTGTTCCTTGGAAGAAAAGCTATGACCAACCTAGACAGCATATTAAAAAGCAGAGACATTACTTTGCCAACAAAGGTCTGTCTAGTGAAAGCTATGGTTTTTCCAGTAGTCATGTATGGATGTCAGAGTTGAACTATAAAGAAAAGTGAACATGGAAGAACTGATGCTTTTAAACTGTGGTGTTGGAGAAGACTCTTGAGAATCCCTTGGACTGCAAGGTGATCCAACCAGTCCATCCTAAAGGAAATTAGTCCTGAATATTCATTGGAAGGACTAATGTTGAAGATGAAACTCCAATACTTTGGCCACCTGATGAGAATTGATTCATTGGAAAAGACCCTGATGCTGGGAAAGATTGAAGGCAGGAGAGAAGTGGACGACAGAGGATGAGATGGTTGAATGGCATCACCCACTGGATGTACATTAGTTTGAGCAAGCTCCAGGAGTTGATGATGCACAGGGAAGGCTGGCATGCTACAGTCCGTGGGATCGCAAAGAGTTGGACGTAACTCAGCGACTGATCTGAGCTGATCAATGATCAACTGAGTTATTTCCAGTCTTTTGCTCTTACAAATACTGCCATGGAAAGTAAACCTGTGCATAAGTTACTTTATATTTTTACAATAACAGTCTTTTTAAAAGTACAGAATAATGGGGACTTCCTTGGTGTCCAGTGGCTAAGACTCTGCACTGACAATGCAGGGGGCCTAGATTGGATCCCAGGAAACTAGATCCCACATGCTGCAACTAAGAGTTCACGTTCTCAACTAAAGAACCTGCATGCTGAAAATAAAGATCCTGCATGCTTCAACAAAAATCGAAGATCCTACATGCGGCAATAAGACCCAAAGCAGCCAAATAAATTAATTAATTTTTTAAAAGTAGGGAATAATGAAAACAAGGATTCTTTAGTAGGGAATGCTTGCCAAAACTTATCCTTCTATTTTACAGTATTGGCAAATGAAACCAGCGTACTAATAATAATAGATTACACATACGTAGGTCTCTCAAAAACATCTCTGCCTTCATGTTTTGTGTCTGTAAGCTAGGTAATTAGTTAGGGAGGGCTAACTGCTGTAACAAACAACAAAATTGTGGGGACTAAACACAGTACAAGTATTTGCCTGGTGTTTCTTCTTGGCGGGTGGCTTTTGTGAGAATGATCTCATGGTTTTAATCTCCTATCTTACCTGGAAGTTTTCTGCTTTGCGTCCAACTCTCAATAGAGAAAAAGAGGATGGAGAAGGCACACTTACTTTTTGAAAGCCTTGATATGGAAATGACACACACCACTTCCACACATCTTGACAAGAAACAGTCACTTGGCCACCCCTTCTGCATGGAGCAGGAGTTCTGGTGGAAAGCTCAGGAAGAAAAAAAATGGGTTTGATGAACAGCGATGAGTTGACTCACTGGAAAAGACTCTGATGCTGGGAAAGGTTGGGGGCGGGAGGAGAAGGGGACGACCGAGAATGAGATGGCTGGATGGCATCACCGACTCTGTGGACATGAGTTTGAGTGAACTCTGGGAGTTGGTGATGGACAGGGAGGCCTGGCGTGCTGTGATTCATGGGGTCGCGCAGAGTCAGACACGACTGAACGACTGAACTGAACTGAACTGAGTCAGTCTTGGTCATTTAAGGCTTTGGTGATCTGCTTCATACTCTTCAATATATTTGCTCCAATGTTTCTATAGAAATCTGTAACCCATAAAAAGATCATGTCAGTGAAAAGGTGCTGTGTCCCACTTGCAAAATTGCCTTGGATATGTGTGAAGCAAATGGAAAAAAAGAGCCATGACAGGTGCAGTTTTCTGTGTCTGTATTTTTACATGAACTGTCATTCAACACAAAGTTTCAGCACCTAGGAGTGACTTGGGGAGATTTGGCCTACCTCCAAAATAAGCAGACTGAATAAAAATGTGATGCTTTGTAAATGCAGTCTCAAGTCATGTCCCCCACTTTTGGGAGGCAATCAGATTGCCACAGACAACCAGGAGTAGAGCCTCAATATTTTGGATCCTATTTGAGAATTTTTAATATAGCATTGGAAACGGAAACTGAACTATGGTTTAAATCAACCACAAAGAGTGTTTGTAAACCTACTTAATAGAGAACACAAAATACAGAAATTTCCAAATATATATTATAAAAGTTCTTGATCTTTGATACATTTATAAATCATTAATGCTATTACAAATTATTTTTTTAAAGCAAATCTACGAATATTGTTCTTGGCAAAACTATTTTCTGGTCACTTGGAGTGTTATATATGATCTTTCTAGGTGGCGCTAATGGTAAAGAATCCACCTGCCAAAGCAGGAGATGTAAGAGACAGGGGTTTGATTCCTGGGTCACAAAGATCCCCTGCAGAAGGAAATTGCAACCCACTCCAGAATTCTTGCCTGGAGAATCCCATGGACAGAGAAGCCTGGCGGGCTACAGTACAGAGTCGCAAAGAGTTGGAGATGACTGTATTTGTTCTTGGCAAAACTATTTACTGGTCACTTGGAGTTTTACATATATCCATATGTAAAAGTATTATACATTTGCTATATGTTTATTTTTATACATATCAGATATACATTTATTTATCAAGTGCTCTGTAATTTATAATATTCATTAATTTGAAATAGTACTTTTTGTAAAATTCATAAAGTTTTATTACAGAATCAGTGTTGTGAAACAGGTTCTACATTATAATAATATATAGTAACTCTTCTCTCTTCTTCAGATTTTTATAAAATTCCTGAATTGTCAGCTAAGTTTGGAGAAAAAGTGATTTGTTTCATTTTTGAGAATTAAAACGAGTACACTGTTTTACTTTAAAAACAGGAAATAAAAATCTAAACAAAGAGCCAGCATGTAAATTTCCATATCCTGTGGTGAAATATGATAAATGACCTAGCCAACTCTTGCCTAGACTTGTTGGAATAATCTATTAATGGAGGAAGAGTTCATCTCAGGCTGCTTCCTGCTGAGGTTCTGAGCAGTAAAGAAGGCTTATCGAAGAAATTAATAACTTATTTCACAAAACATCAGGACACTAGAAGATAATGAAAATGGTATTCATCTAGAAAGAATAACATTGATGTCTTCAAAATTTTTCAGTGAGAGATTCCATCTATTTTATTTAAGACAGAGAAGATCACATGTATATATGGTCATGGGCACTAATCAAATCCTCTTCCAAGGTTTTTAACTCGAGGAAGTATGAAACTATAAAAGAGCACAGAGAACGTAAACCGGGTCTCTTTTATTCCTGAATGTCCCCTAAGTCTATTTCTTCATATTTTAAAATGAAGATAAGCCATGATCACGGCTACCTCAGACATGTTTAGGTTGAAATTCGACCTCTAGGTCAAATTCCATAGAAAACTCATAAAATGCCTTGTAAATGTACAGAATTTTCAAGGCTCAAAAAGTATTTTGAGCAATTGATCTTGCTTAATATCATGCCTCAAATATCCTAAACCTAGTGACTGATTAATCATGATCTGATAACCTTATCTATTCCTGTGAACAAAAGCATTGCTCTTTCATTCTCTGCCTGGGCCCAGACAGTGCAAAATCTCAATGAAAGTAATTCTATAGCAAAGTGGGGAAAACTTAAAGCAGTTACAAAAGTAAACAAGATGGTTCTCAGATAGATTGTTGGTTGGATTAGTTAGCTTTCACTAGGTTACTCTATGCTGACAAATAATTCCAAGCAACCACTCCCATTCCTACACACACACCCCCACATACATAGCACCTACACAAAATAAAGCTGGGAAAGTCTTGGGGTATGGAAAAACCTTCAGCTCCTTCTCTGAGCCATGTGTATCCTATTGGGAGGCCTAGGGAGTCACAATTCTCTGTGCAATGTTTTAATAATAGGTTTGATGGTCACACCTTTTATATGGTTTTCCTCTGGGGCGGAGTCTGTAGAGGACTGTGCAATATAAATGGAATGGCTTTAGACTCTTGCCTTTTTTGTGGTGCTCCCTTAACTTCTCAGGATGAAAATGGCATTTCGATTCCCAACAGTACTAAGATAGCCTTGTGGAATTTCTGATTTACAGAATTTACCAAATGGACTTTTCTCATTACCTTATAATATTTTATTGGGCATAAAATATTTACTTAATAACCAAAACTTTTGATAAAACCATCTAGTTTCAGAATTTATGGCAACATCATCATCTTTGGTAAACAGAAGAGAGTCATAAAGATCAAATACAGATTGTTCTTTACCTAGAGTGAGCAATATGCATGTGCTAAACATCCTCTTACTAGATGTACTAACTACAGTTTTCTGGTTTAGTGTGGAATCATCACGTCTAGTGAGATGCTACAGTTTACTTCTCTAGATCTGTTTGACTGATGTTCAGCTTTCAGTTGCATTCACTCTTTTCCCTGGTATTGGCATCTGTGGTGTCAAATTAATTAAACAAGGAGGTTATTAGGCTGAGGTGGCTCTCATGCTATGAAAATAGCCTAAAATCTATACCTGTAAATGCCTCAAGGCTAGGAAATCAAAACCTAGAGATGACCAATTGCTTTAAGTTAACCAAATCTTTTAAAGTCAATCAAATAATTTCCTTTCTTTGCTTCCAGACCTTCCCTAAAGAAGTCTTCTCCCCCAGCTCCTGTTGGTGGAGTGCCTCTAACTACTTCCAGCTTGGCTCTGCCAATTCCAATTGATTGCTCTTTTT
Source organism: Moschus berezovskii (assembly GCF_049115385.1). NCBI lineage: Eukaryota > Metazoa > Chordata > Mammalia > Artiodactyla > Moschidae > Moschus > Moschus berezovskii. The sequence goes on from NC_142464.1 coordinate 32,009,920, forward strand.
ACACATTTAATCAATGATTTTTTTTTACATGTTTAATAACAAGAAACTAAATGTTAGTTACTCAGTCATGTCCAACTCTTTGTTACCGCATGGACTATAGCCCACCAGGTTCCTCTGTCCATGGGATTCTCCAGGCAAGAACACTGGAGTGGGTTGCCATTTCCTACTCCAGGGGATCTTCCTGACCCAGAGATCAAACCTGGGTCTCCTGCATTGCAGGCAGATTCTTTACCATCTGAGTCACCACTTTGTTGAATTACAGATTTTAAAATGGCTCACTTAATTTAAAAGTGGATCCAACCAATTTTTGTTCACATAAACTGTTAAATATGCCTCATGCTATCTCATAACAGTGCTGACATCATCACCTAAAGTTTCTTTATTAGGGACGCTTCTTAGGATGTATCTTTGAAAATTTTTCTTTCACAAACTCTTGCCCTCATTGTCAACATACTTAATAGAAAATTCCACTTGAATTCCCCGAATGTCAGCTTAAACTTTTCATAACGTTCCTGGCTTTTCTCTTTCTTCTCTCCTCTGCTCATCCATGTCTACCCTTTTGGCATTTTCATTTCTATAGATGCTACTTCATATCCTAAACCATCAATCTAAAAAACCTGAGACTCTTCTTGTATGCCCTTTCTCATTTATCCATATCCTTCCTACGCTTTAAATGCCACACCCAGTCACTAAATATTACTGAGTCTTCCTTCAAGATTTTACATCCTTGTATTGGTTTTAGTGTTACATGTTTTAGGGTTTATACCTAAATGACATACATCAGCTTTACCAGTCTTCTAACAAAAATTTTCTCTTTTATGATTTGGCTTCTACCCCATGCTAAATTAGTACCTTAAAATTGAGGAACACTGTATTCTCCCCTTCTCAGAAATACTGATGGGTTTCTCAGTGCTGCAAAGTAAAGTGTGCTTTCTTTCACCAAGATTTAGGGTGTTGACTTACTATAACAGTTAAGATCCATTTCAGCAAGTGATAGGCAATCTAAAATTAAAGTGGGAACTTCCCTGGTGGTCCAGTGGCTAAGACTCTGCTCTCCCAATACAGGGGGCATAGTTAGGTTTCAGGCTTGCATTGCAGCTTTTTACTTTCATGTCAAAGGAAGACAGTGTGCTAGACAAGGGAAAAGATTTAGGAATCAAAGGTACTTTATTTCATCCTTCCCCAGCATCCAATGTAGAAGACACCATCATTATCATCTGCTGCTATGTGATAAACACATGTTGGAACATACATTGCATCAGTCAGTTCAGTTGTGTCCGACTCTTTGAGACCCCATGAATCACACAGCACGCCAGGCCTCCCTGTCCATCACCAACTCCTGGAGTTCACCCAAACTCATGTCCATCGGGTCGGTGATGCCATCCAGCCATCTCATTCTCTGTCGTCCCCGTCTCCTCCTGCCCCCAATCCCTCCCAGCATCAGAGTCTTTTCCAGTGAGTCAACTCTTCGCATGAGGTGGCCAAAGTACTGGAGTTTCAGCTTTAGCATCAGTACTTCCAATGAACACCCAGGACTTATCTCCTTTAGAATGGACTACCTTCCCCTTAAATCTTTCAACAACTACCTGAGAATAGCTGTTACTGTACTCTTTTCATAGAAGAGAAATTTGAAGCTCCAAAAAGTAACTAAGATGACACACTGAGAAGGACGCAAAGCAGAGTTCTTGTCTACTTGCTCCAGAGCACATTCTCTTAACCACTGTTCAGTGAGGCAACAGTGAACTCCTTTAGCTGGACCTCATAGCAAAGAGTATATATTGTCCAAACTGGAAATGGTATTAATGTTTGCTTCTAAGTTACATATCAGGAAGCCTCAGCAGAGCTCAGATTAACTATTACATCAGGTTTCATAGTTTTAAAATGTCACTGTAACAATTCAGTGGGAGAACTGGTTAACTCTTGCTACTGATTACAATGTAAAAATTCCTCATTTCTAAGGGGAAGAAAATAACAAAACTCTGTCAAATTGTTGGGAACTTCTTCACTGGAACTTATCTACCAGATACGGATGAGTCTTCTAATTTGGAGGACTTCCCTGGTGGCTCAGACCGTAAAGCGTCTGCCTACAATGCGGGAGACCGGGGTTCGATCCCTGGGTCAAGAAGATTCCCTGGAGAAGGAAATGGCAACCCACTCCAGTACTCTTTCCTGGAAAATCCCATGGATGGAGGAGCCTGGTGGGCTACAGTCCATGGGGTTGCAAAGAGTCGGACACGACTGAGCGGCTTCACTCACTTCACTAATACACTATTAAATGCTAGAAATATAAAAGATTTAGACCATTACTGTCTTCAAGCAGCTGGACATGTACACAGGCGTTATTAATCTATTAGTTGGAAGACTAAGTAGCTGGCATTATGATAGTACTGTGTGTGCAGTACTATTTTTTAAGCCCACCATTTGCAACTGATTACATGGACCATCTGTAACTGTCTTTGAATCACGTTAGAAGTTACCCCACTGACATTTACCGAACATTTGTCATGTAGCAAACTGTTTAACATAGAAAAGTTGACACAGAATAGCTTTGAGGTCTCATTAAATCAACTTTAGACACCAGGCTATAGGTACAACCCATTGATGTGTACCCTCCAGAAAGATACGGGTTATGATTTGATTAAAGAATACCGTTTCACTCCAGGCCCTGTAGGAGTAGACCAAAGTATCTTTCCTGACCAGCAAGGGGGCTTTCATCACCGTTTTTCCCGTGAAAGTATCCCACGGGGGTGGCGGGGTAGGGCATTCAAAAATAGTGAGGAAAGAAGAGGGAGAACTGAAAATTTCAGAAAGAACTGAAAATGACGTGGGAGCTGTGGATCATGATCAGTCGGTGGCTCAAGACTCGCCCGGGAGGTTAGACGACTGGAATCACTATCAAGGCTGTGTGTCGCGCCACCTGTCAGACTGAAAAAGCTGGGGGATGCTGAGGGTACCAGAGAAAAGAGTAGCCTCGCAAGAAGGCTGTGGACTGGCGGGTCTCTGCCTTCGAGGTGCTCATTTGGAAGGGGCGGGCAGGAAGTGGGGCGCGCTAGACCCCGCGGAGACTTCACGTGGTCTCCGGCATCAGGCTAGGAGACGAAGGCGAACGGGTGATGGTGAGGTGCGCGATACTGCGTGCCCCTCCCCTGAGCCTCTCAACTCCGCCTCTCGGACACGTGACCACAGCCGGGGCGGCGGGGGGAGGTCCCCGAGCTCCCGCAGCATAGCTCGCTCTGTTTCTTCCCTCCCGCCGCTGTGCCCTTCTTCTCCCCAGTTCCAATCCCTCCGCCCTCCCCCACCTCCTTCGGCACGCTCCAATCAGGGATTCGAGTTGTGAAGTGCCCGCCCCTCCGCCCTTTGCTTCGCTTTCTCATTGGCTGAAGCTTCAAGGACGCGTCCCGAGGGCGGGTGGCAGCCATTGGTGGGATGAGCAATCCGAGTTCCCGGATGAGGGAACATTCTGCAGTATAAAGGGAGCGGGGAAGGCGGGAGACAGCGCAGTTTGAATCGCGGTGCGACGAAGGAGTAGGCGGCGGGTTCTCGCTGAGTGTCTGACTAGTCCTTTCTCTGCCTTGCTTGTTTGAGCTTCAGCAGAATTCGAAATGGTAAACTTGGTGGAGACGCTCGAAGACTCCGCGGGTTCTTGCCGGCGGGAGAAAAACCCGTTACACACGGAGATGGGGGTGAAGCGGCGACGGTTGGGAACGCGCGGAGACAGGATTTGGAAGAGCAGGGGGAGGTGTTTTGTCGGCGGCGAGCGGAGCAGCCTCGGATCTCGCGGCGGGCGGTGACGGTTGGGTGGCGCGCGCGGCGCCGCTGGGGGCCGGCGGGCGGCGAGCGGGCGGACGGAGGCGCGCGGCCGCGCCGGGCGCGCGGCGGGGGGCGGCGGGCGGGGTCGCCCTTGCGGCGCGCGGCGGGCCGGAGACCCCGGCTGGGCCCGGGGCCGCGCTCGCGCCCGAGCCGCGGCGCGGTGGGGGAAGGGCGCGCTGCTCTGGTAATCCTATATTCTGCGTTCCTCCTTCGCTCGCGGGCGTGTGCGCGCCGCAGGCTGGCGGTAAGGCTGGGAAGGACTCCGGAAAGGCCAAGACAAAGGCGGTTTCCCGCTCGCAGAGAGCCGGTTTGCAGGTCAGTGGTGGTTCGTGCATTCTGGGAATCGTGGCGTTTTTCTTTCCTTTTCCTCTCTTGTTTATTATCGCTCTGGATGAGCGTTTCGTCTTTGCGTGGGTGATAGTGTCGCGACTTGGTTTACCGATGCAATAAATATCGTTGGGGGGGCGATCACGTGTGTCTGTGCTGGGGTGCGTTGCTGCACCAGCGTCCATGCCCCTGCCTTTGGCGCGCGTATAATTTTACCATCTTTGACGCGTCTTTGTGCATTTATGTTTGTGTACGCTAAAAACGAAGTTCCCGGTGGGCCGTATTCATCGACACCTGAAATCTAGGACGACTAGCCATGGACGTGTGGGCGCGACTGCCGCTGTGTACAGCGCAGCCATCCTGGAGTACCTTACCGCAGAGGTAAATGGGTGTACGCCTATAATCTGGAAAAGGTTGGGAGGGGTTGGGGGGAGGCGGCGAGAGGGAAGGAGGAAAGTGATGCAAGAAAACTCCCAGGCTCTGAACGCGGCGAGAAGCTTCCGACAACGCTAGGGGGGGCTGGCGATCATGATGGGGATCCTCCTGAGCTTGAGTTTGCGGCCTTAGGAAATAAAATTGCGTGCCCTCTTTATGGCTTTTGCTTATCTTGCCATTCAGGTAGTGGGGGAGATGACAGTTGGTAGATATGCGTTCGTCATAAAGGTTTGATTCTTGTCTGGATCTTGACATTAATGAAACTTGGAAGGAGATTGATTGCATTCTGCCTTCTAGGTACTTGAATTGGCAGGAAATGCATCGAAAGACTTGAAAGTAAAGCGTATTACCCCTCGCCACTTGCAACTTGCTATTCGTGGAGATGAAGAGTTGGACTCTCTCATCAAGGCTACAATTGCTGGTGGTGGTATGTAAATGTTACAAATTTCTCTAGAGAAAAGAATTTGCTTTTAAATTTCCCTCTAGTAATTTTCAGTCTAGAAGAGGACACAGTATATTTTCACTGATCTGTAGTATGGTTGCATCATGAAATATGATTTCTCTATGTATTTCTGAATTTTTACTCTGCATTTAGCCTCACATTGAAAGACACCTTCCAAGTTGAAACATTAAACTTGGTTTTAAAGTACTGTGTTATTTTATCCTTCTTGTAGGTGTCATTCCACACATCCACAAATCTCTGATTGGGAAGAAAGGACAACAGAAGACTGTCTAAAGGATGCCTGGATTCCTTATTATCTCAGGACTCTAAATACTCTAACAGCTGTCCAGTGTTGGTGATTCCAGTGGACTGTATCTCTGTGAAAAACACAATTTTGCCTTTTTGTAATTCTATTTGAGTAAGTTGGAAGTTTAATTAGCTTTCCAACCAACCAAATTTCTGCATTTGAGTCTTAACCATATTTAAGTGTTACTGTGGCTTCAAAGAAGCTATTGATTCTGAAGTAGTGGGTTTTGATTGAGTTGACTGTTTTTAAAAAACTGTTTGGATTTTAATTGTGATGCAGAAGTTATAGTAACAAACATTTGGTTTTGTACAGACATTATTTCCACTCTGGTGGATAAGCTCAATAAAGGTCATATCCCAAACTAGTTGTGTATAAAATTTGCTTGATTATAGTAGGAACAGCTTTGTTTTGAATAGGTATCTTACCTAGCAATAACTTAAGCACATTTCTTCCCTTGAAATTATTGTTAATTCTGTCTGTAGATCAACAAAGTTAAAAGGCCCAAGTATTTTTTTTTTAAATACTGTGTAATGAACTATTAAAAGATTTTAAAACTTCAGCACAAGTTGATGTTTTTTAGGCTAAGTTTAACCATCTCAGTTCATTAGCTTTGTTTGCTGTTTGTGATAGCAGCTACACCAGAGCACTGTGGGAACTTGGGTGGGAGTGGGGGTGGGGAGCAGAGGCCAGGTAGGAAAGTCCTGTATGTAGCTACCAACACAGAAGGAACTTTTCAGTTTAGGCTGATAACGTTTCCATTGTGCTACACGCTGTTTTGAAGGTTACTTGCATTAACTTGTTCAGTATATGGTAACATCTTTGGGGAACATACTATTCACATTTAACAGAGAAGAATCAAGATTTCTTTGACAGTCCTGAGTTATTATTTGCTGCTATTGCAGACAATCGGAGAAGGCAATGGCAAGCCACTCCAGTACTCTTGCCTAGAAAATCCCATGGGCGGAGGAGCCTGGTAGGCTGCAGTCCATGGGGTCGCTACGAGTCAGACATAACTGAGCGACTTCACTTTCCCTTTTCACTTTCACACATTGGAGAAGGAAATGGCAACCCACTCCAGTGTTCTTGCCTGGAGAATCCCAGGGACGGGGGAGCCTGATGGGCTGCCGTCCATGGGGTCACACAGAGTTGGACACGACTGAAGTGACTTAGCATTGCAGACAATATCTTTACCGAACAATGTGTGAAAATAGTTACTTTGTAATTAGGTTAAGTGGATCATTTTGACACTTAGTTTCTGGCAAGTGCTTAATACCAAGCAAAAGGTGGGCCCTTTGCCTTCACTGAGGATACGAACATGGCAAGTATTTCACAAGGGTGATAATTAAAATGGGAGAAGGGAGAAAACCAAGTTTACCTATATGAGGTAATACATTGCCATAGAGCGGAGTCCTGCCGTTTTGGTCATGGTTACTAGCGTTTTGGTTTTCACCAGAATAAGTGCAAACTACAAATTGTTTGCTTTGTACCTCTTGGGATGTACTAAGACAGTTTAATGGCACTGGGTCAGAAAAATGGAGTATGAATGAAATAATGCAATGAGACAGGGTCAAAGGACGCCCTACTGGGTTCCTGAACAGCTGTGCCGGAAGCGGTGCCCAGGGACTGGCATCCGGGTCCTCACCTGACCAAATTCTCCCTAGGCTGACCTAGGCCGAGGGGGGCCTTCGATCCCTGGGAATTTTCCTGAAAACGAATGTCCCCACCCCCGCTCGTCGCCCGGTAGCTAGAAGAGAGGGCTGCCGCCTTCGCGGGCCGCGCTGGGGGTTGGAGGGCACCGCGTTGCTGAGGCTGGCGGCTGGGTCCACGTCGCGACGGAACCCCTTCAGGGGAGCCCCTCCGGCGGCCATCCGGCCCGGTATCGCCCGCACGCCCCCCTCACCCTCCAGGTCGGTCGGCCCAGAGCCTGTCCGCGCCGACAGGACCAGCGAGCCGGTCCTGACGGCCCGGCGGTGGCGCCCAGCCCGGGGGCCTGAGGGACGCGGCTCGCGCCGTAGCGACCCGCGGGGGGCGGGGAGGCCGCCGTGAGGAGGCGGAGCTGCGAGCCCGCCTGTGCGCCCGGGCCCCGCCGCCGCGGTCGCCTGCGCTCCTCCCCGCTCGCCTTCGCACGCCCCCAGCCCCGGCCGGCCTTGCCTCCTCAGCGGCGGCGGCGGCGGCTTCCGCCCCTCGTTGCTGAGCTCCCGCAGGAAACGGAAGAAGGTGCAAGCCATGGAGGGGAACCGGGATGAGGCGGAGAAATGTGTCGAGATCGCCCGGGAGGCCCTGAATGCCGGCAACCGCGAGAAGGCCCAGCGCTTCCTTCAGAAGGCCGAGAAGCTCTACCCACTGCCCTCGGCCCGCGGTGAGGCCCTCGGTCCCTTCCCTCCCCGCCCTGTCCGCCGGCCGCCCGCAGCCCGCCCCGCCCCCACCCGCGCCCCTCAGGGCGCCGCGGAGCCCCCCGCCGGAGCCCGCGGGGCGGACCCCCAGAACGCTCCTCGCCGACACACCCCCGCTCGGGCCCTGAACATCCGGGCCGGGCCGGCCGTGGGCTCCCTGAGACTCCCTCCTCACCGGCCCGCCTGCGAGATGCCGGCTCTGAGCCACCCGGCTAGAGTTGCCGGTTCCCCTATCGGTTTTCATGAATGTCCAACTGTCATTCTCCCAGGAGATTCATCTGGTCCTGTCTTACCAGATGGGGCTTTATAGCTGGATGTGTAGTAGTGTGACCCCCTCCCTCCTCATCCTCATCCGCGATTAAGGCCTAGGTCCCTAGTGAAGTGAGAGGGACAGGGAACTCAGTGGTTAATATACAGGTCCCTGGTTCCACCGCCTCTAGGGTAGCAAACGCTGTTCCCAAAGCAAACATTTTCGAACACCTGAGATGACATTGCTTTTCCCTGGGAGAGAGTTCTTCAGGAGAGAGGACCACAGGAATGACAGAGTCAGTGAGGGTTTGCTAAATAGTATCCGATTTGATAGCACCATAATTGTCGACAAATGAGGCACATCTTTAGGAACAGAGCACTGGGCTTCCTTTAGTCTAAATCCTGCTCCTCTCTTGCTCTCTAGGCTCTTAAGTAATTATAGCCAGCACTTAGTGAGTGCCTGTAAAGTACCTACTGTTTAATATGACTTATTTCATTTATTCCTCAGATCGATCCTAGAATTCATTTGACCAGGCTCACTCATATGGAAACAGACTTTTTGATGAGTGAATGAATGAAAATATCTTACCCAAGGTCACACAGTGATTTGTAGCAAAGTCAGAATAGTATTTGAGCTCTCCAGCTTCAAAAGGCCTTTAACCACGACATTCCATTATATGGTCCATAGGATACAGTTTCACTTGAGGTTCAGGATATTTCCACGTTAAGAAGAAAATTAGCAATAAGTCAGTAAGAGCGTGGGGTTACCTGTTTCATTTTATTGTTGTTTTATTAGTTTTTTTCCTACTTATCGAAGTCCTTGAATTTCTTTACTTTTCTTTGTCCTTTTTATTTCTCTGCTGTTGAGGAAAATGAAAGAGGGAAATGAAAGAAAATAAGTGATTTTTTTTTCTTAATGTGGCAAAAACAGAAGCTTACCAACTTAACCATTTTAAGTGTACAATTCCATAACGTTAAACATTTTCACACTGGTACAACAGATCTACAAAAATTTTGTCTTAACAAAACTAAAACTATATGCCAGTTAAACAATTCCCTGTTTTCCCTTTCCACCCAGCCCCTGGTAACCACCACTGTACTTACTCTCTTTTAAAAATGTGGCTACTTTGGATACTTATTATATAGTAAGTGGAATTATTTAGTATTTGCCTTTTTTCACTGGCTTATTTAATTTAGCATAATGTCCCTGAACTGAACTGAACTGAATGTCCCTGAAGTTTATTCATGTTGTAGCATAAATATGATAGTTCCTTTCTGAAGGCTTCATAGTATTCCATTGTGTGCATATACTACATTTTCAATATCCATTCACCATCTAGGAATAGATTGTATTGATAGTTTCTATATCTTGGAAACCATCACAGTCTTATCTCGTAAATAAGGCTACTAAGAACATGGGTGTACAAATACCTCTTTGTGATCCTGCTTTCATTGTTTTTGATATATACCCAGAAATGGGATTGCTGGATCATATTGGTAATTTTATTTTCACATTTTTTGAGGAATTGCCCTACCATTTTCTGTAAGAGTTAAACAATTTTACATTCCTTCTAACAGTGGTCAAGAGTTCTTGTTTCTCCACATCCTCATCAACACTTGTTATTTTCTGTTTGATTCTTTGTTGGTTTTTGACAGTACCCATCCTGGCAAGTGTGAGGTGATACCTTATTGTGGTTTTGATTTGCATTTCTCTCAAGACTAGTGATATTGAGGATTTTTTTATTTGCTCGTTGGCCATTTTTATATCATTTTTTAAAAAAATATTCAACTCCTTTACCCATTTTTAAATTAGGTTATTTTTAGTTGTTGAGTTATGCCTGTGTGCTAAATCGCTTTAGTCTTGTCTGCCTCTTTGTGACACTATGGACCATAGCCTAACAGGCTCCTCTGTCCATGGGATTCTACAGGTAAGATTACTGGAGTGGGTTGCCATGCCCTCCTCCAGGGAATCTTGCCAACCCAGAGATTGAACCCACATCTCTTACATCTTCATTAGCAGGTGGGTTTTTTTACCACTCATGCCACCTAGGAAACTCTTACCAGATGTCTGATTTGAAGATTTTTTTTCTCCCGTTCTGTAGGTGGTCTTTTATTCTGTTGTTTCCTTTGATACACGGCTGTTTTTTCCTTTTGATATAGGCCCATTTGTCTATTTTTGCTTTTATTGCCTAGGCTTTTGGTTTCATTAGAGCTTCCCTGGTGGCTCAGATGGTAAAGGTCTGCCTGCAATGCTGTAGACCCAGGTTTGATCCCTGGTTCGGGAAAATCCCCCTGGAGAAGGAAATGGCAACCCATTCTGGTACTCTTGCCTGGAAAATTCCATGGATGGAGGAGCCTGGTAGGCTACAGTCCATGGGGTCGCAGAAAGTCAGACACGACTGAGCGACTTCACTTCACTTTGGTTTCATATTCAAGAAATCATTGCCAAGAGTTAAAACTTTTTGAATTTTTCTGCTGTATGAATGCATGATTTCATTTAGTTGTTATGTAGTCTTAGGGGGTGCTTCCCAGGTGGTGCTAGTGGTAAAGAACCCGCCTGCCAATGCTGGAGATGAAAGATACAGGTTCAGTCCCTGGGTTGCGAAGATTCTGTGGAGGGCAAGGCAACCCATTCCAGTCTTCTTGCCTAGAGAATCTCATGGACAGAGGGGCCTGGAGGTTTACTATCTACAGCGTTGCAAAGAATTGGACATGACTGAAGGGTCTTAGCACACATGCACGCACAGACTTGAGGGACGGTTTTAACTTTAAGCATGAAACCACTCCAGACGGAATACCTTGGCTTTTGAAGCCTTGCCTGTAACTCGCTTATAACCTTAATCTTGGGCGAGTTAGATAACCTATCTAGCTTGTAGCTTTTCTGTCTGCAAAATAGGACAATAATGTACCAATTTCATAGGGGTAGCATGAGGATTAAATGAGTTACTACAAGGGAAGCATTTAATAGTGCTTGATTATTTTGGTGTCATTTCCATTTAACAAGTGTGAGACAGAGTTTTTAAACCTATAGTCTGTAATTCTTCTATGAAACAAGCAACTTGAATCAGTCTACTAAAGATACTGTAAGATATCAAAGCACAATACAGCTGTTGCTATTAAAGACATGAACATAGGGAAAAGTAAGACAGTAACAGTGAAAGTTAATAGTACAATGTATTGTAAGGCTACATGTGATTATGACATAAAGTGATTAGCTACAGTTGTGGTGTAGTCTGAAGACTTTATTCAGATATGGACTTTACCTCTGACAGATATGAGTTACTCTGACAGGGATGAGTTACTTATCACTGCCAAACCTTCTTTAGTTATGTATAACATAAGGATTTCATCACAGGGTTGATGTTAGGTGAAATAGATCATGTGCAAATACTTAAAGTGTATTTTACACAGAATGTTCTCAGATGTATACTGGAATAAGTTAAGAACCCAGAGGAGGAGGAAAGGATCTAGAACATTTGTATAAGCTCCTGATAAAATATTTAGTGTAGAAGGGAATTGAAGCTATTGTTTAAAATGAAATTAAAAATTTTTATCCCTGAATTTCATGTATTCTAGACCACTTTCACATCTTTATAACTTAGAGCTTTGGTTAAAAATATTCCTCTTGGATGTATTTTCATGCTAAGGTAGGCAAAATAAAACATTGCATTTTGATTTCTCTTATTTTTATATAGTGAATGCAAAAATGTGAGACTAAATTCTAGTTAAAGTCCAGAGTTTTTGTCCCCTTTACAATTTTATTCTTGCTAGGTAAGGAATCTGATTGATAAACCACTTTAAAAAATTGGCATGAGTTTTCCTTAAGGAAAAACTGCATCCTCAAAAGCATCTAGGACATTGCTGCTTTCTAAATATTCAGTTGAGAGTATTATTTTACAGTTTATTTAAATGGGCTTCTAAGCAAATTGGATTTATAACTTTCAAATATTTTAATATTATGAGTTTGGTTTACGTTTGAAAGGATTAATATATGTATATGATGCTGCTGCTGCTGCTGCTAAGTCGCTACAGTCGTGTCCAACTATGTGCGACCCCATTAGACGGCAGCCCACCAGGCTCCCCCATCCCTGGGATTCTCCAGGCAAGAACACTGGAGTGGGTTGCCATTTCCTTCTCCAATGTGTGAAAGTGAAAAGTGAAAGTGAAGTCGCTCAGCCTTGTCCGACTAGTAGCAACCCCATGGACTGTAGCCCACCAGGCTCCTCTGTTCATGGGATTTTCTAGGCAACAATACTGGAGTGGCTTGCCATTGCCTTCTCCATATGATGCTACATAGGAAATATAAACTGGGAAAATATCAGCAAGAGGAAGTAAATTGCGTTTTGATTTCTTCAACTTTATGTTTACTGGATTACTGATATGTTTTAGATTTTTACAGAGAGATACAGCCTCACAGTTTTAATGCTTTACATTGCTTTTTTTTTTTTTACATTGCTATTTTAATACTTTAGTGCTTAATTCTAATTGTCAGGCAGTTTGAAGTACAGATTTTTTTCAGAGAAAAACATTATAATTATTTTCAAGAGTTTCATAGTAATTTGAACCAAATGGCAGTCTACAGCTTCAGAAAAGGCCATCCTGTGTCTACTTTAATGAATAGATAACTTATATAATTTGCAGCCTCTATCTGTACAATAGCAAATTAAAATAGTCCTCTTTTTATTATTTCCCCTCAGGTGAGAGCTATGTGTATAGATTTTTCTTCCTTTTTTTTTTTTTTTGCTACTTTATTTTAAAATTTAAACCTAATAAAAAGTTCAAAGTTCTGTTCCCTTTAGTCTCACTTAAAATTGGGGGCAGGAGGAGAAGGGGACGACAGAGAATGAGATGGCTGGATGGCATCACCGACTCGATGGACATGAGTTTTAGTGTACTCCGGGAGTTGGTGATTTACAGGGAGGCCTGGCGTGCTGTGATTCATGGGGTCGCGGAGAGTCGGACACGACTGAGCGACTGAACTGAACTGAACTGAAAATGATAAAACAGTTAAAACTGTCATTTCACATCTGGAGTATTATCCAGCCTATTCCTCTGAAGACAATACCATTTTCTTTCTATTTCTGACTTAATCAAAATTTAGTGATGAGTGTAAATTATACACTCAAAACAGTTATTTTGGTAGCACTAGTTAAATATTATAAAATGACTTCCACATTTCAGCTAATAACCAAACTGTTTCAAACATAGTTGAAGAAAGAATACTAAACTTAGTTTTGAACCTTAATTTAACGGTTTTATGTGTTTATATCCATAACTGTCTTTCTGAGCCTCAATTTCGACATCTGTAGGATGGGGATATATTTATTCAACAAACATTTACTGAATCCATGCTTCTTTGTGGCAGGGACTGTTCTCAGAACTAGGGAGTCAGTGATCAATAAGACAGTTCTTGTCCTCTTGGAGCTTACATTTTAGAGGAATGAAATAGGAAATCTCTGCTAGAAACAAAAATGGTTCAATTCCTATTATTCCCTTTTCCTTTCCTGAGCCACAGTTTATTCAATCTGTAGTCTTCACAGGATTATAATGAGGTTAGTTTATTAAGTGCTATAAGAATTTCATGTATTAGCACAATGGCAAAAGTATTTGATGGTTCCTTGGAGTTACTTATATAATTGTCTCTTTTCTGTCATTTTTTAATTTACCTGTTTAACATAAAAAATTGCCTTAAGTTAGGATTAATCTCCGAGTGAATTCAGGTATTCATTCCATTCTTAGTTAATATGTAGTTCTCCCTGCTTTGCATTTATTCCTTATATTATTTATGTATATAGCTCTTCCTCACCTAGATTAAAAATTGCTCTGCTGTCAGGAACTATTTTAATGTTATCATCTTTTCTACTCTTGTGTGTCTACCAGTCTTTTGCATATACTTGTGGCATCTGTAAATCCTGGTTTTCTGGAATGATACCTGTTTAGGTAGTCCTATCTCTTATCAGTGAAGACAATTTGTTTATAAATAAATGAAAAAGTTATAGCTGTCAGGCTTTTCATGATAATATATCCACAAATGAAATTTTCCCACAATAGACAAGTATGGGAAAATGTATATAAAGGTTGTCATTGTAGCAAAACTTTGGAAAGAGTCCATCATTGGGAATTGATTAAATACATTGAATTGCCTACATATGCTGTGCACTTAAAAACGATGATATGCCTCATAATTTTCCATTCAGTGACCCACCTTACCCTGCTCATTGACTTAAGTTTCCAGTTGTCTTTACTGAATTCAGAGCTCAGCCTGCTGTCACTCACCTATTGCAAAAGTCCTGAATAAGGTCTTAAAAAATAAAGATGATGTGCACCTAGATTTATTGCTATAAAATGATATATACATTGAATTATAAACCTATTAAGGGCAGGTTACCAACATATGTAGATTATTCTAGTTTTGTTTCAAAATATGTAAAAAACTAGACCGCTAGCCAACTAGAGTAGCTAGAGTTAAATATGCCACAATGGTTGAGTGATTTTTTTTTTCTTGTGTGTGATTTATAGGAGATCTTTACTTTGTTATCTTTTTTTAATGAACTGAACATTACTTTTATAATCACAAATAAAAGCTCTTTTCAGTTTGCCTGGAATGAAAAATTCTGTTTTCCAAATCATATATTCTTATTTTAGGTTTTGTTAGTGATGGGTATTATACATAATAGGTGTGCAGCAGAACCTTATGAAACAAAAATAGATCTTGGTTATTCACTTTTGGATTATCCACATAAACATTTTTAATACTATGTTTGCTTTTTCACTAGTCCTTAATATGGGATATGTGTAAATTAAGTACAGATTACATTAATGAAGACATACAAGCAAAGTTGTATGTCTGGAAAGTGAACATACAAAAATAAGATTGAATAGTTTTAAAACCAAAAGTAATCTGGTTTATAAGCAGATATCTTATATCTGTCCAACAGATGTTGGACAGATGTTTGTAATATTTGTAATGTTTGTAATACTGTACATTATTATAAATGTGATCTAATATAATAGCTAAGACATTTAATAAGTCAGAAAAAGCTTGTGAGTGCCAAATTCTGGCAGTACTTGAACTGAACCACATTACCTTCTCAGGCATTGGTTCCAGTGATTGTTAATACAGAAAACCTTGCTGATTCCACTTTTAAGATGATAAAACTGGATATTGAGACACAGAGGTAATGGAACTTGTTCAGATTTTCACTGTTTAGAGCCAAAATGCTTGGTGTGAGCGCATTTATATACATAGCCATTGTTAAGCAGAACCCCTAGGCATTGTAGAAAGATTTTCAGTATCATAATAACTTGAAAATTTAAAACAACTATATGATCTTGCTTTAGCAATATCCAGCATCTAGCTGTTAGCATGGAAGATATCCAGAAAAACTGAGAGAATGTGTTTGTGCAAAGAATGAAAGGGAATGTACAGATAACTTCTAACTAGCATGCATAGGGACTTTGTGGCCACCTGTAAATATAAATACATATAACCACTTTCCCATCTGGTTTCACAATTTTTTCAAAATAATTTCTTCTTTTATAGGCTGAAATACTTCTATAAAAAGACACTTTCCTCTCACCTATCTTAGGGTTACACAGTGGTACAGTTCATATAGGTAAGGCAAGATATGATAAGTGCTTGATTGCTTTTATCAGTTTTCAAGAAAAGGAATTGACTCCTGTTTTCCAAAAGCAGATAATATTATTTTTTAGATGTGGCCAGTGGAACCTCTTTAGGTTACCTCCTGAGTTTCATAGACACATTGCTAATAGTCTTTAATAATTTTCTTTCTCTTTGTTGTAACAGAAAGTTTCAGATTTCTCATACATTGCCTGTACTAGATCTTGAATCAACCGTATCTCCAATAAGCCCCAGTTTATTTTAGTGGAAAATGGTGTTTTAGTATCATAGTCTGGTACTAATGATGCTGTGGTTAATAGATTGTTCATTGTTTCTGGGCCTTTTCAGTGTACAGACTAGGGAATTTTTTTTTTTTTAAGTTAAAACAGCTTATACATTTATACTAGTAAGTGAAATTTAAGTTAAGTACTTTGGGGTCTTTAAACATTTCTTGCATATATTTCTATATTTTTCCTTCTACAGTAGTAATCCTGGTTTTCAAGGTCATGGCAAATGGTAGAATATGTCGTGATTATTTATTTGCTTTATGCCACATGATATGTGTAATAGTTTCAGTGTAACATTACCAGTACTACCTCACTGATAAAATTACTGAAAACAGTTACATTTTCTTTGCATATACTTTCTCCATTTTCCCTCTTCATTTTAGCTTTTTCAAAGTTCTGAAATACTTTGAAGCTTATAGGAAAGTCTTAAAAATAGTGTACACTTCCTGTATGCATCTCACTCAGTGCTTCCTATTTGATAAAAGTTTACTGCATTTGCTTTATCATGCCCTTTCTTTCTCCCTGCTATCTCTCTTCTACCACCACAGGTATATAGTTTGTTCTTATATTTTTTCCAGAACCAATCAAAAGTAAGTTGTAGACATGATATCCTATTACACCTAAGTAAGTCAGTGTATGTTTTTTAAGATAAGGACACTCATACATAACAGCAGTATAGCTGTCAGAGTCATGAAATTAATGCAAGTACCTCATTCAGATTCTGCCAGTTCTCCCTGTTTCATTGCATTTATTTGGCACATTTTGTTATCTAGATACCATCTTTTCTCTTTTCCTTTTTTAATTTTTATTTTATATTGGAGTATAGTTGATTAACAATATTGTGTTGGTTTTAGGTGTACAGTGAGGTGATTTATTTATACATATATCTATTTATTAAATTCTTTCCCCTTTTGCACAGAGAGATACTTGTTGATTATCTGTTTTAAATAAGCAGTGTATTTAACTCAAACTTCCAGTTTATCTCTCCCTTACACTTCCCCCCCTTATTCCTTCTCTTAAGTCTGCAAGTCTTTCGGTTTTGTAAATAATTATATTTGTATCATTTTTTTAAGATTCCACTTATAAGTGATATCATAAAATATTTATCTTTCTCTGACTTACTTCACTTAGTATGATAATCTCAAGGTCCATTCATGTCGCTGCAAATGGCATTATTTCGTTCTTTTTAATGGCTTAGTAATTCATGGGGTCGCGGAGAGTCGGACACGACTGAGCGACTGAACTGAACTGAATATTCCATTGCGTATATGTGCCACATCTTCTGTATCTACTCATCTGTTGATGGACTAGGTTGTTTCCATGTCTTGGCTACTGTAAACCATGTTTCAGGGAACACTGGGGTGTACAAATCATTTTTAACTATTTTTTCTCTGGATATATGCTCAAGAGTGGAATTGCTGGTAGCTCTGTTTTTAGATTCTTAAGGAACCTCCGTACGGTTTTTCATAGTGGCTGTACCAGTTTGCATTCAGTCTCTTTTCTTTCTTGATCTTTGTGTTTTTGATGAATGCAGGCCAGCTATTTTATAGGTTTTCCCCCAATTTAGGTTTGGCTGACATTTCCTTATGAATTTTTGGCAGGCATACCATAGAAGTGATGTTGCATTCTTAGTGTAACATATCAGGGAACATGTTGATTTGGTCCTTACTGGTGAGGTTAACTTTGATCACTTGGTTAAGTTGGTTTTACCAGGTTTGTCTACTCTAAACTTACTTTTTTTCCCCTCTTGTAATTATTAAATATTTTGTGGGAAAATACTTTAAAACTCTGAATGTCCTATTCTACAGCAAACTTCCACCAGCTCCTTTTAGCATCCATTGATGATTCTTTCCAGAATAAATTTCTGATGGTTGCCAAATGTTGGTTTTCTTATTCCATTATTCCTTCTACAGTTTATTAGTTGACATTCAGCCTTATTTATTAATATGGATTCATGGATTCCTATTTAATCTATTATTATCACTGTTCATTTTGATGCTCACATTACCTCAGATTTAATCAGTAGGAACCCCTTCAAGCTCCTGTGTCTTATGACATGTCCTCATCATTCTTTGAATTTCTTTACTTTCAAACACAAAAAAGTTTTCAAGCTCATTTTCTCTGCCCTGGGAATCAATTCTTTCCCCAGGAGTCCTGATTCTTTTTAGTGGATAATGATACTTGGAAACTAAGATATAGATGCTTGATAAGCTCATTGCTACAAGTGTGTCATTGCCTCCAGATCCTCTTAGTAGACAGAGCTAAGAAATATATGTATGCATGATGCATGAATGTGTGTATGTGTATCTGTGTGTTATATGCGTTTGTGGATATACACATACCTATAGTAATTTGCTCTATATTAATTTCGCAGTCTGTGCAAAGATTCACATACCTCCCTCTGAAGTCCATAGGGTTCATTCTTGCCTTCTCATTTTCATATTTGTAATTCCATTCTCTGACAGCCAAGAAATGTGGCTCTTGTTATCATCAGTTTACTTGTTTCTTTTCCCCTATATGTAATGAGTTGCTTTTTCGACCTCAGTGTACATTCCCTATCAAGCTCATTCATGCTTTAGGCTTTGAGTGTTACCTTGGGTCCAATAAGTTGTCTTGGTCCAGGCCTCAGCTGCCAAATTTAAAAGGAAGAGAAGACAGTTTCTGGCCTCCCCCCGCCTGCCACAGTTAAAGGAAAGACAGAGGAAGCCTACCATTTAAAAATTATTGAACCTATCTACAATGTCAGAGCACATTATCACTACATACTCTGTACTCTCTTTTAGTTGTCATTCGGTCTTAATTCAATAGGTCACTGTACATTTAATGCTTACCATCGGTCCTTTTGTCATTGTATATCTATTTATTTTGGATTCCTAAAGCCTATAGTAGATTTCTAGGAAGGCCTTGTGGGAACTGTGTTCCCTGAGTTCTGGGGAATGTTGAAAACAGTTCATCTGTGGGTCTTAATACTTGAAGTTAGTGATGAATACAAAATCTTTGGCTCAAATTTTCTTTCTTTGGATATATAAGTATATTATTCTATTGTTTTATACAAGTACTACTGATGAGCAAAGAGTGACAATCTAATACTCTTTCCTTTATAAGCCATTTAATCTTTTTGACTAGATGCCCAATTAATTTTACTTGAATATATCTTGATGTTGGTTTTTCTGGGTCAGCATTCTTAGATATGTAATTTGCCCTTTCATTATTTGGTTTCAGATATTTTTATTTTTATATCAGAAAAATTTTCTCCAGTTACTGTTATATTGGTTTCATTTCCTTTAATTTTCTTTTTCAGGACTCCTGTGTATGTTGGATCTTCTTTAACTATCTTCAGTATTTGCCATTTCTTTCTAATTTTTTGTCTTTTTCATTTGATTAAGATGTTTTCCTTCCTTTTTATGTTCTCTTTTACTTAGACAACATTATATGTTGTGTTTATTAACTCTTCTGCTGCTGCTGCTGCTAAGTCACTTCAGTCGTGTCCGACTCTGTGCGACCCCATAGACGGCAGCCTACCAGGCTCCCCCGTCCCTGGGATTCTCCAGGCAAGAACACTGGAGTGGGTTGCCATTTCCTTCTCCAATGTGTGAAAGTGAAAGTGAAGTCGCTCAGTCGTGTCCGGCCCTTAGCGACCCCACGGACTGCAGCCTACCAGGCTCCTCCATCCATGGGATTTTCTAGGCAAGAGTACTGGAGTGGCTTGCCATTGCCTTCTCCGATTAACTCTTCTAGTTTAGTTCTTTTTTGAATTGATTCTTCCTTTTATACCACCGCCCCGAGTTTTATCACTTAAGCAGTGGGTAGATAATTTGGGGGTTGTTTTCATTCTAATTTATGTTGTTCTTTTGTACAATATATAATTTTAAAAAGTCTTTTCAGCTTGTTTTGAAGTAGTAGGTTATAGTGTTTACCTATTATGTTGGCAAGTCTTTGCGGTGTGCTTTCTTTCATTGCGTTTGGAGATCTGTCCTGTTTTATCTTTGTAACTTTGTATCAGATTTAACTTTTATCATTTTGTTTATTTTTATGTGAAGTTAGCCTGTTGAAATACACAGAGATCTCCAGTTTCTGTAGTGTTTGAAAATATGTCACCTTGATATATAAGATCTCTTCACTCTCTCCTTCCTCACTTGACCTGAATTTTCTATTTTCTTTTTTCCATTCCCCTATCCTCTTCAGTTTGGATCCTGTTCCTAGAAATTTCTTTTTTATGTGGCATTGCTCTAGAGAAGAGCTTTGACTGATTAGTTTCAAGAGTTCTAGTGACTGGAGTATTCTATGCCCTTAAGACTTTATTGTAGATCCATTCAATCACATGCTATTTTAGTGAGCAAACCCATTTCCTTTTATTCCCTTTTATCATTTTTGCCTGCTGTGTTTCATAGAGAGTCCTTGCTGGCTCTTTTGGAGTTATTTTGTTCTATGGGCTGGTAAAATGCCCTGTTACTATCCTCTGTATTTGCCCACACAGATACTGATACCCACATTGATCTTGCAACTATTTGTGGTTTGTCCCAGCTTCTTGTATTTTGGGATTTTTGTACATGATGTTTTGATTTTGTCATCTAATTGCTCTGATTTTATGAGATTTAAAATTTAAGCTTCTGCATTCCCAGAATTTCCACAAAACTTTTCATATTAGAAAGTTGTGATCCACTACCCCCTAGACCATGATGGCTTCTACTCTCAAGGTCATTATGATTGCCTTAAGTGTGATATATAGTTAAAAATAAACTATATATTATTATCTTGTTAAACTACTAGATAACTACCTAATTAAGAGCCTTTCTGTACCATCTACAACTAAATTGTTATACAAACTAAATATCTTATGTCTTTGGTGACCTCTTTAATGCATGAGCTATGGAAAAGATTCGGAAGAAAGTTCTCTTATATATGTTCAGTTCAGTTCAGTCACTCAGTTGTGTCCAACTCTTTGCAACCCCATGAACTGCAGCATGCCAGGCTTCCCTGTCCTTCACCAACTCTGGGAGCTTGCTCAAACTCATGTGCATCGAGTCAGTGATGCCATCCAACCATCTCATCTTCTGTCGTCCCCTTCTCTGCTTCCTTCAGTCTTTCCCAGCATCAGAATCTTTTCCAGTGAGTCAGTTCTTCTCATCAGGTGGCCAAAGTATTGGAGTTTCAGCATCAGCAACAGTTCTTCCAATGAATATTAAGTACTGATTTCCTTGAGGATTGCCTGGTTGGATCTCCTTGCAGTCCAAGGGACTCTCAAGAGTCTTCTCCATCACCACAGTTCAAAAGCATCAATTCTTCAGCACTCAGCTTTCTTTATAGTCCAACTCTCACATCCCTACATGACTACTGAAAAACCATAGCTTTGACTAGGTGGACCTTTGTTGGTAAAGTAATGTCTCTGCTTTTTAATATGCTGTCTAGGTTGGTCATAACTTTTCTTCCAAGGAGCAAGCATCTTTTAATTTCATGGCTACAATCACCATCTGCAGTGATTTTGGAGCCCAAGAAAATAAGTCTGTCACTGGTTCCGTTGTTTCCCCATCTATTTGCCATGAAGTGATAGGACCAGATGCCATGATCTTAGTTTTCTGAATGTTGAGTTTTAAGCCAACCTTTTCACTCTCCTCTTTCACTTTCATCAAGAGGCTCTTTAGTTCCTCTTCACTTTCTGCCATAAGGGTGGTGTCATCTGCATATTTGAGGTTATGGATATTTCTCCCAGCAATCTTGATTCCAGCTTCTGCTTCATCCAAGCGTGGCATTTCACATAATGTACTCTGCGTAGAAGTTAAATAAGCAGGGTGACAGTATACAGCCTTGACATACTCCTTTCCCAATTTGGAACCACTCTGTTGTTCCATGTCTAGTTCTAACTGTTGCTTCTTGTCCTGCATGCAGAGTTCTCAGAAGGCAGGTAAGGTGGTCTAGTATTCCTATCTCTTTAAGAATTCTCCAAAGTTTGTTGTGATCCACACAGTCAAAGGCTTTAGTGTATTCAGTGAAGCAGATGTTTTTCTGAAATATTGAAAATAATTACTGGCAGTTCTCTGGTGATCTACTCTGGTTAGGATTCAGCACTTTTATTACCATGACCTGGGTTCAGTACCTGGTCAGGGAGCTGACATCCCACAGGCTGTGTGGCAATGACAGCTGGATATTTTTTAATATATATATAGTAGCTTTGGTGGTGGTGGTTTAGTCACTAAGTCATGTCCAACTTTTGCAACCCCATGGACTGTAGCCTGCCAGGGTCCTCTGTTCGTGGGATTCTCCAGGCAAGAATACTGGAGTGGGTTGCCATTTCTTTCTCCAGGGGATCTTCCCGACCCAGGGATCGAACCTGGCTCTCCAGCATTGCAGGCAGACTCTTTACCGACTGAGCTGCAAGGGAAGATATATAGTGCTTTATTGAGATTAATTCACATATTTCACAGCTCATTCAGAGTATACCATTCAGTGGGTTCACAGAGTTGTGCAGCCATTGCAACCATTAATTTTAGAACATTTTCTTCATCACAGAAAGAAACCTCATAGTCACTAGCAATCACTTCTTACTTCTCCCAGATTTCATCCTTCCCTCCCCAGTAGCCCTTGGCAACAACTGATCTTTCTGTCTCTAGATTTGCCTGTTCTGTTCATTTTGTATAAATGGTATCACACAGTATATTGTCTCTTGTGACTGACTTTTTTCACTTAGTATGTTTTCAAGGTTCAGCCGTATTGCAGCATATATCAGTACTTCATTTTTTGATTGTCAAATGAACCTGTCACATTTTATTCATCTACTCATCAGCTGATGGACATTTCAATTGTTTCCACTTTTTTCCTGTTATGAACGTCTGTGAACCAGTTTTTGTATACATGTATGTTTTCATTTCTCATGGATATACACTGAGAAATAGGATTATTGGGTTAGATAATAACTATATGTTTAATCTTTGAAAAAACTACCAGATCTTTTTTCAAAGCAAGCACCCCATTTCCTATTACCACTAGCAATATATGAGTGTTCTCATTTTCCTAGTAATACATCCTGGTCAACAAGTTATTGTCCACCTTGTTGATTATAGTCATCCTAGTGGATGTAAAGTGGTATCTCAAGGTAGTAAATATCTTCTAGTGAAACCTTAGTGATAATTTTCTCAGTCTTTGTTTGTTTGAAAATGTTTTTAATCTTATGTAATTTCCAGAAAATTAGTGCAGAACTCCGGAGAAGGCATTGGCAACCCACTTCAGTACTCTTGCCTGGAAAATCCCATGGATGGAGGAGCCTGGTGGGCTGCACAGTCCATGGGGTTGCTAAGAGTCGGATACGACTGAGTGACTTCACTTCCACTTTTCACTTTCATACACTGGAGAAGGACATGGCAACCCACTCCAGTGTTCTTGCCTGGAGAATCCCAGGGACGGCGGAGCCTGGTGGACTGTTGTCTGTGGGGTTGCACAGAGTCAGACAGGACTGAAGCGACTTACAAGCAGCAGCAGCAGCAGTGCAGAACTCGTTGACAGTTATTCTCTGAGCATTTTGAAGCTATTACTCAATTTAGCTGCCATTGTTGTTGGGAAATAAGTAGGAAGTCTAACTTCTGTTTCTTTGTAGATAATCTCATTGGCTACTTTAAGGATTATTGTTTTCTTTGTATTCGGCAGTTTCACCATGATATTACAAATAAAGTATGTCATAAGAAATTAAATGATAGGAATTTTGAGTTATTAACATTAAACTTAATATTCTACTTCTAAATCGTGATTAGTGACCTGTGAACAGCTATGTACATAAGGGAATGCTTCAGTTCAGTTCAGTCGCTCAGTCGTGTCCGACTTTCCGCGACCCCATGAATTACAGCACGCCAGGCCTCCCTGTCCATCACCAACTCCCAGAGTACACTCAAACTCATGTCCACAGAGTTGGTGATGCCATCCAGCCATCTCATTCTCCGTCGTCCCCTTCTCCTCCCGCCCCCAACCTTTCCCAGCATCAGAGTCTTTTCCAGTGAGTCAACTCGTCTCATGAGGTGGCCAAAGTATTGCAGTTTCAGCTTTAGCATCAGTCCCTCCAATGAACATCCAAGATTGATCACCTTTAGAATGGACTGGTTGCAGATGACACTACCCTTATGGCAGAAAGTGAAGAGGGAATGCTTACTATCTATTTAAAAAGGCCCTGTGATGTATCTTTCAGGAGTACACATTTTGTCAGCTTTATAACTTTCTCCTCAAGACCATGTGTATGTACCTTGATGTAAACAGATGGAGTATGCTTTCCATATCTTTCTACAGCACTGTTGGAAATAATCATGAAAAATGGAAGCACTGCTGGAAATAGCCCTCATTGCCGAAAACCATCAGGTAGTAGTGATCAAAGCAAACCTAATTGCACAAAGGACAGCTCATCTGGTAGTGGTGAAAGTGGAAAAGGCTACACCAAAGACCAAGTAGATGGAGTTCTCAGGTAAGAATGAATATGACTTATATATATGTCAATTGTAGTTGATACTAATGTAAGTTTAATGTTGTAACACCTAAAAAATGGGTTTTAATTACAATTCAGTAGAAGAACAGATATTGAGGAGTTCAACTCTTGGTGTCTTATGCTTTATATTCTTTATAAAGTAGTGTAAATTACCAATTCTATTGAAATTTCCATCTTTTAAATATAAGGCACAAAACTAATTACAAAAAAACTTTTTTTAGGAAAATTGCTTCAAGTTTTTGACACAGTACAGTGAAACCTTCCCTGATGGCTAAAGAATCCCCTTGCCAATGCAGGAGACGTGGGTTTTATCCCTGGGTCTGGAAGATCCCCTGGAGAAGGGAATGGCAACTCAACTCCAGTATTCTTGCCTGGGAAATCCCATGGACAGAGGAGCCTGATGGGCTATAGTCCAAGGGATCGCAAAACAGACAGACACAACTTAGCAACTACACAAACAAACAACAACCACAAATGTATATATATATGTGTGAAGGAGAGTTTCATATGAGGAGAATATTGAGGGCAGTTGCAAAGTATTTTCAATTTTCTGCTTATATAAATAAAGGATAATTTTTTTTCTATTTATATTCTTTCTTTAAGGCTGTCTTTATATATAGCAAATACTATAATGTCTTCTCCTTTTAATATTTTTTCTTACTCTCATTGTTCTGCTTCAGTGTTTTATTTTTACTTCATGATACACCTCTACTTAAAGCAGGAAAATTAGGTAGAATTGGTAAATTATGAACTAGGTTTTGGAGATTTAACTTTATTAATTTTATAATTAAAATGTTTTCTGGAAAGAAAATGAACTGAGTATGAAACACTAGAAAAAATACTGTTATTATTTCCTTCTACAGCTTAAGGAGGCTGTATTTATGTTGTACTGAAATTACTCTCTAGGGAATCTAAAGTATAAGGGTGAAGGACTGTGAACAGTGCTTAATCGGATAATTCAACTTGGAGAGTGAATAGCAGTGAACTAGCTTAAGTGAAGAGTAGGTAAAGCTAGTTTTCTTTCTCTTTTGCCCTTTCTTATCCTCTTTTAACCTTACTTCCTTTTTTTTTCATTTCTCCTTTTTTTCTCCATTCATATTTTTAGTTCTTTTTAACTCAGCATTATTTGGATTGAAATTATTTTTAAATTAAGTATTGATGTATTTATATTTTACTTTTTTCCATACATATGCTAAAGTTTAAATGTAACATTTTATCTGTGTGTGACCACAATAAGAACAAAGACTCCCTAATTATGATGAAATCATGATAAAGGGTATTCAATTGGCCTAAATGGTAGTGAAGTCCTTTAAGAATTATAAATTATGTTGGTGACCACTAACTGTAGTGTTGCGTCAGAGGCTGAATAAGTGAGATAAGTGAATAAATGAGAGACTTGCTTTTGAATTCCTTTAAGGAAAAGCTTCTACTAAACAGTGTGTTGAAATGTGTCCAGGAAGCCATATCTTTCCAAAAACCAAATTGTATTTTCTGGTAGAAATTACTTTTTACTAAGAGAACATATTCTCAGTAAAAGACCTAGAGTGGATTTTGTTATATGTGATTTTTATTTAGAATTATTTTATAATTTGTTTTTAAAGAAAGACTATAGAATCACCTATATATTGGAAAATATACCCGCTTCCCCAAATAACTGAAATTTTGGAGAATAGGAATCTCCTAAATCTGATATTATTTTTAAAAAATCTCTTTTCTTCATTTCTTCTACTCTAGCCTTGAAAGGAAAAGAGGAGTAGCTCAAGGTATGGTAGAAATAAAGAAAGAAGAGCAATGTTTTGTTTTCCTCTCTTTTTTAGTAGCTAGGCAGAGGGACATTTTGAGAATGGAAAAATGAAAGATGATGGTGGGTGCAGATCCGCTTTTGTATGTGGCCAGAATTGGGCAGATGGAAATAAAATGTTGAGAGAGATCCTGTATGTTGGGTCTATATTCTCTGTGAAATTGGAGATGAAATTATCCTCTAAGGTTAGAAGAAAGAGATGAAATTGAAAGCTTGAGAAGAATGGTGAAAGTATGGAATACTTACAGACAGGAAGGGAGGATTGTTGGCTAGCACGGAGGAACCAGCCAAAGTTTCAGACTGAATTCTTAGTGAGTTACAAGAATTAGCTTAGTTTTATGCCTGTGTTTAGAGATGGTTTCTCTGGTCAATTTTAGCATATCTTTTTATTGTATTACATAAATGTAGTTTTGGGGGGATTAATATGATCAGAACATTCTTTAATAGAATCCCTGAGTTATTCAGAGTATTTCATTTGCTACCTTATATAAGAGTTGCTTAACTTTAGCTAATCATGTAACACTTATTCATCGTATTAGCCTTCATAAGTGTTGCTTTAGTGAGCTAACAGATCACCAGCAAACACTTACATGCTATGTGTTTCTGTTTTACCTGTACACAGGGGATTTTTCTGAAGAAAACCATGTTATCTTGGTTAGCATGATTATGCAAACAAGTTGCTCAATGACATTTGGCTCAAAGGGAGAAGCCATGCAATAATACTGCATCCATTGCATAAGTAAGAGCTAGCGTACATTAAGACTGAACAAAACGTGTGTAACTTTGTAAAACTCATATTCTGTGAAACTAAGCACTGTTTATTGTCTTTGAGTGTTGAAATGTGTTGAAAAATCACAGTGCAAAAGGTGTCCTAGATCTTATTTGAGGAGATTTTTAATATCTCATTGGGAAAAAAGCCCATCTTTTTGTTCTAAAAATATGAGATCAGTGTAAAATAATTAACTGGCCGTCATTATATTTATCAGTTAGGAACACTTCTGTATAACTGTTAAAATTATTTGAATTATGGGGATTTCATTAGGATTGGTTTTAAGCTATAGTTCTTTAAATGGAAACAAATCATTTTGGTAAATTTATAAAATAAATAATCTTTTGTCTCAGGAATAAAGAATTATTTTCCTAAATACCAATTAAATTTGGAGTATATTTAAAAATCATCTATAATAAAAACAACAAAAAATCATCTATAACATATGAAAAAAGAATAGAACAAGGCCTCCCTCCCCAGCCAATATGCTTTCTAGCACATAAAGGAAGACATAAAAGTTGAGCCATTCATACTTCTCCCTTGTTGAGCTCCGAGACAAATCTTTCTGGCCTTTGTCCACAATATTTCCTTCCAGAGCAGGT
Source organism: Moschus berezovskii (assembly GCF_049115385.1). Lineage (NCBI taxonomy): Eukaryota > Metazoa > Chordata > Mammalia > Artiodactyla > Moschidae > Moschus > Moschus berezovskii. Next base: position 32,037,424 of record NC_142464.1, read on the forward strand.
AACAGTTTACCTCTTTTTAATTTATTTTCTTTTTCCTTTCTTCCTTTCTTCTTTAATTCTTCAGTGAGGATGGAGAAGAAGGAGTAAACTATAAAAAGTGTGACAAATGCATTTAGCTGGTGAAAAGGAGTATGATGAACAGTATATGGATTAAAATTAATACGTGAATGGTAATTTCTTAACTTAGGTGTGAAAAGTTAAGTAAATGAGTATATTTTTAGCATTACTTGAAATATGTAGTCTACAGTTTGTCCATTGGTGACATTGACTTTATACATCTCTACTGGCTTCTCAAAGAATTTCTCCTTTTCCGGACACACAGTAGGTGTTCTGTACATGGCCTTCTTCCATTTATCTCTGTCACATAGTTTTTAACATATCTAGGAAAATGAGTCTCTACAAAGGTAGAGTAATCATTTTCTGTTTTGTTCACTAACTGTTTTCAAGAGCCCTGGGATATAAATATTATTGACTCAATAATGAATCAATAAATATTAATTATTTATTGCTCAATAAATATTATTTCCTAAATAAAGGAAATGCTATGTTTATGAAATAAAATTGACTTGTGTCAGTGTTTATTATCTAAAGTAGAACAGTCTAATTTTAATTATTATTACTATGAAGAAGACTGACTAACAGATTTTCATTGATGTGATTATAAAAGAATTCTATGATCTTTTCAGTCTGTTCTCTTTTTACCCTTGTTCATACAACAAATGATGAATACTTTCATTATGAAAGGAGAGCTAAAGTTCATTTATTCCATAAATATTTACTGAGAACCTTTCATGTACCAAGCACTGTGATGACTAATAGGTTTAGTAGCGAAAAAAGGTCAGTCTTTTCTCTTTGAACACTGAGAGTCAGTCAGCCTTTGCAGTCCTCTAGCTGTCAATGATGGAGAAGGAAATGGCAACCCACTCCAGTGTTCTTGCCTGGAGAATCCCAGGGACAGGGGAGCCTGGTGGGCTTCCGTCTATGGGGTCACACAGAGTTGGACACGACTGAAGTGACTTAGCAGCAGCAGCTGTCAATGAACAATTGTGCCTCAGATCCATTAACCTCTTACTACCTGTCATCAAGCCACTAATACATGGAACACATTTAAAGTCATAAAGTACACACCAAAAAATATGTAAAATATATCTGTATTTTAGTGAAGGAAAATTATTAGGTCATGAGAAAATGTAAGCATCCAAAAAAAATTAGTGTTCTTTGCTCCATTTGCAGTACTTCTTTTCCTAACCTATTTCAAAGACTATGGGCTTAAATGTCACATATTTAGGATTATAAGCTATGTAAGTAGTCTTTTAAGAGTATGTTCATCAAAATGAAAATCAGGTGTGGCAAATATTTTTGAATCCCATAATGTATTTTATTGTGAGATTTTATCTTTCATAGCGAGTGACACACATGAACTCTCTTTAACATTGACTAGCTGAATTCACTTGCTTTGACATTTAAGCCATAGGATACAGTAGTTTTACATGCACTAAACTGTTGCTTTGATATTTGGTTAGGTTTGCATTATGCAACAACAAAACTCTTGAAATGCAATGTCTGTTAATCCTTAGCTGTGGCATCTTGAGAGGAGTTTTGGGATTTCTTATGTGTTTAAGAGTACTATAAAATTGTTCTTACTCTCATCTTAGTATGTGCTGTGTCCTCCATCCACATTTGTTATGAGCTTTGCTTTACTTCTCTGTAGTCGTGATAAATTGTGCAAGGACATTCTCATGGTTGAAAAGTGGTCTGTGGTTGAAAAGAGAATGGAGCAATGACCCTTAATGGATAAACTATCATTTGATATTGAGAAAACAATCCACAAATAGTTCTTTATACTATTCTAATCAATAAAAAATTGGAAGTATTACTGAAAGTTCTTCCTTGAAATTTACTTATAATGCACTCTCTTGTTCACAGCATAAACAAATGTAAAAATTACTATGAAGTACTTGGAGTAACCAAAGATGCTGGCGATGAAGATTTGAAAAAAGCTTATAGAAAGCTTGCTTTGAAGTTTCATCCAGACAAAAACCATGCACCTGGAGCAACAGATGCTTTTAAAAGTAAAGTAAACCTTTTAAAGCAATTTTCTAAGCTCTTTTTAGAATTCACTTTACAGTATTTCAGATACTAAGTACTACCTTTAGATTGGTGCATAAGCATTTTAGACTGGTGAGGACCAGCATAAGCTTGGGTCCTCAAAATCCTTTAAAACTTAACTTGTTATACCAAGAGCCAAACAAATGTTGTTTGGCTTCACAAAAGCATCATGTCAGTTTTGGCAAATTTCAAAGTAACTTTTCTAGATACACAAGCATGCTTTCTTGTTTACCACCCAAGTAGTGTGATGACTATGCATGAGCTTCTAGCATATTACCAGCTGGTTCTAAAGGAATTAAAAGCAAAATATATTTTCTGTGAGTTTTTAAAATATTAGAGACTGTCTAGAATTGGAAAATTACTTAGAATCACTGTTTGTCCAGTGTTCTGTTTCTGTTAACTCCAGACAATTTTTTGCATTTTTCACATGTAGTTCTAACATTTTTTTTTTCAAGAATGTTTCTTTCCTCTTGGCTACTATTCATTTTTCTTCATTTTCTTTATTACTTCAGTTCTTTATGTCAATTTAGTAAACTAGCATGCGAGAACTGATTTTAGAATTTCATGTTTATTACAATTTATTCATAAGAGTTATTTTCTGGTTAATAAGAAAATGCTTAAATTTGTAATTATTTGTTTTTGTGAATTTGGCATTCATAGAGCCAATGTATGATGTTTACAGTGAAATGCTGGGGTCTTGGAATAACAGAAAGGAGATAATAATTTTTTAATTTTCCTAAAAAATAGATGACTCAATTGATCATTCAACAAAATACCATTAAAATTGTTTCCAGAACGATTTTATTTCTTAAAGGAAGTTGCCAATCAGCTTACATTTGGGGATTATTAATATAGTTCAATAAAAGCAGCTGCCAAAGTGGTACTGGTGAAATTAAAATATCACTGTGACAGTGAGAACCTTCTCTGATTGTTTCCTTAAATTAAAAGTAGCATATTGAAAGTACAGGAAAAGCTTCTTTACTCAAAAACACTAACTTTTAATTACCACATATTCCCCCCACAAAGTTAAGACTTTTTTTCACATTCTGAATTAAAATCATTTAATTTAAATTTTTTTGTGTTTTTAAGATGTTTAAAGTGTTTGGCAGTGAATTATTTGCATGTCTGTGATCTGTTAGATGATTTCAGTATTAATTCATTAATGCTAAGAACATGCTTCTTTCTCCCATTTCTGTATTGAAGTTGTGTTATTAATAGCATTATTGGTCTTAGAATAACAGTGAGTGGATCTACCAATATTTTTACAGCTTGTGTTGTGTTTTGAAGAGATAAGCAACATAAATGGCACCCCATACAGACACTCAGAGAAGTTTTACAAAGGTGATGCTACTTTGATGTGGTACATTTCAGAGTCTAATGCTCTGATTTGCAAAACAAGAAACGATATTTATCAACATGCTGGGTGGAGACTCATCTGTAGAGGAAAGGTGCACATTATTCAATACACAGAAGGTTATTTGTAAATCAGAATGCCAATTTATTAATCCCAAAGAGGATCTTAATAGGGTGGTGGTTAATGAGCCCATTTTTCATTGAGTAGAAACTACATAGAAAACCCAGATTGTTGGAACTTCCCTGGTGATCCAGTGGTTACGACTCTGTGCTTCCATTTCAAGGGGCATAGGTTCAATCCCTGGATGGGGAATCCTGCATGCCACATCGTGCAGCTATAAAGAAATGAAAGAAAACCCAGACTGTAAGCCACAGAAGATTGGTGAACAAAGGTAGTTAATTAGACAATATTACTGCTAGTGTGTCATCACAGAGAAGTGGCAGGTTTCCCTCATTCAGCACATAGGATCTTTTCATGACCTTCTGAATCATCTTATTTTCTCTTTAATCAGTTGATCTTAATTTCTGTGTCTGGGATACCAAGCTATTTAGTCTAAATAAAGACTATAGTTTTTTATTTGTATAAGAGGTAAGTTTAGATTTATTGCTCTGTGATTGCTAAAATACTTCTTATAGAAGATGGAAACCTTTTTTTTTTTTTTTAATTTCCTTCAAGAATAGAAAAAGAGACAATTAGTTAAGGAATGAGATTAGATAGAAGAGATATTTTCATTGTGTGTTTTGTAAAACTTTGAAAATAAAAGCTTACCATCAAAGAGGGTAGATTAAATGAGCTCTTAAGTTCATGTAGCTCTTTGTGCTTTAATTAGGTTTGTGAATTTCTCAAGGCAGGGAATATTTTACTTACATCTAGACAATAGCTTGCATAATATATATAAACACACCTTTAAAAATATTTGAAATGGATCCCTTTCCTTCTCTCTGGTGTGGATATATTCAAAATATGCCCTGTCTGCATTATCTTCAAAGACTCCAAGTATTTCATAGACTGTTTGAATAATACATGTGCCTGTTGACGTACGCATGAATCTGATTACAAAGGGCATTGATTAGCTATTTGTTTGTTTCTTAAATAATGATGGATCAGATGCTACTGCCTATGTCAGGTTTGGTAGTTCAGTGTTCTTTGTTTTCTTCCTTTTTGACTGTACTAGGTCTTCACTGTTGCACGGACTTTTCTCTAGTTGTGGCAAGCAGGGGCTACTCTCTAGTAATGTTGCGTAGGCTTCTAATTGTGGTGGCTCTCCTGTTGCAGAGCCAGGCTCTAGGGCACATGAGCTTCAGTAGTTGTGGTTCCCGGGCTCTTGAGCATAGGCTCAATAGTTGTGGATCACAAGCTTAGTTGATCCGAGGCATGTGGCGGATCTTCCTGGACCAGGGATTGAACCTGTATCATCTGCATTGGCACTTGGATTCTTTACCACTGAGCCACAATATTCTTAACATCTAGAGTGAATTTCTAAGAATAGAGAAGTTAGTCTACCTTATGGGCTAGTTCTTCTAGAGAAATACAGGAAGAAAATATGAAATATCCTCTTATTAAATGAATTTGTAATTTATGAAGAGGAGACAAATCTCACACAGAACATTTGGAATAATAGTAATACCTAACATTGAACAAGCATTTTATAGTTTTTCATTCCCATTTTTAAAACTTTAACGCTATTAAAAATCTTCTGAAGTAAACAGGGATCAGTGTCATCCCTTTGCAAGTAAGAAAATGTGAATCTCAAAGAGATTAACTGATTTACCCAGGATCTCCCCGAAGACTGAATGTAATTAAAATTCAAAACGTAGAATAAAGATATCCAAAGAAAAGCCAGAAAGATACAGTAGAGTTATAATCAGAGTAATTGGAGAAGCTTTCATATTATAAGTGAGAATTATGTATTCTCAAGATGAGTATGATTTCTTTGATTAGAGAAGATGGCAGAAACTTGGGTATGAGAATGAGGGAAGTGATTTAAAAGTCAGAGAGGACTTCCACTTTCAGGACGACTTTTCCCTGTTATTCACACTAATGTATAACTGAACATTAGTTATAAAACAAAACAAATATAAGTTATTCAACATAGTGTTGGAAATTCTAATCAGTGCATTTAGGTGAGAGAAAGAAATGAAAGGCACACAAACTGTCCCTATTTGCAAATAACATGACCATGTTATGCAGATGACACCACCCTTATGGCAGAAAGTGAAGAGGAACTCAAAAGCCTCTTGATGAAAGTGAAAGAGGACAGTGAAAAGGTTGGCTTGAAGCTCAACATTCAGAAAACAAAGATCATGGCATCTGGTCCCATCACTTCATGGGAAATAGATGGAAAAACAGTGGAGACAGTGTCAGACTTTATTTTTGGGGGCTCCAAAATCATTGCAGATGCTGATTGCAGCCATGAAATTAAAAGACGCTTACTCCTCGGAAGGAAAGTTATGACCAACCTAGATAGTATATTAAAAAGCAGAGACATTACTTTGCCAACCAAGGTCCGTCTAGTCAAGGCAATGGTTTTTCCCATGGTCATGTATGGATGTGAGAGTTGGACTGTGAAGAAAGCTGATCGCCGAAGAATTGATGCTTTTGAACTGTGGTGCTGGAGAAGACTCTTGAGAGTCCCTTGGACTGCAAGGAGATCCAACCAGTCCATTTTAAAGGACATCAGTCCTGGGTGTTCATTGGAAGGACTGATGCTAAAGCTGAAACTGCAATACTTTGGCCACCTCATGCGACGAGTTGACTCACTGGAAAAGACTCATGCTGGGAAAGGTTGGGGGCAGGAGGAGAAGGGGACGACAGAGAATGAGATGGCTGGATGGCATCGCCAACTCTATGGACATGAGTTTGAGTGTACTCCGGAAGTTGGTGATGGACAGGGAGGCCTGGCGTGCTGTGATTCATGGGGTCTCAGAGAGTTGGACACGACTGAGCGACTGAACTGAACTGAACTGCAAGATTTCAGGATATAAGATAAACATAAAAAGATCGATTACTATTTAGTATATTTCTGTGTACTAACATGTAGACACTAAAATTTAAAAATGCATTACTATTTATAATCATACACACACAAGAAATACTTAGGTATAAATTTAACAAAACTTGTGTAAGATTTGTATGCTGAAAACTATATAAATGAAAGAAATCAGAGATGATCTAAATAAATGGAATGATATATCATGTTCATAGATTGAAAGACATAGTAGTAAAGATGTCAAGACTCCCCAAGTTGATACACACATTTAATACAGTTCCTGTCAAAATCTTAACAGACTTCTTTGTAGATAAAAGGAAGTTTATTCTAAAAGTCATATGGAAATACAAAGAACCTGAATAAATGATTCATTAAAGGAGTAGGAGTAATAAGTAACAACCTGATTTTAGGACTTACTTTAATACTATGGTTAGCAAAATAGTATAGAATTGGCAGAAGGAGAGACACTTGGATCAGTGAAACAGGATGGGAGCCCATAGAGATATGACAGAGGTGCAAAATCAGTTCAGTGGAGGAAAGAGAGCCTTTTCAACAAAATAGTTTTGGAGCAACTGGACATTCATAGGCAAAACAACAAAATTTAACCTTGAAGTAAGTCTCATGCTTTATATAAGAATGAGTTTACCATGAATCTTATAAAGTATAAAACAGCACTTCAACTTTTAGCAAAAAATCATGGGAGCAGATTTTTAGGATCTTAGGCTATGTAATGACTTCTTAAAACTTAACACTAGACATTTTATAACACAAAAAGTAGATAAGTTGGACTTGATCAAAAAATTTTTTTGTTTGCTTTGCAAAGATGCTATGAAGTAGAAAAAAAGACAAGCAACAAGGAAGGAGAAAATATTTGCCAAGCACATACCTATCTGACAAAGGACTAGCGTCCAGAATATATAAAGAGCTCCCCCAAACTCCCAATTAAAAAAACAGACAGCCCTATTAGAAAATGGATATGAGACATGAAGAGACATCCTACTAAAGATTATATACACATGGCAAGTATGCATGTGAAAAAGTTTTTAACATCATTCATTAGCCATTAGAGAGATTGCAAAGTAAGACCAAAATGAGATTCTACTGCACACCTATCAGAATGATTAAAAATTTAAAAAGTAGAAACACCAAATACTGGTACAGATGCAGAGTAACTGGATCACTTACACATTGCTGATGGGTTATGAGATGACAGGGCTTCCTTGGTGGCTCAGACGGTAAAGCATCTGCCTTTAATGTGGGAGACCCGGGTTCGATACCTGGGATGGGAAGATCCCCTGGAGAAGGAAATGGCAACCCACTCCAGTACTCTTGCCGAGAAAATCCCATGGACAGAGGAGCCTGGTAGGCGACAGTCCATGGGGTTGCAAAGAGTCGGACGCGACTGAGCAACTACACTTATGAGATGACATTGTCACTCTGTAAAACAGTTTGGCAGTTTCTCACAAAACTAAGTATTTAACCAATAGACAACCCAGCAATTGCATTTCTAGGAATTTATCCTAGAAATAAAAATATATATTTACACACAAACCTGTTCATGAATGTACATAGCAGTTTTATTTGTAATAACCAAAACCTAGAAACAACGCAGATGTTGTTCATTGGGTGATTAGTGAAATAGTGATACATCCATACCATGGAGAACTAGTGAGCAATAAAAGGAATGAATGACTTACATAACAGCTTGGATCAATCTCCAAAGAATTATGCGGATTGAAAAAAGTCAATCCAGGAGATTTCATTCCACTTATATACTGTGTTATTCCATTGATTTAACATTCTCGTAATGTCAAAATTATAGAAATATAGAAGATAAGTCAGTAGTTGTGGGGAGTTAAAAGGGGAAGGAGGAGAAGGAAGTAGGTGTGGGTATAAAAGGGCAGCCTGAGGTGGTGCTGGAAATGTTTTATATCTTGATTGTTATCAATGTCAGTATCCTTGATATAATAATTTTATAAGGTATTACCATGGGAGAAATTAGGTAATGGGTAGAAAAGTCTACCTATATTACTCTTTACAAACTTCATGTGAATCTAAAGTTAACCTCAAAATCAGTGTAATTAAAGGAATATGAATAAAGTGGAATGTATCTTTTTGTGAAGTAAACAATACTGAGATGGAAATGTATTTTGTGAGGCTTTGAATACCAAAATGAATTTTGGTTTTAATTTTTAAGATAATAAAGAACTGAAAAAAAGTCTTGATTATAGGTATAGCACAAAGTAAATAAATAGTAAATTAGTCACAGTAGATAGACTAAATTGTCTTACATATACAATTATGAATTATGACAATTTTTCACAAATATCTTCTAAAATATCATAGCATTTGGAAATTATTTTTATAGCAAACCCTTAGAAGTAGAATTGAGTTGCCAATATATTAATAGTTTAAAAGGTAATAGCATTATGAACCTGAAATAGATTCAGTGTATAGAGGTTAAGAATCCTAAAATTCTTATTAATACTGGAAGAACAACTTTGGCAGATACTGATAGATATGCTTCTTTTTTGGGTATGTACCTTGGTGGTGTTTATAAGTACATTACTTGGATCTCTGATTATGCTTTCTCATTGGATCAACATTATAAATGATTGCTATATTTCTGAGTCATAGATCTATTTGGAAATCTAAAGAAAGTTTTGGGCCATCTCAAGATAAATGGACTATTCACCTAAATTTTCATTCCAAAGTGTTCACAGATGACTGGAAAGCTATCTCTGAATCAGAAAAAAGTTCCAGAGTGTCTGCCTATAATTAATTTCAATGTGATATATAGTCATCCAGAAACAACTACCTAATGAGCATCTATTTGCTTGTTCAGTACCTATGACAACCACCACATGGGATCCAGAAAGTATTTTTAAAATAATCCCATGTGCAAAAGGCTTATGATCTAGTTTGAGAAGCAAGTTGTATTTATGAAATGATGAGTTATTAGAAGTTTCAGAATAAGAATAGGGTAATTCCTGCTATTAGATTAAAGCAGTACAGTTTTTGTAAATTACCTCAAGAAGACATTTTGGTAATTAATGTGCTCTTTTGGACATGGAAATGTGAGATAGGAAATCGAACTTTTTATGAATATCACAAAAGTAGCAAAGATAGGAAAACTAGAGACTGTATGGATTCATTTTTTAAAAATTCAGACTTTATGCTAGACCATGGGGATATTGCAATGAAAGACACAGTTCCTACCTTCATAGAGTTGACAGTTTAAGAGAAACAAATTGTTCAGGATTAGAATGAAGAATAGCTCACTCTGGGCTAGTGTGTGCAAAAAAAAGTTTTATGGTGTAGGTTGCAGAGAGTAAACTTACTATGCTAAAATAAATTTGATCTTGAACAAGTTTCCTAACCTTTTTGAAACTCGGGGACTTCATCTGTAAAGTGGGGATAATAATGGATAATGTAATAAGATATGTGGGTTCAGAGCCTGGCAGTTAGTAGCTATTGCTGTTACTAGTGAGTGACTAGATTAGGATACTCAAAAAGGAAATAATAGCAGGCTATTAGGGGATAGAGCACAATAGTAAGAAAGCAAGATGGGCATTCCTTTATGTTCAAGGCAGTAGGGAGACTCTACAGTATAAAAAATTGTATTGGGAGGTAATACATATAATTATAAGCAATGTATATAATACCTTTAAAAGAAATTGTTACTGATGTGTTTTTTTCTGATTAGCCTCAAGTATTTTTTGTTGTTGTTTGACAAGTAGCTTTTATGTGGTACAGTCTTTTTAAATGTAAAGACTTTGCTTATCAACTTCTCATAACTTTTTCAGAGATTGGAAATGCTTATGCTGTTTTAAGCAATCCAGAAAAACGAAAGCAGTATGACCTCACAGGCAATGAAGAACAAGCGTGTAATCAGCAGAACAATGGTAGATTCAATTTCCATAGAGGTTGTGAAGCTGATATAACTCCAGAAGATTTGTTTAATATATTCTTCGGTGGCGGATTTCCTTCAGGTATTTTAGTGTTAATTATAAATATTATATTTTATGAAGCTAGAGATCCTCACCACCAATTAAACTCTTTAGAGATTTATGTACCTCCCTCTGACATTTCTTGTAGTATTATGATCCTGTGATAGTTCTTCATAAAAACAGGAGAAAAATGTAGACTTATTAACTTTATTGAAGTCTGTCTTTTTCCCAGAATATATTTTAATTTTAAAAAGATGTTCTGTATTTTGCATAAAGCTGAAGAAAGGATCTATAAGTAGGAAATCAAGTGGCACTGTCTTAGTTAAATGCTGTTACAACTATAGGAAGTAATCTGTCTCTTGAAGGACTGTTTGACATGGGTTCTTTGAAGATCTTCATAGATATTTCATTAATAACATTATAGATATATTATGAATACATGTGGAGATACTTTCCATTTAAATATTAAAATGTCTGAATCATTGGTTCTATATAAAGTAAGTGGGTTTTAACAACTTACATTACATTAAGATAGAAATAATTACTTGAACTAGGCTATCAAAGTAAAGAGCTGTAGAAGTACTACTAAATAAATAGACTTTATAGTACAGCATATGTAGTATTGAGTTTTACTTACATTTACTGTGAGTTGCTTGTGTGAAAATTAATTTTTTTAAGAGTAGCTTCTCTAAAGTGTTTAAAATTGTAGTTCTAGTCTTGTTTACCACAGTTTAAAAAGGTGCTGAGTTAAACATCCCATTCAAAATTAGGAGAGCCTTTATGAATGTAGCAGTATAATTTGGCCTGGTAGCACTGTCTGAATATTATTGAGAAACATTGTGGTCATTGATAAGGTATTTTGTAAAACATCCTTGAAGAGGATATGTAAAACAAATTAATGACTGAAAATATAACCTTGACATTAGGATATGTAATTCCCTCTTGTAGAAAAATTATTCAGACTAATAATTTTGACTGAAAATATGCTAGGAACAATTAGAAATCTTTCAGGAAATAGTGAATTTCTGATAGTTCATTTGCAGTTTTTTTGCTTGTCTTAACATAGTTTATTTTATCAGTGATAGCCATTGCTCATTGGTCACCTTTTTTTGAAAACAGCTTGAATGTCATCAACAAGAAAATGTTGGAAAGTTGTGGTCCACCTGTACCGTAGTATATTATACAGCTTTTTTTTTTTAATGAATGAAAGTAGTATCATTTGATTTCTAGAGGTACTTGTGATTCGTTGATAAATGCAGAAGGCAGAGTTTCAGATTAATGATCCTAGGTTTGTAAAATCAACCAACCACAACAAAAGTCCTATTTGTATACAGTATTAGAGAGGAATTCTTACTCAAGTTTTCATCAAAAAAGAGTTTCTCCTTTACTTTAAGGGAAACAAGAATCATTCCGGGTTTTGTCCACTCTTCATTCACAGGAGGGCAATAAGAGTTCATTACTCAAATGTGCATTATTTTAGTAATTAAAAAAATATATATATAAAGAAAATATAATTTTTCTGATCATAACTTTTCTCCCTAATTTAACCTTGCTTTTAATTTTCTAGGTAGTGTACATTCATTTTCAAATGGACGAGCTGGTTATAGCAATCAACATCAGCATCGACATAGTGGACATGAAAGAGAAGAAGAAAGAGGAGATGTATGTTTATGATATGATTAGAAATCAGAAAATGGCAAATTTCAGCTCAGGAAAAGGATAGAGTTGTCTGAAAATAGATCACGTTGTTTTAAAAGGAAGTAATGAGTTTTCTTTTGCCAGAGGTGTTCAGTATAGACTAGAGAATCCCCTTAGGGATGTTGGGGGACCAGGAGAAGAAGTCAGGGTGGCAGGTGGTTGGGCAGTATGACACCTTCACATTTGATATTCTATGATTCTAATGAAGATAAACCTCAAATGTTCATGTTCCTAAGGTAAATTCTTATTGTTGGGTCTAAAGAATTTAGAATTAATACTGAAATACTTAAATTAGAAGTAACTTTCCTTGTTCTAATACAGTTATACTTCATGGCGTATAGCAATTAAATTATATGAAGGAGAAAGGTAAATGGAAAGAGCTCTAGCCTAGAAATTAAAAGGTCTGGGCCCCAGCTCTGCCATTTTCATAAATGTCCACGTTCCACCCTCAAATCCAAGGTAAAAATAGTTTTCAACCTGCTGCATATTGATAGAGTCTCTGTATGGGAAAAAAAAAAAAAGAGGGAGACAGAGAACTTCCTTATCTGTAAAATGAGATCAGGTTATATCAGTTCAGTTCAGTCGATCAGTCATGTCCGACTCTTTGAGACCCCATGGACTGCAACATGCCAGGCTTCCCTGTCCATCACCAGCTACCAGAGCTTAGTCAAATTCATGTCCATCGAGTCAGTGATGCCATCCAACCATCTCATCCTCTGTTGTCCCCTTCTCCTCCCACCTTCAATCTTTCCTAGCATCAGGGTCTTTTCAAATGAGCTGGTTCTTCATATCAGGTGGCCAAAGTATTGGAGTTTCAGCTTCAGCCCTTCCAATGAATATTCAGGGTTGATTTCCTTTAGGATTAACTGGTTGGATCTCCTTGCAGTCCAAGGGACTCTGAAGAGTCTTCTCCAATACCACAATTCAAAAGCATCAGTTCTTTAGCGCTCAGCTTTTTTTATAGCCCAATTCTGACATCCATACATGACTACAGGAAAAATCATAGCTTTGACTAAGCAGACCCTTGTTGGCAGTGTCTCTGCTTTTTAATATGCTGTCTAGGTTGGTCATAGCTTTTCATCCAAGGAAAAAAAAAGAAAATGAAAACCACAATTATGGAAAACTAGCCAAACTGATCACATGGACCACATCTTTGTCTAATTCAATGAAACTATGAGCCATGCCATGTAGGGGCCCCCAAGATGGACGGGTCACGTGGAGAGTTCTGACAAAACGTGGTCCACTGGAGAAGGGAGTCGCAAACCACTTCAGTACTCTTGCCTTGAGAACCCCATGAACAGGTTATATCAAGTGATTTCCAGATCAGTGTCAGGATCTCTAGGTGAAGTACCTAAAAAGTTGTATTTTTAAGAATCATCCCAGGAAGTTGGTTTGATCAAGCAGATTTGGAAGTACTGATCTCAAATGTCATTTCTGCCTCTAAAAATGTTTGACAACTGTTGGATTATTGACAACTACAGTTATATTGCAATTTGTTAATCTTTGATGATTTTTTACAGGGAGGTTTTTCTGTGTTTATCCAGCTGATGCCCATTATTGTATTGATCCTCGTATCATTATTAAGCCAGCTGATGGTGTCTAATCCTCCTTATTCCTTATATCCCAGATCGTAAGTAGCTAAGTGAAGTTTTACCCCCCAAAATTGTTGTTTTTTACTTAGATAACTTTAAAGGGCCTTGTGCACTTTTAAACTTTTAAGTGACAAATCTTCTGTTACTTCGTGTGTACCATTTAAAAATCTTTAATTTTAAAGATAGTTTACCTAAGCAGTAAGTTTCTATTATGTTAGTTTACATTTCTGTTCTATTGTGGGTAAGGACAGAAGTGCTATATTCGAACTTGATAGCAATTTAATGTAATAGGTAATGGGTTGACATCAAAGACAAAAACCTTCAGAAGACAAAAATACTTTAAAGACAAAAGTAGAATTGTGATTGATGCTACATAGATTTGTGTCATTAAAGTGGAAATGATGTTACTCTTCTGTTTATAAAATATTGATTAAATAAAAGCAAATATTACTTTTTATGTATTTTTCCACAATATATTGTACTCTATAAGCGATCAGGACAAAGCAAATATAATGCAGTATACATTCTAGCAGTATACATTCTAAAAAACTTTTGTATAATACAATGAAGATAAAGGAAACTTTGTAAAACCATATCACCAGTTCTTTTATAGTATTAAAATGATTGGTCTACAAATAATTTATTTCTTCCAAATAAGATTTTTGCTAACTAAAAATTGAAAGAACTTATAAGAACATAATGTATTAAAATATGATTACTTTTTTATCACATAAAAAAGTAACTTTAGGTAATTTGAAATTGTATAAATACTTGATTAATTACCAATAGTAACTTTTTAATTATTTTTAATTGTTTTTGTTAGCTTGGTTTATAGAAGCAGATCAGAATGTACAATTTTAATTAAAAAATAATGATCAAACATGTCTTTTACAGTGGATCAGGACAAACAATTAAAATGCAGACAGAAAACTTGGGTGTCGTTTATTATGTCAACAAGGACTTTAAAAATGAATATAAAGGAATGTTACTACAAAAGGTAGAAAAGAGTGTGGAAGAAGATTATGTGACTAATATTCGAAATAATTGCTGGAAAGAAAGACAACAAAGTAAGTTTACATTTTAAATGTTTAACATTTAAAAACATTCAGAGTCTTGGAATTGATTACTGAAGATTTCCTTACTCACGGGATGTTCTAAAATTGCTTGGCACCTACCGGGAGCCTGGTACTTAAATGAGACAATGTGTTTTAATGTACTTGCAGCCTTATAACAATATTTGGCACGTGGCAAAAACAATGGTGTTTGTGTTACTGTTCTTCTTAGTAGCTATGGGTGGAATAAGTAGAAGTATCAAATTTCATTGTATTTAAGATGTTGATGGTTGTAACATGCATCATTATTTTATGACCGCTAAGAAAGAAAGTCTTGCCATAAACAATGTCATCAATTTTAATATACATCCTGTTTCAGAATTAACTTTGAAACTGTTCATTAATTTAGCTTCAACAGGTAGCACTGTTAGTGTACAATGAGTTTGGTTGACAATTCATTTTCCTTTACTTATTTTCTATGTAGAAAAGTTCTTGTGAACACTTATTGTTTAGCATCTTCCAGCCTCAGCTTGCTTAATTTAAGTAGTTGTATCTATAAAAAGATTGACCATAAGAATTTGCTGAAATGTTCCTTGTGAACTGTTTATTATAGTTTTTTGTCTGTTCCAAGTCATAACATAGATTATGTAGACTTTGGAATTAAATAGACTGAAATTGAATCCTAGCTCTGAAATTTTTAGCTGAGTGATTAGTACCAAATACTCTAGCCTCATGTATAAGATGGATAATAATGGTGAGTGGGAAGAGGAATAACTATAGTTTATATAATACCTATTTTCTCAGTCATTGTCCCAAGCACTTTATATATATTAACTTATTTAAAATCTACAATAACACTGTGAGGTTATTATACCCAATTTGCATATGAGGAAACTGTGCCAAAGAGAGATTAATTAATAACTTGCCAAGATCATTAAGGTAATCTGTGATTCAAAACCTGTTTGCTTTCAGAATCTAGGCAGTGTGCTCTACAGTCTTCTGATTAATACCTAACTTTATGGGTTTGTTATGAAAATTAAATCAGGGAATAGCTGAAGTGTTTCACATGCAGTAAATACTCAGAAAATTGAAGCAGTTAACATTATCTCTTATCTTCTAGGGAAAATTTGGTAAAACATTATATATTTCTCAGAAAGTTCTTATCTCTAGCCTTGGTTTCTTCATCTATATATTGATAGTTAGAGTAGAATCCTCCTTGGTGTCTGAGTCTCTGAGTCTGTGAATCAGTATGTTCTCAATGTAGAGAAGGTTACCTTAGACTAGTGGTTTTCAACTGGGAATGATTTGCTCCCACCTCCCAGTGGACATTTGATAATGTCTGGAAACTTTATGTGCATCATCATGGAGTTGGAGTAGAAGAGATTGCTTCTAGCATATAAATGGGTTAAAGCCAGGGATGCTGCTGAAACATTCTGCAGTGCACAGGACAACCTCCACAACAAAAATTATCTGACCCTAAATGCCAGTATTGTTGAGGTTGAGAAACTGCGCATTAGCCAAATATCTTAAGAGATGTATTTATCAAATTTTATTTATTTAATTTTATTTCACTTAATATTTTAATCTGTAGTACCTCACACAATTGTTGGATGAAGGAGTAATGGATTCGTGTGAATGAATGACAGGGCTCTGGTGTCTAAGATGGTAAAGAATCTCCCTGCAATGTGGGAGACCCTGGGTTAGGATGATCCCCTGGAGAAGGGAATGGCAACCCAGTATTCTTGCTTGGAGAATTCCATGGACAGAGGAGCCTGGTGAGCCACAGTCCACCGGGTTGCAGAGAGTCAGACACATCTGAGCAACTAATACTCACACACACATGAATGAAGGAATGAAAGGCCTACTTATTTTGTGCTAAAAGAATGATGAGCACGTTAGATATATCACTTTCAAATACAAGTTCTAGTCTCCAGGCAAAAACAGGTGATTTTTGAGTTTTGCATGCTTGTGTTCTATTACCTTAAATAGTAGGGAAGTGACTGCATAGATAGAAAGAAGGAAAGATGCTCACATTTATGGATGAAAGTGTAATGTTATGTTTAAAGAGTTGGCTTTGGGAATGCCTTGCAAGATACTGGCTTCAGCAACAGTTACCTAGGCCAAGTTACTTAACCTCTCTAAATCTCAGTTATCTCATTATTAGAATATGGACCAGAACAGATAATATATGTTAACACTTAGCATAATACCTTGTACCCATATGTATTCTATATTATTATTTATTATAATTTTGTTTTACTCTTTCCCTAGCATGAGCCAAGTGGTTTTTTGTGGGGTTTTTTGGCATAATTTAATCTCTTAATAGTTCAACAAGATCACTATCAATTGGTTTCATGGAACCCTCAGTCCATCTGTCCACTGTACCACATTGTCTACAGCTATATTGTACACATTTCAGTTCAGGTCAGTCACTCAGTCATGTCCAACTCTTTGTGACCCCATGAATCACAGCATGCCAGGCCTCCCTGTCCATCACCAACTCCCGGAGTTCACTCAAACTCATGTCCATAGAGTTGGCGATGCCATCCAGCCATCTCATTCTCTGTCGTCCCCTTCTCCTCCCGCCCCCAACCTTTCCCAGCATCAGAGTCTTTTCCAGTGAGTCAACTCTTCGCATGAGGTGGCCAAAGTATTGGAGTTTCAGCTTTAGCATCAGTCCTTCCAATGAACACCCAGGACTGATCTCCTTTACATGTGTCTTTTAAAGTTACTCTCAGAAGTTTTAGCTAAATCTGTTTTAATGTCATTATTTGTAAAACAACTTGCTTGTGTTCAAAAATATCAATGAAACAAGACAAAGCTCTTAAAGACAAAGAGATATGACAACTGAATACAGTGTGTGATCCTAAATTGAATCCTGGGTGGGAGGAAACAGTTATAAAGGACATCATTGGGACAATTTGTGAAATTTGAATATGGACTGTGTATTAGATAATAATATTATGTCATTGTTAAATTTATGGATTTTAAATTTGTGTTACGGTTATATAAGAGAATATGGCACCCCACTCCAGTACTCTTGCCTGGAAAATCCCATGGACGGAGGAGCCTGGTAGGCTGCAATCCGTGGGGTCGCTAAGAGTCGGACACGACTGAGCGACTTCACTTTCACTTTTCACTTTTATGCATTGGAGAAGGAAATGGCAGCCCACTCCAGTGTTCTTGCCTGGAGAATCCCAGGGATGGGGGAGCCTGGTGGGCTGCCCTCTATGGGGTCGCACAGAGTCGGACACGACTGAAGCGATTTAGCAGCAGCAGCAGCCCTTGTTCTTAGGAGAAACTTGCTGAAGTATTAGGAATGAAAGGTCATGATGCCTGTAACTTACTCTCAAAAAGTTCTACAAAATAATCACCACAACAGTAACAGCAACCTTTATTGTAGAACGCTAAAGCAGATTTGACAGAATGGGAAAAATTAGTCTATCAAGGTAAAGGGCTTTAGAGTGTTTATTGTGGTACTCTTTAACTTGTGTATATTTGAAATTTGTAAAATAAAATTCAGCAAATTCAGCACATCTATATATTGGTTAAAGGCTTGGATACTCTTTTGCCAGCATTTTTCTGTTTTGAAGTCACTTATAATACTGTCAGAGGTCTCGATTGGTAAAATGGGTGTTTTATAAAATACAAGCAGTAATTTGAGGTAATGGAAAGAATATTAGGCTAGGAGGTAAAGATTTGAATTGTCATCTAGATTCTGCCATTTACTAACTCTGTGAACTTTGGTTTATCTACCTCACTTGAAAAGAATCATCTGCAGATGGATTTTTTGCAGAGTCAGACACAACTGAAGTAACTTAGCAGCAGCAGCACTTGTAAATAAAAGCAGTGGAATGATTTTGATTGATTGGTTAAATCCTAACCTGATTGATCATTTCTGAAGGTTTTTACAAATAGAGTATACACTTATCTATGAGTTTATTTTGAATATGGTCCTGATTGGTGTCTTCTAATTTAGTCTCTGTTTTTGGTTACATCTTATCTAAACTGCTCCTACCCTTTAGAAGTGTTAATAGTGAAATGGCTAAGACTAGCAGGAAAATGACAAGGAATAATTTCCCTGAAGAATGTTTGATTTCTAGTCTTTATTTCTTTACTAATGTTACCTACATATTGAAGGAAGGCTCAGAAGTACTTATTTGCTAAATACCACTACTCTGATTGTATAGCAAGGTTCTTTTTTTCTTTTTTGTGTTCCTTCAATAAGTTTAGTGTATATGGTTTTTAAAACTTATTGGTTTATTTGGCTGTGCCAGATCTTAGTTGTAGCACTTGGATCTTTAGCTGTGGCATGAAAGGATCGAACCTGGGCCCCTGCATTAATTCAGATAAACTCAGAACAAGATTGTAAATTTTTCTACTCAGACCTTAGCATAATTAATTAATCTGGAACTTTAATAAAGGTCACATAAAAAAACCACTGACAGTATTGAATAGCATATGATATCTTTGGGGAAAGAGATCAAGAGGATGCTTTAGAGCAGTTGTTTTTAAACGTTTGGGAACAGGAGTGGAGGAGGGAAAGGGTTGATAGGATACTATCCTTATTTCTTTTCTAGAGCAACTTGTATTTATTTTACGTGGTAAGACTCCACATGGCTTTTAGGTCTAGTACTTGAATTTCTTATTTAAAAAAAACAAAAAACAGCTAATAAGAGACTTCCCTGATGGTCCAGTGGCTGGGACTCTGAGCTCCTAATGCCGGGGTCCCCAGTTCGATCCTTGGTCAGGAAATTGGATCCTACATGCAGCAACTAAGAGTTCACATGCCAAAATTAAAGATTCCACATGCTACAGTGAAGGTTGAAGATCCTGTGTGCTGCGACTAAGACCTGGCCTAGGCAAATAAATTTAAAAACAAAAAACAGTTAATAGAAATAATTGAAGGGCTTCTGTGAAGCATCATGAGTTTAAACAACTAGTTGATCTAAATTATTTACTTAGCAAAATATTCTTGTTTGTTAACAGAAACAGATATGCAGTATGCTGCAAAAGTTTACCATGATGAACGACTCCGAAGGAAGGCAGAAGCCTTAAGCATGGACAACTGTAAAGAGCTGGAGCGGCTGACCAGTATTTATAAAGGAGGATGAATGGGAATTTTATTCATACCTTTTAGAGTACTTTCTATTTTTTCTGTAAGTTTAGTTTCATTGTGAGAGCTAAAGAAAAAGATTTGATATTGAAAACTAAACTGAATAGTTGATCCTGAAATCTTGGACTGTTTATGATCTACTGGCTCCTTTAAATAGTAAGAAAAAGAAAACTAAAATTATTATTTTAGTTATGCTTCTGTAATTATTTTTACTTTAAAAGCTTATATGATTCCTAACTAAAAATGTCTTGAGAGAGGATTATCATACCTGTAGCAATTTCTGGTTTTTAGATCCTCCATTTTTTCCCTTGTCGTGTAAATATTTATGGAATGATCTTTTTGTGTATATACAGTTTATTGCCTTTTTATTTAAATTCTTTTGGGTTTAACTCCATGAGACACTTTAGTTTAAATTGATGGAATAAATGTTTTATGACAAAATTACATTTTTCTTGTCAGATGTCAAATGTGTGGAGTTTACAATGAAACTTTATCAAAAAGAGAAGAAAAAAACAAAAGTTGTTTAACTTGTGTAAAATCTTGTAGCATTATCAGCTTAGATAAAATTGATATTTTTAATATTGCCATTATATTCTAAAGTATATATTGAGATAAATGAACTGGTGTAAAGTATCAGTTTGCTATTTATTTAGTTTATGAATTGCTAAGCCATGCATAGAAATGAAATGCTATACCGATAGATTTTAAAGAAAATATGAGGAAATGGCTATATAAATATTAACCAAAAAGGGTCTTCAACAGTAAATTGCAGTTATGTCATTTGCAATTCCAATAACTAAAAGGCCCCCAAATGTTCATATGTACATCTTTGAAGGCTGCTAAAATTTGTGAAGAAAAGGACCTGTTTTACCCCTTGCCCCGTGGAAATCAGCAGTTTCTTCTTAGTGATCATTTAAGCAGGATCCAAAGCAGGTTCTTACTATTGTCTAAGTAATAAGAAAAATTACTACTAAAATGCAGCTTGTGCCTTTTAAACTGATTGCCACCTCTTAAAAGTATACGTAGATTACAGCACACTTACTTGATCAGAGCATGATCTGTTTGGCCATACGCACAGTGAGCAGAAATATAGCAGCAGGTAGAATAGTGATTTATAGCAGGTTATCTTTACAAAATCTGAGCTCAAATTTATTCACCATTAAGTAATTAAATTAATCCTATAGGAATAAGCTCCTTACAGTTACATCCAAAAATGTAAATTAGAAAAATCAGCTGGAAATTGAAGTTTTTGGTGCCTATATATTGGTTATGAAGCTATTTGATTTCTAGTCTTCTGTGTTTTAACAGGTTGTAGTATTTTAATGATTTTGCTTTCATACTCATTTAACAGAACATAAACACATCTTTGATTTTTTCTGTGTATGGGAGAATGCTAGTTAGAGCGTGGTCTTTTATTTAAAATTTTTTTTCCTGAGTATAATTTATATAGAATCTGTTGAATAGAACTTCTGAAATGACCATTCTTTTTAAAATGTTCTCTTTTCAATAGAAATGCCTTGATTGAATTAGTTGTTTAACTAAACAAGATACTGTCCTAGAAAAACTGGACAGCTATGACCAACTTTCTTTAGAAATGTAACCTTAAAAAAAAAAATAGCATGCCTAAAAGAAAATAGAATCTAAAATGTTTTCTTCAGCCTATAGAATGAGTTTCTAAAAGAAAAAGTAGTAGCATTCTAATTAACTGAAACTTTATATGCACCAAAAAACTTATACAAATTTAAATGAAAAAATTCCATCCATTAATTTTCTGGTTTTAATGGGAAATTTACACTATTGTGATTGATGTTTACGTGAATTGAACTCTTGTTGACTGATTGTTTTTCCCTTAATCCTGATTTTAAAAGAACAGGTGAAGTTATCATGTTAAGTGAAGTTATATGTTATCAAGTCATACATGGCTTTTGGACAGTATTATATTTCAGTTGCATTACCTTAAATTTCATAAAATGTGTTTGATAAAATGTTCAAATGACTTTGGTAAAGGACTGATCGAGTGCCTGACAATTTAAGCTACATGTAAAGTATGCAAGTAAAGAGTAAGTCCTTAATGTCACCTATGTCATGATGTCAAGGCCGGTCCAAGTAAGTGTCTTAGAATTTTGGGTTAATTCTACAAAGTAAAATGACCTAATCTATGTTTGTTTGTTTCTGTAATCAAAGTACAGTTGATTTTCAGTGTCAGCTATCTTGAAATGTAAGATTCTCACTTTTTCTGCTCTTCTAACAAAAATCTCAATGTTTTGCCATTGTATTTTGAGCTACCTGAGCTCTCCACTTTAATGTGATAACTTGTCCTCTTCATTTTAATCATTGTCTAAATGCGCTCAGTCTTTGAATATTGCTTTACTAGCTTCTCTGACTGGTATTTTAGAAGTTTGGAAGCAATTATATTTATTAATGCTTTACATTTTTATCCCTTTTAAACACACACACAGACATCATTGTTCTTGCAGGAATTTGGAGGAAAGTAAATAGTACCTTTTCTCCTCCTCTTTTGATTTTTTTGTTTCCCAATAGGTGTTAGTCCTTTGTAAGTTTTGGAATTTATTGTGAGCAAATCTGAGAATTTAATTCTCAACAATGAGAAATAATAAGTGAAACTATGTTTTGGGAACAGACTGTATTTGAATGCTTAAATAAGTATTTGTTTCATAATCATTCCATTCTTATTTATAATCTACAAAGATTTGGTAGAGAAAAGTAAATACTTAAGGTACATGTATGCCAGTGCATTAGGCTTCTCTGCTTGTATGTCACCTCAGGTTTTATTGTTAAGAAAAGGAAGATAGAATTCCAGCCCTTTATTTTAATTGCACTTTAATGCTTAAGTGTTCTTCTTGTTGCATCTTTAGTTACACTAGTATGTAAAATAGATACTGAGAGAAATGATTAACCTCGACTTCCCTTTGTTGATCTGTAATATTTTTAAATGCAGGTGTTATTTAACAGATATGACATGTTAATATTACTTAATAATGGATTCAACAGATTTCATTTAAAAACTCCCACTTGTGTGAAGGCAGTGAAATATACCATGATGTTGGCCTGAGGACCAATAAACCGTCTTTTTAGTTAGGTAAGAATTATGTTAAAAGACCAAAAGATTCAAAAGGAGAATTTGCTCACTTACTTAGCTTCTCCATATGAAGCTTGTGTTCAGTATTACTATACTGTTGTCTGTCTTCATACTGAGTAACCAACTGAAAGGGCATTTATAATCTTTTTTTTAAACAGAAAACCTGAAAATGAACAATAGATCTTAATTTTAATCTGTACTAGATAGCTGAAAGACTTTGTCTCTTGGCCACATTGGACTACTGCTTAAAGTTCGTAAAATTCTCTATATAGTCTCATAATAACATCATAGGTTTTTTGTTTTGTTTTTTTTTGTTTTTAATTTTAGTTTTTAAAGAAAAAATGTGTAGAATGAGCATCTTCAAGAACTCTTGTACATCCCTTTAATAATCTGGCAGGCAATACAGTCCTTGAATTCAGGCTTCCTTTCTGGTTTTATTACTATTAAATAGACAGTTTCATATAAATGGAAACATTTTCCCTCAAAACACTAGTTCAGAACATATTCCTTATATTAAGGATTATGTAACCACATCTTTTGTAAATTCCTTGTGTGTAACTTTCCTGTTGGTATGTAATTTCTTTTCATTTAATTTTATTATCTGCTGGTTTTGGGGCCAATAGATTTGTGAATATTCTGTGGATGTGTCCATGTATAGGTGTATATATATAGATAAATATATATATATATAAATATATTTTCCAGCTAATACCTCAAATGTGTGATTGTTTAATATATACCACACTATATTTGCACAGTGCAGGGCTTCCATTAGCAGTGGATTTTCTTATTTCTAACTTTGAAAATCAGTCCATAGAATTTCATTGGTGTGGGTTCTTTTTGTTGATCTTTTCCATATTTTAACAGAGATTCCTACTATAAGGCCCATACTTCAAATATAATTGTATTTTCTATAGCAGTCTGGAAATATGTAAGAAGTGTTTCTTGCAATATTTTAGTAAGTTTTCATTGAAAATTGGGATTATTGATTGCCAAACTGTCTGGTAATGCATAACAGATGACATCTGGCATGAATGTGAATGTCTCATTCACTTCAGTACAGGAGTTGGGACATTCTAATCTGATATTCTACTTTGCCATTTAATAGTACCACTAAAATAATAGATTTTTCAGTGACATTGGAGTATTTTAAGCATCGATTTTAAAATGAATTGTTTTGGACTCTGGATGGATGACTATATCAGGGAAAAGAAAGAAACTCACACATAAATGATATTTTTGTAATTTATTTGTATTAAGAAATGCTTCTTACCTTTTTTGTTTTTTTCAGTTTTTGGATTGCTCCATAAGACTTTTCTTTCCATATAAAGTTTAGATCATGTGTTTTTTAAAAGCTGCAGGTAATTTTCAAGGTGTGATGGAATTATAATGGAAGCCTTGTATAAGTTAAATGAAGTGAAATTGGTAAAGATCTTATTTGTCTATAGTGCATTCAAGATTATACAGTTAGATTTAAAAATGAAATATCTGATTTGTAAAATATTTACTGTTGTTATCAGGCTTACATAAAATGAAAATTTCTGTGTGAGAACTCTGCTAAAGAAAATACATTTGATTTTTAATGAATGTTCTGCTGAATGATTTATGAAGAATTTTTGTCTTTCAGTCTTTGCAGTTTATCTCAATATATGAATAAAAAGAAGGTCTGTTCTCACTGTAAAGGATTTGTTCTTATCATGTTTTATATTCTTACTATGACTCTTCTTTCATTCATTCAACCAATCAACAAATGTATGAATATTTGCTATGACCCAGGAAGTAATGTGGGAATTAATCACTGAACAAGACAAAATTCCTCATGAAGTTTACATCTAGCAAGGGAAATAAATGTCAAGTAAATAACTGCTTATGATAAATGCTACAAAGAAAATTACAAGGTACAATGAAAGCATGTATCTAGAAAACTTTACTCTGGGAGGTTAGGGAAGTTTTCTCTGAGAAAGTGAGTTTAAGCTGAAACTCATAAGATGAGATAAGTCAGAGTGAGGTGAATGCTGGATAAGTATTTCAGGCAGAGTGTGCTAAGTCGATAAGGTCATAGAAACTTTACAGAAGTAAAAACAAACTTGTAAGATTATGACCTAGGGAGCAAGACCAAGTTAGAGAATTAAGGGCCAAATCCCATGAGGCCATATATATATATGTGTGTGTGTGTGTGTGTGTGTGTATATATATATATATATATATATATGGATGTGTGTTTAAAGAAAACCTTTGAGACTTTTAATGAAGGAGTTAATATGATGAGATTTGCGTTTTTAAAATAACATTTTAGTTGCTATGCAGAGAAGACGGGAGGGCAAAAGTGAATGTAGGAATGATAGGAAGTATTGTCAGGGAGAGATGACGATGGCTTGCACCAGAGTAGAAATATATATAGTGATTGATTTTGAGATAGGATGTAGAATCAAGAGAATTATTTGATTGATTAGATTTGGGATAAATGGAGGAAGCAATTAAAAAACTTTCTAAAAATCTGGCTGTGAACAGAAGTATAGAAAAAGAGTGGTAGCTGGAAGATGTGGTTTCTAAGAAGGTTTTTATTTTTTCAATTACTATTTATTACATGAAGACTTACTATTACATGAGAGACCTTACTAATTCTTTGTATTCTGATGGAAAGGGGCAAGTACAAAGTGAAAGAATAAAGATAGAGAAAAAGAAGGATAACAGCATTAAGTACCTGATACTCCAGAAGATGTTGGAGCCATTGCAAAGATGGAATAATTACTTTAGCTATGTGACACCACCAGTATTCTTTCAGAAAGGAATATACAGATGATGAGTACAAAAACAGATTTGTAGCATTTGTGGCTCAATGTTATGACTTGTATTTTCTTAATGAAATTTATGTAAAATTGGGGAATGGAAAGGATGATAAGCAGACACTTAGAATGAAGACAGTTTGAAGGAATCATTCTCAGTCAGCTGACTAGTGAAAAGGAGGATTTCTGTGGCTACCACACTAGTGACAGAATTTACAGTCTATTAAATGTTGTATATTTTTTCCAGCTTAACTCAGCAGCCTTGGCATAGACGTAGAGAATACACTTATTTAGTTCATCTAAATTTGAGGTTATGTCAGGCAGGAAAGATGGCAGGAGTGTCTAAGATGTTGACAAGTGAGTAATTTCACTATTAGATGTAAGCCAGAGATCAAGGGAATTAGTGATTTCTGAAGTGATTGGTGTGTGACAACAGTGGGTGATAGTACAGAAGAGAAAGTTATTGTTTAGATCTTACATTGTATTTTCCATGGACCAAATTCCAGACCACAGGCAGAATCAAAATTTATAAGACGTTTTACAACTCAGCCAATGTAAGTTATAAAATTTTCATTTTTGTATGTTGGACAATCGGCAAGCCTCTCCTTCCCTTTTGAGTTTGCATACCAGCTAGAATTTTTACACAGTGGAACCAGCCTAAATTCAGATGATTGTTTATTTTTTGATAGGAAACCAGAATTTTTTTAAAAATTGAGAATTAAAAAAAAAATTTTTTTTAAGCTGTATTCAACAGCTGAGAGAAATTTAAGCTAAAGAGAAGCAGAAGCAAAGGCTCTGATATAACAAAGTCAGAGCATGTGTATGTTTTTTAACTATATAATGTATTATTATGCAAAATAGCAAATTTGTATAATGAGATAAAAATTTTATGTGCATAGGCATGCATACAATGTCTGTTTCTTTCTGAACCTCAGCAATCATCTGTTACATCCCACTTTGGAGAACGGGCATATCATGCTGGTAATCTTCTAGGTCAGTAAATATTTCCCTTATTCCTGGACCAACAGCAGTGTTATTGATGGGTAAATGCAAACAGATCAGTCTGAGTACATAAGGAACTCTACTGACGTGCCATAATTTAGAAACCACCATGCTTGGAAATTAAAAATCTTACTAGATTTTTCAATTTGCAAACATTAGTGGTGGTATTTGGTATCTGAAGATCTTGGAAAGCTGTGCTCTCCCTTTTTGCCACTCAAGAGGAAGAAAAAAATCAGCAATGTTTTCCAGGTCAACTACTATGTAATAATGTCATTAAGATGGATAATTTTGTTAAAATGAAAAATAATGCTTCCAGAAATTAGAAGTCTTGCTAGAGTTCTTATTTTTATTTGCCTCCAAACTTAGGGGCAAATGGAAGGGAGAAACAGTGGGGAAATGAGAAATGAGTTTTAGTCAGGGTCAAGACTAATGACTTCTTGTAATCACTTTCATTGTACAAATGTTGAATGTGTACCTACAGAGTGCAAGAAACAGGCATTGTAAGAAACTGAAAAAAAAATTGAAACCATGACCCTCCTAGACCTTATGGTCTCATTGGATAAGCAAATTAAAGCTATGACACATAATTATGCACAAATAAATATAAGTTGTTCTTGGTAATATATAGGAGCATTCAAGAGAATGTGATGGATGAGAAGGTGTTCTAAGGAAACAAGATTTAAATAGCTAAGGTAGAAAATGAAAGGGTTTAGAACATGCCACCCTGAAATATGCCACAGCAGATGCATGAAAGGCTCTCTGACCTCCCACCTTCACTTAAAGGCTTGTTGTAAAACTTCCCTTGAGAAATGTGCCCTCCTTCTACCGGGAAGAGAAGAACATTATCACCAGAGATGGGACTGACACTGAAATGGACCTGTATAAACAAACCTACTAAAATAACCCTTATCTTCCATTAGTTTATTCCTTATGTTTAATAGTCACTGTCATACAATTTACTGCTCTTAGCCTAAGCCCCTTGTTTTGTTTCATCCTCACAGTTTATTGTTCTTTGTGTAAAATTGCATATAAATTTTTGGGCCTAACGAAGTTTTGGATTTTCATTTTTCTTCTGAAGACTCTCATGTACATGTAAAAATAGTAAATGAATTTGTATGTTTTGCTCCTATCAATCTGTCTGTCAATTTCATTGTTAGCCCCAGCCACAAAATCTAATAAGGTATAAGGAAGTTTTTTCTTTCCTATAGGAGAAATAAACGTTTCAGATTCAGGAACCTCCACAACTGCCTGGGACAATAAGAGTCATTTTGATGGAAGGGTGAGATAATCAATTTGGCTGAAAAATAGGATTCACATTAGATTGCATTTACAAGTAAAATGATTAAAGACTATGTCAACTATTGTCTGCAATGGTATGTCACTAAAGATCTGTTTGGTCGGCAATAATGTACATTGTTTTCCGTTCCGTTCAGTCGCTCAGTCGTGTCCGACTCTTTGCGACCCCGTGGACTGTAGCCTACCAGGCTTCTCCGTCCATGGGATTCTCCAGGCAAGAATACTGGAGTGGGTTACTATTTCCTTCTCAAGGGGATCTTCCCGACCCAGGGATCGAACCCGGGTCTCCCGCATTGGAGGCAGACACTTTAACCTCTGAGCCACCAGGGAAGCCCTGGGCTTCCTTAAGTGGCTATTGATATAGGCTTGCTGAATACAGTAAGGGTTGAATGAAGAACTGAAAAAAATATAGATGTAAAAAATCATTGTTAAGTGAGGAAAGGACATGAGAAAGGAAGTAGCCAACATGATACCTGACAGAATCATGGAACCAACAAGGACATAGATCAGGAAATAGGTTTACTGGCGTTTTTAGTACCTTTGGGTTAGAACTGATAGAGGTATGTAGAAATATCCAATATCCAACAAGCAGCTGAAAATGTGAACCTCGAACTCAGAGGAAAGGTGCTGATTTAGGAATCACATTCTCAGGATACTGTGGAAAGAAAAACAGCACAAGAATCCGAAGACAAGCTTTAAGTGTGAGGAGACTGGGTGAGCAACTAAAATAAGTGCGGTGTTCTAGAGGCTAAGAAATCGAAGGAAAAGGAAGTGGTCTTCAGTGACGTCAGTTGCTATGCAACTGTCAGGTTCTCTTATCATGACAAGGAGATCATTTGTAACATCTAGGTGCTTTGTAACTTAACCATTTCATCCTCCTAAGGGTAACTAGCAAATTAGTATCTTTCCACCACACCTTGGTCTATAGCTGGTTCCTTTTGCACTTCTATTTTCAGGGATCCCTTGGATTTCAATGAGCTCAAACAAGTTAATCCTAAAGGAAATCAACCCTGAATTTCATTGGAAGGGTTGACGCTGATGCTGAAAGTCCAATACTCTGGCCACCTGATGCGAAGGTGACTTATTAGAAAAGACTGAAGGCAGGAGGAGAAGGGGACGACAGAGATGGTTGGGTAGCATCACCGACTCAATGGACAGGAGTTTGAGCAAGTTCTGGGAATTGGTGAAGGATAGGGAAGCCTGGCATGCTGCAGTCCATGGAGTCGCAAAGATTGGGACAGGACTAAGCGACTAAACTGAATTTGATGATCTGTGGAAAAGAAGTTCCCCTAGACCTCATTTTCCTACCACTTACTGTAGGTTTTCCTTCAATGTGCAAACAAGCAATGCACCAAATAAAAAATTATAGACAGTCCTTAAAAGTACGGTCTTCTGAATCAAGAGCCAATGAAAGAAGGTTGCTCCATGTCTGCGTATGTAAAAACTTGATGTACACACATAAATGAGATCTCCAGAAAGCTCAAGGATCCTTGATTCAATGCAGACAAGTCACAGTACGAGGGCAGCTCCCATGGGAAAGCCAAAAGTTTATTAAATTACAATCAGAGACCGACGGACCTGGGGCTTGCTGTTCAGTATGTAACTCAACACCCTTTAAATTTATTCATCTACAAGAAGAGGATTTAAGATGACGGACCCTAAAAAAAATAATGAAATTTATGGACCCTTCCCAAACAAATACGTTTTCTTGCTTGCGTTTTCTGGAAATCTTCAGGGTGGGTTCCGCAATCTCAAGGCAATCTCTATTCAAATGCAGAGGTCTGAGACAGCCGGAACTCGGCATAGACGCAAATAGCACCCGCGGTGAGTGGGCCGGGGCTTATCGCGCAAATGCGCGCTCCCTTGTCGAAGTACCTCCCCGGAAATTCCGAGTCACCTAGCGTCGGAGTCTTGGGAAGTGCTTCCGGGAGCACAGAAGAGGTCACAAATCATGTGAGTGCGGATTTTAGAGGAACCTGTCCCAGAAGTTGTCCCTGAATTGACAGTTCAGAGAACCAGGCAGCCCAGAAACCCAGGTAACTGCAGCCACTTTGCCTGGTGGCTTAGGCCGCAAGTGGCGCGGGCGGTGCGACGGAAGAGAAGACGCCGCTTTCGCCTCCCGATTGGGCTCGGATCTTGGGGGTTAGAGGGTGGAGTGGGCTGTCAGGCACCTCGGTTACCCGCCGGAGTATTTGGGAACTCCGACTCCAATCAGCCTCCTTGACTGGAGCCCTGGAGCCGTGGATCCTTGCCTGACTCAGCGGAGAGCGGACACTGCTTATTAAGTTGGGGGTGGGGAGGGAGAGGAAGTCTTGAGGGGAGAGTCACCCGGAGTTTCTCTTTCAGGCGTGGAGATTGATCCTGCGGGAGAAAGGGGTTCATCATGGCGGATGTGAGTTAACACCCCCACATAAGAGCTTCGAGAGAGTGGAGAGTAGGTTGAGACTACTGGGTCGGGAGAGAGCGCTTCCCAAATACAAACTTGTTTCGTTTTACCGCTTCCCTCCAATTACTTTATCTAGAATCTTAAGTCAGAGACTAATAGGAGTAATCTTCGGGGCCCTGAGTTTCTGCCTGGAATTGGGGTGGAAGACACTAAAGGTGCCTGAGGTAGAGACAGTTTTATTTTTCCCACGCCCGAGTTCTGCGGGCATGAGACAGGTTCTGCATATTTACCATTTCAGTTTCTAAATGATGCTTTGCTGCTCTGAATCTTTTTTCAGTTATGTCTCTTTGGGTTCACTGTAGCAATTTCAGGTGATTTATAACCATTGCCTTTTTAACACTGCAATACAACAAAAATTCGAAATTTAGGAAACTTTATTGTACTAGTTTCTGGAAACAACAGGGAATTAATATTATTAATGTTTATATTTGTTTATATTTTACATACCGTTATATTTTTACATACTGTTATTTTGCTTATATTGGAGAAGTAAATGGCAACCCACTCCATTACTCTTGCCTGGAAAATTACATGAATGGGGGAGCCTGGTAGGCTACAGTCCATGGGGTCACAAAGAGTCGGACACGACTGAGCGACTTCACTTTTTTTCTATAGTTCCTTTTGCAGAAGGAAATGGAAACCCACTCCAGTGTTCTTGCTTGGAGAATCCCATGGACAGAGGGACCTGGTGGGCTGCTGTCTATGGGGTTGCAAAGAGTCGGACTCGACTAAGCAACTAACACACACACATTTTGCTTATATACACGCTAAATAGTCTTTGGAACGTTGAACATATACGCATTTAATTATTACAATAACTTTCATGAGATATGCACTTATCACTGTGTTTATAGATGAAGATGCTAAGTCATAGAAAGATCGAATAGCTTCCTCAGATTACACAGGTATTTTGTTGCTGAGTTAGGATACCAACTCAGGCAGACTCCAGAATCCATGCTGTTAACTACACTAAATGATTGTTCAACAATATGAATCTGATTTTTCTTTTTGGTTGCAGGATTATGTGTTTCAACATTTAGCAACTTTTTATGTCTTTATCACTCTATTTTTGGGTGTCTTCTAGTATATTTTTGAGGCCTTATTCTCCAGGCATAATCAAATCACTGAATTCTTTTGAGCATCTACCTTGAAAATATTGTTCTAATAAGGGCTGTGGGAGAAATAAAGATAACTGAGGTATGATCTCTCTCCTTAAGGATTTTTAAAGGTTAAAAAAAAGTACAGTAGGCAAGTGATCATAGATTGCATACATTATTGTGTGAAAATTCAGAGAAGAGAGGGATTACATCAGTTTGTCTTTATCAGGGAAGCCTGTTTGGAGTCTGGTGGTTGAGGTTAGCTCTAATTAATGAGTAGCAATTTTTTTAAAGTAAGATCCAGAGGGTATTACTATTAATAGTTAAAATGAAAGCATGAGCAAAGTTAAAGATAGGAAACAGAAAGATGTGTGTTGCAGAGCTGTGAATAGTCCATTTCATCTGGGGCTGAGGAAATGTATGAGGGAGTGGTAGGAAGCAGGACTATAAAATGTGATGTAGCCCATCCATATTGTAGAGAGCCTCAGATGTCTACAGGATTTGTACATAATTCGGTAAACAGTGGAGAGCCATTCAAACATTGGTTCCTGATCTTGGCTGCATGGGGAATCCTCTGGGGAGCATTCCAATACAGGCGTCAGAGTTCTTTTTATACTCTGCAAGTGTTTTCCATAGCCAGGGTTGAGAGTCACTGCAATTCTCCATTTAGAGAAGGAGAATTATATGATTATTGGCATTGTGTAGAAATGTGTGAGATAGAAGCGGTAGACCATCATACCAATTGGGAGACTGGTGTAAGTCATAAATATTAAAATGAACCTAAATTGTAATGTCATCCGAAAAGGAGAGGAGAACATCAGTTTAAATATACTTGACTTCACAAGTGGTTCTTAAAGTGACACATATGAGTTTAGGGTTATTGCCTTAAGTTTCAAAGCTCAGTAACAGGGAGTAGTAGTGCCTTTAGTGGGCACAGGAAGAGACTGGGGAAATCTAGATTTTGGATGAAAAATGATGAGTTTTGTGATTTTGTGTTTAAGATGAGAGCAAAGGTAAGCTGGTGGTGATAGCATGAAATAAAATGAACATTCGGGTTTGGAGAGTAGTAGGAATTAGAGCGGAGAAGGCAATGGCAAGCCACTCCAGTACTCTTGCCTAGAAAATCCCATGGACAGAGGAGCCTAGTAGGCTGCAGTCCATGGGGTCGCTAGGAGTCAGACATGACTGAGCGACTTCACTTTCACTTTTCACTTTCACACATTGGAGAGGGAAATGGCAACCCACTCCAGTGTTCTTGCCTGGAGAATCCCAGGGACGGGGGAGCCTGGTGGGCTGCCATCTATGGGGTCACACAGAGTCGGACACGACTGAAGTGACTTAGCAGCAGCAGCAGCAGGAATTAGAGGGTCAGAACAACGTGTATCTGATTTATCTATTTAGAAGTCACAATTGCTACCTGGATTGTCAGTGAAATTCCCCAGATGGGAGAGTGTAATGAGACGAAGTAGTCTTCTGTTTTTTTTTAAGTCATAATTATGTTCCATGCTGAATGCTTGACACACATTGTCATTTGTCTTTAGTCATGTAAGAAAACTGAATTTCACAAAGTTTGTCAACTTACCTCAGATCTTAAAGCGATCTTAAAAAGTCTGTGGATGTGAAAAAATATTCATAATATATTCTCAAGTGAACTCAAAGTTAGCAACAAGATGTACAGTAGTATAAGAAGTATGATCTCATAACTAATATGTATTTGTGTTTCTGCTGCTGGATATGCTAATCACTTGACATGAGTGTTCTCAAGAAACTTTAGTAAGTCTTATAATGTAGGTTCTTTAAATTGTGCTTACTCAGGAAATAATGAGACTGAGGCTTAGAGAAAAAGATTAGTTGTTGCAAGTTACACCACTCCTTAAAGCATCAAAAGCAGAATGAGAAAGACCAAGCCCAAGCAAGAGTGGTTGTGAATGAATACTTAAGGTGCCTGAGACGCGGCTAGGACAGTGTCTAGAGAGCCAGTACCAGGCATCATATTATAATGTGATTTTTATACTCTCTTTCAGGATCTAAAACGATTCCTGTATAAAAAATTACCGAGGTAAAAAATTACTAATTTGTTATTAAATAAATTATGCTTAACATGTTTTGTTTAGTATTTTGTTTCTGTTTATCTTAGACTAATACTGTGTTCTGCTGTTATTTAGCACTTTTAAACACCTAACATAATCTTAGGTAGCACAAGTCATCCTGTTTGCATTTGCAGATGGACAACATGAACCCCAGAGAAGTCACATGACTTGTCTCAAATTAAACAGCCAGTGAATGGTGAAGGGCTAGAACCCAGTTTCTTGCCACTTTAGAGTTCTTTCATAGCAGTTTACTGGATTAAAAAACCTAGGAACTTGCCTTTATTTTTAATACTGCTTTTAAGTCCTAATTGCTGCGCCTGCATGGGGGTATATAGTATAGTGATTCACATTTTTTTGCAATGCAGGAGACCCAAGTTCAATCCCTGGGTCAGAAAGATCCTTTGGAGGAGCAAATGCCTACGCACTCCATGGCTACAGCCCATGGAGTCACAGAAAGTTGGATACAACTTTGCGACTAACACTACCACGTTTTGAGTAGGCAGTGTATTTATAAAGTTCAAGATTCAAAAGTTAACTGAAGGACACGGAGTGAGGAGCTTCTTACCCCTGTCCTCCAGCCACACAGTTCCTGTCTCAGAGACGCCGGTTGCCACCTTCAGAGATACCTTATGCACCCGCACGTTAAGTTAACAGTAATACTCCTCATTCCTAAACTAAAATACCAAGTTAATACTTCTCTTCCCGAAGCTAATAACAATCATCCATTTATTCGGGGATATAGTAGGAACAGCAAACGTTGCAGTTTGCAGATATTTTAAGATACAGGCATGCCTCAGAGAGACTGTGGGTTTGGTTCCAGACCACTGCGGTAAAGTGAATATTGAAATAAAGCGAGTCACAATTTTTTTTGTTTCCTGTTGCATATAAAAGTTATGTTTACACTCTACTGTAGTTTGTTAAGTGTGTAACAACATGATGTCTAAAAAAAACAATGTACATTGTTAGGTAAAAAATACCTGTTGCTAAAAAGTGCTAACCATCATCTGAGCCTTTATTGAGTCTTAATGTTTTTGCTGGTAGAGGATCTTGTCTCAGTATTGATGGCTGCTGACCCATCTGGGAAGTGGTTGCTAAAGATTGGGGTGACTGTGGCAATGTCTCCTGCATTAGCAGGCGGATTCTTTACCACTGCACCATGTGGAAGCCCAGTATAAATGATGATGATTTGAATGTTTCCCCATTACAGTTTTTAACATTTTGGGGCTCTAGGAATTCTCACTAATAATTTCATATTTAAATTGCAGGGACAAATTATATTATTCTCAGTGTATACAGATGACAACATTGATATTAATTCATATTTTTGAGTATTAATTGTATACCAGCCACCTTCCACTTTGCATGCATCATTGTATTAAATTTCACAGTAGCCAAAGGCTCAGCAGTAAAGAATCCACCTGCAATGCAAGAGACCCTGGGTCGGGAAGATCCCCTGGAGGAGGGCATGGCAACCCACTCCAGTATTCCTGCCTGGAGAATCCCACGGACAGAGGAGCCTGGCAGGCTACAGTCCATGGGATCACAGAGAGTTGAACACGACTGAAACGACTTACACACACAAATGAGTACAAGTATCCCCATTTTCACATTAACTGAGGCTTAGCGAGGTTTTGTGGAGAAGGAAATGGCAACCCACTCCAGTGTTCTTGCCTGGAGAATCCCAGGGATGGGGAAGCCTGGTGGGCTGCCGTCTGTGGGGTCGCACAGAGTCAGACACGACTGAAGTGACTTAGGAGCAGCAGCAGCGAGGTTTTGTAACTGATGCAAGGTAGCATAAACTGTATAAACAACGGAGCCTGAACAGGAACTCAGGTCTTTCTTACTTCAGAGCTGTGGTCTTGACCTTTCTGTTTACTTCCTGTGTAGGCGTGGTTGAGAGGATTGCCCTGTGACCTCCATTCTTTCTGTCCTGTTCTCTCAGCTTACAATGATCTCCCCACTCCACTTTTCTTATTACCATAACGTCTCAGCTGAGGTACCATTTCCCCCGGGAATCCTTCCCTGACCCACCTATCTGAATCTACCCCTCCTTTTATAAGCTCTCTCGTAGCCCCACACATTTGTGTGAGGTAATCTGAATGATAGACAGTCTCCTTTCAGATTGTAAATTGTATGAAGGCAGCAACTGGGTCTCTTTTTGCTTCTTATGGTGGAAGAGTTTTGCAAACATGTTATAGGAGCTTATATCAGTGATTGAGTTCTCATGGTTCTTCAGGAATACACATGAGAATTATTGTGATTTTGAAGGTACATATTTTGAGACAATGTTTTATAATATATTAACTTTTTCTTTCTAGTGTTGAGGGGCTCCATGCTATTGTTGTGTCCGATAGAGATGGCGTGCCTGTCATCAAAGGTAAAATGCCGCAATTACATGTCAGTGCCATGTTTGCTTTTGAATAAAAATGTATTTATATCTGAGTATTACAGAAAGCAGGCAAAAAATAACCCATTTCAGTACGTTCAGGACATAGTCTTAGTTTGGAGGAAAATGTTTGATTTTGTGTGTTGAAGGATGGGTTGGAATTTTAACTTATTATATATCCACTATTTCATGATAGCATGTAGAAAGCATGGGTTTATCGAAGGCCCAGTTTCCCATTAAAGACATTTTATGTATAATGTAAACGATTAGTAAATCTGAGTGATGAGAATGAGCATATATGCAGCTAGACATTTTATACCCACAGACTCCCCCAGCATATATTTTTCATCAGTATTGCTGGTGGGTTTAGGATAAACAGCCATACATTTGAATTAACATAAATTTATTGTTTTGTTTACTCTTTCTTGTTCTTTCTTATTGAAAATAAGATTTTTAAAAACTTTTAACTTCACAGTTACTTTAGTTAACCAGAATCTAGCAAGAATTTTTGCCTAAAGAAAAGTTGGTTAACCTAAAAAAAAGGAAAGAAAAGGTTTCTTTTTGCCTAAGGTTTAGCTCTTTTTTTTTAAGTATATGTGATATGACAGAAAGGTTAAATAATGTTCTGCATATTTTGTTTACAATATATTCTCCACCTGGGGTTATCATATATGTCAGATAATTTCAGACTTTAGAATTCAAAGTTTAGAAATTAGCTAATGTAGTTCTTTCATTTTATGAATGAAAATGGTCAGGTGCAAAGAGTACATTGTCAGCTCCAAGTTGCTCATGAGTCAGTGACAAGACAGTCATAGAACCCATCATCTTCTGATGCGTGATCCAGCATGCTTCCTAACCCAGCACAGAACATAGGTAGCCATGGGCAAAGTACTTCCTTTTCTCAGTTCCATAATGAAGACTTTGAACAAAATAATCTCAGATTTTCCAGCTCCAGTGTTCTTTTTGAGCATCTCTGTGTTAAAACCTTAAGCTCAGCACTATGGTACAACCAACTCCACCTAGACCTTTCAGTGAGTGTAAAAAACTGAAATCAGTGGCCAGGTGTAGAATTATCATCACCTACAAATGATGCTTCTGTGGGTTTTGTAAGAGCAATGGTTTTTGAAGCTTTTTTTCAGTATTCTCACTTTGCTCATAGTTAACCAGAATATTCAATTTATTAATTGTACTGATAATCATAACCTGTTTTAAGTTAGATATTAAGAAAATAGAAACATTTATTATTCATTTGAAATTTTTTGAAAAATTGTGAGAAACAGCATTTATTCCCTTAGTTGTGATCCCTCAACTTCTGATTGAATGGTTTTTCTCACCTAAACTGATGAGACACAGTTAGTATATGAACTTCAGTGTTGTGAAGCGTAACTCTTGTGCTTTTTTTTTCTACAGGTTTGTTTTTTTTTTAAATATTGTAAATCTCTTCCCACTGTATATCCTGTGTAATTTTTACTTAAATCACTTGTATTTCCAGTGGCCAATGATAATGCTCCAGAGCATGCTTTGAGACCTGGTTTCTTATCAACTTTTGCCCTTGCAACAGACCAAGGGAGCAAACTCGGACTTTCAAAAAATAAAAGTATCATCTGTTACTATAACACCTACCAGGTAAGTTCATAATTATCAAATGGTTTGCTGATGATTTCAACTATTATTATCTCTTCTTTGTAGAATAGTTTTTGTAATTCTAAATTTTGGTTTCCAAAGTGATAGAATTTTAACATCTTAACCTTAAATGAAACTCCAGTACTTTGGCCCCCTCATGCGAAGAGTTGACTCACTGGAAAAGACTCCGATGCTGGGAGGGATTGGGGACGGGAGGAGATGGGGACGACAGAGAATGAGATGGCTGGATGGCATCACTGACTCGATGGACATGAGTTTGAGTGAACTCCAGGAGTTGGTGATGGACAAGGAGCCTGGCGTGCTGTGATTCATGGGGTCGCAAAAAGTAGGACACGACTGAGAGACTGAACTGAACTGAACCTTCAAATTGGTTATGTTAAACTGTAGTGATTTTTTCCCCCACATTTTACTTCAGGAATTAATTAATATGAACAATTAGATTAAAAGATTAAATAGTAAGATATATGTTATCCTGAAAAGGGTAAGTCGGGTCACTGTTACTAATACCTCCAGTAGATGGTGCCCTCAGCTTATTTAACAACTGTGATTTCTCAAATGACACTTGTTGTTGTGACAGACAGAGGATTTTCCTCGAAAGCCAAATGATTGTTATTCACATTTGTTATTGCTACTAATCCCATCTTTGGCTTGAAATATATAAAATAAATGAGGTTATTATTTGTGGGAAAGAAATTAGTTGCTGCAGATCTCTTGGTCTCCAGCTGTATTTTCTTTAGAATAAATCGGTAACTTCTTCACAGTAGGAAAGAATCTGCCTGCCAGTGCGGGAGACACAAGAGGCACTGTTTCAATTCCTGGGTTGGGAAGATCCTGTGGAGTAGGACATGACAACCCATTCCAGTGTTGAGCAATTGAGCACACACACTGCTTTAGAGCAGTGTTCCCAGGGTATATTTCATGCACTACCAGTGATACATATGTGATATTTTTTATTTTGAAAGTTATATATTTTAGTGTCTATTAGGCAGAAGATAACCAGCTCATCTGACCTTTAATTTAGTCAGTAAAGGTTAGGTTGAAGCTAAATTTTTATAAAAGATAGCTGATTTAAAGTTAACTGAAATGTAAGTTAATTTAAATTATAGTGGTACAGAGGAGGCAAAAGATCGAGAAGTTATAACCACTTGAATGACTGAGAAATAAGCCTTTAGCTCCTTCATTATCAAATATTTATTGAGCCCCTACTATGTAATTGACACTCTGCAGGGCTTTAGAAGATAAAAAAGATAAGGAAGACACAGCCCCACCTTAGAAACTTTCCAGGCTAAGTGGTATTAATGTCTCTAAGAGATAATTAGTAAGTCTGTTTTATGGAAATACTTATTTTCAGCTCTTTCACCTTTCATGACATAATACCATGTCAAGCTAGTATTTTACACATTTAAGGTTTTTAGAAAGATTAAGATATTTGCTTTGAATTATACTGCCTTTTCACTGTATAACAGTATACTTTAGATCTTGTTCTCTTTTTAGGTGGTTCAATTCAATCGTTTACCTTTGGTAGTGAGTTTCATAGCCAGCAGCAATGCTAATACAGGTATGTTTTAATTACCTTAAATACAGTTTTTAATCTTTATAATACCTGATCTGAACAGTCTAATATGAAAAGAATACAGATTTAGAGTAAGAAAACCTTAATGCATGGCCCAGCGCTACCATCTATTCCTTGTTTTCTGGAAATATAACTTCTCTGAATTGTTTATGTATATCTGTGTAATGGAGCTAAGAACTGCTTTCTTGATCTTGTGCTATTATTTTTTAGTTCAGATGAGATGATGTATAGGTAAGTGATCATTTAAGATAGAGAGGAAAATTAAATGTTATTTTCACCTCTTTAGTACAGTATTTTGCTCACATTACAACAGTTTCAGAAAGCAAAAAAAACAAACAAACAGTAGAGAAAATAACCAAACAAAACATAAAAACGATCACAGATGAATTCAGTTCCATAAGGACCAGTCTATAAAATCTGGAACAATAGTGGGCAAGGTAAATGTGTTTGGGAATTAAAGAGTGTGACTAGGATGAATATACTCGATTCTTTTTCAAAGTGGAAGAATTTGAGGACAAACTCTTGGAAGCTGTACTTTCTAAAGAGCATTGTAAGATCTCATTATATCCAGTGGTCTTCGCTGGCTATTTTTGTGTAAAATCATAACAGTATTCAGTTGAATTACATTTTTTTTTTTACTCTGTTTTTAGTTTAAGTGGAATTTTTTAAAGGTCTATCTCCAGATTTCACCGTTAGAACTGCTTTACTTTCCTTTTCTGTTTTTTTCTTTCCAAGATATTTGAGCCAGTTTTGTTTCCAACTGTGTCACTGAAGCCTATATTTAGATTGCTCATGTTTAAAATGTGGGGTTTAGATTTAATGAACTGTTGGGTGTCTTTCATTTCTAAATGTTTTCAAGCCGTAAAATACTGTATGTGAAAACTCTTTGTAAATGTATAGGATAGTAGTGGTGTCGTTATTTTAAATAATGTTAAACCTCAATTGTGGTAAATCACTATCATACTATAAAATCATCAATTGTTATAAATTATGATAATCTCCAGAATTGTATTCTAATCCGTAGAACATTTCCTTGTGAATCCCAGGTGCTTTGAATGCTGTGTGAGATAGGAAGATCTTTAGTTGAGCAAAAAATAAGCAGTATTTAAGATATATAGCCTTCTACCCTAGGAAACTAACAGGCTGGATGTGCTGATTTCTAGATTAGCTTGCTTTTTTCAGTGTGTGTTTTATAGTCCTGTGCTGCTGCTGCTGCTGCTGCTACTAAGTCACTTCAGTCGTATCCGACTCTGTGCGACCCCATAGACAGAAGCCCACCAGGCTCCCCCGTCCCTGGGATTCTCCAGGCAAAAACACTGCAGTGGGTTGTCATTTCCTTCTCCAATGCATGAAAGTGAAAAGTGAAAGGGAAGTCACTCAGTCGTGTCTGACTCTTAGCGACCCCATGGACTGCAGCCTACCAGGCTCCTCCGCCCATTTTATTTTCCAGGCAAGAGTACTGGAGTGGGTTGCCATTGCCTTCTCCATATAGTCTTATGAAGCACCTTTAAAACTTTTTTGCCTTTGAAATATCCATTTGTGCCTTAGCTTTACTGAATTTATACAATAAGTATCTGATTATTCTTTTGCTATCTGCCTATCTTTTGATAAAGTTCATTAAAATTGGCTCAGGAAAAAA
Source organism: Moschus berezovskii (assembly GCF_049115385.1). NCBI lineage: Eukaryota > Metazoa > Chordata > Mammalia > Artiodactyla > Moschidae > Moschus > Moschus berezovskii. The sequence goes on from NC_142464.1 coordinate 32,078,343, forward strand.
GTCTTTTTTTTTTTTTTTTTTAGTAAAAATCATGTGTATTGTTCCTGAATTGGTGCAGATTTTGAAATAATAAGGTATAAATGAATTAAAGTTTTTCATAAAATTCCAGCAAAATTATAGCACATATTCATTTTACATCTTCTAATACATATAAATAGTTTTATTTATTTACATTAATAATAGATGATGAAAGTAAACTTCATAGTAAGTGTGGGTTTTCAATTATTTTGTTCAGAATTACAGTATTTTGTTTTAAGTGTAGTTATGGAGAATGAACTATGTCTCATTTACTTTTTAGTATACAAATTTTGATAAACATTTTTCTTTTTTTTTTTTTTTGATTAACATCTACATGCACATTTATTTCTCATATTTCTCATATTTTTCTAATATTCAAATTTCTTAATCTCTTTGTTTTAGGACTAATTGTCAGCCTGGAAAAGGAACTTGCTCCATTATTTGAAGAATTGAGACAAGTTGTGGAAGTTTCTTAATCTGGAATTTTCTTCATCATATCAGACACAATATCAATCCAGCAATCTTTAGGCCACAGTGACACTTGTATCCATGTACTCAAGGACCCCTTTTTCCACTTTACTCTAGAAAAAGAGCCTAAGAGATAGAATTTATGGACAGGTTGATGGTTATCTTTTTTTGGGTAGGGCTGTTTCTTATTTAGTGAGATCTGGGGATACCACAGAAATGGTTCAGTCTATCACAGCTCCTGTGGAGTTAGTCCAGTCACCAAATATGCATGAGATCCTATTTGGTGGCTCAGAATCAAAATGATACTTTGATCCCCTTGAGCCATGAAGTGCTCCCTTTTATACCATATGCCAGGCCTGCAGAATGAGGCAGACTCTTTTTATTGTGAATAATGAGGCCATATTTTTCTTCATATTATTTTCTTTGCATTGAGTGTGAGGAGGAGAAAGTGGCTTAGGAAAAGTGAATGAAACCAGTACAATCACTAACTTTCATTTGTATATATTACTGTGCGCTGTAGGTGAGTCCTACTAACGAATTTGTTTCTCCTCAGAGGGTGCTGCTCTTTAATGGAAATGAAGATGATAGCTAATGGTTTTTTTCTTCCATTCTGCTTTCTATAACCAATCAGTGTTTTTTTACTGTTTGTTTGTTCTTTGTAAAATTTAGGTGGGATCCATTATTGAATTCTGTTTCCAATATTGGTATGTGTGTACACATGGTAGTTTATCCCTTTTTTCATACATGAGGATAAATAAAATAGTATTTTTTAAAGTACAGTTTGATCACTATATAGGTTTTTTTCCCCGCCAGACTGTTTTCAAATGTTTAAACTCTGTAATTTAATTCACTCTTTCAACCACATAAATAAGTGTTTCTTGTCTAGTTTGGAGACTGTTTTACCTAATATAAGTTGTCAGTTGGAAAATAAACCTCATCCAGGAGCCTAATTTAATCTCTGTGTAATTGGTATCACAGTTCTAGCATGTGCTTTTCATTTTTAGGAATGCAGTCCATCATTCAAGGCTTTAATTTCCTCCTGGGTTCTTTGACAGTCAGAGTTCATCACTGGTATCTGGCACTGAGTCGCAAATGTGTGCTGTTCACTAGAAGTACCACATTGCAGAATTCTAAGGAGCACAAGTGTACGTCATACTTCTGTGCTCCAAGGATGCACTTTACATGGCATATGAGTGAATGCATTCCCTCAAGTTGTACGGTGAGATTGGCTAGGCAATGGGCCTGCCTCCTTCTTCCTCCCTCCTTCCCTCCCACTCTCCTCCCATCCTCCACAAATAAGAGACTAAATTGTGGTACCTGTCGTTAAAGAATGTACAGCTCAGTAAACAAAACAGGCATAGGAAGTGTTGCGATGAAGCTGTGCAGAGGATGCTGTAGAAAACAGTGTGAGGCATTAAAATTTAGCAAGGACAACAGTCTACAAAGAAATAAGGACAAGAGAAATGTTTTACCTGAAGAAAGCTATAAATAGTTGTTACCACCAAATGAAGCATTAGACACATCGATAAAAATCTAGAATTCCCATTATCCCAATTTTTATTTGTGTCCAGGAAGTTTTTGCCAGTGCAGTGATGCACGAAACAAGAAAGTCTTTTATAAATGAAGTGACCAAAATTGTGATTTTATTTATCTACGTATTATATATTTTACACACACACACACATACACACAAAGTGCATACATACACACCCCCCAGGAAAGAGAACTAATGAATGGAGATACTTAACCTTTGCCTAGTGAATAGCACTACTATTAAAATTTCCATTTTAAGAGGTATAATAGATTCTATAATTATTCTATAGTTCATCTGGAAGGTAAAACTCTTAAGGAATTTTTGAAAAGGTAATATAAAACTAGATTATTTTTAAAGATAGTATAAACCTACATCGGACGTATGACTTGACAGATCAGTAGAACAGAATAACGGAGAAACAGACTAGTACATACATACAAGACATAAAAAATTGTAACAATGACATAAGTCAGTGGGGAAAGATTCAAAAAGCACATTTTTTATTCCCCACTGATGGAAATGTGAATTGTGAAACCCTTTTAAATCGCACAATTTGGCAATCTATTACCAAGCTCAAATGGGCAATCTTTGACACATTGTATTAAGATTCTCCAAAGAAACAGAACCCACAGGCACAAAAAGTTTAATTTGGGCACCCCCACCACTGGTGAAGTTGACACAAAAGCCCCCAATTCCACTTTTAGTTATTTATGTTGCCAGTCCATAGGGATGTGTGAAAAGTGTACAGTTGCAGGTGTATTCATTGCAATTTAGTAACATTAAAGGATTAGAATAGCTGAAGTATCTATCAGATAAGGTGACTTTTTTTTTTAAACAATATCGGTTTATACCTGCTGTTCTTGGTGTAATCATTAGTGCTCCTTTCAACTCTCAAGTGTCCCACTTTAGATAAAGTATATGTTCACCCTATTATAGAGGATTGGTTAGAGAAATTTCTACATTGGCTCAATGGAAAAAAGAATGAAGACATTAGGTACTGAGATGGAATGATCTCCAAAACATAATGTTCGATGAAAAATAGTGTTCAGTGAAACTGTGCAATACTGCAGTTTATGTATAGGAAGAAAAAATACGTGTGCATGTTGATACTTGCTTGTATTGATATGGTGGTGTCCGTGGAGATACACAGAATGGGGTGTCATTTGATAACCTCCATGAAGTGGAACTGGATACTTGGGGAACAGAGATCCCAGGAATGACCCTTCTCACTGTAAACTTTATTGCACTTCTTAAATTTTTAACTATTCAAAAATAATAAAATATTTTAACAAACAATACAATATATAATAAAATGATGAGGTATTTGGGAAAGGAAGTTGTATCACTCGGGGTTCACCAAAGAAACAACCAGTAGGATATATATGAACTAGATTAATTTCAAAGAACTGGTTACCTGATTTTGGAAATTGGCAAACCTCAAATCTGTAGGGCAGGCCAGAAAGCTGGAAAATCTCAGGCAGGAGCTGAGCCCGCCATCTAAAAGGGGAATTTCTTCTCCGTGGAAACCCCAGGTTTGCTCTTAAGGTCTTTCAACTGCTTGAATGAGGTCCACCCATGTTATAGAGGATAACCTCTTTTATATAAATTCAAGGGGCCGTAGGTGTTATTAAGCGCATTCATAGCAACATCAAGATGAATTCTTCCCCAAGAAGGCTCTGGTCTGTTTTACTTGACAGTCCACTAGCCACAGCTACTTGAAATGTAGTCCACAGATGGCTGTTCTGTTAGTATATGACAAGTTACAGAAGTTGAGAGTTAAGGGTATTAAAAAAACAGCAGATACACTATGTCTATTGAATTTTTTAAAATATTTTGTCTATTTGGCTGCACTGGGTCTTAGGTGTGGCCCACAGAATCTTCCATCTTAGTTGCAGCATGTAGAATCTAGTTCCCTGATCAGGGATTGAACCTGAGCCGCCTGCATTGGGAGCTCAGAGTCTTAGCCACTGGACCATCAGGGAAGTCCCAAGTCTATTGAATTTAATTTAAAAAACGGGATTATGATAGTTATATTTTTTTCTTCAGTTTTCTAGTAACTTAACTAGATTTTACAAAATCCCAGTGATCGTAAATATAAAAAGACAAAAAACAAACATCTGGCCCTTTTCCACAGATAATTTAAGAAACTCCTGAATCCGTGGTAAGCAGTGTGTAAGGCTGGATGTGGCTGGAAAGATGGGCAGAAATACAGGTTTGCTGCAGTTGATGTGAAGTAGCAGTAGGGGAGGGGAGCAGGATTTATATTCACCCTGTAATAATTCTCTTGCTCTTTCCTGAAACCGACAGTGTAACTCCCCAAGCTGCACTCCCAGCGTGAGAGGAGAGGATCAAAGAGCCCACTCGTGACTGCCGCCTGGCTGGGTTGAGAGGGCTCCGAGCACTGAGCGTTCTGCGCAGCGGCCCTGGAATAAGGGCAGGTTTCCCCAGAGGCAGTTACGGCCATTCCCATCGTTGAGGGGCCCTCTCCTCATCCAGAGGCAACAGTGCTTCTGTGGGGCAAGATTTTCCCCGCAGAAATTCTGAGAACAACTGCTGACACTTCTGCCGGGTCTTGGGGTACTTCCTTTACATTGCACATGTACTGTTGGTTACAGAGCTTGACACAGACAGCTATTATCTCAAACAACCCCACTTGTCTGCCATTGGCACGAAATATCCTCCCTTGTTTGAGGCACTTTTCCAAATCATGACCACTTTCCAGAGCTGTTGAGAGCAGGTAAACATTTGGGGTAGTACTAATTACATAGTGTGTGTTAGACTGCCTTTTCATGTCAAAAGCCTCCCAAAGAATGATTTCCTCCATGCTGAATCCTAAAGGAAATCAATCCTGAATATTCATTGGAAGGACTGATGCTAAAGCTAAAGCTCTAATTCTTTGAACATCTGATGCAAAGAGCTGACTCATTGGAAAAGACCCTGATGCTGGGAAAGATAGAAGGCAGGAGGAGAAGGGGACGACAGAGGATGAGATGGTTGGATGGCATCACTGACTCAATGGACAGGAGTTTGAGCAAGATCCCGAAGATGGTGAAGGACAGGGAAGCCTGGCGTGCTGCAGTCCATGGGGTCTCAAAGAGTCAGACATGACTTAGTGACTGAACAACAACAGGCCTGCAAAAGCACACCCCATCATCTAGCTTTGCCTCACTTTCAGCATTTATCGTGTTTGCTTTTATGCATTATTATGCATGTATTTCGTATCTTGCCCATATTCAACTAAAAACTCCTTGAGGACGGGGACTATTTCTTCAACTCTGAATCTTTCAATCCTTAGTAACTTGTAGTCTAACCAAAGTGGATTCTTCATTGCTATTTATGATATTAATCAATTGTATTCCTTTTAAATACTAAAAACACTTTAATAGCAAAATATTACAGACACAGCAAAATCATGCTCTTTTTGATAAAACCAAAGGATATAAATAAACAACATATTTTACAAAAAATAGAAACAATGCTACCTACACAAACACTTCTGGATCTAAAAAACAAAACATGAAACTACATCTCGGTGAACATTTATGTCTAACTTCTTACTTTGCAAACCTGACAATACATTTTAACTTGACATTTGCTTCATCTCATATGATACAAACATTACAAAATACATTGAAAACCTTGTTGAAACACGTAAAATGTAATTTTTGAGTCTTAGATGTTCAAATAACAGAAGAAATGTATTCAGTCAACAAAGTTACCCTTTGGACTGCAAGAGCAATGTCATATTATTAGCTTTGCCCCACAACAGTTTTATTTGGTTTCTTCCTACACTTTCATCTCCCTTCAAACTTCAGCCTATTAAAACATTATTAACAAAGATTTAGAGGGAATTAGAATCTACTCAGGAGCTCTGGGATGATGGTATCCTATCTCTCAATTTCAACCCCCTTATTCTGGCTTGAAAATGCTGTGTAACAGACACATCATTACACTCCGTGTGTGGATTAGTGTTGCTCCCTCAGTAGGCAAAAGAAGTTGCTCTTGAATAAGGCATAGGATGCTCCGTGCAGTGCAGGATACATCTTATTTCTATTGGGGCAGTAACTACCACTCACTTTTTGGAAGGCATTGTTACAACACACTCTCCTTGAGAAGTCTCTTTCAGGCTGTTTGAGAAGTGTGGGATGAAGATAACTTAGTGCTTACAAGTCCTCTCTTACTGTTACAATAATAATTATCATGATTATTATTGTTAAACTAGAAATTACCTACGACTTTATCACTCTTCCTTTGTTTGTTTTCTCATTCTTTATAACGTTTCCCCAAAAATGACTAAAAGAGGTGACTTTTTAAGATTGTACCTGCTATTATCTTTATCATTCTGCCTCATAGCCCACAGGAGATTTGGTTCTCATGGGTTTATCATTAGAAGGGAAGACAGGACCCAGTAGATATCTGAGCTGTTTACAAAGAGAAAATAAATATTACAAATATTTTCCATTTTTGTTTTGGAAATTGCTTTGTTTTTTGTATAAATTAGGGAAAAAATTAAAAACAAAAACACCACCCTCTCACCAGTCTTGGACATTTGCTATCCCAATATACTTTCTGAAGAAGCAATCTTAAGCTTCAGGCTACATACATAGCCATTTTCTTCCTGGTTAATAGCACAATCTGGAACTCAGATGAGCTGACTATGATGCAGAGTGGGACTCCGGGTAACTAATGTCAACCAGCTTGGGGACAACAATGAGGGAATACAGAACCATCTCCTACTGTGTGTTCTAAGAGCCAGCATGCCTGGTTGCAGTGGTCTGTCCATCCCCATCAGAATGAGGATGCTTCGGTAGTCTCAGGGAGATGGCAGGATCCTGAAGGGCAGCAGTTTTCCACGAGTCAGCAAACGTGGTGTCTTCTCAACGGTCCAAATCTGCATCTGCTTTTGATTTGTTTCTACAGAAAAACCCTCAGTCAGTTTTCATATGAAGCGTGCCATGGATCCCAGCATTGGGAGCATTCCACCCTGCTCCTCAGTCAGGGTCTCCCTCACCAAGGGAGATCTGTCTATTGAAAGATGAATGACCGAGATCGGACTGTGCCATCCCCTTGATCGAGCTGTTTTCTTATTTGAGACTGTAAGAAAGCACACTCACCTGTATGGACTATTGAGCAACTTTAAGATAACAAACTTTGACTTTTAACAAATATTAAATACGAAATGCTGACTGGTAAGAAAACTATGCAACACGTAATTATCATATACCCTCTTCCCCAAGTTTTATTCTTGTTTTCTGTTTTTTTCTCAGGAGAGATACTATAAAGTGGTTGCTAAAACATGCACAAATTGGGAACTGTCCTAGCACTTTTAGTAATAGCAACAGTATTTAATGAATCAAAATGAAGATATAAATCTAAATTTATTGATATGGGGGAAATGTTCATGATATATTGTTAAGTGAGCAGATGAAGAACACTACAGAATGATTAAATTTTGTTTTAAATGTTTATATGCAAAGGGAGAAATCTGAAATGTTCATTTGATGTTTTTACTTTAAATTTTCTATAATGATTATATGTCACTTTCAAAGTTATGAAACAGAAACAATAAAAAATAATTCATATTCGAGCAAAGACTTCATATGCAAAGTATTTCCCCACTGAATGTCAAATACATTGGAACCATCTCAAAGGGAAGGCTATAGTTCTTTGGATCTAAAACTGAAAAGACAACCAAAAGCAAAAATCCTAGTATTTAGAAAGGACTATTCAGTAAGATTCTAACTATAAGCTAATTTCATTTTGAAAATTGGAGATTACTGTCTACAGCTGAAAACATCAAGGGATTCAAGATGGTATTTATATGAAATTTGAGAAAGCTTTGACAAGTTTTTGGCTAACAACTCACTGTCTTGCAAACACACACATGCACAGAAATTGCTTGAGACTAGTATGTTCTTATAAGCACTTTGTCTTCCTCCCGGGAGGTATATGGAAAGCAGATAAATTAAAATAACTTTTGTCCTTGACCTGCACAAAGTAATGATTATACAGGACACTAAGCTAAGTCTTTCTGGCAAGCCCACCTTCTCTGACAATATAAAACGATTTTCTGCTATAGAGTTATGTCAGCGTTCCTCTATCTGTCCTTCTGGTACCACGTGTCCTCCCCCAGGACAACTTGGACCACCCACACACTAACAGAAGCCTGATAGACATCAGAAGTCTGACAGACCCTAGGCTCGGCTCTGGCAATGAGACCCCAGTGCAGCCTCATTCGTCTCTCTTTACTCCTTTCCTCAACCCTTCCATGTTCGAGAAGAATGAACAGACTCTTCCACAAGCCTGCATGTCGATTTCCCGTAGGTTTTCAGGGGTTCCTTTGTAAGAATGGGTTAGCATAAGAACGGCCATCTTGAGGCCGGAAAAACCATTTTTACTGAGTATGTGACTTGAGGGAAGAAGAACTAGATAAAACCTGGGAGACGAGTTAATCTTAAGTACCAAGAATGTGGGCGGCTGCGATACTGAAAATTAGGTAAACAGGTCTGATAAGTTTATCTCGTTAAGACACCAGGATAGAGATATGCACAGCTGTGTGTGTGTGTGTGTGGAAAATTCCTGTGAGTTAGGTAATTTAGAAATATTATGATTTGAAAATGCTATATAACCCCTTGGCTCTGAGTGCTCAGGGTCCTTGTTGAAACCCGCTGCGTTGGGCAGACACTTGGACCCCAGCTAGCTGGAAATAAACCTTGCAGTGTGTCTTGCATTATCGTGAGTGTCCTCTGTTCCTTTGAGGGAAGGGCGACTCCGGACTCTAACACCTTGACTCTTCCAATAGAAATAAGTTTGAAATAATCAACATGTGATTTGGGAGTACTAGGCATTCAAAGACACGAATAACTCACCAACTTCCAGCGTAATATCTTGATCCACTCATCAGCTTCTACTCCTGTCTTTGCACAGAGGTAAAATGTCCTGAATGGAAATACTAAGCTGATAAGACAAAAGAAAGAATGCAAGATATTCCAGACAGTTGAACATCTATTAGTTGAGCACTCATTAAAGTATTCCAAGTGGAAAAAGAATTGACATAGAACCTGGGTAAGAACCTCAGGAGATGGTACATATAGAGCTAGTCCTGCTGGCAAACTGCAGAAATGTTGAGGGTGTTGAAGATTCACATTATTATTTTTACAGGCAGATTTGTATATTTTAATGAGTCCAAACGGTGGGATGGAGGTGGGGAAGAGGTCCAGGTCAAACCCAGATCCTTTTATTGTTCATGATCTAGGCTGAATACACACATGTGTTTATTCCTCTGATTTGTTAAATGACTCAGAACTTGTGCTACGATTCAAAGAGCAAGCAACACAAATAAAAGAGTTTGCTGAAGGAATTCATTTGTGTTACCTGGCTGCAACAAGGAAGACAGTGGCCTCTGTGGCTGAAGGCAGTTTTAACTTTTCAGAGCAGGAAAGGAGACAACAAATCTCTTCAACTATTCACTTTGCCTCCTTCTTGCCATGAGTTAATCTTTGCTGAAGGGAAGACAAACTTGCCTACTGGCATGAAAGACTGTTCTAGGAATAGAATTAACTCCTTTGACTGTGTCTTGGGTTATAGAGTCAAAATCATTTGACTCATGGACTTCCCTGGTGGTCCAGTGGCTAAAACTCCCAGCTCCCAAAGCAGGGGGCCCAGGTTCAATCCCACATGCTGCAACTAAGAGTTCGAACACTGCAGCTAAAAGATCCCACATGCCATAAATAAGACCTGATGCAGCATAATTAATTAATTAACTTAAAAAATCATCTGATTTATATCTTGCCCATACTTCCTGTCCTAACAGTTGAGACACAAAACACTAAAAAAAAATTTTTGTCCTTTTCATGAAAAAAAAAAAAGAGCCTTGAACTGAAACCATAAGGGTTTCTATACCCTAAAACGAAAGGGACATATCTTGTTTACACCAGTAAATAATGTTGAATAGACAAGAGGTAAGTCTCTGTGTATGAAAGGTAAAACTTGATGTGAAGTCCAGTTGGGCAATTAGTAGACAAGGGACATCGGGGAGGGGGTGTGATATTGGGCACACACTGTACAAAACTGATTGCTGGAATTGTCATTGTTTGGCACTCCTTGTGAGAGACATGATTAATTACCTGTTAATACAGATCATTTTTCCTTTCTTCTTGCTAACAGAACCCCAGGCAATAAATTACGATTAGTTGGAGCCAATTATAATCATGTGTGCATGCTCACTCAGTCATTTCCAACTCTTTGCAACCCCATGGACTGCAGCCTGCCAGGCTCCTCTGTCCATGGGATTCTCCAGGCAAGAATACTGGAAAGAGTTGCTGCGCCCTCCTCCAGGGGATCATCACGAGTCAGGAATTGAACCTGTGTCTCCTGCATTGGCAGGCAGATTCTTTACTACTTGAGCCACCTGGGAAGCCCAATCATGATCATAGTACACTTTTCTAGCTTCCCTTGCTCCTGACTGCAGTCTTGGCCAATGTGATAGGAGGGAAAATATGATAGACGAGTTTCTGAGAAAATGTCTGCTTTCCTGATAAAAAGGGCAGACCTGGCTCATCCCATCCCAGCATCTTTCTTCATGGCTTACATGAAAATATGAGACCTACAGCTGGACTAGCTCTCTTGGACCCTGAAGAAGTAAGCATGAGGAAAAGACCAGAAGAATTATATAGACATTGGACAGGACCGTGTCAGTGTAGTTGCCTGCCTCCCGATTGCTTGTCATACGAGAAATATAAACCCCTGTTAGTGTGAACGGTATCTTTATGTGAACTTAAAAAAGATTTCCATCATTAGCTGATACTATTCAATCATTAATTAACAATAAGTGAAGTGAAAGCCTCAAAGTGAAGTCACTCAGTGACAGACTCTTTGCGACCCCATGGACTGTAGCCTACCAGGCTCCTCCATCCACGGGATTCTCCAGGTAAGAATACTGGAGTGGGTTGCCATTTCCTTCTCCAGAGGATCTTCCTGACCCAGGGATCGAAACCAGGTCTCCCGCATTGCGGGCAGTCGCTTTAACCTCTGAGCCGCCAGGGAAGCCCAATTAACAATAGTTGATGTTAATTTTCTTAGATGGGACAATGATATTGTTCTATAGGTGCTATTTTTATTCTTAGTAGATACAAATTTAAATATTCACGGGGAAAGTGCCATGATGTCTGCAACTTACTTTCAATTGGTTCAACAAAAGAAAGTGAATAGATAGAGATAAAGCAAATATGCAAAATGTTAATGATTGATGCATCCAGGTGAAGGGTATATGGGTATATAAGTCTTTCAACTTTTTTTATTCTTTTTTTTCAAATTTTTTTCTTTTGTATTGGAGTAAGCCTCTTGATGAAAGTGAAAGAGGAGAGTGAAAAGGTTGGCTTGAAGCTCAACATTCAGAAAACAAAGATCATGGCATCTGGCCCCATCACTTCATGGGAAATAGATGGAAAAACAGTGGAAACAGTGTCAGACTTTGTTTTTTTGGGCTCCAAAATCACTGCAGATGCTGATTGCAGCCATGAAATTAAAAGACGCTTGCTCCTTGGAAGGAAAGTTATGACCAACCTTGATAGTATATTAAAAAGCAGAGACATTACTTTGCCAACAAAGGTCCGTCTAGTCAAGGCAATGGTTTTTCCCGTGGTCATGTATGGATGTGAGAGTTGGACTGTGAAGAAGGCTGATCGCCGAAGAATCGATGCTTTTGAACTGTGGTGTTGGAGAAGACTCTTGAGAGTCCCTTATACTGCAAGGAGATCCAACCAGTCCATTCTAAAGGAGATCAATCCTGGATGTTCATTGGAGGGACTGATGCTAAAGCTGAAACTGCAATACTTTGGCCACCTCATGCGACGAGTTGACTCACTGGAAAAGACTCTGATGCTGGGAAAGGTTGGGGGCGGGAGGAGAAGGGGACGACGGAGAATGAGATGGCTGGATGGCATCACCGACTCTGTGGACATGAGTTTGAGTGTACTCCGGGAGTTGGTGATGGACAGGGAGGCCTGGCGTGCTGTGATTCATGGGGTCGCGGAGAGTCGGACACGACTGAGCAACTGAACTGAACTGACTGATAGCTGATTAACAATTTTATAATAGTTTCAGATGAAGAGCAAAGAGACTCAGTCATATATGTACATATATCCATTCTTCCCCAAACCCCTCTCCCATCCAGGCTGGCACATAACATTGAGCAGAGGTCCATGTAAGTCTGTTTATTTAAATTTTATATGTTTAAAAACTTTAAAATAAATGTTGGTGGGAAATAAAACACTTTTTTCTCAAGACACTTTACTCCTCCCAGTTAGAAAATTATCATGATACACTGATAGTGTTAGAATAAAACACTTTTGTGCCATCTGCAAGAGTTGTCATAGTTACACAAATCACTCATTCTTGGAGTCAACAAAGTTATAACTAAAATTGAATAGAACATCTCAAAGGAATGGAAGCTGTCTGACACGTGACTGGCATCCTGTCATGTGCAGTATACTTGTTGCAGTGTACGACGTGAAGAAGCAAACCCAGCAGAACTGCTTATTTGTTTGCACCACTTTAAATGAGTATAGGGCTTCCACATGGCTCAGTAGTAGAGAATCTGCCTGCCAATGCAGGAGATGTGGATTTGATCCCTGGGCTGTGAAGATACCCTGGAGAAGGGAATAGCAACGCCCTCCAGTATTCTTGCTTGGGAAATCCCATGGATAGAGGAGCCTGCCAGGTACAGTCCATGGGGTCACAAAAGAATCAGATACAACTTCATGATTTTCCCAACCGAGGGATTGAACCCCAGTCTCTTACTTCTCCTGTATGGCAGGGAGATTCTTTACCACTGTGCCACCTAGGAAGCCCAACTTAGCAACTAAACAACAACAAATAAGATTTTATGTTACATTCAGCTGAAAGGGCTCCTAATATGCATTTACAGCCTCAGATCAAAACATCTGTATACATTAGACATACAATTTTTTATTCTGCTAAAATAAGTGTCTGGCAAGAAGATTTTAAAAAACATTTCCTCTATAAAACAACTTACCAAAAGCAGTTTACCCTTTCCTGTGAATAATCAAATTGCACAGCTGAACATTCAGTCAAATCTAGGATCCGAATCGGTTCTGGTGACTTAAAACAAAAGGACAAACTATGTCATCATAAAACACACACACACATACACACACAAATCTGTTCATCACTGATTCCCCAAACAAGTTTCCACTATGAGTGACTGTTAACTTTACTTCCACTACAGGAATTGATAATAGAAAAACTTCCTAAGGGAAGCCACATGCTTGTCTGGGGATTGGCTTTTCAAGAAATTGGACATTAGGAAGATACTTTTGTTGTCAATTCAAGTTTGCTGGAGAAGGATTTTTAACACGTGGAAGGGAGTCATTTTTCTCCCGTGTTTTTAGACATCCACTTTCTCAGAAATTTTGTGTAGGAAAAATGAGAAGAGACGAAATAATTTTAAATTTGCTTAATGAGTTAGACCTGATAAATGGACATATTTTTAATAGAGGAGGACACTGCTACAGAGTCAGTCCACCCAATGTGGTAAGGGAACAATTCCATGCTCTAAACAGAGGGGGTGGCACGCCCAGAGAGCTAGAGGTTAGCCAGACAGAACAGTGTCTGCTATACACGTCTCATTTATGCAAGAAAGCTTTGCTCATATCAGGAATCGAGAACTCTCATCTCCAGTCATTTATAGGATGTTTCTTATAACTTTCAGGGATTTTAAAGGCAGATATTCCTTTCATTTAGAGAGCTCATTTTTAAAGGGAAAATATATGATCATGTTTCTTACCATCTGGTCTTTGAAGTATTTCAGTTCATTCCTGTGCAAAGTAAACCACCTCGTTTTCCAGGTCTGGAAAAAAAAAATGAAACATGTAGGCTTCGCATACACGACTATAATACTTGGACCGTATAATTTCCTTTTGTTGTAAAAGTACCTAAAAGATTAGATACAATGAAATATTCTCGTGGTGTTATTTCTGAGAAAAAAAAAAAACTTTCAAACTGAACCTTAAAATTTTAAAGTTTAAAAAATTAAAATGATTCCATGCCTTAAGCTCATTACAGAAGCAAAGATATCATTAACATTTTTAAGCAAGTAAAAAGAAATAACCTATTGTAAATATTTAAGGTGACTTGCATTACAATAAACCACTAACATTTCCATCTTAGTAAGACTTAATAATCTTAAACTATGGTAAGAATAGATATAATTTTTGAGCATCTATTGAAAACTTCATACCATCCTTGGAGGTTTATATACATTATAGACAATCCTTACACAATACCAAATATTATTATTCTTGTTTTACAAACAAACAAACTGAGGTTTAGGAATCTCAAACCACATGCTGTTCTAAACCTTGCCTAGAAATTCCAGGGCATTGGTGGAAAGATGTTACCCACTGTCTTGTTAGCCTCTGTCTCTCTCTCTTTTTTTTTTTTTTTTTTGGTCTCCTTCTTCAGTACTAACTGAATGCTCATCATCTTTGGTGGCAATGTTCCCAATTAAAGGAACTAACAGTGGATTTAAAAATAATGCTATGAACATGAATATTTCCTCCTCCCAGGAATAATCCACTTGAGTCAGGACAAAATAACTAAATATTTAGGTTAAATTCAAGCAGTCCAGTACCCTTGAGAGATTCAGTGCCCTGATACTTTAAATGAGAAAGAACAGACACTCCATGAAGGTCTTCTCAGCCCACGAACATGAAATTGAGTAACTTTAAGGAGATCCAACCAGTCCATTCTAGAGGAGATCAATCCTGGGTGTTCATTGGAAGGAGTGATGCTAAAGCTGAAACTCCAATACTTTGGCCACCTCATGCGACGAGCTGACTCACTGGAAAAGACTCTGATGCTGGGAAAGGTTGGGGGCGGGAGGAGAAGGGGACGACCAAGAATGAGATGGCTGGATGGCATCACTGACTCTATGGACATGAGTTTGAGTGAACTCCGGGAGTTGGTGATGGACAGGGAGGCCTGGCGTGCTGCAATCCATGGGGTCACAAAGAGTCGGACATGACTGAGTGACTGAACTGAACTGAACTGAACTGAAAGGTACAGTCACATAAACAGAAAACAGTTGGATACCTCCCAACTAGTAAGGTCCAAAATTTTGTTTTCTTTGGGATTTTATAAGATAGTTACATTAGTACTAGTGAGATGGTTGGGTTTTTTTTTGTTTGTTTTTTTGTCTACTGTTAGGTAAACATTTCATAAAATTTTGACTTTTTTTTACTAAAAAACAATCTTAGAAAGCAAAGGTATGTACTAGACATGGAACTCTGCTCAATGTTATATAACAGCGTGGATGGGAGGGGAGTTTGTGGGAGAATAGATACATGTATATGAATGGCTGAGTTCCTTCGCTGTTCACCTGAGACTACCATAACATTGTTAATTGGCTATATCCCAATACAAAATTAAAGGTTTAAAAAATGATTAATATGGTAAAAAAATTATTGAATAAAAAAAGATATGTGCTAGAGGAGAAGGAAATGGCAACCCACTCCAGTGTTCTTGCCTGGAGAATCCCAGGGACGGGGGAGCCTGGTGGGCTGCTGTCTATGGGGTCGCACAGGGTCGGACATGACTGAAGTAACTTAGCAGCAGCAGCAGCAGCAGAGCTAGTTTGCTACTTTAAGCCTCAATTATTGCATCAAGAGGATTTTAAGTTTTGAGTATTAATGATAGGTAGGCTATTTTCATACATGTCACTTTACCAAAGAATAGTCAAGTGATTTTATAGAATTTTAACTAACATTAGCCATCAAGATGAATTTTGTAAACAGGCAAACGTTATAACTGGGTCAAAATGAGTAGGTAGTTCTGCTTTTTAAAAGTCAAAATGAGGACCAAGCCCCCAGGATGCGTTCTCTCTCTTTGTGGCTGATGCTGGAGGCCATGGGCTTCCTTACCTTGACCAGACCACCCTGTTTGGTGAGGTAGCCTTCTTTGGTGCCCAGCTGAAAAAGAAAGAAACACTCAAGTGAAGTCCAGAACTGTCACAACTTGAATTTTGTCTATTTATGTCCTATTTTAAAATGAAACAAGAATTTGCCTTTGATCTTTAAATAATTGCCTTTCCTTCTTCATCGAGGCACTTGAAAATCCTTCCCGTGTGGTAAAGTCTGTTTTCACACCAGATTGTCCGGTGTGATTTTGCAGCAACAGAGAACAGTGCACAGATTCTCCTCTAACGTGAGTTAGCACTTTGCAGTCAACCAGGTTATATAAGTTATACCAATT
Organism: Moschus berezovskii; assembly: GCF_049115385.1. Lineage (NCBI taxonomy): Eukaryota > Metazoa > Chordata > Mammalia > Artiodactyla > Moschidae > Moschus > Moschus berezovskii. The sequence goes on from NC_142464.1 coordinate 32,094,634, forward strand.
ATAAGAGCCTGCATTGGGCAACCCACTCCAGTATTCTTGTCTGGAGAATCCCAGGCACGGGGAAGCCTGGTGAGTTGCCGTCTATGGAGTTGCACAGAGTCGGACACGACTGAAGTGACTTAGCAGCAGCAGCAGCAGCACTAGGCAAAGGGCATCTGTGCATCCCAGCTGCTTGGATTGTTGCTGGGGTGTTACGCACATAAACATGGCCACACACACTGCCATAAGGTCAATACATGGGCAACTTTGGATAAAGCAAAGAAGAGGGATTTCTGTACTTCCCAGTCTGTAGTCTGCTAAACTGCTTTGTGAATTAGAAATCACATTTTCTACAATTTATCATATAATTCTACAACCCCACCCCTTTGTTTTTCCACAGACTATCTCCTGAGACCTATATTCCATGGGATAGACTCAAGAGTGCATATCTATTTAGACTTGATTCATCCAGAAGGGATTTAAAGTGAGAATGAGTCATTTCTTTAATTTCACCTATCAATAATTCAAGGGTAACAACACGACACATAGCTGGCACCTATGAAGTATAAGGAATGGTGGGGAACAGTATGAATAGCAATTTGCATAAAGCTAGGACCCTTAGGTGAAAAAATTTCAAAATTCGTACATTCCTGAAGAAATTAGATTCGTGGCAGTCTATTTTGTTCTATGATGTCATAATACATCTTATATTAGTAAGAAAAAAAATGAATAAAAATTGGGAAATGATTTGGTTGATGTCAATGTTTTTTCATGGGAGTTTCCACAGTATTTGTTCCTGAGATGAATTCTCCCTACCAAAGGAAAAGAGGAACAGCAACCATCAAAATAAAGATTTAAAGCCAGAAATAACATATGACTATGACCACTTCCTTTAAAATTCTTAGGGCATTGAAGTAACAATCAAATTCCCAGGTATTCATTTAAATAATGGTTAATAGCATTGGTGAATTTGATATTGAATAATCAATTTGATTCATTCTGACATTAAAAGAAATTGAACTGACTGAATTGAGTTTGGATATTATATTATGGAAACAAAAAATTTACCATTTTGGATTATTGAGTCTACAGAGGCAAAATAAAGATAAGTTATTTTGTAGAAGATACTGATAGAATTGAAATCACACTAAGAAATCATGCTACTGACTCCATCTTACCTCCATCCAAACAATATATGATAAATCTAGTATTTTTCTAAGGATTTGATAGATAAGTGGAAGGCTGCAGAGAAAAGAGCTGAGAATACCAATTTTATTCATGGTCTCAGGAGGTAAGAAAGGAAAATAAACATAGCAGCAGATTTATTTTTTAAGTCTTCTCATCTAGAAGAAGAGAGAGCCCCAAATTGGAAACAACCTAAATATTTTAAAATTAAAGCATTAGCCTGCCTATCATCCTTCCTATCTGCCTACCTTGTGTGTGTTCATGCCAGTCATGTCCAACTCTTTGCAGCCCTATGGACTGTAGCCCTCCAGGCTCCTCTGTCCATGGAATTTTCCAGGCAAGAATACTGGAGTGAGTAGCCATCTCCTACTCTGGGGGATCTTCTCTGATTTAGGGATCGAAGCAGCATCTCTTCTGTCTCCTGCATAGTCAGACAAGTTCTTTACCACTAGCACCATCACGTGGGAAGCCCTGCCTGCCTTAATTTTAGTCCAAAGCCATCAGGTGGGATAAACTGAGGAAGTGTTCCAGAATGAAGCCTACTTAAGAGGCAGGACAGATAAAGGCAACTTGTGGTTTTGGATTGCATCCTTATGCTCTAAGGCGCCTTACTAAGAAAACTGTTGACTGACGCCTAAATGAGATCTGCGGATGGGAGTGTGGCACTGTATCAACGTTAATTTCCTAATATGAATGTCTCTGGGTGGTCCTGCAGGCAAATGTCCTATTAGAATCTGGGTTTTTATTCTTCTGTTGATGATTGTCATGATCCCCCTACTACAGTGTGAGCTCAATGAGGGCAGAGCATTTGCCTAATTTATTGCCAACCCTCCAGTGCTTAAAACAGTCCTTGGGGCATTGTAGGCACTTTTTTAAAAAGTTTGCTAAGCAAATGAATTAATTAAATTCATCCTATCTCAGATGCCCAATCCTATGTTGTGTATGAAATATATAAACAATCACTTCCCCAAATGCAGTTGCCAAAAGATGGTAAACAGTTTTACAGAAGCATCTACATTTCTGGGCAATAGGACACCTATTTTCATTTTCACTTCAAGCAAGAAGTTCTTTTTCCTGTAAATAGTACTTAATCCCCTTCCTCCACTGCTAGTGCTTGTGCAAGAAGGGCATCTCCACCAGAGAAGGCAAAAGCCCAGAAGCCCTCAATCAAAGCTGTGAACTCCTGTGTTCAGCTAGGGGAGGAGAGCCCCTGATAAGAGGGTAACTGTTCCCCAGCTGGCTGGTCCATTCATTCCGTGGTGAGGAGTACTATGACACAAGAATCCACTAGAAAACCTTTCTAGTTTTCTGTCCATATCAATGCACAATAAATATCATGGCCTCCTCATTATACAGTGTGAGTGAAGACATTTTCAACTTATCCACTCACCATTGTTTCGGTTTTTTTAATTAGTTAATTTTGGCCTTGTCCCTGGCTTGCAGAATCTTAGTTGCTTGATCAGGGATTGAACCCAGCCTGGGCAGTGAAAACGGCTGAGTCCTAACTACTGAACCCCCAAGCTACTGGACCCCCAGGGAATTCACCACTGTTTTTAAAATGCCGTTATGCAGAACCTTCTGCATATGGTCATTGCTGGATACTTGGGCAGGTGAATCCACCTGACACCTGGAGTGGGCAAAGAAGGCAAGCAATAAAGCTTGCAGAATGTGATCCCAAGAAGGTTGTTTCTACCTAAGTATGCCCCCTGTCTCATGCTCACACCGACTCCACAAGTTCGGTCTTATCTGCATTCTACTACTGAAAAAGGGCGCACGCAGTGCGGTCTGGCTTGATCGACCTTGAGTGGAGATCTTTAGGGGAAGATATGAGTTTGCGTGAACTCCGGGAGTTGGCGATGGACAGGGAGGCCTGGCGTGCTGCAATCCATGGGGTCGCAAAGAGTCGGACACGACTGAGCGGCTGAACTGAACTGAACAGAGAAGGATGTAAAGTAAAACTGAGAGTACAAATGAAAATGATGGTGAAGTGATTGGTGGTGGGGTAGGATGGTAAAGACGAAGGCCAGGAAGACCACAGTCGACCAGAAAACAAAGACTTGGTTAGATCTTGATGTGTTCTCTGGTCTGTTTTGACTTGAGGCTATTTACTATCTTGCATTCGTAAGTTTCTCTAGTTCAGAGGTCTTCTACTTCCCTTTGTAACAAAGCTAAAACATCTTCCTCAGTCAATTTCCAGAATTTTTGTTTTTGAATGGAGGCAGCGTAGTAACAATGTAATGTGTCGTGAACCTGATTAGCCTATAAAGCTACTGATTATGATACCAGTTCCGGGAAAAGTCTCAGGCTCCTGGGAAGGCGGACTCCATGCAGGTAGGCAGTCTCCTGTCCGATGAGTCTAGGATAAAGGTGAGCAGAGCGTGCACAGAGGACGGGGTGTTAGAGGAAGCCAGAAGGGGTCAAGAAGGCTTTCTGGAAGAGACTGATCCCAGAGGCAAGCTTCTAAGGATGAGGGAACAGTAGAGATGTTGGCAGGCTTTCAGATGCAGGGAGGAGAGGAGGAGCATTCAGAAACGCGGGGTCCTCCAGCGTTAATGTGGGAGAAGCATAAGGGCAGGCCAGGGAGAAGAGCAGGATCCAGGCGGGTGAAGACAGTGGGCATCCACCGAAAGCTGTTAAGCTGGAAGTCACGGTAAATCTGCTTCTCAGGAGAGATGTCTCTGGTGTCAGGGTAGAAGAAGTACGGCCGCGGAGACAAAAAGGCCATGCATGTTTTTATTTAATCTGTAGCTAAATATCGTTAAGTATAATGACTGCTATCTAGAACTAGTGCTTGACGTTTCATTTAGGTGTGATCCTCTTTATCATGAGGACACAGCCACATACCTTATAGGAGAGCATGCAGCCAATGAGAAAGAGGAAGAGAATCAGGACGCCCTGGCACAGTGAAGGGAAGAAGGTGCTGGAGAGAAATCTTTTCAGGGTCACAACTCACAGAACAAACGTCAGTGGACTCCAAGGAGAGCAATGAAAGCCCCCATTGCACTGAAAGTGAACAGTGGCTCACATGCCGCAAAGGAGTCCAAATGTCTTCTTCATTCAGTGAAGGAAAAGCATAAGTAATAAAAAGGCCAGGGGAAAAAATAATATCCTGATTTAGAGTAAAGGTGGAGAATCTTTTTCTTCCAGAGAAAGTTGAAATGTAAAAGAACTTTTTTAAAAAATTTAATGAGTTTGTAGAATAACCGTTTAGACAACTGTGTGACCATAAGCATCTTCCGCACAGTCTGCCATGAACTTGTTTGGTGAAGTAAGGACAGGATTTAAGTGCCGTTTCTGGTCTTTAAAATCCTATCACTATCGCATTGTAATTTTTTTTTTTTTACAATTTACCCTGGACCAGATGAGCCATAGGCTTAGATTACGTTCCTTTTCCAGTTTTATATCCCAAGGTAGAATTTTATGTAAATAAAAGTACTGTAAAATGTGTGTAACTTATTGCATGTTATTGCTTTTAGACAGTGAGCCCGGTGGGCAGATGGATGGCCACTTACAGAAGGCGCAGTGGGCACCAGGTCATTTTCTGATCTTCCCGTCTGCATTGCTGTATGAACCCGGACGGATTCATAAATGGATGGTTCTTCCACTTTTTTGGGATAGGGGTGTTTCAGAACAATCAGAGTGCCTGAACGTAGACAAAAAAAAAAAAAAAAAAAGGTCAAATATAACCCCCAGAAAGAGAGTCCAAATGCTAACACCAGATCACTGTGCCTGGATCATAAAGTTTCTTGTTTTTCATGGATTCACTGACTCATTGTCTCAACATTTATCGAGTACAAACTACATTCCAGGCTCTTAAACTGGACACTGGAGATATAAAGCATTATGAGATAATTTCTGCCCTCCTAGTCTGGGACAGAATTAGCCATGAATATAGTCATTTGACTGAAGAGGGTGATGAGATCACCGTCGGCAGTGTGAACCAAGCATGCTGGGTGTCCATGTGGTAACTCTGCTTTCTAGGAGAGATGTCTGTAGGTGGCAAGGTATAAAAAGTTCCACAGAGACAAAAAGATCATGCATAAGAAGTGCAGTTCTATGGAATGCTTTAGAAATGCTTTCCTAGGGGAGGCAACACCACTAACCTCCATTGCTGCTGCTGCTGCTAAGTCACATCAGTCGTGTCCAACTCTGTGCGACCCCATAGACAGCAGCCCACTAGGCTCCCCCGTGCCTGGGATTCTCCAGGCAAGAACACTGGAGTGGGTTGCCATTTCCTTCTCCAATGCATGAAAGGGAAAAGTAAAAGTAAAGTCACTCAGTCATGTCCGACTCTTAGTGATCCCATGGACTTAGACCTTAGCAATAACTGTTGGTTTTCCAGGTGGACTTTACAAAAGTTGTGCAAACAAAACCGCAGTGTACCAGGTATAGAAGGATTTATTCCACTGTTCTTCTTTGTACTATTTTCAGAACAACTTGTAACAAATCCGTGGACCTAAAAAATATGAGCTTATAGCATTTTCCCTACTGTCTCCTACCACCCCATTGACAGCTGAAGGAAAAGAAGGCTTTGTTTTTCTTTGGTGGATAGGAAGTGAATAGGCTGAGGCCACTGTGCAATTGCCTTCATTTCCATGTGAAGGAGGTAGTACAGGCAGAAAAAGCCCACCTCACCCCCAGCCTGGGGGGACCAGGAATTGGGAACTGAGAGCTTTCAGCTCAGGACTAATATTTCCCCCTTCTGCCTCCTTCCCTTCGCTTGATTAGTCAGTCAATCAGAAACTAGAAAGTGACTACGAAAAGAGTAAGTTAAGGGTTTTCTCCCCTTTGCTCTGGCTTCTTGGTTTTTTTTTTTAATTTCACTTGGGTCTTTCATATAGAAGGTCCAGGATTGTACCAGACCCTGGGTGACATGCAAAGATTTCAGTAGTTGATTCATCACATATTTCCTGAGCTTTCCTGAGTGCCAGGCACTTGTCCAGGCCCTGGGGATATAGCAGCAGACCCAGGAGCTGTAGCAGTCACTCTCGTGGCCGCAGAGACAGAAACATTTTGGAAAAAAAGAAAAGTCAGGTGAGAGAATTGTTATGAAAACCCTAACAAAGCAAAGTGAAAGAATGAAGAGTGAAAAGAGAAAGGGGTCTGGGTAGCGTGGTATTTATATCAGGTCAGGGAAATCTTTGATGGAGTGACAGAGAGCTCATAGAAAGTATAGACTTTGAATTGGAGTGAAAAAGACGCAACAAGGAAAGGAAAGTACCTCCTCTGCAGTTAAAAAAAAAACAACCCATAATAATAATGATAAACCTACAAACGAAGCAAAATCTTTCTATGAGGTTTGAGTATAGATAATGAATTGACTGCAAAGACATAACAGTGCCTTCTGACACAGGGGCCCGGATAACGCCCTGCTGGAAAGCGAAAAGGGACACTCATCTTGGCCCCCAAACAGCGGCCTCCTACTCGCTCTGCACCCAGCTCATCTCAGGAACACCGGGATCACAGTGACAAATGGCAGTTCTCAGAAGGCCTAGTCCTGCTCTTGCACACTGCCTGCACCCCTTTTTGTTGAGGCGATTCTTTCATGAGAACAGATCCAGTCATATTGGGACAAGGGGCCGGTTACAGGTTTACAGTCATAATGAAAGCAGCAACCCAAACCACGAGCAGCCGTTGTGCAGGTCCAGGGCCGCGTGGATGCAGCTGTGACACAGCAGATGCCTGCTGAATTGGGGACTGGGTACTCAGGGGCCGCCCGAGAGAAACACGCTCCGGCAGCCGCCCCGGCTCTGTGGGAAGAGCCACCGTGGCCACTCAGTGGCTGGGGCCATTCTGTTCCAAGCTTCACTCTCTTCCTCTGACAAGTGAGAATGACTACCCTTTCTTCATGAAGCTGTTTTAAGCACCAAATAAAGAAGGGCTTGCAAAAGGATTATAAAAATGTTAGATGTTGCTACGTTCTGATATATTTTTAAATTCTTAAGTGCAATGCCAGTGAGCGCCATCTTTGGGAACATGGATTTTAAAATTAGGTAAAAAGACCTAAATGTAACTATGTGCTAAGAATAACAATGGCAGTCGTCTAGATAGTCACTGACTATAGCACTCAGACAGATGCCTCTGAACACTTCCGTCTGACAGTAGAGGAGCAGACCGGAGCTCAGGGCTCAATGCAGCTCACAAATTAGAGAAAAAAAAAAGGTGAAATCTTGTGCTTCATCTTCAAGTGAAGTGAAGTCGCTCAGTTGTGTCCGACTCTTTGCAACCCCAGGGACTGCAGACTGCCAAGCTCCTCTTTCCATGGGATTTTCCAGGCAAGAAAACTGGAGTGGGTTGCCATTCAAATTCAAAGTTGATGCTAAATTATCATCCTATTCATATGCTTAATATGAAAATAATATTTTAAATGATGCCCTAGAAAGATGCCCCTGGTCAATCCTCTGTCCTTTTGCATAGAACGAAGCATCACCTAGGTATATACTTGCCTATACTAGTTTCCTATGATGTTGAAGCTGAAACTCCAATACTTTGGCCACCTGATGCGAAGAGCTGACTCATTTGAAAAGACCCTGATGCTGGAAAGATTGAGGGCAGGTGGAGAAGGGGACAATGGAGGATGAGATGGTTGGATGGCATTACTGACACAACGGACATGGATTTGGGTGGACTCCAGGAGTTGGTGATGGACAGGGAGGCCTGGCGTGCTGTAGTTCATGGTGTCAGAAACAGCTGGACACAACTGAGCGACTGAAGTGAACTGAACTGATTGCTGCTGTAACAAATCATCACAAACATGGTGACGTAACTTGACTTGATTATCCTACAGTTCTGGAGGTCAGAAGTCTGAAGTGGGTATCATGAATCTAAAGGGAAGATATTGGCAGAACTGCTTTCCTTTTGGAGACTCTCAGAGACCATCCGTTCCCTTGCCTTTTCTAGCTTCTGTAGGCTGCCGGCATTCCTTGATTGGAGCCTGCAGTGCTGTAATCACTTGGGACAATAAAGCCATTGCCTTTCCAACACACACATTTCCAAGCCCTGTGAGTCCTTTCAGAGCAGGTATGGTGTCAAATTTATCTTTGTATTCCTACCTCCTGATAGAGTTTCTGACATAAGGAAAGCTTAATGAGTGAATGAGTGAACAAATGCCACAGTAATTCAGGTGTAAGGCAGGGAAGAACATGAAATGAACCAGGCTTCCAGGTCCACGGTTACCTCGACCAGGGCAAGGGCAGGACAGGACAACAAACCCAAGTTCAGCTCTCCAAATCTCCACTGAGCTGTGCTTAGTCATGTCTGACTCTCTGTGACCCCATGGACTGTGGCCTGCCAGGCTCCTCTGTCCATGGGGATTCTCCAGGCAAGAATACTGGAGTGGGTTGCCATGCCCTCCAGGGGATTTTCCCAACCCAGGGACTGAACCCAGGTCTTGAACATTATAGGCAGATTCTTTACCAACTGAGCCATCAGAGAAGTCCAAGAACACTGGAGTGGGTAACATGGAGTGCCATGCCCTCCAGGGGATCTTTCCAACCCAGGAATTGAACTGGGGTCTCCTGCATTGCAGGCAGTTTCTTTACCAGCTAAGCTACCAGGGAAGCCCCATATCTCCACTGGCAGCACTCAAATTCTATTTTGAAAACTTCCTCTGAAGTTTAATCAATGAATAGCTAAACTAAGGTAAATGATACTGAGTCAACCAGGAAAGCAGAACTGACATATTAATTTTAGCTACTAAGACCATGCGTGAGGCTAGTTTGAATGGTGTCATGAAGAAAATAAAAAGCTACTTATAAAATGCTAGCTTCCACTGATAAAAATCTGGTCTCCTGAGAGACATGTCTCCTTAGCCAACCATTTTGCCAAGGAAAGGCCAATATATGGACTTCTTGGCATGGCTTCTAGGCCTACAATGATTTCCTCTTTTCTAAACACCATCCCATCCCCTTACACAGACGTAGACCCCCAGAGATCCTATCCCTCCCCTATAAACACCTAACCTGGATTCACTCATTGGACCGACCCAGGGATCTGCTTAGTCACTTCTCTGGAGAGACAGGTCACTAACTTCAGTTTCTGAGTTCACAAAGGAGACTGTTGTTTCCTGCCTTTGACATGAAAGCTGGTTTCAGAAACAGCTCCATGAAGGCACAGTTTTGAGTTGATCAGAGCATGAGGAAGGCAGGTATTTCAATGTGCTGAAAGCTTTAGAGTAGCCTCATGATCACTTGGCTGATTCCTTGTTGTCTCTTTCTGTTTCTCTTTCCCTTAAATTCTGAATGGGAATACGATTATGTTTCCAAAAAATTCCCACTTTTCTCCCCGTATCTCTTTTTAAAGAAGTTCAGCTGGCTAAGGTTAGTTTCTATCGTTGGCAATTGAAAGAAACTTATCTAATGTAGACATCACAGGTTTATTATTAAGTTAGAAGATTCAGGGTTCATGACAGCATGCTGACTCCATAAGAAAGAACTCTGGGTTAGTAATATTCAGACCAAACAAACTCCAGGACTTTGTTAGAAGATTCTGACAAAGGGCAACAAACAGGAGGCAGGGGCTGGTAGAGAGAAAAGAAAGTACAGGTTGGAACCCTGGCTGTGTTTCACTTCAGTTTCTGAACTACATGAAGGAGATTGTTGTTTCCTGCCTTTGACATGAAACCTGGTATCAGAAATTCTTGGTGGGGGAATATTTTTGAACTGTAACTTACAGACAACTACTCAGTGTATAGTACTATGAGTTTGCATTGAAACACTCCTTATCTTATATTCCAGCAGGAATTCAGAAAATAAATAAGAACAGTCTCAAGCCTCAGGCACTGGTTTGATATCTAAACTATAGTGCAAGGCACACATAGCTACTAAGAAAGAAACTTTGTTTAGAATATTTCTTTTTTGCACTGAAGTGAGTGCTGCCACCAGGTTCCCCACCTAGACTGTAAGATGGCTGGAGGGCAAGGATGATACCTGTTTCATCACTATATTATCAGTGGCAAGCAGTGCCCAGCTCACAACTGGTTCTCAATACAGATGATTAATTATGATTTAAATTAAAATAAGATCATATCTATCTATGTTTTATTATTGCCCTCAGGTTCAGAAAACAAGCTTTCCTACTGCATTTGCATGGTAGATCCCTCCATCTCCTCCTGCTAATACAGGGTAACTTTCTAGGGGTGTTACAAGAATATTGAAGATCTTTCTGTTTTCTTCTTTGCTACCTGCTCTGCAAATGGACTTGAACTCATCATAAAATGGTGCTAGTAAAATCACATTTGTTTACACATGAAGGAGTTTTAATACTTGATTTCTAGTCTCATAGGGAGAAATACACTGAGTTAAGAAAAGCAGACCTGACAGCCAGGGCAAGAGAAGATTCTGTTATAATATCCAAGTCAAATCAGGTCACTTTTTTTGGAGTACTTGATTTTACATTTCATATAAGTGCACTATGGAACTGACTTAAAATTTGAAGAAGACGTCACAAAGATTTAATGAAAACATTAATCCAATTGTCCCTAAACCAATGTTTCATGATATGTCAAAAAATATATAGCTCTAGCATATAATTATTGGAATGAATTACCATAAAAGCGCTTCTTAAAGTAATATTAATAATGATTATTTCTGCCATGCTAAGAATTGTTATAAATATCACCATCTTACATGCCTAATCTCATTCAGTCTTCACAGCAAGTCATTAAGGTATCAACTATTGCCATCAGCTCAGTTTTATAAGATGATGAAACTGAAGCTCAGTGAGGTTACATAATTTGCCTGAAGACTCACAGCTGGTGCACAGCAAAGGCTGGAGTTAGACCTGAGGTTCACATGTTTACACATAATACCATCCATTTTTCTTAGCCTTGGTGATAATCACCACCATGGAAACTCTCTGTGGGGTATGAAATGTACTTTGGCTATTGTGGGCAAGTGAATCACATGTATCAATCAAAATTTGATGAAATGGATTCTTCAAGAAGCAGCTTAAGAAAAGAAAAGGAGAGTTTTACTTCAGTGTTTCTCACCAGACCTCAGTTTCTTCATTCGTAAAGGAGTAATTAAATGGCCTCTGAGCTCCCTTCCAGTTCCAACATTGCGTAAACCTAGTTAACTGCACAAGCCCAACTGAAGGTGAAGAAATATTAGAATGCGTAGTAACCAAATGTTTATCCTGTTTCAGTAAATGTGCAGTATTCATCTGATATACTTCACTTCTGATGTCATTTTATGTTTGCCTCTCATTTTTCTTTTCCTCCCCCTTATCTTCAAACTTTAAATTTTATTTAACTTTACTGTAGTTACATAGGCTGTTTTATATCCTTTCTGGAGAGGCATGCATGAGATAGACCTAAGTGTTGGGGGGATATGTTCCAGTCAACTTTTTTTTTAATGTATTTGATTATTTTATTTTTGGCTGCACTGGGTCTTTATTGCTGGTGCTCTAGTTGCTAGGGTGGGCTTCTCCTTGCAGTGGCATCTCTTGTTGCAGAGCATGCACCCTAGGGTGCGTGGGCTCAGTAGTTGTGGCATGCGGGCATAGTTGCCCCATGGCATGTGGGATCTTATTTCCCTAACCAGGGATCGAAGCCATGTCCCCTACCTTGCAAAGTGTATTCTTAACCACTGGACCACCAGGGAAGGCCTAGTCAACTTTTTTGTGTTCTTTTATTTTCTAGAATAACTTCCCCAGTAAAAATTCATGTTAATAAATTAAGAATAACAATAAATACAAAGTTTAAATTGAGTCATATTCTTTAGAAAAAGGGTTTTATATCTTATCAGAAATATTATTATAGGCTTTAAGGAGATTGAGGACTAAACCGTGTACTGTAGTCCTGCCATAGCCTACAAGCATTTTGTGTGTCACATGGCATGGACTCTCTCCACCCTAATCCATTCAAAGCCATGCTGTGCTGTGGCAATGTTGCCTGTAGTGTCACTGGGACACCAGCTTTAGGAGAACACAAAGTGAATGGAAAGCACACAGGCTTTAAAACCAGCTTAGCCTGGATTCCAATCTCAGCACTAATGTTTTCTATGTTTGCAACTTGGGCAAATAAAATCTCTGAGTCTTTATTTCTTAATCTGAAAATAGGACGACTTTACCCATTATTGTGGGTGGTCCAGAAGATTAAATAACTTGGTATGTGTGAAAATATCTAATAGCATGCCTGGAACTTAGTAAAATTCTGCAAAGGTTTGTTTCATTCTCTTCCTTGCCTGCTTTTTACTTTTGCAAACACGCCTCATCTACAGATGAAGATTTGTATTTTCTGGCAAACATAAACTAAAGAAGTGACTTCTGGGCTTCCCTGGTGGCCCTGTGGTAAAGAATTCACAAGCCAATGCAGGAGACACCAGTTCAACCCATGATCCAAGACGATCCTACATCCCTGGAGCAGCTAAGCCTGTGCACACAGCTATTGAGCTTGTGCTCTGGAGCTCAGGAGTAAGCAACTACTGAGCCTACATGCTGCAGCTACTAAAGCCCGAACGCCCTAGAGCCTGTGCTCTGCAACAAAGAAACCACTGCACTGAGAAGCCTGTGCCCCGCAACCAGAGAGTAGCCCAAGCAGCAACGGAGACCCAGCACAGCCAAAGATAAATGAATAAATATAACTATTAAGAAAAAAAAAAAGTGACTCCTGGCTGTGGTTTGACAACATTCCAAGTTATCACCAATTATTTTCAGAAGTGTCACATAATTCTCAAATTAAAATTAACTTTAATTATTTTAAAGTGTCACCTGGATGAAATGGCTAGAGTTACAAAATAAAATAATAGTAACTGTAGCAGTTATCAAAAGGTTGGGAATCCCCACATCAGAGCAAAAAGAGAAGTGGAAATTTGACATTTAACATAGAACCAGATAGGATCTTCAAAACTGAGAACCAATCACTATAAAGGGTAAGCACAAACACAGCACTTATTCTTTTTTTCATGCTAGTTAGGTGATTAAAGTCACAACACAGTAATTTCTATAATAAATTATACATGACAATTTCATGTACAAAAGTATTGCAATATAGAGAAAAGGTAATGGAAAAGACAATTTTTTATTTTAATACTATTTGGACGTGTAAGCATAGAGATAAATGCTGGGTACATTTTCCAAGACAAATCTTAGTCAAACACAAGCTGCTGCTACTGCTAAGTCGCTACAGTCGTGTCCGACTCTGTGCAACCCCATAGACTGCAGCCCACCAGGCTCCTCCGTCCCTGAGATTCTCCAGGCAAGAGTACTGGAGTGGGGTGCCATCGCCTTCTCCAAAATCAAATACCAGAGGGTTAATTAAAAATTAATAAAGAAGCAAAATTGTCCATACTAAAAATAAACTCATATTTTCAAATCTATTCGAGTTGAATTTAGAAGCCATGTACAAACATGAGTGGAAGATTCACGTCGCATCTTACTATTACAGGGTTTCCCTGGTGGCTCAGAGGGTAAGGAGTCTACCTGCAGCCCGGGAGACCCAGGTTCGATCCTTGGGTTGGGAAGATCCCCTGGAGAAGGAAATGGCAACCCACTCTAGAATTATTGCCTGGAAAATCCCATAGGCAGAGGAGCCTGGTGGGCTACAGTCCATGGGGTTACAGAGTCGGACACGACTGAGCCACTTCACTTTACTATTACAAATGAAAGGTAGAGCCTGAATTTAATAATTACTGAGTATGCATACAACACAAATCATTTTCAAATTGTGCTTTGTACATATTTTGGAAGTAAAAATTGCCAGCAGCTTGCTAGTTGTTATGTTGTCCCAAAAGCTGCAATGTGGACGTTGGTATTGGTATACTGTCCACGGAATGCTGTGGGTCATGATTAGTGTTTATTCTTTTAGGTGATGGGACATAACAGGGCAAAAAAAATGACAAGAATCCTTCTTCTCATAGAGTTTATATATGAGTGTGAAGATGTTTAAAAAATAAGTGGGTTAAAAATAGTTAGGGACTTCCCTTGCAGTCAAGTGATTAAGACTTCACCTTTCAATGAGGGGAATACGGGTTCAATCCTTGGTTGGGAAGCTAAGATCCCACATGCCTCGTGGCCAAAACATAAAACAGAAACAATACTGCAGCAAATGCAATAAAGACTTAAAACACGGTCCACATCAAACAATTAAAATATCTTATAAAAATATGCTAAAAGGTAAAGGGACTATTGAATACAGTAAAAGCAAATGGGTACATTGTATATCTCTATGATATACTTGGGAGACGATTGGGTCTTGAGAAGGAGAAGTATCTTAAGAGTGAAATAAGAAGAAATCACAGTGAACAGAAACTTTAATGGAGATTAGAGAGATTACAACAAGGGAAAAGGAGAATTAAGATTAATAGAATCCTGAAGTTATTAAGAGGGTTAGATCTTGTTCACAAGAATCATCATTCTTTATTAAGGAAACCGAAATCCTGGGAGTTTAAAGAAAATAAAATAAGAATAAAATAGGGACATAATCTTAAAAGAGTATATATCCCTATAGGTTAACACTTTTACCTATCTTGAGTGCAAATACTTTCGGATGACCCAGAACCAAGCATTCTGGTTTCACTCTACCAAAGACATTATATAGACAGAAAACTGTAAAGCAAAAGCTTACAGTTGTTCATTATTTGATTATCTTTCCCATTGCCCTCAAAGATAAAGTCTCTCTTAAATAAACTCACTCCCAGGCCCTACCGAGTGAGGCTGGCCTGAGTGGGCTCTGGGCTGAGAGGCCTGAAATACCCAACTCTAGTCCTTCCCATTCCAGAGATCTGGATGTCAGGACCCTGACAGGATCTCATCCACGATTCAGGAAAATGCTTCCCCAGGTGATCCTTAACCGAGCAAAAATTTTAATAAGAATTTGCACTTTATCTGATAGTGAGCAAGGAATCATTAGCTGGAAGTCTCCTGATCACTGGAAGCCAATTCTTTTTTATTAATTTTAAATTTTTTTATTGAAGTATTATTTTATTGAAGTTGATTTACAATTTGTATTAATTTTTGCTGCACAGCAAAGTGATTCAGTCATATATATGTGTGTGTATATATATATATATATTCTTTTTTATATTCTTTTCCATTATGGTTCTATATTCTTTTTATGTTTTTTTCCATCATGGTTCATCACAGGACATGGAATATTTGTTCCCTGTGATATAGAGTAGGACCTTGTTGCCCATCCATTACATATATAATAGCCTTCATCTGCTAACCCCAAATTACCAGTTCACCCTTCTTCCACTCCCCGCCGCCCTTGGCAACCACAAGTCTGTTCCCTATATGAGTCAGTTTCTGTTTCATAGATAGGTTCATTTGTGCCATATTTTAGACTCCATGTGTAAGTGATATCACATGGCATTTGTCTTTCTTTTTTTGACTTATTTCACCTAGTATGATGATCTCTAGTTGCATCTTGTTGCTGCAAATGGCACTGCTTCATTTTTTGTGGCTTAGTAGTATTCCAGTATGTGTGTGTGTGTGTGTGTGTGTGATATGTGTATATCACATCTTTGTCCATTCATCTGCCAATGGACATTTAGGTTGTTTCCACGTTTTGGCTATTGTGAATAGTGCTGCTATGAATATAGGGCACACGAATCTTCTTGAATTACAATTTTGCAGGAGGCAAGTCTTAAATGAACAACAAGAGTTCAGTTTTTAGGAGATGGAATCCCAGTTTCTGTTCACGGTTGTTCATAGATCACAGTGCTGACTCTGGGACTTCCAGGGATCATCTGGGATTAAGAGCCATTACAGCTTCAACACAGTTGTGCATGTTATCTTGTTTGCTGAGGCCTATTACCCCCAGGGGACAAAATAGAAACACTTATAAGTTATGGGTTTTGCCTCTTGTTCCCAGCTTTGATGGCTTTGCCTTCAGCTGGCAGGGACAGATAAGAGGAATTTTTAAGCAGAGGTTTAAATAGCAAATTCCCTACTTGGTAAAGAATAGAAGAGAGGAGAGGCAATGGAGAGGATGAAAATCTCAGTTTCCCAAGTTTTATTGCAATAAATAAAATAAATATTATAGTAATGACAAGAGATACAGTAAGCTTTAGATTTGGAGAAATCTGCTATAGGAGTCTGGGTTACAAATCTTTATAATCCCTATTGTATTAGCCACAGACATTTATTCAGATGACTGTATTTGCTGGAAAAGCTTAACATTGTCCCAAGGCTGTCCCAAATTGTCCCAATGTTCCAACACTGTCCCGATCACCTAGTGATTGGATCAGTGCCAGGAAGGTTCAGCCAGAAAGTACTGCAACACATTCATTTCAAATAAGACACACATATATGCACACAATGAAATACTACTTAGCCATAAAAATGGAAGCTTGCCATTTGCAGCAATACGGATGGAGGTCTTAAGGCTAAGCGAAGTAAGTCAGACAGAGAAAGAAATACTGTATATCACTTATATGTGGAATCTAAAAAATAGAACAAACTAGTGAATCTGCCTGCAATGCAGGAGACCCAGGTTTGATTCCTGGGTCGGGAAGATCCCCTGGAGAAGGAAATGGCAATCCACTCCAGTATTCTTGCCTGAAAAATCCCATGGACAGAGGCAGGCTACATACAGTCCATGGGGTCTCAAGCATTGGACACGACTTGCGACTGAACCACCACCACACTGAATAAAATAAAAAAGAAGCAGATTCACAAATATTGAGAACAAACTAGTGGTTATCAGTGGAGAGAGGGAAAGGGGAGGGGCACATAGGGGTAGGTGATTAAGAGGTATAAACCATATGCATAAAAATAAGCTTCATGGATAATTGTATAGAACAGGGAATATAACCAATATTTTATAATACTATAAATGGAGTAAACTTTAAAATTGTGAATCACTATATGTACTCATATAGTACTATCCATCAACTACACTTTAGTTAAAAAAAAAAAAAAACTTAAAATGATTTTTGAAATCTGCTGGTATGCAGTACATGTACCTTTTCCTAACTTGGAGAAAATCCAGACAGGAGCATGGAGAATGACCAAAGAGATTGAAAATAGAATCCAGAGGGAGAGCTTAAAAGAAGGGAGTCAGCTTTGCTTGGAGAGAGAAAAGAAGGCTGAGAGTGACAATGATAGTGGCTCTGAAGGACACAAAGAGTGGCAGCTCATAGTCATCACTCCTTCACTCACCCAAGTATCACTCACTGTCCCAGCACCTGGGAGACAAAGAGAAGGACACAAACCTAAGTCGGTGACTCAACATCTACTGTCCATTGCCAGTGCCCAAGAATTGAACAAAAATAAGTGTAGGTTGGAACACAAGTAGGAAATAAGCCTGAAGGGAAGAGATTTAAGGAATTTAAAAACTTTCCAGGAGATGGCAAGAGTGAACACCAACATCTTAGAAATGAGCGAACTAAAATGAACGGGAATGGGTGAATTTAATTCAGATGATCATTATATCTACTACTGTGGGCAAGAATCCCTTAGAAGAAATGGAGTAGGCCTCATAGTCAACAGAAGAGTCCAAAACTTGGGTACAATCTCAAACTGAGGGAATGATATCGGTTTGTTTCTGATGCAAAACATTCAACATCATTGTAATCCAAGTCTAGGCCCCAACCACTAACGCCAAAGAAATTGAAGTTGAATGGTTTTATGAAGACCTCCAAGGCCTTCTAGAACTAATATAAGAAAAAAGAAATGATGTCCTTTTCATCACAGGGGATTGGAATGTAAAACTAGGAAGTCAAGAGATACCTGGAGTTACAGGCAAGTTTGACCTTTTGGTACAAAATGAAGCAGGACAAAGGCTAACAGTTTTGACAAGTGATCGCAGCAAACACACTCTTTCAATAACACAAGAGACAACTCCACACATGTATAGTACCAAATGGCCAATACGAAAATCAAATTGATTATATTATTTGCAGCTGAAGATGAAGAAGCTCTATATCGTCAGCAAAAACAAGGCTGGGAGGTGACTGTGGCTCAGATCATGAACTCCTTATTGTCAAATTTAGACTTAATTGAAGGAAGTTAGAGAAAACCACTAGACCATTCAGGTTTGACCTAAATCAAATCCTTTATGATTATACAGTGGAAGTGACAAATAGATTCAAGGGATTAGATCTGATAGAGTGCCTGAAGAACTATGAATGGAGGTTTGTTAAAAGATGCTTACTCCTTGGAAGGAAAGTTATGACCAACCTAGATAGTATACTAAAAAGCAGAGACATTACGTTGCCAACCAAGGTCCGTCTAGTCAAGGCTATGGTTTTTCCAGTGGTCATGTATGGATGTGAGAGTTGGACTGTGAAGAAAGCTGATCGCCGAAGAATTGATGCTTTCGAACTGTGGTGTTGGAGAAGACTCTTGAGAGTCCCTTGGACTGCAAGGAGATCCAACCAGTCCATTCTAAAGGAGATCAATCCTGGGTGTTTATTGGAAGGGCTGATGCTAAAGCTGAAACCCCAATACTTTGGCCACCTCATGTGAAGAGTTGACTCACTGGAAAAGACTGATGCTGGGAGGGATTGGGGGTGGGAGGAGAAGGGGACGACAGAGAATGAGATGGCTGGATGGCATCACCGACTCGATGGACATGAGTTTGAGTGTACTCCAGGAGCTGGTGATGGACAGGGAGGCCTGGCATGCTGTGATTCATGGGGTCGCAAAGAGTTGGACACGACTGAGCGACTGAACTGAACTGAACAGAACATTGTACAGGTTGTGGTGACCAAAACCATCCCCCCAAAAAAGAAATGCAAAATGGCAAAGTGGTTGTCTAAGGAGGATTTACAAATAGCTGAGAAAAGGAGAGAAGCAAAAAGCAAGGAAGAAAGGGAAAGATAAACCCATCTGAATGCAGAGTTTCAAAGAATAGCAAGGAGAGATAAGAAGACCTTCTTAAGTGAACAATGCAAAGAAATAGAGGAAAATGATTGAATGAGGAAATGGGAAAGACTAGAAATCTCTTCAAGAAAATTGAAGATATTTAGGGAACATTTCATGCAAGGATGGGCATGATAAAGAAAAGAAATGGTAAGGACCTAAGAAGCAGAAGAGATTAAGAAGAGGTGGCAAGAATACACAGAAGAACTGTTCACAGGTCACAGTGCTGACTCTGTGACTTCCAAGGAAGTCAAAAATTGTCCAAATGACCCTGATAACCACCATGGTGTGGTCACTCACCTAGAGCTGGACATCCTGGAGTGTGAAGTCAAGTCAAATGGGATTTAAGAAACATTGCTACTAACAAAGCTAGTGGAGGTGGTAGAATTCCAGCTGAGTTATTTCAAATCCTAAAAGGTGATGCTGTGAAAGTGCTGCCCTCAATATGCCAGCAAATTTGGAAAACTCAGCAGTGGCCACAGGACTGGAAAAAGTCAGTTTTGAATTCCAATCCCAAAGGAAAGTAATGCCAAAGAATGTTCAAACTACCACACAATTGCACTCATTTCACAAGCTAGCAAGATAATGCTCAAAATCCTTCAGCTAGGCTTCTGCAGTACATGAACCAAGAACTTCCAGATGTACAAGCTGGATTTAGAAAAGACAGATGTACCAGAGGTCAAATTGCCAACATCCATTGGATCATAGAAAAAGCAAGGGAATTCCAGAAAAACTTCTGCTTCATTCACTATGCTAAAGCCTTTGACTGTGTGGATCACAACAAATTGGACAATTCTTAAAGAAATGGGAATACCAGACCACTATAACTGTCTCCTGAGAAACCTGTATGCAGGACAAGAAGCAACAGTTAGATCCGGACATGGAACAACAGATTGGCTCCAAACTGGGAAAGGATTACGTCAAGGTTGTATATTGTTACCTGGCATATTCAACTTATAAGCAGAGTACATCATGAGAAATGCCAGGCTGGATGAATCACAAATTGGAATCATGATTGCCAGGAGAAATATCAACAACCTCAGATATGGAGATGATACTACTCTAATGGCACAAATTCAAGAGGAACTAAGAGCCTCTTGAAGAGGGTGAAAGAGGAGAGTGAAAAGGCTGGCTTAAAACTCAACATTCAAAAAGCTAAGATCATGGCATCCAGTCCCATTACTTCATGGCAAACAGAAGGGGAAATAAGTGGAAGCAGTGAAAGATTTTATTTTCTTGGGCTCCAAAATCGCTGCAGATGGTGACTACAGCCATGAAATTAAAAGACTCTTGCTTCTTGGAAGGAAAGCTATGACAAACCTAGATGGCATATTAAAAAGCAGACACACATCACTTTACTGACACAAGTCCGTCTAGTCAAAGCTATGGTTTTTCCAGTAGTCGTGTAGGGATGTGAGAGTTGGACCATAAAGATGGCTGAGCACAAAAAATTGAAGCTTTTGAACTGCAGTGTGCTGGAGAAGACTCTTGAGAGTCTCTTGGACTGCAAGGAGATCAAACTAGTTAATCTTAAAGGAAATCAACCCTGAATATTCACTGGAGGGACTGATGCTAAAGCTGAAGCTCCAACTACTTTGGCCACAAGAAGGGAAGAGCCGAGTCATTGGAAAAGACCCTGATGATGGGAAAGATCGAAGGCAAAAGGAGAAGGGGACGACAAAGGATGAGATGATTAGATAGCATCACCGACTCAGTGGACATGAATTTGAGCTAATTCTGGGAGATAGTGAAGGACAGGGGAACCTGGCGTGCTGCAGTCCCATGAGGTCACAAAGAGTCAGACACAACTAAGCAACTGAACAACAGCAGGGCCAAGGTAGCAATGGAAATAAATTCATCCCCACTTGCCCTTTATTTATTTATGAGAACTACTGCTGGTTAAATGGTAATTTTCAGGGTTGATTAGGAGAATTTCCACCAGAGAAAAGGAAAAAAAAGATGATCGCTTCAGTTGTACGATTTGGAATATTCGATTAAAGACCTTGTACGGTCAGTATAAGGTAAGGCAACTATTTTGTGGTTTCCGTCTCTGCTCAACACTGTATGATTCATATCAGGGTCTGTTCGGGCCACAGAAATAGCAGAAGAGGAAAAGGCAATCGTGGTATCTCTCCCCAGAGTTGTTAAGAAAAAGCCCACTAACCAAGCTTACCATGAACATGAGCATGTACAAATTCTCAGCAACTGACTGTGTTATTAACACTTGAATTCCTTTTGTGCTTGGTTCTTGGAATTGTCCAACTTTTGAGTAACTAAGAATTATCATCATTTAGGACATATAAAAATGTGCTACTTTTAACACAAATACAAAGGAAATCTTTTACTTACCTTAAATAGGATAGACAAATGAGTTAGATAATTAAAAATTCAAGATAGTGTGCTTTGTTTTTAATTTGAATTTTCTGGTTTGACTCTAACCACCCAAAAAGGAAATTTCAAACTTTTTCAGGCATACTTAAGCCCCATTTAAAAATTTACAAGAAACCAAGACTCAGGTGAACAATTTTTAGTCAGTATTTTCACTATTCAATGACCTTTGTGAAATTTAAGTGTAAATTTCATTTTTTTAAATGCTCAAAAACTGTTCAAAATGACCATTTTGTGTCTCCCAGATATGCAAACTGTCCCTACCTAAACTTCTGATGAATCAAAAAGTTGTTCTTTCCTCTGTTCTTTCTTTGTTTATTGTGTACATCATTAGGCCATTTTTTAAAAAATGTGTGCTTTCAGTAAATCCGCTAAATAATATATCCTGAGAAAGATATCTATTTTGTACAAAGCACCTTATTTGTCCTAAAGATAATACTGAAATGTGTGTGTGTATATATATATATAATTTATTTATGTAGCATATGGCACAGTAATTGAAAAAATATGTTTCTAAAAATACCCAATTGTATATAGTATGCACATAATCCAATAGAAGTGACAACCATTCACTTGAAATCCATTTTGTCCCGCCTCCCTTCTGAAACAATATCTCTCAGGTCAACTATATGTGCATAGCTTACCTGTCTCACTTCCAATCAAAGGCTGATTTGCAAAATGCTTGACAAAATCCTTCAAAGATGAGAATTCATTAAAGCCAAATTTAAATGAATATCCAGTATATTCAACATGAAAGTGTTTGACAGAGTCTTTGGCTCTAAAAGAAACAAAGGGAAAAAAACCTTAATGATATTTAAGAAACAAGTATCTTTTTTGAGGGGAAACATAACCTTAGGCTTTAGTATCACCATGGAACCCTTCTCGAAACAGTTATGACACAATCACCAAAACCACTGGCATTTAAAGAATAGCACTCCTCTAATTGTTAGTAATGTTGAGCATCTTTTCATGTGCTTATCTGTATGTCTTTTTTGGAGAAACATTTATTAAGGTCTTCTGCTCATTTTTCAGCTGGGTTGTTTGTATTTTGCTGGGGGCATAAGTGTGAGAGAGACAGGAAGAGAGGTGATAGAAATGGCAGGTCACCCTCTCCCCAGATTCTCCTCTGTGACTGGTCCTCCTCACTTGGGAGTCAGTACAAACTCGGCCTCTTTTCACTTAATCAGCTATGTGAGCCCAGTCCTTTGCCTCCCACACCTGTTTCACTCCCTGCTGAATAAAACACCAACTTTTCTACATTGCCATTTTTGGAACAAGGCAGAAAATTAAAGTGTATATATATCTATATCTATAACCATAAACACACACACTCACACACACACATACACACATGGCTTCACTTCCACATTCTTCTCTTTCAGGTAACTTTCCACCTTTACCAAAAATCGGAAGTCAGAATCACCTAGAGGGTGCAGGTTTCTGGGCCTTACCCCCTGAATTCCTGATCCATTAGGTCTGGGGCTGGGCCCAAGACTTGCATTCCTAACATGCTCTGAAGTGATGCTACTGGTCTGGGGACCACATTTTGGCAACTGCCATAATCCAACCAGCTGTACTATTCTCCTAGGAGCTTCTGCCTTTGTCCCTTAGCTTGTACTGTTCCCTTCACCTATGACTTCTTCCGCTTTGTTTTTGATTATGTCAGTTCAAAGGCCACTTACTCTGTCAAATATTGCATGATATTTCAGCTTGAGTTACTTGTTTTTTTTCTCTTCTCAACAATCCACACACTTACCTTGCTGTCTTTCACATCATTTATAGCACTCTCCTTTGTAGTAAAGTATTTATATATGGTCTTATTGCCCCTGTGAGGCTAGACTTCCTGAAGACAAGGTCTTTGAATCTCCTACAACACTTATCAAAGTGGTAGGCACAGAGTGGATGCTCTGAAATATTATTAAGGAAGTGAATGAACAAGTGAATAAAAACAGCCATTCTCCTGAGCTGGTCTGTGGTTCTTACTTTTGCTGGTGGTTATTACTTTTTTAAAGCATTTCCAAGTGCTTGTAATGGAAATTAGCAATTTATATTTTAAATTTGTATATATATGTGTTATCTCTTTGTAAGGCTTATGAAACATGTATAAGTGAAAAGTTAACTTTCTTTGAGCCAACAATTGCACAGGTTTGTCTGACATTTTGGAGTGATCCATGCAATAAAGGATCAACAATCCAACCATTAAATAAAATTTTAACATTTGCTGTTGATTTGAGAAAGCACAATTCCTGCTTCAACCCAGAATTGAATTCCTACTTCAAGCAGAATTCCACTTTTGATTAAAAATGTTCCCAAAGATG
Source organism: Moschus berezovskii (assembly GCF_049115385.1). Lineage (NCBI taxonomy): Eukaryota > Metazoa > Chordata > Mammalia > Artiodactyla > Moschidae > Moschus > Moschus berezovskii. The sequence goes on from NC_142464.1 coordinate 32,118,309, forward strand.
TTGTTTAGAAAATTTATAAACAAAATAAAATAATAATGGTTTGAGGATAATGGGTGGGTGGCCGAGGGCAATTTCATGGAGTCCTTATATCCTAGCAACTGCCGGTGAACCCAGCGAAACTTGCTATATGTCAGCGGAAGCCAAGGTGACAGATGCTAACAGATAACCAATGACTCCGCCTGATTATCAGGTGGCTAGGTCACCTTCTCTGGAAGGGAAGTCAGACAGGAGAAAGTGTGGGAGAGAAACCCTGAAAGGGCTGGCCAATCACTGTTTTGAGCCAGGCGTATCTGGTGGGGACTAGATTAACTTTCTTAACAGTTAGGGCAAATGGAGCTTTGAGAAATTCTGTTTATAGAAAAAAATTAAAAGTTGCATGTTGCCTTGAGTTTGTGGTTATGAAAGTTGCATAGCCACAAGTCATTTTGATTTTCCAGAGGAAGGAAAGAACAGTGAAAAGGGGACTGGGCCAGGTTCCAGGGATGAGGATTCTGGTGCTGTTTCTAGCACTGTTTTATTGGGTGGAAGACACTTTACCACTTCAGGCTTCAGTTACTCCATCAGTCAAGCAAGAGTTTTGGGTTAAATAATTCATAAAATCTCCTTCAGCTTTAACATTTTTTTTTGTCCCAGCTCTAATAATATTTTCCCTGCTAATGGAAGGAGCAGGTATGTTTTTTTGCAGTCTCACCACTCAGAGCTTGGCATCCTTGGACCTGCTGATCTAACAAGAATCAAGAGAATTCCATTTTCTGGCAATCTGCATGTGATGCTGAAGTCAGTGCCCATGTAAGTAAGAGATGGGACCCCACTAAATTCATAGAGTTCTTAAGAATCCTACCTCACAGAGAGAGAGTAGAGCCCAATCCTCTCATTGCTGTCCCGCAGAAGGTAGCTCCCATCACATCCATTGGAGAGGAGCAGTGCCTCAGCGGCATGGCGGGTGAGGTTGCCATGGTACCACCTGGGGAGGAGAGAGCAGCACTTTTACTCAGAGTGAACTACGGGGGGACTCTTCCTGCACTGGGTTTTCCTCTCAGAGATTACCTCAGCAATATTCTCCACCCTGGTAGCCCTGAGACCTAACTCTGAGCCAAAACATCAGGAAAAGGAAATTGCTGGATGAGGCTGAAGGGGACAGGAGGGATTTGCCTTATCCCAGAGTGTTATGGGTTGACTTGTATCCTGAACACTCTTATGTTGAAGTGCTGAGCCCGAGTACCTCAGAATGCTTCCTTATTTGGAGACAGGGTCTTTAGCAAGTTATAATGAGGTTCTTAAGGTGGGTCCTAGGGATTTTCCTTGGTGGCTCAGATGATGAAGAATCTGCCTGCAGTTCAGGAGACCTGGGTTCGATCCCTGGGTGATCCCCTGGAGAAGTGAATGGCAACCCACTCCAGTATTCTTGCCTGGAGAATCCCTTGGACAGAGGAGCCTGGTGGGCTATAAAGTCCATGGGATCATAAAGAGTCACACACGGCTGACTGACTAACACTTCCATTTTCAAGGTGGGTCCTAATTCAATAGGACCATAAAAAGGGGACTTTTGGAGACAGACTTGCACACAGGGAGAGTGCCTTGTGAACACTCTCCCTAAAGACGGCCATCTGTAAGTCAAGGAGGGTGAGCTGGAGCAGATCCCGCCTCATAGCCCTCGGAAGGAACCAACCCTACTTGGGGCTGACACCTTGATTTGGGGCTTCTCATCTCCAGAACATGAGACAATCAGTTTCCTCTGTTTAAGCTGCCATTTTGTGGTACTTATTCATGCAAGTCCTAGCAAACAAACATACATTACTTTGTAGACAGAAAGATTTTTAAAATTTCAAGTCAAAAATAACCATAAGAATAGGCTTGGGCCAATTTTCTCTCTTTCTTTTGATGTATCACACTCTCTTTTAAAAATGTGGTACCATGTTTTGTAATGTTTACAACCGCTGAGTTGTTATAGCAGAGTCCATTGTCATGAGGGAAATGAAGATGAACACAAGGAATTCAGACGCTTTATACAGAGACGCAAACCCCGTTCAATAATTGTTTAAAACTCACAAATACCTGCAGAGTTGGGAAAGTCCCAAGGATATTCAGACTAATGTATGTGTTTAAAACAACAAATAAATAAACTCCAAAAACACATTAGAAAAGGTAACATATATCTATGGTAAAAAAAATCTATATAGCTCAAAAGAAGGCATAATGAAAATGAAGCTTTTTTCTCCCCTTTAATCCATATCACCCCTGTTCCTTTCCTCAGAGGACCCCGATGTTACCCATTTTCTGTGCTTCCTCCTGAGAGGAATCCTTTGTGTCCAGAGGCATCCAGGCATGTCCCCAATCCCAGCTCTATGGAGACAAGAGCATCCCAGGCACCCTGTTCTGCCCCTCACCCCTTTTTCCTTTCCCGTTCTTTTTAATGAGTCAATAGAGACAGTTCAGTGTGGTGATTAGGACTGTGGTCTCTGGCGTCAGAGTCCTGATCCACGTGAAACCTCTTAAAGCTGTAACACCTTGGGCAAGTTATATAACCAATCTAAGCCTCAGTTTTCTCACCTCTAAAATAGAATCAATAATAGCGGTACCTCATGGGCCAGCAGTAAGTTCTGCTTGCTGTAACACACACAAAATGGTCAAAACAGTCTTGGCAAACAGTTGAGCTCAAAACACATTAGTTGTCATGAAGCTGTTGAGATCCCCAAAGCCATAACTTGTGATGTTTCCTCTGAGGTGTGATTTTCTTGTTGCTCAAATATACTTGCTGATTACTGTCAGCTTCTTTCAGATATGGGAAGCTAGGTCGTGGTGGGTAGCAGCTGCTGTCAGGAGCTACAGTGCAGGGCAGCGAAGGGGAACGAGACAGGGGCAGCTACACAAATACTGTTGATCATGTCAGTGAACTCAGTACTACTGCAGAGGTGTGCATGGCGTACAAGGAAGTGCCCTGCTCTGAGAGTGATGGATCTGCTGGGATGTCCTGTGCTATAGAATAAAAATTAAACATAAGACCAAAGGCAGAGAGTTTTCTACATAGGTCTCGGAGCTATCTGTTTTCTAAATCAGCATGTCCTCATGTCTGCTTCTTTAGCACATTTCCTCTTTGGGGCAGAGATGCCTCCGTCCTGAGTTAGAAATGTACTTGCTAACTAAAAACAATGGCAAGGAAAAGCATTTTTATAAGAAATCCCATTGAGTTATTTACCCCTTCACTGGACTAACTCCCAAATGTGCTCAATTCTTCTCAGCACCAAATTCTTTAAACGTTGGAACCTAACACTAATATGCTGTATGTCAATGATACTTGAATTTAAAAAAAAAAAAGGAAAATTGGAGGAGCTAGAATTGAGGCTATCAAAAACTTCAGGTTTGGTTACAGGGAGAATACTAATTTGTTTGATAAATGAAATCCTTATGAGGTCACAAGTTCTTAAATGCATGTTGCCAATAACTATATTTTGAATGGACATTTCTGTTTAAGTTAATAAATTACTCATCTGAAGCAACAAAATTCTAAAATTTAAAGAATTATACATTGGAATTCTTTTCAATAAGATCTAATGATGTCTGTTTAAAGCATTTATAGAATTCTGATAATTACATCTTGACAGCAGTTTTTATTGTTTGTTTTTTAAAATCCCTTGGTTGTGCTGTAAGGCTTGCGGGAACTTACTACCCTGACCAGGATTCCAACCTACATTCCCTACATTGGCAACATGGACTCTTAACCACTGGACCACCAGAGAAGTCCCAGTTGAGAACTTTTTTATGATAATCTTTTAAACAGTAACTATATATCATAAGCACATAAGAAATCCTTGAATCCTTGAATATAAAGCATTACACTGTGCTGTAATTTGGAACATCGCAGGGGTTAACTTCTTGGTAGAGTTGTTAATTTCTTGGTACCATTTCTTGGTAGCAGCTTGGTAGAGTCAGCATGGCTATCACAGATTTCATGGAGTCCTGGGCCCGGGCAAATCTAAGACAGAGCCTGCCAGGCAGCCACCTACACTTCACCATGTCTGCATGGCAATGAGGATCTTCACTCCCCAAACAACTCTTCCACAAATGCCTAAACTTCCTCTCTTCATTGAGTTAAGCATCATTTCCCAGAAACTTTAGATCAGGTTATCTTTCAGGGAAGTGACTATAAAGCCAAACAGCATTACATATCCTTTGTAGGAATATGTCCATCTTTGGTAAGGATGGTTCAAGATTGTGTTCATAAAGAGTGGAAGGTTGGGGACTTTCCTGGTGTCCAGTGGTTAAGAATCCACCTGCCAACACAGGGGATGTGGGTTTGATCCTTGGTCCAGGGAGATTCCACATACGGTGGAGCAACCAAGCCTGTGCGCTGCAAATACTGAAGCCCATGCACCCTGGAGCCTGAGCCCCACAATAAGAGAAGCCACTGCAAAGCTCATGCACTGCAACTAGAGAGCAGCCCCGGCTCACCGCAGCTGGAGAAAACCCGAGTACAGCAACGAAGACCCAGCACAGCCAAAAACAAACCAACAAACAAATAACAATTTTTTCAAAAAAGATCAAAAGATTGAAAACTAGTTTTCCCATAGTTAACCTTTTCTACTTTCTATCATTCGACTTTATAAACCTTTATCTATTGAGTACAAATCTGCGCAAGGCATTGTACTACGCAGGTCAAAGGGAATAAAAACCCAGGCTGGGCTTCAAGAAACCATTAACCTAGTCAAGAGGGTAAGAGAAGTACTTTGTGACCTACACCCAAGAGAGAGTAAAGATCAAGGCCATTTTTTGAAAGGCCCAACATCTAAGCAGGCCTTAAAGAACACACAAGTTATTTTAAAACTGTGCTTTTTTTCTGGTAACAAAGCATATGTAATAAGAATTAAAATATGTACATATACAGAAGAGGAAATGAAAGTCATTCACAGAAGAGAAAATATGTATTTCAAATATATAGTCTCACTATTAATCAGAGAAATGCAAACTAAAACAATAATGTAGTATTTTTTTAATCCACCAGACTGGTTAGTATTAAGTATTGGAGAATTTAGGGGCAATGGATATTATCATCTACTGTTGGCAGGTGTTTAAGTTGGAGGGGAACTTACATATCTAGTATAACTGGACATGCCCACATGACCAGTGACTCCACTTCTGATGTCTAATTAGTGAAACACAAGTACACAGAAGGAAGTGTGAATGAAGATGTTTACCGGAGAGCATTTGTGAGCAAAAATTAGGAGCCATCCTAATTTTCCACCAACAGTGAGATGATAAAGTTGAGTGCTCAGAGGATGAGATTTTATTAAAAGTTAATCAGACAAGGAACGAAACTGGGTCATTTGCAGTGATGTGGATGAATCTAGAGTCTGTCACAAGGAATGAAGTAAGTCAGAAAGAGAAAAACAGATATCTAGTATTAAGACATATATTATACATGAAATCTAGAAAAATGGTACTGATGAACCTATTTGTAGGGCAGGAATAGAGATGCAGACGTTGAGAATGGACTGGTGGGCGCAGTGGGGAAGGGGAGGGTGGGGTGAACTGAGAGAGCAGCACTGACATATGTGCACTATCATGTGTAAAACAGACAGCTGGGGGAAGCTGCTGTACAGCACAGGGAGCTCAGCCTGCTGCTCTGTGACAACCTGGAGGGGTGGGATTGGGGGGGAGGCTCAAGAGAGAGGGGATATATGCATCCTTACAGCTGTTTCACATCGTTGTACAGCAGAAACTAGTGCAACGTTGTAAAGCAATTATCCTCCAGTTTGTTTTTTTTAAAGCTATGAAAAAAAGAAATAAGTTAATCAGAATTTGGAAAGGTGAGAGTGCTTTGGTCACCAAATGCTTGGGGCAGAAGGTTGGGTGCAACCAGCACTTTACGAGGGAATGCCAAAATGCTTACCACCCTGTGAAGACTGATGTAGTTCTGAGCAACTGAGAATTGTCACGCTTAGAATGCCAGTTGCACCCCCATGGGAAAACACTGAATGCTTATTGTCCACACATGTCAGAGCCGACAGATCCCAAAACGTACTATCAGGTACAGTATGAAGCCACTTAAAGAAAAATCTCTCTCATCTCCTCCAAATAATACAACACATACACATATAAAAGTACATAAAAGCACAAAATAGGAAGCTGATAAAATATACTCCAAACTCATAAGAATGGTCCTTAATGGAAAGAACCATGATTGAGAGTATTGTTAAGAGTTCTTAGTTTGATTAAATTTTCCTAATTTAGTTCTAATAAAGAATACATACATACATATATTAATTAACTAAAATTTGGAAAAGAGAAGACAGTATTTCTACCTTAATCCAACCTCCAGGGCCCTGTTAATGCTTATGGTATTAATTATTTTATTTTATGTACGTATTCAACTACTGTTTATTGAATTCTGGAAGTGATCTAGTACTTGGATGGAGAGGGGGAGAGAGAGACTTTTTCTCTATTTAAAGTCTGGTGGAATTTGGAGCAACAATTGTTCAGGGAGCTATCTGTGCAAAGGGAATAAGAGGAGCAAAAGCCAGGAAGCAGGCAGACACCAGGTATGTACCAGGTCAGAGCCCTGCGTAGTGGGGTGGGCAACATCCAGTTGAGTGCCCGAGGGCAGCAGCCAGGCATGGTGAGATGAAGCTGGGAGGATATTGATGCTATCTTATGCGTGGCTCTGGATGCTGACTGTACCTTGGCTGGTGTCTACAGGGCTTTTTATGGCTTAAAATGCATACACAACAGCTCATTACATAGAGTACTGATTGCCTGGGCCAAAATTCCTGTAACTGGGGCTGTGTTTAAAGTGGTTTTATTTTGTTATTCTGACTTTAGATGGAAGATTCAAATTTTAAGGGACTTGAAGCTTGTAAAATTTGGAAGTCTCTTTAAGAAAAATTAATATTAAATTATCAAAAGAGAAAAACTATTTAGAGTAAGAGATCATAATAGATTGCAAATTTTAAAAGCTGACATCAACAAAATGAAAAAGCAACCTGCTGAATGGGAGAAAATATTTGCAAATCATATATCCAATAAGGGGTTAATATTCAGACTAGATAAAGAACTGAATAGCAAAAAAAAAAAAAAAAAACCCAAAGCAATCCAATATTAAAATGGACTGAAGATCTGAATACACATTTTCCAAAGAAGACAGATGGCCAACAGATATAAGAAAAGATGCTCAACATCACTAATCATCAGGGAAATGCAAATCAAAACCACAATGAGATATCACCTCACACCTGTTAGAATGGCTGTCATCAAACAGACAAGAACTAACCAGTGTTGGTGAGGATGTGGAAAAAAAGGTTGGTGGGAATGTAAATTGATGCAACCACTATATAAAACATATGGGAGGTTTCTCAAAAAATTAAAAATAGGACTGCTATATGACCCAGCAATTCTACTCTTGGGTATTTATCTGAAAAAAATTAAAGCACTAATTAGAAAACATATGTTAAAAAAAAAAAATGTTAATTGCTGCATTATTTACAATAGACAAGAGGCAGAAAAAACCTAAATGTCCATTGATGGGTGAATGGATAAGGAAAATGTTATTAAGCCATAAAGAGTTAAATCTGGCCATTATCAACATGAGTGGACCTTAAGGGCCTTGTGACAGAAAAAAGACAAATACTGTATGATATCACTTATATGGGAAATCTAAAATACAAAACAACCAACGAAACAGAACAAAACAGGTTCATAGATCCAGAAAACAAGTGTATAGTTTCCAGAAAGGAAAGGATTGTGTGTGAATCAGGTGTGCTCGCAAAGAGTCGGACATGACTGAGCGACTGAACTGAATTGAACTGAACTGAGAGAATGAGATGGCTGGATGGCGTCACTGACTCGATGGACATGAGTTTGAGTGAACTCCGGGAGTTGGTGATGGACAGGGAGGCCTGTCGTGCTGTGATTCATGGAGTCGCAAAGAGTCAGACACGACTGAGCGACTGAATTGAACTGAAATGAACCTCTGGTTTAATTAATTGCCTACACCTGATTCACACACCTCTGGTTGGAGAAGGAAATGGCAACCCACTCCAGTGTTCTTGCCTGGAGAATCTCAGCAATGGGGGAGCCTGATGGGCTGCCGTCTATGGGGTCATACAGAGTCGGACACGACTGAAGCTACTTAGCAGCAGTAGCAGCAACCTCTGGTTATAAAATAAATAAGCCACAGGGATGTAATATACAGCATAAGGAATATCAGTGATAACATTGTAAGAACTTTGTAGGGGACAGATGGTTACTAGACTTACTGTGGTGATCATTTCATAATGTATACAAATATCAAGTCACTATGTAGTACTCTTGAAACTAACATAATGGTGTATGTCAGCTATATGTGGGTGTGTGTTCAGTCGCTCAGTCATGTTCAACTCTTTGTGACGCTATGGACCATAGTCTGCCAAGCTCCTCTGTCCGTGAAATCTTCCAAGCTCCTCTGTCCATGGAATCTTCCAGGCTCCTCTGTCCATGGAATCTTCCAGGCAACAATAGCGGAGAATGAAGGGTGCCATTTCCTACTCCAGGGGATCTTCCAGACCCAGGGATTGAGCATTGGCAGGCGGATTCTTTAGCACTGTGCCACCTATATTTCAACTAAAAAAGAATGAAATACACCAACATTTAACTATGAAAAATAAGAAAAAATAAAACAACAACAAACAAAACACCAAGTTCACAGATATAAAGAACAGATTGGTAAATGCTGGAGATGCATGTTGAGAGGGTAGTAAAATGAATAAAGAATATCAAAAAGTCCAAATTTCCTCTTGAAAGTTCTTGTCACGAGAAAAAATGATTTGTTACCCATGTGGTGATGGATGTTGACTGAACTTATTGTGGTGGTCATTTTGCAATATACACAAATATTGAATCATTATGTTGTACCCCTGAAACAAATATAATGTTATATGTCAATTATATCACAAATTAAAAAAATAAAAAGCTGACAAACTGAGAAAACAACTTATATTCATTAAATACCTGTTTAACACCCCTCCATACTTTTTTCTCTACAATTTTGGCCATATCATCTTTAGTTATTTTTTCATGTAAAACAATGTTTTACTGTAATTTTCTATAGAGAGAACAGAATAATTGTCTTTCACCTATAATTTTTTAAATTATTGATAGCAGAGAAAAGTTATTTTCAACTTCATAATGTGATGTTGATAATGAAGTTTTTAGGATTGTTGGAAAATTTGAGAACCTCTATCAAATTTCTTTCATAAATGAGCTGTAAGGGTGTTTAAAATTTTAATGCTCAGGGACTAATCTTAAATATTTTTCCAACTGATGCATTTATTTTAATTACCTCACTAGGGTCTGTGCAAGACAGAGGCCCTGAAGCTGAAGCTTCACTGACTTCACAGTAAACTCACTTCTGGTGATTATAAAAGTCACATCTGCTTTTCTTTTTTAGAGTAAACAATTAAAATGTTTGACTTAGTAAATAAAAGCTACATTTAGTCCCTAATCTCCAACGGCTTGGTTTATATTTCTAATTTTTGTACAATGTGTGAGTAAAGTCTAAACCCTAATAAGATTCTTATCAATCTTTGTTTACATATTGCTAGTAACAGGGAACTCACTACTTGTACAGGCAAACCTGTACATACTTCTATGATTTATGGCCAGAAAACCCTTGCCTACATCAGTTTACTGTTTCCTGCTGTACAGCTTTCAACAGATGGTCTCAAAGTTACTTCTGGGAGTTATATAGATGTCACTTATACAAATAGTTAAAAGCATTTAAAATGTTCTCATTTTTGTTTTCATCATCTTCAGTTTCTCCTTTTATGACAGACTTTCAGTCCCTTGATCACCCAGAGAACTTATCTCCACTGAATACTTTCCAAATATTTAAAATCGGTCTTCAAGGTAAGATTTGATGTGCAAACCAAAAGCCCAGAAGATCTCCCTATTCCAGCTGTCAGGTACATTGCAAGGCAACCCAAGATTGCATTCGTTTCTTAATAGTTGCATCACACTGCTGATTCACGCTGGACCTACTGCTGATTAAAACCCCTAAATAAGTCATGTTCCTCTGTGGCTCTCCCACATCTCCGCCAGCTGCATTAAATGACGTTTTTAGAATTTAGTGCAATAAAAAACCTTTTTCCTGCTGGGAACTGCCAAGCGAAAAAGAATGCTAATAAGCAGTCAACCTGGCTCACAAACACCCATGCAGTAGCTGTGAAAATTTTGTGAGGCAAGAGCACGCCTTTATCTCCACTCATTTCCTCAGTGATGAGTCCATCTGCCCCAGTGACTTCTGACACATTGGTTGTGACCCCGTGCAAGTAGCAACCTCCATCTTTCTCATCTCTCAAGGTGACTAATAATAACACCTGGTAGGAAAACTCTCTTATTTTCATGCTGGAACATTGACTTCTTTAATAAACCTCTTATATGATTCTTTAACTTTTGCAGAAGAGAGCAAGATATAATCTCTGCAATTTATACAACATACATGGGGCTTCCTTGGTGGCTTAGTGGTAAAGAATCCACCTGCCAATGCAGGAGGTGTAGGTTTAGATCCCTGGGTCCATAAGATCCCCTGGAGAAGAAAATGGTAACCTACTCCAGTATTCTTGCCTGGGAAATCCCATGGACAGAGGAGCCTGGAGGGCTACAGTCCTTGGGGTTGCAAAGAGTCAGACACAATTGAGCGACTAAACAACAACAGTTATGAATATTCTAGACATTGTGTTGGTTGCTGGGAATACAACTCCTCTGCTGTTTGGGATAAGGTTCATTTTCCAGAAACTTACAAAAAATAAGTTTTGTCTCATTGTCCCTGAAGAAGTGAAAAAGAGCCTGAAACTACTCTTTACAACAACACATTTGAAACAATGTTGTATTTTCTTTTCTCCCAAGGTCCACATGTTGTCATAAATGGCTCAGGGGTAATAGAGTCAACAAAAGCTTACTAAACTTCCAAAGAATAATTTTACTGGGCTTATTCAAACCCACAGCGGGCCTTGAAGTAAACTGTGGCGTTATCCCTTCCATGATACATTAACAAATCAGGAAACATCGGCCCACTAAAGCCTTTTCATAGCTGCCTCTCAGTGAGATACAGGAAATAAGCTCAACCACAGACAAAACAGATGGGCTCCATCCAGAAACACCATCCTCAGTTCCGCCTCTTCTCTCATTCCAATGCCCTTCGTGCTAGAACCTTCTGGGAAACTGCCCCACCATACTGGAGGCTTCATGGTTTCTTATCCCTTTGAGTTTAATTGTCTTAACTTAATTTGTTAATACAATTATTTCTCATTCTGCTCTGTCCTTTGAAAGACAAGCTTTCAAGCTCTTTGAATTAACCAACAGCATAAAGTAAACTTTGTATCTGTGTGTGTGTATACACAGTTACATTATAAACATACATACAAAAACCCCAAAGAGTGTTATAGGAAACACTACTATCCTTTTAAATGCTGTTTACTATTTTCTTTTCTACTTCTTTTTAACAAATATTGATTGTGAGCCACTAAATTAACTTTAAGGACATGCTTGGGTTGTACCTGATGTTTGAAAAACAATGTGAAGTCTTTTGTCATTCAGAGCCCTGAGATTTAGTTAGGAATTCACATTAGCACATTCACATTCCTAGACCCCCTGAATTATAATCTGTTTTCATCACGAGCTCTACATGATTGGTATGAGTTTAGAGTTTGAGAAGCACAGAGTTGAAGTACTCTTGGTCCTAAAAACTTTAATTCACTTCAACAATCTTGATGGTTTGAGTGTACTGTACGTAGTATTAAAGAGGGAGACAAAGAGAGCAAAGAGTGTACTAAGTAGCTTCACAGTACTTAGGAAGAAAAGAGAAAGGTCTGTGGCTAATTTAATTTAAAAAAAAATCCCCAGCTAGCTGCTATCTTAGTGATATGGCAGTAAATGATATAGAAGGGGGAGCTCCTGAGGAAATGAAATGATCAAGGAAAGCTTCACGGAGGAGGAAGACCATGAGCTGGAACTTGAAGAATAGATACAGAATTCGTTAAGTGTAAGAGAAAAGAGCATTCCAACAGGAGCAGCAGCACAAGCAAAGGCACTGGGGTTGACATATGAATGGGTCTATAGAAAACACGATGCCTACCTGGAACAGAGGGTCTATATTGAGGAATGATGCAAAACAACACTGGAAGGACAAGCGGACACAGAAACCAGTCTTGCATGTTAAAACATGAGCCATACATCCGGGTTTGATTATATACATCTTGGGGAGAAAATTTCTTCCTAACTCACGTCTACAGATTATTCACATATTTAAATAACTATTTTCCCTCTTCCTGCCAAAGAGAAGTGACATAGAAATAAGATTCTGTCCCTTCAGATTTAGGAGGACATATATTTTAACCCAAAACAGTAATAGAAATTCCTGCTTGTATGAAAACAGCTTATAGGCTCTGGAGTTGAGCAGCCAACAAAAGCACTCTTCTTTAGAGAATTTTCACTTTTTATTCATTTTCAAAATTACGCTCACTTTTTTTCGTGTTCATGACAAACATTTCTTTTTAGACAAAAAGTAAGATGGCAAGCTATCTTAATAAAAAACTTAAATATATTATATTTGAGAAGCTTTAGAATGCAAAAGAAACAGTTCTGAAAATTATTCTCACTTTTGAATGGCTCTGACATACTTTCGGAACTCTCTAGATCAAAGATAGGCAAATTCATAACATATGATGCACTCCCCTTTTCTTTTTTTTTAATTTATTTGGCTGTGCAGGTCTTAGTTAAGGCCCTCAGGATCTTCAATCTTCGTTGCAGCATCTGAAATCTTTAGTGAAGCACACAAACTCTTAGTTGTAGCATGTGGGATCTAATTCCCTGACCAGGAATGGAGTCAGCCCCCTGCATTGGGAATGCAGAGTCTTAACACTGGACCACAAGGGAAGTCTCTGCACTCTCCTTTTCTTACGGCCATGGATAACATAGCTCATTGGTCTGTCTTCTTTCTTGCTAAGCTTATGCATGGCCTCAGAATCCTTCTGAACACAATGACGATAGAACAGCAAAAAAATTAATCTATTAGGCAATCTCAACCTGAGCCATCTTAATTCAGGCTACTTCATCCTCTGTGCTTGAGTCACTCCATGGGATTGCTTTTGTATTCATTTTTTCATAGGAGTAGTGTTAGATACTTTGAATTTCTGAAAAAATGAAGCACTTGGCCATCAGAAATCATGGGTTAAGGAAAAGAAAATGTCTTATAAGCTCAGAAGATGTCAGTAGTGAAATTGGTACCATAGTCAGGCTGTGGCATATTTTATGTGACAATGTGATACTGTCCACACAAGCACGTTAAGTCTGCTGTTCACAGATGTGGCTCATCTTTCCATTGATCATGGCAAAGGATCACATCCAAATAAACAGAACCAAGCAGAGGCTTGGCAAAGAAGTTTGAAAGCTCTATGTATCATAGTGTGATACATGGGGCAGTTGTGGAAAGACTCACCACAGTCTTTCCAATCAGGAAGTTTCTGTGATGGAACCAGCTGGTCTGAGGCATTGTCCATTGCCGTTCTAAATGCCCACATTTACAAATGATAGTAGCAGAGCTAAATGGGGCTGCTAGCTGCCCCAGGCTTTAGGAAGCATACCTGAGTGATGACAGAGCCAGAGTATGTCTCTGGTCACAAAATGCACTAATGGTGGGGCCTCCAGTGCTTTTTCGTGGAGTCAAGGCCCAGCTAAAAGGAAACAGACTGAGGGGTGTGATAATTCTGTGGGAGTTGGAAACCAGGCCAGACCTGTTCTTGAAGCAACCCGAGGAGTGAGACAAGAAGTTCTCAGAGGTGGAAACCCAGAAAGAGAGACAGAGACTCAGAAATCCAGAGACACAGAGGGACACAAAGGGTCAGAAATACGTAAGCCAAGAATTGTAGAAAGAGAGATATAGAGACCTGGAGACTGAGAAAGCAAGAGAAAAAAGCAAGAGAGTTCCAGAAAAACATCTATTTCTGCCCTATTGACTATGCCAAAGTCTTTGACTGTGTGGATCACAATAAACTGTGGAAAATTCTGAAAGAGATGGGAATACCAGACCACCTGACCTGCCTCTTGAGAAGCCTGTATGCAGGTCAGGAAGCAACAGTTAGAACTGGACATGGAACAACAGACTGGTTCCAAATAGGAAAAGCAGTACGCCAAGGCTGTATATTGTCACCCTGCTTATTTAACTTCTATGCAGAGTACATCATGAGGAACGCTGGGCTGGAAGAAGCACAAGCTGGAATCAAGATTGCCGGGAGAAATACCAATAACCTCAGATATGCAGATGACACCACCCTTATGGCAGAAAGGGAAGAGGAACTAAAAGCCTCTTGATGAAAGTGAAAGAGGAGAGTGAAAAGGTTGGCTTGAAGCTCAACATTCAGAAAACTAAAATCATGGCATCTGGTCCCATCGCTTCATGGGAAATAGATGGGGAAACAGTGGAAACAGTGTCAGACTTTATTTTTCTGGGCTCCAAAATCACTGCAGATGCTGATTGCAGCTAGAAAATTAAAAGACGCTTACTCCTTGGAAGGAAGGTTATGACCAACCTTGATAATATATTAAAAAACAGAGACATTAATTTGCCAACAAAGGACCGTCTAGTCAAGGCTCTGGTTTTCCCCGTGGTCATGTATGGATGTGAGAGTTGGACTGTGAAGAAAGCTGATCGCCGAAGAATTGATGCTTTTGAACTGTGGTGCTGGAGAAGACTCTTGAGAGTCCCTTGGACTGCAAGGAGATCCAACCAGTCCATTCTAAAGGAGACCAATCCTGGGTGTTCATTGGAAGGACTGATGCTAAAGCTGAAACTCCAATACTTTGGCCACCTCATGCGACGAGTTGACTCACTGGAAAAGACTCTGATGCTGGGAGGGATTGGGGGCGGGAGGAGAAGGGGACGGCAGAGAATAAGATGGCTGGTTGGCATCACTGAATCTGTGGACATGAGTTTGAGTGAACTCCGGGAGTTGGTGATGGACAGGGAGGCCTGGCGTGCTGTGATTCATGGGGTCGCGGAGAGTCGGACACGACTGAGTGACTGAACTGAACTGACCAAGAAAGGCACATGTGGAGGCTCACGTAGGTAGCCAGAAATACATAGGAACTAACAGAGACCCAACCAGTGTGATCCAGGACACAGGACAGTGATCCAGGACACAGAAGTAAAGAACCCCAAGTGACAGAAGGACTCAGATCCACAGAGCCTGACTTGGGTCAGTGGACCCAGGAAGATCAGAGACATGTGAGAGCCTAGGGCAGAGCCACCAGGAATGGGGAGGGTGGGGATGAGTGCAAAGTGCATCTCATCCCAGCAGAGATCCTGTCCAGTCCCCAGGTCCTCCTGCAGTGCGCACAAACGGCTGTAACACTGAAAGAGCATCATTGTTCTCCCCGTGGCTGGGGATCAGGGAATGTGTGATTTGGGAACCAAATTTCAGAGACTGACTAGAAAGACTGTTTCCTGGATAAGAGCTGGAGGGGGACTTGAATGACTGGGCAGACATCCCAAACTAGAGGCTCTCTCAAGAAGGCTCATATCTGAGTGGAAGCAAGCTTGACTCTGCACTTGGTCTGGTTACCCTTACAACCTAAACATCATGAAATGCTGCTTCAGGGAGGGTAATTGTCTTCAGACTGTAGTTGCCATTGACAACCTACCATTGTGGGCTGGGACAGGAGACAGAGATGGCCACTTTCAGGAAGCTAGATCTATAGGAAAAAAGTCCCAAATTTTCAGGGAATGTAAAAAAAGAAAGATCCTTGTTTCACTATCTCCTGTCTATTTCATTGTTTAGATGATGATTCCAACCAAGGTCAATGTTTCCCAGCAGATAAACCATTTGTTAAGAGGACTGAGTGAGTCTGAGGGTAATATATACAAATACATCACCAGGGTTCGTGATGATGTCACGAAAACTGAAGTCAGGGACCTTGAGTTCTTGTCTTGGTTTTGACCCAACTTGAGACAATTCGGATATTTAGACATCTGCTCTTTGTCAAGTGCTGGGCTTGGATGGAATAGACAAAGATGTGTAACCTACAGCCCTGCCCCTGGGTTGCTCATTGTCAAAAAGAGTACTCAGTGCTCAGCCTGGAGCAGATGTCCAAACCTCTTAGGGCCTTAGGACTGACATCATCTGGAAATGATTCTAAGACTATGTGGAGAATTAATCCAAAACATAGACAAGACTGGTGGTGAGTCAGAATGCTATGAGCGGTAAAATGAGACCCAGGCAACTTTAGATTTTTATAATGATAGAGCAAACGATGGATGAATTAGAAGACATTCATGACATTAAGACTGCCAAAAAAATTTTGATGTCATTTTGAAAAACTATACAAAAGCAGAACTCATTCTTATTTGGATATGAATCCCTTGTTTTTAGCTCAGAGGAATTACTGGCTTCACCCCTGTTCCTTCCTTACTATTCCCAAGTCCTCACTCTAGTTTCTTTTTCACAGATCTGTAAACTCCCTCACTCGTTAGCTTTCTTGGCTCTGAACTCAATGCTATGCATCATGCTCAACTCCCAGATTAATCTATCCCAAAACAAAGCATGGTGGCCACACAATTCCATGTTCCTGTAAATGTTCAATATTTCCATACTGTCAAATGAAGTTTGACCGAAGTCCAAACTCCTAATCTATTATAAGGCTTTCTGGAATTTGGACCAGTCTAAATATTCAGATTTTAAAATAGAGAAACAGGCTGCCTGAGGAAAGACCAGAGCCAGAATCCACTTTGAGAAAGAACCAAAAGTAGATGAAGAAGATATACGGTACCAGAAAGCCAGAGCAAAATTATATACATGGTATGACCGCAATTCCATCTGTGTGTGTTTACAGAAAACCGCTTTTGAAAGACTGGAGAGAAGGTGACTAATATGTCATTTTGGGTGCTTTTCTTTGTTCCCCAAATTTTCAATTATTAATGCATTTATTATTATTTCAAACTGTGATGGATAATATCAGATATATAAGAAAGTAGAAAAAGAGTATAAATAACACCCACATATTTAAATAATACCCATATGTTAGGTAAAATAATTTTTAACTTTTTGCCGTATTTTCTTCCTATGTATTTGGGTGAACATTTAAAAGTAAATTACAGATATCACAGCACTTTAATCTTAAGTAATTCGGCACATGCCTCCAAAAAGTAACCTTGTCTGACATAGCTATATTTTTCTCAAAACAAATTGAACTCTTGCCTTTATGCTTTTTAAACTTTAAAGATTTTTAAACAAAGCAATTCTAACAAGAGACAATGGGAGCAGACACTAGTGGGCAGGGAGCTGGGGGCACAGGACTACAGGGAGCCTGGAGGTGACCAAGCGACAGCTAAGACTCAGCTACCCGGCTGTGGTAGGGTTCAGATACGGGCCCACATCAGGGAGCAGGAGCCAGAGTGTGTGGGCTCAGATCAGGAATTTATCCTAGCTGATGGGACAGTTGTGGGGAGGGAGTTGGTGGGAACAAGAAATTAACCGAGGTTTGAAAAAAGGGTAAGGTTATGACACTAGAAACCAGACGAGGACAGCCAGGTGGCAGTGTTCTCATGGAGTGCACCTCTCAGAGGTGGAGACCAGAGTCAGGCTGAG
This sequence comes from Moschus berezovskii, assembly GCF_049115385.1. Lineage (NCBI taxonomy): Eukaryota > Metazoa > Chordata > Mammalia > Artiodactyla > Moschidae > Moschus > Moschus berezovskii. Next base: position 32,135,918 of record NC_142464.1, read on the forward strand.
CGCTGAGTAATGACTGGGTCCCAGGTCTGGGAGGGTCCGAGCCCATGTGGATGGTTTCATTTTCTGAATATCCACATGTTTTTCCACTTCTACTGTGTTCTTCAAGCCATTTTCTCTTTAGAAAATGCCCCTCTCTCTGCCTGCCACTGACAGAAATCCGATGGCTCGCCTTCCTTGCGGCCATCTGCCGTGTGCCCTGCGTCGACACAGTGATAAGCCCCGGCCCCTCTACCCTGCCTTCTAAGCCCACCCACACCGGCACTCCCTGGCCTCTGCACTCTAGCTCCTCCAGGGGATGGCCTTACTGCCAGCCTCTCCCACACCGCCTTGCATAATGTCATCATTCCACAGACGGCTCTGTGAAGGGACAGAAGGGAGAATGAATCAGACAAAGTGACCCCACTCAGTGTGGAGAACCTGTGCGGCCAGACTCCCGCATGTAAGTAGGAGGAAGGCAACGTTACCCACAGAGGAACAGAAACACAACAAGCAAAGAGGAAATGCGGTTGCTTCAAGCAGAGGTCAAACTGCACTACAAGTGACATACTCTTGCTCAGCCACAACAGGATCACCCTCATGTTTAGAGTCCAAGATTACAGAATTGTGCCAGAAGAGGAACAAGCTTCATTGCTCTACGTGGCATCAAGTAAACAGGTTCCTTTAAAGCTTTGACTCTACCATGTTTTTTTTAGCCTACTCAATCTGTCTAGCCTAGAAGAAAGGAATCTACCCTCAAGTTTTAAAAGTTCTGATGAATTAACGTATTAATCTGACTTTGTGTGCATATTTATTATATGAAGAATGTGAGAGAATAATGTCTTTTAGTAAAAAAAAAAAAAAATGTTTTGGTGGTAGTCATCACAGAACTTTTTTTTCCCCTCAGTTCTCACTAGCAGTAATAGTGCAGGTAAAAAGAGAGAAGTTTGACAGAAATTAGGAAGTTATATTAGTGGAGAAAAATGTGTGCTCTGGAGCCATACTCCTGGATTCGAAGTTTTGTGAGCTTGTAAACTCGGGCATGTGATATTAATAAAAGCTCTGTCCTTCATTTCCTCGTTTGCAAATAAGAATGACGCAAGTGGTAGTATCTATCCCACATTGATGTGTTAATTTAATAAGTCACACAAGCAAAAGGCTTAAAATAATGCCTGGTATATGGTGAGCATCCAGCAATGACTACTTGCCATCTTAGAACATTTGCCTTCTTTCATCTCGTGGAAGGAGTAGCAGCTTTGGAGCAAGTTCCTACGCACTGTCAGGGCACCAACATCGAGGTCTGTGACCTAGAAACAGTTCACTTGACTGACTTGAAGTCACCTCCTACATTTATGAAATGAGCATTATCACACTGTTCTGATGGTGATATTGTGAAGGTTAAATGGTATGAGTGGCCTGGGGCTGGCACGTGACTCTCAGAACAGGAGAACAACCTGGTTCCATGGGATAAGCATGGACTGGGGACCCAGACTCTCTAGGCTGCCAGGCAGTCTGATTGCTCTGCTGATGAGTCTCCTTGGATGCGGAGCTGGAACATCAGTATCGTACAGAGTGAGTGCATGCAAAACGCCTGCTTGCGGTGAGCACTTGCTTTAGTTGTCATTACTCACTCCCTAGGTCAGTAAGTCACCATCTGAGGGCCAGTTCCTGCCAAGGTACAAGCTTTTGTTTCAACTGTGAGCCAAGGGGAGTTTTATGCTTAAACAGTTAGGGGAGAAAAAAAAAAGAATATTTTGTGACTCATGAAAATTATATGAAATTTAAATTTTAGGGTAGGTCCTTAAATAACATCGTGTTTGCACACCATCACAGTCATTTGTTTTTGTGTTATCTATGGCTGTTTTTACCCCGCAGGGGCAGATGTGAGTAGCTGAAGCATAAGTCACAAAGCCTGCAAAGTCTAAAATATTTATAACCTGGGTTTTGACAAAAAGGTTTGCTGACCCTTCATCTGGTCTAACCTTCTCTTAGAGGTGAGAAGTGAGAGACCTTTTAATGAATTTATTTTAATATCCAGAGCTTAGACTCTACTTTCTTGACTTTGACCAACACAGCCAAACACAGATACTTTCTTATCAAATTTGAAACTTGGGAAAGTATATATATGTAACAAAAGAATATTTTGTAAAGGAATATTTACTATATTTCTCACTTGAAGGAATATGTATGACTAGATAATTTGAATAATTTTTTATTTTCTTTTCACATTTTGGCCCCACAGCATGTGGGATCCTAGTTCTGCAACCAGGGATTGAACCCACGTCCCTTGTAATCTCTGGACCACCAGGGAAGTCCCCATGAATATTTAGTTTTAAAATACCCTAAAATATTTTTATTTCACCGTATCCCTTTTGTGTCTATAGTTATACTGTTTACAAGGGAGCATCCTTAAACAAACTACACACCCTCACCATTCCTCCGTTGTTTTGTAGGAACTTCTGTTATAATAAAAGCATTGTGGGAATTTTAAATGGTTGAAATGAAAGTGAAACTGTTAATTGCTTTGTTTGTCTGACTCATTTCAGACCCCACAGACTGCAGTCCACCAGGCTCCTCCTCTGTCCTTGGAATTCTCCAGGCAAGAATATTGGAGTGGGCTGCGATTCCCTTCTCCAGGGAATCTTCCTGACCCAGGGATCAATCTTGGGTTTCAGGCATTGAAGGCAGATTCTTTACTGTCTGGGCCACCAGGGAAGCCCTTAAATGGGGACGATCCCCTGGAGAAGGGAATACTCACTCCAGTATTCTTGCCTGGAAAATTCCACAGACAGAGGTGCCTGGTGGGCCTACAGTCCATGGGGTCCCAAAGAGTTGGACAACACGAAACTGATTAGCAATTCTAGCCTAGTTTGTTCCCTAGGTGGTGTCTCAAATAGTCATTATTTGTTTCCTTTCTCCATCACTTAATTTTGAAAGCCTCACACAGCCTGCACTCTGTTCCCTGTCCACCTTCTCCTTCACACGGACTATCCTCCACTGCCCCTCCCTTCCCACCTCCCCACACCCCATTCAGCTGGTGTGTAAGTGAAGCTGAGCAACCACTGCAGATTGTGTTATTTCCCCTTTGCTTCTAGCTGCGTGAATATGTTTAGGATGAAGAAAAAAATGTTTTTAGGCTGACACTCAAAATGAGACGCAGAACTGCATCCAAGTTGCTTGATTTAGGTACTTTAGAGAGAATAAACGCGTCTTCTGTGCAAATCATGTGTGTCCTAGAAAGGCAGGGGATGGAGCTGCTGCAATTCAGGGTTTAATTTACATAGCTGACAGATTCCAGAGCCCAGAGGAAAATAGGGACCAAAGAACAAAAATTCATGACATGTCTTCAATTTAACCATCACCTTATCTGTTTGTCTGTATCAAAAATACAAATGTTAAGAATCTACCTAACTTCTCAAATAATTCTTTAAAAACAACTTTAAAATGAAGGCAATAAAATCAGCCCCTTTTTATCTACCAACTGCATTAAATCATTTTGTTTTTAGGGAGCATTTGAAAAACTGAATTAATTAGAATTTAGGGGTAGCTGGATTCTGAGGTGGCACAGTAGTAAAGAATCTGCCTGCCAATGTAGGTGACGCAAGAGACACAGGTTAGATCGATCCTTGAGTCATGAAGATCGCTTGGAGTAATATATGGCAACCCACTCCAGTATTCTTGCCTAGAAAATTCCAAGGACAGAAGAGTCTGGTGGACTACAATCCATGGAGTTGCAAAGAGTGAGACATCACTGAGCCTCTACATCCCACTTGTGGGTAGATTCTACCTAACCAGTAGCTTTTGGGTTCAAAGAAGTTTCACTTTATTCAGAATTCCGCCAGAGACAAGTCATTTTCAACTTTTCTCAGATCCTATGACCTACGAGAAGTGAATCAGGATTGTCCTAGAGGGACAAGAGCTCAAGTCCATTATTAAATTCTCAGGAATTTTGTAAGCTTGTTGTTAAACTTTTGGCAGCTTGAAAATGCCCATGGTCAGAGTATTTATACCTGGGAAACAGGGCCATCTGTCAGCCAGGTGATATATTAACCCAACACTGAGTATTAAAAAAACAAAAAATGCTCTTGTGGTTTCTTATCAGGATGATGAAAATGTTATAAAATTGGTTTATGGTGATGGTTGTAGCACTCTTTAAAGCCACTGCAAATTATTGAACTGTACACTAGAAATGAGTGAATTCTATGATCTGTTAAATAGATCTGTAAAAAACTGGTAAACAAATGCTCCCAAACCCACAAATGAAATGTCAGTATCTATTTATTCATGGCTTTAAGATTCCTCATGTACATACTCAACAAATGAAAAACAAGGGCACACTGACTCAGTGCTTCTGCCGGATTTCTGTTCTGTGCAGGGATTCTCAACTTCAGTCTCCCTCTGGAATCACTTGGAAACTTTACAAAGAAAATGCTTACCTCCCAAGACACTGATGCCATTTGTCTGGTGGGTGGCCTGGGCAGGGAATTTTTTTAAACTCCTTAGGTTATTCTAGTTCATGGCCAAGGTCAAGAAACAGAACTGGAGAGCAATTTCCCTAGACAACTGTAGCTGGCTTGTTGTTACAGAAACCAGCCTCCAATGTTTAAGGCATTTCCAGGCCTCCTGAAATATAGAGGTCTGGACATAAAAGCACCTTTTGGGGGTAACTGTGAGTTGCAGTGGATGTCCATCTCCACATGTAGAGGAAAGACACCTGTTTCCTTGTGGGTTTTACCTGTAGTCATTTCCTGCTATGGGCTCTAAGGTGGGGAGAAGAGACAGCATTAGCTCATCTTTGTCATCAAGTGCCAAGGGTACTCAATCACAGAGTCTAGGTTCAAGGATTGTTGAATTAAGGGAGCAGAGCTGAGTATTTCTTTTGTTTCTTCTCCTTTGGGGCTTCCTACCAATTGTGGGCTGGGAATCTAGACAACCCATCGCATAAAGAATGATAGTTTAATAAATTAATAAAGATCTAAGTGAGAGCCCAGCTTCCCACTTTCGTGCCTCGGCTTTGTGATGACTATTTTGGATGCTCAGGGGGAATTTTACCTATGCTGTTTGGGGATTTGGTCCAGGAGGCTAGAAGTGTCCTGGAGCTCTGACTCCGCTCCCCATAATGGGAGTTTCCTTTATTGAAAAGTCTAGCTGTTATGTCTGACTTACCTCATGAAGGTAGAGTTCAATTCTGAAGCCTCAAGTTTAAAATCTAGTAATAAAGACAGGACTTGCTGAGAACTCTTATAGTAATACAACTCCAAAAGATACAATCTCTGCAGTCTTCATGGAGAGAGAGTTCATCCCTACTTTAGTTTTTCTCTGATTAAGAACACAGACCTGGCAGATTGGAAACCTGACTCGTAATTGATGGGTGGCCACTGGAACTGCTTCAGTCCCTTTGGTGTTGTTCCCTTCCTTTGTAAGATGGAGATGAGTAAAGGTCCTCTGCCCTGGGTGTTTGTGAAGATCAGAGCTGTTTAGCAGGACAGCAGGTGCAGGGCTTGCTTCGAATCACAGGTGTCAAAACCAGCCTCGCCAGTCTATTCCTGGTGCATCCGGGGAAAGGAGCAGTTTCTCTAGGAAATCCCCCACCCTTCTCTTGTGCAATACTTGCTTCTTTTATTAAGTATCCTGATGAACTGTCTCATCTGGTCCATTTCTAAAGACAGGACTATGATGACTTAACCTACCTAAATGTACAGCCTGTTTGGAGCAGAAAGTTTATCCCCTTCCTGAATGGTTAGTATCTGAAAGGCTCAAAGTTGCCCTTCCAGACATGCATGCATACAACAGGTCACAAGTGCAGCGCCGGGAGAAAGAGACACATACGGGACACGGCTGCACACACTTCCTCATTCTTTCTCTTTTGAAAAAGTCCCTCTCCCTTTCAGCAGGGTCTAGGCTTTCTGTTTATTTCACAGCTTGGAGCTCAGAACTGTTGAACAGCATGTTTATTTATAAACCAGATCAATAACAAGAAGGAAACCCAGCAACATCAGTGACCACACCCCAATTCTGTCCGTAATCTCAAAGAATGTCCAATATTTTATTTTTGTCCCATTTTCTTCACCTACTTATTTTTTAGATCTGCAAAGATGATACATGCTTTCACAGTGGAATTGGCCCCACACAGAGGTGACTATGTACTGTCCTTTAAGTAAAAAGATAGCAGATTGGGGAGGCAGAGAGAGACAGTACTAAGGATAATCACTCATCAAGCTGAGCATTCAGGTGGGAGCAGTGAGTTAAGGTTCCCCCAAGAAGCGCTTGGAGAAGGGGACCTGCCCTCTTACCCCAAGTCCTGGAGCAGCTCCACATCTCCATCCGACCTGCTCCACAGATCTGAAGGATCCTGGGTGCTCATCTTCCCTTCTAGAGATTCTGCTCTGCCCATTCACGCCCCTCACGTCCACGAAGCCCCTGCCAAGCTGCTCTGGGTAAGAGGCAGAGAGGGAGGGCTCTGCTGTTCCTCACAGTCTCCCCTCCTTGGTGAGACCCAAGCCGGCTGTAGCTGCAAGTCTCCAGCCAGCAAGGAAGTGAAACTTGTTACTCCTCCCACTGACACTCACCACCCCGGCCCTGAGACACTGGCAGGAGTGTTGTGTCAGTCAGGAAACATGCAAAGTTAGGTAGACACCCCTGAGGACGCCCACACTGCTGCACGCAACACGCGGTTACTGTCAAAGGAGATAAAGATGGAAGTACTCCAACTGAGATTGACTGGTAACTCCGACTCTCCTCGCGAGGCCAAACCATCATTTTTCTTAAAGCTGTTTGCCTCTGGTTTGTAGGGGATGCATTCCATCACCCCTGCCTTCTGTCTCACACACAAGAAACACGGAGGTAGCTTCTAGGTCAGAAACATCTTTCAAGGGGGTAAAGAAATCAGACTTGAACCACTAGCTTCTGTCCTAAAGTCTGATTTTTATCACTTTCTCAATATTTCTGTTTCCATCATTCAAGCTTTCCAACATACATTTGATGTTCAGGTTGAACGTGATTCAGAGATAATTATTGCTCCTCCATGGAAGAAGGATTAAGTGAGAACGAAGTAGAAAAGCTTCAGGGGGCCAGCCAGGTGCCCAGCTAAGAGGGCAGGTTAGAGCTCCCAGAATCTCTGAGTTCGGCTTCCTTCCCTGGGTGACTCACATCTGGTATTGCTCTGTGTCCAGTCTCATGGGAAGAGAATGCCAGCTGCCTAAAAGTTCTAAAGGGAAACTGTCATCACTCTGAATCCTGGGGAAGTGGACAAAGTACTGTAATAAAGGAACAAAGAACATAGGTTGCTTCCCGCATACTCTCTATAGGAACCTGCAGGAAAGAGTCTCTCTCTTATTCTCTCCCTTCCTCCTGTGACACCCAGCTCAATCAGGGTTCGCCACAGTGCTCTATAAATCACTCCTCCCAGTGCTGTCTGAAGACCAGCAGCATCCCCAGAAGCTTGTTAGAATGTAGCATTTGGGTTCATCCCAGCACTTCCGAACCAACATCTACATTTGAACAATTTCCCTAAGCTGACTCTGGAGTGCCTTAAAGTTTGAGGAGACTGCTTTATAGGAAACCAAGATAGCAGGAAGGGCTTCCCTCATGGCTCAGTTGGTAAAGAACCCACTTGCCAATGTAGGAGACGCAGGTTCAATCCCTGATTCAGGAAAATCCCACATGCTGCAGAATAACTAAGCTCATGCCCCGCAACTACCGAAGCCCTAGCATCCTACAGCCTTTGCTGCACAAGAGAAGCCACCTCCGCGAGAAGCCAGTGCAGCACAACCAGAGTAGCCCCACTCGCTACCACTAGAGAAAGCCCACGCAGCCACGAAGACCCTGCACAGCCGTAAATAAATTAATTAAATTATTAAAAAAAAGAATCTGCCTGCAATGCAGGAGACCACGGTTCCATCCCTGGGCTGAAAAGATCCCCTGGAGAAGGGCATGACAACCCACTTCAGTATTCTTTCCTGGAAAATTCCATGGACAGAGGAGCGTGAAAGGCTACATACAGTCCATGAGTCGTAAAGAGCCAGACACACCTGAGTGACTAATCCACCATCAGCAAGGAGAGGTCAGCCTGGGCCTGACATTACTCTAGCTTTCCCCCCGGGCCTTCCCTCTGGCCTGTACTCATCCCCGTTGTCTGAGATCTTGACTTACCCTGCCTGCTGGGGAGGGATTGCTGTGTGTCTAGAGGTGGCCTGGGGAGACTAAGCTCTGATAACACACAGGAATGAGCGCTACATCCACATTTTAAATTCTTTCAGCTACAGTTCGTTCAGAGAGAAGCACAGTGTCCACTCGGAACAGAGGCCAGTCCTGGCCAGGGAGGTGCTGAATGTGAGCGTTGCAGAGATGGTGGACAGTCGGGCAGAGTTGCTGTTCCATTCCTACTGCTCTCTGTCCAGGGTTTGAGTATCTATTCTGATCCCATTTTAGCAAATTCTGGTTTTCCTTTCCCTAACCTTTTTTTTTTCCTTTTAATTTTTAGGAAAGTAGCAGCATTCACTATGATGACTGTCTTCCCCTTTTCACTCTTCCTTCCCCTCTCCTTTTCTCATCTTGCTGTCCCATCCGCTGCTCTTGCCTTTGATGTCATACTTTTTTTGGTCACGTATCCCGTGTTCTCCAGGACCCCTCTCATCCCTACCATCCCCATGCTCCACTGAGTTGGCATTAAGCATTGTAGGGAGACCAGTTCCCACATCATCACTAGATGGTTTCAACCAAATCCTAAACAGTCATAAAATCTTTGTAATTTTTTATATAATATATATTTGGGCATCCCTGGTAGCTCAGTGGTAAAGAATCAGCCTGCCAATGCAGGAGACATGGGCTCACTCCCTGGGTTGGGAAGATCTCCTGGAGAAGAAAATGACAACCCACTTCTTGCCTGGGAAATCCCATGGACAAGGGGGGCTGACGGGCTACAGTCCATGGGGTCACAAAAGAGTTAGATACAATTTAGGAACTAAATAATAGCAACAACATGCATATATATTTATTAAAGAAACTGTAACCTTTGCTTTCAAACACCTCCCAAACAGGCACAAAGAATAATTTTTAAAAGCACATAGCTCACTTCATATTGATTTCATTATTCTCTTTTCAGTGATGCTGGTTCATAGAACTGAATTCTTTCCACACTATATTGGACATAGAAATGGGCATAAACAGTCTTGAGCTGTTTTGACAATTTTGGAACATCTTATTCTTTGACGGAAAATTATTTTCTTTATCACCCTTCGTCGGGATGACTATCACATTTTAATCATCAATATTCTCATTAAGAGGATTCAGAGAGAGTTATTTTGTCCAGATTTGAATTTATTTACTATAAAAATAGGTTTTTAACATTTGGGACTACTCTAGGAAGTTTTTTAAAAGAAACAACTCCATGTGGTTGAAGAAATTTTTAAATCTTTTCCTAATCTATTTTCTATTTTCTCTACAGAAAGCTCAAATGTCACAATGCTGCCTTGCACCTGGTTACCTAGCAATGGCAACTCTACCCATGCTCTTCAGAGGGCAAGGGGAATCGTCCTTTGGTTCCTTTGGTTGATTAACTGTTACATAAGCATGATCTCTTCTTTTCCATCATTTATGTTGGTGGGAAATAAATAACACGTTCTGGAAAAGGAGACAATATATGGAATTACCATGGACTGAGGTTACCGTAGCTTGGGCTTGAGGGACCCTAACTCTATTTCTTACTGGCTGTTCTTCCCACTCATGAAAAAGAAGAAAGTATCATTTCATATAAAATTGGAAGAGAGGAGCAGTAGAGGAAGAAAGAACTAACCACTGTTGTTCGGCTGCAGGCCAGCTTTCCAAAAGGAAGGCTTCTCACTGTCTTTCTATCCCTGTGGCAAGCTCAGAGCTGCCATATTGCTTTTAAAACTATGTCAGTTGGAGTTTTATTTCAAGCCACCATCTCTGTGTTCTCTGCACAATTGTGTGATCACTTAATGCAATATCAAAGGTCATGTGAATTAACTGGGACCCTTTCATTTTCTTCTCTTGTCTAGATAAGCAGTACTAGATTCTTTGTTGGATAAAGCTGTCTGTAAGTGGCTATATCTCAGGCTTCCCTGCTGGCTCAGCACCACTTCAATGCATGAGGCATAGGAGACGTGGGTTCAATCCCTGGGTCAGGAAGATTCCTCTGGAAGAAGGCATGACAACCTCATACAGTAGCCTTGCCTGGAGAATCTCCATGGACATAGGAGCCTGGCAGGCTATAGTCCATGGGATCACAAAGAGTCAGACACATACACACACATGTGGCCATAACTCACCAACATCAAGGTATAAAATTCACTCTATCCCTTTCCTTTCTCAGGAGAGCAGGAAACTGGAAACAAATAAAAGGAGCTTTCTCTTGAAAGGGAAAGGGAGAATATAAACACATTGGATTTTACTTTCCTAGTGCACACCTAGAGAAAACATGGTTTCCTGGGTAACTTAAAATTCTGAAAAAATAACACCGGCAGACCCATGGTGTGGGCTCCAAGTTGCTTAGGAAATATTACATAGAGATAAATTTTAGTGGTTGAGAATTACAAAACAGACAAGTGAAGATGTCAGCGAGACATGTGGTGGGGGTGACACTGCATGACTTTCGAGGGGAGGTCATCAGAAGTGTTGCAGCTTCAGCCTGATCTCTTCGAACACCCATTCTCCAGACACTCCTTCCAGAGTGTGCCCTTGTGGAACCCAGCAGTAACACTGGGACAAACCTGAGTCAGGAAGCCCAAATGCTTCCTGACTGTGCTCTGTTTACAGCCCCAGGAGACCCAGCTCAAGTTATCTCAGTCCCAGTTCCAAACAGTACTGAAGAACCTCCAGATGACCCCAGCCTCCATCCAGCTGTCAGTCCCAGGGATCCGTGTCTTGCTAACTGAGTCCCAGACACTGAAGAGCAGAGATAAATCCTCCCCTATACTCCCTGTTTGAATTTCAGATCTAAGGAACACACACACATGATAAGATGGCTGATGTTTTAAGCCACCGAGTTTGGGGTAGTGTGCTACCCACTGATCAATAACTGAAACACTTGTTTACCCTCTTGGTCACCGCCCAGAATGTGATCTCTGTCTTCATATGCATGTGAGCTATATGTATATGATGGTTAATTTCATGTGTCAGCATGACTGGGCAACAAGTTGTTCAGATATTTGGTCAAATATTATTCTGAGTATTTTAGTGAGTGAATTTTTAGTGAGATTAACATTTAAATTGGTGGATTTTGAGTAAAATAAAATGCTTTTCAGAATTTGGCAGGGCTCATCTCATCAGTTGAAGTTCTGCACAGAACAAAAGTAAGACAATTCTCCAGCAGACTGCCCTCAGACTTCATGCATAACATCATTATCCCTGATTCCACAGCAGACAATCTTCAAACTCAAACTGGAACGTCAATTTTCCTGAGTCTCCAGCCTACCAGCTCATCCTACAGACTTCTGATTTCCAGCATCCAATATCAGGTGAGCCAACTCCTTAAAATAAATCTCTTTATATATATGGATAGGTAGATAGATAAATAGATACAGATATAGACAGATACATAGATATATACATACATATGCTATTGACCCTGTTTCTCCGGAGAATCCTAATACAGTGTCCATAGGCTGTAAAACCATGGTTCTCAACAGGGGCAATATTGCCATCCAGTTTGGCAGAATCTAAAGACAGTTTGGTTTCACAACTTGGGGAGCTACTGGCATCTAGTGAGCATCAGTGCATGAGACCCCCTCCCCCAACACACACACACACCACACAACAAAGTGTTGTCTTACCAAAACACCAAAAGGGTCCATCTGGTCTACCGCAAGCTCATTTTTTTCTCACACCAAGAGTATCCTATAAACAATGATACCACAGATCCACTGAAGGTAGTTATGCAAAGTCACTTACCTAACAAGAGAGCTGAAATGCCCCCAAAAGCCAGCCCTTCTCACCTGCTTCTGTCCACTTTACTAACTGCCTCCAAGGAGCCAGATTGGCTTAGCCAAAAGTAGTGTTCTGGGGAGCAGGTGGAGTCCTGTGCTACACAGAGCAGCCTTAAGGAGGACGAGGGCTAAAGGGCTTTGGCAAAACCCTTGGCACCAAGAGTAGAGCAGGAGACTTGGTTTTGTACATGTTAGCCTACGTTTCTGAAAAGTGGGAAGTAACTGTGGAGGATGTGAGGGATAGAGGCTAAGGCCCCGCCTCTTCTAGGAAGAGCCTGAGTGAGTGATTAGACGTGAGCAGACGTCAGGGAGCACTAACCCGGGACACTACAGTCACTCGTCCTTCGTGTCTACCATGTGTTCTGTGCCCAAGCCCATTCCTGGTGTTTCATCAGCTCTGCATGGTCACAGGAAGCCAACGTTCAATGTCAGTGAGGTCTGGTATAAAGGAACATTTTTATGCACTGCTCTGGGTATGAAAAATGGCCATTTAGCAGTTTATTTTTAATTTCCAAGCTCAGCTGGTAAAGAATCTGCCTGCAACACAGGAGACCCTGGTTCGATTCCTGGGTCGGGAAGATCCCCTGGAGAAGGCAGAGGTCACCCAGTCCAGTATTCTTGGGCTTCCCTGGTGGCTCAGACGATAAAGAATCCACCTGCAATGCGGGAGACCTGGGTTCAACCACTGGGTTGGGAAGATTCCCTGGAGGAGAGCATGGCAACCCACTCCGATATTCTTGCCTGGAGAATCCCAAGGACGGAGGAGCCTGGCGGGCTACAGTCTGTGTGTGCATGCTTAGTCGCTCAGCTATGCCAGACTCTCTGTGACCTCAGGGACTGTAGCCCACCAGGCTCCTCTGTCCATGGGATTCTCCAGGCAAGAAAACTGGAGTGGGCTGCCATTTCCTTCTTCAGGGGATCTTCCCAACTCAGGGATCGAACCCAGGGCTCCTGTGTCTCCTGAATTACATGTGGATTCCTTTTTGTTGTTATTGTTAGTGACTGAACTGAGCTGAATATCTATTTATTTGACTGTGTCGGGTGTTAGCTGTGGCTCGCAGTATCTTCATCGGGTCATGCAGGATCTCTCGCTGTGGCACATGGCCGCTCTAGTTGTGGCGCGCAGACTCAGTAGTTGCGGCGAGAGGGCTTAGCTGCTCTGCAGCATGTGGGATCTTAGTTCCCCAACCAGGGATCCAACAGGCATCGTCTGCATTACAAGGTGGGTTCTCAACCCCTGGGTCCACCAGTGAAGTCCTTGCAGCCAGATTCATTAACCACTGAGCCATTGGGGAAGCCATCGGGGAAGTTTTGTAAAAATTTCTTAATGATCTTTGACCTAGTATTTCCATTTCTAGGAATTTCAACCCAAATAATGGTTGAAAATTTGGTTCAACCCAAAATGGACAAATACAATAATAATACAGTGGCTCAGAGATTAAAGCGTCTGCCTCCAAGGCGGGAGACCCGGGTTCGATCCCTGGGTCGGGAAGATCCCCTGGAGAAGGAAACGGTAACCCACTCCAGTATTCTTGCCTGGAGAATCCCATGGACGGAGAAGCCTGGTAGGCTTACAGTCCACGGGGTCGCAAAGAGTCGGACACGACTGAGCGACGGAACGGAACGGAATGTTCATGACTGACAGGCTGGAAAGAGCCTAAATGCCTATTATTGAGAGAATAGTTAAGAAATGTATCGCCCAGCCATAGAGTGAATTTTTATATACTCTTTAAAAATACAGTTTTCCAGGGAGTCTTTAGAATAGATATACAAATAATACTAATCATTTAAAGAAAAACTTGATAGAAGGAAATGTAGGAAATTTTCCAAAAGGTAGGCTGGAAACAGCTATGAATATGTGAAATTATATACAATTTCTTAAATCCTTCTTAATATTATTTGTATATCTTCTAAGATATAAAATACCACTTTAATAATTAGGAGATAGGAAGTTGAGAACCCATTTTAAAAAAATTAGAAGGAAGTGTGCTCTTAGTCGGACTTCCCTGGTGGCTCAGGGGTGAAGAATCCTCCTGCCAAGCAGGAGGCAGAGGTTCCACCGCTGGGTCAGGAAGATTCACTGGAGAAGGAAGTATCAACCCACGCCAGTATTCTTTCCTGAAGAATTCCATGGACAGAGGCACCTAGTGGGCTACACTCCATGGGGTCGCAAGTAGTCAGATGACTTAGTGACTGAGCAGGCACGCATGCCCTCTTCAGTTCAGTTCAGTCACTCAGTCGTGTCTGACTCTCTGCGACCCCAAGAACTGCAATACGCCAGGCTTCCCTGTCCATCACCAATTCCTGAAGCTTGCTCAAACTTCTGTCCATCTAGTCAGTGAAGCCATCCAACTATCTCATCCTCTGTCGTCCCCTTCTCCTCCTGCCTTCAATCTTTCCCAGCACTAGGGTCTTTTCCAGGGAGTCAATTCTAATTGCATCAGGTAGCCAAAGTACTGGAGTTTCAGCTTCAGCATCAGTCCTTCAATGAATATTCAGGACTGATTTCCTTTGGGATTGACTGGTTGGATCTCGTCAGCACCACAGTTCAAAAGCATCAATTCTTTGGTGCTCAGCTTTCTTTATGGTCCAACTCTCACATCCATACATGATTACTGGAGAAACCATAGCCTTGACTAGACAAACCTTGTGGGCAAAGTAATGTTTCTGCTTTTTAACATGCTGTCTAGGTTGGTCACAGCTTTTCTTCCAAGGAGCAAGCGTCTTTTAATTTCATGGCTGCAGTCACTGTCTGCAGTGATTTTGAAGCCCTCAAAATAAAGTCTCTCACTCGGGTTTATCACTGTTCCTCAATTCTTATCCTTGGGGTTAGATCGCTCTCACGCTCTCCTTTACTCTGACTTTGTAGCTACTGATAAAACGATTCTTAATGTTTGGAGGAAATTGCTTTTAAGATTCCTTTGAACTTTGAGATTTTCTGACTTTCCCACAGTCCCACAGAGTTGCTGAAGCTCTCCTGCCCACGCACAGTACATATCATGCTTTGCATTGAAGTCGGGGACCATTGCATTGAACCAAACACTGCTTATCACAGGGATCAACATACCTTCAGATAGAGCGGTGTCTGTAATAATCTGAAGAAACACATGTCCGTGTGGTTTAAGAATAGTGCTTTGTTTTGCGTGTCTCCTGATTTCCTAGAACTGCAGTGCAATCTTTTTCACAAGTGATACAGGCAGATTAAATGATATTAAGCTTTCTTCTGCAATGCCTTTACTTCAGCACTCACTGTACCTTATTAAAGTCTCAAAAATAAGCAAATATCTGCATTTGAGGGTTAATGTGATGGTGCTATTTGCTTGTGAAGGGTGGTGCCATCTGTACAGAAAGGTCATGCTTAATTTTCTTTCCATTCATTGCTGAATAGTGAAAGCACGACTGAAATGAAACCTTGAACATACCAGCTTTTGTTTTTCAGTTGCAAAATTAGCTGCTAACTCAACAAAATGAATCCATGTCAGGTTACACACCTTCAACTCTTGTGGGCTTTATTTTAATCCTTTTTGTCTTCTTGGTCTGAGTTTACCTGAAAAGATTGCTATATGAACCAATAGGTTTAAAAAGTAAAGAGGAAAAAATGTTGAACTACCTGGCCAGCTGAGATATTTCTGAAATATTCTTGTTTCCCTGGAGGTTCCAGGATAGAACTAGGTTATGAAAATGGGTCAGCCTTGAAATCACCCATAATAAGATGGGGGTGGAGCATGCAGAGGGAATGAAGCAGGTCAGCTAAAATTTCAAAACGTTTGGTCCCACTTCAGGAGGAAATGAATCAACATGAGAGGTCTTAGAAACTTCATGGAGAGCATCTTAGGAGAGAGTCGATTTCAACTCCCCTGTTTAACAGGCTGAGCAAGTGGGTTGGCACATCATAAAGTTCTTGCCTGAGGTCCAGCAGTTGGACCTGAGCAGTCTTGCCTCAGTCCAGCCTGAGGTCAGTGGTGGAGCTGAGTGGATCTGACTTAGTTCATAGTTCTCTCCTTACCCATTCCAGGGACACAAAAGTCAGCAAACTTCAGGGCTTTTTTAAAGTCACAAAGTGCCTTCTGGGCTACAATTAAATTCATAGGGATTTATATTTTATCCGTTCCGTTCCGTTCCGTCGCTCAGTCGTGTCCGATTCTTTGCGACCCCCTGGACTGTAGCCTACCAGGCTTCTCTGTCCATGGGATTCTCCAGGCAAGAAGACTGGAGTGGGTTATCGTTTCCTTCTCCAGGGGATCTTCCCGACCCAGGGATCGAACCCGGGTCTCCCGCATTGGAGGCAGATGCTTTAACCTCTGAGCCACCTTTATAAATGTATATATTATACACACATATATATATGATATATATTGTTTGTCCATTTGGAGCCTGTATGAAATAAGATAAACTCCCTAAGAGTGAAAATCAAGGTTTACATGTCCTTACATAACTCCCTTTAAAACGATATCAATAAAGACGTATTGCTTAAAATAGACCTTAAAATAGAAGCTGAAAGAGTTGACATGGTATAAAGTTTAACTTTACTGTAGTCTTCTGATGCTTTTAGCTTGCAGATCAGCCCTTCAGTCGGGGAGCTTTCAGCACCCAACTCCTCGCCGTCTGCTTGACAGGACGCCTGTGATGAGGATATTCTGCCACTAGGTGGCAGTCATACTGCACTGGTTAAGGAAAGGAAAGCGAGTCGCTTAGTCGTGTCCGACACTTTGCGACCCCATGGACTGCAGCCTACCAGGCTCCTCGGTCCATGGAATTTTCCAGGCGAGAGTACTGGAATGGGTTGCCATTTCCTTTTCCAGGTGATCTTCCCGATCCAGGGGTCAAACCCGGGTCTCCCTCATTGCGGGCAGATGCTTTACCATCTGAGCCACCAGGGAAGCTCCAGTTAAGGGGCTCTGCTACTTTATCCAGAGCGGAGATTAGCTCCATTGCTTTCCTTCATCTATAAAAGCAGGTATAAAGAAAGAAAGTAGAAAAAGCAAGTATAGGTCTTTATTAAAGAAGCCGAATTTAAGGACTACTACCCAACACCTCATTTGTAGAAGATTATTAAAAACCGTTAAATGATTCAAGTATCGTTCACTGTGTGTCTCATCAAGCTTTAATTCTAATTCGTAATTCTGCCCTCCTTTCCTTTAAAGATTTCTGACCTTTACCAAAAGGATTTGAATGAGTAGAAAGTGATTTGAATCTAAAATTTCAGTTTTTATCTCAAAATGATTTTTGTCCCTGCGATTACAAAATATTTTAAGAACTTACTTCCCCCCTCATTTAGAAAATATAAATCTTCAAAACATTTCATTTTTCATTTAAAATAAAGCATGTAGGTGACAAATTGCTAAAGCAGAAATCTTTTTTTTTTTTTTTTACTACATGTTAACTGTTAAAACTACTAGAGCAGAATCCTTTCACTGAATGAAATTTTATTTGTAAATATAAATCTTCAAAACATTTCCTTTCTTCACTGAGTGAAATCTCATTTCATTTCCAGTCACCATCAGTAACTGAGAACAGTGACAACACCTTTAAGATTCTTAGTCTCACAATGAGAGCAATTTGAGAGAAGTCCCCCCCACCGCCCCCCACCACAACCGCCCACCGCCTTGACAGAACATGGTTTGGCCACAGCAACAGTGTTTTTTTATTTATTTATTTTTTTATTTTACAATATTATATTGGTTGGTTTTGCCATACATTGACATGAATTCGCCCCAGATGTACATGAGTTCCCCCTCCTGAACCCCCCTCTCACCTCCCTCCTTCCTTTATCCTCCCTCTGGGTCATCCCCGCACACCAGCCCCTAGTATCCTGCAACATGCATTGACCCTGAACTGCTGATTTGTTTCACATATGACAACATACATGTTTCAATGTCATTCCCTCAAATCATCCCACCCTCACCCTCTCCCACAAAGTCCCAAAGACTGTTCGATACAACTGTGTCTCTTTTGCTGTCTTGTATACAGGCTTATATTTCCATCTTTCTAAATTCCATATATATGTGTTAGTATACTGTATTGGTGCATTTCTTTCTGTCTTACTTCACTCTGTATAATAGGCTCCAGTTTCATCCACCTCATTAGAACTGATTCAAATGCATTCTTTTTAATGGCTGAGTAATACTCCATTGTGTTTATGTACCAAAGCTTTCTTATCCATTCGTCTGCAGATGGACATCTAGGTTGCTTCCATGTCCTGGCTATTATAGACAGTGCTGCAATGAACATTGGAGTACATGTGTCTCTTTCAATTCTGGTTTCCTCGGTGTGTATGCCCAGAAGTGCGATTGCTGGATCATATAGCAGTTCTATTTCCAGTTTTTTGAGGAATCTCCACACTGTTCTCCATAGTGGCTGTACTAGTTTGCATTCCCACCAACAGTGTAAGAGGGTTCCCTTCTCTCCACACCCTCTCCAGCATTTATTGCATGTAGACTTTTGGATAGCAGCCATTCTGACTGGTGTGAAATGGTATCTCATCGTGGTTTTGATTTGCATTTCTCTGATTATGAGGGATGTTGAGCATTTTTTCATGTGTTTGTTAGCCATCTTTATGTCTTCTTTGGAGAAATGTCTGTTTAGTTCTTTGGCCCATTTTTTGATTGGGTCAGCAACAGTTCTGAATTGGATTGTGTGTCACTGCTCCATCGGCCCATAAGTTAATCATATAAATATGGAGTTTTTGGTGTTTTAAAA
Source organism: Moschus berezovskii (assembly GCF_049115385.1). Taxonomy (NCBI): domain Eukaryota; kingdom Metazoa; phylum Chordata; class Mammalia; order Artiodactyla; family Moschidae; genus Moschus; species Moschus berezovskii. Next base: position 32,154,538 of record NC_142464.1, read on the forward strand.
ATTATAATGATAACAAAGAGAAGTTTGCTTTAAAATGTTTGTGTTTTGTGTTATTTTGGTTTTTTGGCTTTTTTGGTCTATATTAAGGGGACTATTATGAAGATGAATTTTTTCTAGAAGGTTAAGTGGAGAGAGGAAGCAGGAGGAAGGGCGGAATTATGAGGAACTAGAAGAGAGCTTTAGGGGAAAAAAATGAAAGAATCAGGGAAACTAAAGAAGAGGGCCCTGGCTAAGCTGATGAAATAAAGTTTAGTCGTTCAGTCGCGTCCAACTCTTTGTGACCCTGTGGACGGTACCTGCCAGGCTCCTCTGTCCATGGGATTCTCCAGGCAAGAATACCGGAATGGGTTGCTGTTCCCTTCTCTAGGGGATCTTCCCCCATCCCGGGATTGAACCTGTGTCTCCTGCATTAGCAGACCAATTCTCTACCACTGAGCCACCAGGGAAGCCCCAAACAATAAAATACCAGAAGCAAAAGGGAGGAACCTGGAGGGGATTTAAGGAGCCAAAGACCATGTAGAAGGAAAACTGAATGGCTCCTTCCAGAAGACCCTCGAGGGTGGAGAGCTTGGTGCTCGCACACTGGATAACCAAGATCAAGCGCTAGAGCTGGGCTTCTCCCACGGTGTCCACAGCCTCAGAACCCCCACTACACCCAGGGCCCAGAACCTGCATCCTCGACTGTCACCCCCGGTGATTCATGTGCCCTCCAAATGTCGAGGACACTTGGAGATGATGCACAAGCCTGCAGACCAAGAGTGATATGGCAAGAGATTTGGGGACTTCTGGGTAAAGGATGCATGCCATAAGCCTGAGCCAAAGAAGCTGGCCATGGTGTGACCTAATCTCCTGTTCGTGTTTACATGGGTCAACACTCTGCACCAAGGAAGGCTCAGTCTTTCCCTGGAGACATCTGTTTGTACTGGCTGGCAGTGAGCTGGGGATGAGGAGAAAGGAGAACCTCCAGAAACAGAAAAGGCCAGTCCTGTTTTCTTGGAGGCAGCTAACATGAACCCGAGGTCTCTTGTGCCCAGGTCTCTTGGCCGTAGCGCAGCTGAATTCTGCAGGTGCCTCCCCATGGAGATCTTCCCTGTGTGCTCCAAGCCTTCCTGTGGGTCAGGGGTTCGTCACTGATAATTCTGGGGCCCAAAATCACTTCGGATGCTGATTGCAGCCAGGAAATTAAAAGACGCTTACTCCTTGGAAGGAAAGTTATGACCAGCCTAGATAGCATATTAAAAAGCAGAGACATTACTTTGCCAACCAAGGTCCATCTAGTCAAGGCTATGGTTTTTCCCGTGGTCATGTATGGATGGGAGAGTTGGACTGTGAAGAAAGCTGAGCATCGAAGAATTGATGCTTTTGAACTGTGGTGCTGGAGAAGACTCTTGAGAGTCCCTTGGACTGCAAGGAGATCCAACCAGTCCATTCTAAAGGAGATCAATCCTGGGTGTTCATTGGAAGGACTGATGCTAAAGCTGAAACTGCAATACTTTGGCCACCTCATGCGACAAGTTGACTCACTGGAAAAGACTCTGATGCTAGGAGGGATTGGGGGTAGGAGGAGACGGGGACGGCAGAGAATGAGATGGCTGGATGGCATCATCGACTTGATGGACATGAGTTTGAGTGAACTCCGGGAGTTGGTGATGGACAGGGAGGCCTGGCGTGCTGTGATTCATGGGGTCGCTAAGAGTCGGACACAACTGAGCGACTGAACTGAACTGAACTGAAAGACCCATGAAAAGGAATTTGAACTTTATGCGGACTTAGGGTTCAGACACACACGTGCCTGACAGGGGCAGAAGTTGAATTTCAGGGGGTAAGAAAGGGGGTCCTCAAGGGTAGATGCAGGCAGGTAGCAGTGGTGTTTCCTGGCCTCAGCTCAACCTAATCTCTCTCACTCTCCTGCCCCTTTGTGTCCTGGAAGGAAGGGCCCAGGGATACTCAGTGTAACTGTTTCCTAGGTGATCCAAGTCTGCTTGGGGGACACTCATTCCTTTAATTAAAAAAGTAATTGTTCCAGGCTTTCCCACCCCATCGTTGTTGTTCAGTTGCCAGGTCATGTCCAGCTCTTTGCGATCCTATGGACTGCAGCATGCCAGGCTTCCCTGTCCATCACCATCTCCCGGAGTTTGCCCAAGTTCACGTCCATTGATGCCATCCAACCATCTCATCCTCTGTCGTCCCCTTCTCATCCTGCCTTCAATCTTTCTTCCCGGCATCAGGGTCTTTTCCAATGAGTTGGCTCTTCCCATCAGGTAGCCAAAGTGTTGGAGCTTCAGCTTCAGCATCAGTCCTTCCAATGAATATTCAGTTGATTTCTTTCAGGATTGACTGCCGGGAGCCAGCGAGGGAAATCCTACCCGTGGCAAAGGTCAATTGGGGAAGAGGCCTGATGGGCAAAGGCTAATCAGGACTCACTTACCCGAACATCTACCCCAAAGAAAACCGGAGTCTGACTGCCTTACTATCTTACACCTCTTACCAAGTCTTCTAATACTTACGGGGGCTTTCCCCCAACCACCTTTCTCTGAAAACATTAATTCAGAGCTGTAGTTAAAAAGTTCTCCTAGGCTTAATAGGAGTGTTCCAATCCAAGCCCCTCTGATAGCTTTCTAACTTGCCTGACAAATTCGTCCGGGCTCTTACAACTACGAATGTGACTGTTTACAGCCTCCCAGCCATGCAAGGACAGAAAGCCTAATATTCTAAAGTACAGGAATTTGTTGAAGAAGTTAAAATCATTAGAATAGTACTAAAAAAGATTTCATTGTTGAATCAATGCTTGCTGCAAAGTTTCCATATTTTCTATCTATTGTATCCTTGGAGATATATTAATCACATATAGAGAAAATAAGTAGTATCCTTTGATTTAACCACATCAGATCTTAAGTTAATAAATTCTTTTCTTGTAGCTCACTACACCCTTGCCTTATAGGAATGTAACCTTGTCATGTGTCTTTGGAGAATAGCACCTGACTTTAGGAAAATCACCTTGAAAGAAGGGGTCACACAGAGTCGGACACGACTGAAGTGACTTAGCAGCAGCAGCAGCAGCCTTTGTTAGGAGAGAGGGCCATAAACTGTTAGCAGGCCTCCTGGCCAGAAGATGATGTAAACCACCCAAAACTTTTGTATATGACAAGACATACAAAAATAAGCCCTGATCCTGATAAGGGTCAAGACTGCTGACCCCGCGTGATTTTGGCGTGACTCTATACCTTCCTTCTTCTATTTTTTATGTGCACAACTTAGGGTATAAAAGCAGCACTGGAAAATAAAGTTTTGGGCCTTGCTCACTGAAGCTTGGTCTCCCTGTGTCGTTCTTTCTCTTTTTCCGTCCTTTTCTCTCTTCTCCTTTTTCTGGTTGAGATCCTTGGAGCGCTGGGCCCTCTGCGTTTACATATCTGCCTGGGCTTCTAAGACCCACTCGAGGGGGAGCCCTGGTGGGGTGCCTCCAGTGATTCGATAGGGCGCCTGTGGCCTACGTAAACAGAGCAAACCCCGTGCTGGGGTTTTATTGGTTTCCTGCGTAAGCCAAGGAATCATCAGCCTTTCTCTCGCGCTCTCTCTCTCTCTCGCTGACGCCAACGCAGTTCATCCCGAGGATTCCCTGGGCCATACTGAGGCAGGTCCCCGATAATTGACTGGTTTGATCTCCTTGTAGTCCAAGGCACTCTTAAGAGTCTTCTCCAGCACCACAGTTTGAAAGCATCCGTTTTTCAGTGCTCCCATCCCCTATTCAGTGTAAAATCCAGTGATAGCCCCAAGATTTCCATGAATTTGGAGCGCTGACACTTTCATAGTTACTGTTCTCTTCCGTTTTTGGCTTCCACTGAAATGTTCATCTCTTCTGCCTTCTCAGGCCAGTGACACCTCCTCTCAACACCACTCCCACCCCCCCGCCCCCGACCTCTGGCTATACCCACCCCTCCACCCCCGACCTCTGTCTATACCCACTCCCCACCACCCCCGACCTCTGTCTATACATGGTCCTTCAAAACTCAGCTCTCCTGACAAAGAGCTGGAGACAGAAGACTTTACCAAAGATTTGCTTGGAGAAATGGAGGGAGGCTCATACTATGGCCTGGCTCAGGAAAACACCTTCATGCCGAACTCTAGTCTATGCTGAATGTCTTCTTCAGCACCACTCCAGAGCATCACCTGGGGCTGAGCTGAGCCACATTCTCCACCATCTTGCCTGAGGCTCCTTTCTTCTCCCACCCTTCTCAGTCCCTGGCCTCCTCTCCAGAAAAGAGGTGGCCACTTGGAGGAAGATGTTGTTAATCTGAAAAAGAGGTGAGCATCTGAGACCACAAAGCAGATGGTAAGCCTCTCCGGGAGACAGTCGAAGAGAGTGCAGCCGCTCTGGGCGCAGAGGTCCAGAACACGTCTGCTTTCTCTGAGGGTGGCTGGAGACGTGTCTGCAGCAGCGCTAAAGCTTCAGGGACTGGACACAAAGGCTGCCCGGGAGCCAAGCGGCAGCTGGAGCGGCAGGCAGAGTGGCTGTGAGGGAACCCCTTTCCTTTCCAGGACCCTAAAGACAGAGCCAAGAATGAGCAGTGACTGGGACCCCGACCCTGGCGGGTGGCGGATGTGGCTCCAGCAGGCGCAGGGACAAACTGGGAAGGAGTTTTGCCTAGGACGGCCAAGCTGACGGGCCATGGAGACATTCAGGTAAATCTGCCAGGGGATACAGTGAGGTCCACTTTCTTGCGTCCCCTTATCCCCTTTCAATATCCAGAAACAGTTGGTTGTCTTTCCAACTTGCAAGCCTAGAATAATTAGATCTACAATAAGGTGTGAGTCAGTGCTTCTTAAACTTTAATATGCAGATTTGTTATCTGTGAATCTTGTTAAAACACAGATTGTAATTCCGAAACATCAATATTTCATTTTTCATCAGCCTCCCATGTGATGCTGATGTTGCCGGTACACAGCCAGAGTTTATGAAGTGAAGATAAGAGCAATCTGGTGCTCTCCTTGCCTCCCCACAAGCCCCTACATTTGCAAACAATCACTGAAACTATACACTCAGGGAAATAGACAAGTCTTATCCCAAAGGGCTGGGTGTTCTCGGTGGATTGTAAAGCAGAGGTGGTGGGAGTTGAGCAGCGGGAGTAACTGTCCTGAGACTCCTCCATGGACGTCCTTGATGAGAAAATCTGTTTTAACTTCTGGCCCAGGAAAAACACATTCATAAATTCCCTTCTCCAAAACTTGTCCTTCTAAGGGGGCTTGTAAGATCGTGCTGTCTCTAATGACAGTCCCCTGATCAATCAGGCCAGGCTCTGACTTTAAAGTGCAAAGCACACACTGTTACTTTAGCAGGGGTGTTTAGATTCTACACTTGACCTTTTAATTATGGAATGAGAGCCTTGGGCCATTTTCAGAGAACAACGTAGGGGAATTATTTCAGGGGACTCTTTGGTGCCCCTAAATCAGCTGGGAGAGGCAGCCAACTTTCCCTGAATCAATGGTCCTGCCATCTCCTTCCTTGCACAGGTCTCCTTCCAAGCACCCAGGAAAACACAACAATGTATCCTAGTAAACTTTTGCCCCCAGGGTTATTGGTTGGGGCGCTAGCTGTGGCAGCTGTGTCCAGCCCCAAAGTGACATGTCTGTTTAATCCCTGCAGTGTGTCTGGCCATCCGTCCAGCTCTTCTATAGCCCTGTGCAGAGCAACTCCCCAGAGAGTTAGAATTAGAATTTTTGAAAGCACATCAACAAAATTCAATCCAAAGATGTCTACCCACCCCACCCACCTAGCTTCAGAAAAGCTCAGAGTCAAAGCTTTTTTTAAAAAAAGAATTTCTAGGAGGAAAACACAAAGGAGTCAGCTTGGATGGAAATAACAGTCAAACAGAAAAGGGGCCAACTCGTGGCCAAAAAAGGCTATTTGTTTATTGTGGATTATGTTTAAAAGCAGGAGTGTGGGAGGCGAGAGTGGCTTTGATGAACTGGGAGACTCGTCTTGTAGGTTGTGTCTCTGGAGAAATCCTTCAGCAAAAAATGGTCCCACTGAGTCCAGTGTTGATCGACTAAGAGTTCACAGAAAACTGGGGAGTTGGTAGGTTGGGGAAGCTGAGAACATAGCTCTGCTTTAGGGAAAGGGGAAGACACATGTGAAAATATGCAGGGCCTCCGGTGGCAAACATACCACAAGGAGCCGGTTTGGTACAGCTGGGCCCTGGCCCTCTTACCTTCCAGCAAGGAAGGAAATTCATGTAAGTTGGGAGTCAAAAAATAAAAGAAGACATTTGAAATACCAATGCAGAAGAGTGACTCTTTCCTGTGTTTCTGGTAGTCATAAAGTAAGTAATTCTCTGGGTGTTACCCCATGGAACTACTGCCATGGTAAAACTAAGTCTGTCCCCAATACTCTACTGCCAGTACCAGACCAGGTTTTACTAAAGGGTTTTCGTTGCACTAAAAGCAACTTGACCTAAATTGTTCAAAGTGATTATTTAGATGCTGAGGCAAGGACTCCTGAAGGCAGACTGATGGTATGACGAGCCAGACCCTTTAGAAATCACCCTGCTGATCTCACGGCCTCTGTTTGAAGGCTGGTATTATTATTTCTGAGGTAGGAATAAATAATCCGAGGCTTGCATGTGGAAACGGGAGTGCGCATGAAACCCTGGTTCCAACTCTGGGTCTCTCTGGCTTCAAAGCCCTTCTTTGTCCCTACCCTGTTCCATCACCCCACTGTACCCACGAAGGTTGGAGCTCCCCAGGGAGTGGAGAAGGCACCTTGCTGGCCCAGCGGTGGACTCACTTGGCCATGCTGACACCCCAGGATGCACACAGACAACTCCACGGGTGAGACGGACTAACCCTCAGAGCCCTGGCAGCAGCGAGGAATAACAGGTTGACAGAAAGAGTAAAGGACATAGCTGTCTGTTAAGACATTTTTAAAAAAGAAGCAGGAAAAAATTCAGCTTTCAACATCACTCCCCAGCAGCTCATGGCGTGTACCTCCTCCAGTTTCCCAAGAATAACCCACCTCTTCCTCCTCCTCACTACTACCTCTTTTCATGCTGACTTTTCTAATGATAATACAATCAACCCTTGGAGTTAGACTCATTGAAGGTTTATTTTTAGGAGAGCTTTAAAAGAACTATGCAGCCCACCTGTGGCAATTAAGGATCCTAGAATGCTCCTATGAGTCTGGCAGCCCGAGCACTGGCTGTCCTCCAGTTCAGGTCACTATATTTAGCCTGACTCAAAGTTCTCCCCTGCCATGGAGCCCGAGGCTACATTTTCACTTCCAGAGTTTGCCTTTGGGGTGACCTATTTCTTTGGGGGCCCTCCTGTCCTCTGAACCTGGCTCTGCCACTGTTCTGTGAGGGATTTTCAGACTGCAAGTCATTCAATCCTGGGGACTCAGCCTGGCCATCTATAGAGTGATTCATGGACCCCTGCCATGAAAAATAGTGAATTCCTGGCAAGTGATTCTGGAAGCCTGGAGTATTACATGTCAGGAGCGTCTTCCAACAGGGAAGATGGGAAATAACATGTGCAGATGCTAAGTTTCCACCGAGCGTAGGACCTGGTGGGGCTGGCAGATTTAGACAAGGTTCCACAAGGTTGCACAGGAGAGGCCACAGCTGGGAATGTGCCAGGAGGAGGCCTGGGGCAGAGAGGACTGGATCTGAGAGGGTATCCAAGGCTCTGAGCACCGGCCTGCATCTTCCATTCCTAATATCACACTGCCCCTGCACCATGGGAATTTGCATCATGGCTATCTATAACCACCCAAATTCATTAGTGACAAGATGGCATTGTTACAAAGAATGTTATCATCTGTTTTCCCTTGCTAGGGAAGTTCATTTCTTAAGAATGTTTGGTTTTAGGATCAAATAAGGGGTAAGGAAATGGCAACCTATTCCAGTGTTCTTGCCTGGAGAATCACAGGGACTGGGGAGCCTGGTGGGCTTCGTCTATGGGGTCACACAGAGTTGGACACGACTGAAGTGACTTAGCAGTAGCAAGGGGTAAAACTCACTCTTGTTTAAAAACATCTTCTTAATTATATATTTATGTCTCTTTCTTTTGTAAGAGAAACAGTCACAAAGAAAAAACCCTGTGTCAGCTTTGTGGAAACTACCTAAAAATCAAAAAGAGGCATAGTGAATTTCCTAAGCACATTTTCCTTTTCAGATGACATTTTCATCTTCCTCAAACTGTAAGGTAATGATACAGGACAAGAATCAAGAATTCTTTTGGGGCAAAAATAGTTTCCCATATGACTAATTTATACAATTTTTCTTCTGTAAGTTGAGGCAAACCTCAAACATACACACACATGCATATACACACACACTTACAATTACTTTGAAATCCAAGGCTATGAATACTCCTTTGCGGGCAACAACAATCATAAATGTCAATTGCATCAACACACTGCTAAATTATAACTATGAATGAACTTATCAAAATGCTCACATCTGGGTACCAAATTTCCTTTATGTTTTTGCTTTTGTCATTCAGGAATGTGTTTTCCAAACCATGTTTTACAAAAGCATTTTGAAAGAAATGAAAGCAACTGTAATTACTGAAGTTAAGATAATTATCTAGATGTTGAGCAAGATAATTTCAAGGTATTAATTCTAGTAATCTGAATCTTTCCAAAGTTTTCAACCAATAAAAACTTTAATAATTTCTCTGGAAGTACTGGAGCACATTAGCATTACTCTCAGAGGAATCTGAAACTCTCCTGCATGAATTCTATCAAACTGCTTTACTTCTGGCTGCTCCTAAATAAGTTCTTTGGTCAAAGGGTAGCTTCTCCTTCTGTTCCTGAGGCAAAGCCTGCAGGCTACTCAGAACACAGGTGTGTTCCTGGGGGACTACCTCTTTGGAGCTCCCCAAGAACAGAGTTCCCCTCCTCAGGATCTTTGGGAAAGAGTAAGTTCTAGGATTTGATTCAGGAAAGGCATAATCCATGATAACTGGCCAAAGACAATTGCTTGTGTAGATATGGGTTTTAGTAGATGGAATTAAAATAAATGAACCTCATCCTGTGCCTTCAGGCCAAAGGCCTGGTCTCCCCTCTTCAAAGACAAACAATTATGACCTTTGCAGCTCTGTTAACAAGATTTCCCATAATGTTTGCTTCTACACTCTGCTGAAGTTTTCCAGAAGAGATTTGATCTCAGAATATTTTCTTTCTTCTTGTTTTTAGTTTGGGAGATTCACCAGAAATGAAACTTACGTTTATAAATATAAACATATTTATAAATATATTTCTTATACAGTTAACTTTCCAAATAAATAAATGAATGGAAAAACAAAACATCACTCTAAATGTTCTGAAAATTTCTGAAATAGCAGCCATCACCTCTATCAGGTCCTTTACTATGCCATTTTGAAACTGAACTCTCCAGGCAATTTGATCTCTGGTTCCTCTGCCTTTTCTAAACCCAGCTTGTACAGCTGGAAGTTCTTGGTTCCTGTATTGTTGAAACCCAGCGTGGAGAATTTTGAGCATGTGAAAAAGAGTCCAATTGTTTGATGGCATTGCCCTTCTTTGGAACTGGAATGAAAACTGACCTTTTCCAGTCCTGTGGCTACTGCTGAGATTTCCAAATTTGCCGGCATATTGAGTGCCTGGCGTGCTGCAGTCCACGGGTTCGCAAAGGGTCGGACACGACTGAGCAACTGAACAACGACAACAGCTCTACGAAATGCTGTGAGAGAATAAGTGAGCATTTCTAATCAGCGCTGGATGGCCACGACCCTGATGGCCACCTGGCAGCTGAAGACCGAGTGTGTCCTTCAATGTCTTCTTTCACGACCTGGTTCTTGAGATTTTCCTCCTCCTCATTTACAACTATTTTATTCTCCTGGTTCCTGGATTTGAAGTCAGATCCTTGGCCAACCCTCATCTACTCGTCACTAGTTGTGGTCTGGGAAACTCTCGAAGGTCTGTAAGTTTAAGTTTCTTGTGAATAGGTTGTGGTCGCAACTATTAGAGATGCTCACGAAAAGTGTGGGGGAGGATGGCATTCAGACATCAACTCCAGGTAGATTCAGAGCCATGTTCTCGTCCTCTCTGGACCTTGGCCCACATTGTGAACCAGCCTCTTTTTTAGGCCTTCTCACTCTCTCTGGACCAGGTTAGGCCTCCATCATCTCACTCTAGGAATAAGGTGATTGCTGGTCTTAACTGGCCTTTTTTTTATCTCCAGTCCATCATTACTGCTCCCCTGTAGCATATGTAGGGTAGGGAAAACTTAGTTCTTTGCTCCCATCTTAGGTCTGTTGAATGGGGCTCTTAAATTAGACTGACGAATAGTGGGAGGGTGGGGAGCTTTTCTCACATCTGCTCTCTCTCAATTACCTTCAGTTCAAAACAATACATATGCCAAAGTGACCTATTTTGGGGTAGCCTATGCGTCTATCTTTCATACACTAATATTTACACATCAGCTTGCTATATTCTCCTGCTCAAAACTTTCAGTAACTCTTTATTATTTGTATATATATAAAGCTATATCCTTAGCCTGGCATCCAACTTCCCCATCATCTAGTTTCAGCCCACTTTTAAAAACATATTTTACATTATAGCCCTTCTAACCACACTGGGTTACTGATTCTTTTCAAATATACCATGTGTTTGCATATGCCTGTACCTTAGTCTACATACTTCTGTTATGGTAGAATGTTTCTCTTTCCAATCAGAATATTGTCTGTTTTGGCAAATACAAGTCAAAAGATACTTATGAGATGACAGTCCAGAAAATTTCCCTGAAAATTAATCATGCCATTCCCTGTCTCCTCTTGGCATATTCTCTGCCAGAAGTTGAATGGAAGTTGAATGCCAGGCTAAGGAGATAGAATTTTTTTAAATATACAAACAGCAAAGATTAACGCAAAGTTTTGAGACTTATTCTCCCCATAGAGCTACCAAAGATTTTACACTGTGTGAAGATATAAGTTGCCTCATTCACCTTTTTGCACTCTGTTTTTCTCTCAAACATTTGGCAGGGAGCCTTGCACAGAGTAAATGCTCAGTAAACATGTTTGGACAAACTGAAAAAGTAATAATGCAGAAGTAAGTTATACCTTTGCCTGACTTTGAGTTACACGGGAGCTCAGAGAGACCCAGCAATTTTCCAGAAGTCACTGAACCCAGGACAGATAGTCTGGAGTCACTTTCTCCAGGCCCTACACTCAACGGTGTCATAGTATTATAACTCTGTGTTCCTTTGGGGACAGAACATCAGGGTTAAATGTAGCCATAGACTGTGACAGTTCATTAAGTACAGGTGTCCTCAGAAGCCATCTGTAGAGAAGATGATCTTGGGCCTGCCGCATGCTCTCTAATCCCTGGGGTTGCAGAGGAGGGCTGTGCCATTTTAAATCAGTTTGGCTAGCAGAAGCTTTGTTTAGACACCTGCTCCTCCTCAGTAACCAAAGGTAACTGATATCTGTGTGCTTGTGCGTGCCCAGACAGGCTTCCAGTTCCAAAGAGTCAACCAAAATTATCCTTCTTGGGGGATCTATTTGAATCTGACATTTGCTCATTTATCTTCTTCAAAATCTAATGGAAAAGTCAAGAGACTACTCATAGCTATTCTAGGGAAAGACATCAAGTGTCTTCTCTCACTTGACACACATGGGCTTAAGTCTTCGTGTGTTTTCAGAAACTCATGGGGCAGGCACCCAGACATCTTGGAGGAAGGGAGGAAAGGACTGGAGGCTGGAGATTTTTCTTCTCCATTGAGATTTCCAGGAAAGATGTCCATGCTTTGCCTGTGCTGTTTCACTTGACTATAATGCCCTCCTGAAACCATTTACCTCAGACTGACACTTGAAACCACTTGAAGGACTCAAATCCAATTAAAACCCAGTTTGGGACTTGAACCCACAAGGCCAGGACTTAAACTTGGTCAAAACTGTGCTTGGGATTTGAACCCACACGGCCGGGACTCAAACCCAGCCAACCCATGCTCTTCCAACTGAGATCACAGACCTGGTTTCAGGACCTAATGAAGCTCTTGTTCTTAACGTCTCATCGCAGAAAGAAATCAGAGAGAGATAGTGATAGATAAGAAGTGGATTTGCTCAGAGAGAAATACACTTCACAGACAAGTGTGAGCCATTACAGAGAGCTGCGTGTGGCCTCGAAATGTGGTGTGGTTAGCTTTTACAGGCTGGATAATTTCAAAAGGCTAATGAGTGGGAGGAATATTCCAACCATTTTGGGGAAGAGGTGGAGATTTCCAGGAATTGGTCTACCGTGTACTTTTTGGTCTTTGATGGTTGGCCTTGGAACTGTCATGGCGCCTCCAGCTGTGTCATTTAGCTTGCTAAAGTGTTACAATAAGTATACACTGAGGACGAAGAACTAGTCGAAGTGGACTTACCTGCCACCATGGACCCATCTGATTCCAGTCAGTTTATGTTGTGTTCTCAGGCTATGTCATTCTTTTCAAAGGTTGTGCCCTGCCCCTTCCCTCCTGGTTCCCTCTTGCCTGCCTCATCAACCCTCAGTTCAGTTCAGTTCAGTCGCTCAGTCGTGTCCGACTCTCCGCGACCCCATGAATCACAGCACGCCAGGCCTCCCTGTCCATCACCAATTCCTGGAGTTCACTCAGACTCATGTCCATCGAGTCGGTGATGCCATCCAGCCATCTCATTCTCTGTCGTCCCCTTCTCCTCCTGCCCTGAATCCTTCCCAGCATCAGAGTCTTTTCCAGTGAGTCAACTCTTCGCATGAGGTAGCCAAAGTATTAGAGTTTCAGCTTTAGCATCAGTCCTAGCAATCCTAAATTCAACCTGAAATGCTGCCTGTTTCCCCGAGGCCTATCCTGATTATGCAGACCACGCTTCTGTCTTTTCTCTGAACTGCTCTTACACTTCTCAATGCAAACACCCAATTTGCATTTTTGGCCTCTCACTGTTTTAAAGATGTTAGCTCATTTGATTTTTCCTGCCAGAAGGCAAGCATTTTTAAGACTGAGATTATGCATCTCTTCTGCCTCCACCATGGTCTCACTTGGCAAATACTTGTCAGAAGCCACTGAAATCAAGTGAAATTAAGTCAAACTTCAGTGGCTGGAACAGTCGCTTGATAACTCTGATTCCTAAAAATCCTTTAGAAACCAAAAAGAAAACTGGATTGTTGCTTAAAAACATATTTACTTAAAGACCAAAAATATTTCAACAATGACTTTTATACCAATGACAGCTTAAATAATTTGCGGGCAGTTCCCTACCCAACGTGAGTAACAGTCATAGACTCTCAATGCGAGAGACTTCAGGGAAGATACAGATTTTAATCTTGTGAGTCACATGATGGAGAGAAAAGTAGCCATCAGAGAAGTCCTTCAAAAAGGGCAGAATGAGGACTTCCCTGGTGGTGCAGTAGATAGCAATTCACCTGCCAATTCAGGGGACACAGGTTTGATCCCTGGTCTGGGAAGATTCCGCATGCTGTGGAGCAGCTAATCCTGCGCCACAAACTAATGAGCTTAGGTTCCAGAGCCCACGAGCCACAACTGGTGAACCCATGTGCTGCTACTACTGAGCTCTGTGTGCCTAGAGCCCGTCCTCCACAAGAAGAGAAGACTGCTCACCGCAACAAACAGAAGCCCCTGCTCACCACAACTAGAGAAAGCCTGTGCAAGCAAGGAAGACCCGTGCAACCAAAAATAAAGAAAGGTTTTTTTTGTTTTTCTTTAAGGGCAGGATGAGCTCAGGGGCTTCTAGGATATATTGAAGATGTTGAATGCTTAAAATCATTCTGAAAATTTTCCAGGCCCTTTTTTTTTTTTTTTAATACAACCTTTCTAACTCTCAAGTTTAGAATATGGTTCAACCTTCAGAGATTAAGAAATCTCTTACTATTTATCCTTAGCAGCTTATTAAAGTATAATGACTTTAGTATTGTTTGGAATTTCTTTTCATGTAGAAAGCATGACTCTATGGATTTACTAGGGAAGTAGACAGTGTACATCGGCCAAAGCAAGGCAGTGAGAACTTTGATTACTAGTTCCATTGAGATAAAACCAAGGAATATGGTTGTAGCAATTCAAAATTCTGTGAAGAAAGAACAGATGTGCAGGAGAATAGAACTTTATGGCCAGAACAAACATTGTGAATGGGGAACTCTCGAACAGCAAGGAAACTAGATTTGCTTTAGATTTATTAGATTTATCTTATCAAGGAAAAGGGATAATAAAAAGAGCCATTGACAGTTATGAAGGAAAAAAAATTCTCATCCTCTTTCAGAATTGATCAGGATTTTTTGGGGGGCGGAGGATAATTGCTTTGCATTATTGTGTTAGTTTCTGCTGTGTAACAACGTGAATCAGCAGTAAGTATACTTATATCCCCCGCTTCTTGGGCCTCCCTCCCACCCCCTAACCCCTTATTTGAAGTTTTACATGGTATTAAACTGTGGTTAAATATAGTGTGAAAAGTTAATAGCACCAGTAAAACTATCAGATGAAGTTTTACATTACAATGTGCTGTAAACTGTGGAAAGGGAAGAATGAAGTCAATCGTATCACTGAAGATTTATTTAAGAAGAAAGAAACATTCTAATTTATATTAAAATTTTCTGCATTCATGAATTCAGTTATTCATTCAAAAACTAATTATTGAGTACCAATTATGTATTAGGAACTATAAATAAAGGAGTGACTAAAGTACTCAAAATTCCTTGCCTTCAGTAGAACTTATTCTAGCAGGGTGACAGACAATATTAAAATTAAAATCTATGTTGGAGAGTAACATGGGCGGCAGAGCATGAGAATGCAGCCAAGTAGGATGTGAGGAGTTGTAAATTTAAATCAAATGGCCAGGAAGGGCCTCACTGGAAAGGCTGGACCTGAGCCGGGTGAAGAGCTGGGAAGAGCGCTCGAGGCAGACGGCCCAGCGGTACAGGGGAGGCCAGAGAGGGGCTGAGTGGAGGCTGCAGGACAGGGTGTTGGGAAGACGGGAGGGAGTGTGCATCACTCTGGCGGTGGGGAGTTTCAATAGAGAAGAGATGTGATTTGACTTCTTGGCACCCAGGGCAGGCGGCCCCAAAATACACCACAATGGCATGTTGATTATTTTGACTTAGAGTTATTTAAGAAACGGCCAGTGCAAGAGGGACACTCTGACCCTCCTCCATATCCTTGAGAACCAGAGACAAATCTCTCCAGGGAAAGTTGCCCTCCCCCATACCCAGAGGCAGGAGGATACCATTATCACCAGAAAGGGAATTCTGGCTGAGAAACCTGTATAAACAAGCTTTGCATGCATGCGTGCTTGGCTCAGGCGTGTCTGACTCTTTGGAACCGTATGGGTTGGTCCATGGGGATTCTCCAGGCAAGAATACTAGAGTGGGTTGCCATTTCCTTCTCCACGGCATATATATGTTAATATACGATATCTGTTTTTCTCTTTCTGACTTACTTCACTATGACAGACTCTAGATATATCCACATCTCTACAAAGGACCCATTCTCATTCTTTCTTATGGCTGAGCAATACTCCATTGTATTTGTATGGCAGAGGGAGCTCATCTCGGTGCCGTGACCACCTAGAGGAGTGGGATGATGGAAGTGGGAGGGAGGTCAGAGAGGGAGGGGACATAGGTGCACACGTAGCTGATTCACTTCATTGCACAGCAGAGACTAACAACACTGTAAAGCAAGTGTACTATAAAAAATTATATGGAAATAAGGAAAATAAATTCCATGAAATTATGGGAAAAGAAGGAGGAAAGTAAAGTGAACCAGAGGGAACATGAGAGCATTTAGAAATTTTACGGGAGGCTCAAGAGGAAAGAAGTGAATTAATTGCCATCACTGTAAATTAGGAAATATGGTTTAAAAAGTATAACTTTCTGTCTCACCTTAAAAAATCTGAAGATCTGGAGCCTAAGGTGGGTTCCCAGAGAGACCCCATCACTCAATGACGCAGCGCTTCTAAACCTGTACTCTGCACAGACCAGCCTCAAGCTCGTACTGTGCATGCGCCCCTAGAACAACGCGGTCTAGGACCCATGGCCACTTCCATGCATCATAGTTTGCACCGTTGTGTTTCTGACACATGGCATGTCTCACTCCCTTTTGTTCATCTGCTTGGTCCTCTAGACATTTGAATTTACCCTAATTTTGAGAAATTCATATAAAGAAAGATTAAAGAACATAATAATAGATTCTCCAACAGAAATGGGAGCTAAGATGTGGCAAAGAGGAAAGGAAATAGTCTTTAAAGTCAGAAAAACCAGGTTTGCTGTATGATCTTAGGGAATTTATTTAACCTTGTCTATAAATAAATGGACATAAGTGATACCACCTGGTTTGGTTGCTCCAAAGATTAAATAAAATAATGTATGGAAACAGAGTGATGGATCAAAGCAAGCCATCAGTAATTACAGGAGAAGTAACTATCTATTTCTGCTTCATTGACTATGCCAAAGCCTTTGACTGTGTCGATCACAATAAACTGTGGAAAATTCTGAAAGAGATGGGAATACCAGACCACCTGACCTGCCTCTTGAGAAGCCTGTATGCAGGTCAGGAAGCAACAATCAGAACTGTACATGGAAAAACAGACTGGTTCCAAATAGGAAAAGGAGTATGTCAAGGTTGTATATTGTCACCCTGCTTATTTAACTTATACGCAGAGTACATCATGAGGAACGCTGGGCTGGAAGAAGCACAAGCTGGAATCAAGATTGCTGGGAGAAATATCAATAACCTTAGATATGCAGATGACACCATCCTTATGGCAGAAAGTGAAGAGGAACTCAAAATCCTCTTGAGGAAAGTGAAAGAGGAGAGTGAAAAGGTTGGCTTGAAGCTCAACATTCAGAAAACAAAGATCATGGCATCTGGTCCCATCACTTCATGGGAAATAGATGGGGAAACAGTGGAAACAGTGTCAGACTTTATTTTTTTGGGCTCCAAAATCACTGCAGATGCTGATTGCAGCCATGAAATTAAAAGACTCTTACTCCTTGGAAGGAAAGTTATGACCAACCTTGATAGTATATTAAAAAGCAGAGACATTACTTTGCCAACAAATGTCCGTCTAGTCAAGGCTATGGTTTTTCCCATGGTCATGTATGGATGTGAGAGTTGGACTGTGAAGAAAGCTGATCGCCAAAAAATTGATGCTTTTGAACTGTGGTGCTGGAAAAGACTCTTGAGAGTCCCTTGGACTGCGAGGAGATCCAACCAGTCCATTCTAAAGGAGATCAATCCTGGGTGTTCATTGGAAGGACTGATGCTAAAGCTGAAACTCCAATACTTTGTCCACCTCATGTGATGAGTTGACTCACTGGAAAAGACTCTGATGCTAGGAAGGATTGGGGGCAGGAGGAGAGGGGGATGACAGAGAATGAGATGGCTGGATGGCATCACCGATTTGATGGACATGAGTTTGAGTGAACTCCGGGAGTTGGTGATGGACAGGGAGGCCTGGCGTGCTGTGATTCATGGGGTCGCAAAGAGTCGGACACGACTGAGCGACTGAACTGAACTGAACTGAACTGAACTATCCTTTTGAGGGCTCACTCCTCACTTGTAAAATAAGGATGGAACCACCTGCCCCATAGTTTCATTGTGAAGGTTAAATAAGACATTTGAAAAAGCACCCTCTCTTCTGGCCTAAGAGCCAATTGATAAGCTTTAATTTCCTTTGTCCTTCTCTAAAATAAATGTAAAAGTGAGTTTGACTTTGGAGTATAGTGTTTGTCCTGTTTATGATATAATAGGACTTAACTGTGTTACAGAAAGCATTCAAATGAGATCAGATATAACAAAAAGGTGACTGGAAATCAAATACCTCAGATCAACTTGCCTAAATAGAGGACTGAAGAATATAACAGTAAACAGGTATATTCTTCCGAAAAAGAGTAATCATCATTAAGGTTCATGGCATTTATGTGCCTAGAAGAATAGAGATTATGAGAAATGCTGTACTTTTTTTTCTGATCCTGTTGTACTAATAGAAGAAATTAGGTTCTCAAAGGGCTTCCTTGTTGGCTCAGCTGGTAAAGAATCCACCTGCAATGCAGGAGACCTGGGTTTGATCCCTAGGTTGGGAAGATGCCATGGGAGAAGGGCATGGCAACCCCCTCCAGTATTCTTGCCTGGAGAATCCCCATGGACAGAGGAGCCTGGCGGGCTACAGTTCATGGGGTCGCAAAGAGTCGTACACAACTGAGGAACCAAGCACAGCATCAGTCAGTTCAGTCGCTCAGTCTTGTCCGACTCTCTGAAACCCCATGGACTGCAGCAGGCCAGGCTTTACCATCCATCACCAACTCCCAGAGCTTGCTCAAACTTGTGCCCATCGAGTTAGTGGTGCCATCCAACCAGCATCAGTTCAGTTCAGTTCAGTCGCTCAGTCGTGTCCGACTTTTTGCAACCCCATGAATCACAGCACGCCAGGCCTCCCTGTCCATCACCAACTCCCGGAGTTCACTCAAACTCATGTCCATCGAGTCGGTGATGCCATCCAGCCATCTCATTCTCTGTCATCCCCCTCTCCTCCTGCCCCCAATCCTTCCTAGCATCAGAGTCTTTTCCAGTGAGTCAACTCATCACATGAGGTGGACAAAGTATTGGAGTTTCAGCTTTAGCATCAGTCCTTCCAATGAACACCCAGGATTGATCTCCTTTAAAATGGACTGGTTGGATCTCGTTTCCGTCCAAGGGACTCTCAAGAGTCTTCTCCAACACCACAGTTCAAAAGCATCAATTCTTCAGCGATCAGCTTTCTTCACAGTCCAACTCTCACATCCATACATGACCACGGGAAAAACCATAGCCTTGACTAGACGGACATTTGTTGGTAAGGTAATGTCTCTGCTTTTTAATATGCTATCTAGGTTGGTCATAGCTTTCCTTCCAAGGAGTAAACGTCTCCTAATTTCATGGCATAATTTCTCAAAGAGTGGCAATTTGGAAAAGGAAATGAGAGAGGGGAAAAACTTATTGTAAATTAAGAAAAATGTTGGAACAAGAAGGTATGAAAATATGAGAGGGAACATAACAAAATACTCAAAAGGATGGATTTTGTAGTCTGAATATTAGCTCATCTCTTATTAACTGCGTGGCCTTAGGCAAGTCACAGCCTCTCTGTGCCTCAGTTTCCTCTTTCCTCCATCCTCATTTCCATCTTTAAAAATGTGTATAATAATATTAGATATTTCATCAAATGTTTCTGTATAGTAATTGAGTTAGCTTAATATATATAAAATATCTAGAACAGTGCCTAGAACATCATACATACTGTGATGACATGCACATGTGGTCAGTCATGTCCGACTCTTTGTGGCCCGATGCACTGTAGCTCCTCTGTCCATTGAATTTTCCAGGCAAGAATACTGGAGTGGGTTGTCAGAGTCTCCTCTAGGGGATCTTCCTAACTCAGGGATCAAACCCACGTCACTTGTATCTCCTGCATTGGCAGGCAGATCCTTTACCACTGCACCATCTGGAAAGAGATATATACACACTATATAGGCTATTACTATAAGAGATAAGGTCAATGGAGAGAATTCTGAATTAGTTTTTCTAAATATCAGAGACTGATGCTTTAAAACATGACAAAATTTCCTCAAGTAAAAGAATCAGTAGTGACCCTTTGGTGCAGAAAATTCCAAAAACAAATATTTCCCCAACTTCCAAACACAGAAGTGAAAAAATAGAAAAAGTCTGAAGAGCAAGTCAAAGATAACCGTGGGGACCTAACAGAGCTGTTAAAAGAAGCAAATGGTCTCTGCCCCTCGGTGCCACACCCATTATCCTCAGAATGCAGACTGAATGTGTGACTTGCTTCAAACAATAGAATATGGCAAAGGTGATAGGATGTCACCCCTTTGATTAGGTTGCACTATGTGGTGAAAGTCATGTGATCGTGTTGCATCCTTTAAGACTCCTGTTTGGCAGACTTGAGCTAGAGACTCTCCTGCTTACAGAAGTAAGTGGCCTTGTTGGAGAAGCCATGAGTCAAGGAACTGACATCTTAGACCTGAAGGCAGACTCCAGTCAACAGCCAGTAAGACGCTGAGGTCCACAGTCCTGCTGCTGCAAGGAAAAAACTTCTTCCAACAAACTAAAGGAGTTTGGAAGCAGATTCTTCCCCTAAATGAAAACGCAGCTCAGTGGATGCCCTGACTGCAGCCTGGTGAGGACTTGAGCAGAGGTTCCGGGCTAAGCTCTTCCTGGACTCCTAACCCACGGAAGCTGTGAGATAATACACACATGCTGTTCTAAGCCACTAAGTTTGTGTGATTTGTTACATGGCAACAGAAAATTAGTACAGATGACCTGTTCTCACTCTACGTATGAGGAAAGTGGAATCTAAGAAGTCAGTAACCTGTTCAAGACCTCACTGGTAGAAAGTGGTAAAGTGTGGGTTCAAGTGTATGACTGTGTGCTTAACCACTATGCTCTCCTGCCTCCCAAAGCAAAGGGTCCCGGGAATAAAGGAGTTTTAAGTCATTAAAGCTGTACAAGTGGAGGATGATTTAGAGAATATTGATATGCCATTCAGAGGAGGTAAAGGCAACAGAAGAAATTCAGAAATCAAAGCCTGAGGAAAAAATCCTGGGGAAGAAAGAGACTGATCAGAAGAGTTTTCAGGAAACAAGGTAAAGTTGGTCATGTTATCCCTGGAGGCACAGCTCTCTCCCAGTGGCCAAGTTTGACTGGGTTGTAAGGACCACGATCTATGGAGGGCATCTTATTTTGACCCCACAGTAGAGGACAGCTGGTGGCTCACGTACCCATGTGTAGGTTACCAGATGATGGTACTTTTTCATTTCTAAAGCAACAAATGACAACAAAGAAAGCAAGTTTTTAAAGTTCCTCACAATGGTGTGTGTTAATCTAGGAGCTCTGCTGACAGAGGAAGGAACTTCCATGAAAGGATCCTAGGAGATGAAAGAAAGACAAGGGTGAAAGTCCCTGAAGAGAAAATCAGGGAAATGTATCATAGAAAAAGCATTAGGATCCCAGCTATCATGACATTTTACTAAGAATCCTTTCTTGACCACTTTAAGTAGGTCTGCTTTCCTTCTCCTCAATGATCCTTCATTATTTCCTTCCAGGCACTTAACCCAATTGCAAGAACATTTGTTTACTTCCTCCAGCTCCCTATGGGCTGGGATGATGTCTATTTTGTTCCTCATTGGATACACAGAGATAACACACCTGTGCCTGGCACATACTAAGCTCAACAAACAGTATTTGTCAGATGAATGAATGAAAGGAGATTCAAATACCTGTTTTATATGATATAACGAAGAGTCTTAGAAGGGAGTGGACTTGAGGATGAGGCATGAGCTCAGGAAATAGATGGGTTCAGACAGCATAAATACATGGAAAACTCACATACCTGTCTGCTGGCTTCAGGCAACGAGGCCTTCAGGGCCAATAGCACACTCTCACCAAAAAATGGAGGGGGCTGGGGGAAAGATGACCATGCAAGGTCTGAATTCTGGGGATAAAAGTTGGTTAGATGTGAGCAAACTGAAGGAGGAAAGGACACACACAGAATCACATTTGCAAGAATGAGGTTGTAAATTTAGTGGAAATACCTAAGTCAGAGATTTGTAAAGATCCAGAAGAGCCAACTGGAAGAACGGCACAACACTTTCCACATGAACTAAAAGAGAAAGGAAAATAATGGAAACTTGAGGACACTGTGGCTATAGGAAATGGTTATTATACACCTATGGACAGTTCTTGGTAATTGGGAAATGCACAAATATTGTCATTTAATAAAATTTTTGGTATTACAGTTTTCATATTTAAATCTGTAATTATAGTGTAATTTAATTCAAATTTAAATACAAGTTACATATTTAAATCTGTGTAAAGATGTATGTGAGAAGGCAATGGCAACCCACTCCAGTGTCCTTGCCTGGAGAATCCCAGGGACGGAGGAGCCTGGTGGGCTATCATCTGTGGGGTTGCACAGAGTCAGACACGACTGAAGCAACTTAGCAGCAGCAGCAGCAAAGATGTATGTAGAATAACTTAAAGAACAGAAATGTAAGCGATCTTTTTTTCTTTTAAATCCAAGTAGCACAAAAAAAACCTGTCATTAATGCGAGCACCCCCAGAAGGAGATGAAATGCCCTTGCCGGCCGAGCAGCCTTTAGGCATGGATTATCTTTCTCACAGAAATACTCCAAGTGAAGCAACAAGGTACTCAGGAAAGGAGGGGCTCTGTAGAAGCAGAATATGATAAAATGAAGTGCCAGTTGTCAACACATTGCTTCCCTTTTTCCTGAATCCTGCTTCTAATATTTTTCTTTTTTTTTCTGAACAGATTTTTATACATGCATGTTCAGTTCTTTTTCAGATATACTCCGTAACTATCCGAGTCAGTATTTATGAAGCTCTTAAAACAGTTCCTGGCACATAGTAAACAACCCCATAAATAGTTAATGAATAAATGCATGATACTAAAATGTCGACTCTCAAGGTCTGAATTTAACCCTCCATATGCTTTTCTTCATTATATTTGAAATCTGCCTGGCTAATGATATGAAATAGAACTCATGGTTTACAAAACCAGTGAAGATGGGTATGTTAAGGGGGTTGGTACACTTACAAAAAGAGCTAAATGCCTTGTTTTTCATAATGATCTTTATGCCATGCTCCTTCACATTCTCTTCTCCACTTGGTGTGATCTATTAAGGTCTTAACTAAACACAATGGGAATTTTATTCTGAGACTTTTAAACATCTCGGTGCTTATATATCTACAAAAGTAACTATTTTCTTTTCATTTGTGACAGATAACTTCCCCCTCCTCATCCTTAAAAGAAGCCTCATAATAAAGTTACCATTCACGTATCTATATTTGCTTCATTGTTCTAGAAATACAGGATACAAATGGAAGAAAATGGAGTCTGTTTTTCAATATTGCTTTGTCAGTGGATGACCCGAGACCAAATTCAGGTCCCTTCAACTCCAGATCTCTAAATGACTCCATTAAAATCCTTCTGGTGAGCTGCGGGAAGCTCAGCTTTCCTTCTCAGCTGGTGCTGCCTGAACCACATTCAGACTCTGCAGCCTGGGCCTCTCACCCTGTGCTCCTCCTCTTCCCAAATGCAGAAGAGCTGGACCGAAGGAGGAGGAGGGATGCAGAGGCAGGACCTCCCGCCCGCCCCTATTTGGATGGCAAGTCCTCCCCTGCCTCTCTCCTCACATCTCCATCTCTGAAGGTTCTGCACCCTTATCCCTTAGTTTGTCTCTGGATGCCTGAAAGGTAGGAGGTGAGGGAAAGGGTGAAAGCGGCGGGGAGGAGGGATGGGGACCCAGGCACGTCCTGAGGTATAAGGAGAGTGCATAAATGTGCAGGTGTCCCACCTCTGTGAATCAATCATAGCGACTCTATCTTGGAAAACCATGTTACTTACTGTGTGGGACTTCCCTGTAACTTAGACAGTAGAGTCTACCTGCAATGCAGGAGACCTGGGTTTGATCCCTGGGTCAGGAAGATTCCCTGGAGGAGGGTATGGCCATCCACTCCAGTATTCTTGCCTGGAGAATCCTATGGACAGAGGAGCCTGGTGGGCTACAGTCCATGGGGTCACAGAGTCAGACCCAACTTAGCAACTAACATTAATACTACTACTTACTGTAGGTGGCGCAAGTGGTAAAGAACCTACCTGCTGATGCAGGAGACAAAAGAGATGTGGGTTTGATCCCCTGTAGGCGGGATGATCCCCTGGAGAAGTGAATGGCAATCCGCTCCATTATTCTTGCCTGGAGAATCCAATGGATAGAGAAGCCTGGTGGGCTACAGTCCATGGGGTCTCAAAGAGTCAGACAGGACTGAAGCAATTTAGCATGCAGGCTCTTCATTTACTGTAGGAAAAAATTTACACAGTACTCACATTTTAACATAAAGTTGGTCATTGAATTAAGGAAAAACAATTAGTAATATAGGACAAAGGGAATTTATTTCAGAGATAATAACAACAAAATGCTAAAAACTGTATTTTATTCAACAGTGAGTGAAAGAAGTTCAGAGCTATTTGCTGTTTCCATTATTGTTGTTTAGAATTATTATCATTTGGAATTACTGTGGCAATGTATCCAGTTCATTCTTTGGCAAGTTGATTGCTAATTCTCCTTTAAATCGATTGCTTTTCTCTTTTTAAAAGATGATGCATGCTGTATCTCAAGATTTGGATTCTAGCCTAAGCAGCTTTTCCAGTGTCATTTAAATTCTCCGGATTTCAGCTTTCTCATTTGTGAAATAAAAAGTTTAGTCTAGATCAGAGACCCTGGAGAAGGAAATGGCAATCCACTGCAGTATTCTTCCCTGGAGAATCCCATGGAAAGAGGAACCTGGCTGGCTACAGCCCATGGGGTCGCAAAGAGTTGGATATGACTGAATACTAAACAACTGGATTAGAGTTGAGCCAGCTTCTGTGAAGGACCAGATATGAAATATTTTCTCTCTGTTGTCTCCATAATCCATGTCACAGCTTAACTCTACTGCTATAGCTTGAATGCAGACAATGAGTGTGTGGAGCTATACTCCAATATAACTTTATCCAAAAGCAGGTGGTGGGGCAGGATACGACCCACAGGAGGTATTTTTTGACCACTGGTCCAGATCAATCATTTTCCAAGTGTTCCTCAGAGATTTCTGGGGCCATCTCAAGGAAGGAAAAAGAAGTGGGAAGCTTGAGCAAGTGAGATTCTGCAGCTTTCACCCCCATTTAAGCCAGAGCAACTCTTTCTCATATGTTGGACTTCCAATTAAGATTATTTTTAAAGCCTCCTCAGTTAAAAAGCATTTAAAGAAAACGTAAGATCTCTATAGTCCCAGGAAAACTGCATGCTTCTAAGTAGTGTCAACCTCTCTCCTGTTCTGAATCCCCCTGCCTTATCTGACACCCCAATCCCTGATGATCTGACAATTTCCAGATCTCCAATTCCAAATCAGAATCCTTCCTGGATTACACTCCTGTACTCAATTTCCTATCTCAAGCACCTCATAACCCAAATATCCAAAACCCATTGTTTTCACCCCAGACCTGCCCCTTTTCTCTCTCTCTCTTTTTTTTCTGTATGGGTTAATGGCTCCAAGAGGCTTCCCTGGTGGCTCAGATGGTAAAGAATCTGTCTGCATTGCAGGAGACCCAGGTTCAATCCCTTCCAGCATTGGAAAAGACCCCAGTGCTGGGAAAGATTGAGGGCAGGATGAGATGGTTGGATGGCATCACCAACTCAATGGACATGAGTTTGAACAAACTTCAGGAGATAGTGAAGGACAGGGAAGCCAGGTGTGTTGCAGTCCATGGGGTCACAAAGAGTTGGATACAACTTAGTGGCTGAACATTAACACCAATGGCTCCAAATTCCCTCCCATGAAGCAAACCAGAAACCTGGAACTTTCTTCTCTCTCGTCTTCCCCACTGAAAGTTAGTCACTGACCCCCAAAAGATTTTCTCCTGGGATTACATGCTTGCTTCTCTGCACTAGTACCTCAGTCTTAGCCAAGACCTCTGCTATCTGTTATCTAGGCAATGACCAGATGGGAGAAAATAAGAGAAGCTGGGGTTGAGGGGTAACGTGGTCCTGGCCACCCTCTTCATCTGTGAGAATAGTCTGTCTAAAATCTTAGCTGGAAACTCACCTAGTTACAATTCTTCAGCCAAGATAAAACACAAATTCTTCCACCTGGAATTAATACAAAGTTGTCTGAAATTGACTTTCCACATCGTTGGTGGAACCATATGAAATTGTCATTTCTGTAGACCAAAATGCTTGACTCTAGCAACGTTTTATGATTAGTCTAAAACTTCTCTGTCCTCACCTGCTGTCATTCCCTCATGTCTGACTTTTTGAGATCCCATGAAATATAACCTGCCAGGCTCCTCTGTCCATGAAACTCTCCAAGCAGGAATACCGGAGTGGGTTGCTGTGTGCTTCTCCAGGGGATCTTCCCGAACCAGGGATTGAACTTGAGTCTCCTGCATTGCAAGCAGATTCTTTACCCTCTGAGCCATCTGGGAAGCCCGACTCACATGTCACACATGGGTAAATTACTTTGCTGGAATGTAGATGTCCACCCTCTCCTCTGGCCAGGTCAATTTCTACACATCTTTCACATTTTAGGTCTGGTGAACACTTCCTCCAGATATCTCTAAACTGTTCACTTCAGTCGCTCAGTCGTGTCTGACTCTTTGCAACCCCATGGACTGCAGCACATCAGGCTTCCCTGTCCATCACCAACTCCCCGAACTTGCTCAAACTCGTGTCCATCAAATTGGTGATGCCACCCAACCATCCCATCCTCTGTTGTCCCCTTCTCCTCCTGTCTTCAATCTTTCCCAGCATCAGGGTCTTCTCCAATGAGTCAGTTCTTCGCATCAGGTAGACAAAGTATTAGAGCTTCAGCTTCAACATCAGTCCTTCCAATGAATATGCAGGACTGATTTCCTTTAGGATGGACTGGTTTGATCTCCTTGCAGCCCAAGGGACTCTCAAGAGTCTTCTCCAACACCACAGTTCAAAAGCGTCAGTTCTTTAGCACTCAGCTTTCTTTATGGTCCAACTCTCACATCTATATATGACTACTGGAAAAACCATAGGTTTGACTAGACAGACCTTTATCAGCAAAGTAATGTCTCTGCTTTCTAATATGCTGTCTAGGTTGGTCACAGCTTTTTTTCCAAGGAGCAAATGTCTTTTAATTTCATGGCTGCAATCATCATCTGCAGTGATTTTGGAGCCCAAGAAAATAAAATCTGTCACTGTTTCCCTATCTATTTGCCATGAAGTGATGGGACTGGATGCCATAATCTTCATTTTATGAATGTTGAGTTTTAAGCCAGCTTTTTCACTCTCTTGTCTTGTTCCCTTTCTGAGTTCCCATGGCAACCAGTGTGAGACATCCAGCTGAAATGATGTGGCTGCCCTAGGAGACTTTCAAGTCTCCTGCTCTCTTTGAGAGCATCTTTGTCTCCCCTCTGCCTGGCTCAGCACATTCCACTTGTTGAACTGAGTGCAATGGAACAAAACTAACAGGTCCTTAACAAGTAATGATAACTTACCAATTAAGCCAACTTTGGATTTTAATGTTGTGTTTGAGTTTCAGAAGACTTTGGGGATTTCAGCCTGGCCAGTGTCTTCATATGCTAATAAATGTGATTTGAGACTGACTCATTAAATGAAAAGATATTTTTGAGACTTGGAGGAAACAATAAGCCAAAGGCTTGTACTTTTAGTCACAATATTTATATCACAGTAGATGATTTGAATAAAGGACTTCTGGAATTGTATTATGGAAGAAAAGCATTTTTATGGTATAAATAATGCAAACTTTCATTTCCAAGTTCTCTGAATGGGCAAAATTGCTTTTTCCTGAATCTCTGTACATCAGATATGCATAGATTAAGATGAGATATTGCAGCCCCCTTTTCCTAAGGAAAAAAAAAACTTCTAAGAAGAGATTGTAGGCAAATAGTAACGTTTATTTAGATCAAAAATGATTTTCTGTTATCATTACAGCAATCCAGCTGTGAAACTGTAAGTGGTGTGGGCACAGACATATATATTGGTCTGTTGCGGGAGATAAGTAATATTTTACTCACCCCAGGATAGAATGTTCCCCAGTAGAGCTCTCCTGCCTGGAAGAGAAGTAGACAACAATCTAGCCTGCAGACATGTCTGCCCATCTGTCAGATAGTTGTGTAGGGTTCCTGAAGAGGACAGTCCAGAGACCAACGGAGCCTTTCACCCATGCACTCATCATGGGGCCAGGACCTGTCACACTGTAGGCTAGAAACAGGTGCCAGCTCCATAAATTCAAAGAACTGCGGTGAAACAACAACAACAAGAGCAGGCTTAAACAGGGGGCAAATATTGAACACCTCTCCTAGATCCTGTACGGGATGGACCACTTGCCCAGAGAAAGCCTCACTGTGATCTCACCTTTCCTTGAAATGTCCATCCTGAGTGGTAAGCCATCTTGCTCACCTAGGTGTGTCTGGAGCCTTGTCTCCAGCACAGCACCGGCCACAGCAGTTGGTAAGGGTTTCTCACTAGTTAAAAGGGCACAGGAAGAAGAGGGAATGAAGAAGTGAGGCCCTGTGCACAAGCAGCATAAGAATACCCAGGCTGCAACATATTCTGCGCTCAGAGGGGCTTTGTGCCTGGATACTGAAGCCACCTCTGTGGAGGATGCTTATAGGATCCATGGCCCTTACCGCCATCAGGGGAAAGTCTAAATATAGTTGATGCTATATTTTCTCCTCTTCCTTCCCCTCCTTCGCTGTTGCTTGTGTGTGGCTCAGCAGAGGAAACAGGATGACCCTTCTAAATTCAGCTTCATGGAGTTTGATTTTAATTCCATGCCAGGTTCCATATCTATAGTGATCCCATATACACCCTCATTTTCCTTCACCCCAAGTTCCTTGGTGAAGGAAAGTGGTGGCTAAGCAGTAAAGAATCCTCCTGCAATGGATGAGACTTGGGAGAGACTGGTTTGGTCCGTGGGTTGGGAAGATCCCCTGGAAGAGAAAATGGCAACCCACTACAGTATTCTAGCCTGGAGAATCCCATGGATAGAGGAACCTGGCAGGATACAGTCCATAGAGTCACACGTGACTGAGCAACGGAGCACGCATGCACGCAAATCTTCCTTCAGTGTTTGGTTGATCTATCTCCTGTCTTCTTTTCTGGCTCTATACTCATTATCCATGCAATGACCTCTAACAGCTTCCTCTAGGCCTGGACCAGGAGTGGCTTTCTAGTTTTTCATACAATGCCTTTTCTAATGATGGTAGTGGTGATGTTGATAATGATGATCTGCTTTGTTTAGCCACTGCTTACTGAACATCTATTCTATGCCATTTACACATTATTTACTCATTATCTGATTTTTATTATCTGGACATCTTATTTAATAGGTGTGACCATCTCCACCTTTTAGATGAGGAAGCTGATGATGAGAGAGATTTGATCACTTCCGGTCATCTTATCATCAGTAACTAGCAAAGCTGCATTATGGTTCATGCTCTGTGTGACCTCAAAGCTCAGGCTACTTCTACTTGACAGTTTTCATGGCAAATGGTGACATGTGATTCTCCACTGTCAACTTTTAGTTCCTCTTACATCTGAGTTGGCTTCATGGACTTTTGTTATCTGCTCTTAACACAATAAATGGAGAAGGAAACAGCAACCCACTCCAGTATTCTTGCCTGGAAAATTCCATGGACAGAGGAGCCTGGCAGGCTACAGTCCATGTTGTCACAAAGGGTTGGACACGACTGAGTGACTAACCAACAACAACACACGCACACAAAAAAAGAGGTAATACTTGAGTCTACATAGATTTTTCATGGGGTGCCAATGTGCCCAGGTGCTGACTTATAGGAGCACAGGTGTTCTTAGAGCATCATTGGTCTGTAGAGGCTAGGATTGGGAAGAAGAGTCCTCTGAGAACGAGGATCCCAGGGGCCAAAGGCTATGTAGTCACTGGCAATGGAAGACTTTATCCAAAAAGTCAGGTAAGACTCGTTGCACCTCAGGGATCAAGGAACACATGAGACGAACCACTCTGCAGCAGAGCATGGCAAGATCTGGAGAATTCTGCACGGATTCATGTCTTACCCATCAGCCCTTCAACCGTGTGATCATGTGAGCCAGAGTGCCCTCTCATAAATGTGAGACTATCTTGTAAATGACCAAAGAGAAGAAAAGACACTAGAGAAACTAAGCAATCCTAATTACGAAATCAACTCAGACTCATTAGAGAAAAAATTTACAGATAATCTGGACAAAAAGAAGAAAACAACAAAATCCACAATCCCCAGTCAAATGGAAAGAACAGCTTTTAACGTCTTGCAGCAGATAATTTTTTGTCAAAATATTTTGCCCCTTTTTATTGTTTATCTTCTTTATTATTGGCGCATAACTGCTTTACAGTGTTGTACTAACTTATGCTGCACAACGAAGTGGTGTCGTGTGCATCCGTCTCTACCTTCTGAATGCTCCCTTTCTCTCCCTCGCGATCTTTTCTGTGGTTCTGCTGTTCACTACCCCCGTGACCTTGAGAACATTCATCCTTTGTAAAGTGAAAGTGACAGTAGTATCTACTTGATAAAACTGTTTTAAATACAGTTTTCTGTTTTAAATACAAATACAAAACTTTTTAAAAACAGTTTAAATACAAAACTTTTAAATACAGAAGATGCATGGAAATGTTGGTATATGTAAACACTGAACCCATTTTAGCTGTTGAGTGTTTCTTTAATAGTATGTAACATATAGTATTTTTAAAGTTAAGTATGTATAGTGAACATCTTTTAATTTCAGTGATACTTTTTCTATGACTTCCCTCTGAAGAGTTGGATAATACTCAAGCATATGGCTGGGCTATAATTGATTTAACCAATCCTCTATTGTTGGGCATTTAGGTTATTTCTGACTCTTCATGCTTACAAATAGTTCTCCCACAAATATTCTTAGAGGTATGTGTTTAGAACAAAGCTTTAACTGTTTCTTTAGGTTAAATTTCCAGAAGTGAAGTTTCTTGGTTGAATCACAGGCATATTTTAAAACTTTGAGTACCTATTTTCATATTACTTTCCAATAAGGCTAAACTCAAAATTGAGATACCTTCTAACAAATTCAGCAAAATATATCTGAGTATGTATTATTTTTCCTCCTTGACAATGTTAAATGTGATTCAAGACAAGACAAAGTTCTGCTGTAAATCAAAGAAAACTCCCCATGGAATAAGAGGTCTGACATTTATCTTCCCAGATACAGTGAAATCTGTGAAAAGGGGGGACAAAGGGTCTCACCTACATCATTTCTTTACAAATGCCACAGACACACCTGTCTTTTCTTTGTAAATCGTTTGGTGAAGGTTCTTGTTTGAAACATGCCTGCAAGTTTTAATACCTGCTGCTGCTGCTGCTAAGTCACTTCAGTCGTGTCCGACTCTGTGTGACCCCACAGACGGAAGCCCACCAGGCTCCCCCGTCCCTGGGATTCTCCAGGCAAGAACACCAGAGTGGGTTGACATTTCCTTCTCCATTAATACCTGCTAGCAACCCACTCCGGTGTTCTTGCCTGGAGAATCCCAGGGACGGGGGAGCCTGGTGGGCTTCCGTCTGTGGGGTCACACAGAGTCGGACACGACTGAAGTGACTTAGCAGCAGCAGCATTCTATATATTGCTACATTCTAACATTAAAAAGAAAAAAAAAAGAAAAAACTATTACCCTGAAAACTTCTCCAGGCTTGAGTTTTAGTTCTCACCCCCGCATGGATCACCATGGCTGTAACTTCCTTAGGCTATAACTTCTATGGCTATAACTTCCTTAGGGCTTACTCACAGGAGTGAGAACAGTCTGCTTGGGGCAGACTGAAATCCACTAATCTACACAACTTAATTTAGCACCAACCTGCCAAAGATGAACTATTGAAGGTTAACTGAACCCTCCTTGGGGACGGTTCTCCTGGCTTAGCTATAACTCTGCAAAGTCTTTCTTTTGCATCTGTTACACACAGGAGGCCAGAAAAAAGACCAACCTGAGACAGAGTCAGCCCTTCTTCCGCATCCCTGCTGCACTACTTAGGAAGGGAGTGTGGGTTCATCTCAGAAATGAATGCACACTTTCTCAAGCAGATATTCACAGTCTTCTCCAGATTAAAGCCCCATGTGATCATAATTATCAGACTCAGTCCATTTAACTGTATATGACAAACCTTGATGCAGAAACATATTGAGCTATAAAATAATAACCTCTTGATCATTTGATTCAGATGTTTCAATATTAATTTTCTAATATTAGATTTCTTTTGTGATGTAAGATGTGCCTTGATAATATTAACATTCTTAAATGAATTAATTAGTTCAACAAGTTCTTCATAAACATCTCTGATGGACAGAGTATGTTTAAGCAATGCAACTACTTTTCTCTCAAAAGAGCTGAGTCTGAAATAGGCAAAATGAAAAGAATTAATTAAAATGTAAAGTAGAGGACGCTCTTGCCACAAAAGACATAGATTAAGTATGCCAGGATGTCAGAGGAGAGGGAGATGGTATCCAACAGGATGACCTCGAGGAGAGTTTGCTGAAGGAAGAGGTATTCTGAATGGGTCTGGACACAAGCAAAATTGTTTACTAAGTACAGATTCCCTTTGAGATCCTTTCAAAAGCCTTACCTACTAGGGTTACCTCCCTTTCAACTTCTCTGATATCACAGCCCCATTGACCCCCCACCTCCCTGTCTCTTCCCTTATTCTGTATCCTAATGGAAGGGTGGGGCAGGAATTGAATTTAAAAGTATCACTCCTAGGTTTCCATTTGTACTTTGCTCATTTGAGCACTTTTATGAGTCTTTTAATGTGGAAAAGTGGGCCTGGAGTTGAATTGGAGAGTATGGACAAAAGAGAGTTTGATGGAATTAAGAGGGAGAAAAGTCTAGATTAGAGCAGTAAAAGGACTCAGTTCTGAAGGGAGTGTAAAAGGAGATGAAACAGGAGGGGAGAGGGCCATTCAGGATCCAGCTGCGGAGAAATTCCCAATGGTGGGCATCTAAATGATTTCTTAATTTAATTTTTAAATTCTAATTTTCTGAAAAATAAAACCATTTACATAATTCATAAATCCAAGTGACATAGAGGACCGAATGAAACGTCTTAGTTCAACCTTTCCCTATGCACCCACCACCCCACTCCTACCACTCCCACTAGGTGATTCCTTTTTTACTTCCTGGTGTTTCTTTCCAGTGTTTATGCAAATATAAACCAAAATTAATTTATATTTTATTTTCTGCCTTCTAAACATATTTTAATAGTGATGTCTAGTATTCAAGTTATTTGAGCTGTGAAGCAAATTCTTGAAATTTGGTAAACTCTGCTTCACACAACAGTGTTGTATAAGGGTGTGGTTGTGTGTGTGTGTGTCAAGGAAAGCGACTGAGTTTCGCATCTGGGCTGACATGATGTGGAACAGTAACAGGTGAGGGGTGGAGAGGTAATTCATGGGGCTTCCCTGTGGCTTAAATGGTAAAGAATCTGCCTGCACTGCAGGAGACCTGGGTTTGATCCCTGGGTTGGGAAGATCCCCTGGAGATGGGAATGGCAACCCACTCCAGTATTCTTGCTGGGAGAATTTCATGGACAGAGGAGACTGGCAGGCTACAGTCCATAGAGTTGCAAAGAGTTGAACACTTACCCTGATTTAACTCAGCAAAGGTGAAATGAAGCCAGAGGTAATTATGGGAACAAAAACCCACCAAGAATTGGTAGGAACCTTGGGAAGGATGTTGAATCTTCAGCAAAGTTGTGTAGAAGCGGTTGGAGTCAATCTTATTCAGCTTTTAGGGAACAGCAGCCTCGGTTGGTATCTGAATTATACATTATTGCCTTCAACTAATCCCTAATCAATTATTAACTGGTATACTGGGACTTGGTGATAAAGCAGCATCATCGCCAAGTTGAGATGCTTAGGTATTTTCTAGAGGCAAATGAGGAGTCACTGAATGGTTTTGAACACGGGAATGACAGAATCAGGCCTTTATTTCAGAAAGTTTAATTTGGCAGCAGAAAACCTAAGAATGCTATTCCTGGATTGGGTACTGGCTCTCTATTGCTACATGACGGATTATCTCAAAATGCAGCATCTTAAATGAGCAAGTGTTCTTTGTCGCATAGTTTCTGTAGCTCAGAGATCTGGAGGGAGTTATGGGCAGGATTCGGCTCTTCACAGGTGTGTGGACTGGGAATCTCAGTTCCCTGACGCCATAGGCAGAAACCTCCTTTATCCTCCCACCCCCGTGAGCCTTTCCATTGTTGTTGTTGTTTTGGTTGCTAAGTCATGTTGACTCTGTGCGGCTCCATGGATGGTAGCCCTCCAGTCTCCTCTGTCCATGGGATTCTCCAGGGAAAAATACTGGAGTGGGTCGTCATTCCCTTCTCCAGGGGATTTTCCCAACCCAGGGATCAAACCAGCATCTCCTGCACTGCAGGCAGTTTCTTTACCTCTGAGCCACCAGGGAAGCCCTAGAGCCTTTCTATTAGGCAGCTCATAACATGGTAGCCAGCGTCCATCAAAGCCAGTGGGAGAGAGCAAGAAAGGGCGAGCAAGAAAGGGCAACAAGATGGACACCAGTCTTTTTTGTAGCCTAATCACAGAAGTGATTTCCCACCCACGTGCTATATTCTGTTTACTATGTGTTATTCAGTTCATTCAAAGTGAGTTGCCAAGCCCAGGCCACATGCAGGTGGAGGGGATTATTCAATGGTGTAAATATCAGCAGGCAGGGATCATTGGGAGCCATCTGAGGGGTTACTTCAACCTAGTAAGCTAGAAATAGGGCAGCATTGCAGTAGGTGGTTTCTGTCAGGCAGAGACAGGGGAGTGATGTGAAAATGAAGACAGGGTTAGAATTGCCAGAACTTGCAAGCAGATTGGATGGGGGATGAATGGAAGAAGAGCATCAAGCCTGACTAATTGGGATGAATGCCAGGGGAGACACAGAGAGAAAGGCATAAGAAGCAGCAGATTTGGGAGAAATGTCTATGAAGGAGAATAGATTTTAACAGACTGAGCCTTACGGAATCAGAAGAGAAAGAAATGAGAATCCTTTTAGTTCTGTTCATTTGCAGTAGCTGGTGTTGAAGCAAGACTGTGTGGACTGGAGTCAGACACACAGGCTTCAAATAACAACTCACTCCATCGTCAAGTCCCAGCTGAGTGGACAAACTGCTCTGAGTCTCAGCTGCCGTTCCATTAAATGTGGAAGCCAACTCCTAACTCTTCGGTTTGTTTTTAGATCTACACGAAATCACCTCTTCAAAATTCCTAGTACAGAGTAGGTGCTCAATAAACAGTTCTAAGTATGGTTCTCCTACAAATTCTCAAAAGTAGGTATGAAAATACTCTTGTCAGAATCATCTTACAACCATCAAATATTCCCTCCCCCTTGTATCGTATTACTCTAACTTGAACAACTGTCATGAAGTTTACTTCTGCATATCTGTACAGCTAAAAATCATCTACAGGTATAGATTATATATATATATATATATATATCTTAATCGTATCATACAAATGCACTCAAGTGAGGGTACCTAAACATTTAGACTGTGTATCAGTAGCTTACTAGTCCTCATGTGCATAACTTAATGTATTGCTTTCCTTCTCTTTCATTTTTTTTGAAGTCCTACTCTAATCTCTAGGTATAATGTTATTTTTAATTGCCTCTCTTTTTATTCTATAGAAAGACAGCTTAGTAGATATATATATTTAAGACTAGACTGCATTTGAAGGCCTGGGCTTGAATCCTGACTATCCTTTTCATCAGCCACATATATTTTTTTGGGCTCCAGCTTCCTCATTCATAAGAACAGGGACAGTATTACTTGTCTTATATCCCTACAGAGGAAATGGCTGAGGATTATGGAGGTGGAAATCGTCATCAACCTTGTCTTCATCGTAGCAAATCAGAGGGCTGGGCTGAATTATATCTGAGTACCTAAGCATCAGGGCAGAGAGAGTTTGGTGAGTGCTTGGTATCGCCCACTGAGCAGTATGACGGGGTTCAGGTGGAAAGACGGGGCCCAATCAGAGCTCATCACACACATCACCGTTGGAACATGGCAGGGAAGAAGCACATCACACAAACGACAATCATCATCTTTACACTGTTTGATCACTGCTTCCAATACTGTTTCTGACTTCCTCCCATTTTTAACATTTTCAAATAATTATACTGAGTTCAGGAGTTTCAGGACAGGCAGAAAGGAATAAAGTTTTTGACCGATCAGTGGAGACAGAAATGGATTTTGATGCAAATTTTATTCTTTTTCCTTGTACCATAAATGTTGAGCCCTGCAAAAAATCTATGAGGCTTGGAATTTCACATGTAAATTTTGCTAAAGTTTTTCAAGCACTTTTGTGTAAGTTTGCAGCTAATTGCCAACATTAAGAATTCAAACTGTGTTAGGTGCTGTACTTTACATATTTTAACTTGTCTAACATCTGCAACCACCCAGTCAGGTAGGTATCATCACCCCCTTTCACAGCTGAGAAAACTGAGGCATAGGCTGACCTTCTGGGAGTCTGTGGGAAGTGACAGAGATGGGCATTGATATCTTTGCAGCCTTGCTGTGGAGCCCACACTCTTACCCATTAGGCTAAATTTCAAGTTCCAAATAGCTGTTTTCAAAGCGTGATCTGCCCCTTCTTAGCCTCAGAATTACCCACAAGTCTTCATAAAACACTAAAACATAAAAAATGTAATGGAGTTGGTAGCCATTCCCTTCTCCAGACTGACACCACACTTCACTCCTGCTCAGCTGAATTGGCATGCCTAGAGGTGAGCCCTAGAAAACTGCATTTTAGCAAGGATTCACATTATTTTGATGCAGACTAAAATTTAAGAACCATGGTATGAAAAATGCACAGCCTCACATTTTCTGTGGATCAGGAACCATTGGATGCTGGGTCCTGCTTATTTTCTCCACCATCAGGACCACTGATGGACCCTTGTTGAAAGCTCAGTCCATGCAGCCTCCCAATCTATTCCTGCAGTTCTTTGATTTAATGGAGGCAATGGCATCCAGTCTTACTGCCCCAGGTCTGCTCTGACTTTAGGCACCAGGGATATCACCATTTCTGCCTTGCTTTGCGACGTCAATTTCAAGTAGACTGTTTCCCCCTTACTCATCTTGTCTGGACTGAGGTGGCTTTCTGAGGAGCTCCTCTTCTCCTGGCAAGAAGCTTGGGACTCTGTGTGAAGGGCTGTTTGTCCAGACGTTGTGAGTTCAGCTCCTGACCCTTATTTGCCTCGCCTTCACTCCGGCATTAGCTTCTTGATACTCTTGTCTGAGGTCTCCTCTGCTCATCTACTGCCCCATCCTCTCAGCTCCTGTGCCACCCTTGCCTCTCGAGGTCCCCCCACCCCATCGCCTCTCCTGGTCCTCCCTGTGCCAGCACTTTCGTGCAAATGACCGCTTCTGATATGAACAAACGAGAGACCTCCCGTCTTAGAGGGAGGTCTACCCACGTTGGCTAGACCTCCCACCCAATATCTATTCTAGCCTCATGATTCCTGTCTGGAAGACTCCAGGGCTGCGCCTTCCTTTCCCTCTCTCTGAGCTTTCCTACCTCCTGAGGTTGCGGTCCTACCCCGTTGCCCCACCTGAGACCCTGCACTGGGTTGCCCCTCCCTTGTCAACCTTGCTGCCTCAGCGTGGCATGCGTAGCTCTAGACACCTTTCAGCTGCTCTGGGGGACTGGTTCTTTCTTGCTCCAGGGTCATGTCTGTTCCCTGTGCTATACTCACGGTCTGGAATATTCTCTGTATCCCTGTCTTTCACTTCTAACTCTTTCTCAAGCTTTGGTGCCATTGTTACTTCTTTTCACCCCTCTCGATCATTGATTCTTGGTCAGATGTTCCTCTTAAGAAATCCCCACACCCTCTGTTCTATCACAGACCTCCTCCCTTTATAGCGACCTTTTCCCTTAGACACAGTCCCTCCTGAATTCTAAGCGCCATGCTGTCTGGGAGTCAATCTTCGCATTGTAGCTTAGTACCAGTAGTTCTTTCTTTTTTTTGAAAGAAAAAAAATTTCTTTTGAATTCAGTTACTTTATTAAAAATTTTTTTTCTTTTAATTGGAGGCTAATTACTTTACAATATTGTAGTGATTTTTGCCATATATTGACCTGGATCCACCCCGGGTGTACATGACCTGAACCCCCCTCCCACCTCCCTCCCCATCCCATCTCTCAGGGTTTTCCCAGTGCACCAGCCCTGAGCACCCTGCCTCATGCATGGAACCTGGATTGGCGATCTGTTTCACATGTGATAATATACATGTTTCAATGCTGTTCTCTCAAATCATCCCACCCTCGCCCTCTCCCACAGAGTCCAACAGTCTGCCCTTTACAGCTGTTTCTTATGCTGTCTCGCCCATAGTTCTTCGGTAAACATATACTAAATAAGTGAATGAAACCTGTTTTCCCAGATGCTGCTCCATGCCCATTTGAATCAGAATACTTCCTGCTCCGACATGAATCATGACCATGTTTCGATGCGTGATCTGAGCCCTTGTAACACTACATGCATGGCCCTCTACATTCTAGACGTGACGTGGCTGCCACACCTTCCAGATTCTGCATCTGGCGAGTGGGTCGTCCCCTAAAGGACAACAGTTGGTCTCCTTGTGGTGTGTTTGGTTCCATGATGTACTCCTCCCCCGTAGGCCCCTCCATGTTCTAGTTTACTGTCCTGTGGTAGGAGGCCTCCAAGATGGCCCTCGATGACTCTCAGCTCCTGGTACTCATGCCTGGGCTATACTGAATATAGCTGATCCCCTTACCTTTCACGGTTCTGAGCTGGAACAAACTTCTGACCCACTGAAGCATAATACAAATGCCAAAACAAGGCAAAATTTTGCTCGAAAGGAAACACAATAAAACACAGGATTCATGTTTGGCTTTTCAGATGCAGTGCTTATTCTACACCTCAAGAAAATCCACTAGTCAGTTCAAAAAAGAGAGGCAAGAGGACTGAAAATAGCTACAATAATAAAGGGGCATCTGTATGAGTCAGATATTTTTCAACCTAGGAATGTAAGGGTTGAAAGGAAATATAATGTAAGTCTGTAATATCCTATGGAGCTGGACAAGTTAAAGAGGAATTGTTCATCTGATGATAGTGTGAATGCTTAGGTCTTTAACAAGATGGTCTTTGTGGATGTCTTGTCCATATTTGGAATATAAAAAAAGCATCCACACCAAGAAATAAATGTTTTTTAATCATACAGACGTTTCAAGTTGACAACATAAATAGATACATGTAAAACTTACACAAATTATAAGCTTGGAAGACAATGATGTGAAAAGGTAATATCTCATCCTCTCATTAACTAGCCCTTAGTCTCAGGGTACTAGAGCGTTCTTAAATTCTTGAATTCTATGAGCAATATCCTCATCCACATTAGCCTTCTAACTAGTGCTCTCAGTTTCACCTGTGTCCCTTTTCAAGACAGCTGACATGTTTGTTTTAAAATATAAGCCAGATCACCTGCCCTTTGCTGAAGCCCTCAGGGCCTTCTCCCTGTCCCTGCCATAAAGCACAGCCTCCTCACTGCGACTTAAATGTCCCGCAGCCTGGATCCTGCCTCTTCTCCCCCTTCATCCCCAGACCTCCCGTCTCTTCCGCACACTTTCCTGTGCTCCTGTGTTCTGGCTTTGGCACTGGGAGTGCCACCCAGGGCTGACTTATTCTCCTCCTTCTAACACCTCCTAGAAAGGCCTCCACCGAAAACTCCCATCAGAGGCATCCCATACCGGTTAAGTGCCATTTGATTACACAATTGTTCTCCTACACAGCATTTATCTGAAATCTTTTTTCTTACTTGTTTTTGTCTGCTTACATCACCAAGCTCTAAGTTTCAAGTGTCTTGTTCCTCACTGTACTCCCCAAGCCCTACTCATTGATAGACGTTTATCAGCATCAGTAGCAGTCATGAATGTGATGACATGGATGACTTAAATGGCAAGTGTTTCATGGAAATTTTCCATAGCCGTCACTATTTCACAAACTCTTCCCTCCCTCTTCGTCTTCCTTCCTCTGTCCCTTTTCCAACACTTT
This sequence comes from Moschus berezovskii, assembly GCF_049115385.1. Classification (NCBI taxonomy): domain Eukaryota; kingdom Metazoa; phylum Chordata; class Mammalia; order Artiodactyla; family Moschidae; genus Moschus; species Moschus berezovskii. The sequence continues at coordinate 32,194,154 of NC_142464.1, forward strand.
CTGTCTTTTCTCTATGGCTTGAAATGTGTAAAGTTTCAGCTTCAAACTTGGCTGCTCACAGAAAGTGCAAGACACTTGTACTCTGCTCTCAACTCCTGAGGGAAAGATGTTTACTGCCGGCTCATCACCTCCCTCAGTTTCCCCTTCAGTGTCATGAGCACGTGTGCTCTTCTTGGTACTTCTTGGTGTATTTAGTTCAGAGGTGTTTTTCCTGTTGTGGAGTACTATTAATGCATGACAGAAAGTGCTGACTCGGGGAAGGAAGGTGCCATGGTTGGCAGTACTATTAATAGCCGTTTGGGAAACAGAGCTCCGCAGGCTGAGACTCACGTCCAACCCACCTGAGCCTTCTCGTAGCACTGCCACGGGAATGATATTCACCGAATTCTGTTCCCTTTCCATTTTGCCAAGCTGCAGGTTGACATGACCCTAATTAATATAAATAAAACAATAATATTTATTTTATTTGTTAAATTGGGTTGTCTTTATTTTGATAAGTTTTCATTCAGTTATTCTTTTCATGAAATTCATTATATGTAAAACTAAGGGAAAGAAGGAATTCATTTCATTTTCCATTTATACTTTTCTCACACACATTACCTGGGGTAATAAATTTTGCATTATAATTAAATGTTAGAATCAAAATTCAGGCCTGAAAAAAAGGCCTATTGGCACCCCACTCCAGTACTCTTGCCTGGAGAATCCCATGGATGGAGGAGCCTGGTAGGCTGCAGTCCATGGGGTGGCTAAGAGTCGGACACGACTGAGCGACTTCACTTTCACTTTTCACTTTCACACATTGGAGAAGGAAATGGCAGCCCACTCCAGTGTTCTTGCCTGGAGAATCCCAGGGACAGGGGAGCCTGGTGGGCTGCCATCTATGGGGTCGCACAGAGTCGGACATGACTTAAGTGACTTAGCAGCAGCAGCAGTGTTAACTTTGAAATTTGGAAGCTAGAAGAATAAATATCAAGAAAAGACCTTTTATTTTTTTAATAAAATACCTCCCAAAGGGTTAAAAAGTATTCTTAGGCTTATTTCACAGATTTTTACTTATCTATAACTTGATTTATTAATGAATTATCATTAATCAGAATTGAATATACACACATGATTACACAGTCTTCTCTTGTGGTTCAGCTGGTAAAGAATTTGCCTGCAATGTGGGAGACCTGGGTTCAATCTCTGGGTTGGGAAGATCCCCTGGAGAAGGGAAAGGCTACCCACTCCAGTATTCTGGCCTAGAGAATTCCATGGACTGTATAGTCCATGAGGTTGCAAAGAGTCAGACACGACTGAGCGACTTGCACTCTCATGATTACATACCCACAATTCTGACTTTAAAAGTGGTGTAAAAATCAAAAGGGTTTCTGTTTGTTTGTGTCTGTGGCAAACTTGTTTGGCAACAAAATCTTACCTGAACTGATGTCAGGCTGTTCATTATGTTCATTTATTTCACCAAGTGTGAACAGCCACACATTTTACTGGGGAAACATCAATGCGTTTGATTTGAGAGTGCTGCCTCAGCCCCCTCGAAAGTGTTATTTAAAACGTTTTATGCACCTTATTACCTTTGAAAGACAGAAACACTTGAATTCGGAACACATGCAATCTCCAGGTTTGCAGATAGAAGATCAAGAACCTGTTCTCATGGAATCATCAGTAAATGTTCACATTGAAAGTTGCATGGGTGCTTGCTCAGTCGCTCAGTCGTTTCCAACTCTTTACGACCTCACGACTGCAGCCCACCAGCCTCCTTTGTCCATGGAATTCTCTAGGCAGGAATACTGGAGTGGGTTGCCATTTCCTTCCCCCGGGGATCTTCCCAACTTGGGATCGAACCTGAAGCTCTTGTGTTTCCTGCATTGGCAGGCGGATTTTTACCACTGCGCCACCTGGGAAGCCTACGAGATGATACATTCCAACCTCATTTTGTGAATGAGGACTCTGAGTTCAGAGACTGGCAGTGACCTGCCAAAGGTCTTACTATTCGGTTAGCAGCAGAGATAGAAATAGACTCCACTTCCAAGGTGCTCAGATCCTGGGCTCCTTCTACTCACAGCCCTTTAATGAGCTCCTCTATGGTGGCTGGGATTTCTAAACAAATGAAATATACATGAGTGCATCCTGTACTCAAGACTCGCAATTGCCGTGTGCAGGGAGACGCAGGATTGTGCACATACCTATGTATAAGAGAAGCAATGTCCCTCTTCTCTTCCCAGATTGATCCCTATAATCCCTATAAAACTATTCTGCTAATCATCACAAGAACAGTTGCCACCACATCCTTCCTGATTTGTTAGGCACCGTTCCAAACTCTAAAACAGGCAATATCCTTGACTTTACACACCATTTTGACTTCACTGTCTGATTGGTTTCTTTTAAATGCATTTCAGAATGCATGTAAGCTTTCAGTCAATCACCAGTAATTTACTGGGTTTCTCCTCTGTGCTTAGGACTGCGAGGTGACTAAATCACTGATTTTCAACTGGGATGATCTGCTCTCCAGGGAATATTTGGAATGACTGCTTGCATATTTACTTTCCACAGCTTGGAGAACACTACTGGCCTTAGTGGTCTAGTGGGTAGAGTCCAGGGTTGCTACCTAACACCCTACAATGCACAGGACACCCTGTGGCTAAGATCAAGAAACTCCAGGACTGCATACACACTACTATCCTCTGCTTCAGGGAATTTACACTCTAATTGCAAACTAGCAACCTAACAGTCGTGAAGTTATGAAAAATAATTAAATACTAAATTCAGTGCCCTGAAGATTTAGAGTCAGCAGACTAAAGGTCAAGCCCCACCCCTCCGCCTATTTCCCCTGTGACCTTTGAAAAATCATTCAGCATTTGGGGCCTCAGTTTTCTTATCTTTAAAACAAGGCTATTGATAACTAACCTGCATACTTTGCCGGATTGCTGTGTCAGAAGAGATAGTGTTTTTGAAAATACTTTGAGAACTACAAAACATTATATAAATATAGCCCTAGTCCTGCCATTCTTTATAACACTGTCTTTTACCCAGTGCAGACAGATGTGTTCTGCACTTACCAGCCTAGCTCTGAACTTGTAGAAATGCTCATTGTGAGCACAGTGAAGGGCCCATTACCCACTGGTGATCCATGTCAGGAACCCTGCATCCTTCTGATCCCTTTTTATCCTCTCATTTCCCAGACAGTAACTGAGTTCTGGGGCATCTATATATATATATTTTTTTTTTTTTTTTTCTTTTTTAAAGTGGGTAAATGCAGGAATAGGAATCCGAATTAATCCAGGTACTCACTGATACAATTACACTCATTTCACACGCTAGTACGGAGAAGGCAATGGCAAGCCACTCCAGTACTCTTGCCTAGAAAATCCCATGGATGGAGGAGCCTGGTAGGCTGCAGTCCGTGGGGTCGCTAAGGGTCCGACACGACTGAGCGACTTCACTTTCACTTTTCACTTTCACACATTGGAGAAGGAAATGGCAACCCACTCCAGTGTTCTTGCCTGGAGAATCCCAGGGACGGGGGAGCCTGGTGGGCTTCTGTCTATGGGGTCACACAGAGTCGGACACGACTGAAGTGACGCAGCAAGCAAGCAAGCACACGCTAGTAAAGTAATGCTTAAAATTCTCCAAGCCAGGCTTCAGCAATACATGAACCGTGAACTTCCAGATGTTCAAACTGGTTTTAGAAAAGGCAGAGGAACCAGAGAGCAAATTGCCAACATCCTCTGGATCATCAAAAAAGCAAGAGAGTTGCATAAAAACATCTACTTCTGGTTTATTGACTATGCCAAAGCCTTTGACTGTGTGGATCACAATAAACTGTGGAAAATTCTGAAAAAGATGGGAATACCAGACCACCTGACCTGCCTCTTGAGAAACCTGTATGCAGGTCAGCAAGCAACAGTTAGAACTGGACATGGAACAACAGACTGGTTCCAAATAGGAAAAGGAGTACGTCAAGGCTGTATATTGTCACCCTGCTTATTTAACTTCTATGCAGAGTACATCATGAGAAATGCTGGGCTGGAGGAAACACAAGCTGGAATCAAGATTACCGGGAGAAATATCAATAACCTCAGATATGCAGATGACACCACCCTTATGGCAGAAAGTGAAGAAGAACTAAAGAGCCTCTTGATGAAAGTGAAAGAGGAGAGTGAAAAAGTTGGCTTAAAGCTCAACATTCAGAAAACTAAGATCATGGCATCCGGTCCCATCACTTCATGGGAAATACATGGGAAAACAGTGGAAACAGTGTCAGACTTTATTTTTTGGGGCTCCAAAATCACTGCAGATGCTGACTGTAGCCAGGAAATTAAAAGACGCTTACTCCTTGGAAGGAAAGTTATGACCAACCTAGACAGTATATTTAAAAGCAGAGACATTACTTTGCCAACAAAGGTCTGTTTAGTCAAGGCTATAGTTTTTCCCGTGGTCATGTATGGATGTGAGAGTTGGACAGTGAAGAAAGCTGATCGTCGAAGAATTGATGCTTTTGAACTGTGGTGCTGGAAAAGACTCTCGAGAGTCCCTTGGACTGCAAGGAGATCCAACCAGTTCATCCTAAAGGAGATCAGTCCTGGGTGTTCATTGGAAGGACTGATGTTGAAGCTGAAACTCCAATACTTTGGCCACCTGATGTAAAGAGCTGACTCATTTGAAAAGACCCTGATGCTGGGAAAGATTGAGGGCAGGAGGAGAAGGGGATGACAGAGGATGAGATGGTTGGATGGCTTCACCGACTCGATGGACATGGGTTTGGGTGGACTCCGGGAGTTGATGATGGACAGGGAGGCCTGGCGTGCTGTGATTCATGGGGTCACGATGTTGGACACGACTGAGCAACTGAACTGAAGTCACTGATAAGCCTAATGTTGAATCACAGACTAGTGCCATGACATTTAATTATGCTTTTTTGTCTTCTTCCTAATCTTGCATCTTTCTTTCAGCCCCTTGAGATTTCTTCCCTGGTTCTTTGGAAGAAAATGTCTTCCTGGAAACTCTTAGAATGGAAATGAAGGCATGTGAGGTTGTCATTGGAAGTCTAGGAAAGGAAGTTAGACCTTTGGAATTTTTGAGGACCTCTCAGACATCTTTCTAGAAAACAAGAGCTAGTTGGCCAAGCTGGGAACACCTGCCATATGTGAAGGGACCACCACACTCTTTTACACTGTGTAGAACAGTTAATATTATGCACACCATGTATGAACTTTTTATGAGAAAAGATTTACAACAGTTTAATTATTTAGCTCCTAAAAGGTGTTTTATTCCTCTGAAATTATTCCTAATAGTGTAATTGAACCCAGGTCTCCCTCATTGCAGACAGATTCTTTTCCAGCTGAGCCACCAGGGAAGCCCAAGAATACTGGAGTGGGTAGCCTATCCCTTCTTCACCATATCTTCCCAACCCAGGAATCAAACCAGGGTCTCATGCACTGTAGGCAGATTCTTTGCCAGCTGAGCTACCAGGGAAGCCCAAAGCGTAGTAGGCTTGCATTGCATTAGTTGCTCAGTCGTGTCCAACTCTTTGTGACACATGAACTGTAGCTCGCCAGGCTTCTCTTTCCATGGGATTCTCCAGGCAAGAATACTGGAGTGGGGTGTCATTCCCTTTTCCAAAGTGTAGTAGACTATCTCATAGCAATTAAAACATATTTTGATTTGTAAAAGTTTTAAAGGCACATCTCTTATGACAAGTGACACATACAGGAAGAAAGAAAAGGACAAATAGTCCATCCTTGCATGAAGAGAATTGTACCTGTGTATATGAGCAAAGAGAAGGAAAATGACTTTTTCAAAAACTGATTGGTGCAGATCAGTTCATAGAACCAAATTCACCTTTTAAATGCTTATAGTATGATGGTTTAGTGTGGGTACAAATAAATGCAGTGACATGATTTATTTTTATTTTCTTTCCCTTGGTGTTTTAAGCTCATGGTAATATAAAATTGCAAAGAGTCGGACATGACTGAGTGACTGAACTGAACTGAACTGAATATAAAATCTCATCACACAGAGGTGTTTAGATGAAATGTCCTTCACAAATTCCTAGTGTCACTCAATGGAATATAAATGGTTATGATACAATTAAATTATATTACTGGCTTGGTATTAAGAAAACCCTTCGAGTTTTTTTTTTTTTTTAACCCTGTGTCAATCAGAAGTGCTGTATTTTTCCCATGACATACACATTTTCCTTATCACATAGGATCCTGTACATCCTGATTTGGCCCCACCCACAAAGCAAAGAGAGCAATCTTTCCTGGTTGGGCATTTGGGTCAGCCATCATGCCTCCATCACACAGAGCCAGACTGGAAATTGCTTTTTAACCGTAAACAGTAACCTTTCTCTTTTCAGGCTGCATGTCTCTCTGACTCTAGTTTTCTCCATTTGGGAGATGGTAGTGTGGTTAACTGAGAAGCACGGAAATGGGATGAGCTAGAGAGTGGCACCGGGGTAAAGAATCTACCTGCCAATGCAGGAGATGAAAAAGTCGTGGGTTCGATCCCTGGGTTGGAAAGAATCCCCTGGAGTAAGAAATGGCAAACCATGCCACTATTCTTGCCTGGAAAATTCCACAGACAGAGGAGCCTGGCAAGCTACAGTTCATGGGGTCACAGAGAGTCGGACATGACTGAACATGAACACACATGTAGACAGATCTCACTTTATAAATTATGAGGACTCTGTGCTTGCTCATATACACTACACCCTGTCATATAAACTAGATTATTCTATTAGGTTTGATATCATTTCCTAGGGCCTTATTTCACACTTTACAATTTTCTCTCTGATATTCATGCTTGTGGGTTTGCACTGATGACATTAATGTCAGACAGATGTCGCTGAGTTTACATTACTGAGGAGGTTTCCCCCGTAAAACCATGTACCAGAGTGAAACTTACCCCCTTCACACTTCTAATTGTATTCCCAGGAAAAATCTCTTTCTAACACAGAAATAGCCTATTCTCTATTCTTTCTTTCATTGAGCTCCATCTAATGGCAAATCTGTGATTTTCAACATGGAGGGAAATTCCTGGTCTCCAGATAAAGGGTAAACTCCCCTAAAGAGATCAAGGAAACTGAGCATGGGCTTTTCTCAGTAACAATAAGAAGCCTTGGGTTTTCTCATCTGCTTCATCAGGGTTGACCTGATCGGGCTGCTTGCTGCTCTGAGCACGGAGAAAGCCAACACAGAGGAAAGCATATGCTTTCACTTAACCGTGTCATAAAGCAACACACCCCCAGTGCACAGCTCCAAGCAATGTTTGCCAGGGGCTGGAGCTACCCAAATGTTCTAAAGGCCAAGTCAGATCAGAAAATTGCAGACTTGAGACTGAAGACTGCAGGAGGTCTCTCTCTAGCAGCCTTTGCTGGGTTACGTTATAATAAGGAGGCAATGCAGAAACATACAGAAAAGGCACGCAGCGGTGGATATGCAAGTCAAGAAGGAAACAGGAAGAACAAAGACACGACGCCTCGCCGGTCACTCTGCTGCTTAGAAGAGTGGAGAGACCCGCAGTTGCTGCTCGCAGGGTGTCATTCAGTAGCTGCTGGAGGCACTCTCTGCTGAGTCACTGGCCTTGGCAACAGGAATTGGCCAGACCGGATAGGCAGGTGATGGAGAGAAAAAAAAAAAGCCTGCTCCGTAAGTAGCAAGACCCTTTCCTACGACTTTTTATTTAGTCCAGTCCTTTTTTCTTTATGTTTCTTATATCTGAGCCGTTCAGAAAATACTGTAAATATATTTATTTTTAAACATCTCACATCATTGCAAATATGTCAGTCTCCAGGGAAAAGGAGGATTTTTCTTCCCTCTCATTTTCCAAACATACAGGACAAATGCACACACGCACACACTCACACATATGCACATACACACATAGCTGCTCAGAAAGGATTTATGGTTATGATTGAAAAAATTAAAGACTCCAACACCAGAAATGACATAATACAGAAAAAACGAGCAGGACTCCATCCTCAGCACCCTGGTCCCTTGTCTGTGACCACAGCATCCGATGTGCATAGAGGCACCCTTGTCCTCAGCAGGGACTCAGGTTGCCATGTGAGGTGGACCCCTCTGAGAGACTTTGCCAGCTCTCATCTTGGGCCTTTATGCTTAATTGGAAAGACTTTCTATCCCACAAGTGAGCCAATAACTGTTTCCTCTGAAAGACTGTGAAAGGTGGGAATGCTCCATCTGGAAGCAGCTGTTTGAGTTCGTAAACACCCATCTGGCCAGCTGGAGTCGCTTTATTATCTCTTTGTCATCAGGATGAGGTGACTGCCTATAGAGGATCCTGGCTCCTCAAAGGCCTGCGTCTCCAGTGTCTTTCTATATTTACCTGTAACGGTGGGACTTCGCTTCTCCAGGCAAAAGTAAATGATTGTTACAAAGATGATCTAAGGGCTGAGGTGACTTCAAAGAGAAGGCAGGAAATGCAGTCCTGTCACTCCATTTCACTTCATTTAGCATCAATCCCCTCCTCTAATCCAGTACTCCTCTACCAGGGGTTTTGACTTTCAGCTACAACTTGTTTGCTAAGAAGGAAATTCTTTTTTTTTTTTTTTTTTTGGTCCTGCTCATTATTTTTTTTTTTTTGCTGGGTGAAATTCTTTATTTTGTTCTTTTTTTTTTATTTATTTATTTATTTATTTTTAATTATTATTTTTTTTTTAATTTTTTTTTTTGCAAAGAAATGAACAGAGGAAAATTTATGCGTCGAACCTGGACTGGTCACTTATGATAATATACATGCTACAATTCCATTCTCCCCAATCATTCCACCTTCACCCTCTCCCACAGAGTCCCAAAGACTGTTCTAAATGCCTATGTCTCTTTTGCAGTCTCTTATACAGGGTTCAGGTTACCATTTTTCTAAATTCCATATATATGCGTTAATATACGGTATTGATGTTCTTCTTTCTGGCTTACTTCACTCTGTATAATTGGCTCCAATTTCATCCACCTCATTAAAACTGATTCAAATGCATTCTTTTTGATGGCTGAGAAATACTCCATTGTGTATATGTACCAAAGCTTTCTTATCCATTCATCTGCAGATGGACATCTAGGTTGCTTCCATGTCCTGGCTATTATAAACAGTGCTGCAATGAACATTGGAGTACATGTGTCTCTTTCAATTCTGGTTTCCTCGGTGTGTATGCCCAGGAGTGCGATCGCTGGATCATATGGCAGTTCTATTTCCAGTTTTCTGAGGAATCTCCACACTGTTCTCCATAGTGGCTGTACTAGTTTGCATTCCCACCAACAGTGTAAGAGGGTTCCCTTCTCTCCACACCCTCTCCAGCACTTATTGCATGTAGACTTTTGAATAGCAGCCATTCTGACTGGTGTGAAATGGTATCTCATTGTGGTTTTGATTTGCATTTCTCTGATGATGAGGGATGTTGAGCATTTTTTCATGTGTTTATTAGCCATCTTTATGTCTTCTTTGGAGAAATGTCTGTTTAGTTCTTTGGCCCATTTTTTGATTGGGTCACTTAGTTTTCTGGAATTAAGCTGCAGGAGCTGCTTGTATAATTCGACAAAGGAGGCAAGAATATAAAATGGAGAAAAGGCAGTCTCTTTAACAAGTGGTGCTGGGAAAACTGGTCAGCCACTTGTAAAAGAATGAAACTAGAACACTTCCTAACACCATACACCAAAATAAACTCAAAATGGATTAAAGATCTAAATGTAAGACCAGAAACTATAAAACTCCTAGAGGAGAACGTAGGCAAAACACTCTCCGACATAAATTCTGATTGCTAGAATTTTGTTAAGGATTTTTGCATCTATGTTCACCAGTGATATTGGCCTATAGTTTTCTTTTTTTGTGGGGTCTTTACCAGGTTTTGGGATTAGGGTGATGGTGGCCTCATAGAATGAGTTTGGAAGTTTCCCTTCCTCAGCTATTTTCTGGAAGAGTTTGAGTAGAATAGGTGTTAGCTCTTCTCTAAATTTTTGGTAGAATTCAGCTGTGAAGCCGTCTGGACCTGGGCTTTTGTTTGCTGGGAGATTTTTGATTACAGTTTCAATTTCCGTGCTTGTGATGGGTTTGTTCAGATTTTCTATTTCTTCCTGGTTCAGTTTTGGAAAGTTGTACTTTTCTAGGAATTTGTCCATTTCTTCCAGGTTATTCATTTTATTGCCATATAATTGCTGATAGTATTCTCTAATAATCCTTTGTATTTCTGTGTTGTCAGTTGTGATCTCTCCATTTTCATTTCTAATTTTATTGATTTGGTTCTTCTCCCTTTGTTTCTTGATGAGTCTGGCTAGTGGTTTGTCAATTTTATTCACCTTCTCAAAGAACCAGCTTTTGGCTTTGTTGATTTTTGCTATGGTTGCTTTTGTTTCTTTTGCATTTATCTCTGCCCTAATTTTTATGATTTCTTTCCTTCTACTGACCCTGGGGTTCTTCATTTCTTCCTTTTCTAGTTGCTTTAGATGTAGAGTTAGGTTATTTAGTTGACTTTTTTCTTGTTTCTTGAGGTATGCCTGTATTGTTATGAACTTCCCCCTTAGCACTGCTTTTACAGTGTCCCAGAGGTTTTGGGTTGTTGTGTTTTCATTTTCATTCATTTCTATGCATATTTTGATGTCTCTTTTGATTTCTTCTATGATTAGTTCATTATTCAGCAGCGTGTTGTTCAGTCTCCATATGTTGGCACTTTTAACAGTTATTCTCCTGTAATTGAGATCTAATCTTACTGCATTGTGGTCAGAAAAGATGCTTGGAATAATTTCAATTTTTTTGAATTTACCAAGGCTAGATTTATGTCCCAGGATGTGATCTATCCTGGAAAAGGTTCCGTGTGCGCTTGAGAAAAAGGTGAAATTCATTGTTTTGGGGTGAAATGTCCTATAGATATCTATTAGGTCTAACTCTTCTATTATATCATTTAAAGATTGTGTTTCCTTGTTAATTTTCTGTTTAGTTGATCTATCCATAGATGTAAGTGGGGTGTTAAAATCTCCCACTATTATTGTGTTATTGTTAATTTCCCCTTTCATACTTGTTAGTAATTGTCTTACATATTGCGGTGCTCCTATGTTAGGTGCATAAATATTTATAATTGTTATATCTTCTTCTTGGATTGATCCTTTGATCATTATGTAGTTTCCTTCTTTGTCTCGTTTCACAGCCTTTGTTTTAAAGTCTATTTTATCTGATATGAGTATTGCTACTCCTGCTTTCTTTTGGTCTCTATTTGCATGGACTATCTTTTTCCAGCCCTTCACTTTCAGTCTGTATGCGTCCCTCGTTTTGAGGTGGGTCTCTTGTAGACAACATATATGGGGGTTTTGTTTTTGTATCCATTCAGCCAGCCTTTGTCTTTTGGTTGGGGCATTCAACCCAACCAAAGGAAATTCTTGTCCCAGACCACCTTCTCTCCAAGGGCATCGCTGACAGTATCTGTAAGGAAATCTGGATTTAGAGAAAAAAGAAATAAATGTCTTCTGTATCCTCCTGTGGACTTCCCTGGTGGCTCAGATGGTAAAGAATCTGCCAGCAATGAAGGAGAGCTGGGTTCGATCCCTGGTCTGGGAAGATCCCCTGGAGAAGGGAATGGCAACCCACTCCAGTATTCTTGCCTGGAGAATTCCATGGGCAGAGGAGCCTGGAGGGCTACAGTTCACAGGGTTGCAAAGTGTCAGACATGATTAGCCACTACAAACACACACATCCTCCTGTAATGATCATATTGCCTCCCTGGGAAGGGCCAGATTGCTGCCCCAGAGGTGTTTCATAGCACAGAGGGAACTGACCTTCATTTCTTTACCCCTCCCCAGAACACACCCCCGACTGGATTCGTTCACACACAGGCTACTTGGCAGCGAACACCCACACTGTGTCTTTGGCCTAATGGTAATCATATGGGCCCATAATCCTCTTCCTTCCCTGAAACAGAGGAAGGTGTATTTCCTCAATTCTTCTCATTCATCCACCCACAGAGAAGATTTCAGGTCGGTCAGGAGATAAAAGGCTCAGGATATGAGACATCAACATTTAAGCCCCATCATTCTTCCGGCAGATAACTGCCACTCTTCAACTGGGCTTGCCTGGCTGTATTGTCAGAACTTCACTCAGCTGCAAGTAACAAAGAATTGGCCCCCAAATGACTTAAGAGCATAAAGATGATCTCCCAGAAACCTTTAGTTTACATTTTATTGTCCATGATGGTGTGGCTCTGAAACCCTTAATTCTGAGACTCCACAAAGCTGAGGCTTCCAGTTCAACATGTTGTTGTTGTTGTTTAGTTACTAAGCTGTGTCTGACTCTTTGATACCCCATGGACTGTAACCCACCAGGCTCCTCTGTCCATGGAATTCTCCAGGAAAGAATACTGGAGTAGGTTGTCATTTCCTTCTTCAGGGGATCTTCTCGACCCAGGGAACGAACCCACATCTCCTGCATTGGCAAGTGGATTCTTTATCACTGAGCCACCAGGGAAACCCCAGCACACTGTTACCTTGAGCAAAATTAATAAGGACGTAAGGGGCAAGACAATTGGATTTTGAACAGAACAAGATTAGTGATGGCTGGAATCTCAGTGTCTATCATTGTGCCCAGAAGATAGTAAATTGTGCATTTTTATTGAATAAGGTCTTTTATATGTTAAGAAAAGACATGGTCTAACTCTAAAATAGTAAACTCTTTTCAAGTATCACTAATATTTGTGACTGTGAAAACTTCATGATCATGGAGATAAGCATACAAGGCAAAAATTGATTTAATTCTTTTTGAATCTTGCTCCTTATTGATGAAATAGAGAACTCAGAAGGTCCTTAATATACTTCAGCTCTCCCTTTAATAACTGTAACTCTCAGAGTTGCAAGGATCTTGACATCAGCTCTTCCCTCAACAATTTTTATGAATTCCAAGGGCAATGACTCTGATAAGCCTCCCAGGTGGCTCAGTGGTAAATAAGTAGGAGATGTAGGTTCAGTCTTGGGTTGGGAAGATTACATGGAGGAAGAAATGTCAACCCCCTCCATTATTCTTGTCTGGGAAATCCCATGGATGCACAAACAGATCTGAGATTGTTTCTTTAATTTTAAAGAAAATTGTCAGTGTTTTTTACAGAGCTAGAACAAATAATTTCACAATTTGTATGGAAATACAAAAAACCTCACATAGCCAAAGCAATCTTGAGAAAGAAGAATGGAACTGGGGGAATCAACCTGCCGGACTTCAGGCTCTACTACAAAGCCTCAGTCATCAAGACAGTATGGTACTGGCATAAAGACAGAAATATAGATCAATGGAACAAAATAGAAAGCCCAGAGATAAATCCATGCACCTATGGACACCTCATCTTTGAAAAGGGAGGCAAGAATATTCAATGGAGAAAAGACAATCTCTTTAACAAGTGGTGCTGGGAATACTGGTCAACCAATTGTAAAAGAATGAAACTAGAACACTCCCTAACACCATACACAAAAATTAACTCAAAATGGATTAAAGATCTAAATGTAAGACCAGAAACTATAAAACTCATAGAGGAGAACATAGGCAAAATACTCTCTGACATAAATCACAGCAGGATCCTCCATGACCCACCTCCCAGAATATTGGAAATAAAAGCAAAAATAAACAAATGGGACCTAATTAAAATCAAAAGCTTCTGCACAGCAAAGGAAACTATAAGCAAGATGAAAAGACAGCCTTCAGAATGGGAGAAAATAATAGCAAATGAAGAAACTGATAAAGGATTAATCTCCAAAATATACAAGCAACTCCTGCAGCTCAATTCCAGAAAAATAAACAACTCAATCAAAAAATGGGCCAAAGAACTAAACAGACATTTCTCCAAAGAAGACATACAGATGGCTAACAAACATATGAAAAGATGCTCAACATCACTCATAATCAGAGAAATGCAAATTAAAACCACAATGAGGTAGCATTTCATGCCAGTCAGAATGGCTGCTATCCAAAAGTCTACAAGCAATAAATGCTGGAGAGGGTGTGGAGAAAAGGGAACCCTCTTACACTGTTGGTGGGAATGCAAACTAGTACAGCCACTATGGAGAACAGTGTGGAGATTCCTTAAAAAACTGGAAATAGAACTGCCATACAACCCAGCAATCCCACTCCTGGGCATACACACTGAGGAAACAAGAATTGAAAGAGACATATGTACTCCAATGTTCATTGCAGCACTGTTTATAATAGCGAGGACATGGAAGCAACCTAGACGTCCATCTGCAGACGGATGGATAAGAAAACTGTGGTACATTTACACAATGGAGTACTACTCAGCAATTAAAAAGAATACATTTGAATTAGTTCTAATGAGGTGGATGAAACTGGAGCCTATTATACAGAGTGAAGTAAGCCAGAAAGAAAAACACCAATACAGTAAATTAACACATATATATGGAATATAGCAAGAGGATAACGATAACCCTGTATACGAGACAACAGCAGAGACTCGGATGTGTGGAGCAGTCTTTCGGACTCTGTGGGAGAGGGCGAGGGTGGGATAATTTGGGAGAATGGATTGAAACATGTATATTATCATATGTGAAACGGATCTGACGTGGTTGGGGGCTCCCCACATCAACACCCTGTGGATTTAAGAGGCTGTTCCTTCCGGAAGTGTATAAATTAGCCTGGGATAGAACCTGCACGCTGAATTTACTAATTAAGAAATGAGAAACCAGAACTATAAAGGTGGCATAGAAATACAAGAAACTATTCTTAAGTAATCTTTTAAAACTTTGAACAGAGTTACAGATTTTACCATTTGTTATAAACTGGTGTATATATAATTTAACCAGAACCATGAGAAAATTAGTATTTGTGTGAATTCTGAAGCACTTTCAACATGTTGTAGGAATAATGTGGACTTTCTTGAGTTTTACACATTCATAAGTGAATGGTCTGTATCTCGTGCCTTTGTTGGTTTTCTGTGAGCTGTAGTTTCTGGGAAGTGAGCAGCTCTCATTCCTGTAACTCTTGTAATCCAGTCATTCGTGTGCCTCCTTCATGTGGATTCAGTGCGCCTGTGGTGCTGTTATCCCTCTGATAGGAACGCTAACTCGGTGTAAAGCCCCAAAGGTCTGTTACTTATTTTTATTTTATATTGTACTATATTTTATTTACAGTGTTGTGTTTGTTTCAGGTGTATCGCAAAGTGATACAGTCATATATATATGAATTAACAAAAGCAGTTCCCGTCTTTTGATGGGGTGCTCATGGTTTGTAACATAAATGGCATTATTTTGAGAGAGGGATAACTTAGGTATGGCATCGGGTTTTTTTTTTCTTTTTGCAGCTTGAGGCAGTTGTAAAATAACTTAATGTAGCTTTTTACAACTGTGTATTCTATAGTAATTTTTTCATTTGGTGAAATTTTAACTGTTAATGTTTTTGGCATTGTGCTTTGTACCATTTATTAAATAAAAATTTTTTTAAAAAAGAAAATTGTCACAAAGACAGAATATCAAATGTTAGCATTATTTTGGGACTGTCTTTATTTTTTAGATCTTGCTCATGGATGAGTTTTCATAAAACAGAGGTGTCCAAAGGTGTCTTTGACTTCAATAGAGTCTTGAAAATTCAACTCAATACGGACTTACTTCCCCTGTATTCCAGGGATGGTACTGGGCTCTGAGAATGCACAGAAGAATCATAAACTGTTTCTTTTCTCAAGAAGTGTGTAACCCAGCGTTGAGAGACATTTCTGGTGTTTTAAGTGCTGTTACAGATGGACAAACATGGTGCTGTAAGATACTTGAAAGGACGGAATTAGATCCACCTGGAGAAGGTTCTTCAAGGTTGTTAGAGGACTTTGAGTTGAGTGCAGAGTAGGACTTTATCAGGTAGAGGGATGTGGTGGAAAATTCTCTCCTTTTGCCCTTGGTTCATATTAAAATAATTACAATACGCACAAGGCAAGAAAGAAATTAAGCGTGAAAGACTCAGTGTTTGGGAGAGCAGAAGTTTGCATTTGAATTAATATTATACCTTTGGAGAAGGTTATTAAAGCTGTTCTAATTTATAGTTGTGCTTGCAAGAGTGGAGAGACCCACAGCGGCAGCTCACAGAGTGTCATTCCGGCACTTCACTGCCACAGGCCCTGGAAAAAGGAAAAAGACTGGTAGGGATTTTGTAGGCTGTGTGAACATTCTAAAGACCAAAGAGTTAAACCTTCCCCCCCCTCCCCACCTTCCTTTTCATTTGAGAAAAAATTTGGGAGTTCAAAGTCACAGGCAACTTATCCTTAACTTTGTAATGGTGGGTTGGGAACTGCTGTTTGGTTCCTTGGAGAACAGAACAGCTCCCAAACTAAGGATTCTCAGAGTATAGCACTAAGTGATTTCAAAATATTTGAAAGGCTATTTAAAAATAAATCAGACTCGAGGGCACAGGGGGTTAGAGAGGGTGGGACGAATTGAAAGAATAGCATTAAAACTTATACATTACCCTATGTAAAACAGATAGCTGTTGGGAAGTTGCTGTATAACACGGGGATTTCAATGCAGTAGTCTGTGATAACCTAGAGGGTGGGAGGTTCAAGAGGGAAGGGACATGTGTATACATAGCTGATTCACATTGTTGTATGGCAGAAACCAACATAAATATTGTAAGCAATTACCCTCCAATTAAAATTTTTAAAAAGTAAGTCAGCATAGCTATTTTCTGCAGTGATTAAAAACACCCAAATGCTTCTAAAATTCAACTTTGAAAGGCTGGAGAAAAGGTAAAGAGCCCTGTGACGAAAGTTTTCAGGCTGAAATCCAGTCCCTGCTGGGAGGGAAGAGCTGCGTCTCGGACAGCCTGAGAAGAAGTTCAGGCTCCCTCCAGCCTCGACTGCCATTCCTTTTCCCCAGCTAGCATCAGGGGAGCAGAAGGGAATGGAGCTCAGAAGTCACATAGAGGGGGATATTACAAATATCCCAAACTGCAGTCAGTCAAGGCATCCCATATGGTTGCAGGTGACCGATTAAATTGGAGTTTCAAATCAGTGGGTGCTCTGGCACTCTGCGTATACTTGATTGATGCTGTCTTCCTTCCTAGATGGGCTTTCCTGATGGCTTGGGGGTGAAGAATCTGCCTGCCAACGGAGGTGGTACAGGAGATGTGGGTTCAATCCCTGGGTTGGGAAGGTCCCCTGGAGAGGGAAGTGGCAACTCACTCCCATATTCTTGCCTGGGAAATCCTTTCTAGACACTCCATGTTGTTGTTTTATTTTTTAAAAAACTTCCGTTGGTTTGGATTCCTCGGGGGTTTTTTTGTTTAGTTTTGTTTTTCAAAGCTCCAGTGTGTGTTTCAAATGAGAGGCACCAAATTACCACGTGTTTTTCTTGAGAGGGTGTGCTTGCTGTGTTTCACAGCATATTTGCTGTGGCATTACTTTGTGGTTATGATGTGGTCTGGCCTGTTTTTTTATGTTTAACTCAATTTTATTTTATTCTCTTGCTCTGGTCCTGCCTTTTTGAAGGAAATTGACACCCAAGCCAGGCGAATAGCTCTTTCCTCAGTGAGAGTAGCTCATACTCTCCTCTGGGAATGTAGGACATGGAGCAGCCCTGGTCTCTCTGAAAACCAGTCAGGTATTTGCAGATAACCTGTGCAAGAAAAGGATTCAAGTCTTTTAGGTTGAAAAGTCTAATGAAGTTGCAGCCTTGACTTCTTAATTGGAATCACTGAAATAGTCTGCCCTCCCTTAAAGTATTAGTCACTCAACCCCTTGGACTATAGCCCACCAGGCTCCTCTGTCCCTGGAATTCTCCAGGTAAGAATACTGGAGTGCGTTGCCATTTCCTTCTCCAAGGGATCTTCCTGACCCAGGGATCAAATTTGGGTCTCCCACATTGTGGGTAGATTTTTTACCAAATGAGCTGCCAGCTAAGCCCTCCCTTAACTGGTTGTTTTATCAGAAGCTAATCTATCACAGGAGTGACAGATTCAGGACAGGGGCCACCCCTGGCTCTCTCCAGCAGTCCCCTGGAGGAAGAACCCCACCATGTGGCTGTTCATGCACTTGAGCTCATCAGTACCTAAAGATTCACAAGACTACACCAGGCTGGGTTATAGTCCTGGCAACAGAGGGTGTCAGCTAGGGAAGAGGGAATCCTTCTTGACAGCAGCCATCTCTTCTAGAGGCATCTTACTGCCTCTGGTGATGCGGATACTCTGTTTTGTCATGGAGTGTGTAGACTGCTCTTTGAAACACAGATTTTTCTCATTTATTGAGATTAGGAATCAGGTGTTCATGAAAAAACTGAAATCTGCATCCCAAGAGATGATTTAAAGATTTATAGAGCACAAAATTAATGTAAATTCAGTCAACATGGTTAGAAACCCACTCATTCTGAGACATTCAAACATTTGCTTGCTACAGAGATCTCTTGAATAGAAACATTTTGCATTATATTATCTTGTGATGTACAAAAATCAGATATGGATCAGATCAGATAATAATCAACCAAATAGCAGATTACAATATGTTGCTACTCTATCTTGTTTATTTGAATCAGGATGGTATCTCTTTAGGATGTATATTATACTGCTAGGATGGCCGTAACAAAGTAACGTGGACTAGGCCGCTAAAAGAATGAATTTTCCCATGGTTCTGGAGGCTGTGAGTATGCAATCAAAACTTCAGCAGAATTGGTTTCCTCTCTCCTTGGCTTTCCGTCTTCTCCTTGGTCTTCACATCACCTTCCCTCTGTAGTTGGGTGTATCCTAATCTCTTCCTATAAGGACACAAGTCTTACTGGATGAGGCTGCACCCCTTATGGCCTCATTTTCATTTAATCATCTCTTTCAATATTTTATCTTCAAATAGTCTCCTTCTGAATTATTGGGGTGAGGGTTAGGACTTCAACATATGAATTGGGGAGAGTTGGTGGGGGAGCACAACTCAGTCCATAACAGGAGGTATTAGCAAGAATATATATTCACAATGTGCATGAATGTATTAAAACATATGATGTGCCAGGCAGTGGGACAACTGTTTTACATACATTATTTTTCATAGACTTCTCACAATGATCTTAAATCTAGATTGTTAGAATCTCTAATATGGGCTCAAACATTTTCCTAAGCTACAGAGAAGGAATTGTCAAAACCAAATCTGTACACTGTGTCCAGACATGCACAGGTGAACATTATGCTCCTCTGTGATGTGTCCAAGGTCACAGAGCTGGTTGGCAGCAAACCCGGACCTCCTAATTTCCAGGGCCGTGTGCTATCAACTCACATGCAACTTATATTAGACTAATGCACTTTTCACTGGTCTGATTATTCAACATGAGGATATCATTTTGCCTTGCATTAGCTAGGCTGTTTTATTTTTCAAGGGATAGAAATATTGAGTATGATGAGAACTTAAACCATCAATGCTTTGCTTATTAACTCAGTTAATATATATACATGAAGGTGACCTACCATCCTGGTTTGCCTGGACCTAAAGGGCTTTCTAAACAGTGTCAGACTTTATTTTTTTGGGCTCCAAAATCACTGTGGAGGCTGATTGCAGCCATGAAATTAAAAGACGCTTACTCCTTGGAAGGAAAGTTATGACCAGCCTAGACAGCATATTAAAAAGCAGAGACATTACTTTGCCAACCAAGGTTCGTCTAGTCAAGGCTATGGTTTTTCCCGTGGTCATGTACGGATGTGAGAGTTGGACTGTGAAGAAAGCTGATCGCCAAAGAATTGATGCTTTTGAACTGTGGTGTTGGAGAAGACTCTTGAGAGTCCCTTGGACTGCAAGGAGATCCAACCAGTCCATTCTAAAGGAGATCAATCCTGGGTGTTCATTGGAAGGACTTATGCTAAAGCTGAAACTCCAATACTTTGGCCACCTCATGCGACAAGTTGACTCACTGGAAAAGACTCTGATGCTGGGAGGATTGGGGGCGGGAGGAGAAGGGGACGACAGAGAATGAGGTGGCTGGATGGCATCACCGACTCTGTGGACATGAGTTTGAGTGAACTCCGGGAGTTGGTGATGGACAGGGAGGCCTGGCGTGCTGTGATTCATGGGGTCGCTAAGAGTCGGACGTGACTGAGCGACTGAACCGAACTGAACTGAACTGAAGGGCTTTCCTAGAATTCATGTGAAACCTGTGATAGTCCCAGTTTTGTAAACAGAAAGCATTTCAGAAACAGAAAATACAGGTAATAGTCTCAGCAACCATAGCGTCAGATGCTATAGAGAACCGGATTATCTGCTCAGACACAAATGCTAAATGTTTCCCGAGAGATGGAACATAAATGGACAATGGCCAGACCACCTATTCAAACAGATCCATGACCCACAACCTGCAGCAACCTGCCCAGGAAACCAACCCCTTGTCTGCAATAAACAACCTAGGAAACCCACCTGCTAAAAATTACACTTGCAGGAAGCCTGTTGCTATCTCCAGCAACAGTTTAGGAAGCTAAACGATAACCTTTGTCACAATCAGCCTAACACGCCCGGAATCTGATTAATAACTGACAACTTCCCTAATTTGTGTCCCTGCTTCCAATTTAGAACCAATTAGAGAAAGTCAAGTGTGTACCCCTAACCAATCACACAGGATGGCCCACTTCTATAAATAGTTAACCCGCCTACAGCTTCCCCATGCCATAGCCTCCGGTCAGAGCCTAGCCAAAGCCTTTCTCTTTTCCACTGTGAAGCTTTCCCACTCCTCTGCCTGCCTTTGAGTATCTGCCAAAATGCAAGTGACAGTGGCAAACTCCCTTGCTATAGCACGCTCAAAGTAAACACCCTTTGCTTGCTCTTATTCGGCTGTCCTTTGGTTACATGCACATTCCATCAACAGGACACATCTCTCGCTGTCTGCCCCAGCATGCCACCATTTTGGTGGCTCAGCATTTTGTCTCTGCTGCCACTGACAGCCTCTACCATCCTGAGGTCTTCGGCTTCTACGTACCGCTTTACTTCTGCATCCTTCCAGTTCTCTTCCTTTCCATCTCTCTTTAAGTTAAAGTCCCTGAGAGAGAGCATCTGACTGCAGTATGCCTGGAACACCTAGGGAACAACCTTATCACGCATCATTTTGGCTCCAGCTAACTCATAAGCTGCTGATCACACTATAGATGACTGCCTTTAGCTCAATGGCCTGCCCTTGACCAGTTAGTTGTACTCATGCAAACACTGTCATGTGATACAAAGCATAATTAGCAACGATCTCAACAAGGGTTATATCTGAAAAAATGACACCTGATCCTTACTGAAAAAGTAAAAATTCAGAGATTGGGTTTAGAGAACTATCCCAGGAAAGAGGCCCTAGCTGAATAGGGGGCAGTTAGGCAGGACTTTGTGTATCGCTCATCCTTCTGCTCAAGGCATCGTCCAGTTTCAAGATTTATATCATAAATTAAATCCGTATATCTTTTAAGAGGCTTGAGGTAGAGTTAAGCAGAGTATTACTGTGGGCCACTGCTCTGTTCACAAAGCTATTTCTTATATAAGTTCTCTTTTCATCCTTGGTGTGTGATGGTAGAGGTAATCACTGGAAATCTCTGGGAACTTTCACACTTCCCACCAGCTACTGAATGACCAGATCAAATACATCAACATGTCTAAAGGGAAAGTTCCAGACTGGGCAAGGGTACACATCCTCAAGCAGTCCTAATTCTTTCCCTCCTGTACTTCCCTTTCCCGCTGCTATACTGCTGTCTCTTTCCAGCCTCCTGTCTAGGATGGCCCCTGTCATCTGCACAGAGCATCCCCAGCACATGGCACCCTCTGCTCCTCATCCTCACTGTCACCAGGTTGGAGAATGACCTCATCTTTTAGTCCATCTGAGGCAGGGGTCCTCTTTGACTCTAGCATAGAATTGGCTGACACAGAGGGTGGACATTTCTTTCCTCAATCTGACTAAAGCGAACCCCATTGTCTTAGCTAGGTAATCCAACTTTCAAAAATTTTATTATTTTTACTTTTTAAATTAATTCTATTTATTGTTTTTCACTGTACTGGGTCTTCACTGTTGCGTGGGCTTTTCTCTAGTTGCGGCGAGCGGGGGATTCTCCCGAGGTGTTGTGTGCAGGCTTCTTGTGGTGGCTTGTCATTGCAGAGCACGGACTCTAGGGCACGTGGGCTTCAGCAGTTGTGGCTCCCTTGCTTTGGAGCACACGCTCCTGTGGTGCATGGGTTTAATTGCTTCGTGGCATGTGGGATATTCCCAGATCAGGGTTTGAAGCCGTGTCTCCTGCACTGGTAGGTGGCTTCTTTATCACTAAGCCACCAGCGAAGCCCTCATCTTTTTGTCACTGATCCCACTCCAAGGTGGCTGGGGTAAATTACACACATTTGGATAAGCCCTATTAAAATGTGGTGATCAGCTCACCCACGGTTGATTCCAAATGGCATCCCCAGGTTTGGGTCCCAGGCAGCTCAATTGCCCTGTCCTCGGTTCTGCCTTCTCACTGGCCCCTGGGGAGGAAGACATTTCTCAGTGTGTCCGTGTGCCCTCAGGGGCTCTCTCTTGCACCGTCACCACTACATTAACTCCACTCAGCAAGGGCTCTGTGACCTTGGGGCCCTAGATGTTCCACCTCAAGCCCTCATCCATTCTCTAGACCTTGAACGATTCACTTGACACATATTCACTAGACAGTGATATGCTAGGATTCATTTCACCCTCAAAATAAGCTTATCTTCCTCACCTACCATCCCAAGTTGGCATCAGGTCCTGTCTGCCTTTAATGACAGCTCCCATCGATTCTCGTTTCAAATCTCTATCAGTTACTTGCAACTATGAAAAGCAGAATCTCTGTTTTTTCTTTTCTCTTCTGGGTCTCCACTAAATTCCCTATTTCCTTTCTAAAAGAGGCCGTTAAATCTTAGCTTATCAGAAAAGAGTGGCTCTCAATGAGTGGCCAAACTCATGTAAACAGCTCCACTCCCTGTCCCAGGTTCTGCTGGGTGATTCATCACTGAGGAAACTCTGAGATGTCATTTTCTGGAATCCTTTAATCCCCACTGTTTTACAACAGCAAAAGGAATGATTCAGGGAAAGTAAGATCTATTTTAGAATAGATTTGACCTCTGGCACACAGTGTTGGCATCATTTAGACATTGCACCTATTTAGTGTATGGGTTTTAATTTACCCACAAGCATGATCTATAATTCTAAGATTTATTTTCTTTTGGAAAATTTATTTCTATGGTGACTTATGTTTTTGCAATTGTTTTAATTGAAGAACATTCTGTATTGCCACATCTCCATATTTTGAGGAGTCGACATAGGCAATTAGCCAGCCAGAAATGACTGTGTCCACCGGTGTCAGCTGTGATGAGGGCAGCCCTGAGCGTGTGTGCAGTGCAGTGGTAGTCAAAGGAAATGTGTGGCATGCAAATGGTTAAGGGATGCTCTCTAAAGGTAAATAACATGAGTAGCCCTCTTATTTCTGCATCAACAGATAATAGCTTCTTGGCAATACCAGCAGAACAGTCCTTTAATTTTACAGGAAACATGACTGTCTAGCTTGGTTTAACATTTGGATTTTCTCAGGAAACATTGTGGGATGAATCAAACTCATTGTAACTGAAAATAAAGGGCAATGATCTGTTGAAGATCAGACAGGACAATGAATTTAAACCTTCTCTTTTACTCTGCTCTTCTTCAGACTTCAAAGTTCTTTTCACTTCACAATTTTTAAAATGGGAGTAAAGTGTTCAAGAATAGGGATCGTGATTCCTTAAGGAATGATATCCTGGGGAAATTTTTTGAAGGTCTAGAAATGCCAAAATTAAGATCAGATTTTCTTCTTTGTTTAGGCTGGCGGTTTTTAATCTTTCCATCCCTCCCTTCCTACTTCAATATCTTCCTTTCTTTCTTTCTGTTTTTCTCTTTTTTCAAATATCAGAATAGAGCCCTAAAGAAATGAAATTAAATCTTGTGTGACTGCTTATTATTGAAAATAGATGAAATCAGGAAAGCTTCATCAAATGTGTGCTTCAGGGCAGAACTGTGTAACTTGCCTTGAGATGTCTCTGGAAGTGCCTCTGTGGCACCCTCTAGGATTCTTTGAAATATACATATAAATGGGAACTTCAGGTAATGAGGAGTCAATAATGGATTTTGAGCTGAGAAGGCAAGCTTTTTCCTAGCTGTGAGCCCTCTCTGGGGCTTGTTTTCTTCTTTGTAATGTGGAGATAATAAAACCTTCTTGAGAGGTTGCAATGATTAGAAACAAAGTACTTGGTACAGTGCCTGGTGCGTAGGTATTCAAATAAATGTAATTGCCAAGTTAATGATCATGACAATGATAATAAAAACAGAGGATGTCCACAGGCACCAAGTTACAGATCCCCAAACTTCTTATGAGATCTGTATTTGAGATTGGGTTCTTGGCTGATTTCATACTTTACAGCCACTGTGAGGAATCGCCACCTGCGTACACCTGGCTGGTCCTGGATACCTAACGATGCTCTTCTACCTGAGGCCTTCCTGAGTTGTGAGATAAGCTAAGCTTGAAGCTGACTCTCTGCAGGTTCCCTGGCATGGCTCCATTCTGGTCTGAACCTAGTACACCTGAGGACAAAGAAGGATCTCCCTCCTCCCCACACTCAGCATGGCTCAGCTCTAAGTATTTTCTACTCCAGATGGATCCCCACAGCCAGATGAGTCTGCTCCAGCTCTGGAGCTCTGAGGAAAGCAGCTAGTTACACTCTTATCCCTAAGACTCCCAGGTGTCATTTTTATACATAAAGTATATTTGAATTGTGTCATAGCTGTGTGCATGTTATCTGGGGATATTTCCCTTTTGTGAAAGGGTGGACTCATTTACCATTCATTGATTTATCTTCAATACAACAGAGAGATGAGTGCCCAAGAGGCGCCAGGGGGCTCCCCTGGTGGCGTTATGGTAAATAAAGTGCCTGCCGATGCAGGAGACACAAGAGACCTGGTGTTAGTCCCTGGGCCGGGAAGACCCCCTGGAGAAGGGAATGGCTGCCCACTCCAGTATTCTTCTCCGGAGAATCCCACGGACAGAGGAGCCCGGCAGGTTCCGGTCCACAGGGTTGCACAGAGTCGGACATGACTGAAGCAACTTAGTACCTAAGCAGGAGGTGTCAAGTGCTAGGTTAGGTAGGTATTGAAAACTCACTGACGGACCAGCCTGCCAAGTAAACATCACGTAAATGTTAGTGATTTGCATATAATATCATGCATATATCGAACTCAAAAGATACAGATATGTAAACTTAAAAAAATATATAGTTTTAAATGAATGTATAAGCGCAAAGGACATTCAATGTGGAAAATCAAAGCCAGCATTTAAATGTGTTTGTGACTTTCCAGAGTGACTTAGGTGGCATGGCCAATGCCATCTGCTCTAGAGCAGAGAGACTACTTGCCAGGCAAAAGCAGCTGCCAGCTGAGGCTTCAATGTACTCTTTCAGTTCCCTCCAGGATGACCTGGGGTGACCACCCTTTCTAGGTAAAGAGGATTCTATCTCCATTTGACAATAAATCCTCAACCTGAGGAAAGAGAGCTTCTGTCAGCCTGGCTGACTTGAAGTCACAGGAGGATGGATTTTACAACCTAGTCCGCCTTGCAAAGGCCAGTCACTCAGACGGGTAAATCCAGAGTGGTGTGTTTGGGATCAGATTGCTTATTTCAGTGTTTCAGCACCACTGATGTGAGGGGGGATAATATTTCTGAGATAGTAACATAGGTACTCTTTCCCTGATATTTGAGATGCACTAAACACAGTGGTAAATCCTGATGATGGGCGCGTGGACGGGGAAGGAAGACTTGGGCTGGGGAAGAAGGACAGGAAGGTGTATCGAGATGGAGAGTTTCCATTCTTGGAAAATGAAGATTTGAAATAAACATTAACATTGCCATAGGACAACATTTTAAATCTCTTTCTTGCATACCTGACATTGTGGGGGGAGAGTTGAAATTGGCTCAGATACTTTCCGGGGATTTGGTCTGAAGTTGCGGTATCTCAGGGCTCACTGCTATACAGCAGGCAACTTTGGTAAATTGCTTAATAATGAAGGCAAATGTAAAGTCATTATAAGAAATTTGGAAAATAAAAAAGCCGAAATAAAGAGAAAGAGAAACACTCATTTATAACGTTTGTACCCGTTTCCTTCTAGTATGTTCCTTCAGCATTTTAGAAAATATAACTGAAAGTATACCATATATATACTTGTCTTACTATCCTCTCTGACAATAAATACTGCATGTGGTGGGTTAGTCACTCAGTCGTGTCCGACCCTTTGTGACCCCACGAACTGTAGCCCGTCAGCCTCCTCTATCCATGGGATTCTCCAGGCAAGAATACTAGAGTGGATTGCCATTCCCTTCTCCAGAGGATCTTCCTGATTTAGGGATTGAACCCAGGTCTCCTACATTGCAGGCAGATTCTTTACCATCTGAGCTACAGGGAAGATCTTAAATACTGCATAAAGAACATTTTTTTTCTGGGACTTCCCTGGTGGTCCAATGGCTAAGGGCACATGATCCCAGTGCAGAGGGGCCCGGGTTTGGTCACAGATCAGGTGACTAGACCCATATGTCTCAACTAAGAGTTCTTATGTTGCAGCTAAAGGTCCCACATGCTCAACTTAAAAAAAAAAGGAACATTTTTTTGCCATTAAAAACATTTAAATATATTTTAAAATTAAATATGTTTTATTACAAAATTAAATTAACACATGTCTATTTGTAAAAAATTTAGCAAATATAGAATAAACAGTCCTAACTAACCAGAGAAGAGAACTTTTAATCTAGTTGGCTCTGAGCCATAGTCAAGGGTTCTACCTCTAAAAACGTCATTTTTTATTTTCAAAATCTTCACTAATGATAATATTTTCCTTAAAGGGCTGTTATAAGATATTTCATATAGAGATAAAATGTTTCTCTTAGTGTCTGGCATATAAAAAGCACTACATATAACCTTATACTAATTTTAAACCAAGCAATTTCAATCTCTACAAATTGTTCTAAAACCTGCTTTCTTTAAAAAAGCAAATAATATATCAGGATCCTTTTCATATGTTAACAAACATCAAACTGCAACGTAATTTGAATAACTACATAGTGTTTTTTAATATACTATGACATATGTATGAAACACTTGGATTACAAAGATGATTTCTAATGGTTGTATGATATTCCACAGTTTATTTGACACCTTATGTTGCCAACTGTATGCTGCCTGGGGAAAATGAAGCCATGTTAACAGTAATAAAATATGTTTCTCTGACTCTCTTCCACCTTCCTTTTGCTGGGCTTCAGGGTCTCTTCAAAGACTCCATCTCTCATTTCTAGGAGGCCCCAAGGGATTCATCTATTCATTCATTCAACAAATATTGAACACATAGCATGTACCAAGCAACGCCCTAAGGATGCAACAGTGAGGAAAAACAGGCATAACTGCAGCTCTGTTGGTGTTTTCAATCTTTTGCAGGAAACAAAACTTTAATTGTACAATCACCAGGGAATCAGATGCATGCTGTGTGAAGTGCCGTGAAGAACAAGTCGAGAGCCCTGACAACAATGGCAAAGGGACTTGACCAGGCTGGGACCCAGGGAAGGTCTCTGAGGAAGATCCCATTGAGATGAGATTTGGATGTGCAGAAGCACGCTAGGTCTGGGGGAAAGTCTTTCTGAAGCAAGAAGGTCATCTCTGGTAGAAGGAATGGCAAGGTAGGAAGGGCCTCAGCGTGCTTAATGAACTGAAGAAAGCCCCTGAGGCTGTGAGTGTATGCCATATGACGTCTTTTAAAACTGTTGTTGTTCAGTGGCTAAGTCATGTCTGACTCTTTGCAACCCCATGGACTGCAGTGTGCCAGGCTTCCTTGTCCTTCCCTATATCCTGGAGTTGCTCAAACTTATTTCCACTGAGTTGGTGATGTCATCCAACCATCTTATCCTCTGTCACCCCCTTCTCCTCCTACCCTCAATTTTACGCAACGTCCCTGGTGACTCAGGTGGTAAAGAATCTGCCTGTAATACAGGAGACCTGGGTTCAGCTCTTGGGTCGGGAAGATCCCCTGGAGAGGAGAATGGCAACCCACTCCAGTATTCTTGCCTGGAGAATCCCTGTGAACAGAGGAGCCTGGCGGGCTACAGTCCATGGGGTCACAAAGAGTCGGACACAACTGAGCTTAAGCTGTGACCCTTCACAACAGAATTTTTCATTAATAATTATGCTGCAGTGGGTATATTAGATACTAGTTTTATGAATCTTTCTTTTAGTCTCAAGAAATGTCTTACTTTTATTCTCCCTGCTTTTTCTCTCCATTTCTGTTTCTGTGGAACAAGACCTATGGAGCTTATGTGGAAAGAGTTATTTAATCTGTTACCTTGCAGCACAATTCCAAAGCCCTTTCAGTGACTGTCTTATGTTTTGATTAGAGTCTCCCGATAAATTTATGGGATCATGTCAGCTCAACAAGTCTCTAATGACTGCCCACCACATGCTTAGCATGTATCCCGTCTCTCTAAATCTAGCATAGTGATGGACACAGTGAGCACAGGGATCTGGCTTGTGAGAATGTTATCTTAGTGACTTCTCCCAACAGCCCTGAAACGGAGGGGTGACTATATACCTCATCTTACACATGAATAAATAGAGGCCTCAGGGTTGAGTCATGCCTAGGTCACATGGATGGTATACAGTAGATCCTGGATTTGAACTCAGCACATGATTCAACTCCAAACCCAATGCCCTTCTTGTGGAACTCAAGGGCTACATCCTACTGATGGATGATCCTACTTACACTCAAAGAGTAAGCACGGTCCTGGATGAAAGGAAAAATATTAACCAAAGGAATAAAGAGCTCTTGTAACAGCTTGACTCTCCTCCACCAGAAAGGCTGGCTTTCAAAAACTCCGACTCCTACTTAATTAGTACCTTAGTTGAATTGCTATAAGCTAGCAGAGATCAGTTAGGGATAATGACAATGCAAAGGGCTTGTCCTGATATTACTTAAGTTCTGTTCTACAGATTTCCTCCTGGAAAATTAAACATTGTCACTGAGACTGAAGTTAGCTCTGAATTTATAGATGGTGGTACAATTCATCACAGTAGGCTTATTTTTGCTCTTAAAAGGTATATCTAACCCTCAGTTGTCAGCTCCTTCCCCATCCCCTCGTATTTCCCACATTGTCAGCAGTTTTTGAAAAAGTTATATCCTTTTGTGTTGTATCCATGTTTTTTTTTCCCTTATGCCCATATTCCCTCTCTAAAGTATGACATGAGCTAGCTAGATAAATAGTTTATGGTTATTAAGAGAACTATCCACTGTGGCATAGCTTTAAAAATAAGATGCATAGAGCAAGTCACAGAACAGTATATAAGATGTGATTTCAACTGTGCTATAAAAAGAAAATACATTTTAATATACATAAAATCTGTCTGGACTGAGATAATGGCCAATATGAGGAAGAGAGGCTGAGGAGGTAGGAGAGTTTTTGGATGTAGGAGATATTTATTTTTTGGAGGTTTTAAAAGACCTAGTCTACTTTCCCAGGTGGAATTCTACATGGGCCAAGATTCCACTCAACGTATTAGTCACTCAGTGATATTCAACTCTTTGCGACCCAATGGACTGTAGCCCTCCAGGCTTCTCTGTCCATGGAATTCTCTAGGCAAGAGTACTGGAGTAGGTTGCCATTCCCTTCTTCAGGGGATCTTCCTGACCCAAGGACTGAATCCAGGTCTCCTGCATTTTAGGCAGATTCTTTACCACCTAAGACACCAAGGAAGCCCTGCCACTCTGAAAGCTCCAGTCATATTTATAATTTAAGAAACTAAGTTCTTGATTTGTTTACTAAAGGTTGTAATTTTATTACAGGTCATAGAGACTCCTTATAAAATAAATTATTAGTCTTTCACAAAACTTCTTTGCACACCAGGGATCCACACTCAGATTTCAGAATATTTATACCTCCACCAATGGAGGTAGGGCATCGTTCTCACACTAATGTATTACTCTTTTTAGGTCAGTGCCCACCCACTTGGCACATTTCTACTGACCTCTAGTAATGCTAATTTTGCTGTTCAGTTCAGTTCAGTCACTCAGTCGTGTCCGACTGTAAACAGTTACAACTATCACTGGGCAAAGATGGCTTTGTGTGGTCGATGTGCTGTCACTACCAGACCCAAATGAGCTAAGTCATTCAGTGACTGATCACAGTTGAAAGCAGAATCAGTAAATCTTCCTAATATTGAACTCACCAAGCAGAGCCCTCTGGCACCACAAATGTACCAACCAGTTAGAGAGGCCCCCAGGACACACCATTCACTTCGTACCCTTGACTATCTTTCTTCCTCTCGTCCAACTATTTTTTTTTTCCATGATCATACTGCAGTCTCTGCTGAAATTTAAGAAAGACTGAAAATCAGGGACACCTGTTGTGGTTGGAAACGACCGTGTTGTCTGTGTCGTAGTGGCCACCGAGCCTGGCAGCTGCACAAATGCAAGGCCAGTCAGGGTCCACTTCAATACAAGTGTCTTCTCTGTTTGGAGGAAAATTGCCAACAGAACTTCAGATCCGGGGCTGTTGCTCTGGTTTTGTTTTTGCGTTTGTTTTTGAAGAAAGACTATTTTCTAGTCTATCTCTAGAAACACACACACTCACACACACACACACACACATGCACATAGGTGGTTGGGCTAGCAGCCAATTGAAAAAGTCAAAGGGATGAATGATAAAAATAATATGCGTATATATAAATATTCTGTCTTAAAACATAGATGTCTATTTTCCAGTGTCTAATGGAAGGCCAGGTCCTGTTTCGAGTGTGGACACACTGTTCGGAGTTGTGTTGCTGCCTCTTATGGGTGAAACTCACTTTCCTATGCACCATGCACAATTCCCAGCCTGAATTTCTTTAGAGTGGAATTGGAACTCCAGGTGACTTAAACCATCTGAGAGTAGATTCCATCTAGATGTTTACAAAGAATTAACTTGTCTACGTGTAATTTCATAGCAATATTATTAGTGACTTTTTAAACAGTCTTTCCAAATCATTCTCCTTAGTATTCACAGAAATACTCATGAAACTCATTTCACTGTGTTTCGCTGGCTTGTATAATATGCAATTAAAAGAATATAAAGGCGTGTATAGCCAAAGCTTTGTTTTTTCCACGTATGTATGGATGTGAGAGTTGGACCATAAAGAAAGCTGAGCACCAAAGAATTGATGCTTTTGAACTGTGATGCTGGAGAAGACTCTTGAGAGTCCCTTGGACTGCAAGGAGATCCAACCAGTCCATCCTAAAGGAAATCAACCCTGAATATTCATTGGAAGGACTGATGCTGAAGCTGAAGCTCCAATACTTTGGCCACCTGACGCGAAGAACTGACTCATTAGAAAAGACCCTGATGCTAGGAAAGATTGAAGGCAGGAGGAGAAGGGGACGACAGAGGATGAGATGGTTGGATGACATCACTGACTTGTTGGACAGGAGTTTGAGCAGGCTCTGAGAGTTGGTGATGGACAGGGAAGCCTGGCGTGCTGCAGTCCATAGATATGCAAAGAGTTGGACATGACTGAGTGACAGAACTGAACTGAACTGAAAAAAAAAATACAATAAAAATAACAAGTATAATTGGTGCTGACTGGTTTGGGGACAAAATCCAACTGATCCTTGAACCATAAGCAGCCCAGCTGAAGCTAGAAGATGGGGTAGGTGGCCTGGGGAGTAGTTACAAACACTGCCTGGTTCCCACTGACCGCATGAGTCAACAAGTCCACCTTAACCCTGGGAGGAGCTCAAGCATAGGTTGGTTCGTGGAATGTCAGCTGTTGATTCACCTTCTTTCAGGCTTTCCAATGGATCTTAAGCAGCATAACCCTTCTTTCAGAGTCACTCTTATACAGAAGAAAATGAAAGACAAGATGCTCTGGGGCACTTGCCTCCTCCTTCTCTGCATCCCTTCTATTCCCCTGAGGTGACCCTTGAAAAGCATCTAGAACCCCTAGGGCTCTATGAAGCACAATATGGAAACATCCCACAGAGTCCAGACCTTTCACAATAAAATGATAAGCTGAGATCTAAAGATACTGTGACCAGAACTCAGTCTTTATGGTTCCTGAGCTTGAACTTTTTCTGCTGCATTTTCTGACTTATTTCCCAGGCTGCCACTCATGGGGCCTTTCCGTCATCTGGTTATCTTTGTATGGGGGCCCAGAGGCCAGGAAGGAATGGAGAGCAATAGACTCAGCATGGATTTGCTCTCTGCAGGGCTCTCTGAACTTCCTGCCACCAGCATCTAACCCCTGTGAACTAGCAGGTGCGGCCATGATTTTCTTCCTGACCTTTCTTCAAGGTTCCACGCTTTTGGGGCTTAAGAGGTATTTTCATTGTTAAATGCACAGTCCCTGCTTTTGTCTTCAACACTGAGCTGGGTTTGGTCAGGAGGAGGGGGCAGGGGATGGAAGGGCGCTCTAGGCAGGGCAGATGTTAGACACAAAGGCCTGGACTGGACTCGGGCCAGTACAGTGTTTCAGAAGCAGAAAACCAGAGCAGGAGCGAGAATCATGAAGGGTTCTGTATCCATGCCAAGGACTCTGGGCTTTATCATGAGGGCAATGGAAAGGTATTAAAGGATTGCAAACAGGGGCATGACAAAATGAGACTTGTGATTGAGATGGGTCACCCTGTCAACACTAGCAAATGAATGGTGGTGGGAGACCAGAGAAGAGGTGGCGATAGGAATTCAGGCGAGAGATGACAGAAGACCTGCGCTGAGGTGGTGACAATTTGGATGGAGTGGAGGAGAGAGATTCCAAGACATTAAGCATGCCTGTACTTAGACAGGACATGACTGCTGACTAGAAAGCTAGGTTGAAGTGGTCAAAACAATTTGGGGGGCATGAAAGAGTGTGGCCCTCACACGTGATCAGGCTTCAGATTCAATTTCAGGGACTCTTCCCAAACTTATAATTTTCCTATCAAGGCTACCAGATGTGGCTGATAGCCACTGAGCAACTCCGGGAGATGCTGCTGATATAGACCACAGTGTGTCTAAAGCCTCTTGAAGTTGTGCGGTGCTGCCTTCCTGCTCCCTATGGCTGTGCAAACAAACATTTCTAGAGATAGTCTACACAGCTGCTTGAGAATACTCTATGAGATATAAAAGTCCTACTAAATAGAAGAGGTGAAGGTAAAGCAAGATTCCGGATGGTTGTTCTTAGGATGTAATGCAAGACTGAAACAGTCCTTGCTTCACACAGCAGCTGAGAGGGAAGAGGAGGGCATATGGCACTGGGCCCTCAGGTGGTTGAAGGACAAAGGGAGGTGGTACAAGGCAATTGGCATGAGAATGGACTGAGGGAGCACTTCCATCAATACACCCTGGCTCTGGAACATAGGAACCAGCCCAAACAAGGACACCTTGCCATAGTGCCCCATTCCAGGGCCCCAGATATGAGCCACGGAGAAACTTAGAAGAGTCTTCAGAATGGCCAGTCCTTCAGCAACATCTGTACCCACATACCCAGAGGTATTTCCTTTCCATTCTGTTTGGGAAAAGCTGAGGGTCCCACACCTTCTCTTATTTTACATTATCCGGTCAAGATGATAAGTCTTCTAGAAGTAGGTCTTTGGTTCATAAATTCATGGTGCATATGAAATATACAAGGAAGTAAATGAATATGTGTAATTGTCTTTCACTTCACCCAGTTGATATCATTCTGAGAAGTTGGGGTTTTACTACTTGCAAATCAAGTCAGCAGTCTGTAAGAGATGGAAACTGCAGATGAAAATGCCACACACTGTTGATCACAATATCAATGCCTGATGGTGCCTGGCACATGGTACCTGCTCCCTAAATGTTCACTGAACTCACAGATACATGAGCGATGTTAACCAAGTGCTTCTACACAAATTATCTCATCTGATCCTAACTGGCCTGTGAAGTAGGTGTTGCTATCTCCGTTTACAGAAGAGAAAACAGAAGCTCAAAAAGGTTAACTGGCTTAAGTGCTCAAGGTCACACAGCTAATAAATGGTGTAGCTGGGACTCTAACTGAGGTCCCTTGATTCTTTCCACTGCTAACAGCTGTGTGTAAAAGCTCTGGTCTGTGTAATTCTGATTTAAAGGAACCTACTGAGGAATCCTTTTGTAAAGAAGAAAACCACAATTAATGTATATATTGTCAGTTATTTTTTTAGGTGTTATTTTGGATTTTCCTAGAGTGGACCTCTCATCTTGTAAATGCATAAATCCCTACTTTGCACTCTTTTTGAAGATGGAGTAACTGAAGCACATAAAGGTTACACAAATAGTTGGTAGGCACACAAAGGAAAAAAAGATTAAAGCAGAATGCAAGAAAAAGAAATTAAACTTCTTAACTTTTCCTGTTTGGTCCTGTCTTTCAGAATCTACCTCTCTCATATTTGGTAGCATTATCTAATGTTTTATTTCCTTTTCTATCTGGTTCAAAACGGAAAGATTTGTTTTCTAAAACTGGGATCCTGATTTGCTGGGTTGACTTGATAGATGAATAAAGTAGAAATTGGTGTATATGAAAAACCTCCCACCCCCAGATCACAAGTGTTAAAAACAGTAGATGGAAAGAGTCACGAATCACTGAGGTTTTGAACTTTCTTTTATGTGAAAACTAAAGTGATTGAGCTCAGTGGTGAGGGAAGCTGATACCACAGAGTGTCACCTCTAAGATTTCCGTGTCTCTCCCACCTGCATGCGGGCTTCATGGGCCAAAGTCAGTTTGAACCTTCACATCCTCTGGTGGTGATCCCCAGGGATCCCTCGGAGATCATGTTCTTGGTGCCTGTCCTAAACCATTGTTGAGCTCTGCACACTTGGTATGCTTTCTCTACTGATCTTTTTTTAGGTGAGAGTGAACTGAAGCCCAAGGGTCAGGTGCTGGCTCCAGAACAAAGATCTGTAATTTCCATCAGGATCAAAGGTGACCACAAACCAAAAATAAGGACGGTACCTTCACCACTGGGGGCTTCAGACAATAAAACAGAACACATTTTTATAATTATATCAGAGTCACTGCTCAGGAGACTCTGTCTATAGCAATGCAATGTCTTAATCTGATTAAACCAGTCCTCTTTTGACTGGTGGAAGTATCATATCCTGGACACAGTAACCTGGTCTATGGTGATACTTTCAAGAATCTCAGAGACCTCAGCTTTGTCTGTGGTCAAGCTTCATTTAGTCAGCCTTCCCTCGTTCAGAGCTCTTTCTCTCGAGTTAATTGATCTAAAGTGCTGAGTAGAAACTGATCAAATGTCATTTTTTAAAATAAAAAGAGAATTTACTTAGCATTTTAATTGATAAAAAAGGACCCAACAAGATCTAGATATATACATACATGCATAAAATTTTGATGGAGGTAGATATATTCTCCAGCAAGCACACTGCACATTCACAGTGGTGTTTACTGAAGTCTGCTATATTTAGAAAAGGCCTGTCTGATGGAGCTGTGCTTTGAGAAAGCTGCTTGATCCTCCCTTTCATCACTACGTGGTGGAGTGGACCTTGGCAAGCCCTGGGCAGGGAGAAATCACCACGAGGGCTTTTTCTGTATGAACCTCCACTCTTGTGACCAAACATAGCCCTGTTGCTTCAGGAAGGTTTGCATAAAAGGGATTGATTTTCATTTGATTCTGCAAATGGATTCACTGAGTGAGCCTGGAAGAAAGGAAGAGAATAAGAAGGAAAAAAAAAATCTTAGGCAGTTCTGGCCAGCTTCCAGACGCTTCAAGCTGACAGCACAACTGGTTTAATCTGCTTCTTTGTAGCTGAAGACATGCTTCACTTTCAGACCAGAAACTTGGGACTTAATGAGCGATCACCTGAAATTCTTATTTTTTTTTCCTGGTAAAATAACAAAACCAAAACACAAACTATTATGCTTGAACTATTATCCACTGAAAAAATTTTTTAAATTGTAATCCCCCTCATTCACTTAAAAAACTATTTTAAAAATTGTAAAACTGCATAACTTCTTTCAGAATCATTTTGCATCTATTGCTACTACATGATTACACTAATACTATTGAAGATAAAAGATATTCGTCTTTAAAGTGAAATTAATTCAGCTGGATTGAAAATAATTGTCACTTATTTCCTGACAATTTACAATGGTCAGGTATTAATCTCAGGTTAGTTACATAGATAAAGACCAAAGAATAAAAAACTAATCACTTTTTCTCTAGAGCTTCACAGTCTGGCAGGAAAAGCTTACAGTCACGGCTATGTAAAGGCATGCATTCTAATTTTCATGCAGTGTAGCAGCAGTGTTATATAAAAGGGATGGGCATGATGTTGTGAAAACAAGCGAAGCAGTAATGAATTTGGCATGGGATGGGGCAGAAGTTGATTGTGGCTTCACGTAGATATTAACATTTAAGCCAGGCTTTAAAGAGGTACTATCCATCAAGATTTAAGAGCAAGGCCAGGACCAAATGAGGACACAGTGTGCAGCAATCACTCCCAGTGAGGCCAGCTCTGTTCAGGCAAGACAACTGGGCCAGAAACTGGATTACTCAACTGCTGTCACCTCTCACCTGAACTGGAATGCTAGGCTCCGACTTGGTCTTCTTCACCTCTCAGGCTTCCTCAGCCGTCTCCCCTCCACAGTGCATCAAAACTCATCCCTTTAATATGTAAAATCATTTATTTCCTTAACGCATTTACAGACCCCCTACCTCCCATCAGATGCTCTGCTAAATGCTTGGGAATGTGGGTAAACTAAACAGCCAGGCACCCCTGCTCTCTCTCCACCTAGCTATGGAGAGAATCAGACAATGAAGAACACGATAAATAAGTATAAATAAGTAAGTTTCATAGTGTATTAGAAAGTAGTAAGTACTATTTAGTAACGTGAACAGTGAAAGTCATCAGGGGTGAAAGAGTTCAGAGCAGGTTTATATTTTGACTAGAATGGCCAGGGCAGACCTCAAGTGTCAGACCTTGAGAAACTGACACTTAAGTGAAAACTTGAAGGAGAGGGAATTAACCATGTTGGGGAAGAGGGTGACAGGCAGAGGGAACAGCCAATGTGATTAACAAAAGTGCAAAGTACCTCACATTTTAAAAAAACAGTGAAGAGGCCATTATGGCTGGAACAGAGAGTAAGGGAGAGAGAAATAAAGACAAATCAGAAAAATAAGGGAGAGGTCAGCTCATAAGGGTCTATTGGGTATTGTAAGGAATCTGGGTTTTACTCTTTTGGGAAATGGGTTTTGAGCAGAGGAATGACCTGCTCTGACTTAAAAGAAACCATCTTGTTGCTGTGCTGGGGATAGATCGCAGGCAAAGGTGGGGAGTGGGGAGACTGAAACAGGATGAATGCTTAGGAGACTGCTTCAGTCATCCAGGGAGGAGATGATGGAGGCAAGAGGAAGGGAAGTGGTAAGAGAGGTGGGGTTCTGGATGTACTTTGAGGGAAGAGCCATAGGATTTGCTGATGGATTTGGCCGTA
The DNA here is from genome assembly GCF_049115385.1 of Moschus berezovskii. NCBI lineage: Eukaryota > Metazoa > Chordata > Mammalia > Artiodactyla > Moschidae > Moschus > Moschus berezovskii. The sequence goes on from NC_142464.1 coordinate 32,231,577, forward strand.
AGGTGAGAGAATGAGAGGATTCCAACTGACACTAAGGATTTTGACCTAAGTATCTGGAAGATTGGAGTTTCCGTCAGCTGAAACAGGAAAGGTTGCACGTAAAACAGATTTGAGGATAAGATAAGGAGCTCCATTTGGGATGTATGAAGGTTGAGATATCTGTTAGACACCTCAGCAGAGACACGAATCTGAGTTCACAAGAGAAGTTAGGATGGAGATATTAATTTGGAAATCATTGGTATATAAGTCATACTGAAAGTCCTGAATGGTACTGGGTGAAATCACAAGTGAATGTGTATATATGGAGAAAAGACCAAGTACTGAGAAAAAAAAAATGTAACAAGCACTTAGAAGGAGTGATCAGTGAGATAGGAGGTATGCCAAGTAATACAGTTTCCTGGAAGCCAAATGAATAAAGTTATCAATATAATCAAGGGAGAAAAGATAGTCAACTCTTTCCAATGTGGCTGAAAAAAGTAGAGAGCTGATCTTTGTATTTAACCATGTGAGGCTTAATGTTAAAGCCAAGGACTCATTGCTGACTCTTAAAAGAGCAGTTTTGATGGAGTGGTGACTGTAAAGTTTGATCGGAGTAAATCATTCACAGTCTGTTTCAGAACCAAGTTCCCCAAGCTATTCCTGTTTCTGCCTTGCATCTTATTCTTCTGCTGGTCTACCTTGCTGTTCTCTCATTTCTGTCTTCATACCAAGTTTGGGCTTGGTTCCATTTCCATGGTTTCAATTTTGACTCCTCTAAACAATGACTGTGTGTCCCTGCCACACTGCCTCTGTGCTCAGTCACTCGTTGTGACTCCATGGACTGTAGCTTGCCAGACTCCTGTCCATGGAATTTTCTAGGCAAGAATACTGGAGTGGATTGCCATTTCCTCCTCCAGGACATTGCCTCTAGAAGCCTCAAATACAAATCTCTCCCAGCTCTCTGACCCTGACCCTTTCCACTCTGACATTATCCTCATGATTTATTACTACTGGAATTGTCCTGGTTTTGTGCAAGCATGAAAGAGCTTACCATAGACTGGACTGTTGCAAAGCTTCCCTGGTACATGAATCATATCAATTTTTTTCTTCAACTCAGTCTGTTCCATTTTTCCTGAGACTGACCAACCCCGATGTAATAGTTGGCCCGACATTTCCATGAAGTTGGGACCCTTCATGACTTGAGCTGGCACAAGGCCTAGCTTCTCTTCATAGTTATGTGACTTCCATGGAGAGTTCTATACCCTTATTAGCCTATCTTCCTGTGAATATCTTTGAAGCTAATTTGGAACTTGCTCGTTGAAAGATGATCTCATATAAGAACATCCACAAAGTTCTTGTCACCAAGATCAGCTTTATCTTATATCTTATTTGCATCACTATGTGGTAGAATGTACTGTAATGCCAGGGACACAGAAATGAAAAGAATGTCAAGAGGAGTCCTCATAGATATTTGTTATCCAAAAAAGCATGATAAGGAGTAATTCCCAGTATCTTATGTTGGCCTTTATGTTTATTACAGTTTCATTCAATACCAAGATAAGACCATAGTGATAATGTTGGCAGTAGATCCCAGGATCTAAACATCATTGAAAAATAAAGGAATAATGCATTAAGAATGGAAGGTTGTTGAATAATGACTGCTAAAGGATATCCAGAGAAGACATTCAAATGAGTTCTCTTTGTTCATGATCTTTAGTCCAAATATTTTATGAAAGCTTCCTAAAAGTAAACACGATAATACCTGAGAATGGCCGTGGTGTTAAGGTTAAACATCTTAATAGAAACTGTGTGTAAAATTCACTATTTACTGAAGTTGACAGCGATGGGGAATTTTGGAAGAAGTCTGTGGCCCCAGCCATCCCTCTCTCCTAGCATTCACGCTCTTGAGAAGTCCTCTCCCACATTGTAATCAATAGAATGAGGCAGAAGTGACAGTATGTGATTTCCAAAGCCAGGTCATAAAAGACGTCCTGGCTTCTGCCTTGTTCTCTCACTCTTGGATCACTTGCTCTGGGGTAGCCATGTGCCATGTTAGGAAGATGCTCAAGCAGCCCTAAGGAGAGGTCCACGTGGTCAGGTACTAAGGCCTCCTACCAACCACCAGTGAGAAGCTAGATTTCTTCCCCCATGGGTGAGTAAGCCATTTGGAAGTGGACTCTCCAGCCCCAGCTCAGCCTCGTGCATCTTCTGCTCTCTCCAACATCTTCATTGCAACCTCGTGAGCGATCCTCAGCCAGAACACTTGGACTCAGCAACTTCCAAATTCCTAACACACAGAAATGGTGTGAAATAATAACCAAGCATTGTTTTAAGCCCTTAAGTTGTGGCAGAATATATTACTCCACAATCGATAATGAACACAGTGTCACCTAGAACTTGAAGGTACAATTCTCCCTCAAATCCTAGAGCGCTAATAAGTCGTCAACTTTATTTGTCTGGTCTCTCATGTACAGTTGAATACCCATTTGAAAATATTTGCTGAGTTCTGAACTTTTTATCCCTTTACCTTGAGATTTACCACAGTTTAGCAATAGAGCTTAGTGATTCAGAAATTAGGCTTTGGAATTAACAGAGTTCAGTTAAATCACTGTTCTGATACCACTTACTAGCAATATGGCCTTAGGAAAGATGTGCATCAGTTTTTCTGTCAGCATCATGATTATAAAGACCTTAACTGATATAAGAATTAATTGGATAACAATATAAAACACTTAGCACATTGCTGGCTCCTAAAAACTGCTCAGTAAATGGCATTGATGCTGCTGCTAATGATGTTGAAGATGACAATGGTGGTGGTGACGATGTGAGGATGAGGACGATGTAGAAGGCAAAATGTCCTTGTTTTCAACTTGCAGGTGGTGATGGACAGGGAGGCCTGGCGTGCTGTGATTCATGGGGTCGCGGAGAGTCGGACACGACTGAGCGACTGAACTGAACTGAAACTCCTTACAAGGTAAAAAATAGAACTTTTTCATTTCTATATTATAGTCATCTCAGTTATTATGCTATACATCTTGCCCACGTGTAGTTACATTTATAATAATCATTATTTAATTTTACAATTTGCCTATATTTCTAGTTTTTTCACAACCTTTTCTATAACCCACAATATAGGAAGCATTTTGTAGGTATTCTCGTGATATAAACATCATATTACTAAGTCAATTAGGGCAAAATTTTAGCAATAAATCTAATTTTGGTGTTTATTTATATTCATATTGATTGCTTTTCTTACAGGTAGGTTGCCTATTATTATAGATAATGAAAATGCATATATTGTTCAGCTATTCAACTCTTTGGGCTTCTCTTGTAGCTCAGTCAGTAAAAAATCTGCCTGCAATGCAGGAGACCCAGGTTCAATTCCTGGGTCAGGAAGATCCCCTGGAGAAGGAAATGGCAACCCACTCCAGTATTCTTGTCTGGAGAATCCCATGGACAGAAGAGTCCAGTGGGATGCAGTCCATGGGGCTGCCAGGGTTGGACACAACTTAGTGACTAAACTACCATTCAACTCTTTATAGAGATGTATAACTATGGCTTTGGTCACATGTCTGATAACTTTGTGGGTTTAGCTAAATCTTCATAGTAGGACTAATTGAAAAATACACATGGAGTTCACATTCTTTAAAGAAGATTGAGCTGTGTTTCAATCTCACGGTTAAACGTGATTTTGGCTCTCCTTTTCCCTTGGAATTGGATGAATGAAGAAAGAAGACCCACTTGTAGGACAGACACTCATAGTCACAAGTGTTGGTTACATGGGTGCTTCTCTTAGTCTCAAGGTTATCGGTTTTACACTAAGGAGGTTGGACTAACTATAGTCAGTCTCCCTCCCGGTTTCTACTCATTCTCTGAGAAATCACAGCCTACTTCTGTTTCCCACCAAAGGCTATAAAAGATGAAAGACTTGGCTGAGTCTTTGTTGCAAATGGGTATCTAGCATTAAAAGTGAACTCAACCAGCCCTTTATATGTCTGGAGTATCTTGGATCAGTGAATGATAAAACCTTCACTAGATGGTTCCAAAAAATTCAAACTCACTCCCAGGATGCCTGTTGTCATGAGACGAGCAATAGAAGCCATACTAACAACAATGCAGCGCTCCCTGTATGCAGGGAATATTTTAAGTACTTCACACATTTGTGCTTTACCTCCTCTGATCCTCTTCCTCAGCATATTAGCTATGGTTATCCCAATTTTTCCGAGCTACCTGATGTTTCATTATGAGGATTCTACATTCTCCACTCCTCAGACACTGGGTAGAGGAGAGCATTCTTATTTTCTCTGGGGAGTCCTCAGCCTGGTCTTTATGCCAGTGGCAATGAGAGTTCAACTTTAGAAAGTGCAGCTCCGTAAAGTGAGAACTGAGGAAACACATCCATTCTTAGCAAAAGGGTAAATATGTGGTCTAGAAGTGTATTCTGAGAGGTATAACTCTGCTTAGAGGTTGTACAATCCAGTCCTCCCCACCTTCCACTTACACACACACACAGATATACACAACCTCAAAGCACTCACTTCAGCCTTTCAAATAATTTAAATCTGATTACTTATTACAATATTAGAAATGGAACACATTTTACATTTAATGGCTTTTTAAAAAATTCAAGCACTACATCTAAAGTCCATCAAGTGAATGAATCATTTTATGGAAGAAAGGCAGGATAGGAATTTGGAAAGATCATGGCTCTGGCTGAGAAAGAAAAACTGCTTGCCTTTCTAGATAATCAGATGGACCAAGTACGAGTTTCTTATGACTATGTTGTCTAAGTAAGGTCATTGATATTCCTGAAAACTTCCCTTGGGAAAATGATCTCAGGTACATAGTTGGTTCCAAATGGGCTTATTTCAAGCACAGAACAGAAATCAAGGCTTCAGGTTAGAACTCAGAGGACAAATAGTACCTCTGATTGCTGCAGTAGAGATCCATCTTCAATTCAAGTAAATTTAATTTATGCAAATTCAACCACTCTGTTTGTGGGGGTGGGAGGCTGGAAAATAAAAATGTTATCAAATGCTATTCTGCATATATGGTCTTATTACATACTGAATAAACATGTGCACTTATAAATTATCTATTGTACGCTATCATGCAGATTCACACATTATGTTACACAGGGTTGTATACTCAAAACCCCAAATCAGAATTTATGGGCAATTTAAGGGATTTCTTAGGGTAATTTTTAACTTATGTGTCTTTTTACCTTGGGGCTTCCCAGGTGGCTCAATAGTAAAGGATTTGCCTGCCAATGCAGGAGACACAGGAGAAGCAGGTTCAATCCCCGGGTAGAGAAAATCCCTTGGAGAAGGAAATGGCTACCTACTCCAGTATTCTTGCCTGGGGAATTCCATGGACAGAGGAGTCTGGTGGGCCACAGCCCCTGGGGTTGCACAGAGTTAGGCACGACTGAGTGATCGAGCACCATGCACATCTTTTTACCTTAAACACAATCTTAGAAGTCCAACCAGCCTGTGACTCTACTGTGAATTAAAATGGCCATTTAGTGAACGAGAAAGCCCAAGGGATGGATGTCCCCTGGTCCCAAATTCCAATCCAAATCTCTCTGTATGTTTGATCAGTCTGTTAGATCTTATCCAGAACTGCACAGAGGTTGCTTTAAGATAGCTGGGAGAAAACTCAGATGAGAACTTTCAAAACCAGGAGAACATGTGTCAAAATCAGTGAAAAAATGTTTTGTGAACTGTTGTATTGAATGTGTTGTGTTGACAAATGAACTTTATATATGAAACAGAAACAGATTCACAGATACAGAGGACAAACTTGTGATTGCTGAGTTTGGGGAGGTAGAAGGGATGGATCAGAAGTTTGGGATTAGCAGATGCAAACTATTATATTCAAAATGGATAAACAAGGTCCAACCATATAGTACAGGGAACCACATTCAATATCCTGTGATAAACTATAATGGGAAAGAATATGAAAAATTATATATATATATATTTATATATATATATATCTGTATCACACAATAGAAATTAACACAACGTTGTAAATCAACTATATTTAAATAAAATATTTTTTTTAAAGTGTGTTGTGTTAGAAGTGGTATTCTTTCCCATGAGTTTGCTTCCCCAGCTGCTAAGGGATTGAGAGAGGACAGTTCACCAGAGTTATCCAGAAAAAGCCTCTGCACCTATTTCTATTCTTAGGAACTGTGAGCTTGGTAATTATAAAGAGACCAGTTTGAGTCTTATGGAAGGGGGTATATGTTTCCAGGACCTAAAATAGTAGCACATTAAAGTCAGGCAGGTGCTTGACTAGGGAATGTGAAACCATCTTCTCATAAGAGGCTCTGAAAGTTTTTATTAAATGTTTTCAGCAAAATAAACTGTTACTAGGAAAACATGTTGTTATAAATATAAGAAGGGTCTGCAGGCCTGAAATGTATCTGGCTGATTTCTCCTTCCTTTGTAATCCCACTAAGCCTAGATGCTCAGCAGTGAAAGATCTCCTTGCACTCTTCGTCACCCATGGCTGCTGGCAGAAGATAGTCAGCTTTCTGAGCTTAAAGTAAACAGTCCTTCTTGATGAATGACCCCTGACCTTTTAAAGACAAGGTGTTCAGACATCTCTTGACCCAGGAGGCTCCTGCATGATATAAAGGGCCAGTCTACAGAGAGCAGAGAATTTAGCTGGAGGCAGTGACTGATTGAATGAAGGGCTATGAAGTACTCCAAAGAAGCCTCTTCCGGATTTATCTGATCAACTGTTGAGCTGAGTTATACACAAAAGTCATTATGTTAGGATCAATTCATTCTAAATATGTATTATTTGATAACCTTCTATTTTGAAATCTATGTTGCTTTATTTAGAAACTTTTTTTACAATGCAAAGTTGTAAGGCAAACAAGATAATGAGGGAATTGTTTACTAGCTTTTGAGTACTGAGTGTTTCTAAGGACTTTGGATGCAACTGTTTATAAACAATGTATTAATAATACCCAGAGATCATAGTGCTGTGATGAATTTATTATAAATCATTTTTAGCTATTCATTTAAGGAGGATTGTTTTGCCTAAATAATGTTGCTAGCTTTTCTCCAATTACCCTGAAGTAATAATTAATCCATTGATTGATTGATTCAGTAATGTAGACAAAACAGCATTTACTGAGTCCCTACTCTTCATTCAGCAGTCAGCAAAGATTTGTTGTGTGCTTATTATGTGGCAGGACATTTTAGGGCACCAGGGACAATATCAGAGAACAAAAAAGTAAAAAAGAAAAGAAAATCTATGCCCTTGTGGAGCTTATATTTTCCAAGATGTTGGGTTTGAAGCAACAAGTCAGACATGACCCCTACCTGCAGAGTGTTTAAATTCTGATGGAAAAGACGAGCCATAAATACAGACATACATTTTATAAAGGTAACTGGATTGGAGTAAAATGGAATATACGAAGTGATGGGATCCATGGTCATTCTGAGGCCCACTTTATGTTTTTAATTTTTATTTGATATTAGAGGATAGCTGATTAATGGGCTACCCTGGTGGCTCAGCGGTAAAGAATCCGCCTTCAATGCAGGGGACATGAAGAGACGTGGGTTCAATTCCTGGGTCAGGAAGATCACCTGGAGGAGGAAATGGCAACCCACTCCAGTATTCTTGTCTGGAGAATTCCATGGACAGAAGAGCCTGATGGTTACAGTCCATGGAGTCGCAAAGAGTCAGACACGACTGAGTGACTAATACTGTAAGAATGGGTAGAGATGAACACAGTAAAAGGGAGGGCCCAACTCTCAACTGTTGGAAGTACCACTATTGAGATGGATAATCCTGGGATGCAAGTATCTGGGGAAAGGGAAGGGTGGTGTGAACAACCACAAGTTCCCTTCTTGACATTTTATATCTGTGATGCCTATTGGACTTTCAAGCAGCCTTCAGGGTATACGAATCTGGAATTTAGGGATGATATCTAGGCTGAAGGCATAATACTGACGGGCCCCAACAAATGTAACACATTTATTTTTATTTTTGGGTCCCTCAGGTCTTAATTGCAGCATGTGAACTGGATTCTCTAGTTAAGGTGCAAGGGCCTAGTTGCCCCATGGCATGTGGGATCAAACCTGCATTCCTTACATTGGAAGGCAGATTCTTAATCACTGGACCACAAGGGAAGTCCCAAATTTAAAGCATTTAAGACCATGGGCCAGGATGAGATCACCTAAGAGGATAATAATAGCAGATAAGTGAACAGTTAGTCAACATATTTTTACTGTGGACTCCCTATATATAAGGCATATTGCCTAGTCATTGTGGCCAAACAGATGGGTGAGACAAATCCTTTCTCCTCAAAAAAATTACATTCTGTGTATGAGAAAAAACACGCAAGAAAGTGAAAATAAACGTCAAAAGAAGGGACCATTTATTAGTTCAGATAGTGATTGCTATGGGTATTGACAATAAGACACTTTGTAATGGTGTTGGAGTCCAAGGACCACAGGTTGGGGGCTGGACCAGGGTTCAGGGGGATCACAAACCCCCAGAATCAGATAGTTTGTTTGTATGTATGCACATATTTTTTCCTAAAAGAGAGAAACTATCAAATTGCAATTGTCAAATTCTCAGAGGGTTTTGTAAAACAGAAAAGATTAGAAGCATTGCTATAGGAGATCAATTTAATCTGGGTCTTAAAAAACTGGTTAAATTATAGAAGGTATAGAGGAGCGGGAAGGATCTTTTGGGAAGTTGGGACTGTGCAAGTTTACATAAGCAATGAAACATTCTGAGATACAAAATTGTAAGGCATAGTTCGGAATGGTTGTAGACTTGTATGATTGGGAAACTCCAGTGCCCAAGCTTTGGAACACTCTGTTGCTTGGCCTGAAATATCCTGACTCTCTCCTGCAGCCAGAGATGGCCATGATGCTTCACTTCTCATCAATACTGGGTGCCCATGCCTCTGGAGACACCCTGGAGTTTGACAAGGGGTATGTGAAGGGACAAATAGTGCATGTTTTGACAAACTATCGCATTTTTTTCAAGATTTGGAAATACATATATGAAATTATATATGACTATACTGTGGTTGTCGGAGAAGGCAATGGCAAGCCTCTCCAGTACTCTTGCCTAGAAAATCCCATGGATGGAGGAGCCTGGTAGGCTGCAGTCCGTGGGGTCGCTAAGGGTCGGACACAACTGAGCGACTTCACTTTCACTTTTCACTTTCCACTTTCACACATTGGAGAAGGAAATGGCAACCCACTCCAGTGTTCTTGCCTGGAGAATCCCAGGGAAGGGGGAGCCTGGTGGTCTTCCATCTGTGGGGTCACACAGAGTCGGACACGACTGAAGTGACTTAGCAGCAGCAGCAGCATACTGTGGTTGTAAACATCAATTCAATTTTTTGATGAACATAGGACTTCCCTGGTGGTCCAATGGTTAAGACTGCACTTCCAGTGAAGAGGGGTGTGTGTTCAATCTCTGGTCAGCAAACTAAGATCCCACATGCCAAGGCTGTGGCCCCAAAATAAAAGTAACATAATTTTAAAAAATTTTAATGAATATATTGCATAAAATGCGTACAGAAAAGTGAACAATCATAAGCATATAGCTCAATATAGTTTCACAAAGTAAACACATCCATATGATCAGCATGTTGATTGAAAAATAGAAGTTACAGCACTCCAGACTCTCATTGGCCTTTCTCTGACACTGTCCCCAAAGGGTCACCACCATCCAGACTGACTTCCAACACCAGTGATTCAATTTGTCCTGTTTCAGATTTTTAAATAAATAGAATCATCTATTTTAAATAAATAGAATCATCTCTTTACGTCTAGCTTCTTTTCCTAACATTGCATTTGTGAGGTACATCTATATTGTCGCATGTGGCTCTGGTTTGTTTATCTCACCAACACTGATTTTGAAGGTAAAACAGCACTCCACAATAGAATTATTTATTCTTAGGGAACATACTCCAATTGTTTGAGAATGCAATTTGGTTTCCTTTTCCCTTTGGTTACTTTGAGGACAAAGTTTAAGCGACACAGGAATAAGCCCTGAATTTGGAGTCAGGAGAAATGGATTCCACTCTTTCTCTGCTACTCATCGCTGTGTGACCTTGGGCAAGTCTCTTACAGTCTGTGAACTTCATTTCCTACATTAATAAAATAAGGAAGGACTTGGCTGGTGGTTCAGTGGATAAGAATTTGCCTGCCAACGCAGGGGACATGCATTTGATCCTTGGTTTGGGACAACTCCACATGCTGTGGAGCAGTTAAAGCCCATGTGCCACAACTACTGGAGCCCTCACACCCTAGGGCCTGCACACTGCAACTGTTGGGCCCCTGTGATGCAACTACTGAAATCCATGTGTCTAGAGCCCGGGCTCCACGACAGGAGAAGCCACCGCAATGAGAAGCCTATGCACTGCAACAAGGAGTAGCCCCCGTTCACTGCAACTAGAGAAAGCCGACTCACAGCAATGGAGACCCACTACAACCAACATTTAAATTAATTAATTAATTAAATCAAATAAGGAAGTAAAACCGAAAAGTCTCTTTGGTCTACTGCAGCCTGAGTTGTCTTTGTTTCCACTCTATGCTGCTTGGGCTCAAGCAATGTTTATAGAGAAGTTAAATTTTTCCAAAATAATTTTTTTTATTATACAAGAAAAATGTATTTGTTGTAACAGTTCAAACAATACTGAGATGCATGAAGGAAGATTTAATCATAATTGTTCAATCTTATCTTCCTACATATACAAAAACATTGTTCGTTTGGTGTTATGCTTCTACCTATTTTCTGTTGATTCAACTATGAACTCCATGAACTATGTTCACTGAGTTTTATTATTATTATTTGAAACAGGTTCATACTAGTACATTTTTATTCTGTAATTGTCTTTTCATGGCGATTCTTCAAAGATTGGAACGTACGTTTCTATTTATTTAGTGTCTGCACAATGAGTCAGAATATGCATGCTCTGTAGTCAATCAATCGTCCTCTACTGGTTGATATTTATGTGGTTTCCAATTTGTTTTGCTATCAAAACACACAGCAATAAACGTTCCTGTATATATATTATTGAACCCTAATAGTCGTATTACATATGATAGACAGAAGCCGTCACATTATTTTCTCAAAAGTTGCTTAATTTGCATCTCAGTACTTGAGTTTTGAACAGGTTTGGAGTAAAGAAAGAAATGAGATCTTAATTTTCATAATGATTCCAGATATTCATAGAATATAGAAAGCTGAAAAATAAAATACTGAGTGTATCTATAGAGGCTCCTGTTTGAAATTACCACAGTCTGAAATCAGAAATGTGGGGAGAAAAAATATTTACCAAAGTAATACAAAACAGGAATATGATTTTTAGCCCTCCCAATGCAATATAAAGAATTAAAAGGCAAAAAAACCTTCCTTTCTAAAGTCTTAAAAATAAGTTATTCATGTTATTCCATAGACAGCTCAGCTGACTGATGATGTAAATTCTGTTTCATTACCAACTGGAAAAAACTTACTTTAACTTGTGAAACCCTAAGAAGGCCTCTTCCTTGACCTGCTTTCTCAGACCAAGGAGGCAACCTTAGCAGCACCTTTCGCAGGCTTCCGCCTCCCACAGTCTAGGATAACAGACAGACTTGGGTGAGATGGACAAACATTGACAGTTAGGCTCTTCAAAGTGGTCTGTATTCCATGCTGCTGCTGCTGCTGCTGCTGCTAAGTCGCTTCAGTCGTGTCCGACTCTGTGCGACCCCACAGATGGCAGCCCACCAGGCTCCCCCGTCCCTGGGATTCTCCAGGCAAGAACACTGGAGTGGGTTGCCATTTCCTTCTCCAATGCATGAAAGGGAAAAGGGAAAGTGAAGTCACTCAGTCGTGTCCGACCCTTAGCGACCCCATGGACTGCAGCCTACCAGGCTCCTCCATCCATGAGATTTTCCAGGCAAGAGTATAGAGGAAGACTTATTTGTCCTGTCAATGTGTCACTTTGAGGTTGATGTAGAAGGGACAATTTTTCTTTATCCCATAAGATCTGAAACACCAAAAACTCCACTACTCCCTCAAGAGACAACAAGATAGAAACTATTGTCAGCAGCCAAAAAGAAGAAGAAGGGGCATGGGTCTGGGGCAAGGGTTGGGGTGCAAAATGTCTAGGAAACCCAGAGGAGTGGTGGGGTGGGGATGGACACAAGAGGAGCAACCCCAGATACACAGCCTGACTCAAGGGGATAAGTGGAGGACTTTTTGCACCACCTCTGCCCTCTCTATGTGCAGGCTTGAGTGTCTATGAACATTTTATTTCTGGTGATGAACTGCCCCTTTCTGTCCTTCCAAGTTTTAAGGGCATAGCTAAGAGGTTGCATCTCCGATGTGCATGACACGCTTCTGTGATAACATGCTCTTCTTTGCACAAGAAGAGAGTGCTACTTATTCATCCTCATGGGACACACTGTTTTCTATTCAGAGAGATAGTTTTACACTAATCCTGCCACTCCGTTTCCTTGGACTCCATGGTGACCAGCTGCTCCCATGTGCAGGCAGCTGGTGGAGGCTGTGGAACAGCCTACTGGCCAGCACTGGGAAAGAGTCTGCTACCTCCACCTCATGAACTGAAAGCTCAGTCATCAACTGACTGTGGGTTTGAGTCTCTCAGAGCCAGGTAGCCAGGGCTCCAGCACCTAGTAGTTGTAAAAAGTCATCCAGTTTACCTTCGCTCTTTGGCACCACCAGCCAAAAAACAACCAACCAAACAAACAAACAAAAATGATGCTTTTCTTTCAGATGTAATTCTTAGGTGTGTCAACCTTGGCTAGGAGGAGAAACAGCTGGCCACACTCTGGACATTAAGCAGTAGCCAACAGAAAAGCCTCTTTCACATCAGTGTGTGCAAATAGGTGTGCAAGTGTTTTGCGGAAGCCTTTGTTATTGTTCAGTCACTAAATTGTGTCTGACTCTTTGCAGCCCCATGGACTGCAGCACGCCAGGCTCCTCCGTCCTCCACTATCTCCCAGAGTTTTCTCAAGTTCATATCCATTGAGTTGAATGAGTGTGATGTATCCAACCATCTCACCCTCTGTCACCCCCTTCTCCTCCTGCCCTCAATCTTTCCCAGCATCAGGATCTTTTCCGATGAATCAACCCTTCACATTGTAAAGTCGGACCCTGGTGGCCTTCTTGGCTTCCCCTTCCCGGTGGCCATCTTGGCTCCTTCTTCCCCTCTTCATCTCCCCCGGAGGGAAAAAGTCCCGCCAAACCGCTGAGGAATCTCTGACGTAATAACCCTCTGCCGAGATCTACCCTCCTTCCTGACTCCAGAGCGACCAACCAGGTCTCGCCACCTCGACTAGCTGACCATTCACAATCTCCCGTTCCAGAGCTTTGCCTTTTTTAGGCCTGTCCAGGTTATATGATGTCACTTAAGACATAAAAATCGCACTCTGCCTTTGTTCAGGGCAGAACTCCTCGTGGCCATTCTTGCGGTCAGTGGGTTCTGCCTGAGAGCGCACTGCTACTAAAGCCTATTACTTTTCTTCAGTGTCTGGGCTATTTTTTCTTACAGCCTGCGGCGCCCGTTCTTTAGACCTTACAAACATCAGGTGGCCAAAATATTGGAGCTTCAGCTTCAGCATCCGTCCTTCCAGTGAATATTCAGGGTTGATTCCATTTAGGATTGACTGGTTGGATCTCCTTGCAGTCCAAGGGACTCTCAAGAGTCTTCTCCAACTCCACAACCTAAAAGCAATGGGAAGCCTTACTCCAAACTTAAAGTAATCAGAAACTGTCTCTCTCCTGTTGCACGTCAGAGAATCCTGAAAATGCCTGTGTTTGAAAAATCCTTTGTCTAGTTTGAGTCAGGGTTTAAACCCGTCTCTTCATTTCTGATCTTGTAGTCTACACTGGGTAACTGTTTTGCTTTTGAATGAGGTATTTGTCTATCATACTATGCCACTGTCAGAGGTCTGAAATATAAACATCCCCTTTCACTGATGGGTGGATAGCCTGGCCATCATTCTTCTTTAATCATGTTAAAGTTTTCTTCACTGTGATACATCACATAAGACTTTCAGGGAATGCTAAGAAACTTTCTCTTCAGAGATAAATATAGTGACATGAGTCATTTCCTTTGTTGCTCTTTGAATTCCCATATAAAGTTATCTACTGAGTATACCTTGCCTAGTCTAGCAAGTATGCTTGCTTAGCATGGGTTAATGCTGGCGATATTAGTCACTGTTAATTGCTCAAGAGCTGAGATCAGGTAGGCAATCACTGAGTTCATCTGTAAAAAAAAAAAAATGACTGTAGTCATGTTAGGAATAAATGGCTCTATGGCTAATGAATGACAAAAAATTATCTCATCAAAATTGAAACTATTTCACAGTAGCATATACTAACATAGAGCTCTGGAAATGCCAGGAAGCAGAAGTTTGGTGCTTTTGTCTTACTTTACTCTATGATTGGTCCTTGTTTTTCCATTTATGAGTTTCTTTTTTAAAAAAGAAATATTATTTATTTATTAAAATATTAATATTAATTAATTAATTTATTTAAATATTTTTTATTATTTAACTATTTAAAAATATTTTAATAGAGTCTTCCTACTCCAAATTTTCTGGTTTTTTGATTTTTAAATAGAATTTGTGGTTTGAATTAAACTCTACTCTTTGGAAATTGACCTCACTTGAAAAAGGTCAATTTTTTTTTCTACAAATATTTTTCCTATGCTGGCATTGACTTAGAATAGAGAAAAGGAGCCACACAGGTATTTTGGAGGTAAGTGCCTATTTTAGGTTAACTTTCTCTCTTTGTGGGGAGTTTGGGCTAGGGTTGTATTCTCTGGAAGAAGCAAAACTCTGGAAGTAAGCTTCTAGAACTCAGGACTTTGAATAATTATGCTTAACCTACATCCAGGGCATCTGACCTTTCAATTCTGTGCTTTGCCAACTGCAAGGCAAAACTGCTAAAATCTGTTGAGTTGTCATGACAGACAGGGCCATATGGAAAGTGCTGGAAACATTTCTTCTTGAAGTATAATTGCCTTGATGGGCAGAAACTCTATTTTCTAATCAGCTGAGGAGTGTGTATGGCCTACAGTGTTTGAGGTAGTATTCAGGGTTTCTCATCCCAGGCTTCGAAGCGAAACTAAAACGGGGCTTTGGAAGTATTCTGCTTGCCTGGAGGAGACAAATGTATTTTATTTCATTTTATTTATAGGCTCATGTTCCTTAATCCCTGAATACATAATGTGAACGCAGGCTGATGATATAAACAGAACAAAACCAAGAAATGGTTACATGGCTTATTTTGTGGTCATTCAGATGAAATAGCCTAGGACATCCTGCTCCAGTCTAATTGGGTGTCTGGGTGTAGCAAAGAGTATTTGAGCATGGAAGTCAGTAAGACAGTGTAGCAACACGGTGAAGGCACAAGCTCTAGAACCAGACAGCCTGGGTTTGAATTATGCTCTATAATTTCTTGGGCTTCCCTGGTGGCTCAGAGGGTAAAGCGTCTGCCTACAGTGCAGGAGACCTGGGTTCGATCCCTGGGTCGGGAAGATCCCCTGGAGAAGGAAATGGCAACCCACTCCAGTACTCTTGCCTGCAAAATCCCATGGATGGATAAGCCGGGTAGGCTACAGTCCATGGGGTCGCAAAGAGTCAGACACGACTGAGCAACTTCACTGTAATTTCTTAACATCTCTGTGCTTCAGCTTTTCTATCTGTAAATTCACTACAATTATTGTACCTAACTTACCAAGCTGTAATGCTGCTGCTGCTAAGTCACTTCAGTCGTGTCCGACTCTGTGTGACCCCATAGATGGAAGCCCACCAGGCTCCCCCATCCCTGGGATTCTCCAGGCAAGAACACTGGAGTGGGTTGCCACCTCCCTCTCCAACGTGTGAAAGTGAAAAGTGAAAGTGAAGTCGCTCAGTCGTGTCTGACCCTTAGCGACCCCATGGACTGCAGCCCACCAGGCTCCTCCATCCATGGGATTTTCCAAGCAAGAGTACTGGAGTGGCTTGCCATTGCCTTCTCCAAGCTGTAATGAGAATTAAATAAATAAATAGACACATCTAAAAGTGCCTCAGATAAGGCCTCACACACAGTAAACACTATGTAACTCTTAGTTGTAACTATTG
Source organism: Moschus berezovskii (assembly GCF_049115385.1). NCBI lineage: Eukaryota > Metazoa > Chordata > Mammalia > Artiodactyla > Moschidae > Moschus > Moschus berezovskii. Next base: position 32,247,680 of record NC_142464.1, read on the forward strand.
CGATTCACAATTTTTTTCTTATCATTAAGAATCTAGGAGTTTGTGCCATTACACCTCAGTTCAGTTCAGTTCAGTTCAGTCGCTCAGTCGTGTCTGACTCTCCGCGACCCCATGAATCACAGCACGCCAGGCCTCCCTGTCCATCACCAACTCCCGGAGTTCACTCAAACTCATGTCCACAGAGTCGGTGATGCCATCCAGCCATCTCATTCTCCGTCGTCCCCTTCTCCTCCCGCCCCCAACCTTTCCCAGCATCAGAGTCTTTTCCAGTGAGTCAACTCGTCGCATGAGGTGGCCAAAGTATTGGAGTTTCAGCTTTAGCATCAGTCCCTCCAATGAACATCCAGGATTGATCTCCCTTAGAATGGACTGGTTGGATCTCCTTGCAGTATAAGGGACTCTCAAGAGTCTTCTCCAACACCACAGTTCAAAAGCATCGATTCTTCGGCGATCAGCCTTCTTCACAGTCCAACTCTCACATCCATACATGACCACGGGAAAAACCATAGCCTTGACTAGACGGACCTTGGTTGGCAAAGTAATGTCTCTGCTTTTTAATATACTATCAAGGTTGGTCATAACTTTCCTTCCAGGGAGTAAGCATCTTTTAATTTCCTGGCTGCAATCAGCATCTGCAGTGATTTTGGAGCCCCAAAAAATAAAGTCTGACACTGTTTCCACTGTTTCCCCATCTATTTCCCATGAAGTGATGGGACCAGATGCCATGATCTTTGTTTTCTGAATGTTGAGCTTCAAGCCAACCTTTTCACTCTCCTCTTTCACTTTCCTCAAGAGGCTTTTGAGTTCCTCTTCACTTTCTGCCATAAGGGTAGTGTCATCTGCATATCTGAGGTTATTGACATTTCTCCCAGCAATCTTGATTCCAGCTTGTGCTTCTTCCAGCCCAGCGTTCCTCATGATGTACTCTGCATATAAGTTAAATAAGTAAGGTGACAATCTACAACCTTGACGTACTCCTTTTCCTATTTAGAACCAGTCTGTTGTTCCATGTCCAGTTCTAACTGTTGCTTCCTGACCTTACACCTGGCTCTCCATAATCAAAAATTTGAACACAAATTTAGCAAGTCCCTTCTTTCTCTCTCACTTTTTTGTTCTTTGATTCTCTCCCTCCTGTTTCTGTTTCTTTCTCTCTTTTACTCTCTGCCTCTAGCACTCTGGCTCTCTATCCACATTATGATACTTGATATTTCCAGCCTTCCCTATGTCATGTTTTCAGTGGCAGTGGTGTGGGCAGGAAAGACTTGTCCTGGGAGAATGACAGGGCTGCACTGTCCACATCCCAAGGATGAGAAGGTGGATGCCTCAGTTGCTAGGGGCTCCCACTCCATACCACCCCCCATGCCCAGCCAGAGGAAGGAACATTTTTCAGTGAGGGGGTGGCCTTCATGTTGGAAGGGGACGGTTGACGGTGTTATTTTTGTTTCTCACAAATGTGAATGTTTAAAATAGTGCTTTATTCAATCGGCATAAGTGACACATGGACTATGTATAGTGGTGGCACTGGGCCTGGTAGGCGATGGGAGCCAGATCTCACCAAACCAAGAGCTGTGGTTCTCCACTGATAGACCCAAGGGATCTGCTCTGAGGATGGTCGGCACAGAACCCCCATCTGGGGTTGCCTGGCAAATACACTTGCGCAACTCCTGAATTGTTTGAAATGAAAGGATCTCAGAGCCAGTGACCTAGGATCCTGGCTTCGGGGCCATGGGGCATGCCAGTGGGTCACATTTCCTCTCTGAACCTCCGTCCAAGCCGCACTGTACTCGTGAAGGGTAAGTGTATTCGTTGTTCTTCCATGCCTTCTGACTCGGTGCCCTGCAGGTCTGGAATCCAGCCAGTGTAACTGAATCGTGAGGCTGCAGCTCAGGCTATATATAATTGGAGGTTTATTGTCTTGCCATGGTTTTGGAAGTTTAGGGGACTTTTTGAGATTGTAGGGATTTGAAGTAGTGTCAGTTTGGAACCACGTGGAGCTTTTTAGTGACTCTAATTAAAAGTTTATTTCAAGTGTTAAGTTTCAAGTCTCTGAAAATTGCCCTTTTACACTTTAGTCAACAGTAAGGGCTGGAGGAGTGCTTCCTATTTTTAAACAAACAGATTATGTTTCATAAAGTGGAACTTTGGGGAAGGAGGGATAGAATGTTTTATTCCTACAAAAGGTAGTATTACCAGAACTCAACTGATTTAAGATGAAAGAGAAAGAAAAGGCACAGATTTTCAGACAAACGTAAAGCTGCCATATGTCCAAGGGAGATTTTGAAGTCTTTCTGGGCTTTCCGTAATTGATTTGAAATGCACTGCTGAATTCAGATTTATTTAAGAACAAGGAGGGGGGCATATTTAATCAGACTTGGGAATGAAAGACGGCAGTGAGTAAAGAATAATTCCATACTTGCTAGACATCCCCGTAATAGATTACATAGGACATTTGGTGGATGTCAATTAGAGCCCACACGTCTTCTCTGCCTCCCACATTCTCTCTTCATCTCAGAGCCTCTTCTCTCTACCCTCAAGTGTGGTTTCAGGATGACTACGGAATAGACACTAAAAATATTTCTGGAATGACGTGACCCACTCTTACCCCATCCAGGAAAGGGACAAGGCTCCACAAGAAACAGCACATGCTTTCCTTTCATTTCTGGAAGTCCCGGAGTCAACCTACAGATGCTGCTTCTTCCGTGGTCGATGGCATTCAGACTCCTAGCTGCCGACAGCGTCAGGCCAACAACTGGACAGAACAGCTTGGCTGCTGGAAGCTGGCCACGGTCTCGGCCAGAGCAGCAGCCCCCTGGCCACAGACCACCTCTGCCACCCCACCCAGGAGACTTCCTACCTCCCTCAGGTTGGCCTGGGCCCCGCCACAGGGGCTGAAGAACTGGGAGGTGGCGGTGGCGGTGGCAAGGGTGCCTGCAGCCTTGGGGCCAGTCCAGGCACGTGGGACCCTACTTCGGTCTACTCTGCAGCCCCTCCAGGGCCAGGGAGGGACCCAGGACAGCCCCATCGCTCACCACTGTCTCCTCCTATCGCTGACACCTAGGCGAGGGCTCAGAATGGAAGGCACCCCTCCTGAACTGAATCTGCAGGCCAGATCCAAGGAGGTGGGGGACAGGGTGAGCGGAGCTCAAGATAGCCAGGAGCTAAAGCAGCAGCTGCAGCCGCTTCCCAAGCCATCAGCCTCCTCGCTGCGAGAAGCAAAATATGTGGAGATGTGCGCTTCAGCTGGAGTCCCGAGGGACAGTCCCTGGACCATGAGACTCACTCGGGAGCAGCGCCAGGGGGATCAGAGGGGCTCGAAGAGTCCCCAGGAGAAAGCCCAAGACGAAGTCAGCAGTCAAGAGCGCGAAGCTCCAGCCCCCCTGAAGAATTCTGTCCCCTCGGAACTCTCCAGATCCCAGCTCTCCGGTACCGATGAGGGCAGCAACCCCTTCTCTCCCTGCTCTTCCTCCTCCCCAGCGGACGGAGCAGAAGAAGGTGACCTGTCCAAGATTGATGGCACCACCACATCCACAGGGGCTCTGGCCACCTCGTCTTCGTCCTTAGGCTTCGAGAGTGACAGTGGTGAGAACCCGCGGAGCTGCCAGCCCAAGGGAGAAGAAGGGGGAAAAGCAGGAGGAGGAGGAGGGGGAGGAAGAGGGAGATGTGGGGAAGGAGATGCCACAGCCTGCAGAGACATCATTGCCAAATCTCAGGGCAGCCGGGACCCCCCCAGAAATCAGGAGGCCCATTACATCACCACCCATGAGATCCAGCTGAGCGAGGTGGAGCAGGACATGGACTTCGACGTGGGCCTGGCCTCCCGCTGGGATTTCGAGGACAACAACGTGATCTACTCATTTGTGGACTACGCTTCCTTCGGTGGCAGCGACGAGACCCCAGAGGACGTCACCACCCTGACCGAAGAGGATGACGACAACAGCTGCTACCTTAGCACCACTCCCAGCACCAACGCCACCCGGACACCCAGCCCCACCAGCAGCGACCCCGCCCGCCCCAGCGCGGGCAGCGGCGGCGGCGGCGACACCAGCAGCACGGAGGTGGGCAGCGGCCCCTCGGACGGTGACCCCACTCCCCCACCCACGGGGCCTGGCACGGCCACCCCGCGGGAGCCCTTGCCCGAGCCCCCGGAGGCGGCTTCAGGGGCAGCAGCAGCCACCGCCGCCAGCAGCTGTGGGAACGCAGCAAGCCAGATCCTCCTATCAATCAAACCGACTTCCCGGGCTATAAATGAGCCTAGCAACGTGTGTGCAAAGCAAAACATTATTTACGCTGCCAAGCATGAAGGCGACATGAGCCTCCGCGTCTCTACAGCTGCTGAACACAATTCCAGTTCGCTGAAGCAAGACCCGGCTGCAGCCGTGGCTCAGGACCATGCAAAGAAATTCATCGCTGTCCCTGCTCGCCTGCAGACCCGGTGCGGGGCCATCCGGGCGAAGGAGCTGGTGGACTACTCCAGTGGAGCCTCCAGTGCCGTGAGCGAGCTGGACGATGCGGACAAAGAGGTGCGTAACCTGACCTCCCGGGCCTTCCGGAGCCTAGCTTACCCCTACTTTGAGGCTCTGAACATCAGCTCCCGGGAGTCCTCCGCGCTCTCCGAAGTCGGCTTTGGGCGCTGGTCGACTTTCCTGGACTTAAAATGTGGAGGTGTTGGAGCCAGGGTGGAACAGAGCCTCCTGAGGAGCAGTGCGGCCTCAGTGGCTGCAGGGCTGAGGAAGGGCACTGGGGCCAGGACCACGGCAGACCAGCTCTACATCCAATCCAAGAAGTCCCAGACCAAGGCCTTGGAGTTCGTGGTCAGCAAAGTCGAGGGCGAGATCAAACACGTGGAGACACCTCTGTGTTTCCAGAAGCAGGTCCAGTCGGGTCCGCGCGTGGTCACCCTTCTCGAGCCTCTGAATTTACGCAGTGAGAGCAAAGCCAGCTTGGCCGCGGGGCCCTGCAAAGCCACCAAAGGCCCCAGCAAGGGCCCCGGGTCAGTGTACACGGATGATGGCTCAGAGACCTCTGAGAGCGGCAAGCCGGCCTCCCGCGCTGATGGCCCCCAGAAGTCCAAGTTTGCTTCCAGCCTGCTCAAAAATGTCATCTCCAAGAAGATGCAGCGGGAACACGAGTTCAAAATGGAGAGGGGAGAACTCAGCGACACATCCCACCATCACCTCTCCAGGACCTCCAAGGAGACGGAGGGTCCTCCCCCTGGGGCTGAGAAGCAGCGCGAGAGGGGTCTGCAGAGGCAGAGTTCTCGCCACTCCGAGGCCGGCTCCGAGTATACGGTGGTCAGCATGTCTGACGCCGGTGGGGAGGGGGCCGTAGCTGGGTCTAAATCCCCCATCTTCAAAGCCAGCGCGCCTCGGGAGAGCCATGCAGGCTCTGGCCGTCATTTTGCCGATGGACTCCCAGAAGTGTGTGAAATTAAAAAGAGTGCCTCAGAGACTGTCAAGGGCATCTTCCTCCGCAGTCAGAACAGTGCATTCCGGTCCTGGAAGGAAAAAGAGGCTGAGAAGCGTGAAGAAAGAGCCCCCATTGGGAAGCTGAAACTCCCTAAGGGGGGTGACTGGAGGGCCGACCTGGGGGAGATCTCTGCCAGCAAGTCCACCATCATGTCTCGCCTCTTTGTCCCCAACATCCAGCAGACACCCAAGGATAAGCAGCCGGGGAAGCAGGCCACCAAGTACCCTGCTGCTCAGGCCACCTCCACGGCAGTGATCCGACCCAAGGCTCCCGAAATCAAGATCCGTCTGGGGAGCGTGCAGCAGCCGAGCTCGGACTTCAACATTGCCAAGTTGCTCACGCCCAAACTGACCAGCGGCAGTGCCTCCAACCTCTTCAAGACCATTGAGGAGAACAGCAGGGCCCAGCAGAAGCTCTTCCGGGGGGACAACCTGGAAAAAGTGCCCCAGTTCCAGGTGAGAGACGTCAGGGACAAGTCCAAGGCCCAAGGCCCCCTCCATCAGGTGAGAGATGTCCGGAAACTAATCAAGGGGTCAGGGGACAGCAGTGACAAGGGCAGCGTTACCCCAGAGCAGGGACTGACTGGGCCCAAACCCAGGCAGCTGGCTCCTGCTGCTGGGGGATCCGGATCCTTGTCCCCCATGGTGATCACGTGCCAGGCTGTGGTGAACCCCAGGGAAGACAGCACCGAGCGAGAGCCCAGGGAGAATGTGGGCAAGGGAGGCGGCAGGGTCTTGAACTCCTCCTCGCCAGAAGGGACCGTCTTGGTGCACAGGGCATCTGGCAGGCTGCCGGTAGCCACCATCGCCCCCAATAAGCCTGAACAGGGCTCCTACCTGCCTGTGCTCAAGATCGTCTCCAAGGCTCAGAAGACCCCAGAGAAGGTCAAGGAGGAGGAAGTCAAGGAGGAAGGGAAAGGCCCCAAGACATCCCGGAATGCCCTGGAGAAGCTGACGGCGGCCGTGAGGTCCATGGAAGAGCTGTACAGCTTCAACAGGAACGAGTGGAAGCGGAAAAGCGACCCCTTGCCTCTGCTGACCGACAGCCACGTCCTGTCGCTCATCGCCAGCGAGGAGAGGGAAGGGGCCGGGGGCGGCGACCCCGACAAGTTGGCCAGACGGCTGGGCGAGGCGGAGGAGCCGCGGGGCGTCGGGAACAAAGGCGGGGTGGTCCTGAGAGGGGGCCCAGAGCGTCTGCAGCGGAGAAACTCCAACCCCAGCTCCGAGAGCGTGTCTGCCCGCGCGGCCGCCTTTGAGAACCTGGCCAGGGAGCGGCCCCGGTCCCTCTATATTCCCGCGCTGCACAGGGAGGCGGACAGAACCCAGCCGCTGCCGCCGCTCCCCAGCCAACGGAACGTCTTCACAGTGAGCGCCGGCAGCCCCCAGAAAACCGGGGGGGTCGCTGGCAAGTTCCCGCAAGGCCCTTCTCCGGACAGTCCCTCGGCGGCCGCCAAGGGCGTCAAATCGCAGGGACTGCGGTCCCTCAAGATCTCTCCGGCCACCCGGGCACCTCTGGAAGAGGTGACCAACAGGAAGATCGGCAGCAATTTGGAAAAGAGCAGTAGTGACTGTGAAAATTACCTGACCATCCCTCTTAAAGGAAGCTCTGCAGCGGGAGAGCTTCCCGGCAGGCCTGGGGCGGGGAGAGAGGGACCCCCAGTTTCTTCAGCTGCGGCCACTCTCTGCAGCTTGCCCCCCCTGAGTGCCCGCAGTCAGGTCCCCACTAGTCCCAAGGGCTCTCAGGTCAGTGGAACCAGCCGGCCAGCTTGGCGCACCAAACCTGACCACCCCCGGGAGACAGTAGCTGCCCCCACAGGGCCCCAGAGCCCTGAGCATCCCCCCACCGCCATCTACCACCAGCAGCCACTGCCCTTCACCCTACAGAGCGCCCAGCCCCAGGTCCTCTGCTTCTCCCCGCCAGGCATGCCGGCCCCGGCCCCTGCCGGCCCGGCTCCTGTCCCCACAGACCCCTTCCAGCAGACCCCACCCCAGCAGACCCAGCGCAAGATGCTCCTGGATGTGACCACTGGCCAGTACTATCTGGTGGACACACCAGTACAGCCCATGACCCGGAGACTGTTTGACCCCGAGACGGGGCAGTATGTGGACGTGCCAATGACCTCCCAGCAGCAGGCAGTGGCTCCCATGTCCCTCCCTGTGCCTCCCCTGGCCCTGAGTCCTGGGGCCTATGGACCCACTTACATGATCTACCCCGGGTTTCTGCCCACGGTGCTGCCCGCCAACGCCCTGCAGCCCACGCCAATCGCTCGCACTCCAGGGGGCGGTGAGCTCTCCCCGCTGACAGCAGAGGCCCCCAGCAAAGAGGCAGCTGCAGCATTCACCGAGGCCCCCTACTTCATGGCCTCTGGTCAGTCTCCCGCCTCCTCTTCCTCCTCTGCCCCGGCAGCCACCTCCCAGCTTGTGGGGGCCAAAGGCTTTGCCCAGCTGCACAGCAAGCCTGTCATCAGCATCACCTCACAGCCCCTGGGGCCACGGATCATCGCACCCCCCTCCTTTGACGGCACCACCATGAGCTTCGTGGTGGAACACAGATGATGAGTGGTCACCAGAAAGCCAAAGGGAGCAGCTGCTGGTGAGTGACCATCACTTTGATAATCAGGTTTGAGGGATTAAGGGGAGTCCTAATGCTTTGTGTTTGAAGTGGCAGGTTTATAGCAGAGGAGGTATTTTCCTGAGAATAGAATCCCATTCAAATTATTAGGGAGCTAATTTTCCTGCCAAGCTTCCTTCTCTCCCCACTCCTCAGCCCCACAGCTGGCCTTTTCCCTTTGACCTTTTCAAATTGCCTGAGTGTTTTTCCCACAGTGAGTAGGAGGGATCTATCAGGGTTAGCCTTGGGTGAAGATTGGCAGGGGAAGAAATGAAAACCTGGTCTGGATTTTGTGGAGTGAGCTTTATTCCTTGCAGCCCCAGTGACAGAGGCACAGGACATCTTTGGAAACACCATTACTCTGGTTGCTCCTCAGAGTAAGGAGAGTCGAAGACTGACTTTTTCTTGTTAAGAAATTTTCTAAAATCTTCAGAATGGCTACTGTCCATCCCCCACATCTTTCTCTTGAAGTTTCTTATACCAAGAGACTATTTTTAAGGTCTTGTTTTTGCTTTCAGACAGTCATAATACTTTGTTTAGGCAAGTCCAAAGTCTTTACAAAGTCTTTAAGGTATTTTACACACACACGGATGCACACACACACACATGGCTTGACCCCTATGGGATAGAAGATTCCCAAGCTGCAGTGGCTCCTGGGATGAAGCTGCTGTGTTTGATCCAGTCTGTTCAGAGTGAATCCACTATGCTCTGCTGGGTATGTCTACAAGGTACCCTTTCCTATCTGCATTCTCTCCCATCAGAAAAGAATCAACTCCCTCTTGTTCCCCTCTCTAAATGAAGTAGATGTGGATTCTGACACCGGAGCCCATCCAGATTCACTGGTGGGAATCCTTCCTGTGACTACAGTCCATGGAACTTGATAGGAAGGGGAGCCAGGTTTTTCTGAACCAGGACACTTTAGGTCAAGCACATAAGGCAGGGGCAACCTTCAAACAGGCTTCCCTGGTGGCTCAGTGGTGAAAGGGAGATGCAGGTTCAATCCCTGGGTTGGAAAGATCCCCTGGAGAAGGAAATGGCAACCCACTGTAGTATTCTTGCCTGGAGAATTCCACAGACAGAGGAGCCTGGCGGGCTACAGTCCATGGGGTCGTAAGAGTCGAACATGACTGAGTAGCTAAACACACACACACACCCTTCAGATACAGCAGGAAGCTGCCAGCACTGGGGGGACAGATTTGCCCTCTCCTTCTGTTGTCTTCACATGAGGAAGGGTTGACAGTATAAATGCTTCTAAGGGGTTTCATACCTTGGTAAGAGCATACTGAACTGAGAAAGGAGAGGAACAGGGGAGGAACCCTTTCTATGCTCACATGAAAAAAATAAGCCATTCCTGTCTTCTCTGTACTGAAAAGAAAGGGAGGAACATTGTTTCTTTCTGCAATGAAAAAGGCTTAAATTAGGGAGTAGGATCAGAGTGCCAGCATCTTTTCACCAGTTGTGTGTTCTGGGGCATGCAAAGTCTCTAGGACCCATGACAACTGTGTGTCAATGATTTCTACTGCTCAACATTTGTGTGAATGTCAGATCATGTAACAGCTGTTGCAAAATATAAAATCTTTCCAAATTAAGGGATTTTCCTATGTATTATATTTACTAGGCTGCAAAATAAACAATAGGCCACTGTTCAGTAATCCTTGGATCTTTCTCTAAAAATTCAGGTAAAAGCACAACACTCATTTCACTTCTAATTTAGAAATAGATGATTTGCAACGGGCCGTATGTAATGAACACAAATAAAGAAGGGAGGGAAAGTTTAAAGATAAATAATGCAACTGTTGATCAATGTAGAAAATAAAGAAATATGCACTTGGAAGAGGCCCCAATTTAGAGAGAGCTTTGCAGAAGAAAAGGAGTAGCCTCTAGACAAAAGTGTTTTCATCTTCTGGACAGGTGGGATGTTTACCTAAGGCTGTTTGGGAGCAGCTAATCCTGGGAGGCCTTTGTGTGGGTTGTGGAGGCGCAGGGCAGGGGGAAAGGAGGACAGAGCCCCGAGGAGGGAGGAAGTGGCACAGGCTAGCTTCGTGTCCTGTAGCAGCTGCCTCTGGCCCTTCTCCCATCTGCTGAGTCTGGAGAGATTAGGCCGGAGTGGTTTCCATCAGACACAAACACAAACCCGAGTTTTTTGTACTAGAGATTTGAACAGTGATTTGTTTGAAAGCTTTTCGCTTCTTTAACATTAATTTTACTCCACAACCCTGAAGATAGACAGAAAGGCAAAAGCTGGCTTCAAGATTTAAGGCTAGTCAAGGAAATAACTGGAGCTTCCCTGGTGGCTCAGAAGGTAAAGAATCTGCCTGCAATGCAGAGACCTGGGTTCAATCTCTGGGTCGGGAAGATCTCCTAGAGAAGGAAATGGCAACTGACTCCATGATTCTTGCCTAGAGAACTCCATCGACAGAGGAGCCTGCAGACTACAGTCCATGGGGTTTCACAGAGTCAGACACAACTGAGCAATTAATACACATACACACACAGAGGAGTTAATTATTAGCTTTCTGTGTATAGGTGAAAATCTAATTACCCAAATTCAGATGATAACTAAAATCCTTCAAGACTCAGCATCCTGAAAGTTCTATGCCACTTGCCAAAGAAAAGTCAGGTTAAAAAAAAAAAAAGGAAATGTATAGTTCTTTTCTTTGAGTGAAAAAATTTAAACATGGTTCAGATATAGCAAAAATTACATGGTACACCCCCGTTCATCTGTTGGTGTTCGTACGGACAGTCAGTGTGAGAGGCCTGGAAGCTAGTTTCAGTTTAAGATTTCCTTTGAAAACCAGACTTATTCCAGAGTTTTTTCTTGAGGTAGAGTAGGGTTTTATGTGCCCCTCTCAACTAAGAAGTCACATAAATGACTTGATCCAAACACAGCATTTCATAGAGAAGAAAACTGGGGCTTTAGAAAGAAGTGGTTTTGCTGAGGTCCCTAGAGAAGGAGAGAACCAGGATCCATGGGGCTGGCTCCTGGCTCCTGGACCACACAGTATACTGTTTGTTTGTTGGTAGGAGTCATGAAACAAAAAAGGATGACAGATGAGCCTAATAAGCCCGGTTCTGGCAGCCAGGACACCTTGGACCTGCTCTGATTCTCTTGACTTTTGTAAAATGAACGTTTAATAAAACGCACTAACTCCTTCATTCATTCTCTGAGCATGAATTCCATGTTGACACTCCATCAGCCACGGTGAACTCTGTGGTGAGGCTATGAACCCACATGTGACCATCCTATTAATACAAGCCAGGAGCCTGCACTCCAGCTGGAAGACACAAGCCGTACACACAGAACTGCAAAACCAGTGTTCAAATCCTGTCTTAACCTTTAAGATTCCTTCCAGCTCAAATAATAAGTATTTCATCATCTATTTTTAGCTGCACATTGTAACCAGGAGCCTTACTTTCTCCCCCATATAGATTTGAGTATACCCAGCTGCTGCTCCTCTCAGAGTATTCTGTTATGAATTTTCCTCTAGTGTCACTTTTATAGGTGTGTCTTTACTATTTCTCTTCTTCCTGTGAACAAAATTGCAGTGCTCCTCAATCTTTGCCAGGTCACAACCCATCTCAGAAGCTAAGTAGTAATATTATGTATTTCATTTGTATTTAGTAATGACATCACACAGGGTGATAAATGGACCAAATTGTTGCCAGCTGGTGGCCAGAGACTTACAACAGAAACCCACTGGGAACACACCAGTGTGCTGGGCATACCAGTTCAAAACTTCCCAACTCTCTCCTTTTTTGTTAGGCCTTTTCTGTTTTAGGCCTTTGTTGTTCGCTATGTTTTGTTTTGGAAGTCCCTTCTCCACGGTATCTTTGATGCCTTTTCTGACGAGATTATTTTTATTTTGGATTTCTGTCATTTGAGGCATGTAGCTATGTGTTTCCTTCCCTAGCATATTCAGTCTCCTGCTTTCTCCTGCCCACCCACTTACATGCTGTATTTTTGATTTAAAATTGTATCTGAGACTTGATACTAAATACCATTTACAAGGGCATAAAGATGAATATGTAATAATAACAACAGAAAACTTTCATTGGCACCATTCCTGCCACCCAGTAGGGACTGCAATTATTTTGTTTCCTTTGAATGTCTTTTCTTTTCTTAATACTTGACCCATTTGCTTCTTCATTTCTGAGTGTGCCTTATACGTTCTCGTGTCATTGTTCTTTCTTTTTCTCCTCACTTCTTCAGAGTTATTTCTACCTCCTGAGTAGAGCCCCAGACATCAGCCACTGAAGAGGAAGGAGACAGGGAGCGGATTCAGGGGAAACTATTTTCATAGGGTTCTCTAAAGGGGCCCCATGGAGTCCTTAGATCATTAAACCCTGTCCCCTTAGGTAAAAACTGTGGGAGAAGATTGAGGCTAACCCTTCTTAAGTCACAGTGTCCATCTAGGGCAGAACTGGGACTCAAACCTGAATTACCCCAGACCGGAGTCTATTTCCATTTGCTTCTTTCTCAATGCTGTCCAGTCCGCTTCTCTTTTTCTCCCACTCTTCTTTATGCTCCTCCATCCTGGGGTCGGGCCCACACCTTCCTTTCCCTCTTTTCTTCCCTTTCCATTTGTTTGAGAATTTGCTTTCTGTTTTTTGATAATTTCTTTTTTATTCCTTATTGTTATTTCTTCTTTCCCATTCCCTTGAAGTTGATTTGGTTTAAAGCCCCACCTTGCTTTTTCCCTTCTCCTCCCTTTTCTGTTTGGAGTCTGTTGTCATCACAGACTAGACCACTTCAAGGGCGGGCTGGAAGTGGTGGCTCCCTCACCTGTGTTCTCGGCAGTCTCGCGCACGAGGTCAGATGGCAGGCTGCAGGCAGCACACTCGACATTTCATTTTCAGCTTATCCCTTGATCACATTCCTGAATCAATTCATTTATATCTGTTTTTTCCTACCTTGATTGTGGCTTCCTCTCCTGTTGATTATATATGGCTGCTGTTGGATTATCTTCCTTTTGTCTTTTTTTTTTTGCCATTTCTTCTCTCCCTTTCTCTTTTCTTAGATTGCAGCTTTCCTCATTCTTATTATTTTGTGCTTTTCTCTACAGATTTTTTTTGGTCATTGTATTTTCCTCAAACCTCTATAAACTTAATAAGAAAGGAAAATGAATAGCTAATATGTATTCATTTATTATATACCAAGATTTAACATCATGCTGCTTGATTTCTTATCCCCATTTGACAAGTGAAAAAATAATTTTTCCAGATCAACAGATCAGCTGAAATCCAGGCCCCTTGAGCTCAGCGGCCATGGGCTGCCCACTTTCTCCCTCTCTGCCCTGCACATCTCAGTTCCTTGTGAATTGTCCCTCTTTCTTAACTGGGAAAAGCAGAGAGCATAATCTAAGAAACTGATCTTCAATTGGGCAATGTCTAGCATATATTAAGCCTCCCTGTGTGTTTCTCTTTTGATTAAAAAATTAGGTCTCGTTAGTCATTAGAACACTGTACGTCCCAAAGAGAAATAGTTTCAGCACTTCTAGGGGCTGTGGCTGCCAGTGTTTGTGTGGGCGGGGTGGGTGGGGGTAATCTGTGTTGGCGGGGGAGGGACAGGTAACTCGGGGTGGGGGTGGGGGGCAGGGATGGGATGTCACCTGTAAGCAGGGTCTGCTAAATGCCGATGGGGACACGCATTTCAGTCCAAAGGAAGCTGTGTGGCTTTGACTGAAACCCAGATATGTGTGCCTTGAAGTCAGGCATCCTGGCTCAAAATCTTCCCCGAGACAAATGACTCGCCCTCTCTGGACCTCAATTTCCTCAAGGGTAAAGTGGGGATAACTTGCAGGAGCATTGTGAAGACTGAATCATAAAATCACTGCAAAGGACATGGCACACAGTCCACGCCCCGTCCTAAGAGTTCAGTTTTCCTTGGAGACTAGAAGCTCATCAATGCCCCAGAAGCCCCTCATCTCTCTGGGGCCTCCACAAGGCAGAAAGTCAGCCCTTTCTCCTGCATACTCTCAGGGCAGCCTCAGGGGCCGGTGTGCAGGATTTCTTGGTATTTCTCCAAAACAGAGGTCATGCTCACAGCTCTGCAGTCCCCTTTGTGCTGCCTGACCCCCTGGGCCCGGAGTTGGCTGTGGCCAGGGTCCTCTAGTATCCCCCACACTTTTCAGCATGTTATATGGCTCTGGATGGTGATTTTCCCCTCTCTCTGGACACAGGCCTGTGTGGAGCGAGGGAGAAGCTGACCCAACATCCCTGAACTCTGTCATGGGTTCCGCCCTAAAATCATGAGAAGTCATCCAGGCCAGGCTGGCTGGTGACAGTACAGTCACCCCCTCCCTTCCCTGACTTCATTGTGGCCCTCTGCCAGGTTCAACTGTCAATCATTGTTTCAGCCTTAACAGGAACTAGAGCAACCTTATTACTTTCAAGATTTTAAACACGGTTCCTCTGAAGTTAATATATACTAGCAGAAGCAATATCCCACAAATGAGTGAAAAGATGTTACCTAGACGGCAAGTCCCTGAAAATGATCCCAGCAATTGGTAGAAGCAGATTTCTCCTCCGTTCCTCAGCTTGCTCCCCGACCCCGGGTGTTCCTGCTCTCTCTCGCCGTTTCCCTGTCTCCCCTCTCTGCTCAAGGGGTCCTTGCAGACTTTGCTTCTTGACAGGACTCAGCCTGAGTTGTCCTTAGATCCACTGACATTTTTCTTCTTGGTCTCCTATTTTCTTTTCCTCCCCTCGTAATTATGTTTTCTTTTCCTGTTCTGCGTGTCCTAAGGTAGAAAAACTTAAGCAAGTGAGAAGTTTCCAGACCCACAACAGTCCCTTTTCTCTTGAAAGTCATTTCTTGGTATAAAGCACAAAAGGGTAAAATCAACCAACTTGAAATATATACATATGAGCTCTAAACTTATAATTAATCTTATAGACTTCTTTTTCCTTAAGTATATATTTAACACAGGTCAGTTTCTAGGTGGCAGGATTAAAATATCCTTTACCACACTACTCTGATTGCATATAATTGATTAGATAGCTGTTATTTGATACTTCTGGAAGGTTGTTTTTCACATGATAGAGTCGTCTAATCCCTAAAAAAATATTACCTGTAGGCCACTCTATTTCTGTCTTCATAATATTATGTTCAAATTTCAACTCCCAAAGGTTAATTTTAAAAAGTTCTTTAGGCAAAGTTGTATTAGATATGCAATATATGGAGAGGTTGACAGAAACAAAGGGCTAATTTTCAGTAAGATTTTGAACACATCAATGCTTGTTTTAGAATGGATTGAAACAAGTTATAGACTCTAACCAGTATATCTCATTTCAAACAAAATGTGCAGTATGAAATTCCACATAATTTAGGTGGTGACTGTTCACTTTAAAGTATAGAGTTTATTCATTTAACTAAATTAATAACTCATGATAAATTTCAAATGTTTCAATTTAGTTTAAATATAATTTTTGCATATTTTAAGAATGGCAAGCCACTCCAGTACTCTTGCCTAGAAAATCCCATGGATGGAGGAGCTTGGTAGGCTGCAGTCCGTGGGGTCGCTAAGGGTCGGACACGACTGAGCAACTTCACTTTCACTTTTCACTTTCACACATTGGAGAAGGAAATGGCAACCCACTCCAGTGTTCTTGCCTGGAGAATCCCAGGGAAGGGGGAGCCTGGTGGGCTTCTGTCTATGGGGTCACACAGAGTCGGACACGACTGAAGTGACTTAGCAGCAGCAGCAGCAAGAACATCTGTTATAATATTTTCTGTTATGGATGATTTCAGTATAACTAAATATTTAAAATAATTTCTGAATGGATTGACTGTATTTAATTCAAGTTTCAAAAAGATGTCCCATTTGGGGCAATTTCTTGAAGTCAGTAGGATGTCTAGTAGGTTCAGAAACACATTCTCCAATTTTAAAATGTGCACTTGAGCATTATTCACACTGATATTAGCCAAATAGTTAAATAAAATGTATCTTGGCATTTTTCTTGCTTCCTTAAGACTGAGATTTACTTTTAGAACTAACAGTCTTTTCTTTGACTATGTTTGTTTATAGGAGCAAGACAGAAAGATGGACAAACCTTCTTAAATCTGAAGGCTTCATTGTAACAACACTAAGAATCACCTGAAAAACTTCCTCTAGATATGTTATTCTTAGTTTTTGCTTCTTATAAACAAGTGTGTAAGTTTCTATATTTTTCTGAATAACCCTGTTAAGACACTTTGTGTTATTGCTGATTGAATGGTTGCCTTTTTCCTATGTGAAACTATTTCCTTTTGTACTTTAATATAAGCTTTCCCTTCATCTTTCCTTCCTGCATTTGTGACTAGGCAAACCATCTCTTACATGTTCTTGTAGTTCAGTCAAAACATGCAACAGAAGAAGATTGGTTTTGTTGTAAACCAAACTGGCCAATCAGTCATTTGGATCACAAATCTCCCTACAGATTCTTGCAATATATCAGGACTGGCTGGCAGAGTTGTAGCATTTGTCTGGGTTTAAATATGATGGGTCTGTTTTTTGAATTATAGACCAGCCAAGCCTAGTCATTCTCTTGGTTATGTTTTATATGTCCTTTTATTGGGTTTAGCATGATTTAAAATGTGATTGTGAAAGACAGTGGTTTTAACTTTTGTGCCTTGTTTTAACTTTCCCATTGGTACAATGCCATGACACCATTTGTTGACTTAAAATAGAATGGTTTGAAAGACTGGAGAGCCAGTGGTTGCATTTATGATTAAGGTCTTAGTTTTAGAAAGGTATAAAATATCTATTTCCCTCTAGAATCCAAGCTTTGCTATGAATGTGGAGGATTATATTCTTCTTTAATGATTCCCTCCATAGTTGCATACTCCTCTCTCTCTCACAGATTGTTTGGAGTCTGAAGTGTGACCTGTTTGGGGTAGTGGAGCAGAAAGTGAACTCTGATTTGGTGGCTCCGATTCTCTCCAGCCGTCACCATGCCAATAGCAGTGATCTGGGTTTATATCACTTGCTCCTTACGGTTTTAAGAGATGTCAAGAATCCAAATCATAACATCTTTCATTGACATTCATTACTGCCTCAGTTGTAGCCCACTTCTGAAGGTTATTTTAGTGAGTGTTCATGGTAAGTTTTGAAGAGCTGATTGAACAGATAAATATTTAGCTCATCATAATTTATAAGTGAGTCAATATATTATATATTCAACAAATGTTACATCGAAATATTTCTTACTTTTAAAAAGAATAACTTGAAGGTTCTCCTGGACTTTTCAAAAAGGAATCTCCTCTTATTTACTTATTTATTCAAAGGTAAAGCATTCTGGTAATTTTTTAAACCTTATTTTTATTTTAAT
Source organism: Moschus berezovskii (assembly GCF_049115385.1). Classification (NCBI taxonomy): domain Eukaryota; kingdom Metazoa; phylum Chordata; class Mammalia; order Artiodactyla; family Moschidae; genus Moschus; species Moschus berezovskii. The sequence goes on from NC_142464.1 coordinate 32,265,062, forward strand.
GATCATCAATATTGATTTTTGCTTATAATTGGGTCTTGAAACCACAGAACTTTATATGGTAAAGTGGTTCATGACTGAAAATATGTGTTATGCTTCCATCTCAGTTGTACTCTTTAGAAAAAAACCCTCAATTTTCAGGGCTTTCCTTAAAGGGCTCTTACTCTGAAAAGAAGTTCTTTTGGGTAAAAGGAAGGGTTTGAGACAGGAATAGTCAGCTCTGGTCACAGTTCAATCAATCATTGGGCTGATGAGTTGTGAAATGAGGAGACTGCCTCTATGAGATATGAAGCATGAAATATGAAATAGTCTCTGTATTTGGAAAAGATGCCCTTGTGCCATAATTGGGGGAAGTGTTATTCCTTTGTTATAGAAATCATCTTACTCAACTCCATCAACAGATTCACCCCAGAACTTAATTTTTCATTACTTGGAAGTGTCTCTCACAGCATCAGCCCTTCCTTATATTCAGTAGAGATGTTCTGGGTCTGGGTCACTTAATAATGAAACAAGAATGTAGAATCAGTTAAGGATCTCAAACATAATACTCAGATAACTTATAATGCTTTCAGAACACTGAAATCTCAAATATTGAACACATCCTGTGAAACTCAGATAGAATTTCATAGATAGAACCAGAATTGACAAGACTATTTCAAAACTACATGTGACTTTTAGGAAAACCCAGTGCTGGTGTTAAGTAGTCAACTACTTCCAGGTCTCCAAAAAGAGAGACATCTCCTTTCCTAGAGAATGTGGTGGAGTCTTACCTACCAAGGGTCTGGGGATCCCATAAGCTACTTACCACTATTTATTATTATTTTTCCCTAACAGATTTGAGCCTCAAATTTTCACATTGAGGTAACTAGGAAAGAAAGAACTTTGCATTTGTTGGCCCTATCAGAGAGGCCGTGTCCTCTGAGAAGCTTCTTTGGTTGTAGTTAATGTCCAAGTCATTAAAAAAAGTGATTTTAAAGTAGTGTTCCATGAATACCGTATCATCTGTGATAATTTCATGGTTCTCTGCTTCATCAAGCCACGAAAAGCAAAGCTGCTAGACCATTTACCACCTCAAATGATAGAGGGGAACATTTTTACAACATGAGGTAAATCTAAATCCTCACTTTTCATTGTTTTATTTGTTGAGGTTGTGTTGATATTTGAATGAAGCAGTTGTGTCCTTCCTTATTCAACCAAAGCTAAGTAGAAAAAGCCAAGAGTATATGAAAACTTCTGGCCCATAAAACCATCACCCTAACAGTGTCCTTTCAGCTACCAAGCTACCTTTTTATGGTTTAAATATACAAAACCATTAATAAAGCACGTAACATTTCCTGTAGGGTTCTTGGAGCTTGAATCTAATTAGAATTGCAGAGTCTGGCTTTTGCCATCTCTTCTTGGGGTAACATGTGAAATGTAGTTTTCCAGATGAACCACAGGGCATTTTGTGTAGAAATCTTGATCCATTTCCCTTTTTTCCTGTTGGTCAAATGGTCAGGTTGAAATATGCTCCTTTTGAATAGTTGTTGGAAAACTGAACACATTTGTAACCAGTACAACAGTTTAATTCACCAGAATGTATTTTCTTGAAAAACACTCTCTGAAATTGCCCTCAGGATGAAAGGAAGCCCAAATATGCAGTTAATGACTTAACATATTGGCTCCCTGTATGTCTGTCTGCATCTATGTTATGTTTGTATGTGTATGGCTCTCTGGATATCATTGAGCAAATAAGCTAAAACAAATTACATTTGACATCTTTGTGATGAATCTTAAATGTTAACATGCACTTCAAAACCATCCTATGTCACTCAGAAATACGTCGCTATATAAATCTTTGTAATTTCAGATTTGATTTCATCCTTCTTGCCTCTTAAAGAGATTTAATGCATTTAAATTATTTTCATATTTCATAGAAATGAAAGTCTGTGTTTGTTACAAATTGAATGCTCATGCTACCTGAAATAATACTTTGGGCTGCAGGACAGTGTTGATTCTTAAGTAGACTGACTATCATCTCATGATAAGTATATATTATATGTGCATGAGAAGACACATTCAATAATAGTCTCTGTGTTTTAAAACCATCACGGTACACATTTTCCTATGTGGTGCTTGAGGAGTTTCATTCTACAGTTTACAAGGTGTAGGTTTGCACCCCAAATTCTCAGGGTATGCTATCTTACCCAAATACTTGAAAGAAAAAGGTGCCCTGTGTTTTATCAGTACTGTTGAGGGGGAAAATTATGTGTAGGTTTGTTTTAGAAAACTACTTATAAAAATCAAATTCACAGAATATGTTAGGCTTTTACATAATTCCTAAAGAGGTATAGGTAGAGATATGATATATATTTTTAAGAGACTGTTTCTATATTCTTAATTAATTTCTGGGTCCTAAGTAGACCTCACAGGTGCATAAAATCATTAATAAATCATGTAGCATTTGCTAAGTTGTACCTTGAGTTTGAATCTAATAAGAATTGCAGACTCCGGTCCTCTGGGGTAAAAATAAAAACACAGGTCCATCTGTGGCATGTGTGATTACAAGGCCCAGGGGAGGATTCTGAAAACTGGAGTATTGATATACCCCATGTCTCAGAAGAGAACTGAACGTTCACAGCATTTGTAAGCTGTTACCATTCTTGTTTCATGTTGCAACTTAGAGAATATTATTAGTTGTATTTGTATTTGATTCATAATGGTGCAAAATAAAACACACACACACAACACATCAAATTTGATTTCTTTTTTTAAGTTTCATACTTGCTTTTTACAAGCTAATTTTAATGGCAAAAAGTCCTTTCCAGGGCTTTCTGAAATTACCTATCATCCCTGTATCCTTTTTCTAGCAGGTGGTCCTTTCTTTTTCTCCCCCTTTGAAGATGTTGGTTTCTATATTTACACTGAACTCATCTTATTGTACAGTAAAGACAGTGGTGGTTGAAAAGAATGTGAAGACTGAGGAAGTTAGGTCCCAAACAAAGGAGAGTAAATTGTGTGGTAAATGGAGAAAGACTTTGGATAACGCTGAACTATACCCCTGACTATGAAAAAAGCCAGTGGGAAATGGAATGAAGGTGACTATTTAAACTGCTCTCATGATAGAAATCTTGGTGGAAGAGTTCCTACTTGAGATCTGCTGTGATTCAGTTATGGAATGCAGTGAGCATGCCCAGTGGGACTGTGAATCCAGCCCAACAGCTCTGAGAATTACTTTGTCAGTGTATTGCATACGGAGAAAATGACTTAGACAAGGACTCTGTGAGACTAGCCTACTTACCTTTAATTGACAGCATCTGTAAGTGATTATGCGATCTTGTGTAATGGTCTTTTGATTCTTTTGAAAAAAAAAAAATGTTGTTGTTTTTTTTTTCCAGTAAAAGTAAATGCAAAGAAAATGTGCATTGTTTTGTCTTTCTTTTAACTTAAGAAACAAGCTTTAGACATTTTCCTTTTTTTCTGTCTTCTAACAAATCTTTCCTTTAATTTAAAACACTCTATTATAATGTTTCTATTATAATTATATTATAACAGAGTGTTTGCCACTCCAGTACTCTTGCCTAGAAAATCCCATGGATGGAGGAGCCTGCTTGGCTGCAGTCCGTGGGGTCGCTAAGGGTCGGTCACGACTGAGCGACTTCACTTTCACTATTCACTTTCACACATTGGAGAAGGAAATGGCAACCCACTCCAGTGTTCTTGCCTGGAGAATCCCAGGGACGGGGGAGCCTGGTGGGCTTCCGTCTGTGGGGTCGCACAGAGTCAGACACGACTGAAGTGACTTAGCAGCAGCAGCATTATAATGTTTCACATCCGGGTTGTATTAGTTTTCTCTTGTGGTAACCACAAACTTAGTGGCTTAAGCCACTGGAAATAGTGGCTTCAGACAACATGAATTTATTATTTTATGGTTCTTAATGTCAGAGTATGATATGGTCTTTCCTTGGACCTAGAGTATTTCACTTAATCAAGGTATCTAAGGCAGCTATGGATGTGAGAGTTGGACTGTGAAGAAAGCTGATCGCCGAAGAATCGATGCTTTTGAACTGTGGTGTTGGAGAAGACTCTTGAGAGTCCCTTGGACTGCAAGGAGATCCAACCAGTCCATTCTAAAGGAGATCAATCCTGGGTGTTCATTGGATGGACTGATGCTAAAGCTGAAACTGCAATACTTTGGCTACCTCATGCGATGAGTTGACTCACTGGAAAAGACTCTGATGCTGGGAGGGATTGGGGGTGGGAGGAGAAGGGGACGACAGAGAATGAGATGGCTGGATGGCATCACCAACTCGATGGACATGAGTTTGGGTGAACTCTGGGAGTTGGTGATGGACAGGGAGGCCTGGTGTGCTGTGCTTCACAGGGTTGCAAAGAGTCAGGCACGACTGAGCGACTGAACTGAACTGAAGGCATCTACATGCTTGCATTATTAAGTAATATTGTGAAGGGCACCTACCAAGGTATGGGATGCTCCACTGACACCAAAGAGCAACCCAGATAACGAATATCCCCAAGGGTTCACACTGAGGTCCAGGAAGGTATTTGTGGTCATCCCCTTCAAAACCAAAATAAATGAGGTGCAGGAAGGATCAGCTCTAACGGTGAAGTTACTATAAACCTTAATAATTGCATTGTGCTATTCCACCAAGCTTCATTGCAGTATACCCATCCTGTCCTGAGTATTCCAGACTCGAGACTATACATGTGGCAGGGTTATGTTGAATGCTCATAGTAATGGCACAGAGATTAGAAGGTGCCCCATCCCTGCAGCCAGCTGTGTCAGCAAACATCTTTAACCTGAGCACTAGCACCCGTGTTCCGAATAGCCCCCTGCCATCTCTAGCACTAGATCATTTTGCTGGCTGTTGAGTTCATTTATGCTTTACCTATCCTCTGTATGACTGGGGTCCTCTCCTCTCTTCATCCTCTGCTCCTTAGCTTGCTGGCTCAGAATCCTCTTATTTTCCTATTATTTCTTATACAGAGCAATTTAACCACCTAACAAAGCCCTCCTAAAGCAGATCCACTGCAGTATGTCCAGAACCATTGTTCTCATTGTGTATTGCTGAGTAACAATCCACCCTAAAACTTAGTGGCTTAAAAAATACAAAACTCATGTGTTAAACTTGTGAGTCTGTAATTTGGGCAGAGCTCAGTATGGAAGGTTTGGCTCTTCCAAAAGTAGAGCCAAAACCAAAAGGTTTTGCTTTTCATAGCAGCTCAACTTCTAGGGAGAATCTACTTCCACAACAGCCCACAACGGCCCACTCCCATGACTAGAAAGCTGATAATAGCTGTCAGCTGGGAGTTCAGTTGGAGCCAGTCAAGAGCCTCTGTTCCTCTTCAGCTGGGCCTCTCCATGGACAGCTTGAAAAGTGATCAGAAAGTGAAAGTCTCTCAGTCGAGTCCGACTCTTTGCGACCCCATGGACTATACAGTCCATGGAATTCTCCAGGCCAGAATACTGGAGGGGGTAGCCTTTCCCTTCTCCAGGGGATCTTCCCAACCCAGGGATCGAACCCTGGACTGCTTGGGCTTCCTCAAAACATGGTGGCTGGGTTCCAAAAATGAGTATCCAACAGACAGGAACAGATACTGCCCATTTCTCAAGGCCTAGTTCAGAGTGACACAGCATCACTTTTACTCTATCTGACAAGCATTCACAGAGCCCGGATTTCAGCAGGCAGAAACAGTCCCATCTCTCAATGGAAAGAGTGTCAAATAATTCGGGGACTTGTTTTAACCACCATCCTAATTAAGGAGTGCTTTTAAACAGATACTTTTTAAAGAAGGAATTTTAAAGTTAGTTCTTAGACTAAAGAAGTTTAGGTCAAAGATTCTAGAAAAAATCTAGAATGAGAATGGTCTATGCAAGATTTGTACAAGATTTGTTCATTGACATGTCAAGTGTAAAATAGATAGCTAGTGGGAAGCTGCTGTATAGCACCAGGAGCTCGGGTCAGTGCTCTGTGATGACCCAGGGGGGTAGGATGTGCAGGGGACGGAGGTTCAAGAGGGATATATGTATACACATATACACGTATGGCTGATTCACACTGTTGTACAGCAGAAACTAACACAACATTGGAAAGCAATTATGCTCCAATAAAAAAAAAAAGACTTGTTGGGTGTGCTTTATGTGTGTGTTGAGCATATGCTGGAATCTCAGAGGGCAGAATCTCACTGGTGTATTTCTAGCATGGAGGGAATTAATGTTCTTTAGGAATGAATGAATGTCTGCTATATGCCAGGCATTCTGATTCACGAAGAGGTTAGGATTTCAGGAAGCCCTTAAACATGGTGAGAATGCCTGATACGCTGATGAAGCTCTTTAGTCTAAGCCTCGACGAAGGCATGGAGATTGAAAGAGGAAACTGGCCAACGGCTGCAAAGAGGAGATCCATGCCAGCGACCCAGCATGGGGCAGGCATGGTGCAAAGAGGGCTAGGTGTGAAGAGAAGCAGAAAACCAGCGCAATAGCAAGAGACTGAAAGTGAAGCAGCTGTTTAGCTGTGCAGAGGGCAGGGAGCTCTTGAAGGGCTGTAAGGAGAGGAGCGTCTTGGGCAGTAGCATGGCCCAAGCCCTTTGACAGGAAGTTTATCCAACAGAAGTGGTGTGAAAAGATAGTCATCAAAGACACAGCAAAAACTTACATATATTTTTTCTGCCCCAATCAACAGATTGCCCCTGAGTAATCATCCCTGAAGGCTTATATACCTTCAGTACTACTGGGTAGAGAGTGAAAACAGGTTTTATTATACACGTATGTATATTCCACACAAACACTAGACAGAACATTATAGGATAACATTATAACATACACATAATATGTGTCATATTATATATTATTATAAAGAGAGAATTGTGAGATAATGCATATTACTCCTAGCCTATAGTTGCATTCAAGAAATATTAACTACTAACAAAAAAAATAAATATAAACTACTACAATATAGGTCTCCGTTATAGCACATTCGCTACTGAAAAATTTAAGTTCACTCCTATACAGTTTGCTTAAAAATGCTCAAACCACTTACTGGGATATCTTCTGTTTATAAAAATAGTACATGTTTTCTGAAGGAAATTTAGAAATATAAAAGTAATCTAAAAACTAAAAAGCAGGGAAATTCTTAATCACTAAGCAAAATACCTCCAGAAACAAATATTATTACTTGCAAGTGTATTTGATACTTTACATGCTATTTTGTACTCTATTTTTTCCATAAATTTATAAACCTACCTCCTTAACTTCCAATATTTTTAGAGGAATGTATTTTAACATCTATATCTTATTTCTTATTTCATGTTTACTTAATCTCATATTTTAAGCACTTAGTTCTTATGGTTTGGGGCTGTGAAAATAATGCTGCCATGAACATCTTTGAACACAAATCTTTCCAAGCATCTCTGGTGATTTCCTTGAGACAAAATCCTCTAATAAAAGGTCATGAACAATCTTAAAACTTTTGACACAGATATCTCCCTACCATCCGCCCCAAAACATGCAAACACCTTATTTAGAAACTTCATATTTTAGCACTTCACTTGTATAAAATTATCCTGAAGACTGAGGGATGAGAAGCGCCCTGTGATTTGCTGAAATACATATTCACTGCTAAAATACAAACACTTGCCTTCAACACCCCCCCACCACGACCCAACAACCCCACTTTCTAAACACACACACACACAGTTTGCAAACTTTAGAAGAGACTGGGAATCATCTTATGCTTTTAAGTATCTTCTTTTTCTCTAGGGCAAGGCTCTCCAAGTGTGGATCTAAGCTTGAGAAGCTCACCCTTTTTAATTCCCAGGTGGGTGGTAGACGTAATAAGTGTACCTGCAAGCAGGTGGCTCAGTTATTGGCAACTTCTATGCATAGGAAATATGATGGAAGCAGTGCTTGGGGAGATCCGTTCCGGCAGAAGGAAGGGTGAGACGAGGAACTGGAACAGCCGAATGTTGGTGTGTTTGGAGAGTATATGTGGCAGGAACATGAGGGGTGCTGTTTGTGAAGAGTCATGTGGTTGAAGCTGGAATGAAATGTTGAATTTGAGTGTGGAGAGGAAACTGACTTCCAGATTTAGGAGCTCAGAATGAATCCTGGGTAGGTAGCAGAGGACAATGATTATGTGCTTGAACACTAGAGGGAGACTCCTGGATTAATCCAGTGTTCTCTACTGGTTATGAGATCTTACACAAGGCCCTGAGTCTCTCTGTGCTTCAGTTTTTCATACAGAAAAGGTGTATAATTACAGTTTCTACCTTATAAGATTATTTTGAGAATGAAATTATGGGCCACCTATGAAGTGCCTAGAGCAGTGCATGGTGCCTAAGAGGTTCTGTATAAAATGATGAATCATAAGGGTAACTGGTAGACTGTGGGAGAATTTGGTGAAGTACAAATAATTAAGTCTTAGAAACTGTCTGAGCATCCCATCAGTGCTTTGGCTTCACCAAGGTCCTCTCGGATTTTATTGAAAAGCTGATGTCTTCTTCCCTAATTGGGGAATATATTAGAACATCTTCACTCACAAACATCTCTTTGTATCTCAATAATTTAATTCATCTCACATGGAAATCTTATGACTGTGTTTACATGGTTGATCTTCAAGCAAATTGAGTGGGAGAAGTTTAAAAAAGTGGGGATAGGTAACCCAAAACAGAATGGAGGTGACTCACTTTCACCAACAAAGGAATCAGGTAATATAATCTAAAGCCTATTCTGGAAAGAGAAGGTCCAAACTTTTACATGTAATCCTAGAAGATTATGGCAGGAATCTTTTTAGTAAAAATAGAAGGATGAAAATAGCATACAGGTTTATGTGACGTTCCAAGTCAACTGTGAACAAATTAAACTCTTATTAATAGGAGGGTAGCACAGGATTACTAAATCATTCTAGATTAATGTTAATCCCACTATGGAAGGTAAATGATTAGTTAATGTACCTGCATTGGTGGACTTTTTATTGACATCAACTTTTATGCTTTTCTCAGTTCAGTTCAGTTGCTCAGTCATGTCCAACTCTCCGCGACCCCATGAATCACAGCACGCCAGGCCTCCCTGTCCATCACCAACTCCCGGAGTTCACTAAAACTCATGTCCACAGAGTTGGTGATGCCATCCAGCCATCTCATTCTCTGTCATCCCCTTCTCCTCCCGCCCCCAACCTTTCCCAGCATCAGTCTTTTCCAATGAGTCAACTCATCGCATGAGGTGGACAAAGTATTGCAGTTTCAGCTTTAGCATCAGTCCTTCCAATGAACACCAGGACTGATCTCCTTTAGGATGGACTGGTTGGATCTCCTTGCAGTCCAAGGGACTCTCAAGAGTCTTCTCCAACACCACAGTTCAAAAGCATCAATTCTTAGGTGATCAACTTTCTTCACAGTCCAACTCTTACATCCATACATGACCACGGGAAAAACCATAGCCTTGACCTTTGTTGGCAAAATAATGTCTCTGCTTTTTAATATACTATCAAAGTTGGTCATAACTTTCCTTCCAAGGAGTAAGCGTCTTTTAATTTCATGGCTGCAATCAGCATCTGCAGTGATTTTGGAGCCCCAAGAAATAAAGTCTGACACTGTTTCCACTATTTTTCCATCTATTTCCCATGAAGTGATGGGACCAGATGCCATGATCTTTGTTTTCTGAATGTTGAGCTTCAAGCCAACCTTTTCACTCTCCTCTTTCACTTTCATCAAGAGGCTTTTGAGTTCCTCTTCACTTTCTGCCATAAGGGTAGTGTCATCTGCATATCTGAGGTTATTGATATTTCTCCCAGCAATCTTGATTCCGGCTTGTGCTTCTTCCAGCCCAGCGTTCCTCATGATGTACTCTGCATACTTCATCAAATAGAATATGCAATCATACAGTAGGGTCTGTGAGTGTGAACTGCTTGTCTGCACATTCAAGCTGCAAACAGACCTAACTCCGTCTGGGGGCTTTAGAAGTCCTGGATAGTAAAGGAGTCTGATACACAAGAGAAGCCAATCCTGGCTAAGTAGTAGCTGAAGAAAGGTAAAGAAATCATGTGGGAAATCATGTGGTCTTATTCCAAACCGCCCTCACTGCTGTCCTCCCCTGCTTCCCACTCTCCTGGATACTGCATATGAGAGGCTCAGATATCCTGGCCATATTGCACCAAACCCTGAGAGTTAGAGAAGCGTGACCACTGTGCTACCTCACTAGTTGGAAGGAAGATGTAGAAAGTATAAACAAATATCATTTTGTTGAAACTGATCACTGATGACTAAGAACATTTCTCATGACATCTCTAATACTAAAAACAACATAATTAAAGTGGAAAATAACATTTATCAGATGGTACTGTGTGCTCTTCTCCAACACCACAGTTCAAAAGCATCAATTCTTCGGCGATCAGCTTTCTTCACAGTCCAACTCTCACATCCATACATGACCACTTATACTGCAAAGAGATCCAACCAGTCCATTCTAAAGGAGATCAATCCTGGGTGTTCATTGGAGGGACTGATGCTAAAGCTGAAACTGCAATACTTTGGCCACCTCATGCGGCGAGTTGACTCACTGGAAAAGACTCTGATGCTGGGAAAGGTTGGGGGCGGGAGGAGAAGGGGACGACGGAGAATGAGATGGCTGGATGGCATCACTGACTCTGTGGACATGAGTTTGAGTGTACTCCGGGAGTTGGTGATGGACAGGGAGGCCTGGCGTGCTGTGATTCGTGGGGTCGCGGAGAGTCGGACACGACTGAGCGACTGAACTGAACTGAACTGAACTGTGTGCTCTGGTGGCGCAGTCAGTAAAGGATCCGCCTGCAATGTGGGAGACCTGGATTTGATCCCTGGTTTGGCAAGGTCCCCTGGAGAAGGAAATGGCCATCCATTCCAGTATTCCTGCCTGGGAAATCCCATAGACAAAGGAGCCTGGTGGGCTACAGTCCATGCGATCACAAAGAGTCAGACACTACTGTGTGACTAAGCACAGCACTGTGTGCTCAGCACTAACTATTCATTATCTCAAGGAATTCTTCAAACCACCCAGTGCAATAGGATTATCATACCTATTCTAAAGAGGACAAATAGAGTCATATGCCCCAAATCATTCAACCAACAGATTGCAGAACTGGAATTTCAAGCCACAACCTGCCGGTCCCACCCATCTGCTGTCCCCACTGTCTCAATTGACAACTAAATTAACGCAGAAAGTGCAGTGAGTATTTGATCAAACTGAGTCCAGAACAGACTCTTAATGTCAGGAGCCAGCTGAAACACGTGGGAAGCCCAATGACAGTATAGACATCTTGAATTCTGTCCCTCCTCCCTGTACAGGAGCACATTTAGACTATTTTTAATATATTTTAAGCTTTCACAAAAGTTTTTATAAATTTTAAAGTAATTTAATTGGTGAAAATAGAACTGGAGCATTACCAAATGATTTGAGCACTCCTTCCATGTTCTGGGGTTATTATCATCCCTCATTGCTCTCACCCCCACCACCATCATCACAAGGGCATTTAAGCAATAAGAAAATTAAAGCAATTTATATTGGAAAGGAAGAAGTAAAACAGTTTTTATTTACAGATGATGTGATATTTTATATAGAAAATCTTTAGGAATCTATCATAAGATATTAGAACTAATAAGTGAGTTCGGCAGGATTGCAGGATACATGATCGAATACAAAAAATTGCATTTCTATACACTTGCAATGAAAAATTCAAAAATGAAAGTAAGAAAACAATTCCATTCACAATAGCATCAAAAGTAATAGAACACTTGGAATAAATTTGACAAAAGAAGTGCAAACCTTATACTCTGAAAATTACAAAACATCACTGAAAGAAATTTTAAAAGATTTCAGTAAATGGAAAGGTGTCTCACATTCATGGATCAGGAGATCTAATATTGTTAAGATGGTAATACTTCTCAAACTGATGCACAGATTCAATATAATCCTTATCAGAATCCCAGCTGTGTTTGTGGACGTTGACAAGCTAAATCCTAAAATTCATATGGAAAATCAAGGGACTCAGGATAGCCAAAACAATCTTGAGAAAGAACAAAGTAGGTCGACTCACAGGTCCCAGTTTCAAAACTTACTATAAAGCAACAACAATCAAAAGAGTATCCTACTGGAATAAAGATAACATGCAGATTAATGGAACAAAACTGACAATCCAGAAGTAAGCCTTTACACTTACAGTCAACTGATTTTTAACAAAAATGTCAAGACAGTTTAATGGGGAAAAAAATACTTTCAACAAATGCTGTTGGGACAACCAGGTGTCCACATACAAAAGAATGAATTTGGACCCCCTACTGCATATCATATATAAATATTAATTGAAACTAGACCAAATATTTAATTTAGAGCTAACTATGAAACTCTTTGGAGAAGGCAATGGCAAGCCACTCCAGTACTCTTGCCTAGAAAATCCCATGGATGGAGGAGCCTGGTAGGCTGCAGTCCGTGGGGTCGCTAAGGGTCGGACACGACTGAGCGACTTCACTTTCACTTTTCACTTTCACACATTGGAGAAGGAAATGGCAACCCACTCCAGTGTTCTTGCCTGGAGAATCCCAGGGACGGGGGAGCCTGGTGGGCTTCCGCCTATGGGGTCACACAGAGTCGGACACGACTGAAGTGACTTAGCAGTAGCATGAAACTCTTAGAAGAAAACATAGGGGTAAATCTTTGTGACCTTGGATTTCCAGCGGTTTCTTGGATGTGACCAAAAGTACAAGCAACAAAAGAAAAAATAGATTGCTTGGGTTTCACGACAATTAAAAACTCTTGTGTTTCAGAGAACATTATCGAGAGAGTGAAAAGACATCACACAGAATGGAAAAAATATTCAGAAATTATTTATCTGACAAGGGGCTTACACCCCAAATATACAAGGAATTCTTATCACTCAATAATAAGGACAAATAATCCAATTTTTTAAGAGGCAAAGGATTTGAATAAACATATCTCCAAAGAAGATGTAATAATATGCAGTGGTTAGTAACTGCACTGAAAAATGCTCAACATCATTAGTCATTAGGGAAACACATATCAAAACAATAGTGAGGTACCATTTCACATCCACTGCTGCTGCTGCTGCTGCTAAGTCACTTCAGTCGTGTCCGACTCTGTGTGACCCCATAGATGGAAGCCCACCAGGCTCCCCCTTCCCTGGGATTCTCCAGGCAAGGACACTGGAGTGGGTTGCCATTTCCTTCTCCATCACATCCACTAGGATGGCTATAATTTAAAAGGGCAGTAGGATTGTTGTTGAAGATAGGGAGATATCAGAAACCTTATACACTGCTGGTAGAAATGTAAAATGGTGTAGTCACTTGAAAAATAATTTGGCAATTCTTTAAAGTCTAAATAAATATAGAATTGCTATTTGACCCAGCAATTCTACTATGAGGCACATACCCAAGAGAAATAAAAACATATGCTCACCCAAAAATTTGTACACAAGAGTTCATAACAGAATTACTCATAATAACCAAAGGTGAAAACTACCCAAATGAACATCAACTGTTAAATGGTATATTTATATAATGGAATATTATTCAACCATAAAAAGAGTCAAGTACTGGTCATTAGTGGTAAAGAACCCACCTGCCAATGTAGAGACGTGGGTTCAATCCCAGGATTGGAAAGATCCCCTGGAGGAGGGCATGGCAACCCACGCCAGTATTTTTGCTTGAAAAATCCCATGGACAGAGGAACCTGGTGGGCTACCGTACATGGGATCGCAAAGAGTTGGACACGACTGAGCACGCACACACACACTCCACACAGGCTGTTATCACAGAAGTAGCTGGGATTTGCTAAGCATCACATGGCCAAGGTTTCTTAACTCACAACATCTTGAGCTCAGTGCATCAACTTGCTTTTGTTGCAACAAGAGTATCTCTATAGAATGTCTCCTCCAAGGCCAATGCCACCACCACTACCAGTACCCCACACACCAAACCCTCCTGCTTTTTAGTCCTTTTTCTTTTCTCAATAACACAATAAGTGTGCTGGGCCAAAGTTTTAAAAAACTGGGCTTCAAGCTTGTTTTTAAGAGCTTCTGACTGCTGCTGTTTTCAGCAGTGTGTTTTCCAAAGGATTCTGACCACTCATTCGAGCACCTGGCCTATTCTGTAGAGCTGTAGAGGCCCAGTTGTATGTGTGTCTGTGCTCAGAAAGTGACAATAACAGACACACATGGTGCTCAAAGTAATGGATGGCTGGATGGCATCACTGACTCAATGGACACTAGTCTGAACGAACTCCTGGAGATAGTAAAGACAGGGAAGCCTGGCGTGCTGCAGTCCACGAGGTTGCAAAGAGTTGGACATGACTCAGTAACTGAATGACAACAACTATGTAACAGAAGACAAAAGCAATTCAGTAGGAATTCCACATATTTATTTCATCACATATCATCTTAAATTTACAACTAATGGTGGGCTACTTAAACTTCCATTTGTGTGTGTGTGTGTGTGTGTGTGTTTCATGGACAAGTGAGCACCTGTTACCTGTTTGGGTCCTGTCACTATTAACACATTTTTCTGTTTTATTTGTAAATACTTGAAAATGGTTAACATATGAAAAGGTGAAAACTATCCAAATGTCCATCAACTGATAAATGGCATATTTATATAATGGGATATTATTCAACAGTAAAAAGAGTAAAGTACTCATCGCTAGTAGTAAAGAACCCACCTGCCAATACAGGAGACGTAAGATATGTCTCTTTTAATGTCTCCTTTAATTTGTACAAATACAGACATTCTTTTCTTGATTTCATATTTTAGAATCCAAATCCATCAGTTTCTTAAAGTATTATTAAGTTCACCCAGCTTTCATAGATTGTAGTCCAACAGACTGGAACTTCCACCACAAAACAATTGATTGAAAGATAAAAAAAATGATGAATATTTGAGGATCTTCCTTATAAAGGACAGTGGATCACACTGAAGTCTCAAAGAGAAATAGCACAAGAAAAGTCAAATGGAGTTCCTGAAGTTAGTATTTCTAATACTGATAAGCTCAGTCTGACATTTTTGTAAGGCAGAAGGCAGGGGACTGAAAGGCTTTCTTCTAGCAATCTACGTGGCCAGCAGAGAGATGAGATGGTACGTGTCAACTCTGTGTGCCTCCCACCTCAATGCTCAATAAAACTAACAATAGAAGAGATAAACATTAATTCTTGAACATAGTTGACAGAAGCCTTTAAAAGTCATGTCCCTTTTCCCTCATGCCCCCTAAAAACAGCAACAAAAAGCTCTACTTTCCTGATTGGGCATGTTTGGTAGAGACAAGCCATGTAAGATTTTACCAAGGACTTCATATAGTGATTGAACATTTTTGAAACAAAATTGTGCTCCCCCGAGTGTGTGTATGTCTTTTTTTTTTTTTAAACAATAGTTTCTTCCTAGGGCAGAACTAGTCTCACAGTAGTAAATGTGATTTGAGAGATTCAGGAAAACTAAGAATGCTACTAACAGTATCACACAGATTGGCTCAGAATGATACTGTAGGTAGGATTAAATGATTCAGGCCCAAACTTAATTATGTGAGGTTTTTCATCACGTTTTACAAAACTCTTAAATACAGGTAAATATGTAAACACTGTGCTCTCAGAGAGCAATACTTAGGCTGTCACGTCGTATCCCTTCTGGCGAGATGGAGTCTAGTGAAACAGCCCCATCAGTTTCAAAACCATCCACTGGAACTACTCTCTGGTTGAGGAGCAAACACCGCCTTGCACATGTCAGAGTTCTCTTGGTGCAGCGGGAATTCACATCCTCCTATTAGGCTTTCTTTTCTCTTCCGAGAAACATAACCTCTGCCTGTGGACAGCCTTTCATATTTTGTCTCAAATTGCCTGCATGACAACAACAATGACAAAATCACACACATATTAAAGTCACACCACACCCATCAGAGCCCAGTTATTGAATGAACACCTCAAGCTTCTGAGTCAAAGCCATTTGAGAAAGGACATCAGTACCAAAGCTTTCATTCCCACGAGTGGGGTGATTTTTTTCTTCCCATTTCTTTTTCCACTAACAGATACACTTCACAGGCCTGGGATATGAGAGTCCTGCCACTCATTTTTCTGGAATGAAGGACCAAATGCCTCTCAGATTTTTGGAGATGCTGCTAAGCTTTGTAGGTCATGCTATGTCCCCCATCCCTCATTCCAGGGGCCCTGCCTTTGGAATACTCCCCTTTCAGTAAGGAGCAAATCCATCTGGGTTTAAGCCAACAATGCTGACAGGGAAACACCCCCAGAGCTCTGGGCCAAGTGAAATGTGGAATCAGATCAGTTAGCCTTGTGCCTGGGCTGCTGGTCACTGCATTTTGACCACTGGAAGGTTGATTTTCTTTTTAATGTGTTAATGGAGGCTTATTCTAGACCTGTGTGTGTGTGTTTTAGTCGCTCATTTATTTCCAACCCTTTGTGATCCCACGTACTGTAGCCCACCAGGCTCCTCTGACCATTGGATTTTCCAGGCAAGAATACTAGAGAGGGTAGCCTTTCCCTTCTCCAGGGGATCTTCCTGACCCAGGGATTGAACCCAGGTCTACTGTATTGGCAGGCGGATTCTTTATTGTCTGAGCCACCAGGGAAGTCCATTCTAGACATAAATTAATATAAATTAGCAACTGCTTAATAGCCTCAGGGAAGCTTCCCTGGTGGCTCAGATGGTAAAGAATCTGCCTGTAAGGCAAAAGACCTGAGTTTGATCCCTGGGTTGAGAAGATCCCCAGGAGAAGGCAATGTCAACCCATTCCAGTGTTCTTGCCTGGAGAATTCCATGGACAGAGGAGCCTGGCAGGCTATAGTTCATGGGGTCGCAAAGAGTTGAACACAACTGAGAGACTGAGCATGCACACAAAAGTATGCTAATAAAAGCATTTTTTTTTTAAATTCAAAATCCCCAACACTTAAGCTTGAGCCAAAACTTAAACCAGGTCAAGTTGCTGTTATATGGATTATATAAAACTTGTGAATTCATTTGGGCTTTTAAGCCATGGTAAATGATTGTCAGATGTTCTGTTTTGAGCTTTCTATCCAAGAGAAAACTGTGAAAACAGCTGATAGTAAACATGCATCTAGTGTTTTTGCTGAAACTATGTGGAAACTTACACTAAATCAAATCTCTTTGTTGCCTTGATAAATTATTTCTGGGATAGAATATGATATTATCTCCAGAATCAAATGAACTTGTCATTATAGTTTCTTGGCATGCTAGAAACTGACATTTTTTTTTTAGTCTTATCAATTATTCTTTACTCATTTAAAGAAAACTCATGTCTCACTGGGTTTTACCATTTTCCTTTAATTTCTGTGGAATGTTCAAAATTGGGTGCAAATTCCTGGTGAACTCTTGATGGCCCTAGAACATTCCATAAGTCCTGTTTCTTACCTGTATGGAACATCTTCCTTGTCCATCTGCAGACAAACTAAAAATGGGTACTGAGAAAACTGCACTGTGGAGATAAACTCCAAGCCTGCTTCTGTTTCTGCACCAATTTCCAAGCCAGCTTTCACAAAAGAGGAGTCCACTGTGATGTCACCAGTTATTAACACACTTACCCTAAAAATTGAGCAAAATAATCCATGAATCACATTTAACTGAGCTGAACTAACAGACAATGGGGTCTGAATTTCTGACATTCATAACTAGAAAGGGACTAAGAGGTGACCTAAATTTGCTTAGAATTCTGTTGGTACCAGAGCCTGGATAGTTCTAGGAACTGGGCAGTGAAAATTTGACTTACCTCTGAGTCCTCTCCCAGCCTTCAGTTCTAAATGTGGGAATGAAATGTCTATCTGGCATTAATGTTTGATATGGGCATACCAAGAGCCAAGAGGAAAAGATGCCTGGGATCTGGTCCTTTCAGAAAGTCAGAAATACCTGATTATCTTAAAATCTAAGTTCACCCAGAAGACAGCTGATGTTTACAACATTTTTCTTGGTACCGATCTCTCTTTTGGCTTCTATGTAGTTATTTTAAGTTTTTCATTACTTTCTCTAAAAGGTCTTTGGTGACATAAGTCTATGGTTGCCAAGATTTTTTTTAAAAATACAATATCATGAAGAACAGTTCCTACAGCATGTACATTGCGTGCCTCAGAAAGGACAGATATCATAGGTTCTCCAACGATCACCTAGACAGACTGGACTGAGTAGGATAAAGGCTAGGAGGAAAATGAAGAGGATAAGCAATTCTAGTAGAAGGCTTACCTCTAGGACCACTCTAATTTAATTGCAGACTTCAGATGAAATCTGAGTTGCATGTTACGCTCTTTTGATAGACCTACTAATGTTTGCTGCCCTACTCACAGCACACTTGCTGCCATTGCCAGTGAAAAGTAGGTCAGAGGTGGTATCATTTAAATCCCTGAATCCTTTACCATACCTTTTCACATCTTACACTCAACAAAGGCTTAGATCATTTTTAAATGAGCAAATGGAAAATTGAAGATGAATTGGCTATAATGTGGACACTGGCAGACATTTAGGGATACTGTTCCCCTTTTAAAAAGCCAGATTTTGGGGGGCATTGCTGTTGTTGACTTCCTTCTGCAAATAATTCAACTCAGTTTAATTTGGGAAAACTTCTATCCAGAAAATATATCAGAAAGAGAAGAAAGATGACAGATTTGGTGGGAAGCCCTAAATTATATTGCTTATCCCTCTAAAAGCTTCTCCCATTTCTCATTCTTTGGTTCCTTTCAGTAACCCTGAGGGTCATCTTTCATGTTAAGTGTGCTACCTTTTAATTTTTCTCAATTCTTTCATTCATTGTTCAAAATAAATTAAAAAAATCTAATTTTAGCGCTCCTATCTCACTTCTGCCCTGCTATATTTTTAAATATCCAAAAATGTAAAAATCAATTTCATTTTCATTTTCTTTTCTTCAATACTATAACAAACAGAAGAAAAATTCTTTTGATTATAATGCTGGTTCAAAGATGCTTTAAGGTCAAAATAAAATGCTTTCATTTGATCTGATGGGTCAATTAAAAAAGCTAAAGGACCTGAGAAAATTCTGTTTAGAAAAATGAACACTGATAAATACACTTAAAGGACTCAGAATATTTAAGACTGAGATTCTGCACAAAAGTGATCATCTTTTTATTTTTCTCCACAGAAGACAGCAAAAGAAGAAAGATTTTAAATCTCAACAAGAGGGATAAGCTAAAATAATTTGCTTAAAAGTAGTTTTCTGACAGCATTGTCAACTACTAAAGTGGAATATTTTGTTACCCTGCTTATTTTATGACTGCAGCCATGAAATTAAAAGACACTTGCTCCTTGGAAGAAAAGCTGTGACCAACCTAGATAGCATATTAAAAAGCAAAACAAAGGTCTGTCTAGTTAAAGCCATGGTTTTTCCAGTAGTGATGTATGGATGTGAGAGTTGGACCATAAAGAAAGCTGAGCACTGAAGAATTGATGCTTTTAAACTGTGGTATTGGAGAAGACTCTTGAGAGTCCCTTGAATTGCAAGGAGATCAAACCAGTCAATCCTAAAGGAAATCAGTCCTGAATATTCATTGGAAGGACTGATGCTGAAGCTCCAATACTTTGTCCCCCTTATGTGAAGAACTGACTCCTTGGAAAAGACCCTGATTTGGGGATAGACCGAAGGCAGGAGAAGGGGATGACAGAGAATGAGATGGTTGGATGGTAACACCGACTCAATGGACGTGAGTTTGAGCAAGCTCCAGGAGTTGGTGATGGACAGGGAAGCCTGGCGTCCTGCAGTCCAAGGGGTCGCAAAGAATTGGACATTACTGAGTGACTGAAGTGAACTCAAAGTGGAATACCAAGAGAAGATGGATGTCTCACCCACTGGTCAAGCTGTCCATGGATGTCTTTAAAAGAAAAAAGATCCTTCTCTAAATTGTATTAGATACCTACCTGCTCATAAGGATCTATGGTAAGAATGACTTCCCATGGTTACTCCTCACTCTATGATTTAATGATTACAAATAGAAAGCATAGATTTTGAGGGGTTGGAAGGTTAAAGAATTCCAAACACATACCTCTTCATATAGAGAACAGACTTGTGGTTGCCAAAGGGGATTGGGTTGGGGAAGGGAAGGATTGGGAGTTTGCTATTAGAAGTTGAAACTATTATATATAGAATGGATAAATAACAAGGTCCTACTGTATAGCACTGGGAATCATATCCAATGATATTCTATGAATCTTCTATATTCTATAGAATATTCTATAATATTCTATGATAAACCATAATGGAAAAGAATATGATAAAGAACATATACATGCATCAATAAAACCGAATCATTTTGCTATACAGCAGAAATTAACATTGCAAATCAACTATACTTCAATAAAATAAAAAAAGAAATCTCTGTGGTTCTTTTCGTAGAGTACTATACATATACTTACCGATTTTTCACTCGGGTTTTAGATTCACGATACCATAGACTAAACTCCATGGCACCCGTAATATCAATAGCTAGACCACCCTGAACATCCATATTGGCCTTAAGTCCAGATTGCAGCTGAAGCTCCTAGAAACAAAAATATGTAATAATAGTTAGAAGGAGAAAGGGAAGGAGGAAGAGGGGGAGGAGAAGCAGCAGCACAATTTAGCCAGCCCCTTTCTAATAGCACATTCCTCCTGTAATACCACTGGAGTTGTGTTAATGTTGAAGTCTTTCTCTAGGCTGGGAAACACATTCTAATCTTGATCACTGGAAGTAGATTATTGATAATGCTACATTGTTTAATCAAATAAAATAATAAAGAAGTAAAGTGTCAGTTGAGAAGGGTGCTTTCTCTCAATCGGTGCCTCACTTTGGGAGGAATATAGTTCTCAAAGTATGGTTCTCTGATGAGTAACGAGAGCATCCATGGAACGTGTTAAGAATGCAAGCTCCCTATGTACTGAATTAGAAACTCTGCGGGTGGTGACCAGGGATCTGTGTTTTAACAAGCCCTCATGTGATTCTGATGTACCCAAATTTGAGAGCCATCAGACTAGGAAAAATGAAGCCATCTCCATTGGAAATCCAGCATTGGCTTTGGGGTGGGGATGAGGGCTGGGATAAATGATTTCCAGAAGTCCTTTAGCACTTCTGTAGTTATGTGTTGTGTCAAATAAAGTAAACTGCATCTTGTTGGCAAATGTAAGGAAAGATAAAAACGGCTGGTGCAGTATACAAATTCTACGAATTGCCTAAGAAAAGAAAGCTGGGAAAGAAAGGCAGGGTAACTTAATTAAGCCTTAATACCCTATTGTGTGACGTTGTCTCAGGCATGACAATCGGAATGACATCAATATAACAAAAAAGATCAACATGAACCCCACAGCATATTCCAGAACGACAGTAATCATATACAAACATAGTCATCCTTAGCAACTTTGTAGTGGTCTGAAGCCCATTGTTTTATACTGATTGCCAGCATATACCTTTTAAGTCTTGCAATTTCTGTGTACACTAGATGGGGTGATGTTGGCTGAAAACTTCTTCAGCTGGGTTGGAATCAGATTGCCCGGGGACAATGTTGGAAATGACAACAGTTCTTCAAAAAAGGCTCAGTACTCTTAATTTTTATATTCCTCCAAAGATCTCAGATTCATGGCAACTGGCAGCATGACTAACTTCTTTATGTAACTGCCCTCCTCAGACCAAACAAACCACGCTTTCATCAACTATTTATGCTGCAATTTTAATTTCTAGAGAGGATTGTGTTGGTCATTGATCTCCCTGGATTTTCTCCAAATTTCCAAAAAGAGTGGCAAGAATCTCAGTCATAGCACTTGGTTTACTAAAAAAGTCTGATTGTGGCATGAAACTACCTTTGGTCTGAAAGGCATTCAGATGAAAACATGAGATTCTTGACACAGAGCTTGGGACACATTAGGAGACAGCCCTAAGGATACCTACTGCTACATTAAGTCTAGAACAAAATGTGGTTGTGGGAGGATGCAGAAGTTGTCTCAGGCATCATAACTAGTATGAAGAAACACAAGTTATCCTGAAAAAACCCAAATAATCATGTTCAAATTGTAACCCATGCCTATGAACTGCAGAACCAAGATACAAATTCTGCATTTGTACCATGATGGTGACTGCTTCCAAATGGGCCTTGCTGTGTGCCCTGCCTCAGAAGTATTTCTTTCTTTGGATCATATTCTATGTTCCCAATTTGAAAGCTATAATCTTGTTAGTCCACCCAACTCAGCAGAGGTCTATGATGTAGACTTTGGTTTTCCCACTGACCAAACATTATGTGGATGTCAAAACACACCAAGCACCATGGGAAAGAACATTTCAAGGCTATTAGACAATGTGCCTTTTGTGGGGAGAGAGCATTTCCACTGCAGTGTGGGTTTTGAGGAGAGCCTTGGCTTTCTGGGAAGATTCCATCTCTCATGAAAAGGGATCAAAGAAGAATTCTTACATATAATCACAGAGGAATATGTTTAGGATAGACTACTGACCCCAGTAGAAGGACAAACCATTCTTTCCTTCATGAAAGGGACTAAATCACATAGCACAGTGGTTCTAATTTTTGAGGGATGTAAAATAAGTAGAACCAATGGTTTTTGAGTATCTATTGTGCCCCTTGAAGCTCTATATTTCATATCTCATTTAATTTCCATACAAATCTTCCATGGTTGGCATTATTTCTGAAGATTGAAAAGAAAAATGAGGCTTAGAGGCTACCTGCGGAGCTAGACTGAATATCCAGATGGTCTCTAGTGGGGAGACATTTCTACTATCATACCATACATAACTACCACAAAATCATAACTCTCACTTGTCTCCTACTGTGCAAGGAGGCCTGTTCTAAGAAATATGGCAAAAAAAGATAAAGTACAGGCTTATGGGCTTTCCTGATGGCTCAGCAGTAAAGCACCCACCTGGAGGCTTGGGTTCAGACTTGGGTTCAATCTCTGGGTCAGGAAGACCCCTTGGAATAGGCAATGGCAAACCACTCCAGTATTCTTGTCTGGGAAACCCCATGGACTGAGGAGGCTGGTGGGCTACAGACCATGGCATCACAAAAGAGTTGGACACGATTTAGTGACTAAAACAGAAATAGGTTTATGTCCTGTTTGACTCAGAGTGCATATTTAATTCTTGTCCATGAACTAGAAGAACAAGATACTGGAGCTTTGTATTTGTAGCTAATAGGACCCCTTTGATCTTTTACTTTTGGTCCTAAAGGTGTTTCTTATACTCAGACAACCATGTTTTGATAACTCATCCCATTGCTTCCATTCAGGAAAGTATGTTCTTAGCTGTTTAAAGAGGATCCCCTATTAATCTGATTTTATCAAACATCCTTCTCTGAAGAGTAATTCAATTAGCCAAAAGAGAGAGAGAGAGAGAGTACAGGGTAATTCCATCTGCCCTGGTGGCTGTGACAGTCTCTCAACTGCCAAAATTTCCTTCAATGTCAGCACTTGACCTAGAGTGGTATGTGCCTCTCAAGCTGGAATTGCATTACTGGAGCACTCTGCAGAGCCAGGGAGACTCAAACAGCTCATTTCTATAATAAATTGAGATCTGCCAAATACTTCAATTTAAAATACACTGCCACTGGGCTATGTTTAATAGTTAAGTGAAGATTTTTCTCTTAGAATATGCCTGTGGTGCCCTAGCTTAATTAATAAAAAAAAATACAATATTTAATCACTTTGCTGTATGGTAGAAAGTTATACAACATTTTAAATCAACTATACTTCAATAAAAAATTGTTTTTAAAAAAGAAAAACCGTAAAGATAATCTAGATCAGGGGTTGGCAAACTATGGACTGTAGGCAGACCTGGTCTACTGACTACTTTTGTAAATAAAATTTTATTGGAACACTGTTGCACCCATATGTTAATATATCATTTATAGCTATTGTCACTCTACAATGGCAGAGACCATATGTCTCACATAGCCTGAACTATTTACTTTTTTTCCCTTTACATAAATTGCTTCCCAACCCTGGTCTAGATTACTATTTATGTTTGCATTAAGTTTAATATCTGATTCAGACATTAAGCATTGTTGCTGGGAAGGTGAGTACATATAGATGGTATTGAACTGCTATTATTCCTGCATCTTAAATTGTGGACTACTTTCTCAGCACTCTTACGAGTTCTTCAGAGAGTCTTTCATTAAGAATGCATTTCCCCAGCACTTCCCTGGTGGTCCAGTGGTTAAGAACCCACCTTGCAATGCCAGGGACACCAGTTTGATCTCTGGTCTGGGAAAATCCCACATGCTGTGGAGCAACTAGCCCATGAGCCACAACTACTGAGCCCACGTGCTGCAACTGTTGAAGTCTGTGTGCCTAGTCTTGCTGCACTCCGCAATAAGAGAAGCCACCACAATGAGAAGCCTGCACACCTAGAGAAAGCCCATGTGCAGCAATGAAGACCACTACAGTCCCCTGACTGAAAAGAAAAAAGGATGCATCTCCCAGAGGTAACACTTTAATGGAAATGTGCAGAATAATGATGTGCAGTTCTCTGATCAATTTGAGAACAATTTTTCATGTGTGATTTTGAGAATTAAGGGGTATTAGAGGCGTTGTTGGTTTCCTTCTTTTCATTCATAGTAACAGAAACACAGTTTTGTTCAGAGTGTTGGTACAACCACCAAAAAAACTATATTTATCAGCTTCTCTTGCAGCTAGAGAGAGCCATATGACACAGTTTTGGTCACAACAAAGGACTTCCATTTGCAGATGCTTTTCTTTTTTGGAAATAGATAGGGCTTGTAGGATAGTTCTTAAAAAGAGTCAGACTCTGCTGCCCCTTACCCTTCTCTCTTCCTTCCTGGAATGAGAAATTAGTGCTGGAAGTACAACAGCCATCTGACAATCATGAGGTGGCAAGATGAGGTTAAAAGCCACAAGTAAAGATGGAAAAAGAGCCTGCATCCTAATAATACCTAAGGTTGCCATATCAACCCTGGATTATCTACTTCTAAATATCTTTTACATGATAAAAATCAAACTATTTGGTCAAACTACTCTAAATTAAGTTTGTTATTTTTTTTTATATATATCTATCCTGAATTGTTATGAAGAATAATAAAGAACGGGAATCAATTTCTAGTTGAAACCAATGACGTTTGGGTGGATTTTTAGTAAATCTGATACTTGAGGTCACTTCCAGATTTTAAAATCTTTGATTCCATAAGCAAAACGCAACACATCAAAATTCTCGAGTTATCCAGCAAAGAACAAAGGTAATAAAAACTTTGAATCATCTGTTCCAAATACCTCACTTTATGTGTAGGAATTCCTGGTATAAAGCTATGAAGTAACTGCCCAAGAGTACACAGGAGTTCAGTGTACTCAGTTCAATTCACTTCAGTTCAGTCGCTCAGTCGGGTCTGATTCTTTGCAACCCCATGGACTGCAGCACATCAGGCTTCCCTCTCCATCTTAAACTCCCTGAGTTTACTCAAACTCATGTCCATCGAGTCGGTGATGCCACCCAACCATCTCATCCTCTGTTATCCCCTCTCCTCCCACCTCCAATCTTTCCCAGCATCAGGGTCTTTTCAAATGAGTCAGTTCTTCACATCAGGTGGTCAAAGAATTGGAGTTTCAGCTTTAGCTTTAGTCCTTCGAATGAATATTCAGGATTGATCTCCTTTAGAATAGACTGGTTGGATCTCCTTGCAGTCCAAGGGACTCTCAAGAGTCTTCTCCAGCACCACAGTTCAAAAGCATCACTTCTTCGGCGATCAGCTTTCTTCACAGTCCAACTCTCACATCCATACATGAACACTGGAAAAACCATAGCCTTGACTAGACAGACCTTTGTTGGCAAAGTAATGTCTCTGCTTTTTAATATACTAATATACTATCTAGGTTGGTCATAACTTTCCTTCTAAGGAGTAAGCATCTTTTAATTTCATGGCTGAAGTCAGCATCTGCAGTGATTTTGGAGCCCCAAAAAATAAAGTCTGATACTGTTTCCACTGTTTCCCCATCCATTTCCCATGAAGTGATGGGACCAGATGCCATGATCTTTGTTTTCTGAATGTTGAGCTTCAAGCCAACCTTTTCACTCTCCTCTTTCACTTTCATCAAGAGGCTTTTGAGTTCCTCTTCACTTTCTGCTATAAGGGTGGTGTCATCTGCATATCTGAGGTTATTGATATTTCTCCCAGCAATCTTGATTCCAGCTTGTGCTTCTTCCAGCCCAGCGTTTCTCATGGTGTAATCTGCATAG
This sequence comes from Moschus berezovskii, assembly GCF_049115385.1. Taxonomy (NCBI): domain Eukaryota; kingdom Metazoa; phylum Chordata; class Mammalia; order Artiodactyla; family Moschidae; genus Moschus; species Moschus berezovskii. The sequence continues at coordinate 32,291,278 of NC_142464.1, forward strand.
AAGTTAAATAAGCAGGGTGACAATATACAGCCTTGATGTACTCCTTTTCCTATTTGGAACCAGTCTGTTGTTCCATGTCCAGTTCTAACTGTTGCTTCCTGACCTGCATACAGGTTTCTCAAGAGGCAGGTCAGGTGGTCTGGGATTCCCATCTCTTTCAGAATGTTCCACAGTTTATTGTGATCCACACAGTCAAAGGCTTTGGCATAGTCAATGAAGCAGAAATAGATGTTTTTCTGGAAATCTCTTGCTTTCTCCATGATCCAGCGGATGTTGGCAATTTGATCTCTGGTTCCTCTGCCTTTTCTAAAACCTGCTAGCATGTGAGACGAGTCAATTGTGCAGTAGTTTGAGCATTCTTTGGCATTGTCTTTCTTTGGGATTGGAATGAAAATGGACCTTTTCGAGTCCTGTGGCCACTGCTGAGTTTTCCAAATTTGCTGGCATATTGAGTGCAGCACTTTCACAGCATCATCTTTTACAATTTGAAAGGGCTCAACTGGAATTCCACCACCTCCACTAGCTTTGTTCATAGTGATGCTTCTGAAGACCCACTTGACTTCACATTCCAGGATGTTTGGCTCTAGGTGAGTGATCACACCATCTTGATTATCTAGGTTATGAAGATCTTTTTTGTACAGTTCTTCTGTGTATTCTTGCCACCTCCTTTTAATAGCTTCTGCTTCTGTTAGGTCCCTACCATTTCTGTCCTTTATCGAGCCCATCTTCATATGAAATATTCCCTTGGTATCTCTAATTTTCTTGAAGAGATCTATAGTCTTTCCCATTCTATTGCTTTCCTCTATTTCTTTGCATTAATCACTGAGGAAGGCTTTCTTATCTCTCCTTGCTGTTCTTTGGAACTCTGCATTCAAGTGGGTATATCTTTCCTTTTCTCCTTTGTCTTTCACTTCTCCTCTTTTCACAGCTATTTGTAAGGCCTCCTCAGACAACCATTTTGTTTTATTGCATTTCTTTTTCTTGGGGTTGGTCTTGATCACTGCCTTCTGTACAATTTCACAAACCTGCGTCCATAGTTTTTCAGGCACTCTGTCTATCAGATCTAATCCTTTGAATCTATTTGTCATTTCCACTGTATAATTGTAAGGGATTCGATTTAGGTCATACCTGAATGATCTAATGGTTTTCCCTATTTTCTTCAATTTAAGTCTGAATTTGGCAATAAGGAGTTCATGATCTGAGCCACAGTCAGCTTCCGGTCTTATTTTTGCTGACTGTATAGAGCTTCTCTGTTTTTGGCTGCAAAGAATATAATCAATCTGATTTCAGTGTTGACCATCTGGTGATGTCCATGTGTAGAGTCTTCTCTTGTGTTGTTAAAAGAGAGTGCTTGCTATGACCAGTGCGTTCTCTTGGCAAAACTCTATAAGCCTTTGCCCTGCTTCATTCTGCACTCCAAAGCCAAATTTGCCTATTACTCTAGTTATTTCTTGTCTTCCTGGTTTTGCATTACAGTCTCCTATAATGAAAAGGACATCTTTTCTAGGTGTTAGTTCTAGAAGGTCTTGTAGGTCTTCATAGAACCATTGAACTTCAACTTCTTCAGCTGTACTGGTCAGGGCATTGACTTGGATTACCATGATATTGAATGGTTTGCCTTGGAAATGAACAGAGATCATTCTGTTTTTGAGATTGCATTCAAGTACTGCATTTTGGACTCTTTTGTTGACTATGATGGCTACTCCATATCTTCTAAGGGATTCTTGCCCACAGTAGTAGATATAATGGTCATCTGAGTTAAATTCGCCCATTCCAGAAGGTAACTAGTGGAGGCAAAAGTCAAACCTAGGCTTATTACTTCTGAATAAACCACAAAAGCAAACTTCCCCAGAAAATCCTATAGTCTGTACATTTTAAGCCAACCTCCTCATACATCTTCAACATCAAAAATACAAGTTAGAGTGCAAGTGACCACTTGAAGCATTTTTCATAAGATCCTCTTTTTAGCAAATATTCCATTTTTGTATTGCTATGCTTAGTAAGACAGGAAATGTCAAGTCATTAAAGAAAAAAAAATTAAGCATCAAACATACTCAAACTCAAAGGTTATTCAGATTAACCCTCTTCCATTTCTGAGAAAATTCCATGAGGCAGACCACTCCCACCCTACAGTAACCTGGTCACCTAAATCTCACCACACAGAATATACTATTCTCATATCTTAGTACAGTAATGTAAGATTTAGGAGTGAAGAAAATGGAAAACTATTCTGAAGAATGCAGGTCAAGTGAATGAAAGTACTCTCATTCTTTAACAATGAATGGACCTTTGTAAAGTTCTGTGAACATGAGACTGTGGGGCAGAGTGTCCATTAAACATGTGGTTGGTGTCAGTGATTGCTTGTGCCTCTACTGATACGGTAGGGATGATGCACTACTTGAATCTTGACCACTGTCATCATGTTAAATGTCATCAGTAACTTAGGAAGCCTTGTAGTTCAGTGCTTGTGTTCAGAAAAAAATTATCATCTAAGTACCCAAGAAAGCCAAGTGAAAGAAATAAGGCCATCTTTCCTCTGCTGAATCTTAATTTATTTTCTCTATATTTTCTTTATTCTGTTCACATCAGTTTCCTTCCCCCACTTTTAGTTTTACTAAGATATAATGACATTATATTATACTTATGTTGAGTAGTTCCTCTTTTGCCTCAACAGTGAGAAGACATCTTAATCAGATAATACAGACAAAAGAAAACCCATTTTCCTGTAGGGAAGAATGGGCAATAATGCCAAGAGGGTCGAATGCTTAGAATGTGAGCTCCAAGGCGAGTGGAACTTTATATTGTATCCTCCATGTGTATAAAATGTCACTAGTATATTCAATGTTCACATGCAGACTGAATTACCTGGGAATGATCTATTAGCAGAAGAAGTCCTTTCACCACACTCATAGGGTCGCTAGATGCTGACAGCATTTTGGACATCAAATCACTGTATCCGTTGAAAAAAGTGACAGGTCTGAGCTGAACATCAAAGAGGAGAGCTGACAAGCCAGCATAGGAGTCAAGGTTCTCTTCCCCTTCATCAGGAGTGGCTGCAATTAATGCCTCCAGTCCTTGGGCTTCAATGACCACCTAGGGAAAATGGATATAGCATTCATGACATTAATTCCCTGCCTGCTCTGTACGAGAGGATGAGCTACACCTACAACTTTCCTGGGGTTCCAAAAGCTGCCTGCAGCTGCAAAAAATAGGCAAAAAATAAAACAAAAACAGCTCTGTGCCTGAATATGAGTTTGTTTTCTTCTTTCTTCTTCGTTTTCTTCATTTAATTCTCACAGCCACACGTGGAGGTACACGTGATTATATCCATTTTGTAGATGAAGCCTGAAAAAACACTCAGATGGTAGAGATAGGTCTCAAACCTCTTCTGTCTGACTGCAAAGACCATGAACTTTCCATTTAATGGCGTCATCCTAGAGACACAGTCTCTGCAGAATTGTCGTACATAGTGGATTGCCTGTCTCAGGGAGCCCCTAAAAACGAGGTGGAGAGATGTTGGCACAGTTGGCCCAAGTCTGTGCTATGAGAGGGTGTGCAACTCTCTAAGCCATGACTCACAACCTTCCACATAAAACCTTTTCCAGTAAAAGAAGAGATGTTGAACATCGAGAGCAGGCTTACATGCTGAGCTCTACCACACACAGGAATCCTACGTATTCTCTGTCCTCCACACCCAGGGCCCTAGCCATGGGCGTTTGGCATTTCAGAGCGCATATCAGAAAGCAGATGGTGATTCCTCAGGACAGAGGCACGGTTTCTGACTAGAGTCCTGTCAAACAGTGTAGTAATACAATATTGATAGGAACTCAAGTTTCTATAACACTGAATCATTTCTAAAGATAAAATGAGCTTATTTAGAAGATTATAGTTTTGATATGCATAAAAACTAAAAAGAGAGTATATTTTGAGATTAGGAAGCCTTTAAAGATTGTCACCAAATTCGGGGTAAAACTAAATCAGCCAGTTGTTAAATGCCTACACTTCATTCTTTTCTGTCTTAGAAGTATTAGAAAAATTAGATCAACTCTTTGGAGAACCATATTCTATTATGAGAGCTTTCATTATGAGGAATCAATCTCTCCATAGAAACACCGAGAGAAGGAAATGCATTCTAGAATTAAACATCTGGAGCTCCAAGGAATATATCTATGAGTAAAAATAAAATATTTTTGCAAAACATGTCAGAGATACTGGCATGATTTCAATTTTGTGAACATGTGTACCTTTGAGAAAATATGGATGTTTGCATATTTGAAACTCTCTGGGACCATAAACCACACAGCCTCTTGCAGATGATAGAATCAGGGTGACATGATAGATCCATGACTAATTTATACATTCGATAGTGTTATCATTAGTATATATTTTATCCTACTTCACACTAACTGCTTATAGTCAAATAAGCAAAATTAATGAAAAATGAGATACCTGGATACCATGAAGAGGAGTTTTCTCAGTGTACTGAAAGATGTTCAGGTTACTTCTCCTTAGAATGCCAGAACCAGAGTAAAGAATGTCAAGGCTGTAAGTAGATGCCGAATGGGAAGTCCCTAATGACACCAACAAAAAAATCACCTAGTTTAACAACAGTCACAGCAACACTGAGAGGGCATGGGGCAGGGAGGGAGAACCCCTTTCTGGGTTACGTACGTTCTACGTAGCCAGTATATGCAGAGGAGGACCCACTCTTGGAGAAACGATCATAATTATGAGCGACCATTTCCTTCAGAACTTTACGGACCATTTTGCTGCAACACGAAAAAGGAAAAAGCTGCATTGTGATGGCTGTTTCCCAAGATTTGGAAGGAACCCAAATCCTAAGTGGAAAAAAGAAGGGGCCAAATTTTCCTCGTGCCACTCCAAGACTAGGGAGGTGCCAGCCGGAGTGCCAGCATCAGGATGAGGGTTTTCCCCTTCATTCCTCAGATATCTGAAGTTTAGTTTGGTATCAAAATGACAGCAAGGGGAGGACACCAACTATGAGATGGTTGAAACTGAGAGATGCACACAACTCAGAAGTGGAAAGCAACACGTTCTTTGAATAATCGTGGTTCTATTGTCAAATAGTATATACTTTTAAGGAAAATTGCACCAAACTGGAGAGGCTACCCAATCTTTCTTTAAATGTTTTCCTATACCCTCTAGTGTTGTCTAATGTTCAATTAGAGGGACACTTCACAAGGGACTTCTCTGGTGGTTAGGACTTCACGAGCTTCCACCATAAGGGACATAGGTTCAATCCCTGGTCAGGAAACTAAGATCTCACAAACCATGCAGCATGGTCATAAAAAAGAAAAAAAAAGAAAGAAACATCTCAGTAAAACGCAATGTGTATGCTAAGTTACTTCAGTCGTGTCTGACTCTTTGCAACCCTATGGACTATAGCACACCAGGATCCTCTGTCCATGTAATTCTCCAGGCAAGAACACTGGAGTGGGTTGCCATGCCTTTTTCCAGGGGATTTTCCCAATCCAGAGACTGAAACCATGTCTCTTTCATCTCCTGCATTGGCAGGCAGGTTCTTTACCACTAGCGCTCCCCTGGGAAGCCTGAGAGTCTCTTTCTAAGTAAGTCTTAGCCCTCTAAGGGATAGGCTACGGAGTTTAGTATTCTTGGGCTTCCCTGTAGCTCAGCTGGTAAAGAACCTGCCCGCAATGCGGGAGACCTGCGAGACCTGGGTTCGGTCCCTGGGTTGGGAAAATGCCCTGGAGAAGGGAAAGGCTACCCACTCCATATTCTGTCCTTGCGATTTCCAATGGACTGTATAGTACATGGGGTCCTAAAGAGTTGGACATGACCAAGAGACTTTCACATTTGTTTTTTTTTTCTCTATCATATTTACTTATCTAATTAGTATTGCGATATTGCCATTCCTGACTACTTAACATTAATTGCATCAGTAATAGTAAAATTTAAACAGCACAGCAAAAAAGAAATCAAAATAATCCACCAAAGAAATACTGTACCTAGGTCTGATGTAGAACATTATTGAGAGGAAGAAGAAGAATGTTGCCTTACAGGGTTCACCCCAGAATCACTGCTGCTGCTGCTGCTGCTGCGTCACTTCAGTCGTGTCCGACTCTGTGTGACCCAACAGACAGAAGCCCACCAGGGTCCCCCGTTCCTGGGATTCTCCAGGCAAGAACACTGGAGTGGGTTGCCATTTCCTTCTCCAATGTGTGAAAGTGAAAAGTGAAAGTGAAGTCGCTCAGTCGTGTCCGACCCCCAGTGACCCCACAGACTGCAGCCTACCAGGCTCCTCCATCCATGGGATTTTCTAGGCAAGAGTACTGGAGTGGCTTGCCATTGCCTTCTCCGCCCAGAATCACTAGGTGATATGATTTTAGCCTGGAGAAGACAAGGTAAAGAGCAGTCCTCAAATATTCACAGGGGCTGCATTTGAGTGAGTGAGTAGCTGTCTTCTGCTTTGCTCCAGGGATGAAGTCAGGCCGAGAGAAGATTTCAGTCCTACTGAAAACGTAGTTGGATTTTAAAACATTACTAACATTTAGCAATATGATATTACCAGAATGAAGAGGAGACCTAGAGTAAAAAAAACTATATCCAGAGTTCCAAACCATAGTGCCAAGGTGAAGTTTAATCTGGCCTGCTAAACACTTCTCTTATGGGAAATTTAGCAAACTCTTTGGTTTTACGCAACATAACCCAGCATAAACACCACACCATTATTATTAGCCACATGTGTATCACATCATTATACAAACAAGCTTGGATAAGCAGAGAGAGGGGCGCTGTTCCCTACCTTGCAGGCATTTCAAAACGTAGGATGTCTTGGACAATGGAGAGCATGTACTTATTCATTTCTTTGGGAAGTTCCCCGATAGAGAGCAGGATGTTTTTCACTTCCATGTAGGATGGGTTGTTTTTTAAAATGATGGCAGCTGCAGTAGTACGCACAGTTTTTTCATGTATTTTACGATTCTGGTGGTATATCCTGTTCATAGTCTTCTTTACCTGTACACAAATGTTCAAGCTTGGTTAGTGCACATCTCATTTCATGAATTGATACCGTGGCAGGAAGAGTTCATGCTCATAAAAATAGACACGTGCCTCTATATTTCCCACATTTCTTTGCACTTAGGGTGGGGCCACAGTTCTGGCTAACAGACCATAAGCAGAATTTCTGCGGGGGACGTCTGGGCTGAGGCAGTTAAGAGCTAATACATCTTATCCCTCTCTTTCATCTACTGCTATAGTGAGTTCATGGCCACATTTTCCCTTAGCATGGATTAGCCATAGCGTGGATGAGAAGCTGAGACGTGAGAAACTGAGATTTTTGAGTCTTGATTGCTATGCAGCATATCATAGTATTACCTAACAAACACAGATTTTTCAAAGGTACCACTGCTACACAGCAAAAGGCCTCTGGAGAGAGATGACTATATGAACCTATATTCCTTACAATGAAGTGCCTCAGAATTTTCCATCTTTTTAAAATTAATAGACTATTTTTTAGAAAAGTCTTAGGTTCACAGAAAAACTGAGCTGCAAGTATAGCGTTCCTATATACCTCCTGATCTCTATCCCTTCCCACTCCCCCTCCCACACAACCTCCCCTCTATCAACATCCTGCATCTCAGTGGTATGTGTATTACATTTGATGGACCTATACTGATACACAACTATCATCCAAAGGCCATAGGTTATAATAGAGGATTTTTTTCTTTTTATTTTTTTTTTACAAAATGTTAATACTGAAGAAAATTTATCAAAATAATTACATCCTGTGGCAACAACTAATTTCATTAGTCACTAGCATCACCTAACAATAGGGGTTCTATACTAGGTATTTATAAATATTGCTTTCAATTCTACTCCCCTCTGCCTTGTTCTCTCTCTCAAATGTTGACCTTGTTCTCAGGTATATAGGAATTAAGAAACTCATCAAAACAAAAACAACTAAGAAGAGACTGAGCCAGAATCTATCTCTAAGTCTGTCTGTCTCAAAAATTCATGACCCTAATTATCACACTTCACAGCCTATCAACAAATGTTGCTGCAAACTTAGAACATCATTCTCAGCAGGCAGTTTATCTTATACTTTGTAAACATTCTCTGTCCTAAAAATTTTTTTAATTTGGATGGTTTCCTGAATGGTCACACTTAAGCCAGGTTATTCCCATGTCGAACAATTTAAGAGCATCTTAAAACTTGTGGTGTGTGTGTGTGTGTGTGTGTGTGTGTGTGTGTTAGTCGCTCAGTCATGTCTGATTCTGCGACCCTATGGACTGTAACCCATCAGGTTCCTCTATCTGCGAGATTTCCCAGGCAAGAATACTGGAGTGGGTAGCCATTTCCTTCTCCAGGGGGATCTTCCCTATCCAGGAATCGAACCTGGGTCTCCTGCATTGCAGGCAGATTATTTACCGTCTGAGCCACCAGAGAAATAAAGATATTTCAGAGAAGAATTTGTTTCTTAAAGTAAGAGAAGGTGCTTCAATATTTATGCTTCAGGATATAGGACATTATCTACTCAAAATGTGAGGCTACTTCAGAACAGACTTAAATCCAACTGAAGTTATTTCTAAACAGGAAAAAGAGATTCTTAGTTTGGGGGGAAAATAGGGTGACTTCAGAAAAGTCTGCATTTGGCTCATGATTAGGCATGCTTTTTTTCCCCCTTTTGTGAAGGTTGCGAATATTCTTGGAGAACTTACCTCATCAGTTATGAAAGGGACATCGTATCTCTGGAGTGTGGTGGCGGCAAGGTGGCTGATGGGCCCTTCTCCGGTCTCTGTGTACTTCAGAAGGAGTGGGATGCCTTCTGGAAGCCGAGCATTCTTCAGAGCCAGCAAGTACATCATGATGTCCTCTTTTTTCTCTGCTTTTTCAAGTCCTCCCAAGATTAACTTCTTGGCTTCTATCACTCCCTAAAAGAACACATTCTACATCAGACATATGTGTAACCATACATGAAACAAAGCTTGGGTAAGATTGGCTTCACTCTTGTGTCCAAGACAACAGCCTAAAGTGTTACAACTTTTTGTACTGGTTGCTTGACTGAGGCATGCAATGAAAATGAAAAAGTAAAGCTTGATAAAGGTATTGTTGTAATTTTTAAAATACATACATTAACATATCTGCAAGTAGCAATGAGTATAATTAACAATGGGCATATTTACTTTTGAACACATCCTGAATGTATAAAATTATTTTTAAAATTCCCTTGTGATCAATTATTCCTAGAATTATCCCTTCATTGAAATTCTAAAATAATGGTTAGAAGGTGCCTAACTGGTGGCACTCACCTTTTCTTTTGTATTAACTATGGTGAAAGCACTTAGGACTCAACTGTAAGGTCTTGTTCTAACTGTTTAAAGAGTGCTCATTTCCACTCAATTCCAAATTTCATTAATGCTGACATACTGTTCAAAAAACCTTTCTTGAATGCCTTCTGTGTAGCAGGTACTTTGCAAACATATTCTTTAATCAGGAAAGGCCTTTTGTTTTCTGGCCTAGAAACTGTTAACTAGTAAGTTAATAGTTTAATGGAAAAGTAAATTAGAAACAGGCTCTGTTTTACCTTTGTTACTAGGAATGTTTTAGGGGCTTCAGTGTCATCTGCAGGCTTCAGGAACACACACACACACACTGGGAGAGATGCGGGATAGTGAAGACATAAAAGACCCTCAAATAGAATGAAGATGCTAAAGTTCAAATGTAATGAAGAAGTGCTATTTCTCAACTATCAGACTGAACTCTAAAAACCCAAAACTTTGATAACATACATTGTTATTGAGCCTATTGGGAAATAACCTAGTGGGAGCCTAAAATGTTACAATTCCCATGGAAGATAATTTGGCAAAAGCTAACAGATTGGCATTTTGATCCAGTACCCTAGCCCTGAAGCTATAGCTCCAAGTATAAGAGAAAATGTGCCCAAGATTATCCATTTAAATATCATTTGTAAAAAGCAAAAACAGTGGACATCACCTAATGACCACACATGGGAGAATAAACTGTGGTGCCTCAGTTTAACATACAATGGAGTACTAGGCATCTGTAAAAGGAAGGAGAAAGATCTCTGTGAACCTATTCTCACAACTTTTCCATAGGTCTGAATTTTTTTCCAAATATAAATTTGGGGGAGAAAAGAAATTAGGATGCAGTGAGATCAAAATGTAAGCAAAAACAAATATTAATAGGAAATAGAAATAGAAGTAAAATGTTGACTGAAAGCTGGTTGTATAATAAACATGGATGGAAAAAAATTACATTATATAGAAGATTATACATTTAACATCTTTAACCTATTTGCCTTACAGAAAGATGAGTTGTGTTGGATATTAATTCATTTAGATTTTCCATATTTAGTTATACCTAAAAGTGAGTGTTTTGTCATAATTTAATAAGAAAGATGTTAAATATATACAAATATAGTCCACTTAGGCAAGTGGAGAAGCATTGAGGAAATGAAATTAAAAATAAAATATAAAGTTCTAAAGTAGTTAGAAGTAACTAAATTTCTCCCATAAAAACTCAAAAACTGCAAACCACATTTACTATAGATAGTACTGTGCTCTAGGAGGTAGCCTTAGAATATAATATTGAAAAACAAGAACTTTACCATATATACATCATTCAAAGTTGAGTACAGTACACAGTGGTACTCAATAAATATTTCTCGATGGGGGATTCTTGGACTATTCACCTTCAGCAAGCATTTATTGAAATTACCTATGTACCAGGCACCATTTTAAGCAGTTGGTGTGGAATAAACAGAGATCCATTTCTGCAGTGAACTTACATTTCAGTGGGAGACAGAATAAATAATCCATGTAATAACTGAATTATAAAGTATGTTCAACAGCAATAATTGCCGTGCAAGTAGTGAAAATACTACTTAGGAACACCAGTTGTGGACAGCACGTGAGTGTTACATAGGATGGTTTAGAGCTATAAATACAGTCACCGAGACTGGATTTGCACTTACTCTCAGTTTGCAGCCTTCGTTCTGACACAGCTTCCTGACAAGGGCCCCGATGGTGATCATAACAGATTCTCTGATGTCATTGCTTCCAAAAGAACCTTTGAACTTACTCTATTAGCCAAACAGGGATAAAATAGATTACCAAAACATTTAAACATTTCCATGGAATATTTTTCAGTAAGAAACAAAGTAGCCAAAGCCTAAAGAAACTGTTTCCATATTTCTAGATTGAAAACTCTGAATTTTGCTTTCAGTTCAGTTCAGTTCAGTCGCTCAGTTGTGTCCAACTCTGCGACCCCATGAATCGCAGCACGCCAGGCCTCCCTGTCCATCACCAACTCCCAGAGTTCACCCAAACTCATATGCATCGAGTTGGTGATGCCATCCAACCATCTCATCCTCTGTAGTTCCCCTTCTCCTCCCGCCCCCAATCTCTCCCAGCATCAGCATCTTTTCCAATGAGTCAACTCGTCACATGAGGTGGCCAAAGTATTGGAGTTTCAGCTTTAGCATCAGTCCTTCCAATGAACACCCAGGATTGATCTCCCCTAGAATGGACTGGTTGGATCTCCTTGCAGTCCAAGGGACTCTCAAGAGTCTTCTCCAACACCACAGTTCAAAAGCATCAATTCTTCGGCGATCAGCTTTCTTCACAGTCCAACTCTCACATCCATACATGACCACTGGAAAAACCTTGCTTTGGGGACACATAAATTCACTACCTAGCTTTGAACTGAAGAGTTGGTAAAGTCTTCTAGGTATTTTTAACATAGATCTGTGAATTCCTGAGAGGTTTATGGATTACATTCACTGCATCAGTGAATCCAAAAAATGGTCTGTAAAATTGTATGTGTGGTTAATGAGGGACTTCACTGATGTTATCAGATTTTAAAACAAGCCCATTTTCCAAAAAGATCATGAATTATTCCCCTAAATCATAAGTGAATAAGTGCACTTTCTGTTTTTAAACCTTGGATCTAAAAGAACTCTAGCTTTTGCTTCCAATATAATTTTTCAGTATCAGAAGAATTATGTGTATTGGGTTGGTGAAACGGTTCATTGGGATTTTTCAGTAATAATGTATTGAAAATCCCAAAGGAACTTTTTGGCCAACCCAATACATAACATGTAATGACTATATGTTATACAATGTACTGTACATTAAATAGCATGAAGATTTTTGAGTCAAAATAAATCTTTTAAAATCATATTGTGAAGCATAACCAAGACTGAAATTGAAATTTTGTCCTATGTCACATTACATGATAGGTGAATATAATCTTTAAATTTCCATAAAACATAGCTTAAGTTATCTAGAGGAATTGCAAAGAAGACACTATGTGAAATATTCTATTTTGTGAAATAATCTACTGTACAGTTAATGATTAATGAAAGAAAGCAGTCTAATAGAATTTGAATATGAATAATCAGAAGGCTCTAGTTTCAGCCTTTATTCTTATGCTGGCAACTTTTAATTACTGATTAGATTCCGAAGATCAGCTGAGAACTTTAATTTTGGCAGTGTCCGTCTGACTTACAATGAGGGCTCTCAGGAGTTCTTCATCGGGATGTGAGGCAAACGCACAGGCATAGAGAAACCTTTCCTGGAGGATAACGCTCTCGGCACTTTTGAAATCCAGAAAGTCCAAAATAGCATCTAATGAGTCTGGTGTCTGAGCAGAGGTGACAGCATCCACTAGCTGGGGTCTACAACAGAAAACACAGTCAAAGATATCAATATTTAGGGTGCTTAATAAATTATTTTGAATTGCTACCATTCATAGACCCCACTGGTTTGAGTTTCCTAAAGAAGTGAAAATTTTTATTTAAACAAAAGAAAAGTGATGGCTTTCTCTGAAAGACAGTACCCCATTTTATTTTAAGCCTCTCTCTTAACTCCCTTCTTTCTCAATGTACCTTCAGAATATACAGATTAATTTTACTGTATTACCCTAAGCCAAATATAATTTGAAGGTTTGTAAATAAAATTATATAAATAATATTACAACTTAGGTTCAAATTCTTTTCTCCATAAGTAATATATAAAAGCTATGGTCTCCCAAATCAATTCTTTTTCTAATTAGCTTTGCAACTATATACATTTCTTAAATGCATAACTAAGGCAGTATCATTCAGTGGAAAGATGGGACATTCTTTAACTTTCATTTATATCCAAGAAAGAAATTTCTGCTCATTTTTTTAAAAAATAAAAAGCACCATGGTACAGTTCAAGTTCGGACTTCCCAGGTGATGCTAGTGGTAAAGAAGCTGCCTGCCAATGCAGGAGAGGTAAGAGAGGCGGGTTCAACCCTTGGGTCAGGAAGATCCCCTGGAGGAGGGCATGGCAACCCACCCCAGTATTCCTGCCTGGAGAATCCCATGGACAGAGGAGCCTGGTGGGCTACGGTCCACAGAATGACAAAGCGTCAGACACAACAAGCGATTTAGCATGCACACAAGCATAGTTCAAGTTCAATCACAACAATTAGTTGTGAGTAGAGTGAAACTCCTGCAGGAAGTGCTAGATACATATTCTACTCATCAAGAATCTCTGATTGGTTGAGTCTTGGGATGATAATATTTCTGAAACTAGTTGCTATACTAATGAACATAACATGTCTGTATATATTTCATTCCACATCTACATACCATACCATACGTGTATTTAATGCATTATATATATATACATATTTTTTAAAAGATATTCTTGTACTATACCATTTTGGTCCTAACAAAACCTCATGGAATGAAACAGACTGAGAGAGACATAATACTTATTAAGTGTTATTACTGCAAACACTGAACTAGCAATTTTAGGTATGCAACGTCTTTGCCAAATTGGGAAAGGAGTATGTCAAGGCTGTATATTGTCACCCTGTTTATTTAACTTATATGCAGTGTACATCATGAGAAATGCTGGGCTGGAGGAAGCACAAGCTGGAATCAAGATTGCCAGGAGAAATATCAATAATCTCAGATATGCAGATGACACCACCCTTATGGCAGAAAGTGAAGAGGAACTCAAAGACCTCTTGATGAAAGTGAAAGAGGAGAGTCAAAAAGTTGGCTTAAAACTCAACAATCAAAAAACTGAGATCATGGCATCTGGTCCCATCACTTCACGGCAAACAGATGGGGAAGCAGTGGAAACAGCGACAGACTTTATTTTCTTGGGCTCCAAAATCATCGCAGATGGTGACTGCAGTCATGAAATTAAAAGACGCTTGCTCCTTGGAAGAAAAGTCATGACCAACCTAGACAGTATATTAAAAAGCAGAGACATTACTTTCCAACAAAGGTCCATCTAGTCAAGGCTATGGCTTTTCCAGTAGTCATGTACATATGTGAGAGTTGGGCCATAAAGAAAACCGAGCACCGAAAAATTAATGCTTTTAAACTGTGGTGTTGGAGAAGACTCTTGAGAATCCCTTGGACTGCAAGGAGATCCAACCAGTCTATCCTAAAGAAATCACTCCTGAATATTCATTGGAAGGACTGATGCTGAAACTCCAATACTTTGGCCACCTGATGTGAAGAACTGACTTAATGGAAAAGACCTTGATGCTGGGAAAGACTGAAGGCAGGAAGAGAACGGGACAACAGAGGATGAGATGGTTGGATGGCGGATGACATCACCAACTCAATGGACATGAGTTTGAGCAAGCTCTAGTAGTTGGTGAAGGACAGGGAAGCCTGGCATGCAGCAGTCCATGGGGTCGCAAAGAGTTGGACACGACTGAGAGACTGAATTGAACTGAACCTCTTTTAGCTTTAACTTCTTCATCTGTAACATGGGGCTATAAAGAGCAGTTATTTTAGGGTTGTCAGGAGGATTAAATCACATGATCTATGTAAAACTTAGAATAGTTCTTGGCACATTGTTAATGCTCAATAAATATATGCTGTTATTAATACCATCAGTTCACTGAACATCTCTGTCAGTTTAATACTAATATTCTCCCTATACATAAGGAAACAGACTCAGAGATATCAGATCATTTGTTCAAGGTCCCATAGCTGGTAAAAATAGAGCTAGGATTGGAACTCAGTTTTTTCTGACTCTGGAATACATGGGTCTTAATTACCGTGTTTTCTAAAGTGCTTTCATGTTATACTAATGCTAAAATGCTTTAAGAAGAGGGATTTTTAAGGTCATGTAAGTTTGGAATATATTTAAGGAAACTTATATGTAATATTATCAGATTAAAGATGCTAGATATTTCTGCAATAAAGAGAACTATTTGACTTGGTTTTTCCCAGTGTTTTTCAAACTCAATTGCTCACAGGAGCCTTTCCTCTTGGCATACTTGTTAATAACCTGAAATCCATAGGATACACATAATAAAACTGGGAAATGTTACATTCCACCATCCTGACTTTCACTGTACTACAATAAACAGAAGGAATTCTCTGTATTTTATGAATGTTGAAAATGAGGCTCAGGGAGACTAAATGTAAATAACTTATTTAAAGGTTATATGATTTTGGAAGTCAGAATTTAAAACTGGGTCTTATGATTTTAGTTCATCCTAATATCTTTTCTACTATACAATGTTACATGTCTATTTCCCATGATATGATGCAATATTGAAAATATTATCAGGTAAATAACCTGATTTAGAAAAAATACATCATGCAATCATACAAATTATTGCCACCATAAGATTTTTAGCATACAAATAAGTCTAAGATTAAGTGTAATCTCTGATCTAAGTTAACAGCCAAATTTTGCACTGTTTTTGTAATTTTTTTTTGACAAAAAGATGTCACTCTAAAATATATCCTTAAGTTCTATGATTAAAACAGAGTCTGAGAATTTATAATTTTGCATATATTTAACACAGTTTAAATGTTTATTTTTGAAGGCAGTATCCAACTAACTTGTAGTCATATGGAATTCATATCAATTTTTTCATGCCCTAAGTCAATAACAGTAAAATCAAGAATAAACAATCTTCTCAAGAAAAAAGCTAGACTATCTTATTCTTGAGTAGTCAAGTCCTTTGAATTCAGTGACCACTGTTGCTGTGTGTATTGTTGTGTGTGGGAAGGGGTGTAACTTGGCCATTTTATACTTTTGACTATCTTAATGGCTAGCTTCCACTGTTTGTCAAACTAATTGAGCCATGTTCTATATCATCAATTAGGATAACCAATGTTAAACAGTTGAATTTGTAGTTGCAGATAAATTTTGTTTTACAGACCAAAACCCTTCTATTTAGAATGTGTATTTGTATTGGTATTCACAAAATAAGTTTGAGAATTGTCAACTCTCTTTATTGTGGATGTAAAATAAAGCACTCTTCCACTGAATACTCAAATGATGTACATATTTCTTTTCTCTGGATTCTTTTGGCTGTTTATCTCAATTCTCAATTTTCTCTTCAAAACAAGGCTTCGATGAGGAGCATCACTGTATCTTTAATGAAACCTCATTTTCAATAGAAAAAAATCATACTTTTTTGTTTGTTTGTATAATCAATTCTGAATTCTTTCTGAGTGTCAATTAATAGCTCTGCGAACACAATTTCATCAGAGTGTGGCAGCGCCTGCACCGTGGTATAACATCAAAGTCCTACCCTCCCCCTATCTATGTACCAATCTAGACCTGATTTACACTCAGGAACAAAATGTTCAAAACAAAATGCTCACTCTGAGTCACTGCCGAAAACTTGCATTTCTGGCCAATTTTTTCATTGAGTTACTGCACTGAGGTATAACTGTTCAATGCAAATGCAAAATAGCAAAACAACTGATTTGAAGGTGAGGTAGCTGATGAAAAAGGGATCTTACCTGCTTAATAAAAACAGCAACCCATAAACACTTTCTTATAGACAACCCCAGGAAATGTTCAGGGAACTTACAGTACTTCCTTGTTTTCTGCCTTTAGAATTTGGAGAATCTCTTCTTTCTTTGCCGTCCTAAGGTGCTTGATGAAGGCCAGGAAGCTTCTGACAGCCTCAGCCTTGGAGAGGTTGTCAGGTTGCAGGTGTTTTCTGATGGACTGCCAGTGCTCTGAGAGCTGCAAAACACGGCCGCAGGCCCAGACCACACTCATAATTCTGAATATCTGTGTTTATAAAGAATGTTATTTCCAGAAATAAATTTTTCCTTGTATCTGACAAGCAAAAGAAGCTCTTTGTATCTTACCTCAACATATCTGATTGCCCCTGCCCCTATCACGTTCCTGTGACTCTCAGAGGCAAATACAGAGGCCTGCTGACCAGTGCACAAGTCCTCCTCAAGAGGACAGTTTTTGTCGATTAGTACTTAGCTCAAATGACCTCAAGATTCTGGGCATATAGGTCATTCCACGGTTACACAAGGGGATTACATTTGAGGCCAGGCTTTGACTACCATAGTGAAATTATGTCGAATTTTCATTAACAATAGGATATTTTGGAGGGGAAAAATCATCAGAACTGCTGAAGAATTGTATCATCTTTCTTATGAACTGAAACCTTATTGAAAACCAGTTTTTATAATAATTTGATCTCCCTATTCTCTTTATTTTACGGTGTGTATAAAATACAAGTAATAGTAAAACATCTTGCTGAGATCTGAACTGTTCATTTCATATATCCATGTTAAAGCAGAGACATTACTTTGCCAACAAAGGTCCGTCTAGTCAAGGTTATGGTTTTTCCCATGGTCATGTATGGATGTGAGAGTTGGACTGTGAAGAAAGCTGATCGCCGAAGAATTGATGCTTTTGAAGTGTGGTGTTGGAGAAGACTCTTGAGAGTCCCTTGTTCCGCAAGGAGATCCAACCAGTCCATTCTAAGGGAGATCGATCCTGGGTGTTCATTGGAAGGACTGATGCTAAAGCTGAAGCTGCAATACTTTGGCCACCTCATGCGATGAGTTGACTCACTGGAAAAGACTCTGATGCTGGGAAAGGTTGGGGGCGGGAGGAGGAGGGGACGACCGAGAATGAGATGGCTGGATGGCATCACCGACTCTGTGGACATGAGTTTGAGTGAACTCCGGGAGTTGGTGATGGACAGGGAGGCCTGGCGTGCTGTGATTCATGGGGTCACGGAGAGTAGGACACAACTGAGCGACTGAACTGAACTGAATCCTCATATACACTACTGTTATGCTGCTCTGGTTTTAAAAATAGTAAATAGTTCTAATCAATAACATCTTTTGGCTTAGAAAAAGTTCAAAACCTTATTTTTCATAGTTTACCATTTCTCCCCTAATTGTAAAATAATGTGTTAAATCCCATTAGTGACCTCTCTCTTAACTCTGCATAATCTGCATGCTACCAGTTTTTAAATTATTCATTCCTTCCAATAACAGCAGATACATATTTTGCTTTCCTTCAAATCCCTTTTGGTTATCTAATCTTATGAGAATAGTCCAAAAAAATATTCCAGTTGTACTTAGCTAAAGATTCACTGGGTTATTTCTGAGGGCAGAGATCACATCAGTGTTAAGTCAGAATTTTTTTCTTTAAAGAGTTGCAATGGTGACATTATACTGACATTGAATAAGCAAATTCCAAAGACATAAACCTTTCCTATAATAATGAAGAAATAGTTCTGAGAAATCTTAGATGGCTCATATTTGACAACTATGGGGAGTGAAATTAACAGAATAAGAAAAGATCATTGGTTTCATTAGTCACCTTTCTAAATAATTTCCATCTCATATGACATTAGAAAATGACACTGGAACATTAGATAATTTATGGGGAAAAAAAAGAAACAAGGTTGAAGAACAATTATTTTTGTCTCATTTTGTTTTCCCCTTCACTCAATTTTGATATATTTGAGAAACTAATAAGGAATTAATGCCTTGTATTTTAAGCAAATTCTGGAATTAGTTCTTGATGATTCCACTTTTTTGAACACTAATAATGGCCAAGGGAAGGGCATCTTCTGGTAGCTACAAACAGAGCCTGAAGCCAAGGGTTAAGTATTAGGAAATGCTGGAACACAGAGTCATATCTGTGGGCATACATCACAACTGATTTATGCAACAAAAGAAATTATTCTTTATTAGATTGAAAATATTACACACACACAAACACATACAGATACACTCACACTTGCACACACACACACACACACACACACTTAGCCTTGGGGGTGTGCTCATTTCTGGCTGTAACAGTAGGGGAGGTTGGGGTGTGGTAAATAAGTGTTCCTGATTTAGGTGAAGAGCTTGGTATCCATTTCTAGTCCTCCTAGCAGGTCTCAGAACACTGAGCTCAGTAAAGCATTTCACCTGTGGACATATTACTGTGTGTGTACTCAGTTGTTTCAGTTGTGTCTTACTCTTTGCAACCACATGGACTTTTGTCCAGCAGGCTTCACTGTCCATGGGATTTCCCAGGCATGAATACGGGAGTGGGTTGCCATGTCTTCCTCCAGGGGATCTTCCCGACCCAGTGATCCAACTCATATCTCTTGCATCTACTGTATTTCAGGTGGATTCTTTACCCACTGAGCCACCTGGGAAGTCTGGACATGTTACTCCCAAGAGGCTGAACTTTCAGGATTCAGGCCACTGTCTATGCTCTCACTGCTCTCACTAACTTCATCAGGCCCTTATCCCCACTGCATTCTGAGGTCTGCTTTGAGGAAGCTGCCTTCAAGTCATAACATTTTTTATTTGAAATAAGTGGATGTGGTAGTCATTTGTTAATTATTATAGCATATTATTAGGCTACTGCCATTATAACTCAGTGGTGGCTGGAAGTTCTTTGTAAACTTTCCTTATAAATTAAGTGAAGCTTCCATTGGAGACAAAAGGAAAATAGAATTGTAGGCCATGATTATTCCATGATTTGGGCACACAATGCTGTGGTTCACACTTACAGAAGGGCATCCTTTGCACTTGCTCTGGAAGACCTGGCCCACAATGGGAATGGCTGTATACTTCGAATCGACTTCTTTAATGATGGCTGCAACCTGCTTTCCCGGCTTCAGTCTCAGGCCTGCTTCCGTGGTTTTTAGCTCCAGTTTCTGCCTGCATAACCAAGGAAGAGAAATACCACATCAGTGGCCTTCTTTTGAGTGAACAAGCTATTAATTGTCACTCTTTTGGCAAACAAGATACTAATGTATTCAAATTCTGTAAGGCCATGTCTTTCAAACTGAGAGATCTCTAGCAGTAACAGAAACCTCAAGATAATTGTGAAAATTTTCTGGAGCAACAATTTTATTCAAAGGTTTGAAAGTTTAAGCCTGGGATTTCAAAATATTATGACAAGAGACTACAGGAAAGAAAATTTGCCTGGATGCTGAGCAAGATATATGATTTCACCTCTTTGGGCATTAGCCCAGCTCTCTGAAAAATGATATCTTCAGGACAACCACATGTCACTTACTAAGACAATTAGGAAATCTTCTTTTCCAAAAATGGCCTCAATAATCTGATATGCTCTTTCAGTAGCTTTCCCCTCTCCCTTCAAAAGGTGGAGTCTACATCCCTCTCCTTAAACCTGGGCAGGACACTGTGACTGCCAGGACTTGTAGAGAACACTAGAAGTTTCAATATATGGCTTGTAAGGCTAAGTCCATTTATGTTACAGAAGACTCTTGAGAGTCTCTTGGTTTGCAAGATCAAATCAATCAATCTTAAGAGAAATCAACCCGGAATACTCATTGGAAAGATAGATGCTGAAGCTGAAACTCCAGTATTTTGGTTATCTGATGTGAACAGCTGACTCATTGCTAAAGTCCCTGATGCTGCAAAAGATTGAGGGCAGAAGGAAAAGGGCATCAGAGGATGAGATGGCTGGATGGTATCACTGATGCAATGGACATGAACTTGGGCAAACTTTGGGAGACGGTGAGAGACAGAGAGGCCTGGCATACTACAGTCAATGGTGTCGCAAAGAGTCAGACACGACCGGGTGGCTGAACAACAATAAGTCACAAAAGGGAATTCAGCTTTCATCTGGCATGCTAGCAGCACATACCTTCTTACCATGTAAAAGTCTGGCTACTGAAGCTACCATGTTGAGAGACCACATGGAGATAAAGAGAGATGCATGAGGAGCCTAAGTAGTGTGAATCTCCCAGCCCAGCAGCCTGTGAACCACCTCTGCAACTGCACAACACACACCAAGCAAGGCATGCCTAGCAGAATCAAGGCAAGAGTCACGATTATGAGAGAAAATAATAAAGTGATTGCTGTTTTTATACTACTAAGTTTGGAGTGGTGTGTTATAGACCAATGGAATCCTGATAAACCTAAATTTAATTTTATATGAAAACAAGACGGATGTAGTACAAAGTAGAACGCAAGGTTCTAATCCAGAGAAGACTTCAATAAAATTTCAAGCATTTATGGCTTGAGGCATTTCTACCAAGATTTTGCAACCATTTACCTCTGACATTAGGGGTTACTTCAGAAGAAATATTTAAGAAATAATTGTAGAAGATATAACTTACATTTAATGCTAGGATGTGTTATTCTAAATTAAAATCTGAAAATAAGATGTACTCTTAGATTTGAGATTCTAGTCCTTTAGCCTGTGAGAACTAGTCTGAGAAATTTCTGAGAGAAATTTTCTCAAATTGAAATAACAGTCTTGAATATGTAAGTACTATAAATCACAGCAAAAATTCTGTCATATCACTTTACAATGGAACATTTTTGTGTTTATTAACAACAATGACAAAAAAATAATCTTGAGGAGAGAACACACAAATGCCATTTTTTAATCTAAACATTAAAAGCATTTGATAGAGAAATCAGAAAATAAATAAGAGTGACTTAAAGTGTTTGTCTTTTTAAAATTTAAATTCTATTCAATAAACAATTTATTTTTAATGAAGTCCTATTTTAAAACATTATTTATTTAATGCCACATATTATTATAGATAATATGAAAAATAAAGATGAACAAGACATAATCATTGTTTTAAAGGAGCTCACAGTCAAAATGAGGAAGCAATAAATATATTAATTCATGTGCATGTATGTATATGCATATATATTTTTTAATGTTAATAATATATTAAAGAATAGTAAAGAAAATTTAAGCATTATCTTACCTTGATACTATTTTGCCTGCTATTGACCGTAGAAAATTCAGCCTCAAAGCATGTATCTCTTCTGAGAGCACAGCTACAACAAAGCTGTCTTCTACCTTATAGGTAGTGACAGATGTGGCTTTCGAAGTGACACCCAAAACCTAAATAAATAAATGTGGTTGTAACAAGCAATCAGCTTTTTATCTTTGAATCAAGTCAAATAGCAAATTATCTCTTCGTCTTCACAAGAACGCCTCCTTCATATTCCTTCAACACACAAACCTACAGTATATTAAAATAAATCCATTCATTTGATATAATACTATAAACTAAAAATGACAAGTGTTCCCAAATTATATTGCTGTCACCTATTATTTCTGAATCGTCTCTACAAAAAGAACTTGGTTGCCTCAAAGAAAGTGATAGCGAACACACCTGATGTGGGGTCGTAAATCCAGCCCTCTCTATTTTGCATGAATCCAAAGCCTTAATTTTGGTCACTTTGTCTTGATGAGCCTGGTAGGTCACTTTACAATCTCCAGAGATGTCTACCTAAAAAGAATAGCCAAAATACAATGTTTCAGATGGGATTCTCACATGAAACATTTGAATTCCAGTGGCAAGTAGCTTAAAAATTGGGGTTCTAATACATCATGCAGGACTCCTTTCTCTGACAAGATAGGAAGACAGAAGGATTCAGTGTTTCCTGCAGCATGTGGATGCCTTTAAATCCTCTTTGAGTCTTTAAGCACATTCGTATTGCGCCAAGAATAATAAATAATTTCCTACTTCTCTCTAATGTCTAATAGGAATTGGATAAATGGCCACAGTTCAGTTCAGTTGCTAAGTCATGTTCGACTCTGCAACCGCATGGACTGCAGCATGCCAGGCTTCCCTATCCATCACCAATTCCTGGAGCTTACTCAGACTCATTTCCATTGAGTCAGTGATGCCATCCAACCATCTCATCCTCTGGCGTCCCCTTTGCCTTCCGCCTTCAATCTTTACCAGTGTCAGGGTCTTTTCAAATGAGTCAGTTCTTCGCATCAGGCCAAAGTATTGCAGTTTCAGGATCAGCATCAGTCCTTCCAATGAACAGCCAGGACTGATTTCCTCTAGGATGGACTGGTTGGATCTCCTTGCTGTCCAAGGGACTCTCAAGAGTCTTCTCCAACACCACAGTTCAAAAGCATCAATTCTTCGACGCTAAGCTTTCTTTATAGCCCAACTCTCACATTCATATATGACTACTGGAAAGATCATAGCTTTGACTAGACAGAACTTGTTGGCAAAGCAATGTCTCTGCTTTTTAATACGCTGTCTAGATTGATCATAACTTTTCTTCCAAGGAGCAAGCGTCTTTTAATTTCACGGCTGCAGTCACCATCTGCAGTGATTTTGGAACCCAAAAAGAATGACCTAGTCATAATCAAAATCTCTCAAATGGGTAACTATGGGGTGAGGGGAGTTGATTTTTAATACTATGTGTAGGCTATGTGTGTCTGTGTGTGTACATGCAAACACACACATGCTTTGATGAGTTAAGTCCTTTAAAACCTGTGGCATTAATTCAGCTCACCATAAGGCACATCAATAATCTGAATGTAGGCAAATACATCTCAATACTGACTCTGTATAGCTTCTCTGAGGGGTCTCTTTGGCCGCTACAAGCCAGTCTTTCTACCCTCAGTCTTTCCAGCAAGCTAACCAGCATTCTCTTGGCCCAGTCTTGCCATCAGATTTTCTTACTAGCTTATGAACTGGCTGAATTCAGACAAGAAAACTTGGACTCAGCTCTGTTTTAGATATAATACTTGGGGAGCCACTATACTTCTGTCGTTTAACCTTTGTTTTCATCTATTAAATGGAAGGGTTCATACAGACTAGTGGTTTCTCAAATTGACTGGACCTACATTAGCTGAGAAAACTATTAAATACAGATGCTAATATACTGAACCAGAATCTCAGAGGTGACTCCAGGGAATCTTTATTTTTATAACCTCCCTATGGCATAGGGATGCACAGTGAGGTCACTGGAATGTTCTCCAAGGTTTTATGGGTCTCTATCATTCAGCCATGAAATTGAAAGACACTTGCTCCTTGAAAGAAAAGTTATGACCAATCTAGACAGCATATTAAAAAGCAGAGACATTACTTTGTTAACAAATGTCTGTCTACTCAAAGT
Source organism: Moschus berezovskii (assembly GCF_049115385.1). Lineage (NCBI taxonomy): Eukaryota > Metazoa > Chordata > Mammalia > Artiodactyla > Moschidae > Moschus > Moschus berezovskii. The sequence goes on from NC_142464.1 coordinate 32,315,429, forward strand.
TAAGGCTTTTCCAGTAATCATGTATGGATGTGAGAGTTGGACTATAATGGAAACTGAGTGCTGAGTAATTGATGCTTTTGAAGTGTGGTGTTGGAGAAGAGTCCCTTGTCTTCAGAGTCCCTTGGACAGCAAGGAGATCCAATCAGTCAATCCTAAAGGAAATCAGTCCTGAATATTCATTGGAAGGACTGATGCTGACGCTGAAACTGCAATACTTTGGCCACCTGATGAGAAGAACTGACCATTTGAAAAGACCCTGATGATGGGAAAGATTGAAGGTGGGAGGAGAAGGGGCGTCAGAGGATGAGATGGTTGGATGGCATCACCAAATCAATGGAAATGAGTTTGAATAAGCTCAAGGAGTTGGTGATGGACAGGGAAGCCTGGTGTGCTGCAGTCCATGGGGTCACAAAGAGTCAGACATGACTGAGTGACTGAACTGAACTGAACAGATCATTCAGTCATTCTGTAGGTCTCCTTAGTATCAGTTCAGTTCAGTTGCGTCGCTCAGTCCTGTCTGACTCTTTGCGACCCCATGAATCACAGCAGCCAGGCCTCCTGTCCTTAGTGTAACTGATTCTAATTTCCTTTCCCCTGTATTCAAATACAAATTGGGGTAAAGGACGAGTTGTTTCATATGTAAATGAGACAGCTCCCCAACTCACCTTTTCTAATCATTACCATAGAAGTAAATTTTTTTTTTTTTACTGAATTTCTCCAAATAGAACCCATATAAACAATTTTAATAACTATATTAACAAATAAGATTCTAGATGCTTAATAATAATACTAAGTACCTCACTGGTAGTTCCAGAGCTTAACTGCATTTGAAATAGGCTAGCCAGGCCTCTCTTGAGATTTTCTATGGCTGCTGGTTCATTTTGATATGAGTAGAACTCTTTGATCTAGGTGAAAAAAGAACAAACATAAACAGAGCAGAAATGGATCATTTACGAGACTTGGTTAAATAAATAGCAGGAAAGGTTAGATTCTCACCCCTATCAATCCTGGGAGAAAGAGATCTGTTAGTTCAAAGCTGGGACTTTTTGTATGTGAAAAGAAGCCATTTACATTTCAAAAAGCTAGACCACCAAAATATGACATTTCAGGAAGCTGATAATGAAGGCTTTGGCTATGATGGAAATAACATAGAAAAGGAAAAAGAGCACTGATACAGGATGGGGTTTCTGTGAAAACAAGGACTGCCCAAGAAAGAGAAATCAGGAACATTCTCTTCAAGCATGTCAACATATTCCCTACCTGTAATTCTGCTTGGAACAAAAATTAACCAATGTTTGGAATTCCCTGGTGGTCCAGTGGTTAAGAGCCTACCTGCCAACCCATCCCCCTGGGTTTGATTCCTGGTCCAAGAAGATCCCACATGCCACAGAATAACGAAGCTGGAGTGCCACAACTACTGAGCTCACATGCTACAACTATCGAAACCTATGTGCTTAAAGCCCACGCTCTGCAACAAGAGAAGCCACCACAATGAGGAACCTCCACCTCAAGGAAGAGTAGCCCCTGCAACTGGAGAATTCCTGCTCAGAGCAGCAAAGACAAAAATCAAGTCTTCATCACAGTCAAAAATATATAAATACAATTTTATAAAAACTAATCAGGCTTCAAAGTAACATCACAGAAATAGATTCTTGTAGAGAATGGCAATCACCATGCATGAGAATCCTGAGACAGCTCGGCCTCTAAGGGCCATGATGAGGGCCCACACGTGGCCAAAATGCCCATGGACAAAATTCCACAAGACTGATGTTCTTTGGCCCTCCACAGCATTCCTGTTGGCCTTGGGTATGAGGAGACACAGAAGGTTGGAAGATTTGAGGTTTAGGGTGCTAACACTGCATGGCCTGCCACAGGCACTGCTTTGAGTTTCTCTTCAGAAATCAGGAAAAAGGCTAGAATGAGAAGGGGACTGTGATTTGGCTGCAATAGTAAATGGCTTAGCTTTGTTTCATCTTTGACATTTACAGGCACAGAGATGATAACTATGTCTCATACCATTTTGACCATTTAGCTCATGTTTAAGAAACAAGGATAAAAATACAAAGAATTTTCTGGAAAGCAGGCTGTCATTTTTTACCCTGTATTGACTTCAAACACATCACATGATTTAGAAATGGAGAGGATGGATATAGCTTCCCTATAAAAATTCCCAAGGTTTATGGTAATTATAGATGCATGTCTACCAGAAATATCCTGAATTCCTTCCTATTTCTCTTTAAAACCAACCATGACTTCTCAAGTAAAACTGAAAGCTCAGTCATTATGCAATAAATTCAATTAATAGCAATCTGAACAATTTAGTGTACATGAAAACTCCCTCATACCTTAGATGAAAATACTTTGCCTGATAATTCAAACAAGTCCCTCAAATTTTCTATTTTTATTTTCTACATATATTCTGCCTAGGGACAGATTTACCGGGTACTTTATCTGGCAATCAATTTTAGTCATTACAGTGGATGAACCTATAAATGTTGGGATTGTGTTTGTCCAGGTTAAAAGGGAACTGGAATAGTGACCTCAACGTCTGGAAATCCACAGTATCACATTCTCAAACAAATCACTGACAATTTCTCAGAGCCAAGGTTGAGTTTCTGATGTTCTGTTTTGTAAACTAGGTCTTCTTAACCTTTGAATTAGAGTGTAACTTTCCTTGCAAATATTTGGGAGAACTTAATCTCCAAATATCAGGACTATTAAAGGATCCTAACTGGATTTCTTGAGCCCATACACAGTCAGAAGGGCTCACTGTTAGCAATATGCACTTGCCTATGGTCTGGGACATTTTTGGCCTGAGCCTTAAATACCTCAGAAAGTGAGAGGATCCATTAAATAGGAAAAATACTTGTACTACCATCAGATCAGTACTGTCACTTTGTTTCCAAGCTATAAACTGTGACTGAATTGCTTATAAAGTTTTACCTAAAATTTCAGAAACCCAGTTGACAGATTTAATCTTCATATATAAGGTTAAATACTCTCCTCCTACTCCTTCTGATCTTGACTGCTATATCCCTAAGAGAACGGTGTTACAGACCTGGCAGGGTGAACAACACAAAGTGTGAGACAGAAAATTCTTTTTCATTCCTCCTATTAGTTTTTATTGTCTCCATAGAACTAGAAAAGTAGACAAGTCTCTTTTTCCTTTTGTATGCCTGCTAACCTTTGGGGCCTAAATTCCCTCCCTTTAGTTGCAGACCACTGAGACCCAGAGGGAAGACAGCACTTGTGTCCATACTAGCTAAATGTCAAAACTGTTAGAATAAAGTGGACTTTTGGTAATTAAGAAAATAATAAAGTCAGAACTTTGAAGTTTAATCCATGTGGCTGACACAATCTTAAATTCATTATTTCACAACGGGAACTGAGTAAGTTTTATTATATTCAGGCCATAAATCTGATTGCTTCATTCAGTTCTGAAATGAGCTCTGAATATCCAAGAGCACAGGACTCTTATCTAAATTCACAGTCCCTGAGTCTTCCAAAGAGTGGCATAGCCTAGTCACAAAGTAAGCCGTCAACCCAAGGAAACTAAACACAGAGGGTTAAGTTGTGACGAAGGAGATGCAGTGCTTCTTCTGGCCAAATTTTGAGGGCCAATTTTCCCTAGAAATCTGTAGGGATTATTCATATTTTTTAAAGAAAAAAACGCTTTTATACATTCCTTCAATTTACACATTCATTATGAAAAAGAGAAAGCAAAACTTCATTAGCTGGCCAAAGAGCAAAACTAAACAAAAAGGATCACAGTCAACAGAGATTAGTCACTTTCTTTGGTCTACTTAGCTGAAGTTATGTATGTCTCTTTCATATGTACCTAAGAAAGAGCATAGCTAGGAAATGGTACCTTGTAAAACAGACAAGTGAAGAAATACACAAAGACTTAGGAGGCTTTCAAGGTGTCCCTTTTCTTTTGGAGGGTGGGTGTAGGTACAGGAACCACACTGCCAGATTCAGAGAGAAAATCAATGCCTAGGGACAACAAAATTAAAGGGCAGACTCAGCAAGCAACATGATTAATTCAATCAATACTGAGTGAAAACCAGAAATAGAAATCTGGTAATATTCCAGTTAATTGGATTGCATTTCAGGCCAAAAAAGAATCCATGTGGTAACGAGACATCTTTTGCATGTTAGTCTTAAGTAGAAAACTGTCATATTTCCAACTTAATTTGTAAATAAATTAGAGTCATACCCAAACATTTAAGTAGGGGGAGATGAAAAAAACATATGTGCAATAAACATGCATCTATGTATTTTCATGGGATATCTTTTACAATGTAAATTTGGACTCTGAGAAGACAAAAATACATACTAGTGAGAAACACTGAGATCACAGAAATTTCAGGGAGTAAAACTTGAGTCTGGGATAGAAAATACTCTCTGAGGAAATTACCAATCAGCAGTACAGACTTTCCTTTCATAATTTCTCCCATTGTAAGATTATGTGATCTCATTCTCTGTCGTCCCCTGCTCCTCCCAACCCCAACCTTTCCCAGCATCAGAGTCTTTTCCAGTGAGTCAACTCGCGTCACATGAGGTGGCCAAAGTATTGGAGGTTCAGCTTTAGCATCAGTCCTTCCAATGAACACCCAGGATTGATCTCCTTTAGAATGGACTGGTTGGATCTCCTTGCAGTACAAGGGACACGACTGAGCGACTGAACTGAACAGAACTGAACTGAAGATTATGTGATAGTTAAAATAATGATATTTCTGACAGTGAAGTGGCTAAAAATTCCACATGGCTTCTTTATCTCCAGGGTCATGTTTTTTCCAACAAGTACTTTATCATATAAATGAAAGATACCACAATGTACTTTAACTTGTGACTACAGTAAATCATCTCAAGAAACAGCTCCTGCAGAAACGACACGTTGGGGTCACTGAAATAATGATGTGGCAGCTCCATCCCAGCCTTTGTACAGGGAGGGCACTGAGTCCTTTTGTATGTGTAACCAAAGACTTTGTACTCAACTGCCACCCACAGGGCTATAAAATGATTGGTTGTGGTTTAGCCAAAGTATTGGAGCTTCAGCTTCAGCATCCTTTCAATGAAAGGAGGATTTCCTTTCAATGAAAGGAAAGGTTGATTTCCTTTAGCACTGACTGGTTTGGGCTTCCCTGGTGGCTCAGATGGTAAAGAATCACCTGCAAAGTGGGAGACTTGGGTTCGATCTCTGGGTTGAGAAGAATGCCTTGAGAAGGGAATGGCTACCCACTCCAGGATTCTTGCCTGGAGAATTCCATTGACAGAGGAGCCTGGTGGGCTACAGTCCATGGGGTCACAAAGAATTGGACACAACTGAGTGACTAACATTTCACACTTAGATTATAAATGCAGTTAATAAGTTATGGCTCAAGCATGTTGCCACAATGGAATGCCAAAGAAAAAAATAACAGTATTTCCTGTTGTTTACAAAGTTGGGCCATATGAAAATCAACTGAGTTAATTGATACAGTGAAGAATGACAAGAAGACTACAAAGCAACCAGAGACATTTGGTTTTCCCCCCCAAATACTTTTCAGCTAGAAAAGACAGTAAAAACATAGAAGTTTCAACACAGACCCTCTCCTTTAAATCCCAGCTCCACCACTTGTTAATTGTGTGACCCTAGGCAAGTTTCTTTCCTTCTCTTAACTTTGATTTCCTCATCTATTACAAGACGATGAAAAAGCAGCACCTGCTTCCCAGGGCTGTTATGGAGAAAAAAGAGAGAATTCATGTAATACCTTCGGTCAGTGCAGGTATTAAGCGTTAAGTATGTTTTAGCTAAATTGTATCTGACTCTTTTGTGACCCCATGGACTGTAGCCTGTCAGGCTCTTCTGTCCATGAAATTACCCAGGCAAGAATACTGGAATGGGTTGCCATGCCCTCCTCCAGGGGATCTTCCCGACACAGGGATCGAACCCACATCTCTTATGTCTCCTGCATTGACAGGCAGGTTCTTTACCACTAGCAATACTTGGGTAGGCTCAAGGGAGCATAGGGTTTCGGAAAGGCTTCCAGGACACCGGATCAGTCAGTGTAAGACTTGGTTCTGACTGCTTTGCGGAGGAAGAGAGTAGAAGGGCTGGAATATAAAGAGGAAGAACAATTTTCTTCACCAAAACCTATCATCTAGCAATGAACACAGACCAAAAGGAAAGTGATAAGGGCTATGAGTGAGCTATAATGTGCTAAGAAGGTTCTAAAGAGGGATAGTTATTTCCAGCTGGTTAAAAGGGTGTGAACGTTACCAAAAAAAAGGCCTGTAAGCAAAGCTTGAAGTATAATAAGTATTAATATTTTCACAAGTAGAGAAGAGAGAGAAGCATTCCTGAAATGGTGATTCATATTTGGTTGTAAGAGAGTGATGATACAATAATCCTTCTTGAACATCCCTTTTTAGTACTTTACTAAAAATGAGCAACAGGAATAGCAACATATTACATGTCTTAAACTTGTATTTTAAAGTATTTGTTTTCATTTTTAGTTTGAATCGGAAATTTTTGATCTAGAGAAATTTTAGAGATTTGAAGTTTTAATGATCCCTTTCTGTTTCTCTACATTAATTCCTGAAAGTAAGCTTTCATTTTTACTAATATAGTATGTTTTAACATGTCAGTATAACGTCTATACTCTTCATAAACCCATATATTTAATGCCTGAAAATTCACAGATCACAATTGTGTTTCAATTCCAAACATACTAAGACAATTTTAAGAGATGAGACTTAAATTGTAAGTAATCACATTTACAGAATTTTCAGAGCAAATTTCCAACATATAGTGCTCATTCACTACTTTAATATATAAAATGCTTTTCAAAGTCATAACTTTAAAATAATCTCTAATTTTTTTAAAAAATCAACTCTATCTCAGTAATGTCGTGTCCCTTCAAAAGCTTCAGTTTTGTACTTGAGCCAGTTATTGATACTCTTATGACAAATGTATATCACTTATCTAATTTAGATCATTTCATTCTTAAAATTTGCCTACTTTCCTGAATTTATCCATTCATCTATGATGACCTATTGTGTTACAGTAGCTTTTTAATCCTTTCTAATTTAATAAGGAACGTACCTTTTAATACTGCCTCTCATCAATAAACAAATACTTGATTCTACTATAAAGATTTTTCATAAAAATAGGGAACATAAATGGCTAGGTAATATAAGTGAATCCAATGCCTTGATTTACTTCTGAAACATTTAATTTGTGGCTTCTATTTATTAGTTCTTTTTAAAAAGAAACTCCATTTTTCACAAAAATAGTGACACCATGATCACCTAAAATAATATCTACCTAACGAAGAAAAATATGAAGTTGGGGAAAAAAAGAGGTGGAACTCCAAAAATCTCTTTTACCTTTCCATGAATTAGATGAAGGAGCACAGGTCTTTGCATTGCTTCCAAGTTTTCCTTTCTTATGATTTGAGATGACTTTTTTCCTTTGAAAATGCTCTTCTCTCCTCTGCGTTGATTCACATTTTCAACATTTACATCTTTCATCTGGAATCACGGAAAGAAAACTATTAGAAAAACTTCCTATACCTGTTTCCATCAGAGTTTCCTAGAAAATAAAATGGTAAAGCAATAAACAGGGTTGGCCATAATTTCTTCTGTCATTCAATACATGATTCATAGTACCTAGCCATCATCTTTAAAAGAAAGGAGAAGGTATTCAAAAATTAGATTTTTGAATTAGGCAAAAATACTGACATTAAAGGAATCTGTGACTTCAGGTTGATAGTAACTGTGACTGGAATACGGCTCTTTAACGTCGTTTTCACTCTCTTCATTTGTTTTGAACTGTTGCTGTCTGCCTGCTCTCTTCACTTTCTGCACCATTTGTTTGAAAGGTATCCTGCCCCATTGTACCTCATCTATACATACAAAATTAAGGATTAACAATCTGATTACTGAACAAAGAGGTACAGGATGTTTTCTGCAGAATCCTGTTCTCCTGAGAAATGGGGAGGTGGATGATAACGTTTTGATCCAACTTGGAAAACACACGCAGCTATTAGAGACAACCAAAGAAGCAAAGATCGCTTGATAAATGTATTGCAACGATGCCTCATTATAAAGTATATTACCAACTACTTACCAGTTACAATGAGGAAAGTTTTGGTCCTAGTGCCTGTTTCACACTGACATGTAGGAGAACTGACTTTACTAAAGAAATCTATTGCTTTTAGGTCCTTGAAAAGCAAATGTGGAATCATATATTAAAGTTGGAAGAGGCCCCAAAGGCCACTACTTTGACCTTCTTTGTCAACACATAAATCTGAAGCATCATAACTGACCAAACACTGCCATTCAGGGAGGCGCCTGGTTCTTCCTCAGGAAGAATGCAGAACAGGTTACCCCCTCATTGGTGATTCCACCTGTCAGATCAAGAAACTCAGGAGAGCTAGAAGGTCACAATTTACCTCCTCCTTCACTTAGAGTGGTCTCAGTTGCTTTTCATAGGACATGGATTCTACACTCCTTACATGCAGAACATTTCAAATGGATTCTAGTTTATTGTACCTATTAACGTGACATATTAACAGCCTGGCATGCTGCAGTCCATGGGATCACAGTCGGACACAACTGAGCTACTGAACAACAAAATATGACATATAGAACTGAACATAATACTTCAGTTACCAGTAGACACCTTCATTTGCCTGCTTCGATAATTTGGAAAGATCAGATAATTTTTGACTAGCAAAAACTTCTAAACTGTATATCTACTTATTTTAGTGATGGATAACATTCAATGAACATATGACCAACAGCACCAAACAAGTGCTATTGAATGGTACACTTCTCAAAGACTTTGTTAACATCTAATCTTTGCATCTCTCTGATAGAAAATACCCACTGTAATTTGGATCAGTTGGTTATCATCACCATCAGGACTCCTCCACAGTAAGACGACATCCACATTGGATGAAATTCGGTAGCCCACACTGTCTTGGAGGTTTCCTTTGCCCCGATCGAGAAAAACTTCAGTGGAGTATGTGAGTTTGTATAGTCGGTCATTACTTAACGAGAGACCAGTTGTGTGACCTGTAAAAAGACAGTGATACAAGTCAAGTCTTAGCTGTAAGGCACCCAGCAGGCTAGGGACTATGCTATCTTGCCATCAATGCATTCCTTCTCCAGCACAGTGGTCCCCAGTGGGAGCTTACATTTGCTAATGGGAGTAAATCTTTGCTAAGTGAAACATGGTTCTGCTTCTTCATCTGCTGAAATTATTGGTTGAACAACAACAAAAACAACAACTAACAAAGAAATAAGCTTCCATTTCAGAAAACTTAGTTTGTATATTTAAATAATAATCAGATTATCTAAATGTTGCCTTGGTTGAACTATAGAAAATTTTTAAAATAAATATCATTGTATTAACTTATATGTATATTATTTCTTCCCCTCTCCCTGACCAGCTTTGTTAAAATCAAATAATAAAATTTGATTTCAAGTAGAAGTTCAGTCAGAGATTGCTTGATAATTTTCAATTAACATATTTAAAATACAACAGGTCAAAGCCAAAGTAAGTTTAGCAGTTAGGTGGTAGTCTCTTACATTGGATATTTTTAACAATGAAAAAATATCCCTCTAAGGTAGTTTATCCTATTAATTAAATTAGCAAACTTTCAGTATGAAAGTACATTTCAAGGCAACACATATGTAAATTTAAATTAGCTGTTCCTGAATAAAATTATGTTTTCCTACATAAAATCCACCACAGGTTTTAATTTGGAAGGGATAATTTAATGTTTAATGTCAAATAGTATACAAGTCAGCATCATAACCAAAAAAAAAGATATATGGAGGAGTTCATACACTTTCCAGTCAGTATATCTTAACCCAAAAGTGAAATGAAGTGAAGTCGCTCAGCCATGTCCGACTCTTTGCGACCCCGTGGACTGTAGCCTACCAGGCTCCTCAGTCCACGGAATTCTCCAGGCAAGAATACTGGAGTGGGTTCCCATTTTCTTCTCCAGGGGATCTTCCCGACCCAGGGATCAAACCTGGGTCTCCTGCATTACAGGCAGCCGCTTTACCATCTGAGCCACCAGGGAAGCCCTGTCTTAACCCAAAGAAAACATAAAAGAGTAGCATCCAGTCTTTCCCAAAGATGAACTGAAGTTTATAGTCATACAAAGTCTTTTGATATATCTTCTATTCATAGCTTTCAGGAGAGAGTAAAAAAAGATTTCAGTATGCATTTTTCCTCAGGGCTAACAGGGCAGAATTGCCTAGTTAACTATGCCAGGCAACCATGTCTTTTTTTCCCCTACAGGAAATATGCATATGGGGACAGAAAAGGAGGCTGAGATGACTAGGAGAGAAGTGAGGCAGCTGAGAAAGGAAATAAAGTTACTTGAAAAGTCAAAAATTCAGAAAACCTCCTTACTATCTGTTCTAAGTGTTTCATACGAATTAACTTACTTAATCCTCACAAAAATCTAATGGGGTAGGTACTATTATTAGCCTGATTTTATAGATGAGGAAATCAAGAGACACAGAGATTATCAATTTACCCAAGATCACTCAGGAAGTTAGTGGTGAAGCCTCTAACACCTGTCTGCATCCAGAGACCATGTTCTTACCTACACTATACACATATAAAGCTTTAGGTTGACCTCTTCCATTCCTGGGGAGTGAGCTAGGAATTCATTCATTCATTCGTTCAACAAGGATGTACTGAGCACCTATTGGGAAGTCAGCACTTTTCTAGGTTCTGGGCTATACCAGTTAACAAACAGACAACATGTCTACCTCTGTGGCATTTACATTTAAATGAGGGGGGATGGGCAATAAGAAAGCAAGTACATAAGTAAATTATAAAGACTATTAGAAGTACTAATGAAGAAAAATGAAACAGGAAAGGAAACGGGGATGCTGAGGGGAAAATCTTTATTGAGAAGGTAGTATTCTGGGCAAGGACTTTAGGCCAGTCACTTGGATATCTGCAGAGAGGGCACACCCCATCCCTCCTTCCTCCCATTTCTCACCACCACACCCCCCTCCATCCCTCCACAGAAGGGAGGACAAGTTCAAAGACCCCAAGAAGAGTCCCCGGAGGGTAATGGAGGAACAACAGAGAGGCCAAAGACTCTGGGATTGGGTAAAAGACAAAGCTGAAAGAGATGAGGTCAAATAGGCACCCATGAGTGGCTGGGAGGTGGTGGGTGAGGGGGGAGGTATTTGCATAGGCTTAGAATTCGACTCGGAGAAGGCGATGGCAACCCACTCCAGTACTCTTGCCTGGAAAATTCCACAGGCGGAGGAGCCTGGTGGGCTGCAGTCCATGGGGTCGCACAGAGTCAGACACGATTGAAGCGACTTAGCAGCAGCAGCAGAATTCGACTGAGTGAGATGAAAAACTATTGAAAAATTTTGGATGGTGAAGTTACATGATATGACAAAACTTCAGTGAAAGGGGATGAGGATTTTAACAGGAAAATTTTTAACAGAAAAGTCAGACGGAAGTAATGGAGTCGGTACCCAAATGCATACATGAAAACAGGCTGTGTCCAAACACCAAGTCAGGCAGAACCTCAGGTATGAGATAAGGAAGGCAGATAAAGGCAGGAACAACCTTGAAGGAGACAAAGTCTCTGAGTCCCTCTATCCTCCCTAAACTGGGGATACTGCTGCAGGTTCAAACACCGGCTCTCTGACCAGGAAGATATTTTGGTCAAAGAGGCCTTCTTTTTTATGACACCTATCAAATTCCACAAAGGGCAAAAAGGAAATACCTGTTGCCTTATCTAACCCTTATAGCAATTCTGATAGGTAAGCAGTATAGGGCAGTTGAGAAAAGCTGACTCCACATTTAATTCAACATAGCAGATACAATGCAGAATTTGATGTCAGAATATACTAAAATTCAAGTTTTGTAGACAACCTAAAGTGGCTTTGATTAAAATAACTATAAAAATTTCTCTTTAATGCCAACGCCTTCCAACCTATCACATTGGGGGTTTTTTTTTGTTTTGTTTTTACTTGACTGATCAAAAGAATGTGAAAAGGGACAATATATTTCAGTTCCTGACAATGACTTGGAAGTGATAGAGGAAAGAATGGCTTTGTTCTACAACTTTTCCTACCTCTTTCAATAGGAGATACATCCTAAAAAGGTTTTAAAGATACATCCTTTAAATAAATGGATGGTGCTGAAGTGTTGTCTGTCCCTGACTGTCCTTTCCTCTTTGATAAGTATTTCTCTGTTTATGTTACTCAGAGATCTGGCAAGTGGGGGCATGTTCCATTTATATATCTTGACTAAATTTTTGTCTTAGGGTGTTGCTCTACAGAGTATGCAGAAGGGCAACAGGAATTGATGGTAGATTATATGAGCAAATCAATTTTAGCCCACAAAGGAGTCTGTACCTTTTCAATGTGTTCCTCTGAGGGAAATTTTTTACTACCATAAAAGGAAAAAAACTTTTAATTTTGAACTTTTTAAAAAATACCTTAAAATAGTCTTTTATTAAACTTAGATCAATATAATAGTTAATTGACTTAAGCAAAAAGACAAAATAGAAATAAGCTAGTAAAGGTAAGGCTTGAAGAGATCTGCAGTGATGATTAGGATGAAGGATAAGGGGACTTGGGAATCCAACAGAAACCCAGAAGACCGGAAAGAAAAGATAAGGATGAAGGATAAGGGAGGGAAAAAATGGAAGATGCTTTTTGTGAATGGACTGAAAAGTATAGTCAGGCCAGGAAATGAAAGAAAGACAGGTGTGAAGGAACAATTCAGGTTTAGAGGTAACAGGATTAAGTAGAAAGTGTACGTATGGATGGATTATCAAAAGGAAAAGCGTTATGAAGAAAACCCAAAGAAGGCACTGAGAACAGACCCACCATTACAAAATATGATTTAGAAAAAGTAGAAGAAACATGAGTCTCCCAAACATTGAGTCAGCATATCTCTTCTCTATACTAACACCTTCTCCATTCTCTTTACAGTCCCATCTGCTCTCAACATCTACCCAGATCTAGAGATTTGCTAAATAATTGCATTGATAATTAACTTTAAGATGAGTTTTGAAGTGACGCATAACATCCCAAATTTATAATGGCCTGATTTTAAAGTAAACTCTTCACAACTAGTTCGCTTATTAAATGTTAATCATTTCAAAGGACAAGGAATCTATGATTAAACCATGACACTGTAACACATGGCTTCCCAGGTGGCGCTAGAGGTAAAAAATCCACCTGCCAGTGCAGGAGACACAGGAGACTAGAGTTCAATTCCTAGGTTAGGAAGATATCCTGGAAAAGGTAATGGCACCCCACCCCAGTATCTTTGCCTGGGAAATCCCATGGACAGAGGTGCCTGGTGGGCTACAGTCTATGGGGTTGCAAAGAATTGGACACAACCGAAAAGAATTGGACACAAACAAAGCACCATAATATAAGAAGTTACCCCATCTAGGTAAGAGAAAGTTGCCAAGTCCTACAATTTTTATTCACGATATTTGGCACAAGCATCTTATATCACAACACTAATAATACTTAAGCTTTGAAGCCCCCACTTGCCCAGGCCTTTTCCAAGATCTTAGAAGGGGACCCTAGTGTTATGCATACATGTCATATCTTTCTTCAGTAATATTTGCAAAAGTAAGATATTTTTGTGAAAATGTAGATCTTTTTTCCCAAAAATAGAGCCTAAATTGTATAAGATACAGTTTCTAAAATTCTGGATTTGTCACTGAACTTACAACAAACTGTGGCTATCTATTATGTTCTCAGTCATATTTCCCTGTATGTCATTTCTGTGTGTGTACATGTGTGTACTTAAATCTTTACAAATGCATGTATTTGAAAACATCAAGTTATCCAATATTCTATGTAGGAAAGGGAAAAAAGAGAAGCCCACAATAGCTCAATTACTTTTCTCAAAATAATCATGGTATGAGGTTTGATCTCATGGTGTATAAATCGGTCATATTATGAATATTCAGCAGTATTTGACAGATAAAATGCAAGCTGTTTCACAATTCTCTGTCAGATATAATTTACAAACCTTTATTTTTTCTCATTAAAATTTTCTTTCATCCAAGTAAGGGCTATATCTTTATCAAACATTTTAGAAAATGGTAATATATATATTCATGGGGTTGCAAACAGTCGGACACGACTGAGTGACTGAACTGAACTGATGCATATAAATATATGTATAATATTTAGTTCAAGAATCTGAAGTATAATTTGCTTAGGTGAAATAATTAGCCCTCCTCCATTTATTGTTCCAATAGCAAAAATTGTCTCTTTTCCTCATGTGGAAATTTTCCATGCAAAAAATTTTGAGACAAACTGTACCTTATTTAAAAAAAAGCCACAGTTATCCCAAGAGGATTTTAGAAACTTACAAGTGAATTGTTTTATATCAATTGCTTAGAGTACACAGTTATTAAAATTGGACACTATCATGCTGTTTTATAATAGGTCAACTGACTTTGATGGTGAGTCCGCTTAAGAGATTCTAAAAAGCGATCATTTTACAGGCACAATATTTAGAAATTCAAGGCATGCATAAATTAGCTGATTTAAAACAATATTTCATATTAATATATTTTATACAGCTTTTTGAAATCATTACTCAAAAGTTTGTTTGCTCTGAAAGTTAGCAATTCACCCGGGGCGAATTCATGTCAATGTATGGCAAAACCAACCAATATAATATTGTAAAATAATTTGCCTCCAATAAAAAATAAATTAATTACCAAAAAAAAAAAAAATGAAAGTTAGCAATTCGTATGTTTTTAAATCGATATTATCTTAAAAGAGAAACTATAATGAGCAACACTATTTTTCCAAAGATAAATGTTGTCTCTTAAATCTATGTCATGTAGTTTTATTTTCTATAATCCACCAACTATGATAATCTTATCTTTTTGGCATGATGATAGAATTAAATACAGGCTTTACCATTTCATTCATATTCCTTTGGTAAGTCAAATGCGTTTCATTGAGTCTAATTCTTTTTGATGTCACATTGCTAGGCAACTAGAAGGAAATGTAAGAACTGTTTTTTTAAAATCTACTTTTACAATTCAAATGAAGGAGCTGCATTCATTGAGTGACCAGCGGCAGCAGGTAACAATAGCTAGCATATATTTTCTCCCTTTAAAAATAAACCATGAATGAGAGAATTAAGCAAGAAGCATGCTAGTCTGAAGGACTGAAACTAAAAGGAACCTCTGTTTTCTTAATGTATGTAGGAATTCAAATTTAGTTTTCATTCCAACCCAGTCATGCCTTCACCAGCATTCTAAAGTTACATGGGTTTGAAGATCCCTTAGTTAAGAATTCTTTCATTACCTATACACACACTTTTTCCCCCTCAACGATTAAAATTAAAGTTTAGCAGAAGGCAACACAAACTTACCTTTAACAGAAGCTGAATATGAGGAAATGAAGCAGAGAAAAAGCACAGCGAGAAGAATCATATTGATTAAGCTACCCTCTAATGCATTCAGTTCCCAGCCAGAAGTCACTGAGAAGTGGACTCTTTCAATGGCAGCAAGGGAGTGACCCTTCTCAGAACCTGCAACAATGTTTATCTTTGGGAGAAAGGTCAGATTCCAAACTCCAAAATCAGGACCTAAGTTCACAGAAGGGCTCACTATTAATGATTAAACTTAGGTGGGCTATAGTTTTCAGTCTCTCATTATTTTACTTTTTTACTCAATAAGAAAAATCAAGAAAATTTTCACTTTTGGGAGCTAAACTAAACCAGTTACCATCCTGTAAATTCAGAAGTACAAAGGGGCAATCAAGGAAAACTGGAGATGATACTTTTCTGCTCAGCACATAATCATCAACATGCCTATAACATTAAATGCCTGTCTTCACATTTACCATTTGATGTGGGAGGATGGTGAGGATTTGCAAACTCAGGTAAACTTGATTGAATTTTATTCTCTTGTATGGTCATCTGAAATTTTTTATACCATGTGTATGCTATTATTAAAAAATTACTCTGAATTTTAGAATTTGAGTTTAAAAATTTTAACTTGTACCACCACCAATCACTTCAAAATAATGTTAGAATAGATACAACATACATTTCTGAAAACTAGATGATTCTTCTTATACGTGAATCAGCATTGTCTACCATTAACACACTGGCAGGCAACTGAGTTTATCATAGTAGACCTCTAGCTATAGCTATGACAATAAACAGTTGTCTGGATCCTCAGACTGGCTGGCTGGAGTTCCCTGTGCTTTCTGAATCCCAGTTCTAGGCAGAAATTCAGAAAGGAGATTCCAGTCCTTAACACTTTTGCAACAGAAAATTAATTAGGACACTTCTCTAGAATTAAAGTGAATACCCTAGAATGGCTAAGACCACACTCTAAACCAGCTCTGCCCTTGTAAACTTCTGCAAGAGAAACTTGCTATGAATAAAACCTACTAAAATGAGGTGATTTGCAAACCATGTGGGATGCTTTGGCAAAGGAAGGAATAATGTGTTGGTAAAGGGATTTTTTGAGCTGTGGTGCTGGAGAAGACTCTTGAGAGTCCCTTGGACTGCAAGGAGATCCAACCAGTCCATTCTAGAGGAGATCGATCCTGGGTGTTCATTGGAAGGACTGATGCTAAAGCTGAAACTCCAATACTTTGGCCACCTCATGTGTCGAGTTAACTCATTGGAAAAGACTCTGATGCTGGGAGTGATTGGGGGCGGGAGGAGATGGGGACGACAGAGAATGAGATGGCTGGATGGCATCACCGACTCGATGGACACAAGTTTGGGTGAACTCTGGGAATTGGTGATGGACAGAGAGGCCTGGCATGCTGTGATTCATGGGGTCACAAAGAGTCGGACACGACTGAGTGACTGAACGGAACGGAACGGAAAGGGATTTTTCAAATAAAATTAAAAATACTTATGGCCATGTTTAGGGCTTCCCTGCTGGCTTAATGGTAAAGAATTCACCTCTTGGCCAACCAGGAGACCTGGGTTCGATCCCTGGGTCAGAAAGATCCCCTGGAGAAGGAAATGGCAACCCTTTCCAGTATTCTTGCCTGGGAAATTTCATGGACAGAGGAGCTGATGGGCTACAGTCTATGGGGTCGCAGAATCAGACATGACTTCGCGATTAAACAGCAGCAGTATGGCCATGTTTAAGCATAACGGGTTCTTAAATCTAACCTTATCTCTCTCCAAACCCTTTTCTAGAATCCTAACCTTAAGCTTAAATCTTCTAGACAAAACAAGTTAAAGATAGTCAACTTGATAGACAGGGCCACAAGATGAAATCTAAAATAAAAAGTCTCAAAGTTAAGCATACTTCCTTTTGAAATATGTATATTTTTATAAAGAACTGAAATGTGAAAATTGTTTGTCTTCAATAATTAGAACTTCGTTTGCTATCATGTTTTATATATAAGTCATGGCTAAAGTACCTGTACAAAAATAAAATATTTGGTTATTACTTTCACTTTCACTTTAAAGTTATACTTATTCACTTTAAAGTTATTACTTTCACTTTAAAGTTATAAATAATAAGTTGTCCTGGGGTAAATAGAAAATAATAAGTTGTCCTCTTAGAAAAATAACTGTTGAAGAAATATAAGTTTTTATGAATGGTAGGTATTATAAATACAAGATAACATGAAAGTGCTTTATTGCTTTACTTTTGAATAGATTTCAATGTAGTCCCACAATATCTGCATTGCATACATAGTGATATGAAGCCACTATAGTCACTTAAACTTTACACACTTTTTTGTTTAGATTAAGGACTATTTTAAATTTTATGAGAACGGCGTTTTGTTTTCATTTGAGGTTTACAGCTACATGCTTGTGGTTTGACCATGTGGTGCATGATACGTGTCTATTCGGTTAAAGTACTATTCATCATCAGGTGTCTACTAGAATCTAACCAATAAAAAGCATATCACTATTGCCTAACAAAATCTGTTTCATTTGAGCATTTGCCTTCCACTAGAAAGCACCTATGAGTCACTGTATTAAGTAGTCATTTAAATGTTCAAATAAGGCTACTTCTATTGGTAATAAAAACCATCATCCTTTTTTACAAAGATATTTGAAAACTAACTTCTTAAGATAGTTTCAGAGATGAAATAAGGATGCCAAAGCCTTTTCATATCCAGTGAATTCTGTGTACCAAAGGAGAGGCATTCTCCTTGGTTACTCTGTTGACCAAGAAGAGTGACATTTTACAATAATGTGGGAGATACTTCCAAATCTTATTGCGTGTAAATCAGCTATTTACACAGCATGTGAAGCAATACAGAAGCACAGCACAATACAAAAATAAGAGCTTGCCATCTATGGTACAATTACTAGGTTAATACACTATGCCAAGCACTGAACATTTTGTAGCATAGCCTAACAACCATTATATCACATGTTAGCAAAATGACATTCAAATTTAGTAAAATGATTTAAGGATCATAGAAAAATAAACACTGAAACCTAGATCCAATATTCTCCTTTATTTAAACAATATTAGAGGTAGGAGGTGGAAAAATTGATTTATTAGGTATGACATAGAATTATCAATTCAGACTGTCTTTTAATAAGTCCATCACACTTTTGTGTGGAGGCTAACAGGTAGCTTAATTGCTATGGTTAGATGTTCCAGGCTGAACAGATTGTTCCAGGGAAAAAACTGATCTGTGCTAGTCAGGTCACAATCAAGTAATAGATTTTAAAACAATGCTATTGCAATGAAATCCATTGGTAAGTACATGGCACTATGGAATATCTGCTATTCTATTTGGCAGTGATAATAAGAGACTATGAAATAAAGACGGCTAACTAATTCCAAAGTACAGTTGTGTTTCTATTAAGTATCAGAGGTTGCTAGGAGTTAACTCATTTCCTAGATTAGAAGATGAATGAACTTTACCCACTAAAGCTGGAAGGAAATGTATTACTCTTCTAGATATAGTGAAGTTAAAATGTATGATAGCTGTCTATGGAGGGAAGAAAGGCATTATGACGTCAGAACACTTTACCCTGTCCTAGAAAGAAGCACGACACTAAGGAAAAAAACTTTTTAGAGGGACTCTTCAAGTTATCCCTAAGTGGTCATAATAAATTCTATTAGTATTTTCAATTCAATGAGGGAATTAGCATTCTCAAGGAATCCTGCAAAAAATATTTTTGATAGGTAAGGGATACAGTCCACCCTTTGCATCAGCAGATGAGGAATCAGGGGATACCCAGAAGGGACAACTGTGAGGGACTTGAACCTCTACAGAGTTTGCTGACCTTGGGGATCCTGGAACCAATCCCGCACAGACACTGAGAGAGGACTCTAGTTTTTGTCTTTGCCTTTTGTCAGTTAACACTTTCTCAGTTTGTCTGTTTTTAAATTTTTATTGGAGTAGAGTTGATTTACAGTGTTGTGTTAATTTCAGGTGTACATCAAAGTGAATCAGTTACACATATACACACATCTACTCTTTCTTAGATCTTTCTCCCATATAGACCATTACAGATTCCTGAGTAGAAGTCTCTGTTCTATACAGTAGGTTCTTATTAGCTAACTATTTTATGTATAGTAATGTGTATATGTCAATTCCAGTCCTAATTGAGGGACTATAGTCTCATAAAGTGATGCTCTCTTTTATACTAAGCAAAACTTATATGAGAATACATATACTATTTTTAAAGGTGTTGCTTAGGAATTCTCTTTGATAGCAGAAAAATGCACTAAGGAAAATGCTTTTCCTTAAAAAGAATAAACGAGACTTAGGTTTGAAATATATGGAATCTAAGACTTGCCAAAAAGGATAATCATTTTTGCATAATGGAGTTATTAAACACACTTTACCTCTACCTCCCACACCTCCACACACATGTATTTGACAACAACCAAAAACTCCTTGTAGGTCAATAATACTCACCCTAAGAGGAGTCTAACTTTATTTTTAGCGGCACAAAACCGAATTTCCAGCATTTAGGAAGAAAACTGATGGCTTTCTTTCAATGAACTATTGTAAAGAAAACAAAGCTTAAATTTTGATCAGAATCATTTTATTTACTAAGACATTCCAGAGATTTCCTATATACACTGTCCCCAGTTGTCATTATTAATATCTTACACTAATGTATATTTATTAATAATTGACATAGTAACTAAAATCCATACTCTATTTAGATTTCCTTAGTTTTAATCTAATGCTTTTTTCTATTCCAAGATGCTATCCAGGTTACATTAAAATTAGTTGTCATGTACCTTTAGGCGTTTCTATGAGTTTCTCTAGTTTTCTTCAGTTAAAAAAAAAAAAATTATTGGCCTATATTATTTACACTGTTGTGTTAGTTACCAGTGCATAGCAAAGTGAGTCTGTTACACATATATCCACTCTTTTTCAGATTCTCTTCCCAAATAGACCATTAAAGAGTACTGAGTCGAAGTCCCTGTGCTACACAGCTCGTCCTTGTTAGATACCTATTTTATATATAGTAGTGTGTATGTCGGAAAAGGCAATGGCACCCCACTCCAGTACTCTTGCCTGGAGAATCCCATGGATGGAGGAGCCTGGTGGGCTGCAGTCCGTGGGGTCGCTAAGGGTCGGACACGACTGAGCGACTTCACTTTTCACTTTCACACATTGGAGAAGGAAATGGCAACCCACTCCTGTGTTCTTGCCTGGAGAATCCCAGGGACGGGGGAGCCTGGTGAGCTTCCGTCTATGGGGTCACACAGAGTCGGACACGACTGAAGTGACTTAGCAGCAGCAGCAGCAGTGTGTATGTCGAAAAAGGCAATGGCACCCCACTCCAGTACTCTTGCCTGGAAAATCCCACGGGCGGAGGAACCTGGTAGGCTGCAGTCCATGGGGTCGCTAAGAGTCAGACACGACTGCGCAACTTCACTTTCACTTTTCCTTTCATGCATTGGAGAAGGAAATGGCACCCCACTCCAATGTTCTTGCCTGGAGAATCCCAGGGACGGCAGAGCCTGGTGGGCTGCCTTCTATGGGGTCGCACAGAGTCAGACATGACTGAAATGACTTAGCAGCAGCAGCAGCAGTGTGTATGTCAATCCCAATCCTCCAGTTTATCCTGTCTCCCTCACCCCTTAGTAACCATGTTTGTTTTCTATATCTGTAACTCTATTTCTATTTTTTCTTTTTTTTTAAATTAATTTAACTGGAGGCTAATTACTTTACATTATTGTATTGGTTTTGCCATACATTGACATGAATCTGCCCCGGGTATACATGTGTTCCCCATCTTGAACCCCTCCGCCGACCTCCCTCCCCATCTCATCCCATCCCTCTGGTTCATCCCAGTACACCAGTCCCGGGCATCCTGTATCATTTTATAGATAAGTTCCTTTGCCCTTTCCTTTTTTAGATGCCACATATAATGATTTCCCCCATTTTTGATGGCATTGACAGCTTTGACGTGTTTTGCAGGATCAGGCCAGGTGTTTTATAAAATGCTCCTTTATTAGTTTTATGGAATGTTTTTTCTTATGATGAGTGGGCTTGCAGGTTTGGAGGAAAACCACAGAGGTGCCATTTTCATCACACTGTTATCAAAGGTATGATTTATCACTGTTGATGTTGACCTTGATCACCTCGCTGACAAATGTTGTCAGACTTCTCCACTGTAAAGTTACCTTTTTTAAACCTTCTCTTCCATACTGTACTCTCTGGAAGGAAGTGCTATGGGCAGCTCATACATAAAGATTAAGGAGTTATATTCCTCCTCTTTGAGGATGGAGCATCTATATAAATTATTTGGAGTTTCTCTGCATGAGAGATTTCTCTCTTCTTTCCTATTTGTTTATGATTTATAGCAGCATAAGCACAACTATTTATATTTGGGTTATAATCCAATATGACTTTTAAATTTATTTCTACAATTGTTCCAGCTTTAGCCATCAGGAGCTCATTCAGTTGGCTCCTATGTTCCTTTGACATATCCCATCTTTGTATGTGTGTGTGTGTTCAAGCATTTCCTTCATTTCTGGTCCTACAAAATGCTCCAGGCTCATCTTGTATGTTTCTACCCCAGTCCTAGAGCCAGCCCTTTCTCCAAGGAGATCTGGTCCCTTTTATTAAAAAATGGCATGGGGAAGCAAGACCTGAGCGTGTCCCTACAATATTGTCTTTTAATCCATGTACTCAGAATCTTATATTTATTTAGATCTTTCTTTCATCAGAGTTTTGTAGTTTCACTCATATAGATCCTGTATTTTGTTAGATGCATACCTTTGTTTTTGGTACTTATGTTTTCTTGAATTTAAGTTCCAATTGTTCATCGATGGTAGACAGGAACTTTCCTAAATTAACCTCATTTGTGACCTTGCTATAATCAATTATTAATTCCATGAGTAGTTTTTATTTTGGGGGGATGTTTTTCATAGACAATCATGTCACCTGAGAACAGCTTTACTTCTATTTCCTTTTCTTCTTATATTTGCCCGCACTTTCAGTATGTTATGTACTTTTTATATTTCATATTTTCTAAGTTCTGTTACTCCTCTTTGAATCTTTTCTCCAATCACATTATTTCTGAGTTTTTCTGTTTTCTGTTGTTCTATATTCTAGCATTTAAAAAATTTCCCTTGTTTTGAAATATTGGGTTACAGTTTTCATCTTTTTTGTTGTTTCATATTTTTATTATAACAGCTTTACATAGAATTCAATTATAATTCTTTTCATGGCACATTTTTAGTTTAAATAAGCTATTCTATACTTTTAAGAGACAGGTGTGTGTAGAATAGATTTTCTAGCTTCCAGAGCTTCCTTTTCTAATGTTTTCATAAAATGACACTTTTATATCCTGGTCATTTCTTAGCGCTCTCTTCTCTTCTCCTACTTTGATCTGGACCTTTTTTCTCTGCTTCTATTGTCTCCCATCTGTCTGATTTAGGGACACCCCACACCCCATGAGCACCTTCAGACCTTCCTGCTCATCCGTCTGTATTCACTCTGAAATTAGAGTCTGTCAGTTTTGCTGCTAATTTCATATTGATCTCCCTTGCTTGTCAGTGAATACCTGTTGGCAGTCAGAGGTTCTCATGGCCTTCAGTGCTCCGTTGTCTTCCCACTATTTCCTCTTACGCAGACTCTGATATTAAGTTGGAGGTTTGCTCCCACCTGTTCACATTTTGAACTTTAAAAGGATTATTTCTCGTTGTAGCCATGATTTGTTCTTGTAATTACTGTCGTTTTGCTACCCTAGATGCCCTATCGGTTTTATGAGGAGATTCAGACTACACTGTCTCCAGGCATCTTCCGAGTCTTCAATATTCACATATTACTCAGGAGGGTGGGGGATAAAGTATTTTTAAAAACATTTTTACAAGCTTTTTCTATATTTTTGAAGGCAATCCAAATGCAAGTTGAAATGATTACAGACGATAGGTTGATTCTGCCTTTTAGATACCTTTCACGTAATTTAAAATAAATTAGGCTTTTTTTTTGCTTAGCCTCAAATTAATATACCTACAAGTGTAACTATATTCCCATACCTCCCAACCTGCTGAGGAGTACTCTCATACGTATAAAGCATCAGAACTAGGCTTAAAATAATTTGTGATGACTGCCCTATGTTTTCAGGCCAAGCATCTTGGAGGAGCTTATTACTTTATTTATTACCATATTTGTGTCCTAACATTTTGATTTTATTTGTAGCCCTCTTCTCTACAATCTATAGCAGCAGTCTCCAACCTATTTGGCACCAAAGACCAGTTTTGTGGAAGACCATTTTTCCATGCATGGTGGTGGTGGGAGGGGGGCTGAGGGGGAATTGGTTCAGGTGGTAACGTGAGCCATTGGGTGCCATACATGAAGCTTTGCTTGCTACCACCATTCACCTCCTGCTGTGCGGCCTGGTTCCTAACCAGTCCATGGCCCTGAGAGTTGAGGACCCGTGATCTACAGTCCAATTTAACAAACTGGCTGCTGTCTAAATGTGGTCCAAGACATGCTTTGCTTAGTACTTAAAAACAAACAAAATAAGTTGCCAACACTTAAAAATCAGATTTCACATAGAAAACCAGACCTCTGGCTGCTCTTAAAAAATTGAGCTCTGCTGGCATTAGGCCCACTACTTGGAACTTGTTCCCTGATTAAACAGAGACTATGCTCTCAGGTTTGTGGCACTTTTCTTCTAGATAATTTGTGCCATTTACCTTCTAGTCATAAGAGACATTATAGGTTTGTAACCTATGGTCTAGCATATCTGATTTCAAACTCTGATGTTGGCTTAAAATACCAAATATGTGCTGATAATTTCTAGATATGTTTCTACTTAGATGTTCTGCAGTCTCCCCAGAACCCATAAATTCAAAACCAAACTAATTTTTTCAAAACCTAATTTTCTTCTATTATTTGCCAAATGATCCAGTTAACAAAATTACATTCCTACAGTTGTCCAAATTAGAACTCAGATGGTAAAGAATCTGCCTGCAATGCAGGAGATCCAGGTTCAATCCCTGCACTGGGAAGATACCCTGGAAAAGGAAATGGCAACCCATCTGTATTCTTTCCTGGAAAATCCCAAGGGCAGAGGATCCTGGCAGGCTGCAGTCCCTGGGGTCACAAAGAGTCAGAGATGACTGAGGGGCTAACACAGTTGTCTCAGTTAGAAAAACCTTTAGGGTCAGTCTTTCCTCCTCCTTTCTCATCCTTCCCACAGGTTATCAGTCATGTACCAAACTATGACATGCCTTTGCTTTCACAGATCCCAATACTTAAAAATACTTTTTCCTTCTTGATATCTGAAGAACTTCTATTTACTTTCCAAGATAGAACAAATTATTCAGCTTCTGAAACTATGTCACTCACCTCCAGGAACATTTAGTTGGTCCTTTCCATGTACAGGCATCTCAAGTACATTATGTTGTATGATATTGAACACCAGCTCTCCCACTTGACTAAGGATGCCTCAAGAACAAAGATCACGATTTAGTTATCTTTGTATCAACAATACTAAGACAAAAAACCATGGGACTCAATAAGTATGGCAAATAAATAAATACATGAGTTTTACAAATTAATGAAAATAACAGTTTCATATTATGGTTTTTGCCTTACTGTATTTTCTATATGCTTTCTATATCTTTGGTTAAATTGTCCAGTTTTTGCTAGTGCTTGCTTTGGATGATACTAGGATCATTTTAAATTTCACACCCTTCACACCTTTATGACTATAAAGTTAAATGGCTATGTCAAAAGAAAACATATGAGGGTTTCTTAAGTAACTTAAAATTTTTGTTTTAATAAGGGCATCAGGTATTAGCACTGAAAAATATATAATTATTCATAAAACAGATCCCTGAGGGACAACTGAACAGCTGTTGAAAGTTCTGGCACATCACTATGCCAGCCTGAGCTTAATGACCTACATGTGAAGGGCTAAATATCCAATTACTAATCCTCCCTCAGCTACTCTTTGGCCTGATATGGAGGTAGCTGAAAAAAGATGCCCTACTAACAGATCAGAAATGGATCCAGACTTCCTTGCCAATTCTTAGTTAAAAGATCTTTTGGACTTGACATAATGAGGAAACAGAGAGTAGCCTACAACCATGTTGCAGTGACAGTTTTTCAAGTAAAATTCGACGGTTTAAAGCAAGAGTGACTTCAGTTTTGTAACTAAGTTTACAGAAATTTCAATTCTTTCAGAAAAGTCAAATCTGGAATTTAATTTCCTAGTCACAGAAACCTTTAAACACGTTAGAATGTTTTCAAATATAAATCACTCCAGAGTTCTTTCCATACTGAGAGGGCAGTCTTCTATTCACTGATTCAAACATCATTTTTATCTTCGAATTTTGCAGTAATCACTTATTAGAAGTAGGACCAAATTAAAAACTAAATAGAAAATGACCATCAACCGGATTATGTTACAGCTCTCCCTCAGGTGACTTGATCTATATATAGCAAAAAGGTTACAGAGTAAAGTCAGGCATTATAAACAATGAAACGTCACCCGGTGTCTTACAAAACAGTATATGAAAAACAGCTCAAGGAATGGAGAGTAAGACTTATGGTTGTAAGGAAGAAAAGGCGTAAACATTCTAGATTTAATTACATCTTATTGGGAGCTTGATTCACTTTTAAAATCTAATTTTTCACTTGAGTTGTGTAAAATCATGTGATACTCAAAACCTCCTGTATTATAAATATAAATAATTTAGGCAAGAGATGCTTTCTTTCATCTCAAACATGGAAGAATTATAAACCCTTTATTAGTGTTGGTCATTTTTAAGAGTTCAGTTCAGTCGCTCAGTCGTGTCCGACTCTTTGCGACCAAGAATGTCTTAACGTCCCTCGCCATCCCCACGAGAATATATGAATAAATGCCTGCAGGTGTATGCCTGCTTTGAATCGGAAAAACAGGTATTATTACTCAAACACCTCCCACTCCAGAAACCCTAACCCCAGACCCCGCCCACAAAAACCCCGCCCCTTTCTCCCACTGCTGGTACGGAATTGGCGCAGTGGGCTGACGAAAGACGTAACCTCCGTAGCCTTCTACGTGTAGCTACTGGCTCTGCCTCTGGGAGTTGAAGTTTCCGAAAGAGGACCTTCTCGAGTGGTAAAGACCACTACAAAAACCTTCCTGAGAGACTGTCAGATTCCCCGACAACTCCTCTGTTCGGTAAGTCTCTTGGTGCGGAGGCTTGCACTCTTCTACCCTTTGATATAATCCGGGAGCAAAAGGAGCGCATGCCGGTGCCGCCTTCCACTAGCAATAGGGCTTCCGGGGGAGAGGGAAGTGGGGTAATGGAAAATGGTAGCAAAGACGCAGCTCCGGAAGGAAGTGACGTCAGAGCGCGCGCGCCCCTTCGGCTCGCCAAACAGCTTTCTGATTCGTCGGCTGCAAATTAGCCCCGCCTCTGGAGTGCGTCCGTGCGTGGGTGACATGGAGGCGAGAGTCGGGCTCGGCTCTGCTCACTAGTATAGGATCTCTTGCTGTCGACTTTTGTTTGGGGGTCGAGATACGGGTCCTAGTATGTGAAGTGTGTTCGCTTCCCAAGAATGAAGGGAGAGGGAAATCTGGACTCTGAAAGGCCGGAAAACGAGTTGTGGTTGTGCCACTTATTGGCAAGAGACCGTGGGCAAGTCGCTTTTCGTCTTTAAACCTCATTTTTCCTCATTTTCCTCATTTTTCCTACGAGGGCTGATGTCTCTGAGCGCAGTGAAATGTGGGGAGAGGCCAGGGGAAAGTTGCTGCAGGTGCTGCTAGGCCCCACCGTGGTGAGCTGAGGATATTTTAAGAAGTCCGAGGTGTTACTGAATTTCTTGAAACATTTTGTATTTAAATTCAGTAATCTTTCTAGAGATACACAGAGGATAGCAGCGGCATATTTCTCGCTTTTTTGTTTGTTATAAATCCTCCGCCTTTCCCTATCATGGCCCAGGCCTCTACCTAAGGGACCTCACAGCTGAACCGATTCGTTATTGCAAGTCTGGCATGCGCGTTTTAAAAAAGGGTATTTTTTTCTTTACCACCGTTAGGTCATTTAATTCCGTTCTGCGATTATTTCGACATTCCTTTGGATGTTTCTGGAAGGGAGTCTGTGTTGTAAATTATTAAGACTTTAGCCCAATCAATAAAGCCATGATTTTTTTTTTTTTTTTAACTTTCGGCCAGTCACATTCATGATGTGTGTTCTCCCTGCCAGGAGTTGTGCTAAGAAGTGGAAATACAAGGATAATAGAGATACAATATTTTCATCTATCTATCCCACACCAAATTGTCTTAGTCATCTTTATCCATAGTTAGTTTCATAAAACCACCAGATAATCTATATCTAAACGAACCATTTTTTAAAAATCCAGTGCTCAAGTAAACTGAATTTGGCACAATTATTTCTGTAGTTGCTACAAAGTTGGTTGAACCTGGTGAATGAATTAAAATGTGCTGTGAATAGCACTGCATGTGAGGAACGAATGCAAACTTTGCCATGGTGTTTATATTTTACTTAACAGGTTAGTCTGAACAAACTAGTGCATAGTTAAATGCTTACTGTATGTTACAGGCAGTAGGAGTTGGTACATGTCTTTGTAAAGTGTGTTGAAAGCAGTAATGAAAGGATCTCAATCTAGCATTTGATGCTTCATCATTGCATCATTCTCTGCAATGTATCTAGCTTATTCAAAGCTTAAAAATTTTTTTTACTACATTCCTTTTTCTTAATTGGAAATAACTTTTAAAATAACAGTGATAATGATATTGACAAGCTCATGACCTTTCTTTGATAGGCTTTTTAAAAATATCAGTATGCAATGATAAGCAAATTAAATTTAACTTGGACTTCTTGGGAAAGGCGAAAGCTCCCCCTGGTGTGCATGAGTTGTAAAATTTTGCTGTACTTTGTTACATTAAAATTTTCAGTCTAGAGCCAGTCAATACTTGCTCTTTTGACCATCGTAGGAAACTAGTGAAAAACGATGCCACTGTTGATAGAAATATTCTCTCCTAGAATATTAATCAATTTCTTGAAGAGAGCAGTTTGTTTCCTCTGATTTTTAATTGTGCCTTAAAGTCTGCACGTTTGGCTTCTATTCCTGCATGCTAAGTCGCTTCAGTTGTGTCCGACAATTTGGGACCCTGTGGACTGTAGCCCAGTTTCCTCTGTGCGAGGATTCTCCAGGCAAGGATACTGGAGTGGGTTGCCAGGCACTCCTCCAGGGAATCTTCCTGACCCAAGGATGGAACCCACGAGCATTGGCCGGCAGGTTTGTTTTTTTTAACCACTAGCGCCACCTGATCACGCAGATGGTGATTGCAGCCATGAAATTAAAAAAGGCTTACTCCTTGGAAGGAAAGTTATGACCAACCTAGATAGCATATTAAAAAGCAGAGACATTACTTTGCCAACAAAGGTCCATCTAGTCAAGGGTATAGTTTTTCCCGTGGTCATGTATGGATGTGAGAGTTGGACTGTGAAGAAAGCTGATCGCCAAAGAATTGATGCTTTTGAACTGTGGTGCTGGAGAAGACTCTTGAGAGTCCCTTGAACTGCAAGGAGATCCAAACAGTCCATTCTAAAGGAGATCAGTCCTGAGTGTTCATTGGAAGGACTGATGCTAAAGCTGAAACTCCAATACTTTGGCCACCTCATGCGACGAGCTGACTCACTGGAAAAGACTCTGATGCTGGGAGGGATCGGGGACAGGAGGAGAAGGGAACGGCAGAGAATGAGATGGCTGGATGGCATCACCGACTCGATGGACATGAGCTTGAGTGAACTCTGGGAGTTGGTGATGGACTCGGACACGACTTAGCAACTGAACTGAGCGCCACCTGGGAAGCCCACACATTTAGCTTAATGGGCAGGTTTAGTTTATATTTTCTGTATTGTTTTAGATATATTCATTGCTAATTTTTATTCATGTGTTTATTTATGGAAAGGAAATAAAATTGATCCTAGGACTCACAATGTATGTTTAAGTTTTTTCTTATCTTTTCAGACTTACTGTGTTTCCTCTGTCTCCTGTTTCTTACATTGAATAGTAACCTTATTTTCTAGGTTAAAAAAAATTAATGAATGCACTCAAGTTTCTACATTTACCTCCAGTTACCTTTTCAGCCTATGTTTCTCTCAGTCTGTTACTCACATTTTTTAAATGCTCAAACATACGATGTTTTCGTTTTATTTTTCTGTCTGAACTCTGAATCAGATTGTGAGGTTGTCTTCTAATTCACCAGTTACCTCTTGGACTCCAAGTAATCTGGAGTTTGCCTCATATGTTGAAATTTTTATGACTTCACTTCCTGGTTTCCAAATTGGTTCTTTTTTTTTTTTTAATGAATTCTAGTTTTGCTATTTTTATGCCCATTTTTGTGTATCAATTTCCCAATTTTTGTTTTTATGGTTATTACTTTTCATTAACTCTTTTTTCCCCTCATTTCCTGTCCTTTTATAATTTTGCTTTGCAGACTCATCTGGAATGGAATTAT
The DNA here is from genome assembly GCF_049115385.1 of Moschus berezovskii. Taxonomy (NCBI): domain Eukaryota; kingdom Metazoa; phylum Chordata; class Mammalia; order Artiodactyla; family Moschidae; genus Moschus; species Moschus berezovskii. The sequence continues at coordinate 32,345,364 of NC_142464.1, forward strand.
AGCTTTCCTTTCCAAACTCCCTCTGTCTACTACTGATTTTGTGGTTTCTTCCACCCCATCACCCTTTTCAGTGCTTCAGACCAATAGCAGAGCCTATATATGTGGTTGAGAATTTCAGTCATCTCATAGCTGGGCCCAGGTTGTAGCCAAGAGGCTGGTGTCTGTTTCCCCCAAGTAGTCAGCTTTGTATAAGCTATTTTTAATTTTACCTGTTGTTAGGCTTTTTTCTTGGAAAGAGGAGCCTCACCCCTAACACCAGTTTAAGGGTTCATCTTAAATTGCCTCCCATCTGTCTCCCATGCTCTGTCTTGAATTATTATTTTTCTCTTTAAAGATAGAGAATTATTAAAGAAAACTCTCAGCTGTCTTTACAGAGCAGACCCTGTTCTTAATTTTTATTTTGAGAAAGGCTATACTTTTTTTGTTTCCCCTTTTAATATTTTAAATGCCATTGTCATGTGTTGCAAGCTTGGAAGGCAAGATGTCACAGACATAAACTTTTGGCAGTTATCTCTAGGAAGTTTCCCAATTTTTTTTTTTTTTTTTCTTTTTGGTGCATTGGCATACAAGTAGAACCAAAGGGTTTTTCCCCTCCATTGTCTTTTGGTGACACAGGTCTTCTCTGAGCCTTTCAACAGTAGGTGGGTGAAAGCAACACAGCTCTTTAACATTGTTTGGAAATTCCCATTTTCTAAATAAGACTATGGATTTCTAGAAGACAGTAGAGTTGGATGTGGGCTTGAATGTTTGCTCCATTACTTCATTCAACAAGTGTTTTGAGGACCTATTTTGTGCAACATTTGCTGTAGGTGCCTTGTTTCTTAGGAATTATAGCTTTGTAACTTTGGGCAAGTAATCTTTATACCTCTTCCTTTGCAAAATAGTCCTATATGACTACCCCTTAGGGTTTTTTAAGAGTAAAATAGATAACAACTTTTTAATTAAGTATAGTAAGAATTAATAAATGTTTGTTGTTAAAATTTTCATTACCTTTAGAAGTCCTTTATAATATCATGTTCACTCATTTATTTGTGCTGCCAATGCATATTAAGCATCTAGTAAGTGCTCGGCACTGTGTTAGTGTTGCCACCGTAATGCTGGGCAAAAGCAGACATTAGCCCTGCCCAGTGGAGTTTCCAGTGGAGAGTCAAACTTGAATTGTCATTTCTAGGAGATGATCTCCCTTAAAAGAAGTCTTTCAGTTCAGTTTAGTCGCTCAGTCGTGTCCGACTCTTTCTGACCCCATGAACCACAACACTCCAGGCCTCCCTGTCCATCACCAACTCCTGGAGTTCACCCAAACCCATGTCCATTGAGTCAGAGATGCCATCCAACCGTCTCATCCTCTGTCGTCCCCTTCTCCTCCTGCCCTCAATCTTTCCCAGCATCATGGTCTTTTCAAATGAGTCAACTCTTCGCATCAGGTGGCCAAAGTATTGGAGTTTCAGCTTCAACATCAGTCCTTCCAATGGACACCCAGGACTGATCTCCTTTAGGATGGACTGATTGGATCTCCTTGCAGTCCAAGGGACTCTCAAGAGTCTTCTCCAGCACCTCAGTTCAAAAGCATCAGTTCTTCAGCGATCAGCTTTCTTCACAGTCCAACTTTCACATCCATACCTGACCACTGGAAAAACCATAGCCTTGACTAGATGGACTTTTGTTGGCAAAGTAATGTCTCTGCTTTTTAATATGCTATCTAGGTTGGTCATAACTTTCCTTCCAAGGAGTAATCGTCTTTTAATTTCATGGCTGCAGTCACCACCTGCAGTGATTTTGGAGCCCAGAAAAATAAAGTCAGCCACTGTTTCCCCATCTATTTGCCATGAAGTGATGGAGTTGAATGCCATGATCTTAGTTTTCTGAATGTTGAGCTTTTAGCCAACTTTTTCACTCTCCTCTTTCACTTTCATCAAGAGGCTCTTTAGTTCTTCACTTTCTGCCATAAGCGTGGTGTCATTTGCATATCTGAGGTTATTGATATTTCTCCCGGCAATCTTGATTCCAGCTTGTGCTTCTTCCATCCCAGCGTTTCTCATGATGTACTCTGCATATAAGTTAAATAAGCAGGGTGACAATAAGCAGCCTTGATGTACTCCTTTTCCTATTTGGAACCAGTCTGTTGTTCCATGTCCAGTTCTAACTGTTGCTTCCTGACCTGCATACCAGTTTCTCAAGAGGCAGACCAGGTGGTCTGGCATTCCCATCTCTTTCAGAATTTTCCACATTTTATTGTGATCCACACCGTCAAAGGCTTTGGCATAGTTACTAAAACAGAAATAGATGTTTTTCTGGAATTTTCTTGATTTTTTGATGATCCAGCGGAAAAAAGAAGTGTTTGGTTGATGGCATAAAGAAAACTTGTGAACTCTTACTTGTATTACTAGATGATTCTTTCCCCTCTTAGTAATTTTGCAGTGTAGTAAAATGTCAGGACTTTGCTCTAGCACCTAAATCGTGCATCTTAAAATTTCTTGTCTTGCAGTCAAAATTTGGTAAACTTTCTAACTTTTCTTGGGTACCCTATATGTCCTATTACATCATTGCATGTTTAAAGGCAAGAACCGTATAAATAAAACTGCTGCTCAAATTACGTTCTGCAAAGTTTTTTTCTTTCCAGTCTCTGAATTGTGGGGATTGTACTTTTTCCTTTTAGATGTTGGCTTCTCTGCACAGACTTGTTAGCTATCTCTGTGAAAGGGAAGAATTACACATTTTTGGGTAAGACTGATAGAATATTTGCAGACTTCATGCTTAGTCTTTGATAGAGATAAAGAATACATTCTTAAGCTATGGTGGTAACAATTAAAGAGAAAAGATATTTTACTATTTCTCTCATTTTCCCTGTTCTAAAGGCAAGTTTAGCTCTAGACGGTGGATGTAAAGATGTGGGTTGTGGTTTAGTTGCTAAGTCATATCTGACTCTTGCGACCCATAGACTGTGGCCCACCAGAATCCTCTGTCCGTGGGACTTTCCAGGCAAAAATACTTTAGTGGGTTGCCATGTCCTTCTCCAGGGGCTCTTCCCGACACACAGATCAAACCTGGGTCTCCTGCACTGCAGGTAGATTCTTTACCAACTGAGCTACCAGAGAAGACCCTTAAAGATGTGGATGGTTAAATCTAAATAAGATGTTTTAGATGGCCCTGAGTATTCCACAACTGATTACAGAGTCAGTTTACATATTTTGTTTTTCAACTGTGACTTAAGTGAAAAATTTATAATTACATATTTATAATGAAATATGTTGGGGAGCAACTCAATTTGTTTTCTGAACTGTCGAAAATATAGAAATGTATAGCATACCTTTTGTCAAAAACCAATTGTTGAGTGTCCACCCAGATAGTGAAATTAGCATTTTTCCTGTATGACAGTATTAAAGAAAAGTATAAAAATGTGCTTTCCATCCCATTAAAAATATATATGTTTTTCTTTTATAACTATACTGTACTATTCTATACTTTTATACTATATTTTCATTATATAAAATTTGGAAAATGCAGAAAGCCATGGGTGGGTCAGAATTAAAACGTGTGTATATGTGTGTGTGTATATATATATATATATATAAACAAAATTTAACATTTTTTGTTCTGATTTTCTTATTTAACATAATTATTTCCCTTTATCACTAAGTAATATTGAGAAACATTTTTATTGACTGCTTAGTATTCCAATCCAGTGCCATAGGTGAACTGTAATTTATATTTAGTCCCCGTTTGCTGATATTCTGATTTTTTATTGTTAAAAATAGCAGTAATACATGTATTCTTTTCCATTAATTTGTTTATCAGTTCAGTTCAGTCGCTCAGTCATATCCGACTCTTTGTGATCCCATGAATCACAGCATGCCAGGCCTCCCTGTCCATCACCAACTCCCGGCGTTCACTCAAACTCACCTCCATTGAGTCGGTGATGCCATCCAGCCATCTCATTCTCTGTCGTCGTCTTCTCCTCCTGCCCCCAATCCCTCCCAGCATCAGAGTCTTTTCCAGTGAGTCAACTCGTTTCATGAGGTGGCCAAAGTATTGGACTTTCAGCTTTAGCATCAGTCCTTCCAATGAACACCCAGGACTGGTCTCCTTTAGAATGGACTGGTTGGATCTCCTTGCAGTCCAAGGGACTCTCAAGAGTCTTCTCCAGCACCACATTTCAAAAACATCAATTCTTTGGCGATCAGCTTTCTTCACAGTCCAACTCTCACATCTATACATGACCACGGGAAAAACTATAGCCTTGACTAGACAGACCTTTGTTGGCAAAGTAATGTCTCTGCTTTTTAATACGCTATCTAGGTTGGTCATAACTTTCCTTCCAAGGAGTAAGCGTCTTTTAATTTCATGGCTGCAGTCAGCATCCCCAGTGATTTTGGAGCCCCCCAAAATAAAGTCTGACACTGTTTCCACTGTTTTCCCATCTATTTCCCATGAAGTGTTGGGACCAGAGGCCATGATCTTTGTTTTCTGAATGTTGAGCTTCAAGTCAACTCTTCACTCTCCTCTTTCACTTTCATCAAGAGGCTTTTGAGTTCCTCTTCACTTTTTGCCATAAGGGTGGTGTCATCTGCATATCTGAGGTTATAGATATTTCTCCCAGCAGTCTTGACTCCAGCCTGTGCTTCTTCCAGCCCAGTGTTCCTCATGATGTACTCTGCATATAAGTTAAATAAGCAAGGTGACAGTATACAGCCTTGACGTACTCTTTTTCCTATTTGGAAACAGTCTGTTGTTCCATGCACAGTTCTGACTGTTGCTTCCTGACCTGCATACAGGTTTCTCAAGAGGCAGGTCAGGTGGTCTGGTATTCCCATCTCTTTCAGAATTTTCCACAGTTTGTTGTGAATTTTGTTTATATTTTGTTATAATATAAATAACATTGTTTATATTTTGTTTAAATTGTTATATTTTGTTTAATTATATTAATGTTGTTTATATTTCTAATTTATAGAAATTCTAGGGAAATAAATTATTGTAAGAAAGAGTATCAGCATTTTAAATCTCTTCAAACGTATAGGTCTGAGTAGCCTTCTGGGAAAATTGTGCTGTGCTGCCAATAGTGTATGAAAATATCCCATTTCATCAAATGATCTTTGCCAGTAAATGACAATTGATTGCCTAAATTTGCAGTTTTTTCATTACTAATATGGTTTCATTTTAATCACATCCTTTGGTCTTCTTTTTTACTTTTTTTTTTTTGGTTGTAAATCATCTGTTCATGTCAGAGTTGCTTTTCAATTTTTCAGAGGCATCAAATAATGTCATCTGAAGTGTTGCCAGCATTTAGTGAGACTTGTAATGTTGAAAGACAGCAAGACTTAAGTGAAGACGGAGAGGAAAATCAGAAGCCAGGATTAAGCGAAAGGTTTCAACCAATGTCTAAACGGCAAATGAAAAAGCTAATGAAACAGCAACAATGGGAAGAACAACGAGAACTCCGCAAGTATGTATAAAAATGCATATATTCTACCCCTATTTAGAGATATGGAATGTTGGACCTTCAGTATAGTAATTATGCAGTTACATAATTATGCAATAGTAATTCTGTTAATTAAATTGGTACTATACATTTTGTAGCTCACTTTGTCAGTTGGCTACTAAAACTGTTTTAAGTTTTTTTTTTTTTTTTAGCAGTGTTGCTGAATTTACACAGTACACTTTTCTCACCCACACCTATTGTGAGTAGCACCTCAATTTCTAAAGTAACCAGTTTACTTTATAGTTAGCATTCATGTCCTAGACACAGAACAAAAATAATCATCTCAGAAAGGTCAAATTTGGGCCTAGCATTGATTTTGCTAGAACTATTACAGGTTTTGGTAAGAGCAGTTAGGCTTAAGCTGTTATTGTAGAAAGACAACATTTATTAGAAAATTAATTGTTAATGTAGATGAGAGAAAAACCCAAGGGTTTTTTTTCATAATTTTACTTTTCAAAAAATGGGAGCAGCTTTTTCTTAAAAAAGAACTTTTATTTTTATTGAAGGGCTTCCCTGGTGGCTCAGATGATAAAGAGTCTGCCTGCAATGTGGGAGACCTGGGTTTGATCCCTGGGTTGGGAAGATTCCCTGTAGAAGGGAATGGCTGCCCACTCCAGTGTTCTTCCCTGGAGAATTCCATGGACAGAGGAGCCTGGTGGGCTGCAGTCCATGGGGTTGCAAAGAGTCAGACACTACTGAGTGACTAACACTTTTTTCTTCATTTTATTTTTATGGGCTTCCCTGGTAGCTCAGAGGGTAGAGAATCTGCCTGCAATGCAGGAGACCTGGGTTTGATCCCTGGGTTAGGAAGATCCCCTGGAGAAAGGAATGGCCACCCACTCTCGTATTCTTGACTGGAGGAATTCCACGGACAGAGGAGACTGGCTCACTGCAGTCGATGGGGTCACAAAGAGTCAGACATGACTGACCAACTAACACTTTATTTTTCATGGTTAATTCACAATGTTGTGTTAGTTTTAGGTGTACAGGATATCAGTCATATATGTATATGTGAAAGTGAAAATGTTAGTTGCTCAGTTGTATCCAACTCTGTGACCCCATGGACTGTAGTCCACCAGGCTCCTCTGTCCATGGAATTCTCCAGGCAAGAATACTGGAGTGAGTTGCCATTTCCTTCTCCAGGGGATCTTTCCGACCCAGGGATCAAACCTGGGTCTCCCATATTGCGGGCAGATTCTTTACCATCTGAGCCACCAGCAAAGCCCCATATATACATATACATACATACTCTTTCAGATTATTTTCCATTATAGATGATTACAAAACATTGAATATAGTTCCCTGTGTGATACAGTAGGTCCTTGTTGGTGGTGCTAGTGGTAAAGAACCCGCCTGCCCGTGCAGAACATGTGAAAGACACGGGTTTGATCCCTGGGTTGGGAAGATCCCCTGGAGAAGGGCATGGCAACTCCAGTATTCTTGCCTGGAGAATCCCATGGACGGAGGAGCCTGGCAGACTACAGTCCTTAGGGTTGCAGTGAGTTGGACACAACTGAAGTGACTGAGCACAGAATGGGTGTGTTAATCCCAAACTCATAACTTATCTTCCCACTCCCTTCCTATCCACTCTTGTAACCATAAGTTTCTTTTCTGTGTCTGTGTGTCTACTGCTGTTTTGTAAATAACTTTATTTATATCACTTTTTTTAGATTCCACATGTAAGTGATGCCATATTTGTCTGAGTTACTTCACTTACTATGAAAATCTCTAGATCCATCCATGCTGCTGCAAATGGCATTATTTCATTCTTGCTTATAGCTGAGTAACATTGCATTGTGTATGTATACCACGTCTTCTTTCTCCATTCATTTGTCGGTGAACATTTAGATGCTTCTGTGTCTTGGTTTTTGTAAACAGGGCTTCTGTGAATGTTGGGGGTGTATGTATCTTTTTTAATTAGAGTTTTCTCTGGCTATATGCCCAGGAGTGGGATTGCTGAACCATATGGTAACTCTATTTTCAGTTTTTTAAGGAATCTCTAAACGGTTTTCTATAGTGGCTGCCCAAATTCACATTCTCAACAACAGTGTAGGAGAGCTCCCTTTTCTCTTCATCCTCTCCAGCAGTTGTTATTCATAGACGTTTTGATGATGGCCATACTGACTGGTGTGAGGTGATATGATAGTTCATTGTAGTTTTGATTTGCATTTCTCCAAAGCAACATTGAGCTCTTTTTCATGTGCCTATTGGCCATCTGTATGTTTTCTTTGGAGAAATGTCTGTTTAGGTCTTCTGCTCAATTTTCATTTGGGTTGTTCAGTTTTGTTTTGTTTTAATATTAAGCTGTATGAGCTTTGTGTTTATTTTGGAAACAAATTCTTGTTAGTTACATCATTTGCAAATATTTACTCCCTGCCCATGTGTTGTATTTTAATTTTGTTGATGGTTTCTTTTAAGCTAATTTTTTGTTTTTACTTTTATTACTCTAGGAGGTAGATCAGAAAAGATCTTGCTGTGATATATGTCAGAGTATTCTGCCTATATTTTTCTCTAAGAGCTTTATAGTATCTGGCCTTACATTTAGGTCTTTAATCCATTTTGAGTTTATTTTTGTATATGGAGTTAGGGAGTGTTCTAGGTTCATTCTTTTCCTTGTAGCTATTCAGTTTACCCAAGACCACTTACTGAAGAGACTGTCTTTCTTCCTTCCTGTACTCTTTTCTTCCTTTGTCATAGATTAATTGATATTAATTAATTGATATGCTTCTGGGCTTTCTCTTTCATTGATGTGTGTGCCTCTGTTTTTGTGCCAGTGTGATACTGTTTTGATGACTATAGCTTTGTAGTATAGTCTGAAATCAGGGAAGATGATTCCTCCAGCTTCATCCTTTTTTCTCTGGATTATTTTGGCTATTCAGGGTCTTCTGTGTTTCCATACAAGCTTCAAAAAGTTTTGTTCTAGTTCTGTGAAAAATGCCATTGATATTTTGATAGGAATTGCACCGAATATGTAGATTGCTTGCATAATATGGTCATTTTCACAATATTAATTCTTTTAATCCAAGAACATGGTATATCTTTGCATCTGTGTAATCTTCAATTTCTTTCATCAGTGTTTTACAGTTTTCAGAGTATAGGTCTTTTGTCTCCTTAGGTTGGTTTATTCCTGGCGTTTTATTCTTTTTGATGAGATGGTAAATGAGACTGTTTCCTTAATTTCTGTTTTTGACATTTTGTTGTGTGTAGAAATGCAATAGATTTCTGTGTATTAATTTTGTATCCTTCAACTTTACCAAGTTCATTGTTGAGCGCCAGTAATTTTCTTTTAGCATCATTAGGATTTTTTGTATACAACATTGTGTTATCTACAAACAATGACAGTTTACTTCTTTTCCAATTTGGATTCATTTTATTTCTTTTTCTTTCTGCCTGCTGTGGCTAGGATGTCCGAATCTATGTTGAATAACAATTTTACTTTTTTTTAAATATATAGTTATAGTTGTTACTTGAAAATCATGTAGCGGAATGATAAAAGTAAAATTTTTTATAACTCTCAAACTCAGTATTTTAAACGTTTTCTAAGTACACATAATGGGCTGTGTGCTGTGTTGTAGTCACTCAGTTGTGTCTGACTCTTTGTGAACCCATGAACTGTAGCCCACTAGGCTCCTCTGACATTGGAATTTTCCAGACAAGAATACTAGAGTGGGTTGCCATGCCCTCCTTCAGGGGATCTTCCCAACCCAGGGATCGAACCTTGAACCAAGGTCTACCACATTGCAGGCAGATTCTTTACCATCTGAACTACCAGGGAAGCCCATGAATACTGGACTGGGTAGCCTATACCATCTCTAAGGGATCTTTCTGACCCAGGCAGTGAACCAAGGTCTCCCACATTGCAGGTGGATTCTTTACCAGCTGAGTTACCAGGGAAGCCCCATATAATGTGCTGCTAATAATAAATGAACTTATAGTTCAGATCTGTGTAAAAAATATTTTGCTTTTGCAGACTCATTTATTATGTAAAGCTTTTAGACTATCTTTAAAATTGCTGGTATTTGACAATTTTTGATCCACAGAAGTGGCAATTTTTTATGATTTAGCCTACTGATTTTAAAATAATTTTTTCTTTGTTTAGAAAAGTTTTGTAAGTATCCAAGTAACAAAAAGTTGTTTTCAATTACTAATTTTAGACAAAAGCGGAAGGAAAAACGCAAGAGAAAGCAATTAGAGCGACAGTGTCAACCTGAGTCAAATTCAGATGGAAGTGACAGAAAACGTATTCGAAGAGATGTTGTTCACAGCCCACTCCGCCTTATCATTGACTGCAGTTTTGACAGCTTGATGGTATTAAAGGTATCATGAATCATTGTCAGAAAAATCCTGTAGCTGAACTAGATTGAATAATTCTTGCTTTAATATGTAATATTACTTTGATATAATTTATGTACTAAAATGCATCTTTTTATCTTTTTTTGTCTTTTTAATTGTGGTTTTTAATGTACGTAACAAAGTTTTTTTTTTTTTTTTTTTTGCATTTCTTTCCCATTGGGATGGTCTTGATCCCTGTCTCCTGTACAATATCACGAACCTCCGTCCATAGTTCATCAGGCACTCTATCAGATCTAGTCCCTTAAAGCTATTTCTCACTTCCACTGTATAATCATCAGGGATTTGATTTAGGTCATATCTGAATGGTCTAGTGGTTTTCCCTACTTTCTTCAATTTCAGTCTGAATTTGGCAATAAGGAGTTCATGATCTGAGCCACAGTCAGCTCCTGGTTTTTTTTTTCTAACTGTATAGAGTTTCTCCATCTTTGGCTGCAAAGAATATAATCAATCTGATTTCGGTGTTGACCATCTGGTGATGTCCATGTGTAGAGTCTTCTCTTGTGTTGTTGGAAGAGGGTACTTGCTATGACCAGTGCGTTCTCTTGGCAAAACTCTATGAGCCTTTGCGCTGCTTCATTCCGTGCTCCAAGGCCAAATTTGCCTGTTACTCCAGGTGTTTCTTGACTTCCTACTTTTGCATTCCAGTCCCCCATAATGAAAAAGACATCTTTTTGGGTGTTAGTTCTAAAAGGTCTTGCAGGTCTTCATAGAACCATTCAACTTTGGCTTCTTCAGCATTACTGGTTGGGGCGTAGGCTTGGATTACTGTAATATTGAATGGTTTGCCTTGGAAACGAACAGAGATCATTCTGTTGTTATTGAGATTGCATCCAAGTACTGCATTTCGGACTCTTTTGTTGACCATGATGGTTACTCCATTTCTTCTAAGGGATTCCTGCCCACAGTAGTAGATATAATGATCATCTGAGTTAAATTCACCCATTCCAGTCCATTTTAGTTCACTGATTCCTAGAATGTCTACGTTCAGTCTTGCCATCTCCTGTTTGACCACTTCCAATTTGCCTTGATTCATGGACCTAACATTCCAGGTTCCTACGCACTATTGCTCTTTACAGCATTGGACCTGGCTTCTATCATTCGGTCACATCCACAACCAAAGCGAAAAACAACGGAGAAAAGGAAAGATATAAGCATCTGATTACAGAGTTCCAAAGAATAGCAAGGAGACATAAGAAAGCCTTCCTCAGCGATCAGTGCAAAGAAATAGAGGAAAACAACAGAATAGGAAACACAAGAGATCTCTTCAAGAAAATTAGAGATACCAAGGGAACATTTCATGCAAAGATGGGCTCGATAAAGGACAGAAATTTCATGGACCTAACAGAAGCAGAAGATATCAAGAAGAGGTGGCAAGAATACACAGAAGAACTGTACAAAAAAGATCTTCATGACCAAGATAATCATGATGGTGTGATCACTGACCTAGAGCCAGACATCCTGGAATGTGAAGTCAAGTGGGCCTTAGAAAGCATCACTATGAACAAAGCTAGTGGAGGTGATGGAATTCCAGTGGAGCTATTTCAAATCCTGAAAGATGATGCTATGAAAGTGCTGCACTCAATATGCCAGCAAATTTAGAAAACTCAGCAGTGGCCACAGAACTGGAAAATGTCAGTCTTCATTCCAATTCCAAAGAAAGGCAATATCAAAGAATGCTCAGACTACCACACTATTGCACTCATCTCACACGCTAGTAAAGTCATGCTCCAAATTCTCCAAGCCAGGCTTCAGCAATACATGAACCGTGAACTTCCAGATGTTCAAGCTGGTTTTAGAAAAGGCAGAGGAACCAGAGATCAAATTGCCAACATCCGCTGGATCATGGAGAAAGCAAGAGAGTTCCAGAAAAACATCTGTTTCTGCTTCATTGACTATGCCAAAGCCTTTGACTCTGTGGATCACAACAAACTGTGGAAAATTCTGAAAGAGATGGGAATACCAGACTACCTGACCTGCCTCTTGAGAAACCTGTATGCAGGTCAGGAAGCAACAGTCAGAACTGTGCATGGAACAACAGACTGTTTCCAAATAGGAAAAGGAGTACGTCAAGGCTGTATACTGTCACCTTGCTTATTTAACTTATATGCAGAGTACATCATGAGGAACGCTGGGCTGGAAGAAGCACAGGCTGGAGTCAGGATTGCCGGGAGAAATATCTATAACCTCAGATATGAAGATGACACCACCCTTATGGCAAAAAGTGAAGAGGAACTCGAAAGCCTCTTGATGAAAGTGAAAGAGGAGAGTGAAAAGTTGACTTGAAGCTCAACATTCAGAAAACTAAGATCATGGCCTCTGGTCCCATCACTTCATGGGAAATAGATGGGAAAACAGTGGAAACAGTGTCAGACTTTATTTTTGGGGGCTCCAAAATCACTGCAGATGCTGATTGCAGCCAGGAAATTGAAAGACGCTAACTCCTTGGAAGGAAAGTTATGACCAACCTAGATAGCGTATTAAAAAGCAGAGACATTACTTTGCCAACCAAGGTCTGTCTAGTCAAGACTATAGTTTTTCCTGTGGTCATGTATGGATGTAAGAGTTGGACTGTGAAGAAAGCTGCTTGCTGAAGAATTGATGCTTTGAACTGTGGTGCTGGAGAAGACTCTTGAGAGTCCCTTGGACTGCAAGGAGATCCAACCAGTCCATTCTAAAGGAGATCAGTCCTGGGTGTTCACTGGAAGGACTGATGCTAAAGCTGAAACTCCAATACTTTGGCCACCTCATGTGAAGAGTTGATTCACTGGAAAAGACTGTAATGCTGGGAGGGATTGGGGGCAGGAGGAGACGGGGATGACAGAGAATGAGATGGCTGGATGGCATCACCGACTCAATGGACGTGAGTTTGAGTGAACTCTGGGAGTTGGTGATGGACCTGTTGTGCTGTGATTCATGGGGTTGCAAAGAGTCGGACACGACTGAGTGACTGAACTGAACTGAATAAAGTTTACCCTCTTAACCACTTTTAAGTGTACAGTTCAGTAGTGCTAAGTACACTTTTGTTGCGCAGCCAATCTCCAGAACTCTTTTTCATCTTCCGAAACTAAAACTCTATACCCATTGAACAACCATTTCCATTCCCCCTCCCCCAGCCCTTGGCATCGCCATTCTGCTTTCTGTCTCTATGAATTTGATTACTCTGTGTATCTTATATAAGTGGAATCCTACTTTTGTGACAGATTTTTCTCACTGAGCATTATGTCTTCACTGTGCTGTGCTCAGTTGTTCAGTCATGTCTAACTCTCTGTAACCCCATGGACTGTAGCCCACCAGGCTCCTCTGTCCATGGGACTTCCCAGGCAAGAATAACGGATTGGTTGGCCATTTCTTACTCCATGGCATCTTCCTGCCCCAAGGATGGAACCCATGTCTCCCACATTGACTGGCGGATTCTTTACCACTGCACCACTTAGGAAGCCCCTGCATTGTTGTGTGTGTCAGAATTCCCCTATGTTTTAAGGTTGAATACTATTTTGGTGTATATGTAAACCACTTTTTGTTTATTCATTCATCTGTTGTCAGTGGACATTTATGTTGCTTCCATCCCTAGGCTATTTTGTTGGTTTCTGTGCGTGTGTTTTTTAAACTATTTTATTGAAGTATAGTTGATTTACAATGTTGTGTTAGTTTCTATCGTACAGTAAAGTGACTCATTTATGCATTTATATATATATGTGTATATATACACACATTTGTCCTTTTTCATATTCTTTTCCATTATGATTTATTACAAGATATTGAATATAGTTAGCTGTGCTATACAGTTGTACCTTGTTGTTATCCATTCTATGTATAGTAGTTTGCATCTGCTAAATCCCAGATTCCCAATTATCTCTCTGTCACCCCTTGGCAAGCACAAGTTTATTCTCTGTCGGTCTGTTTCTGTTTTGTGGGTAAGTCCATTTATGTCATATTTTTAGATTCACATATAAGTGACACATATTTGTCTTTCTGTCTGACTCACTTCACTTAGTATGATAATCTCTTGAGTCCATCCATGCTGCTGTAAATAGCATTATTTCTTTTTTATGGCTGAGTAGTATTCCATCATATAAATATACCATGTCTTATTTTTTTTCTTAACTGGAGTATAATCGCTCTAAAATGTTGTATTAGTTTCTAGTGTACAACAGTGTGAATCAGCTATATGTATATGTAGATCCCCTCTGTCTTGATCCGTCCATCCCACCTGTCCAGGTCATCACAGAACACCGGGCTGAGATCCTTGTGTTACACAGCAGCTTCCCACTAGCTATCCGTTTTACATGTGGTAGTGTATGTATGTCAGTGCTACTCTTTCAGTTTCACCCTCTCCTTCCCACTGTGTCCACAAGTCCATTTTTTATATCTGTGTCTTCTACTCCTGCCCTGCAAATAGGTTCATCAGGGCCATTTTTCTAGATTCCGTATATATGCATTAATATACAATATTTGTTTTTCTCTTTTTCTTACTTCACTGTGTATGACAGACTCTACACAGACATCACTACAAAAGACCCAATTTCTTCCCTTTTATGGCTGAGTAACATTCCATTGTATGTATGTACCACATCTTGTTTATTCATTCATCTGTTGATGTATATTTACGTTGCTTGCATGTCCTATTGTAAATAGTGCTGCAGTGAATATATGTATATTTTTGAATTATGGTTTTCTTTGAATGTATGCCCAGGAATGAGATTGCTGGATCATATGGTAATTCTATTTTTAGTTTTTTAAGGAACCTCCATATTATTCTCCATAGTAGCTATTCCAGTTTATGTTCCCACCAACAGTGTAGGAGGATTTCTTTTTCTCTACATCCTCTTCAGAGTTTATTGTTTGTAGATTTTTTGATGCTGGCCATTCTGACAGGTGTGAGATGATATCTCATGGTAGTTTTGATTTGCATTTCTCTAATAATTAGTGATGTTGAGCATCTTTTCATGTGCTTTTTAGCCATCTGTATGTTTTCTTTGGAGAAATGTCTGTTTAGATCTTCTGCCCATCTTTTGAGTTGTTCGTTTTGCTATTGAGCTGCAAAAGCGGTTCTGTTTTTTTTTTTTTGGAGATTAATCCCTCGTCAGTTGCTTCTTTTGCAAATATTTTCTCCCATTCTGAAGGTTGCCTTTTTTGTTTATGGTTTCCTTTGCTGTGCAAAAGTGTTTAAGCTTAATTAGGTCCTGTTTGTTTATTTTTGTTTCTATTTTCATTACTCGAGGAGGTGGATTGGAAAAGATCTTGCTGTGATTTATGTCAAAGAGTGTTCTGTCAGTATTTTCCTCTAGGAGTTGTATATTACGTGGCCTTACATATAGCTCTTTAATCGATTTTGAGTTTATTTTTGTGTATGTTTTTAGGAAGTGTTCTATTTCATTTTTTTTCTTGTAGCTATTCAGTTTTCCCAGCACCACTTATAGAAGGGACTGTCTTCCCTCTATCATGCACTCTTGCTTCCCTCGTCATAGATGAGTTGATGATAGGTACATGGGTTTATTTCTGAGCTTTCTGTCCTGTTCCATTGATTACTATGTCTGTCTTTGTGCCAGTGCCATACTGTTTTGATGATTGTAGCTTTGTAGTATAACCTAAGATCAGGGAGCCTGGTTCCACCAACTCTGTTTTTCCTTCTCAAAATTGTTTTGGCTTTCCAGGATCTTTTATTCTTCCATGCAAATTGTAAAATTTTTTGGTTCTAGTTCTGTGGCAAATACCATTGATAATTCAATAGGGATTGCATTGAATTTGTAGATTACTTTGGGGAGTATAGTCATTTTCACAGTATGGATTCTTCCAATCAAAGAACATGGTATATTATCTCTCCATCTGTTTGTGTCACACATCTTTGATTTCTGTCATCAGTATCTTCTCATTTTCTGCATCCAGGTCTTTTGCCTCCTTGGGTATGTTAATTCCTGGTATTTTATTCTTTTTAATGAGATGGTAAATGGGACTGTTTCCTTGATTTCTCTTTCTCATCGTCTGTTGTTAGAGTATAGGAATGTGTATTCTACCCAGTAAGGCTCTCATTCAGATTCAGCAGAGAAATCAAATGCTTTACTGACAAGGAAAAGCTAAGAGAAGTCAGCACCACCAAACCAGCTTTAATACATCCTAAGTTGGGACTTCCCTGGTGGTCCAGTGGCTAAAACTCCTCACTACCAATGTTGGGGGCACAGGTTTGAGCCCTGCTCGGGGAGCTAAGATCCTACATGCTGCACACAGTGGCCAGAAAAAAATAATATATATTTTTTAATTTTTAAAAAATTTTTAAAAATTAAAAAAATTTTTTTCCTTAAAAATGCTTCCTAAATTAAGCTTTTCAAAATCTGTGGCCCTAAAGTATTAAATAGATAATAAGTTGCTTTTATTTATATGTATATGTATAGACAGAGGGAAAGACAGGTACTGTAATAGATTATGAAACTCAGTAACTGCATAGTAATCGTAAAGAGCTGTGGGGGGGTGTTATTAATCCTAAATGAAAGGAGGGAAAAAAATATGATTGGCTTAAGAGGATTATTTAATAGTTTGAGAAACTTGGTTGTTTAAACAATGCTGCTGCTGCTGCTGCTAAGTCACTTCAGTCGTGTCCGACTCTGCTACTATGTTTTAATTACTTTCTAAACTTTTGTAAGTTGTGAAAATTTTAATACTATGGCTCTAAGAGTTTTATTTTTTTCTTTTGTTGTCTCCCAAGAAGAAAGTTTTCATGAACTTATATTTTAAGTGGATACAAAATATGAAATTATGGGTCACTTACAGAGTATTGACTTATATTAATTATTTAAATAGTATGTAAAGAAATTGAATGGAAATTAATCAGAAAGGACTTGTATTTCTAAAGAAGAAATTTACCTATCTAGTTATCCTTCCTGCTTATTCTGTTCCACTCAGATTATGAAATGGCCACAGGTAATTTTGAAAATATTACTTTAAAAATTGCACTCTTTTATAGGACATTAAGAAACTTCATAAGCAGATTCAACGATGTTATGCAGAAAATCGACGAGCACTGCATCCTGTGCAGGTAGGTTTGAGGAATTTAAAACAAACTTCCAGTTTCCTTTTATATATTCCTTCAGAAAAGGCATAGATAATCCTGATTGCCTTTACAAGAATGAGTCTTACAGGTAATCTTTTTTAATGAGCTAAAAAAAAAATTTTTTTTTTCTCTTTGGGAAAATGTTCTATTTTTCTATTTACAAAAATAGAACATTTTAAACATTTTTCATACATTATTCTCAGACACACTGTACCCAGTCATCATCAGTCCTATACACCTTGACCTGTTCATTGTTGTGTAGTTGAACATCTTTATTAAAGGACACACACATATTTTCATACCAGTTTCTCAGCTCTCAATCCTTCCTTTCTGGGGAGTAGGGGAACTGCCTCAGGCTGCCGTTGTGTCTCTTGACCAGATTTTCTCTACTTAAAGGATTTTGAGTCACTGATAATTTTGAAGGACTGAGGGAGTGATTTGTGAGACTAGTTGACTGCTCTTAAGAGTAGGGTCATTTTCCTTATTGTTTTAATTATAAGTGAGCTAAAAATTAAAAATTAACTCTGGTTCACTGATGTTAAAAACTAGAAAATCTTGTTGAAATTTTGGTTAGATATTTTCTTTTTATCTAGTGATAGTAATATTATATTTTCACATTTTATATTATTTTCATCCTTGATTAGATTTCAAATAGGTTTCAGGGTTTAAAGTCAAAGCAAAATTATGAAGAATTTGGACTAGTAAAAAGTAACAGTAGTGGCAAAAGAAGGGGACAGGAAACTTGACATGGAAGCAGAAATTTTATAGAAAAGTAATCATTAAACAAGAGGCAGATTATAACTGCTTAGAAAATGGAATGAAAATGTAGGTGGAATACAGAAGTTAGTGGGTTAGGAGATGCACAAAAATACACATTTCTACCAAAGATAAATATTCATGTTTAAAGTCATAAATTAATTTTTAAATTAATGTCATAAATTAATTTTTTTCCAGGATGAAAATATTTTGTGTTTCATTGATAGTCAAATTAGTGTGTGAGGAAATAAAATATTGACTTTAATAGTCTTTCAGTCTCTTTTTCTATGCCTGTGAATCTCTTTATCAGTTTTATTTGACAAGCCATGGAGGCCAGCTGAAAAAGAACATGGATGAAAATGACAAAGGATGGGTCAACTGGAAGGTAACTAAAATCAATTAACTCTCATATTAAACAAAGTATTTTTAGGCTTAAAGGTCTACATTTTTTACCTGAGTTCTACATAGTGCTAACAAATATGAGTCAGCAGCTCCAAACCCTATGTATCACTGTACCGAAGTCTAAGTTTACCAAGGAGAGAAGCTAAGAGACTTGAGATATAGTTTGTACCTTCTTTCATGAAATCTCAGTTGCTATTTTACTGCCAACTTTAAAACATATTTTTTAAAAAAGGAAAGAATTTAAAGATCTCTATGCAATCTCAACCCAGCAAACTGGCTGTACATTATTTATAAGAGTGAAATCACTCTAAAATTTGGAAATGTACTTGTTTTCTTCTAAATCTGTTCTATACCCTCTGGTGTCCACTGTCCACACATGGCTATTGAACTCTTGATGTGTGACTGGTCTGATTTGAGATGTGCTATAAATGTCAAATAAACATTGGATTTCAAAGATAGTACAAAAAAGAGAAAGAATGTAAAATATCTTCTTAAAATGAGAAAAACACATTTATTATAAGTTGAAATGATAACATTTAAGGTATATTGTGTTGAATACAATGTATTGTTAAAATTAATTTCATGTATTTCTTGTCACTTTTTAAATTTATTGATTCATTTATTTTTGGCTGTGCTGGGTCTCCGTCGCTGTGCCCGGGCTTTCTCTAGTTGTGGTGAGCAGGGGCTACTCTCTAGCTGCAGTGAGCAGGCTTCTCATCACAGTGGCTTCTCTTGTTGCAGAGCACAGGCTCTGTTCAGTAGGGCTTCAGTAGTTGCAGCTTTGGGACTCAGTGGTCGTGGTGGATGGGCTTAGTTGTTCCACAGCACGTGGGATCTTCCCAGACCAGGGATCAAACTTATGTACCCTGCATTGCAAGGTGGATTCTTAACCACGGGACCACCAGGAAAGCCCCTTGTCATTTGTTTTTTAATGTGGCTACTGCTGCTGCTGAGTCACTTCAGTCGTGTCTGACTCTGTGTGACCCCATAGACGGCAGCCCACCAGGCTCCCCCGTCCCTGGGATTCTCCAGGCAAGAACACTGGAGTGGGTTGCCATTTCCTTCTCCAATGTGTGAAAGGGAAAAGTGAAAGTAAAGTCGCTCAGTCGTGTCCGACCCCTAGCGACCCCACGGACTGCAGCCTACCAGGCTCCTCCATCCATGGGATTTTGTGGCTACTAGAAGGATTCAAATTACATATGTGGCTCATTTTTTTTTTTTTTTCTATTGAAGTAAACTACTCTGTCATTTGCAAAGATAACTAACAGATTGGCTTTAGTACCAATCCCTAATGAACCTTAATCCTATTCTACTCAGAGAATTGGTGGGTTATTCTTATACTTTTTCCCTTTCTCCAAGCAAGTTCTCACTGTGACAGACTTGCCCTGTCTCACTCATTAATCCTATAATGACTGCATTTTTAATTTATTAATAGTCTATAGTATAAAACATTTTCAAAAAGTCTTTTTAAGTTCTAAAGTATAGTATATTTACCAAGTTTTATGTTCATGCCTGTTTTCCTAAGAAATATCGTAATGAGTTAGAGTAGGCATACTCTCAGTTATTTTATGGATTGTAAAATTTATTATTTTATACCACCAGTTTTCCAGAGACATATGAGTTCACTAGTTTCTAATTATGCACATTCCTTTTGGGGCCTTTATTAAGTGTAGGCATCATATTTATCATATATCCTTTTCCATAAAAATGGCTGCTTATTAATCAATAGGCTATATACACTTAGGTGAGAGGTCTCCTGCTTCGTTTATTTCCGCAAAAATTATTGAGAAGTGCCATCTAAACCTTGTGATGTATCTTCCTTTTTTCTTTTGGTGCAATTTGCAAAATTCTGCCTATTGTTGTTCAGCCTTGTACCTCTGACCTGATAGTTTTGGTAAAGATTTCAAATGTCTATTTTTGTGGAAGTAGATACATGAAAATTATTAAATCTGTAAGCCCTTTCTTTTTGATGATTCATATAAATGGAGAAGGAAGTAATTGAAGAAAGCGTTCTTTGGCTGGAGAACAATGTGAGCAAATATATAACAAAAATGCATTTGTTTTGTTGGAACAGAAAGTTAGAAAGATAGATTGGTGCTGTATTGAGGTGAGAGTTACTAAGTTAAAGAGCTTGAATTTTAACCTACAGGTAAATATGAAACATGAGAGTAGTGTTTTCAGAAAATGAGTCCCCCAGCCATGTGAGGAAGTAAATTGAAGGGATCTGAGGCTAGACGTGGAAATCGCATCAGGAGGCTACTTAAATAATTGAGATATGAGGTGAAAAGATGTTGGAGTGATAGGTTCTAAATAATACATTGTCATAATATTCTTTCAGACTTCCTGTCATATATTTTTTGGGTGGGTTTGTCTAGGGAAAAGAAAATAATAATTTTTAGCCAATTTTCACAAAATCCTATTAATTAATAGCATCTTTCTCTTTGTGTTTTAAAGGATATCCATATCAAACCAGAGCACTATAGTGAATTCATACAGAAAGAAGATCTGATTTATCTTACATCAGATTCACCTAATATATTAAAGGAATTAGACGAATCAAAGGCCTATGTGATTGGAGGATTAGTAGATCACAACCATCACAAGGTACATGCTGTTAAGTTTTTATTTTTGCTTTTGCTTATATTTAAAACTGCTGTACCAGTGTTCTTGATAGTAATGTTAATTTTCTTGATAGTAAATACTGAGAGCTTGTGTTTACTGAGTACGGCGCTATTTCAGTCACCTTTCTAGCTAAGCAAAGCATTTCACGTATGTTAGCTTGCTTTATCCTTACTGCAACCCAGTGAAGTCAGTGCTGTTAGTATGCACAGTTTACAGATGAGGAACCAGAGGCTCATAAAAATTAAATCTAAAATCAATAATAATAGGTAGTAGACACTTGAAACTCCAGATTGCTCTGGAGCCCACGTGCTTAAATGATTTTCTGTATTGATAAATGCTGCTTTGCTAATCAATTTTAGGCTGCTGGTAAAATTCATATTAATTTATACCAAAATTTAGATCCAAACTGGTAAACTTATGCCCATTTTCAAATATGTGATTATATGGGATGTGTTTTCTGTCCTCTTTAATTTTTACTTTTGTCTCTTCCCACCTCCTTACCCTCATTCAAATGAAAAATTACAGAAATACTTTCTAAAAGAAAACATTATTTTGTATTTGCCAGCTATGTTGCATTGCGCTAAATTAAGCTCAACTTATTTAGTTAAGTATCTACTGAAATGTTGTCGGCAGAATAATACACAGTAATTCATTATTCTCATATAGTACCACTGTGCAGGAAAATTTTATGCATTGTTGGAAGTATTTATATCATCGTGTTCAGTATGGTAACCCATTGGCTGTTGAGCACATGAGCTGTACATAGTATGATTGAGAAATTGAGTTTTTAAAAATTATAATAAGTTTAGGTAGTCACATGTGGCTACAGTTGGACAGTACAGCTCTATAGCATCATATTTTATCAGAATGATCTTTAGCCTTTTTATTTTTTTCTTAGAAAAAGCCTATTTTCTTATTTCTATAGAACTAGTTTTTTTCTTTCACGTTGTATGTTTCTCTGAACTAAAACAATTTTGTTTTCAAAAAGACCTGACTTGATCTATTATCAAATACTGGCCTCCAAAATATGCAGACTATTGGTAATTCCTCTGGCAGTCCTGTGGTTAGGACTCTGTGCTCTTGCTGCCAAGGGCCTGGGTTTAATCTATGTTTGGGGAACTATAAGATCCCACAAGCTGTGCAGCATGGACTGGCTAATAAATGAATAATTATTTTTTGAAAATGCAAATTATTAGTTGAGAAATTTAGCTCTTTTTCCTCCTGTGTTATGTCTTTGGGCTCTTTTTGTCCTGATTAGATCGAGGTTTTAAGGATTTTAATTTTGAGAAGAAAATGCATACTCAGCATTCTTTTTTTTTTTTTTAAGTTGAAATTCATGTATCCAGTAAGTATTGTTCCACTGAAAGTTGTATTATTTGTTTCTTTTTGTGTTTCTGACACAGAAGTATAAGATTAATAGAATTTCTAAAATGTTTACATTTCATTGAAACAAAGTCCTAAGACAGGATTTAAGTTGATTTCCTTTCTGAAGCTTTTTATGCTACCATGCTACCATGCTAAGGTTGGGTTTTGGGTGTTTTTTGTTTTTTTTTCCATAATTCAGCATTCTTTTAATTGAAAGAAATGAAAAAATAAAATTTATGGACAATAGGAAATTTTCTTCATTCAGGTTTTTTATCTCATCAGTTTTTGCCACTTGTGCCTCTTAGTGCTATATAATTGAAACAGTTCTATCTTTCAGATTCATGAGAAGCGTGATGATGCTTCTATAAGAATTCAATTTGAATAAGCTGAGAAAAAGGCAGTGTGGAGTAATGAGAACCTACTTGAGTCAGAAGGCATGAGCCAGGTTTTTACTTTGGTTCTGCCACTGACGAACTTTGTGACAGGATAGACAGCATAATGTCTTTGGTTTCCTCGTTTGGTTAAAATAAATACCAGCAACATTCTGACTATACTTATTATCAAGAGAATGTTTTCAAATTTGCTGTTAAATATACACACACAAATTCAGATTATATTCTCTGAACCAAAGTCTTTCCTAAGAATTATTTATTCTATCATAGACTTTAAGTTTAAATAATGTAATGTTCTAGTCCAGGTGATGATGTCTTTGTTTTAGGGACTCACGTATAAACAAGCATCAGATCATGGAATTGGTCATGCACAGCTTCCCCTTGGGAATTTTGTGAAGATGAATAGTAGAAAAGTTTTGGCAGTTAATCATGGTAAGCTGTAAGCTTATAAGCTAAAAATTTACCTGAGTGAACACTGTGAAAAATAACCTTCTATTTACATTTTGGAAAAGTAGAAAATATATACCTTTGGAAAATTAAAATGTAGTCATTTATGATTTATCTGACTGATACATGCATATTTTAGAAAGTTTTGAAGGTATAAAGAAGTGTAAAGGAAAATAAGTGTTATAAATAGGTGTTATTTCACTACCCCAAAATACTTCATAGTAACTTTTTGGTGTTTCTCCAAGTTCTTTTCCTATCATAAATATCCTTTATTATATAATTGGATTCTTACTCTATTACATAAAATGTTATAAATGTGAGGTGTTTTCCCTCCATTTATATTTATTGAATCATTGTTAATGGCTGTGTAACTTTTTCTTCATCTGAATGTATCAGTACAATAATACAGCCATTCTTCTGTTGGTGATATGTTTTCTTTTTACTATTGTAAATATTATAATAGATATCCTCAGACTTGTCTTTGCCTTGAGTTTTTCTTTTTGAAATTTTTTTTGTAGAGATTTTTGTTAGTACACAGCTATTAATTGGGTTTTTAAAATTTCTCTGTAGCAGGCTCTAGGGAGTTATAGAAATGAATTTATTGATTCAAGGAATGAACCTCTTCCAAGAATTTTTATATACAATGGATTCCTTTTCTTTCATTAAGTAATCCAAATTTACCCTTTCATCAATGTGTTAAAGTGAGAGGAATTTGGTGGGACAGTTTTTTTTTAAAAAAAAGGAGGCAAGACACTCCCCAGAGTGAATGAAAAGCTAGAAGAAATTTAGATTAATGGTAGCTCCCCCCACTTTTTTTTTCTTTTGGTTTTTTGTTAGCATATAAAGGATAAAGATATGGAAGGAATAAAGACTAGGAAGGTAACAAAAGAGGGGTCCTCTGTCTATTAATTATAATTGACAGTGGATAATGGTAAACCTCTGAGTGCTTAAGAAAGGATATGAGGAAAAGCTACAAAGTAGCAGCCTTGAGAGCCTTGGGACATATTAGCTCTGACAGCTAATACAGGAGAAGAAAGTAATAGGAACAAAGTAGTTATTAGGACATACTAGCACTGTAACACAAAAGCAGCGTATTTTAAAGTGTACAGCATTGTGATGAGCTAGGCTAAGAAACATACGGAGTTTGTCTTTGTTGCAGTGTTTGAGATTATTCTGGAATACCTGGAAACAAGAGACTGGCAAGAAGCATTTTTCACTATTTTACCCCAAAGGAAAGGAGCTGTTCCCACAGACCACGCCTGTGAAAGTTGTTCACATGACAAGAAATTCACCAGAGTTGAAGGTGGATTAAACAGTGATTCCAGTGAGGAGGAAAATAGGCATGAACTAGATTCAACACATGAGGAAGAAAAGCAGGATAAAGAAAATAGCACTGAATCTACAGTGAACTCTATACCACACTAATATCATCTTTTTTTATTCTTAAGTTTAAGGAAAAATCAGGAGAAAGTGAGGTGTTTCGTAGAATATTTGAATTGGAAGGAAATTTCATTTTCTTTTATTTCTGTTGTGAATTTTTTTAAACTTTTTGAACTAAGTGATAAAAAGTACTCATAAGAAACCATTTTCTTTTGTTTTTGCATAAGAGTTAAATATGTAAAATAAAAAATAATTTTCTAAGCCTCAAATAAGCATTACTTGAGAGTATTACCCTATTAGTAAATCTATATTCTTTTATTTACAAGATTGTGTTCTTCAGAATGTGCCTTCTGACCTTTCAGTTTTATTGCTATATGTTTAGATCAGTGTCTTTCTGATTTATTGCCTGCTTATTTGTGGAGGGAAGTATCCTAAATCTCCTTTAATCTAACAAAATTTTCTGAATGGGAAGTTACCTTCTATTTGCAGCTTTTATATTCAGTTTAATTATTTCAAAGGAATATAGTGATTTTAGGAAGAAAGAAGTATTGGATTGATAAGGGGCTTCTGTGGTGGCTCAGTGGTAAAGACTCCACCTGCCAATGCAGAAGACATGAGTTCAATCCCTGGGTCAGGAAGATCCCCTGGAGAAGGAAAAGGCAACCCATTCCAGTATTCCTGGATTGGATTGATAAACTCAAACATTGATGTCTTTGGACTATGGACCCATCTCTATTCATTTGTGTATGTGTGATGCCCTTTGTGGTTCTGAGGCAAGCACTGAGGACTTAAGACTTTAATATATTTTCTTAAATAATGATGGTAAATGATTTTGATTACAAAATTAATTTTTCAGCCACCAGAGAAGCTCATTTTTCAGGCTCAGTTCAGTTCAGTCGCTCAGTCCTGTCCGACTCTTTGCGACCCCATGAATCACAGCACGCCAGGCCTCCCTGTCCATCACCAACTCCCGGAGTTCACTCAAACTCATGTCCATCAAGTCGGTGATGCCATCCAGCCATCTCATTCTCTGTCGTCCCCTTCTCCTCCCGCCCTGAATCCTTCCCAGCATCAGAGTCTTTTCCAGTGAGTCAGCTCGTCGCATGAGGTGGCCAAAGTATTGGAGTTTCAGCTTTAGCATCAGTCCTTCCAGTGAACACCCAGGATTGATCTCCTTTAGAATGGACTGGTTGGATCTCCTTGCAGTCCAAGGGGCTCTCAAGAGTCTTCTCCAGCACCACAGTTCAAAAGCATCAATTCTTGGGCGATCAGCTTCCTTCACAGTCCAACTCTCACATCCATACATGACCACTGGAAAAACCATAGCCTTGACTAGATGGACCTTTGTTGGCAAAGTAATGTCTCTGCTTTTTAATATGCTATCTAGGTTGGTCATAACTTTCCTTCCAATGAGTAAGCGTCTTTTAATTTCATGGCTGCAATCAAGCGTCCGCAGTGATTTTTGAGCCCCCAAAAATAAAGTCTGACACTGTTTCCACTGTTTTCCCATGTATTTCCCATGAAGTGATGGGACCAGATGCCATGATCTTTGTTTTCTGAATGTTGAGCTTCAAGCCAACCTTTTCACTCTCCTCTTTCACATTCATCAAGAGGCCTTTTAGTTCATTTTTCAGGCTAGATTATTTTAAAAAGCTGTTGATGGATTTCCCTGATAGTCCAGTGCTTAAGAATCTACCTTCCAATGCTGGGGACATGGGTTTGACCCCTGGTCTGAGAAAATTCCACTTGCTGTGGGGTAACTAAGCACATGTGCTGTGACTACTGTGTCTGCGCTCCAGAGCCCTCAAGCTGCAACTGCTGAAGCCCACGTGCTCTAGAGCCTGTGCTCCAGAAGAGAAGCCACTGCAATGAGAAACCCATACACAGCAACTTGAGAAAGCCCACATGCAACAATGAAGACCCAGCCCAATCAAATATAAATAAATATTTTTAAAAAAGGCATAGACTGATCCATTTTTGTCATTACCCAAATTTAAAAAGAAACAGCTCTTTAAAAAGTAGCCCTTAGCAGCTATCCTTTTCTTTCCATATGTACTTCTTTAGAATAATGTTGGTTCTTAAGCGAATAGTTAACCTTATATGTGCATCTGTCTATCGTACAATAATATTTAAGCTAATGTAAATGTTTCTGTAAATAATATAAGCATGTATGAAAATATGCATATAATTGTATATACATCTGTCTGTTCACATCATGTATAATTCTGTTATTGATAGGATTGACTTGCCATATCTATATTATTTGTGTGAATGTGCTGAAAAACACTAATGAATTTAAATTTCATAAAATGTAAAAATCTATAAACATTATATGAGGGCATTGGCAAGAGATAGTGGAGCTAGTAGATGTTTTAGTTCCTGCCAATAAATGTAGAGCAGTTATATTTAACGTGATTATTCTTTGTCACAGCTAAAGTAACATTTCAGAAGCCTTAGGTACTAAGTTTGGATAAATTAAGTTTGTTTTTTTAACTTATTGGCATCTCAGATTATATACATATTTGATCGAAAACTCACTGAATTTAATATTGATGTTCCCTGTCTCTTTTGTTGCTTTATTCTTAGTAATCTTTTACTTCTGCCCTCTGTCTTTTGTGCTTGTATTGTGTCCTTTTAAGGATACCAGTGATTGGATTAGGGTTTACCATTATCCACTGTGACTTCATTTTAACTTGATTTTATCTACAAAAACTTTTCAAATAAGTTCACATCCACAGGTACCACATATTAGGACTTAAACATATCTTTTGGGTGGATACAATTCTGTTCACTCCAAGTCCGTATCTAATTTGGATTGCTAATGACAAGAAGGCGAAGATGACAGTTAGAAATGACTAATTTCTGAGGTATTTAAAATTTTGTTTTTCTTTAAATAATTGTAATTTTTTCTTATTTTACTATGTTCTCAAAATTGTTTTGGTTTATCTGAGGTACTTTATTTAAAAACTTAAGTAATATTAAAGTCACTTGTATTGGAACGTAGTAAAGGTGGGGGAATTTAGTTAGTACTTAAACGCATCAAAAGGAGATATGTCTGCTGAAATAATAGGATTTTCTCTCATTCTTTTTTTTTTAATTTTTAAAAGTTTATTTTTATTGAAGTTTAGTTGATTTACAAGATTTTGGGTATATCACAAGGTGATCCGGTTATGCATACACACTATATTTATAAAATATATATTTATTCTTTTTCAGGTTCTTTTCCACTATAGGTGTTTCGAAGATATTGAATATTGTTCCCTATGCTACCTAGTAAGTCCTTGTTTATCTATTTTGTATGGAGTAGTGTGTATCTGTTAATCTCAAATTTCTAATGTATCTCATCCCCCACTTTGCCCTTTGGTAACTTAAGTTTGCTTTCTGTGTCTGTGTGTCTGTTTCTGTTTCATAAATTAGTTCATTTGTATAACTTTTTTTATATTTCACATATAAGTGATGTGATATTTGTCTTTATCTGATTTACTTGACTTAGTATGGTAATCTCTGGGACCATGGGTGTTGCTACAAATGGCATTATTTCATTCTTTTTTAACATTCCATTGTGTATATATATATATATATACACCACATTTTCTTTATCTGTTAGTCAGTGGTCATTTAGGTTGCTTGTCTCAGCTATTGTAAATAGTGCTGCAACAAACACTAGAGAGCGCATGTATCTTTTTGAATTAAGAGTTTTTGTCTTTTCTGGAAATGTGCCCAGGAATGTGATTGGTGAGTTCTAAGGTAACTATTTTTAGTTTTTTAAGAAACCTCCATACTGTTCTCCATAGTGGGCTGTACCAGTTTACATTCCCAGCCACAGTGAGTGTAAGAGGGTTCTCTTTTCTCCACATGCTCTCCAGTGTTTATTTGTCGACTTTTTGATGATGGCCATTTTGCCTGATGTGAGGTGATACCTTATTGGAGTTTTGATTTGCTTTTCTCTAATAATTAGCAATGTGAACGTCTCTTCACATGCCTATTGGCCATTGTATATCTTCTTTGGAGACATGTTTATTTAGATTATCTGTACATTTTTGATTTGGCTTCGGTGCTCACTTTGCATAAACCGATAGTTTACAGATGCACGAGCGGAACATTTGAATGAAAAAAGAGGACCTTTGGATCGATTTCCCACTACCAAATGTGAGTGGCGAATTCGCAAAAGGCCCTCCTTTCCTTTGCACTGGCGGGGTGAAGCTTTGGAACAAGATGCCTCGTGGCCTCCGTGGAAGGAAGCCGTTGAGGTCCTGGGAGCTGACCTGTGCCCGCGGCCCGAGCCTCCCTCCGGGAACCTGGCCCCTGCGCCGTTTGTCCAGCACGTGTCTGACCTCCACGCCTTCGCACACACTGTTCCCGGTGGCCCGGACCCAGTCGGCCCCCTCGGTAAACTCATGCTTCAGATCACGGTTTAAAAGCCACTTTAGAGAGCGGCAGTTTCCAGCCGAAAGATTTTAACTTGTTTTCCTTAATAAGATGGTGGGGTTGAGCCTATCTAATTGGGTCTGGGAGAAAATAAGTTACTTTTTTTCCGGATACGATAGCTTTGGGGTCCGAGGGTAGGAGAAGCTGTTCCATTCTGGTGGATGCTGACTAGAGTAGCATATAAGCTGTGAAGCCTAGTTTCCAGGTCTCCTGGCTGGCTACTGCAAGGTGCCCTTAACACCCACACTGGAAGAAACAGACCTGAGACCGACCTCTCCTTGCCCACCTCCAGGCACAGAAATGAAGACCTGCTAAATCGATAGACTGAGCTATCTCCAGGAGGGGCCACCGACAAGCCCTCCTTCCTTCCCTAGAGGCATCAGGCCCCAAACACATCTCCTCGACTGGGCAATTTACCAAATGAAGCCTACCTACCAAGTGAAGACACAAATTCCAAATTCAGAGCACTTGCGAAACTGAAAATAGGCACTATTTAACGTTATGGGATTCCCTGGTGGCTCAGAGGTTAAAGCGTCTGCCTCCAATGCGGGAGACCTGGGTTCCATCCCTGGGTCAGGAAGATCCCCTGGAGAAGGAAACGGTAACCCACTCCAGTATTCTTACCTGGAGAATCCCATGGACGGAGAAGCCTGGTAGGCTACAGTCCACAGGGTTGCATAGAGTCGGACACGACTGAGCGACGGAATCGAACGGTACATTTTTGATTGGGGTTTTTTTGTTTGTTTGATTGATTTTGATTTATCTTGGCCCTCTGGTGGGCTGGGCAGTGTCTAGAGGCGAGTCCAGAGGCTTGGGCTAACTGTTCTCTAGGCAGCCTATTTGTCATGGGTGGGGCTGTGTCCCTGCCCAGTTTGTTGTTTGACCTGAAGCATCTTAGCACTGAAGTCCACAGGCTATTGGATGGGTCTGATGGTCTTGGTGCTAATGAGCCAAGATGTTAACTGTCAACAGCAACAGTGTTCACCAGGCTGGATGTTCCCCAGTGTGTCCATCACCAGTGTCTGTGCCCCCAGTGTGAGCCACAGCCACCCCTGCCTCTCCAGAGATTGTTTGAAACCAGCAGGTTGGTCTGGCCCAGTCTCCTATCAAATTGCTGCTTTTGCTCTGGTTCCCAGTGTGCTTAAGACTTTGTGTGTGCATTTTAGGAGTAAAGTCTCTATTTCTCCCAGTCCTACGGGGCTCTTGACTGTATGCCCTGCTTGTTCTTCAAAGCCAGATGTTCAGGGAACTCATCTTCCCAGTGCCGGACTCCAGGCTGAGGAGTCTGATGTGGGACTCAGAACGCTCCTGTGGAGAACCTCTACAGCCTAATTATTCTCCAGGTTGTGGGTCACCCACCTGGGGAATATGGGCTTTGATTATATTGTGAGTCTGCCCCTCCTGCCCCTCTCATGGTTCCTTCTTGATGTTTTTAGTTCTGGTAGCTTCCAGTTTTTCTCATCAGTGATTGTTCTGCAGATGTGATTTTGGTGTGCTCCTAAAAAGAGGTGAACTCAAGGTCTTTCTACTCTGCCGTCTTGGCTGCTTTCTCATTTCATTTCTTTAAAAACACATGGTCTTTATAAAGCAAGCTCCTTTTTAAGGGAAAGGATATTGTTGAGACTGTTTCTCCAGAGATCAGTGTTTGCACTGTGGAGAATTTTAAAATACTTGGAAAAGCCAAAAGGAAGCAATTCTGAAGATTCCTTTTAGGACTACTTTAGGAAGTGAATGAACAATTATGAAACCCACCAGTTATAATCAGAAGGTAAAATGATATATTATTTCACTTTCCCAGCAAATCAAAAGCTGGGAAAGGTCACTGAGATGATACAGATAGAAGGCAAGAACTGTCCATACAGCACCAAGAATAGTACAGACAACTGTTGTGAAAAGTGAATAAATAAGAAAAAAGAATGGCAGGGATTAGAATTAATGAGAGCAGTGTTCTAGAACGCTCACTGAAATTGCTTGCAGTTAGCTTAGAGATGTTCATCTCTGGTTTCTTGGCTTCTTGCTAGACACATGTCAGTTCAGTTCAGTCGCTCAGTTGTGTCCGACTCTCCGCGACCCCATGAATCAAAGCACGCCAGGCCTCCCTGTCCATCACCAACTCCCGGAGTTCACTCAAACTCATGTCCACAGAGTCGGTGATGCCATCCAGCCATCTCATTCTCAGTCGTCCCCTTCTCCTGCCCCCAACCTTTCCCAGCATCAGAGTCTTTTCCAGTAAGTCAACTCATCACATGAGGTGGACAAAGTATTGCAGTTTCAGCTTTAGAATCAGTCCTTCCAGTGAACACCCAGGATTGATCTCCTTTAGAATGGACTGGTTGGATCTCCTTGCAGTACAAGGGACTCTCAAGAGTCTTCTCCAGCACCACAGTTCAAAAGCATCAATTCTTCGGCGATCAGCTTTCTTCACAGTCCAACTCTTCCATCCATACATGACCACGGGAAAAACCATAGCCTTGACTAGACGGACCTTTGTTGGCAAAGTAATGTCTTTGCTTTTTAATATGCTGTCTAGGTTGGTCATAACTTTCCTTCCAAGGAGTAAGCGTCTTTTAATTTCATGGCTGCAATCAGCATCTGCAGTGATTTTGGAGCCCAAAAAAATAAAGTCTGACGCTGTTTCCACTGTTTCCCCATCTATTTCCCATGAAGTGATGGGACCAGATGCCATCATCTTTGTTTTCTGAATGTTGAGCTTCAAGCCAACCTTTTCACTCTCCTCTTTCACTTTCATCAAGAGGCTTTTGAGTTCCTCTTCACTTTCTGCCATAAGGGTTGTGTCATCTGCATATCTGAGGTTATTGATATTTCTCCCAGCAATCTTGATTCCAGCTTGTGCTTTATAGTAGGCACTTAAATAGGAAGGGGAGAACCAGTGACAGAATCAAGAGATAATACAGTTAGTGAGAAGAGCTGGTTTAAATCTCCCCACTGCCACGTGATGGTTGTATGATTCTGGGCAAGTTATTCAACTTTTTTAGGTCTCAAGAGTCCTCATTGGTAAAATGGGAATGTTATCCCATTTAGTCTATCCCATAGGGTTGACCAGTCAACTGTTTGGTTTGAAACCAAACAGCAGCTAACTTGATAATACCTTCTTATATTGACATCCCTTCATTTCTTGTCTCATTTTCTTCTTTTCTCACTCTTCCTTTTTGACATTGCCTGCCCCCCAAAAGGAATAATTTATAACCTTTGTTTTAGGCTTTGCTTTAAGGATTGTGAATTAGATAAGATTCTAAATATTCAAACTTTCTAAATTATTAGAACAAACATTTATTAAAGTATGGAAATCAGAGTTCCTTTAGGAAACATTGAAAAAACAGTACTAACATAAAACAGTCACCACACAAGACAATATCTGTCTGTCCTAACACCAGATACAGTCTAAAGTCACTCAGCTTAGATTTTAAAAACTCAAAACCTAAACTTATGCTGTATTAAGTAAGTTTACTCAGCAATGTTAAAATAGAAGCATATCAGGCTAATAATAAAAAGGAAGACAGAAGTCACAGTTTTAACATTGGGGGGAAGGTTCAACACTTTAAGTGAAACAAGGAAAAGAAAGACATGTTGTAGTGTTCAATAACATAATCCTTAGTGAACGTATCATAGTTATGAATATCTGTGCACCAGGTAGCATAATATTCAAATTCATTGAAAGAAGACTAAGAATTATATGAAACATTAAGAAATGCAATAGTATAAGGAGAATTTAATTCATTCTTTTCAATACATGATATCTCAGGTGGACAGAGGATAAATTTATGGAAGATGTAAATGCTAGAATTAAGAGATATAATTGATATATATCCAGTTCTATAGGTGAAAAGTTTTCCAGTGCATAAGGGACATTCATAAAAGTAACTGTTAAATCACCGAGGAAAGTAATTTCAAAAATAAAAATAATATAGACAACTTCTCTAATAACAATAACAGTAGAAAATAAACTTGCAGGACAAGAGGAAAGGCTTGCAACCTAGAACCATAAAAAACAATATTGGAGATAGTTTATTATAGCTTAATTGTAAAATTCTAAACTACATTTACACATCATTTCAAAATACATGAATCAAAGTGAACAAAATTACAAAGACCACAGAACTACATCATCTACCATAATAGTTAGAAAATAAGCATGAAGAGAAAAATTAGATGGGATATGTAAGATTTGAACAACACAATTAACAAGCTTGGTTTAATGGATATACCTGTGTGTCTAACAACTGTAAAATTCACATTATTTTCAAGTTGTGTGGGACATTTATAAAATTGACCATATGCTAACCCTCAAAGCTACCCACAAGAAAATTATTGTGGATCATTTTTGGCTATCATATTATTTGATCACAATGCAATTAAATTATAAATCATTTAAAAAAATGCAACAAGTTTAAAAAGCATATGTTTGGGAAATTTTTTTTGAAAAGGCTTATCAAAACAGCTTATGGGTTGCAGAAGAAAAAATTAGAAAATATTTAAAGTAAATTTAATGAAACAATGTGTATTAAAACTTGTGGAATGTAGTAAAACAGTTTAGAGGAAAATTTATAGCCCATTAAGTTAGAAAAGATGCTTACTCCTTGGAAGGAAAGTTATGACCAACCTAGATAACATATTAAAAAGCAGAGACATTACTTTGCCAACCAAGGTCCGTCTAGTCAAGGCTATGGTTTTTCCCGTGGTCATGTATGGATGTGAGAGTTGGACTGTGAAGAAAGCTGATCGCCCAAGAATTGATGCTTTTGAACTGTGGTGCTGGAGAAGACTCTTGAGAGTCCCTTGTACTGCAAGGAGATCCAACCAGTCCATTCTAAAGGAGATCAATCCTGGGTGTTCATTGGAAGGACTGATGCTAAAGCTGAAACTCCAATACTTTGTCCACCTCATGAGAAGAGTTGACTCACTGGAAAAGAGTCTGATGCTAGGAGGGATTGGGGGTGGGAGGAGACGGGGACGACAGAGAATGAGATGGCTGGATGGCATCACCGACTCGATGGACACGAGTTTGAGTGAACTCAGGGAGTTGGTGATGGACAGAGAGGCCTGGCATGCTGTGATTCATGGGGTCGCAAAGAGTCGGACATGACTGAGCAACTGAACTGAACTGAACTGAATTGAAGTTAGAAAAAGGACTGGCATTATTGAGCCATGCATTTAACAAGTTAAAAAAAGAACGATAAAATTCAAAGTTGAAAGAGGGAAACAAGATAAAATCAGCATTAAAAGTAAAACAAACATACAGTTAAGAGGCTGAAAGTAACAATTCTTTGAAGAAAATAAGTCTTTTAAAGAAGAAAACTTTAAGGAGACAAGATAATATAGAAATGATGGAGATATTAAGTTGTAAACAAATGGGAAATACAAATTACCTTGTGTCAATACATATGAAAGTTTATATGAAATGACTTATAAAAATTAAAATCACCAAAAAATATTTAGTACCCTAAAGAATTTTATAATTCTAAGTAATTTGATTTAGTATTATAAAATCTAGGACCAAATGTTTTATGGGCATATCTGTGAGACATACCAAAAGCAAATATTTATTTTACACAGATTCTTTGCAGAGAATTAAAAATGAGGGGACACTCATTTTATGAAGTTTGTTAACTATGCTGTTCAAGTCATATATTTTCCACTTTAGGTTTTTGTTGTGATAAACACATAACATCGAATTTACCTTCTGAACTATTTTTAAGTGTACGGTTTAGTGAGATTATATAGAAAACCCTACTGAGCTTTTTGGCCAACCCAGTACAGTCACATTGTTGGGGAACAGCTTTCTAAATAGAACATATTCATCATGCAACACTGAAACTCTATACTCATTAATTTCCCTTCCTCCTTCCCACAAGTCTTTGGTAACTATCTTTCTATCATTTTGACTACTTTAGATACTTCATATGGTAGAGTCATACAATATTTTCCTCTTATGACTGGTTACTTCACTTAGCATAATGTCCTCAAGGTTCATCCAAGTTATAGTATGTGACAGAATTTCTTTCTTAGGCTGCACAGTATTCCATTGTACTACATTTTCTCTATCATTCATCTGTTCGTGAATATTTGGGTTGCTTCCACCTCTTGGCTATTTTGAATAATGCTGTGATGAACATGAGTGTACATCTGTCTCTTTGAATCCTGCTTTCATTTCTTTTCCCACAAATGGGATATTTGTGGGATATATACCCACAAATGGGATTAGTGAATTGTATGTTATTTCCATTTTTCGAGGAATCTATACTGTTTTCCATGATAGGCGTACCATTTTACATTCCCATCAACAATGTGTAAGCATTCCAACTTCTCTGTATCTCACCAAAACTTATTTTGTGTTCTTCTGATAGTGGCCATCCTGATGGGTATGGAGTATCTCATTGTGATCATCTCTAATGATTAGTGATGTTGAACATTTTTTCACATATTTATTGACCATTCAATAACCTCAGATATGCAGATGACACCACCCTTATGGCAGAAAGTGAAGAGGAAATGAAAAGTCTCTTGATAAAAGTGAAAGAGGAGAGTGAAAAGGTTGGCTTGAAGCTCAACATTCAGAAAACTCAGATCATGGCATCTGGTCCCATCACTTCATGGGAAATAGATGGGGAAACAGTGGAAACAGTGTCAAACTTTATTTTTGGGGACTCCAAAATCACTGCGGATGATGATTGCAGTCATGAAATTAAAAGACGCTTATTCCTTGGAAGGAAAGTTATGACCAACCTAGATAGCATATTAAAAAGCAGAGGCATTACTTTGCCAACACAGGTTCGTCTAGTCAAGGCTATGGTTTTTCCCGTGGTCATGTATGGATGTGAAAGTTGGACTGTGAAGAAAGCTGATCGCCGAAGAACTGATGCTTTTGAAGTGTGGTGTTGGAGAAGACTCTTGAGAGTCTATTGGACTTCAAGGAGATCCAACCAGTCCATTCTAAAGGAGATCGGTATTGGGTGTTCATTGGAAGGACTGATGCTAAAGCTGAAACTCCAATACTTTGGCCACCTTATGCGAAGTGTTGACTCACTAGAAAAGACTCTGATGCTGGGAGGGATTGGGAGCAGGAGGAGAAAGGCACGACAGAGAATGAGATGGCTGGATGGAATCACCAACTCAATGGATATGAGTTTGAGTGAACTCCAGGAGTTGGTGATGGACAGGGAGGCCTGGCGTGCTGTGATTCATGGGGTCGCAAGGAGTCGGATACGACTGAGCGACTGAACTGAACTGTAAAATATTATTTGAAGAAATGTCTAATCAAGTCCTTTGCTTATTTTAAAATTGGTTTGTTTTCTATCATTGAATTATAAAGTTTCCTTACATTTTCTAGATATTAATCCCTTAAATATATGATTTGGAAATATTTTCTCCCATCCCACAGGTTGCCTTTTCACTGTGTTGTTTCTTGTGCCATGGAGTTCTAAAATTTGATGGGGTCCCATTTATCTTTAATTTTATTGCCTGTGTTTTAGGTATCATATCCAAGAAATCACTGCTGAATCGAATGTCCTAAAGTTTTTCCCCTGTTTTCTTCTAGGAGCTTAATAGTTTTAGGTCTTACATTTAGGTCTTTAATCAAATGAGTTAATTTTTTATAAAGTATGAGATAACTTTATACCTTTGCATATGGATATCCGGTTTTCCAACATCATTTGTTGAAGAGACTGTCCTCTCCCCATTGTATAGTCTCAGCACCTTTGTTGAAAATCATTTGGCCCTGTATGCAAGAGTTTATTTCTGGGCCCTCTATTCTTTTCTATTGGTCTATATGCCTATCTTTATGCCAGTATTACTCTGTCTTAACTACTGTTGCTTTGTAATATGTTTTGAAATAGAAGAGTGTGAGGCTTGCTTGCTGCCTTTTTTTTTTTTTTTTTAAGATTGTTCTGGTTATTCAGGGTCCTTTAAAATTCCATGTGAATTTTACAATTTTTCTTCTATTTCTATAAGAAGTTTCATTGAGAGTTTGATAGAGATTGCACTGCGGAGAAGGTAGTGGCACCCCACTCCAGTACTCTTGCCTGGAAAATCCCATGGACGGAGGAGCCTGGTGGGCTGTGGTCCATGGGGTGGCTAAGAGTCGGACACGACTGAGCGACTTCACTTTCACTTTTCACTTTCCTGCATTGGAGAAGGAAATGGCAACCCACTCCAGTGTTCTTGCCTGGAGAATCCCAGGGACGGAGGAGCCTGGTGGGCTGCGGTCTATGGGGTTGCACAGAGTCGGACACGACTTAAGCGACTTAGCAGCAGCAGCAGCACTGAATCTGTTGATCCCTTTGACTAGTATGGACAGGTTAACATTATTGTGTTTCAGTCAATGCATGTGGAATGTCTTTCCATTTTTTCCTTTCTTCTTTAATCTCTCTTAGCATTGTCTTTTGGAGAACGCGATGGCACCCCACTCCAGTACTCTTGCCTGGAAAATCCCATGGATGGAGGAGCCTGGTGGGCTGCCATCTGTGGGGTCTCACAGAGTCGGACACGACTGAAGCGACTTAGCAGCAGCAGCAGCAGCATTGTCTTTTAGCTTTCAGTGTATAAGTCTTTCACTTCCTTGATTAATTTTTTTTCTAAGTATTTTATCCTTTCTAATGCTATAGGACATGGGATTTTTTTCCCCTTAATTTTTGTTTTGATTTAGTCATTGTAGTGTATCAGAATGCAGCTGATTTTTAAGTGTTGATTTTGAATCTTCAACTTTGCTGAATTTGTTAGTTCTAAAGGGGATTTTTTTTTCTATGTGGACTCTTTAAGGTTTTTTTACATATAAGATCATATCATCTGCAAATAAATCATTTTAATTATATTCTTCCCCTTATTCTTTTCCAATTTGTATACCTTTTATTTCTTGTCTGGATTGCTCTGGTTATAATTTCCAGGACTGTGTTGAATAGAAGTAGTGAGAATGGACATCTTTGCCTTGGTCCTGATCTTCAAGGAAAAGCTGTCAGTCTTTCCCTTGTTGAATTCCATGTTCAGTTCAGTTCAGTTCAGTCGCTCAGTCGTGTCCGACTCTTTGCGACCCCATGAATCACAGGTCTCCCTGTCCATCACCAACTCCCGGAGTTCACTCAAACTCATGTCCATCGAGTTGGTGATGCCATCCAGCCATCTCATCCTCTGTAGTTCCCCTTCTCCTCCCGCCCCCAATCCCTCCCAGCATCAGAGTCTTTTCCAGTGAGTCAACTCGTCGCATGAGGTGGCCAAAGTATTGCAGTTTCAGCTTTAGCATCAGTCCTTCCAATGAACACCCAGGATTGATCTCCTCTAGAATGGACTGGTTGGATCTCCTTGCAGTCCAAGGGGCTCTCAAGAGTCTTCTCCAACACCACAGTTCAAAAGCATCGATTCTTCGGCGATCAGCTTTCTTCACAGTCCAACACTATGGGCTTTCCACATATGGCTTCTGTTATGTTGAGGTAGCTTTCTGTGAATTCCTTCCATGTTGAATGTTTTGATCATGAAAAGGTGTTGAATTTTGTTAGATTTTTTTCTGCATTGATTGAAATAATGGTGAGATTTTTGTCCTTGATTTTGTTAATGTGCTGTATTACATTGATTCTCCAAAATACAGAAAATATAAACTGACCAGTTATCACAGAAGAAATAAAATTGTCAACAGTCTGCCACTCCCAAGACACTAAACCTACATGGTCTGATAGGTGAATTTTACTAAAGTGTGAAAGTATTACTCATTAAGTTGTGTCTGACTCTTTATGACCCCATGGGCTATAGCCCACCAGGCTCTTCTCTCTGTGGAATTCTCCAGGCAAGAATACTGTAGTGAGTTGCCATTTCCTCCTCCAGAGGGTCTTCTTGACTGAGGGATTGAACCCACATCTCCTACATTGCAGGCAGATTCTTTACCCTCTGAGCCACCAGGGAAGCCCAAATTTTACTTATGTTTGCAAGGAAAAGGAATCTACAATGCTATTGCAACCTCTCCCTGACAGGAAAGAGAGAGAGAGAGCAAGCTTTGAAATGAATTTAATGAAGGAGCATAGTCTTGATACATATTAGTAGTGCCTAGTGGTTAAGCAAATAGATTCCAGCTACACTTTAAACCAGTCACTTTTGTGTCAGAGTTAATTGTCCACCACAGAATATAGTTGTAGCTGGAAATACGATTCCTGCTTAATAATTTTCTCAATCTCCTTTCACCTAGACTGATTCTCAACCATTGAAGGTGACTAGAAGTGACAATTCCCATTTCAAGACCAAGACTTGAAGCAGATGTCCCCTCCCTGTGGAAGCAGAATAATGTTCCCCCAAAGATCTTAATTCCTGGAACCTATAGTGTTACATGGTGAAGGGGAATTAAATTGCTAATCATTTGACCTTAAGATTATCTTGGATAACCTGGATAGCAGACAGGCTCTGTGTAACCATAGGATCCTTAACAGTGGGAGAGGCGGGGGCTGAAGAGTCAGTATCAGTGATGTGTTAAAGACTCAACCAGCCCCTGCTGGCTTTAAAGACAGAGGGAGTCATGAGCCAGGGAGTGTGGGTACCCCCTAGAGGTTGGAAAAAGCAAGGAAAAAGAATCCCCTCTAAAGCCTCCAAAAGAAGTGAAGCCCTGCCAACACCTTGGTTTTATTCCAAGGAGATCTATTTTGGACCTGAACCCTGGAATTTTAAGAATTTAAGTATGTGTTGGCTTAAGCCAGGTAAGTTTGTGGTAATTTATTATAGCAGCTATTGGAAGTTAATACTTTCTTCCACTTTTACTTTTTCCTCTCTTGCCAGGAAGGTGAAGTTAACAGTGAAACCTCGATGATGGTAGAGCCACAAGATGGAAGGATCAAGGTCCTGTGAATCACCAAATAAAGTAAAGTCATCTGCTGGTTGAAAACACACACCTCAGACACTTACATGCGGAAAAAACCTCTGTTGTATTGGAATGATGACATTGGTTACAACTGTTCTGTCTCATTTCAGTGAGTACAACTCTCAGAGCCTTAGTTTTCTTATTAAAAAAAAAAAAGGGAGGATATCAATAATAGCTACCTCAAAAAAAAAGGGGGGGAGGATATCATTAATAGCTACCTCGAATAGTTGCTGTGAAAATTAAATAAGTTACTATAACTAAAGTGTTTAGAATGATTCCTGACACACAGTAAGTGTGGTATGTGTTAGTATTAAGATTGTGTGCATGCACGCACACACAAAATTTATAAGAATATTTTTTGTTTTAAATATAGCAAACATTCTAAACAAAAGATTGGCTAATTGGTAGGTAGAATTCAACAATACACTGAAAGAAGAATATAGCATGGCCCTCAGTTCCGTTCAGTCACTCAGTCATGTCTGACTCTTTGCGACCCCATGAACCTCAGCACGCCAGGCCTCCCTGTCTGTCACCAGCTCCTGGAATTTACCCAAACTCATGTCCACTGAGTCGGTGATTCCATCCAACCATCTCATCCTCTATCGTCCCCTTCTCCTCCTGCCCTCAATCTTTCCCAGCATCAGTGTCTTTTCAGATGAGTCAGCTCTTTGCATCAGGTGGCCAAAGTATTGGAGTTTCAGCTTCATTCCTTCCAGTGAACACTCAGGACTGATCTTTAGGATGGACTGGTTGGATCTCTTTGCAGTCCAATGGACTCTCAAGATTCTTCTCCAACACCACAGTTCAAAAGCATCAATTCTTCAGTGCTCAGCTTTCTTTATAGTCCAACTCTCACATCCATACATGACTACTGGAAAAATCATAGAATTGACTAGACGGACTTTGTTGACAAAGTAATGTCTCTGCTTTTTACTAAGCTGTCTAGGTTGGTCATAACTTTCCTTCCAAGGACTAAGCATCTTTTAATTTCATGCCTGCAATCACCATCTGCAGTGATTTTTGGAGCCCCCAAAAATAAAGTCAGCCACTGTTTCCACTGTTTCCCAATCCATTTGCCATGAAGTGATGGGTCCAGAGGCCATGATCTTAGGTTTCTGAATGTTGAGCTTTAAGCCAACTTTTTCACTCTCCTCTTTCACTTTCATCAAGAGGCTCTTTAGTTCTTCTTCACTTTCTGCCATAAGGGTGGTGTCATCTGCATATCTGAGGTTATTGATATTTCTCCCGGCAATCTTGATTCCAGCTTGTATTTCATCCAGCCCAGAATTTCTCATTATGTACTCTGCATATAAGTTAAATAAGGGTGACAATATACAACCTTGACGTACTCCTTTTCCTATTTGGAACCAGTCCGTTGTTCCATGTCCAGTTCTAACTGTTGCTTCCTGACCTGCATATAGATTTCTTAAGAGGCAGGTCAGCATGGCCCTAGAGTGATTTATTTTAAAAATACCAAAAGTTCAATATCAGGAAATATTGTTAATATCATTTACAATTAGCAGTGAATAGAAAGGAACTAGCAGCAGTAGTTCCCTTCCTGACTCATAAGTTGGACTGTTAGAATAATGCTCACTTCCTCACAAAAAGAAAAGTTATTCCTAACTTATGACATTTGTTACAACTGTTTAACAAACGGTTTTTTCAATAGTCCTATATTATTGAACACAGTACATTGCGAGAAGTAGCTCAGATATTAAAATTCAGTTTATTATTGTTGTTGATTTTCTATCAGAGTTTGGAGTAGTGTTGAATTGAAATTGCCTAAATTCTGATCATGGATGATTTTTCTAGTATCAGAGTCTGATGCTTATGTACTAATATTAACAGTAGCCCAAGACCAGAAATGTAGTATATAAACAAACATTTCTTTTACATAAGGTACTAATTAACTACAAATAGAATTTTTTCAATTAATATTTATTTAGTAGCTTTTTATATACAGTTGCTTTGAGAGTTACATGTACCACCATATAGAGGAGCTGTTGATTCCTCCATACCAAAAATGTGTTTTTCATAATTGATGTCATAACAAAGTGAAACTCGTGTTTCTGAAGGGTTTAGCCCAGTCTACCATTTCTACCTTTGGTATGTTACAGGATAAAATGCTCTTTGGGCAGAGAGATTGTATCCTTGTTGTATACTCCTTGCTGACACTGGCTTTGTTGATGTGCTATGCTGAATTTTAGGCCTGGGAAGAGATTTTGGCTTGCTGAAATATTCTGCAACAGGTATTTTCGTCTGATTTCTTCTTATAAACAATTGAGGCTTGCCCTCTGAAATAGAAAAAGTCTCAATAAGACCATAATTGAGACATCCAAATATAGTAACTTCTGCCATGTCTTAGTAGCAAATGACATACAAAAAAACTGTATGAGGTTTAGGTGATTCAGATACACCCAAAATTCATAAAATTATTTATTCTCATCTTTATTACCACCTGTTCGTCTTTAATGAGCTATTTGTACTAAAACATGCAGGATATGTTCTTTCAGTCTTAGAATCAAACATTATTTTGGTAGGAACCATTTAGAGCTGGTGATGGGCAAAGGATGGGGCCAGTGAGAGAAAGGTGAAGGGTCTACAGTCCTGACAGACAAAAAAAGGCACACAAGCAGGTTAAAACAACTGCACTGATAAGACCTTCCCAAGGCCTACATTAGCTACACCCAAGCAGAAAGGAGGATTTGGGGAGACACTGAATACCAGATCGGGAAAGGAGAACATCAAGGCTGTATATTATCACCCTGCTTATTTAACTTATATGCAGAGTACATCATGAGAAATGCTGGACTGGATGAAGCACAGCTGGAATCAAGATTGCTAGGAGAAATATCAATAACCTCAGATATGCAGATAATACCACCCTTATGGCAGACAGCGAAGAAGAATTAAAGAGCCTCTTGATGAAAGTGAAAGAGGAGAGTGAAAAAGTTGGCTTAAAGCTCAACATTCAGAAAACTAAGATCATGGTATCTGGACCCATCACTTCATGGCAAATAGATGGGGAAACAGTGGAAACGGTGACTTTATTTTTTGGGACTCCAAAATCACTGCAGATGGTGACTGCAGCCATGAAATTAAAAGACGTTTACTCCTTGGAAGGAAAGTTATGACCAACCTAGACAGCTTATTTAAAAGCAGAGACATTACTTTGCCAACGAAAGTCCGTCTCATCAAAGCTATGGTTTTCCCATAGTCATGTATGGATGTGAGAGTTTGGACTATAAAGAAAGCTGAGTGCCGAAGAATTGATGCTTTTGAACTGTGGTGCTGGAGAAGACTCTTACGAGTCTTTTGGACTGCAAGGAGATCCAACCAGTCCATCCTAGAGGAAATCACTCCTGGATATTCACTGGAAGTACTGAAGCTGAAACTCCAATACTTCGGCCACCTGGTGCAAAGAGCTGACTCATTTGAAAAGACCCTGATGCTGGGAATGATTGAAGGTGGGAGGAGAAGGGGACAACAGAGGATGAGATGGTTGGATGGCATCACCAACTCAATGGACATGAGTTTGGTAAATTCCGGGAGTTGGTGATGGACAGGGAAGCCTGGCATGCTACAGTTCATGGGGTCGCAAAGAGTCAGACATGACTGGGTGGCTGAACTGAATACCTATACCAAAGACTAAGGGGTATGATTTGGGGGTTTGTATATAAGTATCTAGACACAGTAAAACATTTGGGACCTACAGATAAGACATGAATAATAGAAGTCATCACTGTCAGGATTTTATGGTCGTAGGGTAAAGAATTTGTTCAGTTCAGTTCAGTCGCTCAAGGAGTCAAATACAATAGACCATTCTTGGAGTGTCAGAGTAAGCGAATGTTTTCTAATTTCTAAACTGTACTTATTATTTCCTCATATTAGCAAATAGCACTTATTTTGGGTGTGATTAACCCCAACAGAAACCGCTGGGGTCTAGAGTGACCTCATGGATCTCTTAATTGATTGCTGTATCATTCCTGGTGTAAGAGGGACTTGTAAGACAATTTGAGGCTTGTAGAATGCTTCATAGTGGCTGCTCTGTAGTCATTGTTGCTATGTTTGTTTTAAAGCTAGGAGTTGGCCAAACCCACAGGGATATTTCGATTGGGCTGTTTTGGACCAAACTAGGGCTTTCCACAATTCTTGATATGTCTTGGTCCCGACTGCAGGCTGGGGCTGGACTTCTGTCAGGGACACAAAGCTGCTGCTCTACTACTACTGTATTCAAGCTGTGTCTCAGGCATATGTTGTGGCTGATTGCCAAAATGTTGCTGTATTCTCCAGCTGACTTTGTTTCAAGTGAAAATCATTTAGTTCAATGACAGTTAAGCTGTGAACAACCCAAACTGATCTCACTGGTTTTTTTTGTTAGGTCAGTGCAGGTCTTCTCCTGTCACTGGATTGAAATGACCAAACCTAG
Organism: Moschus berezovskii; assembly: GCF_049115385.1. Classification (NCBI taxonomy): domain Eukaryota; kingdom Metazoa; phylum Chordata; class Mammalia; order Artiodactyla; family Moschidae; genus Moschus; species Moschus berezovskii. The sequence goes on from NC_142464.1 coordinate 32,389,308, forward strand.
AGTTCCTGCTGTCTTGCTTCTCAAATAGTGTGATGAGGCACTTTGCCTTTCAAGACAAAGTCAAATACATGTCAGATTTACCTCTATGAGAAATTCAGCAGATGCTGTCCCTTAAGAGTAGCTGTAAATCACTATTGCATTATACTCCCTTTAAAACCATAGATCCATAGTACCTGTGTCTCCAACTAGTTAGATACTTACTGGTTTCCTTATATCAATTCAGTAATTATCACAAACTGTACTTAACCTTTCAGTACTTCCTTATTTTCTTCAGATCCTTTACTTGACACTCTAAATCAATTGGAGAAACAAAATGAAATTGACAGATACAAATATTTTCTATAGACTGAACCATCATCAACAAGCTAAGAAATGTATGTTTCTTAAATAAACATCTCTGTTTTTTGATGCAGATAGCATTAAATGTATTTTCTGATGAAAAATTCTTCTGACTTGGAGTAAGCATATTAACAGTACATCAGATATTACTCACTGTTGCTGCTGCTGCTAAGTCACTTCAGTCGTGTCCAACTCTGTGTGACCCCATAGACGGAAGCCCACCAGGCTCCCCCATCCCTGGGATTCTCCAGGCAAGAACACTAGAGTGGGTTGCCATTTCCTTCTCCAATGTGTGAAAGTGAAAAGTGAAAGTGAAGTGCTCAGTCATGTCCGACTCTTAGTGACCCCACGGACTGCAGCCTACCAGGCTCCTCCATCCATGGGATTTTCTAGGCAAGAGTACTGGAGTGGCTTGCCATTGCCTTCTCCGATATTACTCACTAGGGTAGAGAAACTGACCCTATCTCCCAGTCTCCAATTGTATGGAAACTTCAAGGTGGCAACCATTTGCACTGTAAAATTCTCCTCCATCTTAGTGCTTTTTAAAGTGACATATGACTTGTTTTGAATATTTTCTCCAAATTTAAGATTTACCCAACTTTTGCTTTTAAAGCAAAATGATTTTCTCTCCCAGCTTAAATAACATCTTACCACATTCTTTCACTATGATGTTACACATAAATATGTATTTTCTTCTTCATTAAAATTACAACGCTTGAGAAAAGTTTCTGCTGAAATAATTCCTAATTCCCTTAATAGTTGTTTTTCCCTCTGGTAGTCCCCAGGCATATGTCAGGAGAAATTAGGTTAAGCAATTTATTTTAATCTTACATTGTTCTAGACAGAAAGAAAAAGTGATACCTATATGATATCCATTCTTGCAAAGTATACAATAACAATTAAGTTTTGGTTTTCTTTATTGCTTCTGTTTTTCAGTAAACTGAGAACCACTACATTTTCTTAGATTTCTGGGTGGCTCCTCTGAGTGGAAAGAGAACTTTTCTCAGAAAGATAGGTTGTTGGGTAAGGAAGACATGGCCTCTGCCAACATGCTCTAAATAGTAGAATTTAGAATGATTTCTTTCATTTTCATAAATGTAATATGAGAAAGCAAGTACATTGTTGTCATTTACTGAATAAGGAGGATACTTAAAACTTCAGCAATTTTAGTGTTTTGAAAGATAACCAAAAGGGAATTTAAAGTCTTTATGAACCACATGCCCCGTAACTGGCCATCAGGCCTGATTACCTCCTCTGTTGATGTCCTTCCCTAGAACTGGTTAGCACCTTTGATTTTGCTGATGAATTTGAGGGTGACTTAACTTTGGGTGGCCTTCCAGTCTCTGCTGCTGGTTCAGCTGAGGTGTTTCTTCTGAGGCGTGTTAACAAGTTTATCTCAGCCAGTTCAGCATGAATCAAAGCTGAGACCCACTCCTTTTCTGATTTAAAAAAGAGAGGGGTCATGAAGGTTGTACTTATCATGTTGGCTAGAAACACAGGATTAGTTCTTTTACCCAGCACTCCAATGTGAAAGGTAACCTGTTTTCTGGGTAGGCATCTTTGTGTGAGTTAAGGTTTGTGTAGAAAAGGTGGTTCACATCAACCTAGTTTCTCTCCACCTGTGATATTACAGACTACTCAGAATAGTTAACTCACGGGGGTACTTGTCCCTGAGTGGCAGTGAAATAGATTTTAAATATTGAGTACAAAATCCAGCCTTATAGGCCACTGCCAGATAAAAACAAAGATACCTATAAAAAATACTAAGTACAGTTTGAGACATGAAAATTAAAACTAATATTTAAATAATAGTTATAAGCATCTCTGAAAAGATACATATCAAAGCATTACTAAAATGGTATCTGTGATAATTTTATTTTTCTTCTTTTTTTTGGTCTAGCTCACCTTTTTTTTTTTTTTTTTTTTTTTTGCCTAATGGTAAGCACTCATTATTTGTATAAATTTTTAAGTTATATTCTTAAAAAGGAAAAAAAAAAGTAAAAACTCCTTAACCCCAAATACTTCTCAGTTGCCTGCCGAGTAATCTTGAATTCCTGAGGTAAGGTATTCCAAATGCTACCCATTTAAAATTATTAATCTGTCCCTGATACATGGGTATCTCCTAACTCTGATTACCACAGTGATTTTCAAAGGGTGCTCCCCAGACCAGGCTTATCAGCATCACCTGGGAACTTATCAGAAACTCCTATTCTCAGGCCCCACCCACCTCAGAAGTTTTGCCTCAGTCAGTCAGATGACCAGCTAGGTTTGAGGATAGCTGTTCTGTGTTATTTATGGTTATCCCACTTGGGACTGGCATATATTTTTCATGGAACAGACCAGAAAGAGCCTAAAGGAGGCTGGGAGATGACCGACTTGATGGTTTTGGTGAGGAACTGACAGAGGTGTTAGAATCTGGAACTTGGAAGGCTGTGCTCCTTCCGTCCACACTGAAGAGGGAAAACAGGCTGTGTTGAGGGCTCCCAGTAGGCCAGCGACATGCTCAGGGAGAGCCTGGGTGCATGGGCTCGGGAGGAGAAGCACAAACCAGCTCTGGACACAAGTGTTTCACATCACCCACAGAAGTTCAGTTTGGGGCATGACCAGCTTGTGTGCAGTTGGATATACAGGACTCTGATTCTGAACACTAGGGAAATAACATTGCAACATTGTGTTTGCAAATCCAAGGTAGAAAACTTCAGACATTGGCACATTTCCTAGTTTCTGGCCATAAATTGAGCTCAGTGTTCACAAATATGTAATCTCACCTTTTGAACTTGCATGGAGCAGCCACTGTAGAACTTCTGCCAGAGAATCAGTGCGTAAAATGTTACAGAGCTTTTCCAGAATCTGACAGAGAATATTAGGGTTACATAGTGAGCAAACTTTATAAGGTTTCCTTTACTCTCTCCACAATCTTGTCTTCCCAAATGTTACTCTGTACACACAGTATTCAAGTCAACTGGGATTTTAACTTGGAAGCCAGATTTCAAATAGGGAAAAAACATCTTCAGTACAAATACAGTTGATTCTTGAGCAAGGCAAGGTTAGTCTCCTGCCAACCCTCCAGGCAGTCAAAAATCCAACTATAACGTAGAGTCAGCCCTCTGTATAGGTGGCTCCTCCATATTCTAAATTCCACGTCCATGGATGCAGCCAACCACAGATCATGTAGCACTGTTGTATTTACTCCTGAAAAAGATCCATGTATAAGTGGACCCACGCAGTTCAAACTCATATTGTTCAAGGGTCAACTGCAGTAGTTTAGGTTAAGCCATGCAGTTTTCTCTTGTTTTGTCTGTTCAGTACCAACATCTTATGGAGGAGTGATTCACTTTTCTTCTCTTTGGGAACTGATCATTTCCTACTGCACCATGGGATTCTCTGGTCACAGAACTGCCCCATCCATTTTGCTCCTCTCTGTAGTGAGTGAGCCTAGCTGGATTCATCATTGTTCCTCAGGCCCCAGAATACAGTGATTGGCCCAGTCGGATAGCAATATAATTCTCTTTAGTCAATTGGAATCCTTCATTGACTTCTTTTTCATTTGGAAGCTAACTGCTGTGTTGGTGATAGAGGAAATAAATTAATAAAAATGGACTACAATAAATATTAAAAGTCCAAAATATTAAGTACATGTAATGTTTCCAGATTTACCCTAACTGCTGTGTTGGTGATAGAGGAAATAAATTAATAAAAATGGACTATAATAAATATTAAAAGTCCAAAATATTAAGTACATGTAATGTTTCCAGATTTACCCTAAATTGTATCTGCTTTTGGAATTTAGACATACCTGAAATTTAAACCTGTCTCCTGAACTTCAGTCCATCTGTGACCATAGACATACTATAGGTAATTTGAACCCCAAATACCTAAAACTCCACCCATCTTTTTCTTTATAAAACCTGCTCCAAACTTACTGTCCTTTCTGGTTCTCCATCTCAGTGGATGGTACCTGTATACATTGAATGTATGTCCAAGCAAGACCCTGGGATTCACCCTAGATGACTCCCTTGTCCTTTTCTATGTCACACTGCGAAACAAGTTCAGTAAATTCTTTCTTGTAAATATGTCTCAAATCTCCATTTCTCTTTATGCCCACAGCCTTGCTTGACACAGTGTAAACCGTCAATTCTTTCTTGAGCTACTGAAACATTTTTTCCTAGACTTTCTGCCTGAAAACTTTTAATAAAATACTATTAATTCAACAGATATCAATATTTGTGTCTATCATTGATTTAGGTGCTGGAAATACAGAATTTAAAGGGCAGAAAATCCACCGTCCTGTATTCAGCCTTGTTTTTCTATTAAGATTCCTGTCCTTGATGCCTTATCCTAGAAGAAAACAAGTTAAATTTGTTTCTAATTTCATGGCAAATCAGTGGAAATGGCAAAAGTAGAAGAATAGCCCTGTGGTATTCTCCAGGCTACTCTGCCTCTCATGGTTTTGTCATCAATATAGTGATTGCACATCACCCCCGGCTTCTTCTAACTCATAGATCATTTACTGATCAGCTCTGAAAGAATGTAATTAATCATTTCAGTGAAAGAAAATAGAAGATGTCTTCCTCAGAACCCTGCTTTCTCTTCATTTTTATTCTGGAAAGCAGTTATAATAAGTGGTGATAAATAAAGTGGGTGAGTTTGATCTACTGAAATTTGATTTTAGGTGTTGAGAGTGTAGATCTAGATTAGCCACAAATGTGGGCCAGAGCCCCCTATTCTTTTTCTAAGGTGTGACCTTTCTGGTGTCTCAGCTGTATACTTGGTGTGTTCAGCAAGGTCTCTCTACTCTAGCAGTCACAACTCCAGTATCTTTAAGTGGCGTGTTCCCTCCCATTAGCTCTCTTCTGCCAAGTCTCAGACTCCCATCCTATGCAGGTGCAGTCGTATTGGGCTAAAAAAGACTCAGGTAATCTTGTATGGATTTCTGAAGCTCATTCTCTGCACAGGAACTTCTTCAGTATCTTAATTTGCAAATTCCAGCCACTTCAGCATCCCCAAACTCTAAACTGTCTTTTCTCCTCCTAGTGAAGCTCATACTCCCTTTTTGGCCTCCACTTCTCTGTGCCATGATTTAGGAATGTATCCCAGGAAGAAATCTGCAAGTAAAAAATAAGAGCAGGCCTTGGATTTCAGGCTGAATAGTTTTAACTCAATTCAGTTGTCAGTGGGAACCATTAAAGAGTTTTAAGGATGCTAGTGATGTGATTTTTTTGTATATTCATGGTGTTCCCAAGTTATGGATTTAATAAACCTGCCTCTTACTTTGATTTCCTGATCCAGATAGTTTGGTATGCAGAAGGTGTTCTCTTTGATGGCAGTCTTGGTACTCGTCACCTCTGAAGAAGAAGAACTAGCAGTAGAGCATGGCTTTGGAGTCGATGGTGGATTTTTTACCTTCATTTCATCCTAAATCATAGGTATAATATAATCAATATGATTTGCATTCACTTACATTTTCTATGAAAATTGAATGTAAAATGAATGAGAAATGTTGTAACTGAGACACATACATGAAAGTGAGAAGAGGTTAGTTTTAATCCTCTCTTTAAAAGCTCATTATCAAATATTTACATTTGAAGATGGAACAAATTAGTGATATGTTATTTACTTTTTATGAAACCATTTTAAACCTTTGGTTTAAAAGATAATTCTGTAATGTTTAATGTGCAACCATCATTTATCTTGCTGCTTCTGGTAACAGCCAACTCATGACACATGAGATTTTCTATTGAGATTTTTCTTTTATGATTGGAGAAAGTCAGCCAAGAGTTTTTATGCTATCTTGAAGAAACTACATGGTATGAACCACTGCTTCCTGGCTCTGCTAAATGACAGCTGGGAGCTGGAGAATTAGAGGAGTAAACTCAGTTACTTCCCTTGGTTAGTTGGGAAAGGAAATAGAAAGGCTTTTTTGTTGTTGTTGTTCTGGGAGGTGAGTATACTGTTTGCAGTTTTTAAAAAAAAAAAATTGTCTATTCCAAGAAAGGCTTTTTAATCTTCAGAAGTGAGCTTTACATAAAGGTACACAGAAGCTGGTAGCTGAATGTGTCAGCCAGGGACTGCAATGATTACCATCTCTAGAACAGTATTCAATTGTTGATTTTTAATGAAAATAAGGGCTTCCCAGGTGGCTCAGTGGTAAAGAATCCATCTGCCAAGCAGGAGACATGGGTTTGATCCCTGAGTTGGGAAGATCCCCTGGAGAAGGAAATGGCAACCCATTCTAGTATTCTTGCCTGGGAAATCCCATGGACAGAGGAACCTGGTGGGCTCCAGTCCATGGGGTCACAAAAGAATTGGATATGATTGAGCAAGTAAACAACACAAGAGAAAATAAAGCTGTATTGTATATCCATATTGTATATGCACTCTTCTGTTAAGGTTTATTATGCAGACTTCTTGTTTAGGGGAATAGACTTCTTGTATATGTATATATACACACACACATTTACATAATGTATATATGTGTGTATGTGCATGTATATATTTATGTTCAGCCCTGCACTGACCACAGCTGAAATGGCAGATTAAAGTATTTTTTTAAGTTTAAACTGTCAAGGCATGAATAACTTGGGACTTAATGGGTCAAAAAATAAAAAAGAAATGAGACACTTGAGGTGTAGGGTGTACAGTATCCATTTTTTCCCTGAGATCATTATCTTACTCCAGAAAATGAAAACTTTCCTTTTGACAGTCTTAAAGTTCCTGAAAGACAGGACCCAAATAAAGGCCAACAAAGGTATACACCCTTAAGGTCAAGGTGACCTAGAAATGCAAAGTCCTTGAAGAAATATAGCCTTAGATCAAGACTTGAACTTGGGGAAATTGGTCGAGGCTGGTAGGGCCTCAGAGTTCCTACAGAAGCAAACACCAATTCTCTGGAAGAAAGTGCATTTATCATGATCTTCAGATTCCTACAAATGATTTTTCATACATAATGTGTAATAATTAAATCATGAGTCAAAGAAGAAATTATAACGTGAATTAGAAAAAGGACTTGTCATCAAGATGGCTCCTTCTTATGAAAACACCAGAATCACAACTAAGTGCTGAACAACCATCAAAAAAGAAAAAAACAAAAAAATGTAGGGCGTACCAAAAAAGATACCCTATAGACAAAGACAAAGAAACCACAACAAGATGGTGGGAGGGACATGTGCGATTAAATCAAATCTTATATCCACAAGGTGGATGATCCACAAACTGAAAACTAATTATACCACAGAAGTTCTCCCACAGGAGTGAAAGTCCTGAGCCCCACCTCAGGCTTTCCAGGCTGGGTGTCTGGTAACAGTAGGAGAAGGCTCCAGAGAATCAGGCTTGGAAGGCCAGTGGTATTTGATTGCAAAAATTCCACAGGACTGGGGGAAACAGAAAATCTACTCTTGGAGGGTGCATACAAGGTCTAGGTGCACCAGGACCCAGGGAAAAAAGCAATAACTGATAGAAAAAGGAGACAACCTAGAAGGGTGGGATTGTGTGTGTGTAGGGGGAGGGGCTTGATGAGAGGGAGGGTTAAGAGGGTGAGGATATTATAGCTGATTCATGTTGTTTTACAGCAGAAACTAACACAACATTGTAAAGGAATTACACTCCAATTAAAAAGAAAATTTTAAAAATAAAAACCATAATGTGATGGAAAAAAGAAAATCAGTAAGGTTATTGAAGACTTGAGTGACATTATTAACCAACTTGACCTAATTGATATTTATATAACACTCTGTCAAGAACCAACAGAGTGAACATTCTTTTTATAGACATATGGAAAATTTATCAAGGTTGGGCATATTCTGGACCATATAACATCTCAACAAATAAAAAGTTTCAAAGTAAAGGATGTTCTCTGACCATAATGGAGTTAAATTGGAAATCAGTCACATAAAGATGACTTTAAAATCCCCAAATATTTGGAAATTAATGTAATTCTAAGTAACCTATGAGTCAAGAGGTTGAAAAGAAATTAGGTGGTTTGTTGAGCAGAATGAAAAGGAAAACTCAGCAAGTAAAATTTGGAGGATGTAGCCAAAGCAGTGTTTGTAGAAAAATTATAGTAATATATGCCTATATTAGAAACGGAAAATGTCTCAATTCAACACATAAGTTTTCATCTTATATAAAGACATGAATCAAAGTCAATGAAATAGAACAAAAAATAGATCATCAATGAAATGAAAAGCCGATTCTTTAAGAATCAATGAAACTAATAAACCTCTAACTAGAAGCATCAGGAAAAAAAAGACAAGTTACGTACCGATATCAAGAATGAGAGACAGAACATCTGCAGATTATATAATAATTTAAAGGATATTTTATGAATGACTTATCAATAAATTCAACAACTTAGATGAATGGACAAATTTGTTGAAAAACATAACCAAAACCTTGATTTAAAGAAAACTCCAGGTTCAGATGGCTTCACTGAAGAATTCTACTAAACTTTTAAATAAAAAATTATACTAATTATACATAAAACTTCCTAGACTATTGAAAAGGAGTTTCCAACTGATTTTATGAAGCCATTTACCAAAACTAGGAAAGACATTCATTACCAGTAAACTACAAACATCCCTTATGAACTAGACACAAAAACGCTAAGCACTGTTTTATGAAATTAAATATATAAAAACAATAATACATCATAATCAAGTGGAGTTTTCTTCCAGCAGTGCAGTCTAGTTTAACATTTGGTTAACCAATGCAATTCACCATTATTAACAGACTGAAAAACAAAAATCACATGATCATTTCAAATAGATGCCCAAAAAGCATTTGGCAAAATCATACCCCCATTTCTGATAAAAACTCTCAAAACACTAGAAATAGAAACTTCTTCAGCCATGTAAAGGGCACCTCTGGATAAAGTAAACTAATACCACAAGGGCAAAAGTCTGAATGTTTTCCCCTTTTGATTAGGTACAAGGCAAGAATGTCTGCTATCCTCACTTTAGTTCAACATTGTACTAGAGGTTAGCCATTGCAGTAAGGCACAAGAAACAGATAAACAGCATGTGAATTTGAAACTATATGAGAAAGATTTTTAATTTGGGATTTATAAAAATTGTACATTTTGATTCTTCAAAAGACACTATTATAAAAGAAAAAAAGTAAGCCTCAATTGGAAGAAAATATTTGCAAAATATATGTGTGACAAAAGAATTGTATCTAGAATATATAAGAAATGTTTAAAACTTCATGATAAAGAGACCAACAACCCAGTTGGAAAAACTGACAAAATATTTGAACATATACTTTACATAAAAAAATATATGGATGGCAAGTAAGAACATGAAAACATGTCATTGGACAAATGTAAATTAAGACCACAGTGAGATACCATTGCACACCCACTGGATTGGCCAAAATTAAAAATATTGGTCATATTGAGTTTTAACAGGATATGCAGGAAAGGAAACCATTATCTGTAACTGGCGAGAATGCCAGTTCTCCTACAACCACTTTGGAAACTTTGGCAGTTTCTTAAAAATTTAAACATACATTTGCTGTAAGACCCGGCCTCCCTGGTGGTTCAGACAGTAAAGAACCTGCCTGCGATGCAGGAGACCCAGGTTTGATCCCTGGGTTGGGAAGATCCCCTGGAGGAGGAAATGGCAATCCACTCCAGTATTCTTGCCTGGAGAATCCTGTGGACAGAGGAGCCTGGCGGACTACAGTCCGTGGAGTTGCAAAGAGTCAGACACGACTGAGTGACTAACACAGACTACTGTAAGACCCAGTCATTCCATTCCTACTTATGTACCCAAGAGAAAAGAAAATATATATCCATACAAAGATTTGTACACAAATTTTCATATCAGCTTTGTTAAAAACTGGAAATGTAAGTCCATCAACAGGTGAACATATAAAAAATTGTAAGATATCAATATAATTGAATACTACTCAGCAATAAGAAAAGGAATGATACACACAACAAGATGAATGAGTCTTAAACATACTGAGTTAAAGAAACCAGATTTTTTAAAAGATCACTGTAAATTTCATTTATCTAAAATCCTAAAAAATTCATGCTAATCTTTAGAGACAGCAGATAAATGTTTGCCTGTGAGAGGGCCAGGGTCATGAGAAAACTGCGGGGAGTCTTTATTCTCTTGATTTCAGTCTGTGAATATATATGTCAAAATTCATCAAACTGAACTCTTTAAAAATGTGCATTTTATATCATGTTAAGTTTTTATTCTCTTGATTTCAGTCTGTGAATATATATGTCAAAATTCATCAAACTGAACTCTTTAAAAATGTGCATTTTATATCATGTTAATTATACTTAAAAGCTATAAAAAAAAAAGTATTGTGAAAACTCTTTTCCAGAAAGATATGTGAAGAAAAGGAGAGGAAATGATAGAAGTCAAAACCAAATAGGTAGCTGTGAATAGTTGTTTCTTTACCTTTTTAATTACTAAGGGATTATCACTGGAAGTTTTGAAGCACTCCTTGACTTTTCGACAGGGCTCTGAAATGACAGGAAAAATATATTTATTTAGATCAAACTGAAAAATAATTTCTACCACATGATACATCCATCACTTGCTGAAATGGATGAGAGTACATCTGAATTTCAGTTAAATTCAACTCAGGGATCTGTTTATAAATACTAGAAAATCTGCAGGTAGAATTGTACTTTTAACAATGTAATAAAAGTGTATTTATAAAACATTCTATGCCCAGGAAGAAGCAATAAAGAAATACTACAAGAACTTCCTTGATCTGGGTAAACTGGTTCTTAAAAAGTATGTATTTCAGTATAAGACATGTTTTATTTGTTTTCTGTCCATAAAACTGTCACTTTCTCTAACTAAACAGATTATATGTGTACTCTTTGCCATGTCGACAAAAAGAGATGTGTGTTGAGTTATAATTACCTTCTTTATTCTACATACTTCATCTGTCTTGCAACCCTGCCAATTTCACATAGCCATCTAATTAAATTACCCTTAATTACACTTAAATATTTGCTTAATTTCCCTTTCCATTCATTTAAAGATACATTCTGTATGATGCTGTTTTTTCTTTTTCCAATGAAGCCATAGTTAACAGAACAATTTTTTAAAGCTGAAAAAATTCTGTGCGTATACACAGTAGTAACTGAATTCATTAGTTCAAGCTGAGGAAAGGTTTTTTTTTTTTAAGTATAAAGTTACCTCTCTCCAAGTAGTGAGAAGGAAGTTATGGGTAGTGATTCTGCTTAGTGTCCACTTGTGGGAAACAAAAACCTCTCATCTGTTTTAAGCAAAAATGTAAATAATACATAGAATTTAGCTGTTTGTAATATCATTAGAAGAGTTGGAGCAGTGAACCCTTTTTAATGTAGATTTTTTTTAATTGGTGGAAAATTGCTTTACGATGTTGTGTTGGTTTCTTCTGTACAACAATATGAATTGCCATATATATATAAATTAGTACATATATAAAAATTATATATCTCCCCTTTAAATAAATATATATATCCCCTGTATAGTCAGAACAGCACGAATTGTCATTAATACATTATTATATATTATATACATAAATTATTATGTATCTCCCCTTCCTGTTGAGCCTCCCTCCCCTCCCACTTCCCACCCCTCTAGGTCATCACAAAGCACCAGGCTGGGCTCCCTGTGTTATATAGTAACTTCTCACTATCCATTTTACACATGATAGTGTATATATGTCAATGCTAGTAGAGAATAGACTTATGGGCACAGTGGGGGAAGGTGAGAGTGAACTCTGTCTTGATCTTCATAAATCATTTCAAGAACACCACCATGCACCTGACCCACCAAGGCAGGCACAGCCTTTATCACAATTGGAGGAAGGAGACTCGGGAGGCCATGGCTATGTCAATTGCTGTCACAATATCCATGAGGCTAAGTCTTAGGCATTGAATCACTGTTGCAATCAGAAGGTCACCACATCTGCCGATTTTGCCTTTTAACACCCATAAATCCAGTATCTGAACACTGAGTTGCTGTCTTAGGAAAACTCCATGTCTCCAGCCACACTTGATAGCGGACAGCAGCCAAAAAGGTGACTTTAACCCTACGTCTGCAGTATAAGTCATACCAGATGGCAACTCCTCATTCTCATCAAGGGACTCTCGCAAAAGTAATTTGTAGGTTTCTAGGTTCTACAGTACAAGAAGGGACACTAGAAATATGGTGGAATAAGTGGGTTTTAATGCTTCATTGCTGGTGAAAAGGATGAAATGAGTTAACTCATGTGAAGACTCTAGAATGGAATCTATTCCTTTTACTGTTATGTTTTAGAAGATATATATGTTTTACCACATTATACCAAAATAATTTTCATGTGCCCTGAAAGTGTTAGTAATAGTTTGTAATTATAAAGGACAGAGGGAAAAGTACTGGGTATAATTTCTACCATCTAGAACTCCTTGTATGACATAATGATTTGATATATATATATTGTAAAATGATTATCAATTAGTTTAGTTGACATTCATCACCAGTAGTTGCATATTTTTTCTTGTAATGAGAAAATTTAAAATCTACTGTGTTAACTTTCAAATATATGATATAGTATTACTAACTACAGTCATCATTCTGTACTTTTGAGTAATTATTTTAAATTTAACTTAATAAGCATTAATTAATTGAATTAAATGTTTGCTAAAGATCAGGTCCTATTCCAGGACCTGGGAGAACAGTAAAACTGGGTCTTGACTTCAAGGAGGTGACCGTCCAGTGAGGAAAAGGTAAACATGACATTCCATCCTTACTGCATTTCCCTGACTCAGTTTTGGTCTGGAGTAGTTTCTCTACCAGTGTTGGCTAACATTCATTTTTGGTCTCTCTTAGCTACTTTTGTAGGGCTTAAAGACTAGAAGCATGCCAGATTTGGCTTGGACACAATTAATAATAATGATAACTTTAAATCATATTTATTAACAGTGTTGAACTGAATTGAGATTAGGTGAGTAGAAATTTTTGTAATGAATAACTATTTCACAGTGGGAAAATTTCATGACTATTTAAAAATGACTGCAGCTATGTGAGCAATTATATAGATATTTTCCCTCCTGATAGTTGGCAGGAAGACTTAGGAAAGATTTCATGAATTAAGAGGGACTCACCAGAATGAGGCCATGGGGACACTTTGACCCCGTTAAGGGCTGGCGAGACTCCTCTGGCAGGGCTCTCCGTGGCCACAGCACTGGGTGGGTAGCTGCATCTGGCATATGGTATCTCATCTTTCTGTGAGTGGTGGGACTGGCCAACACCCCACAATGTTCTGAATGAGTTCTCATCATCATTCACATTACAGATCGGAATGTTATTCAAACCTAAATGAGTACAGATGAGAAGAACAAACCACCAGATTAGGTTTTTGGCGGGTTTTCTTTGAATGCTTAGCAATTTTCCAACCAGATATTATAAAATGTATATAAAGATGTCAGACTTCAGATTTTATGAACCAGTGCTGGGTGGACAATCTTTAAAAGTCAGTGTAGCAAATTATGTTTGCTAAAAATAGAGGAAAACAACAGAATAGGAAAGACAAGAGATCTCTTCAAGAAAATTAGAGATATCAAGGGAACGTTTCATGCAAAGATGGGCTCGATAAAGGACAGAAATGGTATGGACCTAACAGAAGCAGAAGATATTAAGAAGAGGTGGCAAGAATACACAGAAGAACTGTACAAGAAAGATCTTCACGACCAAGATAATCACGATGGTGTGATCGCTCACCTAGAGCCAGACATCCTGGAATGTGAAGTCAAGTGGGCCTTGGAAAGCATCACTGCGAACAAAGCTAGTGGAGGTGATGGAATTCCAGTGGAGCTATTTCAAATCCTGAAAGATGATGCTGTGAAAGTGCTGCACTCAATATGCCAGCAAATTTAGAAAACTCAGCAGTGGCCGCAGGACTGGAAAAGGTCAGTTTTCACACCAATCCCAAAGAAAGGCAATGCCAAAGAATGCTGAAACTACTGCACAATTGCACTCATCTCACACGCTAGTAAAGTCATGCTCCAAATTCTCCAAGCCAGGCTTCAGCAATATGTGAACCGTGAACTTCCAGATGTTCAAACTGGTTTTAGAAAAGGCAGAGGAACCAGAGATCAAATTGCCAACATCTGTTGGATCATTGAAAAAGCTAGAGTGTTCCAGAAAAACATCTACTTCTGCTTTATTGACTATGCCCAACCCTTTGACTGTGTGGATCACAATAAACTGTGGAAAATTCTGAAAGAGATGGGAATACCAGACCACCTGACCTGCCTCTTGAGAAACCTGTATGCAGGTCAGGAAGCAACAGTTAGAACTGGACATGGAACAACAGACTGGTTCCAAATAGGAAAAGGAGTACATCAAGGTTGTATATTGTCACCCTGCTTATTTAACTTATATGCAGGGTGCAGCATGAGGAATGCTGGGCTGGAAGAAGCACAAGCTGGAATCGAAATTGCTGGGAGAAATATCAATAACCTCAGATATGCAGATGACACCACCCTTATGGCAGAAAGTGAAGAGGAACTCAAAAGCCTCTTGATGAAAGTGAAAGAGGAGAGTGAAAAGGTTGGCTTGAAGCTCACTATTCAGAAAACAAAGATCATGGCATCTGGTCCCATCACTTCACGGGAAATAGATGGGAAAACAGTGGAAACAGTGTCAGACTTTATTTTTGGGGGCTCCAAAATCACTGCGGATGCTGATTGCAGCCATGAAATTAAAAGACGCTTACTCCTTGGAAGGAAAGTTATGACCAACCTAGATAGCATATTAAAAAGCAGAGACATTACTTTGCCAATAAAGTCCGTCAAGGCTATGGTTTTTCCAGTGGTCATGTATGGATGTGAGAATTAGACTGTGAAGAAATCTGATCGCTGAAGAATTGATGCTTTTGAACTGTGGTGCTGGAGAAGACTCTTGAGAGTCCCTTGGACTGCAAGGAGATCCAACCAGTCCATCCTAGAGGACATCAGTCCTGGGTGTTCATTGGAAGGACTGATGCTAAAGCTGAAACTCCAATACTCTGGCCACCTCATGGGAAAAATTGACTCACTGGAAAAGACTGATGCTGGGAGGGATTGAGGGCAGGAGGAGAAGGGGACAACAGAGAATGAGATGGCTGGATGGCATCACCAACTCGATGGAGGTGGGTTTGAGTGAACTCCGGGAGTTGGTGATGGACATGGAGTCCTGGCATGCTGTGATTCATGGGGTCACAAAGAGTCAGACATGACTGAGCAACTGAACTGAACTGAACTGACATCCCTTCTTAAAATGTCCTGCCATCTTGTTAGCTTTGAGAATCAAGGCCCACATCTTAGACCTTTGGTCTGGGAGTTAAGTGGAGTAGATTTGCTGCTATCCCAGACAGACCTCTCATTTCCCATGTCTTGATAATGACTAAGAGAGACTATGTTAGCCCTCTTTAGGAATATCAGATTTAGATTTTTGAAAGCATCCAGAATGTCTCAACGTGACAAGGCCCCATAAAAGACATACATTGGCTCTCTGTGCTGGCAGAAGAGAAAGAGTCATTAGGGTGAGCAACAGGAGGCAGGACAAGGTAAGTTGTGTGGAAAGGAAGGAAGGAAAACCTAGAAAAAAGGAACCTCCTTCCTCAGAGCATTCTGGGCTCATTCATTCTCTGATAATAGCTATTTCCTTTTGGCTCAAATATTAAATTATATCCAGGCCCTCTTTCTAGTATCAATGCTGTGTTATATTAAACTGGGCAGCTTAGGAAGCGTACGTGTGCAGGACACAGCACTGTTAATAAGTGAATTATGAGAGACAGTAATAGATGGCTGCTTTGTTTCCCAATAAATTGCACAAGAAGCTTCTGGATAATGTTTTGCAGTGGGAATTAGTAAATTTGACTAGGCCTATGGTATAGACTAAAAAGAGAAAATGGCCAAGCACTTACCTGTGAAGGGATTCCAACATTTACTGCAGAATTAAAGAAAAAAAATAGAAACTACAGGAATAGGGAAAAATTTTAGGAGTATAAGGTGTGACTGAAACTAAATTTTCAAATGATAAAGGAAGAAAGAGAGGGAAAGGTGGAGAGAGGAAGGAAAGGGGGAAAGGGAGGGAGGGGAGAAAGAAGAGAAAGGATTGAGAGAGAATGTGAGTGAATGACATGCATGGTTCTCCAGGCTGGTATTTAACATGTAGATGTTAACGCGACTGTGCAGGTTGTCAAAAATTGAGATACTTTCATATCACTGGGTCAGTTGCTGTCCTGAGCTTCCTGAGTGGCCCCCTTGACACCTCTTCAGGTCCCTTTCCTATCAGCCGAATAATCCAGGGGTGAGTGCCTGCACGGGGTCGTCTGCAGGCCTCTTCTGCCCTAGCTCCAGTGCTGGCATCTGGTCCCAGCAGTCCGTGCCTCTGCCTCACCAGTGGTTCAGTATTTTGACTAACGCCCCCGTGTTTACCCACCAGAATCATCAAGTAGTCCAAATGTAGATGAGAGAGAGACACTCTAGGACTCTGAATTACCTCACCTTTGATGTGGCAGACCCTTCTGGGATGAGGAGTGTGCCTGACTAGAAAACAGCTTCCATTTCTAGCTGGAATATGGCTGCCTTTGCTCTCAAACTGAGGAGCAGACATCGGGGATTTGAGGCTCATGTTCGCAGAGTGTTGGTTTCCTCCTCTCCACTCTTGCCACAAAAGGTCTTGGAGTGTACCTTGTTAACCTCACTTCCAGAGGCGCTCAGACCCTGAAATCACAGCATGACAATTGTTCAGACAAGGGGTTCTTGACATTTTCTTGCACATCAAACGTTTCTCCATCATCTTTATTTGCCCTGAGTTGTCTCTCATGTCAGAAGAGAGGCAACAAATAAGAATGTTATTTGTTAATGTGAGGCTAATTTTACTTTAAGACCAAAATTTTGTAAACATTAAAATCAAGATAGACATAAGTGGAACAGATAAAAAAATTTTCCCTGGAAAAATCGAAGCACTTGTGAGAAAGGTAAAACATTACCAACATAAAATATATGACATGGTTATCAATCAATTTTAATAAAACATTAGCTTTAAAATACAACACCCACAAATGTGCTTTACATTCAGTTTACTGTAAATGAGGACTTTTCATATTATACTCTTAAGAAAACCAGCATCTTAAATTTATATCTTCTGAGAGGATGGTAAAACTTGAAGGAGAAAAAAATCCAATAGCAAAAGAATGATATTACATCTACGGATGATGGAGAGTTTTGGGCATGTTGTTATTTGCAGTATTCAGTAATATTATTTTTCTTCAACCACTCAACAGTTGTTTATTAGACCCAGTGTCATAGGCCTAAGAGGTAAAAGATAAATAAATAGCCCAATTAAAAACTGGGCAAAAGATCTGAACACCTCATCAAAGAAGATTCTGTCCATGGGATTCTCCAGGCAAGGATACCGGAGTGGGTTGCCATTCATTTCTTCAGGGGTCTTCCCAACCTGGGGATCAAACCTGGGTCTCCTTCATTGCAGGCAGATTCTTTACCATCTGAGCCACCAGGTAAGCCAATCAAAGAAGATTATCAGATGCAAATAAGCATTTATATGAAAAGATACTCAACATCATTTGTCATTAAAGAATTGCAAATTGAAACAACAACATGATACTGCTACACCTATTGAAAATGGCTAGAATCCAAAACATTGACAACCCCAAATGCTGGTGAGGATGCAGAGCAACTGGAATGCCCATTCATCATTGATGGGAATGCAAAATGATACAGCCACTTTAGACAACAGTTTAGAAGTTTCTTACAAAGCTAAATATACTCTTGCCAGCAATTGCATTCCAAGTTTACACAAAGAGTTGAAAACACATCAACGCAGAAACCTACAAATAATGTTTATTCATAATTGCCAAAAATTGGAAGTAATCAAGGTGTCCTTCAGTAGGAATGGATAAACAAAGTGTGTACTTCCATACATTGGAATACTGTTCAATGCTAAAAAGAAATGAGTTTTCAAGCCCTGAAAAGACGTGTTTAAGGAACCTTAAATGGGCTTCACAGGTAGCTCAGTTGCTAAAAAATTCAACTATAATGTGGGAGATCCCGGTCCAATTTCTGGGTTGAGAAGTTCCCCTGGAGAAGGGATAGCCTACTGACTCCAGTATTCTTTCCTGGAGAATCCCCATGGACAGAGGAGCCTGCTGGACTACGATCCATGGAGTCTCAAGAGGGTTGGACAGGACTGAGCTACTAAGCACAGCACAGCAAGCACATATTACTAAGTGAGATCAATTTGAAAATGCCACATACTGTGTAATTTTAAATATGTTACGTTCCAGAAAAAGGATAACTAGAGATTATAAAAAGGTCAGCAGTTCCCAGGGGTTCCAGAGGGGAAGTGGAGGAGTAATGAATAGGCAGAGCACAGGGGATTTGGGGGGCAGTGAAACCTCTATACTGTTCAATACCATGATAATGGATACATGACATTATACATTTTGTCAAAACCCATAGAACTATACAACAGAGAGTGAACTCTAATGTAAATTATAGACTTTAGTTAATAATGTATAGTATTGGTTCATCAGTTGTAACAAATGTACCACACTACTGCAAGATTAATAATAGGAGAAGCTGGGCAGAGGGATATGGAACTCCCTGTACTTTCTGCTCAGTTCTTCCATAAGCTTAAAAACTGCTCTAAAAATATTAGCAATTGAAAAACAACTACCTCACTAGAGCTTCCCTGGTGGATCAGTCGGTAAAGAATCTGCCTGCAGTGCAGGAGACCCAAGAGATGCAGGTTCAATCCCTGAGTCAGGAAGGTCCCCTGAAGAAGGAAAAGGCAGCCCACTACAGTTTGCTTGCCTGGAGATTCCCATGGACAGAGGGTCCTGGCAGGCTATAGTCCATAGGGTCGCTCACAGGCAGACATGACTTGGTGACTAAACCACCACCACCTCAAACTAGCAACATTTTGTTGCTATTAATAAAGGCCCACATCTTACTGTCCTTCCTATTGCCTATATTGATTTCAGCACTTTTTAATTGACTGATAATTCATTGCTCAGTGATTTTAATGGATAACTTTCAAGTCCATTAATTGGCTTGGAATACAGTATGTTGTTCCATGTCCAGTTCTAACTGTTGCTTCTTGACCTGAATACGGATTTCTCAAGAGGCAGGTAAGGTGGTCGGGTATTCCCATCTCTTTAAGAGTTTCGCATGGTTTGTTGTGATCCACACAGTCAAAGGGTTGGGCATAGTCAATAAAGCAGAAGTAGATGTTTTTCTGGAACACTCTAGCTTTTTCAATGATCCAACAGATGTTGGCAATTTGATCTCTGGTTCCTCTGCCTTTTCTAAAAACAGTTTGAACATCTGGAAGTTCATGGTTTACATACTGTTGAAGCCTGGCTTGGAGAATTTTGAGCATTACTTTACTAGTGTGTGCAGGTCAGGAAGCATCAGTTAGAACTGGACATGAAACAACAGACTGGTTCCAAATAGGAAAAGGAATACATCAAGGCTGTATATGGTCACCCTGCTTGTTTAACTGATATACAGAGTACATTAATGAGAAACGCTGAGCTGAAAGAAGCACAAGCTGGAATCGAAATTGCTGGGAGAAATATCAGTAACCTCAGATATGCAGATGACACCACCCTTATGGTAGAAAGTGAAGAAGAACTAAAAGGCCTCTTGATGACAGTGAAAGAGGAGAGTGAAAAAGTTGGCATAAAGCTCAATATTCAGAAAACTAAGATCATGGCATCTGGCCCCATCACTTCATGGGAAATAGATGGGGAAACAGTGGAGATAGTGTCAGACTTTAGTTTTGGGGGCTCCAAAATCACTGCAGATGGTGAGTGCAGCCATGAAATTAAAAGACACTTGCTCCTTGGAAGGAAAGTTATGACCAACCTAGATAGCGTATTAAAAAGCAGAGACATTACTTTGCCGACAAAGGTCCGTCTAGTCAAGGCTATGGTTTTTCCAGTAGTCATGTATGGATGTGAAAGTTGGACTGAAAAGAAAGCTGAGTGCTGAAGAATTGATGCTTTTGAACTGTGGTGTTGGAGAAGACTCTTGAGAGTCTCTTGGACTGCAAGGAGATCCTACCAGTCCATCCTAGAGGAGATCAGTCCTGGGTGTCCATTGGAAGGACTGATGTTGAAGCTGAAACTCCAATACTTCGGCCACCTCATGCAAATTGTTGTCTCTTTGGAAAAGACCCTGATGCTGGGAAGGATTGGAGGCAGAAGAAGGGGATGACAGAGGATGAGATGGCTGGATGTCATCACCGACTCAATGAACATGAGTTTGGGTGAACTCTGGGAGTTGGTGATGGACAGGGAGGCCTGGCGTGCTGCGGTTCATGGGGTCACGGAGAGTTGGACATGACTGAGTAACTGAACTGAACTTACTAGTATGTGAGATGAGTGCAATTGAGCATTCTTTGGCATTGCCTTTCTTTGGGATTATAATTAAAACTGACATTTTCCAGTCCTGCAGCAACTGCTGAGTTTTCCAAATTTGCTGGCATAATGAGTGGAGCACTTTCACAGCATCATCATTTAGGATTTGAAACAGCTTAACTGGACTTCCTTCACCTCAACTGGAATTCCATCACCAGAAGGCAATGGCAACCCACTCCAGTACTCTTGCCTGGAAAATCCCATGGGTGGAGGAGCCTGGTAGGCTGTAGTCCGTGGGGTCGCGAAGAGTTGGGTACGACTGAGCGACTTCACTTTCACTTTTCACTTTCATGCACTGGAGAAGGAAATGGCAGCCCACTCTAGTGTTCTTGCCTGGAGAATCCCAGAGATGGCGGAGCCTGGTGGGCTACCATCTATGGGGTCGCATAGAGTCGGACACGACTGAAGTGACTTAGCAGCAGCAGCAGCCTGACTGCCTTATTATAAAACCTAGGCTGAAATGTCTTAAGAGAATATATCCAAAATATTTGCTTAGTCAAAGTAGCCAAGTTCTGTTTATAATTCTATTTTAATTATGATGCTAAACCTGTGATTTCATCCTGAAGAACAGAAAAAAACCTGTATACAGGTAACTGTGGGAAAATCTTATTAAAACTACCATTCACCACTCAGAATCATGTAAGTACTGGGAAAAATATTTCCTTTTATAAAGCCTCTGAAATCTACCTATATATTAGTAAATTATTGAATTTTATCTAGACCACATGACACAAAATCCTCAGAATATGTAGTTTTAACAACATTATTAATCCAATCCTAGCCATTTACTTGGAAAATACTATGCAGATGTGTATTAAATACAAATTTAATTTAGTCCAAAATAGCACATATGCAAAATGTATGCTTACAAAAGAAGACAACAATAGCTGATCAATGAGCAGCTAAGTTACTATGAATTCCTTGAGATGAGAAGACTGTTATATAGGTGATGAATGCAGAACCATTTTACATTGCCAGAGCCCCTGACCACCCAGATCTTCCCATTGCTTCCTCCCTCACCTTTTTCATGGCTTTGTCTGCTAAGACTTTCTCCCAAAGGCTTCCTGTGTATGTGTGTGTGCTCAGTCATGTCCAACTCTTTGTAACCCCATGGACTGTAGCCCATCAGGCTTTTTTGTCCATGGAATTTTCCAGGCAAGAATACTGGAGTGGGTTGCCATTTCCTTCTCCGAGGACTTCCTACCCCTCTCCAAAGTCGTTTCCACCATCATCCCATTCTCTTTCCCTCAACCCTCTTTAAACTGTCTTCATAACTCATAATGTATGTCACTCATTTTTTTATATTTCTGTGTTTATTTTTTGCTTCTCTCAATAGGATGTATCAAGTAGGCAGTGATCTAGGCCAATTTTCCACCTGTCACATAGTTTATGCTCAATAAATATTTATTAAGTAAACCTTTTCAAAGAATAAATGTTCTTATCCCATAAATTCAGCGTTTTTTATTTGTTGATCTCTCAAAAATAAGTGGATTACTTTAAAAAGGTAATGACCCATTTCCTCAAAACAGACTTAATTGGCTTTTATGTAGTCTTGAAAAGGTCAGCTCAACTATGGTCCATCAACTAAATCAAACCTAAAACTTTAAAAAATTATTTTAATGATGAAATTAAAATTATACCTGAGGTCAATTTTAAAGGAAGGTGATCTGGCTGACAGGAACTCAAGGCTTGTGATACCCTTCAAGCCTTGTAATAGGTCTATCTTGAGTTGTCATTGATTTCCTGAAATCTTTGTACTTGAGCTGGGAATCTTTAATTGGCAGAGACAGCCTAATGTCTAAGCCTTCCAAATGAATCTAACTGTCTCCCTCCGGTTTCTCCCGCTCTTGCTCCAAGGAGCCCTATGTGGCTTCCTGGTTGTTAAGATACTCTATATAACTTAGCAACCTGGTAACATTCCGTGGGGAAATCTGAGTTCCAGAACCTCTCCACTTGTCATTCTTAGAGTTCTGCCTACCCACAGCTTGACAGAGCCACTTGGCAGCAGTTAATTTTCTCATCTTTGAATGTGAAATAGAGCTGAATCAAATGCAAGAGAAAGAACAACACAGAGTGGGGGAAGAATTTCAATCATGTATATAATTCTCTGCAGAATTTTGCTTAAAGAACACGTACCATGTAGATGTAATCAAACTTAGCTCATCAAAAACCATGTAGGGAGAAATTGTGAATGACTAAAGAATCCCAGTCATCCTGCCTGAATAATCAGGATGAACATGCTGATGACTGTTCAACAGCCTTGACAAAGAATTGAACTGTTAATTCAAAATCACAAAGATATACTAAGTAATACAGTTAAAGTCATAAAGTTCTCTATGAAAATTAAAGATGGAATTACCATGTGCACACACAAATGTACAAACATATATGTTGCTGTCAACTGTCAGGATATATACTGGTGCTTCCCAGTATTTTTCTTTTCAGACCACACATGACTTTTGAAAGCTGAATTACTGTCTCTGAAACCAATGTAGCTAATTCCTGAAGGGCAAACAATTAATTTACAACAATACAAGGGTAGAATTTAATACAATCTTGTTCTCTTGACTGGCCTCAAGAATTAAAGGCTCAGCATCTCTATGCACCTATAACCCATTCAGGATTTACATATTTTTTATGGGGGGTTTAAAGGATTTTCCAAGGTAATTTTTGCATTTTGAGATTTTCTTTCCTACTTTCTACCAGTTAGGAATTGGCTTTATGCAGCTAGTAGCAGAGATTATTTCTCTGTCATGTGAAAGTGCGTGGTTAATGCAGCAGTTCCATAGTGTCATTATGGACCTAGACTTGTTCCACATTTAGGTCTATCTTGCTTAAGGTCTTTTAATTTCATGGCTGAAATCAGCATCTGCAGTGATTTTGGAGCCCAAAAAAATAGTCTGACACTATTTCCACTGTTTCCCCATCTATTTCCCATGAAGTGATGGGACCAGATGCCATGATCTTTGTTTTCTGAATGTTGAGCTTCAAGCCAACCTTTTCACTCTCCTCTTTCACTTTCATCAAGAGCCCTTTGAGTTCCTCTTCACTTTCTGCCATAAGGGTAGTGTCATCTGCATATCTGAGGTTAAAGACGCTTACTCCTTGGAAGGAAAGTTAAGACCAACCTAGATGGCATATTGAAAAGCAGAGACATTACTTTGCCAACAAAGGTCCGTCTAGTCAAGGCTATGGTTTTTCCCGTGGTCATGTATGGATGTGAGAGTTGGACTGTGAAGAAAGCTGATCGCCCAAGAATTGATGCTTTTGAACTGTGGTGCTGGAGAAGACTCTTGAGAGTCCCTTGGACTGCAAGGAGATCCAACCAGTCCATTCTAAAGGAGATCAATCCTGGGTTTTCATTGGAAGGACTGATGCTAAAGCTGAAACTCCAATACTTTGGCCACCTCATGCGACGAGTTGACTCAATGGAAAGGAGTCTGATGATAGGAGGGATTGGGGGTGGGAGGAGAAGGGGACGACAGAGAATGAGATGGCTGGATGGCATCACCGACTTGATGGACATGAGTCTGAGTGAACTCCAGGAGTTGGTGATGGACAGGGAGGCCTGGCGTGCTGTGATTCATGGGGTCGCAAAGAGTTGGACACGACTGAGCGACTGAACTGAATTGAACTGAACTGCTTAATGTGCAGCTTCTCTTCTGGAGCTTAGCTCTTATCCCAGATGGTGCCTGAAGTTCTAATCATCCAAATGGCTACTCTGTTGCCAGGCATCACATCAATAATCCAGGAAGAAAACAAGACGAAAGGCAGGGGGTGGGTAAGGACAGACCTGGGGCCTGAGCTCGCCATGTGCCCCTCCTGTAAGAGCCTTTCTGTGAATCCCAGGCAATAATCTGGATGCACTGATCACTTGTAGCTGGGGGGGTTGGGGGAGGAAGAAGGAGGTGGGGGGTGGGAGGAGGAAGGGGGATGTGGGGGGCACAGAAAATATAGGTTCCTCACAGAGTACATTCCCACCCCTTTCTAAAACAGATGCTTAGAAAACATACTTTAAGTTTATAAGCAGTGATCTCTACCACAGAGCCTGACATACCTAACCTATGTGTGAGAGGTGTCTATATTCTTGTGGTTTACACCTTTCCTTAGAGAGAGACAAGCATCATCCATTAGAAGGAGATATACTTCTGGCATGTAACTGTAATTCTGTTGTATTCCCTTTAGGAGGACCTTTCTTCTCTCATTACCAGAAAAAATGTTACAACTCATTGGTTTGGGCACAGTTTGCAGTAATTCTGTCAAAACCATGGACTGAGATGGCTCTGAGGCACTGTTCAGGGCAGCTTGTGTGTCCTTGTTGCCTTGGTATCAGACTACCAGTCCAAGACACTGTTATTTTCAGCAAAGATAGAAAACAGATGGAGAGATTTCTTGGGATATATGCCTGAATCTATGAACGGTGATTAGATCATGGCATCTGGTCCCAAGAGTCCCTTGGACTGCAAGGAGATCCAACCAGTCCATCCTAAAGGAGATCAATCCTGGGTGTTCATTGGAAGGACTGATGCTAAAGCTGAAACTCCAATGCTTTGGCCTCCTCATGCGACGAGTTGACTCACTGGAAAAGAGTCTGATGCTGGGAGGGATTGGGGGTGGGAGGAGACGGGGACGAGAGAGAATGAGATGGCTGGATGGCATCACCGACTCGATGGACATGAGTTTGAATGAACTCCGGGAGTTGGTGATGGACAGGGAGGCCTGGCATGCTGCGATTCATGGGGTTGCAAAGAGTCGGACACGACTGAGCAACTGAACTGAACTGAACTGAATTGAACTGAATAGCAAGTGAAACAACTGACACAGGATTAATTTCAAAACATAAAAGCAGTTCGTATGACTCAATACCAGAAAAACAGTCAATGTAATCAAAAGTGGGAAAAAGGCCTAAACAGGCATTTCTCCAAAGAGAATATACAGATGGCTAACAAACATGAAAAGATAGTCAACATTGCTCACTATTAGATAAATGCAAACTGAAACTACAATGAGATATAATCCCACACCAGTCATAATGGCTATCATCAAAAAGTCTACAAACAGTAAATGCTGGAGATGGTGTGGAGAAAAGGGAACCCTCTTGCACTGTTGGTGGGAATGTAAATTGATACAGCTACTATGGAAGACAGTATGGAGATTCATTTAAACCTAGGATTAAACCACCATATGACCTAGCAATCCCACTCTTAGGCATATACCCTGAGGAAACCAAAATTGAAAAAGACACATGTACCTCAGTGTTCATTGCAGCACTATTTACAATAGCTAGAACATGGAAGCAAACTAGATGTCCATCAGCAGATAAATGGATAAAGAAGATGTGGTACACATATACAATGGGATACTACTCAGCCATAAAAAGGAACCATTGCCTTGACTAGACGGACCTTGGTTGGCAAAGTAATGTCTCTGCTTTTTAATATACCATCAAGGTTGGTCATAACTTTCCTTCCAAGGAGCAAGCGTCTTTTAATTTCATGGCTGCAATCAGCATCTGCAGTGATTTTGGAGCCCAAAAAAATAAAGTCTGACACTGTTTCTACTGTTTTTCCATCTATTGGCCACCTCATGCGACGAGTTGACTCACTGGAAAAGACTCTGATGCTGGGAAAAGTTGGGGGCGGGAGGAGAAGGGGACGACGGAGAATAAGATGGCTGGATGGCATCACCGACTCTGTGGACATGAGTTTGAGTGAACTCCGGGAGTTGGTGATGGACAGGGAGGCCTGGCGTGCTGTGATTCATGGGGTCGCGGAGAGTCGGACACGACTGAGCGACTGATCTGATCTGATCTGATAAAAAGGAACACATCTGAGTCAGTTTTAATGAGGTGGATGAACCTGGAACCTATTATAGAGAGTGAAGTAAGTCAGAAAGGGAAAGAAAAATATTGTATGCTAACACATATATATGGAATCTATAAAGATGGTACTGATGAAATTTTGTGGAGACACAGACAGAGAGAACAGATTTATGGACATGACTGGCAAGGAAGGAAGGAGAGGGTGAGCTGTATGGAGAGAATAACTTGAAAACGTACATTACCATTTGTAAAATGGATAGCCAATGGGAATTTGCTGTATGACTGCTGCTGCTGCTGTCGCTTCAGTCGTGTCCAACTCTGTGCGACCCCACAGACGGAAGCCCACCAAGCTCCGCCGTCCCTGGGATTCTCCAGGCAAGAACGCTGGCCTGGGCTGCCACTTCCTTCTCCAATGCATGAAAGTGAAAAGTGAAAGTGAAGTCGCTCAGTCGTATCCGACTCTTAGCGACCCCATGGACTGCAGCCCACCAGGCTCCTCCGCCCATGGGATTCTCCAGGCAAGAGTACTGGAGTGGGGTGCCATTGCCTTCTCCAGGGGAACTCAAATAGGGGCTCTGTGACAAACTTGAGGGATGGGATGGGGAGGGAGACAGGAGGGGAGGTTTAAGAGGGAGGGGACATATGTATATCTGTGGCTGATTCATGTTGATGTTTGGAAGAAAACAACAAAATTCTGTAAAGCAATTATCCTTCAATTAAAAAATAATAAAAAAAAATTTTAAGGTATGTATTTGCTTGCATTTGACTTTGCCACTTACTAACTCATCATCTTCTAGCCTATATTGGGATTCAGCTCTGTCTTAACCATGTGCACTCTATCCGTGGTTTACCTCTCCAGGGTTTTCCTTATTGAAAAGATGTAAGAAGAGTCAAGTAATTCTGCTTTCTTTATCTGTTCTTTCCCTCTATTCTTGTTTAAGACATAGCATTAAAACATTAAAAGCCTTGTTATTTGCTCTTAGCACTTGTTTTCAGAAAAGAAGTCTAACATTATTATTTTCCCCTTTAGCTTTAAGACACTATTCTTATAGGTCCTAAGACTTTCTTTTATGAACCTTGATTATAGGGCTCCCCTTTCACTGGCTGTTCAAGCAACAGTGTTTACAGCAGGGCCAGTTTAATAGCCCAAATGGGAAGCGACCCAAATGCCCAACAAAAATCAGTGAATACATAAATTGGGGTGTAGTCACACAATGGAATACCACATGGCAGTGAGAATGAATGATCTGATTACACACAATACTGACGAACCTCAAAAACATAACGTTGAATGAGAGAAGACAGAATCAAAGAATAAAAATTGCACAATCCTCTGTTTCCATGAAATACAGAAACAGACAAAACTAACCTCTGTAGTCCTAGTGTGTGTAATGTCATGCTTGTGACAGGAGAGTGAGAGGACAGAGCAAAAGAAGGCTCTGGGAGCCAGGAGATTCTGTTTCTGGAACTGGGTGCTGGTTACATGTGTGGGTTCAGTTTGTGAGAATTCATTGAGCTCCACACCAATGATGTGGACATCTTGCTGATGGAATATTCAGTTCAGTTCAGTCGCTCAGTCGTGTCCGACTCTTTGCGACCCCATGAACCACAGCACACCATGCCTCCCTGTCCATCACCAACTCACATCTATTAAAAGTTTTTTAACATGTAATTTCCTGGGTTCCACCCCTTAGACTTACTGAGTCAAAATTCCTGGGAAGAGAACTTAGATATTGAATTTTAAGCAGGATCCCCAATCACAGGCAATTTTAATGCTTTGTGACACCTGAGAGCCACTTGTCTAGAAACCTTTAAAACAAAGGCAGAAATGGAATTAAAATTATTTTTCTAACTTAAGTGTTTATAAAATTAAAAACATCTTATTAATAGCCTTGCTAGTAACTAGTCTTCCTGGTAACATAAAACTGTAACCCAACAAAAAGTCCCATATTGTGGCACACGTTTTGACTTTATTTGTCTCAGGTTACTGGAGCAAAGATAGCGGCTTTAAATTTGTGTCCGATTTTATGGCCAAAAAATGATTAATATGGATCATTAATAACTCATGTGTTGCACAGAGAACAAATTCAGGAAGGAGCTGACTTGCATCATTCAGGAAAGAGCTGTGTGTTAATATAATGCTCTCCACCAACAAGAAAGGGGGGCTTCAATTTGAACTAAAATTGAAGTAACGATATACACCAGTGTTACTTTCTTGCTGCTGCTGCTGCTAAGCCACTTCAGTCGTGTCTGACTCTGTGCGACCCCATAGATGGCAGCCCACCAGGCTCCCCCGTCCCTGGGATTCTCCAGGCAAGAACACTGGAGTGGGTTGCCATTTCCTTCTCTAATGCATGAAAGTGAAAAGTGAAAGTGAAGTCGCTCAGTCATGTCCAACTAGTAGCGACCCCATGGACTGCAGCCTACCAGGCTCCTCCATCCATGGGATTTTCCAGGCCAGAGTACTGGAGTGGGTTGCCATTGCCTTCTCCGAGTGTTACTTTCTTCAGTTCAGTTCAGTTCAGTCGCTCAGTCATGTCCGACTCTTTGCGACCCCATGAATCACAGCACGCCAGGCCTAGATGACGTTTATTCTAAATTATCACAATAGCTTGTTTTATTCCCATTTTATACAAGAATAAAACATTTTTCTTTCCTATAGATTTATGTATTCCTGATACAGAATGTTCAAATGAGGGGGTCCAGACTAATAAATCTTCAGGTGAATATATATGTGTTGTCCACATGCACCATAAAATTACATAAGCAGTGATTGTACTCTTCTGATCACTCACTTATTTGGTGCCCTCAGATGTTCCCTTCATATTTCTCTTAACCAGAGAGAAAAGAAGTAATTAGAATGCAGATAAGTTCTCATATCTAGGCAAATCTTCTGAACCATAGCTCCAGAGATTTTTAATCTGCATTTAAACTTAAGAGCACCCATTTTGCAAATTTCCATAGCTGATCTGACATGTAAGAACACCTTCAAAGCTCTTTTGAGTGATGGGAGCTGGGAGAGGGGGAGGTTCAAAGAAGAGGAGTCAGTACCCATTTCAGTTCTTAAACGCAGGAACTTAGTTTTGCAATTACTTTAATAGTCTTGGGGCTACCCTAGTGGCTCAGATAGTAAAGAATTTGCCTGCAAAGCTGGAGACCCTGGTTTGATCTTTGGGTCAGAAAGATCCCCTGGAGAAGGAAGTGACAACACACTCCAGTATTCTTGCCTAGGAAATCCCACGGACAGAGGAGCCTGGTGGGTTACAGTCCACAGGTCACAAAGAATCTTAGCAGCCAAAGAAAAGTATTATAAAGTAAGACATGGAAAATCTGTATTTATTCCTACCTTGAGATTCTTCTGCTTTTTCTGACTTGGCTGCAGTTACATGGGCAGGTCCATGTGCAGTGAAGGCGGACAAGCAGATCCAGGATACATAACTCAATGTGAAAGCTCGAGAGTTACAAGGTACTCACATCCAAACAGCAGGCCACTGCATCTCTGAATTGAAGTGACTCACGGAAATAACAGAAGCCAGAATTCTCCTTTGGTTCTGCTCCAACGCACAAATAATGATCAATTATGTGTGTTGGGGGATGGTTATATGTATGTGTGTATGATCCACAGACATACAAATATAAAATTTTTTTAATGCTATGAAAAGATAAGGTGATCAAGAACAATAAATGTTGGGGTTTACGATTTTATAAGTATCTGAAAGATTATTTTAATAAGGTCTGTATAGTCAAAGCTATGATTTTTCCCGTAGTCTTGTATGGATGTGAGAGTTGGGCCATAAAGAAGACTGAGAGCCGAAGAATTGATGCTTTTGAACTGTGGTGTCAGAGAAGACTCTTGAAAGTCCCTTGGACTGCAAGGAGATCCAACCAGTCCGATCTAAACGAAATCATTCCTGAATATCCATTGGAAGGACTGATGCTGAAGCTAAAGCTCCAATACTCTGGCCACCTGATGGGAAGAGCCAACTCATTGGAAAAGACCCTGAAGCTGGGAAAGATTGAAGACAAGAGAAGGGAATGACAGAGGATCAGGTGGTTGGATGGCATCACTGACTCAATGGACATGAGTTTGAGCAAGCTCCAGGAGATGGTGAAGGACAAGGAAGCCTGGTGTGCTGCAGTCCATGGGGTCGCAAAAAGTGAGACACAACTGAG
Organism: Moschus berezovskii; assembly: GCF_049115385.1. Classification (NCBI taxonomy): domain Eukaryota; kingdom Metazoa; phylum Chordata; class Mammalia; order Artiodactyla; family Moschidae; genus Moschus; species Moschus berezovskii. The sequence continues at coordinate 32,420,068 of NC_142464.1, forward strand.
CGGCTCAACAAAAACAGCAAAGGAAGTACTTGATAGGATGGTGCAGAGAAAAAGAGAAGCTCTCTGGGTTCAAGAAAACTTGGATTCAACTCCTGGGTTCACATTCCACTTCATCACTTACTCTGTTATGGGTTATGTTCTTATCTCCCGGAACCTCAGTGTCCTCATCTGTGAAACAAGAAAAATACTATTTACTGCATTAGACCATTATCTGCGATTAGCCGTAGAGCTAGTCATTTTAAAAGCATCCACAAAGAGGCTTGGAACATAGTATAACCTTGTTTCACCCACACTGTAAGCCACTACTAATTAAACATTGTTTCATTAGCCTTATGCACTAACTTGCCATTTTTATATTATGGTGGTAAAACTGCATTTCCATTTTCAAAACTTTAATTACAAAAAGCCGGGTTTTCAAGAAAAAGATCCGCATGAAAAGAGTTCTGGACATGGTTTGTTTTGAGAGGGTAACAGGCAGGAAGGCAAGGGGTCTCCAAACAGAGGAAATAGGCTGCAAGTGTCAGATATTTTTTCTCTCTCCCTTAAGCAGAGGAACCAGAGATCAAATTTCCAACATCCGTTGAATTATTGAAAAAGTGAGAGGAGTTCCAGAAAAACATCTATTTCTGTTTTATTGACTATGCCAAACCCTTTGACTGTGTGGATCACAACAAACTGTGGAAAATTCTGAAAGAGATGGGAATACCAGACCACCTGACCTGTCCCTTGAGAAATCTGTATGCAGGTCAGGAAGCAACAGTTAGAACTGGACATGGAACAACAGACCGGTTCCAAATAGGAAAAGGAGTATGTCAAGGTTGTATATTGTCATCCTCCTTGTTTAACTTGTATGCAGAGTGAAAGTCACTCAGTCGTGTCCGACTCTTTGTGACCCCAAGGACTAGACAGTCCATGGAATTCTCCAGGCCAGAATACTGGAGTGGGTAGCCTTTCCCTTCTCCAGGGGATCTTCCCAACCCAGGGATCGAACCCAGGTCTTCTGCATTGCAAGCAGATTCTTTACCAATTGAGCCACAAGGGAAGCCCTGTATGCAGAGTACATCATGCAAAATGCTGGGCTGGATGAGGCACAAGCTGGAATCAAGATTGCCGGGAGAAATATCAATAACCTCTGATATGCAGATGTCACCACTCTGATGGCAGAAAGTGAAGAAGAAATAAAGAGCCTCTTGATGAAAGTGAAAGAGGAGAGTGAGAAAGTTGGATTCAGTTCAGTTCAGTCGCTCAGTCGTGTCCGACTCTCCGCGACCCCATGAATCACAGCACGCCAGGCCTCCCTGTCCATCACCAACTCCCAGAGTTCACCCAGACTCATGTCCACAGAGTCGGTGATGCCATCCAGCCATCTCATTCTCAGTCGTCCCCTTCTCCTCCTGCCCCCAACATTTCCCAGCATCAGAGTTTTTTCCAGTGAGTCAACTCATTGCATGGAGTTTCAGCTTTAGCATCAGTCCTTCCAATGAACATCCAGGATTGATCTCCTTTAGAATGGACTGGTTGGATCTCCTTGCAGTACAAGGGACTCTCAAGAGTCTTCTCCAACACCACAGTTCAAAAGCATCAATTCTTCGGTGATCAGCTTTCTTCACAGTCCAACTCTCACATCCATACATGACCACGGGAAAAACCATAGCCTTGACTAGACGGACCTTGGTTGGCAAAGTAATGTCTCTGCTTTTTAATATGTTATCTAGGTTGGTCAAACTTTCCTTCCAAGGAGTAAGCGTCTTTTAATTTCATGGCTGCAATCAACATCTGCAGTGATTTTGGAGCCCCCAAAAATAAAGTCTGGCACTATTTCCACTGTTTTTCCATCTATTTCCCATGAAGTGATGGGACCAGATGCCATGTTGGATTAAAACTTAACATTCAATAAATTAAGATCATGGCATCTGGTCAAATCAGTTCAGTTTAGTTCAGTCACTCAGTCGTGTCCGACTCTTTGCGACCCAATGAATCACAGCACGCCAGGCCTCCCTGACCATTACCAACTCCATTAGTTGACTCAAATACACCTCCCTCGAGTCAGTGATGGCATCCAGCCATCTCATTCTCTGTCGTTCCCTTCTCCTCCTGCCCCCAATCCCTCCCAGCATCAGAGTCTTTTCCAGTGAGTCAACTCTTTGCATGAGGTGACCAAAGTATTGGAGCTTCAGCTTTAGCATCTGTCCTTCCAATGAACACCCAGGACTAATCTCCTTTAGAATGGACAGGTTGGATCTCCTTGCAGTCCAAGGGGCTCTCAAGAGTCTTCTCCAACACCACACTTCAAAAGCATCAATTCTTTGGCGATCAGCTTTCTTCACAGTCCAACTCTCACATCCATACATGACCAATGGGAAAACCATAGCCTTGACTAGATGGACCTTTGTTGCAAAGTAATGTATCTGCTTTTTAATATACTATCTAGGTTGGTCATAGCTTTCCTTCCAAGGAGTAAGCGTCTTTTAATTTCATGGCTGCAATCAGCATCTGCAGTGATTTTTGAGCCCCCAAAAATAAAGTCTGACACTGTTTCCACTGTTTTTCCATCTATTCCCCATGAAGTGATGGGACCAGATGCCATGATCTTTGTTTTCTGAATGTTGAGCTTCAAGCCAACCTTTTCACTCTCCTCTTTCACTTTCATCAAGAGGCTTTTGAGTTCCTCTTCACTTTCTGCCATAAGGGTTGTGTCATCTGCATATCTGAGGTTATTGACATTTCTCCCGGCAGTCTTGATTCTAGCTTGTGCTTCTTCCAGCCCAGCGTTCCTCATGATGTACTCTGCATAGAAGTTAAATAAGCAGGGTGACAGTATACAGCCTTGACGTACTCCTTTTCCTATTTGGAACCAGTCTGTTGTTCCATGTTCAGTTCTAACTGTTGCTTCCTGACCTGCATACAGGTTTCTCAAGAGGCAGGTCAGGTGGTCTGATATTCCCATCTCTTTCAGAATTTTCCACAGTTTGTTGTGATCCACACAGTCAAAGGCTTTGGCATAGTCAATTAAGCAGAAATAGATGTTTTTCTGGAACTCTCTTGCTTTTTCCATGATCCAGCAGATGCTGGCAATTTGATCTCTGGTTCCTCTGCCTTTTCTAAAATCAGCTTGAACATCTGGTAGTTCACGGTTCACGTATTGCTGAAGCCTGGCTTGGAGAATTTTGAGCATGACTTTACTAGCGTGTGAGATGAGTGCAATTGTGCGGTAGTTTGAGCATTCTTTGGCATTGCCTTTCTTTGGGATTGGAATGAAGACTGACCTTTTCCAGGCCTGTGGCCACTGCTGAGTTTTCTAAATTTGCTGGCATATTGAGTGCAGCACTTTCACAGCATCATCTTTCAGGATTTGAAATAGCTCCACTGGAATTCCATCACCTCCACTAGCTTTGTTCGTAGTGATGCTTTCTAAGGCCCACTTGACTTCACATTCCAGGATGTCTGGCTCTAGGTGAGCGATCACACCATCGTGATTATCTTTGTCGTGAAGATCTTTCTTGTACAGTTCTTCTGTGTATTCTTGCCACCTGTTCTTAACAGCTCTGCTTCTGTTAGGTCCATACCATTTCTGTCCTTTATCGAACCCATCTTTGCATAAAATATTCCCTTGATATCTCTAATTTTCTTGAAGAGATCTCTTGTTTTTCCTATTCTGTTGTTTTCCTCTATTTCTTTGCATTGATCGCTAAGGAAGGCTTTCTTATCTCTCCTTGCTATTCTTTGGAACTCTGCATTCAGATGCTTATATCTTTCCTTTTCTCCTTTGCTTTTCACTTCGTTTCACAGCTATTTGTAAGGCCTCCTCAGACAGCCATTTTGCTTTTTTACATTTCTTTTCCGTGGGGATGGTCTTGGTCCCTGTCTCCTGCACAATGTCACAAACCTCCATCCATAGTTCATCAGGCACTCTATCAGATCTAGTCCCTTAAATCTATTTCTCACTTCCACTGTATAATCATAAGGGATTTGATTGAGGTCATATCTGAATGGTCTAGTGGTTTTCCCTACTTTCTTCAATTTCAGTCTGCATTTGGCAATAAGGAGTTCATGATCTGATCCACAGTCAGCTCCTGGTCTTGTTTTTGCTAACTGTATAGAACTTCTCCATCTTTGGCTGCAAAGAATATAATCAATCTGATTTCGGTGTTGACCATCTGGTGATGTCCATGTGTAGAGTCATCTCTTGTGTTGTTGAAAGAGGGTGTTTGCTATGACCAGCGCCTTCTCTTGGCAAAACTCTATTAGACTTTAGTCTGCTTCATTCCATGCTCCAAGGCTAAATTTGCTTGGTCCCATCAGTTCATGGCTAATAGATGAAACTGTGGAAACAGTGACAGAATATTTTTTTGGGCTCCAAAATCACTGCAGATGGTGACTGCAGCCACGAAATTAAAAGACATTTGCTTCTTGGAAGAAAAGCTGTGACCAACCTAGACAGCATATTAAAAAGGAGAGACATTACTTTGCCAACAAAGGTCCATCTAGTCAAGCTATGGTTTTTCCAGTAGTCATGTATAGATGTGCGAGTTGGATTATAAAGAAAGCTGAGCACCGAAAAATTGATGCTTTTGAACTGTGGTGTTGGAGAAGACTCTTGAGAGTCCCTTGGACTGCATGGACATTCAACCAGTCCGTCCTAAAGGAAATCAGTACTAAATATTCATTGGAAGGACTGACTCTAAAGCTGAAACTCCAATTCTTTGGCCAGTTGATGCGAAGAGCTGACTCATTTGAAAAGACCTGCTGCTGGGAAAGATTGAAGGCGGGAGGAGAAGGGGACGACAGAGGATGAGATGGTTGGATGGCATCACCGACTCAATAGACATGAGTTTGAGTAAACTCCCGGAGTTGGTGATGGACAGGGAGGCCTGGCGTGCTGCAGTCCATGGGGTGGCAAAGAGTGAGACACAACTGAGCAACTGAACTGAACTAAGCGGCTGGAGGAAAGAAACGACAAGTGTCAGATCTTTTTCTCTTAAAATTCTGTGTTGCTATGACAACACATGGTTCCACCTGAATTTAACTTTTCTCAAACCTTGAACTAACCAATTCATTTTTCTTATGGAAATATTTTTCTTAAGCTATGTTAATGAAACTATGTATTTGCTTTGCAACTTGCCTTTCTTCAAAATGGTTCCACCAAAGAGTAACTTTTGGCTGATAGTAGCTCAACAAACCAGTATTCAAATCAATTGTTTTATGGCCAGGGGATGACACCTCCTGCCATCCTATCTCAAAAATGCATTTTGTGGGCGAGGGGCCTGGTGAAACTCTCTCAGCCTTTAGGTGTCTCTCTTACCTGATCAACAGCATTCTAACAGATATAAAACAGCTTGCTAAAGACTAGCAAGGAGGTCACTCTCCATCCCCCTTCTGATGTCTATGTCAGAATCTTTCTCTGTCCCTTTTTCACTTTAATAAAAGTATGCTACCCAAAAGCTCTTGAGTGATCAAGTCTGGTCCCTGGTCCTGAAGCTAAATCTTCTTCCTTGGAGATCACGAATCCAACACCCTCCACCATAAGGTATCATGGCGATGGTTGCATGACGAGAACTACTTAATGCCTCTAAACTGAATACTTCAAAGGGGTTAAGGTAGTAAATTTTGTTATATGTATTTTATCACAATTTAAAAATGTTTTACAATAATGACTAGAAAATGCTTTCATTGTGGTATACACAGAAAGTGCCCCCAAAATAATAAACTTTATGCCTGCTATGTCATTAAATTTCCTGAATGGAGGCCCATAATTGTCCCATTATGTCATGAGGTCCTTTCTGGGGAAAAGAAAGCATATGGTGAGATGAAATCATCACAGTTTTTACAAAAGGAAAAATCTGGAATATTTGAATCATTGTGGCTTTTGTTTTCCAATTACATTTTTTTTTTTCCTATTCCTCCATTTAACCAAATCTTAACTATTCTCAGTAGGAGTCAAGACAACTCAACCTCTCACCCCTACATTGTTAGCCGCATCCTGACCTTAAAAACTTTCTACTTAATCTGAGCCCATGTGTAGACACACCCCTCAATGCCATATTTACCACATCCTAAAATTCTCTCCAGTCACTGGCAGCTTCAGACTGCAATATTTCTCCAAATTTGGTCACCCCTAGATTTGTTTCTCTGCATGACATCTCTAGCTAGTATTTGCCTCTGAAAATAAATATATTTTAATTGAGTTCACTAAATAAAATGATTTGTTGAATTGTATCATGCTATTAATATCTATAATTGTAATGATATTACACATTTCTTTGCAGCATTCAGAAAATGACAATAAAAGTGAAAATTTGTGAAGAGAGGAAAGATGGAAAAAAGAAATATATCTCACAGATTAAGCATGTTCATTTTGGCTGTCTATAATTTATTTTCTACATGGCTTCTGATCTCTGTCTTAAGAGTAGAATTCTTTATAGTCATTAAGGAAGAATTCTAAAATCTAGAGATGTAAAATTATTAATATGCAAGTGAAGTTTTCAGCTTTATTACACTGCAAGATATGCAATTATAAACTAATTATTCATTAATTCAACAAACATTTATTGAGTGTGTACTGCGCCTCCTCTGCACTAAGTTACTTCTTTCTTAGAAGGTAGCACACAGGGACAGCACATTCTTGGTTTAAAAGCAAGTGGCTTTCTATAAAAGAAGATTTCTTAGGTGCTAATTTGTGCAGCAGAGAGATTGTAAAACCAAATGATTTTGTGCCTGGGTCAAAGCAGGTTTATGTTTCAGCTTCAGTACTCCCTGTGTGATTCCGGGTCAGTTTACTTCACTGCCAAGGCTTCAGTCTCCTTATCTGTTCATTGTACACAATAAAACTCTCAGCCTCAGAAATCTCTAGAATGGAATGTGATCATGCACAACATCTGGAACATGGTGAACATGCTAGAATTGGTTTTTGGGTTTTTGTAAACACAGAAGAATACTTTGCTCAAAGCACAAAGTACAGTGCACAGGCTCTGGATGTGCTGGTCGGGGCTGGGAGAGGAGGACTGAGTGCCAGCCCTGCAATCCAGTTCCCTAGCCTGCTCCCAGGCCCATCCATTTCAAGCAGCCAAAAGATACTGCAGTGACATGGGGTACCTGGAGGGTATTATGCCAAGTGAAATACGTCAGGCAGAGAAAGACAAGTACTGTATGTTACCACTTACATGTGGAATTTAGAAGATAAAGCAAGCAAATGAATTTTTAAATAAGTAATAAAGTAATGGTACCCCACTCCAGTACTCTTGCCTGGAAAATTCCATGGACAGAGGAGCCTGGTAGGCTGCAGTCCATGGGGTCGCTACTAGTCGGACACGACTGAGTGACTTCACTTTCACTTCTCACTTTCATGCATTGGAGAAGGAAATGGCAACCCACTCCAGTGTTCTTGCCTGGAGAATCCCAGGGACAGGAGAGCCTGGTGGGCTGCCATCTACGGGGTCGCACAGAGTCGGACACGACTGAAGTGACTTAGCAGCAGCAGCAGCAGCAAGGATCTCACAGTGATTCGTTCTGGATTCCAGACTTCCCATCTCACTTCCAATATAATTACCTGGAAAAAATTCTTCTTCTAGTGTGTCCAACTGAAATGAAGCTGACATGCACAAGTTCCCCAAGATCACACAGAGAGCTGGCAGCAAACCTGGTACCACGTTGAGAACTGAGAGAAGAGCAGCGTCACCAGCCTGAGGATGCTGACAGCGTCACAAAACTCAGACTTAAAGGCGTGAGCGACTTCTCTCTCACACTTCTAGTCCCTCATCCGAGTTAAGAGAGAAAAAAAATGAGAAATGTTTTCTGAGTTCCTTGGGGAAATTCAGGATGGAGGAGGTTACATTAGATCACCAACCAACAAAACAGAAAAGGGGAGGTGATACCTTGACTTTTTCCAGCTTGTAAATCTAATTCCTATCAATTCCTATCAAGTGATCTCTCTGAAGGTGAGATTCATCTCTGTTAGAACTCAAAACCAAGTGCTTCTCGACTGCTCTCCTGGCTCTGAGAAGAGACATTTCATTCATCAGAAGTGCTATGAATTTTATATTTAAGGGTTCATTAAAAAGGTTGAAAGAGCATTGTCTGTCATTGTCATATCCACATTATATATCTCACAAATGTTAAGAAGTTAGGGTGATAGTTTATTTCTGATTTTTTTTTAATTAAGGAAAAATTACTATAGTGTGTGAATAGAGAAAAGAGGGGAAATGATTATAGCTGTTTTTTTTAAAAAAAGCTAGTTATAGAATATATAAATTTGTCAAAGGGATATATTGGGTGGGTCTTATTTGTTTATTGGAAGGTAATAGGGGATTCAACATTGTTTTCAAAATGATGTTGCTAATACAGCTCTCCCAATTCTCGAAAGTCACTCAGTTGTGTCCAACTCTTTGTGACCCCATATAGACCATGGCATTCTCCAGGCCAGAATACAGGAGCGGGTAGCCTTTCCCTTCTCCCGGGGATCTTCCCAACCCAGGGATCAAACAAAGGTCTCCCACACTGCAGGGGGATTCTTCACCAGCTGAGCCACCAGGGAAGCCCAATTCTCTTCTAAAGGGATTTTTATTACCGTCACAACGTTGCTGCTGCTGCTGCTAAGTCACTTCAGTCGTGTCCGACTCTGTGTGACCCCATAGACGGCAGCCCACCAGGCTCCCCCGTCCCTGAGATTCTCCAGGCAAAAACACTGGAGTGGGCTGCCATTTCCTTCTCCAATGTGTGAAAGTGAAGTCGCTCAGTCGTGTCTGACTAGTAGCGACCCCATGGTCTGCAGCCCACCAGGCTCCTCCATCCATGGGATCTTCCAGGCAGGAGTACTGGAGTGGCTTGCCATTCCCGTCACAAGGGTAAAGTGTCACATTTACCACTAGGTGGCGGCAACATGCTATCCACAAACTTGCCCATACTCCGGTCAGCTAGGGCAGGAAGAGCTGGAATGGAAGCCTTCAGAAACAGGAAACTGCTGTGGCCATTCTGTTTCCTAAACTAATAAACCCTTTAGAAAGGTAAAACTCAGTGAAGACTTCTATACAGCCCTTTTGACAAGATACTCTTGATAAATTGGAACATCTGCAATAGATTGCTTCCACTAGGAAAACTGACCTTCTATGTCTTGGCCTAACTGACCATGTCAGAAGTTAGTAGGCTGAAAGAACACATTCAAAAAAAGAAGTCAGTAGGCTGAGATTCCCCTCTTCCCCACTAGAGAATACTGAGTTTATTAATATCTGACACTAGGACTCTATATCTGAGTTGAAGAAACAACTCCCACTTACAATCTATGGTAATCCTAGGGTAAAATTGTCTAAGTATTTGCTTTCTTTGAAGACTGATACGATTGGTCCCTCTGTGGCTATGGAGCAGATAGGGTCACAGGGTATAGCAGGGGTTGACCTCTACCCAGGGTAATATCTTGCCCCTTGGGATAAGGTTGATAGCCCAGGCTGAATATCAGAAGCACTTGAGTAACTTTGTGAAAATTCTAGAGCTCTGTAATACAGCCTACTGCTGCTGCTGCTGCTAAGTCGCTTCAGTCGTGTCTGACTCTGTGTGACCCCAACCCCATAGACGGAAGCCCACCAGGCTCCGCCATCCCTGGGATTCTCCAGGCAAGAACACTGGAGTGGGTTGCCATTTCCTTCTCCAATGTGTGAAAGTGAAAAGTGAAAGTGAAGTCGCTCAGTCATGTCCGACTAGTAGCGTCCCCATGGACTGTAGACTACCAGGCTCCTCCGTCCATGGGATTTTCCAGGCAAGAGTACTGGAGTGGCTTGCCGTTGCCTTCTCCAAATACAGCCTACAGTTTGTTTTAAAAAGCCTTTCCTGGTAAGCTGATGCACAGTCAGGGTTAGAAAAGAAAAAAAATAGCAGTGGAGTCAGGCTTCCTGCAAGACTTGTTCTGTAGCCAGAGGGTCCTGACTGTTCTTCCAGCACCCAGCCACCTTGTTTCCTGTTCACACTGGGTTCACACAAGGCCTGATTTTTAAGTACCTCCACCTTGGCCTGAAATGATACAGTATTGAAGGCAGACTTGACAGCTCAGCTCCTCATTCATGATCAGCTGGATATTCTTTTCTTATTTTTGGCATAATAATAGTAATATAATACTTGACATGAATTGAACAGTTACATGTATTCTAACCATCCCATGAGATAGGAACTACTATTATCCTTATTTCACAGAGGAAGGAACTGAGGTTTAGACAGAAGTCTGGGATAGACTACAGAGCTCAGAAATGGAGAATCATGACCAGAGCCAGTTGTTTAAAACGAAAGCTTCTGTCCAGCCAAAACTCTTTCATAACACATATTTCTGTTAGCTATGATGGAAAACCTCATGGAAGAACCTGATTGATAATTGTAACTATACACACACATTAAACAAAATCTAATGAAATTTGGAAGTAATAATAGTGGAAGTGTAATAACCCTTGCATTATTTCTAGCTCTAGCAGGAAATGGGCTTCCCAGGTGGCACTAATGGTAAAGAACTCAGCTACCAATGCAGGAGACATAAGAGACATGGGTTTGATCCCTGGATCAGAAGATCCCCAGGAGGGCATGGTAACCCATTCCAGTATTCTTGCCTAGATGATCCCATGAAGAGCCACAGTCTGTGGGGTCACAAAAAATCAGAGACTGCTGAATCAAGGTAGCATGCACACATGTACGCTAGCAGGAAACAGATGCTATCTCCAAGCTGAATTACTGAGAAGACTTCAATAGATTATAAAGTTGTGGACAGAATTTTTTTTTAAAGCAGCAAACAAGAAGTGGTCTAGTACCCTGAAGTCAGTATGGGGAAGAGATGGGAAATGTTTATGGAACTGAGAAAGGAGGCGGGGGGCTACACAGAGGGGCTTCCCGACTGTAGCTTTCGCCTTTGGTAGCAGGACCCATAGGGAGGCACCTGGGAGATAAACCCTCAACCTGACTCTGCCTTTCTTCTGCTTATGATCCCCACTTGGCCAAATCCCAACCAGAGGGCAAGAGAGTCCTTCAACTAATCCAGCTAGTTAGCCTTCCCTGAGGACAGAGCAGGGGGGAGGGGGAACCTAGGAGAGTAAACAGTTTATATCCGGAAGATTTGTATGAACTTAAACTGTGTGAAGAAAGCTGATCGCCGAAGAAATGATGCTTTTGAACTGTGGTGCTGGAGAAGACTCTTGAGAGTCCCTTGGACTGCAAGGAGATCCAACCAGTCCATTCTAAAGGAGATCAATTCAGGGTGTTCATTGGAAGGACTGATGCTAAAGCTGAAACTCCAATACTTTGGCCACCTCATGCGTCGAGTTGACTCATTGGCAGAGTCTGATGCTAGGAAGGATTGAGGGTGGGAGGAGACGGGGACGACAGAGAATGAGATGGCTGGATGGCATCACCGACTCGATAGACATGAGTTTGAGTGAACTCTGGGAGTTGGTGATGGACAGGGAGGCCTGGTGTGCTGTGATTCATGGGGTCGCAAAGAGTCGGACACGACTGAGTGACTGAACTGAACTGAAACTATGTCAATAGGCACTTGGTTGAAAAATAAGAAGTATTACACTCCAAAATAATGATTGGCAATCAAAAATAAATAGAACTACCCTAGTAACTACCTATTACAAGGTGCATATTAATTACATTATCTTTAAAACACTCCTTCAAGACACTCCTCATTTCCTGGAACTCAGAAAAATGTGGTAACTTGGTCAAGGTTTATGGCTATTGTAGGAGCCCGACAATGACCACGAAAAAGAATAGTTAAGAAAGCAGAGATGTACCTGCGAACAAGACTCTCTGCTTGGGCACAGCATGCTTGCAAACAGGATGTTCTGCCAGGAAGCCTGCACACAATATCCAAGGTTAATGGTCCGCTTGCATACGAGGGAACATGCCCTCCTTAAAAATAAAGAAGAGGCTGGAGTTCTGGGCAGGCTTCTTAGTAAACATGATGTGGTCACTTCCTCCCTTTGTTCCTCCCGTCCTTAAAATGTGCTTGGCTTTTTGTCCTTATTTGATAGAATGCATTGCTTAGATTTTGGTATGTGTCCAGCTACCGGGGTATAAAAATAAACCGCAAGGGGGCTTGCGCAGAATTTTTCCTCTGGCCGGAGTTGTGTCTTTGTCTGTCTTTTGTGTGTCTTGTCTTTGTGTCATTTCGCCCACAATAGCTAGTACCCAGCCAGCTCAGTCACTAATTCCCAAATCTATGATTTGCTTTTCCCTCTAAAACACTGAAAATGAACCAAACTGAAAATAGAGAAGACAATGGCAAACCACTTCAGTATTCCTTCCTTTAGAACCCCATGAACAGTATGAAAAGGCAGAAAGATAAGACACAAAAGATGAACTCCCCAGGTTGGTAGGTGCCCATACCCAACATGCTACTGGAGAAGACTGGAGAAATAACCCCAGAAAGAATGGAGAGATGGAACCAAAGCAAAACAGCACCCAGTTGTGGATGTGACTGGTGATGAAAGTAAAGTCTGATGTTGTAAAGAACAATACTGCATAGGAACCTGGAATGTTAGGTCCAAGAACCAAGGTAAATAGGAGGTGGTCAAACAGGAGATGGCAAGAGTGAACATTGGCATTTTAGGAATCAGTAAACTAAAATGGATGAGAAGGGGTGAATTTAACTCAGATGACCATTATATCTACTACTGTGAGCAAGAATCTCTTATAAGAAATGGAGTAGCCATCATAGTCAACAAAAGAGTCCAAAATGCAGTACTTATGTGCAATCTCAAAAACAATAGAATGATCTCTGTTCATTTCCAAGGCAACCATTCAGTATCACAGTAATGCAAGTCTGTGCCCCAACCAGTAATGCTGAAGAAGTAAAGTTGAATAGTTCTATGAAGACATACAAGAACTTCTAGAACTAACACCCAAAAAAGATGTCCTTTTCATTATAGGGGACTGGAATGCAAAAGTAGAAAGTCAAGAGATACCTGGAGTAACAGGCAAATTTGGCCTTGGAATACAAAATGAAGTAGGGCAAAGACTAACAAAGTTTTGCCAAGAGAACGCACTGGTCATAGCAAACACCCTTTTTCAAAAGCACAATAGAAAGCTCTACACATGGACATCACCAGATGGTCAACACTGAAATCAGATTGATTATATTCTTTGCAGCCAAAGATGGAGAAGCTCTATACAGTTAGCAAAAACAAGACCAGGAGCTGACTGTGGCTCGGATCATGAACTCCTTATTGCCAAATTCGGACTGAAATTGAAGAAAGTAGGGAAAACCACTAGACCATTCAGATATGACCTAAATCAAATCCCTATGATTATATGGTGGAGGTGACAAATAGATTCAAGGGATGAGATCTGACAGACAGAGTGACCGAAGAACTATGGACAGAGGTTCTTAACATTGTACAGCAGGTAGAGATCAAAACTATCCCCAAGAAAAAGAAATGCAAAAAGGCAAAATGATTGTCTGAGGAGGCCTTACAAATAGCTGAGAAAAGAAGAGAAGCAAAAGGTAAAGGAGAAAAGGAAAGATATATCCATTTGAATGCAGAGTTTCAAAGACTAGCAAGGAGAGATAAGAAAGCCTTCCTCAGTGATCAATGCAAAGAAACAGAGGGAAATAATAGAATGGCAAAGACTAGAGATCTTGTCAAGAAAATTAGTGATACCAAGGAAACATTTCGTGAAAGATGGGCTCGATAAAGGACAGAAATGGTATGGATTTAACAGAAGCAGAAGATATTAGGAAAAGGTGGCAAGAATACACAGAATAACTATACAAAAAAGATCTTCATAACCCAGAAAACCATAATGGTGTGATCACTCACCTAGAGCCAGACATCCTGGAATGTGAAGTAAAGTGCAAACAAAGCTGGTGGAGGTGATGGAATTCCAGTGGAGCTATTTCAAATCCTAAAGGATGATTCTGTGAAAGTGCTGCACTCAATATGTCAGCAAATTTGGAAAACTCAGGAGTGGCCAAGGGCTGGAAAAGGTCAGTTTTCATTGCAATGCCAAAGGACGTTCAAACTATCACACAATTGCACTCATCTCACATGCTAGCAAAGTAATGCTCAAAATTCTCTAAGCAAGGCTTCAACAGTTTGTGAACCGTGAACTTCCAGATGTTCAAGCTGGATTTAGAAAAGATAGAGGAACCAGAGATCAAATTGCCAACATCCATTGAATCATTGATAAAGCAAGAGAGTTCCAGAAAACATCTATTTCTGCTTTATTGACTATGCCAAACCCTTAGACTGGGTGGATCACAACAAACTGTGGAAAATTCTTCAAGAGATGAGAACACCAGACCACCAGACCTGCCTCCTGAGAAATCTGTACACACATAAGAAGCAACAGTTAGAACTGGACATGGAACAATAGACTGGTTCCAATAGGAAAAGGAGTACGTCAAGGCTGTATATTGTCACCCTGCTTATTTAACTTATATGCAGAGTATATCTTCTGAAATGCTGGGCTGGATGAAGCACAAGCTGTAATCAAGATTGCTGAGAGAAATATCAATAACCTCGGATATGCAGATGACACCACTCTGATGGCAGAAAGTGAAGAAGAACTAAAGAGCCTCTTGATGAAAATGAAAGAGAAGAGTGAAAAAGTTGGCTTAAAATTCAACATTCAGAAGACTAAGATCATGATATCTGGTCCCATCACTTCATGGCAAATAGATGGGGAAACCATGAAAACAGTGACAGACTTTATTTTGTGGGGCTCTAAAATCACTGAGGATGGTTACTGCAGCCATGAAATTAAAAGATGCTTACTCTTTGGAAGAAAAGCTATGACCAACCTAGGCAGCATATTAAAAAGCAGAGACATCGCTTTGCCAACAAAGATCTGTCTAGTCAGTTCAGTTCAGTTCAGTCACTCAGTCAAGGCTATTGTTTTTCCAATAGTCATGTATCGATGTGAGAGTTGGACTATAAAGAAGGCTGAGTGCAGAAGAATTAACACTTTTAAACTGTGGTGTTGGAGAAGACTCTTGAGAGTCCCTTGGACAGCAAGGAGATCCAACCAGTCAATCCTGAAGGAAATCAGTCCTGAATATTCATTGGAAGGACTGATGCTGAAGTGGAAGCTCCAATATTTTGGCCTCCTGATGCGAAGAACTGACTCATTGAAAAAGGCCTTAAATGCTAGGAAAGAGAAAAGGCAAAAGGAGAAGGGGACAACAGTAGATGAGATGGTTGGATGGAATCACCTATTCAACAGACATGAATTTTAGCAAACTCATAGAGATGGCAAAGGACAGGGAAGCCTGTTGTGCTGCAGTCCATGGGGTCACGGAGTCAGACAGAACTGAGCGACTAAACAGCAACAAAATGGATAGGAGGAAGGCAATACAGTTAATATTTTCAGATGAATTCTTAAGTTTTTAGAATGGGTCATTGAAATATATGGCTTCACACGTGGCACTAGGGGTAAAGAACCCACCTGCCAACGGGGGAGACATAAGAAACCCGGGTTCGATCCCCGGGTTGGGAAGATTCCCCTGGAAGAGAGCGTGGCAACCCACTCCAATATTCTTACCTGGAGAATCCCATGGACAGAGGAGCCTGGCAGGCTACAGTCCATGGGGTTGCAAAGAGTCAGACACGACTGAAGCGACTTAAGGACACATGCATTCAAATATAAAATTAATTTATGTTGCTTAGTCTAATTTCATTTTTCTCTTTAAAAGGAACTATTCTAGCCTCATGGTGCACTTGAAAAAGTTGATAATTTGTTTATCCTGATGAAAAATTTTATATCACCTAATTTGTTTTGCTTTCACATTTCTACTGGGGTGCATGGACAGGGGAGGAGCAGAATCTGCATTTCCATGGTGGCTGTGCTATAGAGTATGAACTCAGGTTGTGCTTCTGGAAGCCAGGATTAAAAAAAAAAAAACCAAACAGAATAGGCAGAATATGGTGTGACCGTGGCATGACTCAGGCTGTCCCCAAACTTGATTACCTTTTTAAAAGGTATCAAGTAGTAGAAGAAATCTGGAACCAGCACATTTCCTAGACATGGTTCCATTTTAATTCCTGCACCTAAATTCATTTCTTAGATGGGTTGGTGAGTCCTGTCCTTGCCCAGAACAAAGACAGGCAGGAAGGAAGAGAATTTGTCTGGGGAGTTAGATATAGGAAAGCCTCAGACCCCAAAACATATAAAGAAGGGAACTCTACTTGGGGGACCCAAGTTGTATGATGCAATTAATGGGGAGACAAGGCAAAGACTGATGAAATGGAGGAGACGTGTGAATAAATCCGAATAATTATATCTGGAAATAGCCATAGGCAAAAGCCATTCTGTGGGATTGCTTGTCTCCGAGACTGTGTTAAACTGTGCCCCTGTCCTCTGAATTAAAGCAACACTCCTTGTTTAACATTCGCTGCTTGTATTCTTACTACATTTTTTATGTGACTATGCCTTTTTTTTTTTTTTTTTACCATACGGTATATGTGTCTTTTATTTTGCATGTAGTGTGATGAGAATGAATATCTAAATGAATGAGTGGAATGAAGGGATGATGAAGCGTCTTTGCAGCAAGGGCAGAGTGGGGAGAGGTGTGAAGGGGAGTCTGAGACAGTGATCTTGTTTCACTTCACAGCTCCTTAGGTGTGATTGTTCATCAGACAACTCCAGCTTTCTGGTTTTCTACTTCTGGCTTAAATGCATGTAACTCTTCTCTCAGAGCCCGCTCACCGGAAGTAATTCCTCTTCCTCAATCACTGTCCTTTATCCCAAGGCTCTCCTCTTCCCTGGTTGTCATACCAACACTGCCCCAAGTCTCTCATACTTTATTTTTCTAACTCTGCAGGAACATTATGAGAAGTGATAATTTAGAAGCAAATGGGAAATTAGATTAACTGCTTAGGAAGTTTCTTAGTGTGTTTATTATTACTTCAATTACTTACTGGGTTGGAAAAAAAAACAGAAATCATATTTTATTTCCAAGAAAAGATTTTTGTACTTAAATCTCATAAGAACAAGAGTCTGTAGAGTATTTGGAGTCCAGATTCGAGATGATTATAGAAGAGAAGTTTAGATTCATGGCTTTCAAAATTTCTTTAGCCATTGAACCCTCCTCACTCTTCTGCTGAGAACTTAATAAAAAATATTTGAAATCTGTTTCTAGATGATTAGAAAAGGTAGCACTCCAGACATACTGCCAGTTAGTGGGGTAGATTGCAACCAGGCTGAAGGAGATACTATGGGATCACTGGCTATCAGATTTTAAGTGAATGTTATAATATACATTGATGGGGGATAATCCACTGATGGTTAGGAATGTTGGTCTGGAGAAAGTTTGGATTTAAATTCCACTGCTTCCTAGCTGTGTGACATTAGGTCAGTTCCATACCTTTCAACACCTCAATTTACTCGTTTCTAATATGGGGATAATAACGTCAGCCACTGCATAAAGTTATTTTACTAAACTAATATAATGCATGTAAAGCACTTAGCACTATATCTGGCATACGGTGAGCATTCAGTAAATATTAGCTAATATTTTTATAATTCTATCTATTAACAGCCTAAATTGATTTTTATCCATGCACAGTAAAGGAAGTTTACTGCCCGGGACAGCTTCACACTACTGTGACACCTTTAGTCTAAGTCCACCAGGAATGCACTGTAACAAAGGTTTGGATTATCTGACTGTTGCGGTAAGAGATAGTGTGTCATCAGGAACATGAGACATCTCAACAAGAGGATGTTAGAAAAAATGTATAAGATATGGGCTTCTGTTAGGTGAGTCTCGGGAGGGTTTCAGGAAGTGGAGCTTTGTCCTGGATTGGACGCTGTCAGGAAACAGAAACAATTCTAACTGAGCATTTCAAAAACATTTATCAGGAATAACATCTATCAAGACAACACTTAGCAAGAAGACAACAGGAATGAATCTGTTGTAATTGGTAAGGAAGCAGTATTCATTTTAACCAGCTGTTTTAGTTATCTTTCCTGTGCAACACATCATCCCCAATTTTAGCAGCTTAAAATAACAACCATTTATGACCTCACACAAAAAGAATCCGCCTGCTAACACGGGAGACGTGAATTCGATCCCTGGGTCGGTAAGATCCCCTGGAGTTAGTAAAGGGAGGAAAAAGAAAATGGAGAAGGAAATGGCAACCCACTCCAGTATTCTTGCCTGCAAAATCCCATGGACAGAGGAGCCTGGCGGGCTATAGTATATGGGGTCATAAAAGAGTTGGACACGACTTAGTGACAACAACAGCGACAACAGTTTCTGAGGGTTCAGAATCCAGGAAGTCTTAGCTTGATGGTTCCGGCTCAGTGTCTCTCTCTTGGGGGTCTCCTTCAAACTGTCAGCTGGGGCTGCAGTACCTGAAGACTTGACCAGGGTCAAAGTCCAACTTCCCATCTCACTAACATGGCTCCTGGCAGGAAGCTTCAAGGTCCTCTCCATGGGGCTGTTCAGTACAGGGCTTCCCTTGTGACCCAAGACAGAGAGCATGGAAGGAATATATTCCAATGACTTTTATGGTTTAGTCTCAGAACTACACTTCATCACCTCCACCTTAGTCTATACATTAGAATAAGTCACTGGCTTATGTGCTTAGTCACTCAGTCGTGTCCAGCTCTTGGGACTCCATAGACTGGAGCCTGCCAGGCTCCTCTGTCCATGGGATTTTGCAGGCAAGAATGCTGGAGTAGGTAGCCATTTCCTTCTCCAGGGGATCTTCCTGATTCAGGGATCGAACCCAGGTCTCCTGCATTGCAGGCAGACTCTTTACTGACTGAGCTATGAGGGAAGCCCAATCAAGTCACTATGTCTAGCTTACTCAGGGAAAGGAGAAGCTCCACCTCCTCAAGGGAAGAGTGTCCAAAAATGTGTGGACATGCTTTTTAAATCACCAAAGTAGGAAAGTGGAATGTTTGGTCATTTTTGTGATTTGGGCAATGTTCTCAGTGTGTGTGTATATGCATGTGTGCATCTGCTGGAGTGGCCATGCTTTGTCACCCTAATTATTCTTCAAAAAAATTTAGGGTTATTTAGATGAGACAAAAAAAATTATTGATAACCTATTATATTCTAAGTTTCTTGGAACAGAGAGTACCTCTTAACCACTTCAGTACCCTCCACCAATATCCCAGCACCTATACCATAGTAGAAACCAACAAAACCTCACTGGATGTGTGGAAGATTCACTGAGTGTTGGGATAATTGAACGGCCATTTATACTGGTGACATTTGTGACTTAAATAGATTCAGCTGAACTGAGTTTCCACTCCGATTTGATTCAGTTCTTCCCTTTCTCAGCTGCCCAGTCAAGCCATCTGATTGTAAAACTAACTAGTCAAGCACTTACATCATTTGTGTTCTTCTAGCTGCTGGAGGGAGGTTCCACTCTTACTATGACTTATCTCTTTCTGAATGCTTGTTTGATTTGCTACATTTTGAATAGATTCCCCTGTTTGAATTTGGCAAGAAAGGTTTCTCAGGAGGTGGTAAAATGAACTCTTGGTAAGACAACTCAGGACAGTCCCCATCCTAAGCCCTGGGATATCTAAAGCAGAAAAAACTTTCATTAAAAAAAATTTTTTTTTGTTTCATTAACAGGCTATCCCTGGGTTAAAATTTGCTAGCATTAGATTTAAAACTGGCTGATAGAACTTGTTTTAATATAGTAGTTGAATGTCAGTGCTGTCGTTGCAGCTTAAGAAGGTAATCAGCTTTCAGCTTTATACTTTAAAGGATTCATGACTTTGTGAGTGAGTGTTGCCTAGTGTGTCGCAGCCCCCAAATCTGTGTGGTGGGTCACCCTGGAAGAACTTTAGTGGCCCAATTTCAGCTCATCTGTCCCTTTCAGTGTGATCATAATTCACTGCCCCTTCCTGCCTGGCTCTCAGTTCCTCGTGCCACAGCACTACCCCCAGTCACCCAACAGGCCACTGAGAGAACACACACCTGCCCTCTGGTCGTTGTTACTGTTCAGTCACTCAGTCGTGTCCAGCTGTTTGTGAGCCCAGGACTGCAGCACGCCAGGCTCCTCTGGCCTCCACCATCTCCCAGGCTTTGCTCAGATTCCTGTCCATTGAGTTGGTGATGCCATCCAACCGTCTCATCCTCTGCCACTCCCCCTTCTCCTTTTGTTGTCAATCTTTCCCAGCATCAGGGTCTTTTCCAATGAGTCAGCTCTTTGCACCTGGCCTTACTGGGACCCATTTTTTGGTGTGCCATTCAGGACCCCACACATGCCCCTTCACTCCTCCTTGCTGGAAAAGAGAGATATTGTGACACTCCCTCTTTTGGATGGAGATCCCTCATGTATCAGTTCCTAGGGCTACCCTAACAAATTCCACAAACTTGGTGGCTTAAAGCAATAGGCATTTGTTCTCTCATAGTTTCTGGAGGCCAGAAATTAAAAATGAAACTCTCCACAGGGTTGCATTCTTCTGGATCATTGAGGCAGAGCCCGTCCCAATCTCCCTTCTAGATTTCAGAGGTGGCTTGTACCTGCATGGCTCTGGTCTCTGTTGCTGGGGTCACAGAGCATTCTCGTCTGTGTCTCCCCCTTTGTATCTTCACATGGCCTTTTTATATGGACACTAGCATTAGATTTGGGCTTCCCAGGTGGTGCTGGTGGAAAAGAACCCACCGGCCAGGGTATGGAAGACCCCCTGGAAGAGGGCATCACAACCCACTCCAGTATTCTTGCCTGGAGAACCCCATGGACAGAGGAGCCTGGTGGGCTACAGTCCAAAGTGGTGCAAAGAGTTGGACACAACTGAGCGACTTAGCACACACAGCATGACCTCAAATTAACTATTTACATCACAAAGACCCTACTTTCAGACAAGGTTGTATTCTGAGGTTCTGGTGGACATGAATATTAAGAGAATATTCAACCCATTTCTTTCTTCCAAGCTAGACCTCACAGGTGTATAGAGAAGTATTCTGCTTACTTAAGACTTTCCCCACACCTTGAGCCTGTATCTGTGTGAAGGCTTACATATCTAAAGAGAAGAGATCTAGAAAAAAAGCCTTTCATCATTGAATAAACATGTATTAACAAGAGTGGCAGTTCAGAGAAAATAATGTGCATAAATATCACTCAAACCTGAGACTTCCCTGGTGGTCCAGCAGTTAAGACTCTGAGCTCCCAATGCAGGGGGCCCAGGTTCAATCCCTGGTCAGGGAACTAGAGCCCACATGCTGCAACTAAAGATCCAGAACTCTGCAACGAACATTGGACAGATCTACACTGTGTGTGATCTTCAGTAATAATGATAAAAACTAATACTTGTTGATCATTAACCATTTCTCAGGGAATGTGTAAAGTATATGGTATCTCATTCAAATCTCATAACCATTCTGTGAAATAAGTGCTATTCGTGTTATTCTTGTCTTATAGATGAAGAAATTAAGGCTTGAAGAAATCCGGTAATTTATCAAAGGTAGAGACATTCTCAAATGGATGTCAGAGTCCAGAGATTGAGCTCTTAAGCACTGTTCAATGCAGTTTCCCTACAAGAAACACATTAGCTCCTCCATTTAGCAGATAAGAAAAATGTGGGTACAAGAAATTACATCAACTGCCTGAAGTTTCCAGGCCAGTAAGTCTGAAATGCAAACCTGCTGAAATCTATTTTGCTTCCATCTAAATTCTTTATACAGCACTTGACTAGTTATTTAGGCTTCATAGTGCCCAGTTATGCCAGCAATGGAGAAATGAGGGTGGCTAACTCTTTGAAAATAGAGATGATTTTTCAAAAATGAGGTAGAGGAGGAGGAACAAGATGGCAGAGGAATAGGACGGCGAGACCACTCTCTCCTCCACAAATTCATCAAAAGAACATTTGAACGCGGAGTAAAGTCCACAAAACAACTACTGAATGCTGGCAGAGGACGTCAGGCACCCAGAAAAGCAGCCCATTGTCTTCGAAAGGAGGTAGGAAAAAACATAAAAGATAAAAAGCGAGACAAAAGAAGTAAGGACGGAGCTCCGTCCCGGGAAGGGAGGCTTTAAAAAGAGAGAAGTTTCCAAACACCAGGAAACACTCTCACTGGCGAATCTGTGGCGAGCCTTGGAAGATCAGAGAGCCACATAACCCTCTTTTTTTTTTTAAGATTTTTTTAAAACCCACAGACTACCCGCCAAACGGTAACTCCCAGCGGAGAAGCAGCGCAGACGCCTGCATACGCCATTAGCAAGCGGGGGCTGGGCAGGGAGGAGCCGGCTGAACTGCTTGGAGAGAGGACTGGGCTTGAATGCCGTGAGAACAATTTGAGAGAACTGGGGAGAGCAAAGCAGACTGTGGGATAGCTTCCCCACGAAAAGGCGGAAAGCTCTAACCTAAGACTCGGCCAGCCCCGCTCACAGAATAAAGGACTGAGCAGAGCGAGCTGGCTGTGGTCGGCCCATCCCCCATCCCCCACCGAGACAGGCAGGGAGCGCAGCCAGAGCTGGAGCTGGCAAACGCGGCCCCAGAAAGGCATCTGATACAAACTGCAGACAGGCTTGTTGCTAATCAGGACTTCTTGGGCTCGGGCCGGTCGATATCCACCCGAGAAGGTGCGCCGGTTGTACACCCAGAAAACTGAGTGGTGGGGACTGGAGAGGCGATAAGTCGCAGAGACAGCGCTCGCCAAACACCTGGTCCCCTGAACTGTTCGTACCAGGGAAGGCACAAAACGCAGGCCCAACCAAGTCTGCGCCTTTGTGGAGTACCCAAGAACCTGAACTTGAGCCGCTCAGACCTGGGAAGTGCATACAACCCGGCGCCGGCCTCGGACAATTCCCGGCAGAGCAACCTAGAGTCTGTGCAGTGTAGACTGGGACAGCATATGTGCTGTGAGCAGGGGCAAACCCAGTGTGGCCGAGACACTGCGATCACTCCCTACAGACGCCAGAGATATTCGTCTGCAGCGTTCCTCCCTTCCCAGAACAGGACTGAACAACTGAGCCTTAAAAAGTGTCCACCCACCCCCTAGTATCAGGGAGGAAATTAGACACTGAAGAGACCAGCAAACAGAAGCTAAAACAGAGGGAACCACCTTGGAAATGACAGATAGAGACGTCTAGAGGCTACTCCAAGAATAAGACCAAAAACCAGAGGCAAGAGGCTTAAGCCCGAATCCTGAGAACACCAGAGAACTCCTGACTCCAGGGAACATTAATTGATAGGAGCTCATCAGACGTCTCCATACCTACACTAAAACCAAGCACCACCCAAGGGTCAACAAGTTCCAGAGCAAGACATACCACACAAATTCTCCAGTAACACAGGAAACTAGCCCTGAGCTTCAATATACAGGCTGCCCAAAGTCACTCCAAATCCACTGACATCTCATAACTCATTACTGGACATTTCATTGCACTCCAGAGAGAACAAATCCAGCTCCACTCACCAGAACACCGACACAAGCTTCCGTAACCAGGGAACCTTGACAAGTCACCTGTCCAACCCCATACACAACGAGGAAACTACATAATAAAGAGAACTCCACAAACGGCCAGAAGAGGGAAAGGCCACCCCAAGAAAAACATTATAAGCAAGATGAAGAGGCAGAGAAATACCCAGCAAGTAAAGGAACAAGATAAATGCCCATCAACACAAACAAAAGAGGAAGATATAGGGAATCTACCTGATAAAGAATTTCGAATTTTGATGGTGAAAATGATTCAAAATCTTGAAAGCAAAATGGAGTTACAGATAAATAACCTGGAGAAAAAGATTGAGAAGATGGAAGAAAGGTTTAATAAGGACTTAGAGGAAATAAAAAAGAGTCAATATACAATGAATAATGCAATAGATGAGATCAGAAACACTTTGGAAGGAACAAACAGTAGAATAACAGAGGCAGAAGACAGGATAAGCGAACTAGAAGATAGAATTGTAGAAATAAATGAAACAGAGAGGAAAAAAGAAAAGCAAATTAAAAGAAATGAGAACAATATTAGAGACCTCTGGGACAATGTTAAATGCTCCAACATTCAAATCATAGGAGTCCCAGAAGAAGAAGACAAAAAGAAAGACCATGAAAGAATACTTGAGGAGATAATAGTTGAAAACTTTCCTAAAATAGGGAAAGAAATAATCACCCAAGTCCAAGAAACCCAGAGAGTCCCCAACAGGATAAACCCAAGGCGAAATACTCCAAGACACATATTAATTAAATTAACAAAGATCAAACACAAAGAACAAATATTAAAAGCAGCAAGGGAAAAACAGCAAATAAAACACAAGGGGATTCCCATAAGGATAACAGCTGATCTTTCAACAGAAACTCTTCAGGCCAGGAGGAAATGACAAGACATACTTAAAGTGATGAAAGAAAATAACCTACAGCCCAGATTACTGTACCCAGCAAGGATCTCATTCAAATATGAAGGAGAAATCAAAAGCTTTACAGACAAGCAAAAGCTGAGAGAATTCAGCATTATCAAACCAGCTCTCCAACAAATGCTAAAGGATCTTTTCTAGACAGGAAACACAGAAAGGGTGTATAAACTCGAACCCAAAGCAATAAAGAAAATGGCTACGGGATCCTACTTATCAATAATTACCTTAAACGTAAATGGGTTGAATGCCCCAACCAAGACAAAGGCTGGCTGAATGGATACAAAAACAAGACCCCCAAATATGTTGTCTACAGGAGACCCACTTCAAAATGAGGGACACATACAGACTGAAAGTGAAGGGCTGGAAAAAGATATTCCACGCAAATAGAGACCAAAAGAAAGCAGGAGTAGCAATACTTATATCAGATAAAATAGACTTTAAAACAAAGGCTGTGAAAAGAGACAAAGAAGGAAACTACATAATAATCAAAGGATCAATCCAAGATGAAGATATAACAATTATAAATATTTATGCACCCAACATAGGAGCACCGCAATATGTAAGACAATTACTAACAAGTATGAAAGGGGAAAATTAACAAATGCAATAATAGTGGGAGATTTTAATACCCCACTTACATCTATGGATAGATCAATTAAACAGAAAACTAACAAGGAAACACAAACTTTAAATGATACAATAGACCAGTTAGACCTAATAGATATCTACAGGACATTTCACCCCAAAACAATGAATTTCACCTTTTTCTCAAGCGCACACGGAACCTTTTCCAGGATAGATTACATCCTGGGCCATAAATCTAGCCTTGGAAAATTCAAAAAAGTTGAAATCATTCCATGCATCTTTTCTGACCACAATGCAGTAAGATTAGATCTCAATTATGGGAGAAAAACTATTAAAAATGCCAACATATGGACGCTGAACAACACGCTGCTGAATAATCAACAAATCATAGAAGAAATCAAAAGAGAAATCAAAATATGCATAGAAATGAATGAAAATGAAAACACAACAACCCAAAACCTCTGGGACACTGTAAAAGCAGTGCTAAGGGGGAAGTTCATAGCAATACAGGCACACATCAAGAAACAAGAAAAAAGTCAACTAAATAACCTAACTCTACATCTAAAGCAACTAGAAGAGGAAGAAATGAAGAACCCCAGGGTCAGTAGAAGGAAAGAAATCGTAAAAATTAGGGCAGAGATAAATGCAAAAGAAACAAAAGAGACCATAGCAAAAATCAACAAAGCCAAAAGCTGGTTCTTTGAGAAGGTAAACAAAATTGACAAACCACTAGCCAAAGGGAGAAGAACCAAATCAATAAAATTAGAAGTGAAAATGGAGAGATCACAACTGACAACACAGAAATACAAAGGATTATTAGAGAATACTATCAGGAATTATATGGCAATAAAATGAATAACCTGGAAGAAATGGACAAATTCCTAGAAAAATACAACTTTCCAAAACTGAACCAGGAAGAAATAGAAAATCTGAACAGACCCATCACAAGCACGGAAATTGAAACTGTAATCAAAAATCTCCCAGCAAACAAAAGCCCAGGTCCAGATGGCTTCACAGCTGAATTCTACCAAAAATTTAGAGAAGAGCTAACACCTATTCTACTCAAACTCTTCCAGAAAATTGCTGAGGAAGGAAAACTTCCAAACTCATTCTATGAGGCCACCATCACCCTAATCCCAAAACCTGGTAAAGACCCCACAAAAAAAGAAAACTACAGGCCAATATCACTGATGAACATAGATGCAAAAATCCTTAACAAAATTCTAGCAATCAGAATCCAACAATATATTAAGAAGATCATACATCATGACCAAGTGGGCTTTATCCCAGGAATGCAAGGATTCTTCAATATCTGCAAATCAATCAACATAATACACCACATTAACAAACTGAAAAATAAAAATCATATGATTATCTCAATCAACGCAGAGAAAGCCTTTGACAAAATTCAACATCCATTTATGATAAAAACCCTCCAGAAAGTGGGAATAGAAGGGACATACCTCAACATAATAAAAGCTATATATGACAAACCCACAGCAAACATTATCCTCAATGGTGAAAAACTGAAAGCATTTCTCCTAAAGTCAGGAACAAGACAAGGGTGCCCACTCTCACCACTACTATTCAACATAGTTCTGGAAGTTTTGGCTACAGCAATCAGAGCAGAAAAAGACATAAAAGGAATCCAAATTGGAAAAGAAGAAGTAAAACTTTCACTGTTCGCTGATGACATGATCCTCTACACAGAAAACCCTAAAGACTCTACCAGAAAACTACTAGAGCTAATCAATGATTACAGTAACGTTGCAGGATATAAAATCAACACACAGAAATCCCTTGCATTCCTATACACTAATAATGAGAAAATAGAAAGAGAAATTAAGGAAACTATTCCATTCACTGTTGCAACGAAAAGAATTAAATACTTAGGAATATATCTACCTAAGGAAACAAAAGACTTGTACATAGAAAACTATAAAACACTTGTGAAAGCAATCAAAGAGGACACTAATAGATGGAGAAATATACCATGCTCATGGATTGGAAGAATAAATATTGTAAAAATGAGTATACTACCCAAAGTAATTTATACATTCAATGCAATCCCTATCAAGCTACCAACGATCTTTTTCACAGAACTAGAACAAATAATCTCACAGTTTGTATGGAAATACAAAAAACCTCGAATAGCCAAAGCAATCTTGAGGAAGAAAAATGGAACTGGGGGAATTAACCTGCCGGACTTCAGGCTCTACTACAAAGCCACAGTCATCAAGACAGTATGGTACTGGCATAAAGACAGAAATATAGATCAATGGAACAAAATAGAAAGTCCAGAGATAAATCCACGCACCTATGGACACCTCATCTTTGACAAAGGAGGCAAGAATATAAAATGGAGAAAAGACAGTCTCTTTAACAAGTGGTGCTGGGAAAACTGGTCGGCCACTTGTAAAAGAATGAAACTAGAACATGCCCTAACACCATACACAAAAATAAACTCAAAATAGATTAGAGAGCTAAATGTAAGACCAGAAACTATAAAACTCCTAGAGGAGAACGTAGGCAAAACACTCTCCGACATAAATCACAGCAGGATCCTCCAAGACCCACCGCCCAGAATATTGGAAATAAAAGCAAAAATAAACAAATGGGACCTAATGAAAATCAAAAGCTTCTGCACAGCAAAGGAAACTCTAAGCAAGGTGAAAAGACAGCCTTCAGAATGGGAGAAAATAATAGCAAATGAAGCAACTGATAAAGGATTAATCTCCAAAATATACAAGCAACTCCTGCAGCTCAATTCCAGAAAAATAAATGACCCAATCAAAGAATGGGCCAAAGAACTAAACAGACATTTCTCCAAAGAAGACATACAGATGGCTAACAAACACATGAAAAAATACTCAACATCCCTCATAATCAGAGAGATGCAAATCAAAACCACAATGAGATACCATTTCACACCTGTCAGAATGGCTGCTATCCAAAAGTCTACATGCAATAAATGCTGAAGAGGATGTGGAGAGAAAGGAACCCTCTTACACTGTTGGTGGGAATGCAAACTAGTACAGCCACTATGGAGAACAGTGTGGAGATTCCTCAAAAAATTGGAAATAGAACTGCCATATGATCCAGCAATCGCACTCCTGGGCATACACACCGAGGAAACCAGAATTGAAAGAGACACATGTACTCCAATGTTCATTGCAGCACTGTTTATAATAGCGAGGACATGGAAGCAACCTAGATGTCCATCTGCAGACGAATGGATAAGAAAGCTTTGGTACATATACACAATGGAGTATTATTCAGCCATTAAAAAGAATACATTTGAATCAGTTTTAATGAGGTGGATGAAACTGGAACCTATTATACAGAGTGAAGTAAGCCAGAAAGAAAAACACCAATACAGCATACTAACGCATATATATGGAATTTAGAAAGATGCAAATGATAACCCTGTATACGAGACAGCAAAAGAGACACAGATGTATAGATCAGTCTTTGGGACTCTGTGGGAGAGGGTGAGGGTGGGATGATTTGGGAGAATGTCATTGAAACACGTATGTGGTCATATGTGAAATGAATCACTAGTTCAGGGTCAATGCACGTTACAGGATGCTCGGGGCTGGCATGTGGGGATGACCCAGAGGGAGGATAAAGGGAGGAGGGAGGAAGGAGGTGGGAGGGGGGTTCAGGAGGGGGAACTTATGTAAACCCGGGGCGAATTCATGTCAATGTATGGCAAAACCAACCAATATAATATTGTAAAATAATTTGCCTCCAATAAAAAATAAATTAATTACAAAAAAAAATGAGGTAGAACCACAGATGATGACCTGGGTGTGTTTACCTAAGAGTTTGGTAATTCCACCATAGCCTGGATGTGCCTGGTAGTTTATATTCAAAAGCGCTTCCTTCCTCCTTGAGGCTGACTCTGTGTGTGGGTGAACAAGTAAATAAGGGTTTCATGCTGCTCTCTGCTCCTCAGATTTAGGGCCACTCAGACTATTGTACAGGGTTTCATGCTGTGGATTACGGCTCAATGTAGAACTTGATTTTAGAATTCAGACTACTTGTCTTCCAGCTCTTTTCCTTTCCCTTTTCTCCTCCTCATCTTCTTACCTTTGTTCAGCTGTCCTATAAACACTTCCATAACCCACACATAGTTTTCATGTCACTCAAGTAGTACATCATCTCCCCTTTGAGATTACCTTTGAGGTTTATTTAACTTATATTCCTCATCTCTAAAATGGGTTTAGTAATCCCACACATCTATGATCAATTAATCTTTAACTAAGGAGGCAAGGAATATACAATGGAGAAAAGTCAGCCTCCACAGCAAGTGGTATTGAGAAAGCTGGACAGAGCTACATGCAAATCAGTGAAGTCAGAACACTCTCTCACACCATACACAAAACTCAACTCAAAATGGCTTAAAGACTTAGACATAAGACATGACAGACATGGCACCACAAAACTCCTAGAAGAGAACACAGGCAAAACATTGCTGACATAAATCATAGCAATTTTTCTTAAGTCAGTCTCCCTGGGCACTATAAATAAAAGCAAAAATAAATTGGACCTAATCAAACTTACAAGCTTCTGTACAGCAAATGAAACCATAAACAAAATGAAAAGACAATCTATGGAATGGGAGAAAATATTTGCAAATAATGCAACCAAGAGGGCTTAATTTCTAAATATACAAACAGCTCGTACAACTCAATAACAACAACAACAACAACAAAAACTGATCAAAAAATAGGCAGAAGAACTAAGTAGACATTTCTGTAAAGAAAACATAGAAACGGCCAATAGGCACATTAAAAGATGCTCCATGTTGCTAATTATTACAGAAATATGAATCAAAACCACAATGAGGTATCACTTTACACCTGTTAGAATGTCCATCATCAGAAGGTCTACAAATAATAAATGCTGGAGAGGGTGTGGAGAAAAGGGAACCTTCCTAAACTATTAGTGGGAATATAAACTGGTGCAGCTACTGTGGGAAAACAGTATGGAGATACGTCAAAAAACTATCATATGATCTACCAATCCCAGTCCTGGGCATAATTCTAGAAAAGACAAAAACTAATTTGAAAAGATAGGGAGCACGGGAAGATGGCGGAGGAATAGGACGGGGTGACCACTTTCTCCCCCACAAAATCAGCAAAAGAACATTTGAACGCTGAGTAAATCCCACAAAACAACTTCTGAATACCAGCAGAGGACATCAGGCACCCAGAAAAGCAGCCCATAGTCTTTGAAAGGAGGTAGGAAATAGTATAAAAGATAAAAAGAGAGACAAATGAGGGAGGGATGGAGCTCCGTCCTGGGAAGGGAGGCTTAAAAAAAAAAAAAGAGAGAAGTTTCCAAACACCTGGAAACACGGGCGAGTCTGTGGATAGCCTTAGAACCTCAGAGGTCCACATAACTGGGAGAGAAAAGACATAAATAATTAAAACCCACAGACTAAGTGCCCAGAGGAAACTCCCAGCGGAGAAGTGGCGCAGACGCCTGCACCCCCCACTAGCAGGTGGAGGTCGGGCAGGAAGGTGCCGCAGCAGCGATTAGAGAGAGGACCAGGCCGAATGTCCCAAGGGCAAGCTGAGCGCTATAAGGGGAACGAAGCAGACTGTGCAGCGAAAATCCCCAAACTTAGACTCCACCAGCCCCGCTCAAAGAACAAAGGACTGAGCAGAGCGAGCTGGCTGCGGGCAGCCCATCCCTGAGCCCCTGCCGGGACAGGCCAGGAGGGCGGCCAGCGCTGGAAGGTGCAGCCGCGGCCCCAAAGAGGCTTCCCGTGCCAAGGTGCAGGCAGGCATCCTAGCTAACCAAGACTTCTCGGTTTGGGCCAGTCGATATCCGCCTGAGAAAGTGCTCTGGTTGTACTCCCAGAAAACTGGGCGGCAGGGACAGGGAAGGCGATAAGTCGCAGCTACCACGCTTGCCAAACGCCTGGTCACCTGAGCTGCTCGGACCGGGGAAGGCACAAAACGCAGGCCCAGCCAAGTCTGCGCCTTTGTGGAGTACCCGAGGACCTGAACCTGAGCCTCTCAGACCTGGGAAGTGCATGCAACCCAGCGCCGGCTGCGGACAGCTCCCGGCAGAACAACCCAGAGCCTAAGCAGCATAAACAGGGAAAGCACACACACCTTGAGCGGGAGCATTCCCAGTGTAGCCAAGACACTGCGAGCACTCCCCACAGATGCCAGGGATATTTGTTAGCTGCGTTCCTCCCTCCCCACAGCAGGACGGAACAGAGAGAAGAAATCCAGCTCCACCCACCAGAACATCGACACAAGCTTCCCAAACCAGGGAACCTTGACAAGTCACCCGTCCAACCCCACACACAACGAGGTAACTACATAATAAAGAGAACTCCACAAACTGCCAGAGGACGGAAAGGCCACCCCGAACACAGCAATATAAGCAAGATGAAGAGGCAGAGAAATACCCAGCAAGTAAAGGAACAGGATAAATTCCCACCAACACAAACAAAAGAGGAAGACATAGGGAACCTACCTGATAAAGAATTTCAAATTTTAATTGTGAAAATGATTCAAAATCTGGAAAGAAAAATGGAGTTACAGATAAATAAAGTGGAGAAAAGGATTGAGAAGATGCAAGAAATGTTTAATAAGGAATTAGAGGAAATAAAAAAGAGTCAATGTACAATGAATAATGCAATAGATGAGATCAGAAACACTCTCAAGGGAACAAACAGTAGAATAACGGAGGCAGAAGACAGAATAAGTGAGCTAGAAGATAGAATTGTAGAAATAAATGAAGCAGAGACGGAAAAAGAAAAACGAATTACAAGAAATGAGGACAATATTAGAGACCTCTGGGACAATGTTAAACGCCCCAACATTCAAATCATAGTAGTCCTAGAAGAAGAAGACAAAAAGAAAGACCATGAGAGAATAACTGAGGAGATAATAGTTGAAAATTTCCCTAAAATGGGGAAGGAAATAATCACCCAAGTCCAAGAAACCCAGAGAGTTCCTGGGCGAAATACCCAAAGGCACATATTAATCAAATGAACAAAGATCAAACACAAAGAACAAATATTAAAAGCAGCAAGGGAAAAACAACAAATAACTCACAAGGGGATTCCCATAAGGATAACAGCTGATCTTTCAACAGAAACTCTTCAGGCCAGGAGAGAATGGCAAGGCATACTTAAAGTGATGAAAGAAAATAACCTACAGCCCAGATTACTGTACCCAGCAAGGATCTCATTCAAATATGAAGGAGAAATCAAAAGCTTTACAGACAAGCAAAAGCTGAGAGAATTCAGCATCACCAAACCAGCTCTCCAACAAATACTAAAGGATCTTCCCTAGACAGGAAACACAGAAAGGGTGTATAGACTCGAACCCAAAGCAATAAAGAAAATGGCTACGGGATCCTACTTATCAATAATTACCTTAAATGTAAATGGGTTGAATGCCCCAACCAAAAGACAAAGGCTGTCTGAATGGATACAAAAACAAGACTCCCATATATGTTGTCTGCAAGAGACCCACCTCAAAACGAGGGACACGTACAGACTGAAAGTGAAAGGCTGGAAAAAGACATTCCACGCAAATAGAGACCAAAAGAAAGCAGGAGTAGCAATACTCATATCAGATAAAATAGATTTTAAAACAAAGGTTGTGAAAAGAGACAAAGAAGGAAACTACATAATGATCAAAGGATCAATCCAAGAAGAAGATATAACAATTATAAATATTTATGCACCCAACATAGGAGCACCACAATACGTAAGACAATTAATAACAAGTATGAAAGGGGAAATTAACAATAACACAATAATAGTGGGAGACTTTAATACCCCACTCACACCTATGGATAGAATAACTAAACAGAAAATTAACAAGGAAACACAAACTTTAAATGACACAATAGACCAGTTAGACCTAATAGATCTCTATAGGACATTTCACCCCAAAACAATGAATTTCACCTTTTTCTCAAGCTCACACGGAACCTTTTCCAGGATAGACCACATCCTGGGCCATAAATCTAGCCTTGGTAAATTCAAAAAAATTGAAATCATTCCAAGCATCTTTTCTGACCACAATGCAGTAAGAATAGATCTCAATTATGGGAGAAAAACTATTAAAAATGCCAACATATGGACGCTGAACAACACGCTGCTGAATAATGAACAAATCATAGAAGAAATCAAAAGAGAAATCAAAATATGCATATGAGTATTTCATTTTCAAAAATGAAAATGAAAACACAACAACCCAAAACCTCTGGGACACTGTAAAAGCAGTGTTAAGGGGAAAGTTCATAGCAATACAGGCACACATCAAGAAACAAGAAAAAAGTCAACTAAATAACCTAACTCTACATCTAAAGCAACTAGAAAAGGAAGAAATGAAGAACCCCAGGGTCAGTAGAAGGAAAGAAATCGTAAAAATTAGGGCAGAGATAAATGCAAAAGAAACAAAAGAGACCATAGCAAAAATCAACAAAACCAAAAGCTGGTTCTTTGAGAAGGTAAATAAAATTGACAAACCACTAGCCAGACTCATCAAGAAACAATGGGAGAAGAACCAAATCAATAAAATTAGAAATGAAAATGGAGAGATCACAACCGACAATATAGAAATACAAAGGATTATTAGAGAATACTATCAGCAATTATATGGCAATAAAATGAATAACTTGGAAGAAATGGACAAATTCCTAGAAAAATACAACCTTCCAAAACTGAACCAGGAAGAAATAGTAAATCTAAACAGACCCATCACAAGCACGGAATTAGAGGCTGTAATCAGAAATCTTCCAGCAAACAAAAGCCCAGGTCCAGATGGCTTCACAGCCGAATTCTACCAAAAATTTAGAGAAGAGCTAACACCTATTCTACTCAAACTCTTCCAGAAAATTGCTGAGGAAGGGAAACTTCCAAACTCATTCTATGAGGCCACCATCACCCTAATCCCAAAACCTGGTAAAGACCCCACAAAAAAAGAAACTACAGACCAATATCAATGATGAACATAGATGCAAAAATCCTTAACAAAATTCTAGCAATCAGAATCCAACAGCACATTAAGAAGATCATACATCATGACCAAGTGGGCTTTATCCCAGGAATGCAAGGATTCTTCAATATCCGCAAATCAATCAATGTAATACACCATATTAACAAACTGAAAAATAAAAATCATATGATTATCTCAATCAACGCAGAGAAAGCCTTTGACAAAATTCAACATCCATTTATGATAAAAACCCTCCAGAAAGTGGGAATAGAAGGGACATATCTCAACATAATAAAAGCTATATATGACAAACCCACAGCAAACATTATCCTCAATGGTGAAAAACTGAAAGCATTTCTCCTAAAGTCAGGAACAAGACAAGGGTGCCCACTCTCACCACTACTATTCAACATAGTTCTGGAAGTTTTGGCTACAGCAATCAGAGCAGAAAAAGACATAAAAGGAATCCAAATTGGAAAAGAAGAAGTAAAACTTTCACTATTCACTGATGCCATGATCCTCTACACAGAAAACTCTAAAGACTCTACCAGAAAACTACTAGAGCTCATCAATGAATACAGTAAAGTTGCAGGATATAAAATCAACACACAGAAATCCCTTGCATTCCTATACACTAATAGTGAGAAAATAGAAAGAGAAATAAAGGAAACTATTCCATTCACGGTTGCAAAAAAAGAATTAAATACTTAGGAATATATATACCTAAGGAAACAAAAGACTTGTATAGGGCGCCTTACATGTGCTCACATCAAGATGGCGCCTGACAGATGTCAGGGGGGCGTGGCCAAGGCACCTTACATGTGCTCACAGCAAGATGGCGCCTGACAGATGTCAGGGGGGCGCAGCCCAGATAACCACAAAAGGTTCTGATTGGCTCCTAAACACCCCCACCCTTTACATGCTTTAATGTGACTTGAAAGCCTCTTTCAAAAGTCCTGTGCTTACCCCATGCTTGCATATATATATGAGAAGCTTACACCAATAAAACAGGAACTGCCTTGACAGAACCCCCGCTGCGTCTGAGTGTCTCTCTCGGGGTGAGGGAGGCTGTGGGGCGGGCGGCCTGCTCACTTCCTCTTTGGGGCTTGCTCCTTCAGACCCAGTCCCCTGGAGGGGCTAAGCTTGGGTGGCTTTCTTGCCGAGGCCAAGGCTCCCCTCAGTCTCTGGCTCCTGCCTTGGAGCGCTACAAGGCAGGAGAGGGGAGAGAGGGATAGAGAGAGAGGAATCCAAGCCAGACGTTGGGAGGACCCACAGACTTGTACATAGAAAACTATAAAACACTTGTGAAAGTAATCAAAGAGGACACTAATAGATGAAGAAATATACCGTGTTCATGGATTGGAAGAATAAATATTGTAAAAATGAGTATACTACCCAAAGTAATTTATACATTCAATGCAATCCCTATCAAGCTACCAACGATATTTTTCACAGAACTAGAACAAATAATCTCACAATCTGTATGGAAATACAAGAAACCTCGAATAGCCAAAGCAATCTTGAGGAAGAAGAATGGAACTGGGGGAATTAACCTGCCGGACTTCAGGCTCTACTACAAAGCCACAGTCATCAAGACAGTATGGTACTGGCATAAAGACAGAAATATAGATCAATGGAACAAAATAGAAAGCCCAGAGATTAATCCATGCTCCTATGGACACCTTATCTTTGACAAAGGAGGCAAGAATATAAAATGGAGAAAAGACAGTCTCTTCAACAAGTGGTGCTGGGAAACCTGGTCAGCCACTTGTAAAAGAATGAAACTAGATCACTTTCTAACACCATACACAAAAATAAACTCAAAATGGATTAAAGATCTAAATGTAAGACCAGAAACTATAAAACTCCTAGAGGAGAACGTAGGCAAAACACTCTCCGACATAAATCACAGTAGGATCCTCCAAGACCCACCTCCCAGAATATTGGAAATAAAAGCAAAAATAAACAAATGGGACCTAATGAAAATCAAAAGCTTCTGCACAGCAAAGGAAACTATAAGCAAGGTGAAAAGGCAGCCTTCAGAATGGGAGAAATTAATAGCAAATGAAACAACTGACAAAGAATTAATCTCCAAAATATACAAGCAGCTCCTGTAGCTCAATTCCAGAAAAATAAACGACCCAGTCAAAAAATGGGCCAAAGAACTAAACAGACATTTCTCCAAAGAAGACATACAGATGGCTAACAAACACATGAAAAAATGCTCAACATCCCTCATAATCAGAGAAATGCAAATTAAAACCACTTCAATGAGATACCATTTCACACCTGTCAGAATGGCTGCTATCCAAAAGTCTTCATGCAATAAATGCTGGAGAGGGTGTGGAGAAAAGGGAACCCTCTTACACTGTTAGTGGGAATGCAAACTAGTACAGCCACTATGGAGAACAGTGTGGAGATTCCTCAAAAAACTGGAAATAGAACTGCCACATGATCCAGCGATCACACTCCTGGGCATACACACTGAGGAAACCAGAATTGAAAGAAACACATGTACTCCAATGTTCATTGCAGCACTGTTTATAATAGCGAGGACATGGAAGCAACCTAGATGTCCATCTGCAGATGAATGGATAAGAAAGCTTTGGTACATATACACAATGGAGTATTTTTTCAGCCATCAAAAAGAATACTTTTGAGTCAGTTCTAATGAGGTGGATGAAACTGGAGCCTATTATACAGAGTGAAGTCAGCCTGAAAGAAAAACATCAATACAGCATACTAATGCATATATATGGAATTTAGAAGGATGGTAACCTTAACCCTGTATACGAGACAGCAAAAGAGACATAGGTGTATAGAACAGTCTTTGGGACTCTGTGGGAGAGGGTGAGGGTGGGATGATTTGAGAGAATGGCATTGTAGCATGTATATTATCATATGTGAAATGAATTACCAGTCCAGGTTCGACGCATGATACAGGATGCCTGGGGCTGGTGCACGGGGATGACTTGGAGGGAGGATGTGGGGAAGAGGGAGGTGGGAGGGGGGTTCAAGAGGGGAAACACATGTATACCCGGGGCAGATTTGTGTCAATGTATGGCAAAACCAACCAATATATTAATGTAAAGTAATTTGCCTCCAATAAGAAAAAATAAATAAATAAAAGAAAAGATATATGCACCCCAGTGTTCACAGCAACACTATTTCAGTAGCCAAGGCACAGAGCAATCCAAATTTCCATCAACAGATGAATAGATAAAGAAGATATGGTATAGATATATAATGGAATGTTACCCAGCCACGAAAAAGAATGAAATAATGCCATTTGCAGCAACATGGATGGGCCTAGAGATTATCATACTAAGTGAGGTAAGTCAGACAAAGACAAATAACATATGATATCACTTATAAGTAGAATCTAAACAAATTATAGAAATGAACTTATTTACAAAACAAATAGACTCACAGACATAGAACACAAACTTATGGTTACCAAAGGAGAAAGAGTTTGTGGGGGGGGATCAACTTGGAATTTGGGATTAACAGATATATACTACTGTGTATAAAATTGATAAACAAGGCCTTGGAGGGAGTTTATGAACATTAAATGAGATAATAAATATTAGCTACTATTAATTGAAAGAACATTCAGTTAAAAAGAGAAAGACACAGATGTGACCGAAGTTGTTGTTGTTGTTCAGTCACTAAGTCGTGTCCGACTATTTGCAACCCCATGGACTGCAGCACACCAAGCTTTCCTGTCTTTAATTATCTCCCAGAGTTTGCTCAAACTCATGTCCATTGAGTCAATGATGCCATCAAACCACCTGATCCTCTGTCATCCCCTTCTTCTCCTGCCTTCAGTCTTTCCCAGCATCAGGGTCTTTTCCACTGAGTCGGTTCTTCGCATCAGGTGGCCAAAGTATTGGAGCTTCACCCTCAGCATCAGTCCTTCCAGTGAATATTCAGGACTGATCTCCTTTAGAATGGACTGGTTGGATCTCCTTGCAGTCCAAGGGACTCTCAGGAGTCTTCTCCAACACCACAGTTCAATAGGATCAATTCTTCGGCTCTCAGCCTTCTTTATGGTCCAACTCTCACATCCATACGAGACTACTGGAAAAACCATAGCTTTGAATGTTCAAACTATTACACAATTGCACTCATTTCACACACTAGCAAAGTAATGCTCAAAATTCTCTAAGTGAGGCTTCAACGGCACATGAATCAATAACTTTCAGATGTTCAAGCTGGATTAAGAAAAGGCAGAGGAATCAGAGATCGTGATGGCAGAAATGTGGCCATATCTCTTATTTTCAAGCATATTCTGATACAAAATACTCTATTTTCTGTCCTTCCTTAGTGTTTTATGCACTAAAATGTTTCAGAAAATTATTATGTGTGTCCAAATTATACTTCTAAGATGAGATCTCAAGTATTAAAGGAAGTGATATCTTGCTTCCTTGCTATGTTGCTTCAG
Source organism: Moschus berezovskii (assembly GCF_049115385.1). Classification (NCBI taxonomy): domain Eukaryota; kingdom Metazoa; phylum Chordata; class Mammalia; order Artiodactyla; family Moschidae; genus Moschus; species Moschus berezovskii. The sequence continues at coordinate 32,458,360 of NC_142464.1, forward strand.
TTGTATCCAACTCTTTGTGACACTATGGATGATAGCCCACCAGAATCCTCTGTCCGTGGGATTTCCCAGCCAAGAATACTGGAGTAGGTTGCCATTTCCTCCTCCAGGGGATCTTTCTGACCCAGGGATCGAACCCATGTCTCTTATGTCTCCTGCATTGGCAGGCGGGTTCTTACAAGTAGGGCCACCTGGGAAGACCCAACATCAAAACCAAACCCTTAATTAGACTGCTCTGACTTTTTTATATTAAGAACAATTATTTATTATTATTATTTTAAAATTTTTGTTTATTTTTGGTTGCCCTGAGTCTTTGTTGCCATGTGTGGGCTTTCTCTGGTTGTGATGAGCAGAGGCTACTCTGTAGTGTTGCTTGGGCTTCTTATTGCAGCAGCTTCTGTTGTTGCAGAGCACAGGCTCGAGGCACGCGGGCTTCAGTAGCCGCAGCACTCAGTCCCAGCAGTTGTGGTCCATGGGCTTAGCTGCTCCGCAGCATGTGGAATCTTCACAGACAGAGGACTGAATCCACGTCCCTGTACTGGCAGGTGGATTCATATCCACTGCACCACCAGGGAAGTCCTAGACTCTTGATTTTTTTTAATTAGGAAAATAAAATTCACTATGTTGGGGGCATAATTAAACCTTTTAAGTCAGAAGTTTCTTGATTTGAAATGATCCAGGACAAGCTGCAGAGTTATTCACACTTTAGTCCTCCCCCACAGGATAGCTCAGACTTCATTTAGCCACTGGCTCTCTCATGTTATGCAACCCTGGGTCTTGTCCTCAGTGAGAACTGCCATACGGCTCCATCCTGCCACATACCATCATTCCTCAGACCAGAAAAGAAAAGCATGACCGTGATTCTGCCTGATTGCAGATCTTTAACAATGCCCTGGGCTCTTCCCCCCAGAGGTGCAGCTGGCTGAGGAGCCTCCAAGTCAGCCTTAGACACCCAGGCACCCACTGCTAATCTCCAAGCTCAACTGAGCCCTGCCCTTTTCTTTTACCACTTAACAGAGATTCATGTTATATACTTATATATTGCCATTTTTTCCAGGTATATTATAGAAGTGAAAAAGTGCTGCAACCATGTCCTCTACGAAAACTGGCAAAGATAAGCCAACCCTTGAGGATGTTACATTTGACCCTGATAATGAAACCAAAGATGATAAAGGATCCAATGACAGCCTCAGAAGGGCAGCAGGTACAGGTAGCATCTCCCTCAAAGTGTGGCCTTTATCACGACACAAGGTAATCCAGGGGCTTCTCTGGTGGCTCAGACAGTAAAGAATCTGCCTGTAATGCAGGAGACCTGGGTTTGATTCCCAAGTCAGGAAGACCCCCTGGAGAAAGGAATAGCTACTTACTACAGTATTCTTGCCTGGAAAATCCCATGGACAGAGGAGCCTGGTGGGCTACAGTCCATAGGTCACAGAGTCGGATATGACTGAGCAACTAATACATATACAAGGTTATCCAAAGAGATGGTTTCGAGATGTGCCTTCCAAACCATCTGTGGTGAAAAACCCTTATATTCCCTCCCCCACTCCATCATGGACTGATCCTCTTGTACAAATATAATATAAATGAATTACCAGAAAAATGAAATAAAGAAACAAAGATATAAAAATACTAGCCTGTATTTTTTTAATTATTAGATTCAATAGATATATATTTATTCTGTCAAGTTGCTATAAAATTTTCTAAATACTCTCAGCATTGGTACTTTTCCCATTGCTCCAGTGTTAAATGCCTCACTTTTATTTTAGCTTCAATTCTTGCCAAGCATGGACACACAGTCAACTCTGTCCTATGCAGGATAACCATGAAGGTTCAGAGAGGTTAGCTTTTCTAGCCCAACCAAGCCAAATTAAAATAAGTCTAACTCTTTATTTTTTTTTTTTTTGAGACAATCTTGGCATTCTTAAGGAAAACCTTAAGAATTTAAAGAATTCATTTAATTCCTTTCCTCTTAAAATAGCAACACTAGCTGACCACATAATCTAAATTTGCTTCCAGTGTGACTGCACCGGGGATGGGCGGGGGTGGATTTACTTTTGCAGTGTGATACACATGCACCTGCATGTTAACCCAGATTATCTAACTACCTGTGGGACCAAGGACAGGTTTTCTGAAATCTTCTATAGTCAGTTTTTTAATGCCTTCCTCAAAGGATCATTGTAAGGTTTTGATTTTTAAAATCCAAGTGAATTGATCACATATTAGTACCTGGCAGGTAGTGGGTTACTTAAATATTAACTCTTGCCTCTATTTCCAGGGCTGTCTTCCTAGTATGTTCTAAAATAGCAAGCCATCCGACATCTATTATAATGGCTTGTGGACCCATTCTGATTAATTGGTGCTCATGCCTTTCAGATCTGATAAATATTTTGAATATTACATCTGTCTATTATGTTCCTTGTGCAGAATCTGTTCAAAGTTATAGTGGTATTATAAGTTAATAAATTATAGAATAATGAATCGGTATATAGTTTATCAATTCGTCATGAGTGTGGTTCATGTGGTTCAGAATCTAATCAAACTTAGGCATACTAATAGAATCAAGTTGTTGAACTTGCAAAGCTGAGAAGTTCCTAGGCCACAGAACCCATGGAGATGGGATTCAACATTCCCCTGTATCTACCCTCTAACCATCTTAATGATAACTTAAAATACAAGGAGAGCTTGGGTGGAAATGCAGAAAAAGCTGACTGACTTTGAGAGCCAAATTCTCCTTGTGCCAGGAAGAGTTCCTTCTGAATATGGAGTGGGCTTTTGTAATAGAGGAGTGGTCTATGGGTACTTCTGGTGCTAATATTCTGGACTCTTACTCCATGTTTTATCCAGACAAGCCCTGAAGGGAACTCTAGAAATAGATACAAAGGGAGAAGAAACCAATGAATTTGACTTAATGCCATGTAGTGCTTCCCTGAGTCATCTCTGCCTTTTTTCCAAGGCCATGATCTCCTGCCTTCTGATCCTAAGGCAGCTCCCTTCCTGTTGCTGTGATAGTTTGTGGTTCATCCTCTTCAAGAAGCAATCCCTAGGCCGTGTCTGTAATGAAGCACTGCCAGGTCTTGGTGCTCTAGAATTATTTTCAACTGGTCCTCAACCTGACACATAGCAAAACCAATTTCCCTATCTGCTTTGTTTTATTCTTATGGGAAGCTCAACAGGAGGACAAAACAACTTGGATTTATACTTTTCCCATAATTCCTGACCTCTTTAAATGGAAATTCTCATCAACCAGCACACTGGGCTGGCGAGCTGAGCACAATGGAGATGTGCTGGAGTGATGTGAAGCCCTGGAGTTATTATGAAATATCTTCTCAGGATTCTTTTCCTGCTCAGGTTCTGTGTGCAGAAGAAAATGTTCTGAAACTGCTAAGCATAATCTCACACTGCAGTTCTGACAGCTGGCACTGCGTACCTGAAAAAGGATTAGCAAAATCTTTGCCTGTCAGGGCAAAGCTGCAGTAACCCCATCTCAACCCTGCTTTACAGGTTGGCCTCATCCTCGCCTGGCTTGGCATATCTCAAGGATTAAAGGATAAGCTTCAGCTTGCTGCTGGTTGTTTGACTTACCCCCTGAGTTTGAAGTGTTTGAAAATTTTAACCACAGAGGCCACAGTGAAATTCTACCTTCAGGTTTGGCTTGCCAAGGCAGAACAAAAGTCACTGCGGTTCAACTTACTAGCAGATTTTTAAATGCCTTGTAATATTCCAACTGTATAACTATTTCTGTTGATTAAGAATGATTCAGCAATAAACAGAGCTCCATTTCCTTGTGCACACAAAGGCCTCTTTCCTACTTTTTTTACTGAGGTCCATGATGGAGGAAGGAGGGGAAGAACAAGGGGAAGAGAGAGGACAGTTCTCGTGACTCTGCCCACTACACACGCAGACTGTGTGATGATACCGGTGCACAGGGGTGATCAGTTCAGCTGCCTGGGACTGTCCTGGCTTTAGCGCTGAGACTCCTGTGTCCTGGGAACCCCCTCAATCCTGCCAAACCAGGATGGTTTGCAAAGAGTTGGACATGACTGAACAAATTTCACATGAGGGAGTTTACCAAATGAGGACTTCCATATTTATGCTGGCACCTCGCATGTTGGTACTCTTTTGCCTTTGTTCATAAGCAAACAACTTTTTGTTGCTGATGTTAACTTTGCTGTCTTTGATTTGAAGATTAAGGCTCAGAATAATTGTTTGGTTCACTTAACTCTTAACTCTGTCTGGTAATACCTGTGAGACATGCTGGATTTCTTCAGTGTTTTGCTGCTCAGAAAATGTTGTTCCCAGTCAAGGCTGACTAACTGATAGTGCTCTTACCTTTTGGATTTAATTTGGTCAGTGAGTTAGCATGACTAATTCTAACTGATAATTTTTTTTTCTTTCATGTACTTTCTTCTTTTTTTAAAAATGTATTAGCAATCTCATTCCTGGGAATATTCTGGACAAAACTATAGTTCAAAAAGATACATGCACCCCTGTATTCACGGCAGCACTATTCACAATAGCCAGACATGGAAACAACCTAAAGGTATATTGGCAGATGAATGGACAAAGATGTGGCACATATATACAATGGAATATTACTCAGACATAAAAAAGAATGAAATAATGATGTTTGCAGCAACATGGATACATCTAGAGATTATCATACTAAGTGAAGTAAAAAGAAAGCGAATACCATACCACTCATATGTGAAACCTTAAATTGGCATAAATGAATCTAACTACAAAACAAAAACAGACTCACAGACGTGGAGAACAGACTTGTGATTGATGACTTGGACAGAGGTTGGGGGATGAAGTGAGAGACAGTAGTTAGCAGACATAAGTACTACATGTAGGATGGATAAACAAGGCCCTTCTAGTTCATAATTCTGAATTAGGTATATAGATTTTAAGGTGGACCTACAACATTTACTATATTACACTGAGAGAGGTATCTGTGGGCAAAGCTTATGCCAGGTTTTTAAAAGAAAAGATTGTTCATATCTGTTGTCTAAAAGTATATTTCATGATCTGAACAGCTTTGTAGACTTGGAAAACCTGCCCTACTGACTGATTCCACAAGAGTAAAATCTCCTTTGTGTAAAATAAATTTACTTGGAGGTGAATGTGCCAGTGCACTCCCAAATAGGGTAAAAAATAAAATCCATCCTGGGTATTCTCCTATCAACAGTCAGTAAATCCCAAAGATTCCAGCACCATTGTATCTTATTTTCAGAAAAAGTCCCTTGAAGTAGTTAAACAACTACTTAGAAGAGTGAAACACTTGTCAAGGAGGTGAAAACCCTTAACATTTGAAAGCCAGATACAGGCTGGACTTCAGTTCCCTTTCTCCTCTGCACTTATGCCTCTGTGTCATGCACAACTTACACAACTGTATGAGACAGCTGTGTGTAACAGTGATTTGGGTTCAGTCCATAATCTGTCCACATGCAGAGCTAACACATTTTACATATCTTTCTATCCCTCAAATATCTAGAAACCATAGTTATCCATACTCATGTTCTATATATCCTTGACTCCTGTTTTCTAATTTTGACCTTCTATTCCAATCTTTTACATTTTCTTGGCCTTGTTTTCATTTATGTTTAATTACATGTTTTCCACAAACTACATCAAGTCTCTGTGTTGTGAAGTATTAATGCTGCTACTGCTGCTAAGTTGCTTCAGTTATGTCCGACTCTGTGCGACCCCATAGACGGCAGCCCACCAGGCTCCCCTGTCCCTGGGATTCTCCAGGCAAGAACACAGGAGTGGGTTGCCATTTCCTTCTCCAATGCATGAAAGTGAAAGTGAAGTCGCTCAGTCGTGTCCGACTCTTAGCCACCCCATGGACCTCAGCCCACCAGGCTCCTCCGCCCATGGGATTTTCCAGGCAAGAGTACTGGAGTGGGGGTGCCATTGCCTTCTCCGGTGAAGTAGTAATAGAATATCAATAAATACATACACACACATCCCTAAAATCAGCTGTGTCTTGCAGAGCAGCTAAAGAAGCACACAATACATTTTTACTGAGTTATGTTGAGCTGAACTAACCTGATATATTTTTATATCCCCAGGTATAAGATGGATAAGAAAGCTTTCAGTCATTTTCAATAGGATTGACTACCTTGTCTTTGTTAGAGCTATACTCATGGTTTGATCATTACAGATTACCATAATTCTTTTCAAAACTTGACTGCCAAGGGTGAGGCTTATGGCTCATTAGAAGTCTAGAAGACATGAGTCATATCACTCAAGGCAGAACTTTTGAGCCAGACTATTTATCTGAGGGCACAAGATGCTGTTATTTACAGCAGACCGAGCTAACCTACAGGCAGAAAAATTCTGTTTACTGAAATACGGCACAAAAAGAAAGACAGAATGGGCACTGCTGGGAAAGTAAGCAGAACATTTCTGTATCCTCATGATCTAATAATGTGGGTCTGGTTGTTAAAACTTGAATATCTTAACATAATTAAATACTTGGGGATATTTCTTGGGGAATTAAATGCCTGTTGAGCAAGCATACCCTGGGGGATGAGGGAGAGCAACGGGTTAGGATTTCAGAGAATACCAGTAGAAACAGGATAAAACAGCATATGGGAGCTTTTTCAGTAAGAAAAGTGGGAAAATGTGGCTTCTGTTGACATTATTAATAACTGAATTTCAGGATAGCTGGGCAATTGTTCTGGTAAGCAAAATGTTTCCATAAATTGACTTTCAATGGCACATACTGCTATTTGCTACTTCTCAACACACAAAATGTTCATTCTTAGATGTTTCCAGTATGAATTTTTTCTGTCATTCTCAAGCACAAAAACTCCTCCTTGCTCCACGTATTTTATATTTATAGTTTGACTTTAAATCTCAACTATTAATCCAGCAGGAATTAGTATGGGATTGTGATGTGAAATTTCTAGCATCATGATTGGACCACATTGCACTGTGACCCTTTTCATACTGTTCATGGGGTCATCACTGCAGATGGTGACTGCAGCCATGAAATTAAAAGATGCTTACTCCTTAGAAGAAAAGCTATGACAAACCTAGGCAGTGTATTAAAAAGCAGAGACATTATTTGCTATTAGCAGTAGAAAAGATAGAAGGCAGGAGGAGAAGAGGACGATAGAGGGTGAGATGGTTGGATGGCATCACCGACTCAATGGACATGAGTTTTGGCAAGCTCCAGGAGATGGTGAAGGACAGGGAAGCCTGGTGTGCTGCAGCCTATGGGGTCACAAAGAGTCAGACATGACCGAGTGACTGAACAACAACAAAAAGGAGGACAGGAAAAATAGAGTCAGCAACACTGTGACCCACGACATTTGCCTCAGAGAGGCAGAGGGTGAATGTTAAAGTCACTGATGGCTTTCAGCATCCCATCTGTTTCCAGCATATCATTTCTCAAAATCTCTTGTAAAAGAGCCATGTAACTATCCATCTAAAGCAGATCTTAGAAATGGTGTATTAGTTGATAGGTAAGATGAAAGATAACTGATAACTCATTTGGCATCTGAACAAATGAAATAAAATATTTTATAGGATTCCTAAACAGATTTGAGGATGGGAAATCAAGAAAACAATCTCTCTCCCCTTCTCTGATTTCAATAATGTCAGCAAAATTCTTTACTTAAATAACTACCCAAACCAGTTGAACAGCTGAAGACTATTCACTGAGATGCTCCACCCTTTAATTTCCACTTCCGTGAGGGGAGGAGCCTGGTGGGCTGCTGTCCATGGAGTCGCACAGAGTCGGACACGACTGAAGCAACTTAGCAGCAGCAGCAGTAGCAGAGATGAGAAGCTTTACCTCACCTATCTAGACCAATGAGATGCAAGAACTGGGCTGGGTACAAAAATGGATTAGGAAATGCAAAGACAGAGTCATCCAGGAATTCGCGGTCTATACACATCATGATGTTCATGGTTCCCTTCATCGCTAAACAAGCTAATTTTCTAATAACCTCACCATTGCTACATGATTATACAGCTATTAAATACTGACTTAGATTTTGAAGATATATCAACAACATTTTCTGTTTCATAAATCTGCTCTTGTGAATGAGTGATACACAGGTGACATTTTGTTACTTTGAAATGGTAGTAAAAGAACCTAGTTTAGTAAACTATTATGTGAGCACAGGCAGAGAAAAAGCAAAGGGCCGGAAAGGGTGTACCTCAGAATCTGGTCGAGCCCTGCTTCCCACATGCTCTGGGACCATGGATCCAGTTGTTAGTGTCTCTGGGCTGCACTCCTCATATATCACAGGTGTACATAAGATGATCTCTAAGGATTACAAAGTGATCTGTCCAGATTTGTATTGTTCGGAGAGTGTGTAACTGTAAAGACAAAGTTGGAGCCTGTTTATAACTCTCACCAATTTCTCAAGTTATTAAATGTAAAGTGGCTGTGCTATGGGAACAGAAGAAACCCTTTTCCACTGAGGAGATAAAAGTTGCTCCACCAAAGGTGGAAGAAGTCCTATTGAGGTAATCACCTGAGAGTGCATATAAGCCTAAAATTTTATCACCCCTACTTTGAGTATATCATTATTGTGAGGCTGGATCCTTAAATAAGGAAATGTTTCCCAATTTTCAGTTATTAATTCTCATTATATTTTTTTAATTGATAAGGCCATAGTGGGTATAAAATTAATGACTTAGTTATTGATTAAAAAACAATTCTACTAATCTGTTCTATATAACTTTTGTTGAATTTTTATTGACACAGTGATAAAAATGGTTAATCATTATGACTTTTTAAAATCTCTGGGTGTCAAACATTGAGATTACTTTTCACAAAGAATAAGGAATTCATTTGTGCCTGGAGAAATGACAGCTTCCTGGAACATTCCCCCCACTCCTTTGGACAGAGCCTAACCATTGGTTTGATCACCAGGTTATTGAACAGTCGTTGCTGCCATCTTTCTTTGACCATCCCTTGTTATTTGAGCATTGTGGTAACATACAATTTTGCTCACTTCTCTTCTGCACACTATTCTCATTCCCTCTATCTTTCATCAAGAGGAGAAACTAACTGTAAAAATCTACTTTTGTGCCTGGTAACAGACTGCATTCTAGTTCCCTCACAGGAGCATCAGTTTACTTCAAAAAGACTGAGATTCAAAAGTACAGCCAGAGGCAGCAGTATTATAAATTCCTTAAAGAGAGAGATTTTGGTTTGATGGTTGATCCTCAGCTCAGAATTTGAGAATCAACACTATTATATTTGGCAGTCATCCAGCATAAAAAATTATAGTCTTTTCAAGAAAGAGATATATGTCTTCCCAACTGTAAAACAACCCCTTTGTGGATTGGTGCAATGTTCTTATCTTTGAACCCAGGTGTTGGCAATGGGAATCTGTCAAACAGATGACCATGTGATAAAAAGGAGCAATAGTGTCTAAGTTTTCAGTGATTGTGGTACATGAATCCACTAGGGTTGCAGACAGCATTGGAGAAGGAGTCACTACAGTGAAACCAGGTGTGCAAATGTCGAGCCACAAGTCTGAGATAAGTAGGGTTGTCTATCCTATCAAAGGAAATAGTGCAACTAGGAATTATTAAAGGAGCCTTAATGAACTTAGGAGGAAAAAGAACATAAGGAATATGGGTTGTATGCAGTGAAATTTAATTTGGCAAAGTCTCAAACTTTAGCAAAAAACTTGATGTGCTTATAAACTTTAGAATACAGGCATACTTGTTTTATTACACTTTGCTTTATTATGCTATTAAGAAAATACATTTAAAAAAAAATTGAAAGCTTGAGGCAACCCTGCCTCAAGCAAGTCTATCAGTGTCATTTTTTGGATAGCAAAATTTATAATTAAGATATATACACTGCTATTTTCACAATGCTATGGTATACCCCAATATTTTGGCCACCTCATGCGACAAGTTGACTCATTGGAAAAGACTCTGACACTGGGAAGGATTGGGGGCGGGAGGAGAAAGGGACGACAGAGAATGAGATGACTGGATGGCATCACCGACTCGATGGACATGAGTTTGAGCGAACTCCAGGAGTTGGTGATGGACAGGGAGGCCTGGCGTGCTGTGATTCATGGGGTCGCAAAGAGTCGGACACGACTGAGTGACTGAACTGAACTGATGACATACTTAAGACTACAGGATAGTATAAGCATGATTATTTTATGCACTGGGAAATCAAAAAATTTGTGTGACTCACTTTACAACAATGGTCTAGAACTGAACATGTGATGTCTTCAAGGCATGCCTCTACTCTTAGGCTTCTTGCATATGGCATGGGCTCAATTCAGTTCAGTTCAGTTCAGTCGCTCAGTCGTGTCCGACTCTTTGCGACCCCATGAATCACAGCATGCCAGGCCTCCCTGTCCATCACCAACTCCCGGAGTTCACTCAAACACACTTTCATTGAGTCTGTGATGCCATCCAGCCATCTCATTCTCTGTCGTCCCCTTCTCCTCCTGCCCCCAATTCCTCCCAACATCAGACTCCTTTCCAGTGAGTCAACTCTTTGCATGAGGTGGCCAAAGTATTGGAGTTTCAGCTTTAGCATCAGTCCTTCCAATGAACACCCAGGACTGATCTCCTTTAGAATGGACAGGTTAGATCTCCTTGCAGTCCAAGGGACTCTCAAGAGTATTCTCCAACACCACAGTTCAAAAGCATCAATTCTTTGGCGATCAGCTTTCTTCACAGTCCAACTCTCACATCCATACATGACCACTGGAAAAACCATAGCCTTGACTAGATGGACCTTGGTTGGCAATGTCTCTGCATTTTAATATGCTATCTAGGTTGGTCATCTTCGTCGTGAAGATCTTTTTTGTACAGATCTTCTGTGTATTCTTGCCACCTCTTCTTGATATCTTCTGCTTCTGTTAGGTCCCTACCATTTCTGTCCTTTATCGAGCCCATCTTTGCATGAAATGTTCCCTTGGAATCTCTAATTTTCTTGAAGAGATATCTTGTTTTTCCTATTCTGTTGTTTTCCTCTATTTCTTTGCATTGATTGCTGAGGAAGGCTTTCTTATCTCTCCTTGCTATTCTTTGGAACTCTGCATTCAGATGCTTATATCTTTCCTTTACTCCTTTGCTTTTCACTTCTCTTCTTTTCACAGCTATTTGTAAGGCCTCGTCAGACAGCCATTTTGATTTTTTGCATTTCTTTTCCATGGGGGTGGTCTTGGTCCCTGTCTCCTGTACAATGTCACGAACATCCGTCCAGAGTTCATCAGGCACTCTATCTATCAGATCTAGTCCCTTAAATCTATTTCTCACTTCCACTGTATAATCATTAGGGATTTGATTTAGGTCATATCTGAATGGTCTAGTGGTTTTCCCTACTTTCTTCAATTTCAATCTGAATTTGGCAATAAGGAGTTCATGATCTGAGCCACAGTCAGCTCCTGGTCTTGTTTTTGCTAACTGTATAGAGCTTCTTCATCTTTGGCTGCAAAGAATATAATCAATCTGATTTTGGTGTTGACCATCTGGAGATGTCCATGTGTAGAGTCTTCTCTTGTGTTGTTGGAAGAGGGTGTTTGCTATGACCAGTGTGTTCCTTTGGCAAAACTCTGTTAGCCTTTGCTCTGCGTCATTTCATGCTCCAAGGCCAAATTTGCCAGTTACTCCAGGTGTTTCTTGACTTCCTACTTTTGCATTCCAGTCCCCTATAATGAAAAGGACATCTTTTTTGGGTGTTAGTTCTAAAAGGTCTTGTAAGTCTTCATAGAACCGTTCAACTTCGGCTTCTTCAGCATTACTGGTTGGGGCATAGACTTGGATTACTGTAATATTGAATGGTTTGCCTTGGAAACGAACAGAAATCTTTCTGTTGTTTTTAAGATTGCATCCAAGTACTGCATTTCGGACTCTTTTGTTGACCATGATGGCTACTCCATTTCTTCTAAGGGATTCCTACCCACAGTAGTAGATATAATGGTCATCTGAGTTAAATTCACCCATTCCAGTCCATTTTAGTTCACTGATTCCTAGAATGTCGATGTTCACTCTTGTCATCTCCTGTTTGACCACTTCCAATTTGCCTTGATTCATGGACCTAACATTCCAGGTTCCTATGCAATATTGCTCTTACAGCATCGGACTTTGCTTCTATCACCAGTCACATCCACAACTGGGTATTTGTTTCATTTTGGTTCCATCCCCTCATTCTTTCTGTAGTTATTTCTCCACTGATCTCCAGTAGCATACTGGGCACCTACCGACCTGGGGAATTCCTCATTCAGTATCCTATCATTTTGCCCTTTGATACTGTTCATGGGGTTCTCAAGGCAAGTATACTGAAGTGGTTTGCCATTCCCTTCTCCAGTGGACCACATTCTGTCAGATATTAAAGAGCAGAGACATTACTTTGCCAACAAAGGTCCGTCTAGTCAAGGCTATGGTTTTTCCCGTGGTCATGTATGGATGTGAGAGTTGGACTGTGAAGAAAGCTGATCACCGAAGAATTGATGCCTTTGAACTGTCATGCTGGAGAAGACTCTTGAGAGTCCCTTGGACTGTAAGGAGATCCAACCAGTCCATTCTAAAGGAGATCAATCCTGGGTGTTCATTGGAAGGACTGATGCTAAAGCTGAAGCTCCAATACTTTGGTCACCTCATGCAAAGAGTTGACTCACTGGAAAAGAGTCTGATGCTGGGAGGGATTGGGGGTAGGAGGAGACGGGGACGACAGAGAATGAGATGGCTGGATGGCATCACCGACTTGATGGACATGAGTTTGAGTGAATTCCGGGAGTTGGTGATGGACAGGGAGACCTGGCGTGCTGTGATTCATGGGGTCGCAAAGAGTCGGACACGACTGAGCAACTGAACTGAACTGAACTGGTTGGCCATAACTTTCCTTCCAAGGAGTAAGCGTCTTTTAATTTCACGGCTGCAATCAGCATCCATAGTGATTTTGGAGCCCAAAGTCTGACAGTTTCCACTGTTTCTCCGTGTATTTCCCATGCAGTGATGGAACCAGATGCCATGATCGTAGTTTTCTGAATGGTGAGCTTCAAGCCAACTTTTTCACTCTCCTCTTTCACTTTCATCAAGAGGCTTTTTATTTAGTTTCTCTTCACTTTCTGCCATAAGGGTGGTGTCATCTGCATATCTGAGGTTATTGACATTTCTCCCAGCAATCTTGATTCCAACTTGTGCTTCTTCCAGCCCAGTGTTTCTCTGATGTACTCTGTATATAAGTTAAATAAGTAGGGTGACAATATACAGCCTTGACGTACTCCTTTTTCTGTTTGGGACCAGTCTGTTTTTCCATGTCCAGTTCTAACTGCTGCTTCTGACCTGCATATAGGTTTCTCAAGAGGCAGGTCAGTTGGCCTTGTATTCCCGTCTCTTTCAGAATTTTCCAAAGTTTATTGTGATCGACACAGTCAAAGGCATTGGCATAGTCAATAAAGCAGAAATAGATGTTTCTCTGGAACTCTCTTGCTTTTTGATGATCCAGTGGATGTTGGCAATTTGATCTCTGGTTCCTCTGCCTTTTCTAAAACCAGCTTGAACATCTGGAAGTTCACGGTTCACATATTGCTGAAGCCTGGCTTGGAGAATTTAACATGACTTTACTAGCGTGTGAGATGAATGCAATTGTGCAGTACCTTGAGCATTCTTTGGCATTGCCTTTCTTTGTGATTGGAATGAAAACTTACCTTTTTCAGTCCTGTGGCCACTGCTGAGTTTTCCAAATTTGCTGGCATACTGAATGCAGCGCTTTCACAGCATCATCTTTCAAGATTTGAAATAGCTCAACTGGAATTCCATCACCTCCACTAGCTTTGTTCATAGTGATACTTTCTAAGGCCCACTTGACTTCACATTCCAAGATGTCTGGCTCTAGGTGAGTGATCACACCATCATGATTATCTTGGTTGTGAAGATCTTTTTTGTACAGTTCTTCTGTGTATTCTTGCCACCTCCTCTTAATATGTTCTGCTTCTGTTAGGTCCATACCATTTCTGTCCTTTATCGAGCCCATCTTTGCATGGAATGTTCCTTTGATATATCTAATTTTCTCGAAGAGATCTCTCGTCTTTCCTATTCTGTTGTTTTCCTCTATTTCTTTGCATTGATCGCTGAAGAAGGCTTTCTTATCTCTCCTTGCTATTCTTTGGAACTTTGCATTGAGATACTTATATCTTTCCTTTACACCTTTGCTTTTCGCTTCTCTTCTTTTCACAGCTATTTGTAAGGCCTCCTCAGACAGCCATTTTGCTTTTTTGCATTTTTTTTCCATGGGGATGGTCTTGATCCCTGTCTCCTGTACAATGTCACGAACCTCCATCCATAGTTCATCAGGCACTCTATCAGATCTAGTCCCTTAAATCTATTTCTCACTTCCACTGTATAATCATAAGGGATTTGATTTAGGTCATACCTGAATGGTCTAGTGGCTTTCCCTACTTTCTTCAATTTCAGTCTGAATTTGGCAATAAGGAGTTCATGATCTGAGCCACAGTCAGCTCCCAGTCTTGTTTTTGCTAACTGTATAGAGCTTCTCCATCTTTGGCTGCAAAGAGTATAATCAATCTGATTTCGGTATTGACCATCTAGTGATGTCCATGTGTAGATCTTCCCTTGTATTCTTGAAAGAGAGTGTTTACTATGACCAGTGCGTTATCTTGGCAAAACTCTATTAGCTTTTGCCCTGCTTCATTCTGTGCTCCAAGGCCAAATTTGCCTGTTATTCCAGGTGTTTCTTGACTTCCTACTTTTGCATTCCAGTCCCCTATAATTAAAAGGGCATCTTTTTTGGGCGTTAGTTCTTTTTTTTTTTTAATTTTTATTTAATAAATGGTACAAAGCACAGTGCCAAAAACATTAACAGTTAAAATTTCACCAAACTAAAAAAATACTATAGAATACACAGTTGCAAAAAACTACATTAATTATTTTACAACTGCCTCATGCTGCAAACAGAAAAAAAACCCAATGCCATACTTAAGTTATCCCTCTCTCAAAATAATGCCATTTATATTATAAACCACGAGCTCCCCATCAAAAGACGGGAACTGCTTTTGTTAATTCATATATATATATATGACTTATCACTTTGCTATATACCTGAAACAAACACAACACTGTAAATAAAATATAGTACAATATAAAACAAAAATAAGTAACCGATCTTTGGGGCTTTACACTGAGTTAGAGTTCCTATCAGAGGGATAACAGTACCGCAGCCACACTGAATCCTCATGAAGGAGGCACACGAATGACTGGATTACAAGAGTTACAGGAATGAGAGCTGCTCACTTCCCAGAAACTACAGCTCACAGAAAAC
The DNA here is from genome assembly GCF_049115385.1 of Moschus berezovskii. Classification (NCBI taxonomy): domain Eukaryota; kingdom Metazoa; phylum Chordata; class Mammalia; order Artiodactyla; family Moschidae; genus Moschus; species Moschus berezovskii. The sequence goes on from NC_142464.1 coordinate 32,473,646, forward strand.
CAACAAAGGCACAAGATACAGACCATTCACTTATGAATGTGTAAAACTCAGGAAAGTCCACATCCCTCCTACAGCATGTCGAAAGTGCCTCAGAATTCACACAATACCAACTTTCTCATGGTTCTGGTTAAATTATATATACCAGTTTATAACAAATGGCAAAATCTGTAACTCTGTTCAAAGTTTTAAAAGATTACTTAAGAATAGTTTCTTGTATTTCTATGCCACCTTTATAGTTCTAGTTTCTCATTTCTCAATTAGTAAATTCAAAGTACAGGTTCTATCCCAGGCTAATTTATACACTTCCAGAAGGAACGGCCTCTTAAATCCACAGAGTGTTGAGGTGGGGAGCCCCCAACCACGTCAGATTCGTTTCACATATGACAACATACATGTTTCAATGCCATTCTCCCAAATTATCCCACCCTCGCCCTCTCCCACAGAGTCCAAAAGACCGCTCCACACATCCAAGTCTCTGCTGTTGCCTCGTATACAGGGTTATCGTTATCCTCTTGCTATATTCCATATATACGTGTTAATGTACTGTATTGGTGCTTTTCTTTCTGGCTTACTTCACTTTGTATAATAGGCTCCAGTTTCATCCACTTCATTAGAACTAATTCAAATGTATTCTTTTTAATCGCTGAGTAGTATTCCATTGTGTAAACGTACCACAGCTTTCTTATCCATTTGTCTGCGGATGGACATCTAGGTTGCTTCCATGTCCTGGCTATTATAAACAGTGCTGCGATGAACATTGGGGTAAACGTGTCTCTTTCAATTCTGGTTTCCTCAGTGTGTATGCCCAGGAGTGGGATTGCTGGGTCGTATGGCAGTTCTATTTCCAGTTTTTTAAGGAATCTCCACACTGTTCTCCATAGTGGCTGTACTAGTTTGCATTCCCACCAACAGTGTAAGAGGGTTCCCTTTTCTCCACACCCTCTCCAGCATTTATTGCTTGTAGACTTTTGGATAGCAGCCATTCTGACTGGCGTGAAATGGTACCTCATTGTGGTTTTGATTTGCATTTCTCTGATTATGAGGGATGTTGAGCATCTTTTCATGTCTTTGTTAGCCATCTGTATGTCTTCTTTGGAGAAATGTCTGTTTAGTCCTTTGGCCCAAATTTTGATTGTGTCATTTATTTTTCTGGAATTGAGCTGCAGAAGCTGCTTGTATATTTTGGAGATTAATCCTTTATCAGTTGCTTCATTTGCTTTTATTTTCTCCCATTCTGAAGGCTGTATTTTCACCTTGCTTAGAGTTTCCTTTGCTGTGCAGAAGCTTTTGATTTTCATTAGGTCCCATTTGTTTATTTTTGCTTTTATTTCCAATATTCTGGGAGGAGGGTCTTGGAGGATCCTGCTGTGATTTATGTCGGAGAGTGTTTTCCCTATGTTGTCCTCTAGGAGTTTTATAGTTTCTGGTCTTACATTTAGATCATTAATCCATTTTGAGTTTATTTTTGTGTATGGTGTTAGGGCGTGTTCTAGTTTCATTCTTTTACAAGTGATTGACCAGTTTTCCCAGCACCACTTGTTAAAGAGATTGTCTTTTCTCCATTGAACATTTTTGCCTCCCTTGTCAAAGATAAGGTGTCCATAGGTGCATGGATTTATCTCTGGGCTTTCTATTTTGTTCCATTGATCTGTATTTCTGTCTTTATGCCAGTACCATACTGTCTTGATGACTGTGGCTTTGTAGTAGAGCCTGAAGCCTGGCAGGTTGATTCCCCCAGTTCCATTCTTCTTTCTCAAGATTGCTTTGGCTATGCGAGGGTTTTTGTATTTTCATACAAATTGTGAAATTATTTGTTCTAGCTCTGTGAAAAACACCGTTGGTAGCTTGATAGGGATTGCATTGAACTTATAAATTACTTTAGGTAATATATTCATTTTCACAATATTTATGCTTCCAATCCATGAACATGGTATGTTTCTCCATCTATTAGTGTCCTCTCTGATTTCTTTCACCAGTGTTTTATAGTTTTCTATATATAGGTCTTTTGTTTCTTTAGGTAGATATATTCCTAAGTATTTTATTCTTTTCGTTGCAACAGTGAATGGAATTGTTTCCTTAATTTCTCTATTTTCTCATTATTAGTGTATAGGAATGCAAGGGATTTCTGTGTGTTGATTTTATATCCTGCAACTTTACTATATTCGTTGATGGGTGTTAGCTCTAAAAGGTCTTGTAGGTCTTCATAGAACTGTTCAACTTCAGCTTCTTCAGCGTTACTGGTTGGAGCATAGGCTTGGATTACTGTAATATTGAATAGTTTGCCTTGGAAACGAACAGAAATCATTCTGTCATTTTTGACATTGCATCCAAGTACTGCATTTCGGACTCTTTTGTTGACCATGATGGCTACTCCATTTCTTCTAAGGGATTCCTGCCCACAGTAGTAGATATAATGGTCATCTGAGTTAAATTCACCCCTTCCAGTCCATTTTAGTTCACTGATTCCTAGAATGTCGATGTTCACTCTTGTCATCTCCTGTTTGACCACTTCCAATTTACCTTGATTCATGGACCTAACATTCCAGATTCCTATGCAATATTGCTCTTTATAGCATCAGACCTTGTTTCTATCACCAGTCACATCCACAACTGGGTATTGTTTTTGCTTTGGCTCCATCCCTTCATTCTTTCTGGAGTTATTTCTCCACTGATATCCAGTAGCACATTGGACACCTACTGACCTTGGGAATTCCTCATTCAGTATCCTATCATTTTGCCTTTTGATACTGTTCATGGGGTTCTCAAGGCAAGAATACTGATCCCTTCTCCAGTGGACCACATTCTGTCAGACCACCCATGACCCGCCCGTCTTGGGTGGTTCCACACAGCGTGGCTTAGTTTCATTGAGTTATATAAGGCTGTGGTCCGTGCGATCAGATCGGCTAGTTTTCTGTGATTATGATTTCAGTGTGTCTGCCCTCTGATGCCCTCTCACAGTACCTACCATCTTATTTGGGTTTCTCTTACCTTGGTCATGGGCTTTCTCTTCAGGGCTGCTCCAGCAAAGCACAGCCGCTGCTCCTTACCTTGTAAGTGGGGTATCTCCTCACGGCCGCCCCTCCTGACCTTGAACGTGGAGTAGTTCCTCTCGGCCCTCCTGTGCCTGCACAGCTGCTGCCAATTCACATTCATCTATTTCATCCTTTAATGTTAATGGCCAACACATTATATCATGTTTTCTCTCTAGATGACAAAGTCATCCCCCACTTTCTGCCTCAGTGTAGAGAATGCAATGCTTGTTGCAACCCAGATGGCAACCTTTGTATAAGGACAGAATAGGTTTCAGTTACTTTTCTCTAATGCCATTTAATTGTTACTGTGCTAATTTTTGAGTTGAATTAACGTGACTATTTGATGTATCAAACAGCATCACTGCTCATGGAGTCCTGGCTGATGGCAGCACCAGATTTACATGCAAGGTCAAGCCAGTCTATCACTTCTTGAGCACCAGTACATTCACTGAGTACCCAGTGGTGGATGAAACTTCCATCGCTAAGATTGATGATGCAGCTCCTCCTGAGAAAGTCTTTTTAACTGGATGTTGATTTTCCACTGGATACACAGCCACTATTAAGATTGGCAAGGTAAGAAGCAGGGTGGGCTAGTTCTTATTTTATTTTTTAAATGATTTTTTTTAAGGAAAACTGAAGTTTTTTTAAAAAACAAAACTTTTCAAAGCATCTCATATGCAGGCTATTTATACACAATGCCAAATCAACTGGAAGAAAATGAAAAATTCAGATTCAAAATTTTATTTCTGAATAAGAGAAAATAAAATCTCTAGATTTAATTTTGTTTCCTCTGTATTTCCTTCAGGTTCTTTTCTAAAATTTAGATTCACATCTAAAGTTAATCATTTTTCACAAAATAAGTATTAATGCTAGTGTGCTAATTTGCTAGAGCTGTTGTAGCAAACTGCCACAGACTGGGTGGCTTAAACAACGGAAACTTATTGTCTCACACTCTGGAAACTAGGAATCCCAAATCAAAGTCTTGGCAGGACTGATCTCTTCTAAGGGATATAAACAAAAGATCTGTTCCAGGTCTCTCTCCTTGGCTGTCTTCTCCCAATGTCTCTTCATATCACCTTGCTTCTATGCCAGTCTTTTTATCCAAATTTCCCCTTTTTATTAGGACATCAATCATACTGGATTAGAACTCACCTAATTACCTTATTTTAAAGTTTATTACCTCTGCAAAAACCCTATCTCCTAATGACATCACATTCTGAGGTACTGGGAGTTGAGACTTCAACTTATATATAAGTAGTTAGGTGGGGGGACAAAATGCAACCTCTAATGGCTAGCATATAGTATGAAAGCATGAAAGCTTAAGAGTGATTATTTGGACTCACCTTATGTCAGAGGAACTGAGGAGCCTCTTGATGAAAGTGAAAGAAGAGAGTAAAAAATTTGGCTTAAAACTCTGCATTCAAAAAACTAAGATCATGGCATCTGGGCCCATCACTTCATGACAAATAGATAAGGAAGCAATGGAAACAGTGACAGACTTTTGTTTTCTTGGGCTCCAAAATCACTGCAGTTGGTGACTGCAGCCATGAAACTAAGACACCTGCTTCTTGGAAGAAAAGCTATGACCAATCTAGACAGCATATTAAAAAGCAGAGATGTTACTTCGCCTACAAAGGTCCATCTGTAGAGTCAAACCTATTGTTTTTCCAGTAGTCATGTATGGATGTGGACCATAAAGAAGGCTGAGTGCTGAAGGATTGATGCTTTTGAACTGTGGTGTTGGAGAAGACTCTTGAGAGTCCCTTGGACTGCAAGGAGATCAAACCAGTCAATTCTAAAGGAAATCAGTCCTGAATATTCCTTAGAAGGACTGACGCTGAAGCTGAAGTTGAAACTCCAGTACTTTGGCCACCTGATGCGAAGAACTGACTCACTGGAAAAGACTCTGAAGCTGGGAAATGTTGAAGACAGGAGGAGAAGGGGATGACAGAGGATGAGATGGTTGGATGGCATGACCAACTCAATGGACAGGAGTTTGAGCAGGCTCCAGGAGTTGGTGATGGACAAAGAAGCCTGGCATGCAGCAGTCCATGGGGTCGCGAAGATTCAGACACAACTGAGCAACTTAACTGACTGACTATGTCACTGTTAATGAGTAGAAGAAGTGGGTAAAAGAACATACAGTTCATAAATACTAAAACCATTCTCACAGACAGTCCCATATGTGGTGGTCTCATCCAACTCCGAAGTCTTAAAAATTGTCCATATGTTAGTTGAGTTGAAATTTCTATCTCTAGTACTCTCTCTGAACCCCAAATTCTTTCATCCGATGCCATACCTGACATCTCCCTTTGAGGATCTCACAGGTATCTCAAACTGAGTATGTATCAAATGGAATTCTTAATTTTCTTCCTTCCTGTCACCCAGCCATATTTATGCCCGCTCTAATCTTGAGAGTCCCTTGGACTGCAAGGAGATCCAACCAGTCCATTCTAAAGGAGATCAATCCTGGGTGTTCATTGGAAGGACTGATGCTAAAGCTGAAACTGCAATACTTTGGCCACCTCATGCGACAAGTTGACTCACTGGAAAAGACTCTGATTCTGGGAAAGGTTGGGGGCGGGAGGAGAAGGGGACGACAGAGAATGAGATGGCTGGATGGCATCACCAACTAGATGGACATGAGTTTGAGTGAACTCCGGGAGTTGGTGATGGACAGGGAGGCCTGGCATGCTGTGATTCATGGGGTCGCGGAGAGTCAGACACGACTGAGCGACTGAACTGAACTGAACTGAATGTTCTTCATCCTCGATCCTCCCTCTCCATCACCTTATATACAATGCAGCAGCAAGTCCTGCTAACTTTACCTACAAGGTATATTTTAAATCTTTCCATTTTCTTCGTCTCACTACCATCATCATATCTTCACTAGATGCAATGGCCTCCCTTTTATTGTTTTCATTACTCCTCTTGACCATCTCCAGTAATTCTCCATTTACAAGTAAGAGCAATGTTATAAAACATAAATTGGTCTGCATTACATCTTTGCTAAAAATCTTCAATAGCTTCCATTCTTGGAACAATGTCATCTCATCCACTATGGTCCACTCACACTCGCCTCTCATGAGATCTGTAAGCCTGCTGAGCTGTCCTATCTTGCATGAAAATTTTTACACGAGGTATTCTAATTGTCTGGAATGCTCATCTACTGAGCCCTTATGTGGCTGATTCCTTAACATTATTCTCAGTTTAAAGATAAACTGCTGGGAAAAGATACAATACTGGAAGAAACAGAAAAGTGAAAGTGTTAGTTGCTCAGTCGTGCCTGACTCTTTGCGACCCCATGGACTGTAGACTGCCAGGCTCCTCTGTCCATGGGATTCTCCTGGCAAGAATACTGGATGGCCATTCCTGGGTAGCCATTCCTGTCTCCAGGCGTTCTTCCTGAGCCAGAAATTGAACCCAAGTCTCCTGCATTGCAGGCAGATTCTTTACCACTGAGCCACCAGGGAAGGAAAAGAAAGATTACCAATTTAGAATTCCATTCTAGTAAAATATAATCTAAAAATTAAGGAGAAATAAATGTTTTCTCAAAAAAAAAAATCACATGCTTGCTCAAAGAAGTTCTTTCTTTCTTTCTATCTACTCCATCTAAGCAGGAATCTCTTTCTGTTATTCACTGTAACATGTTTGCTTCATTGATAGTATGGTCCCAAATCTCAAATTCTCATACGTTTACTTTTCATTAGACCACAAGCTCCAGGGAGGTATGGACCAAGTCTCTGTTCACTACACTACTTAGCAAGGAGCCTGGACATAGTAATGGCTCAATAAATAATAATTGGTAAAAAAGAAATTTATGAATGAATAAAGGAAAGGGATATCCAAATAAAGGAAATATATGTCCAAAGGAAGACTAGAAAGGTGAGGAGTTTGTGGAAAATATACATATGGCTGTTGAAACAGATTTATTCCAAGAAAGAGATGAGAGAAGGGACATTGGATATAGTTTAAATTAGTATTCTACTTTCTTACTGTGCTAGTCAAACTACCAGAGAAATTACAAGAAAAGGCAGAACATGCCCAGTTTAGTTTCTGACCACAAAGAATTCATCAATAAAATTTGTTGTATGGATGAGTTAATTATGAATGATATTTGAGAGAATGGCCACATGGATTTCAAAGCTCCAAGTTCAGCAACTGAGCTGAGAGCTTGGGAGGCCACAGATGAAATTACAGCTCGTGGAGAGTGGGTTTGGCACCTCTGTACCCACATAAATCTCTGCTTATAAGTTTAGACATTTCAAAACACATGCATATATAGATACAGGTCTCTCTGCTTTCAGGTTTCCTTGCTCCCTGCTGTGTAACAGGATTAAGAGTGTTCTAGCAGAAAGATGACTTTTGGCTAGAATCTTCTTTAATATAGCATGAAGTAAAAGTGTTATTTGTTCAGTCGCATCTGACTCTTTGCAACCCAGCGACTATGTGCTCGTTGCATAGTCCACTGAAATTCTCCAGGCAACAATACTGGAATCAGTAGCCATTCCCTTCTCCAAGGGATCTTCCTAACCCAGGGATTGAACCTGGGTCTCCTGCATGATGGGCAGATTCTTTACCATATGAGCCATGAGGGAAACCCTAATAACACATGGTACAGGGTAAAAATACCCCAACTCATTTAACTACATTTTCTTCCTGAAGCTATGCATGGATCGATAATCTATTGCAACATGGAGGTTCAACTTTGATGAAAAATAATTTATTTACAAAAGATTCAGTTATGACCACTAAGAATATGCTGGTTAAACCAAATCTAAAACAAATTTGGCATGGGTTTGTGTACCTTGGCCACCTCATGCGACGAGTTGACTCACTGGAAAAGAGTCTGATGCTAGGAGGGATTGGGGATGGGAAGAGATGGGGACGACAGAGAATGAGATGGCTGGATGGCATCACCGACTCAATGGACATGAGTTTGAGTGAAGTCCGGGAGTTGGTGATGGACAGGGAGGCCTGGCATGCTGTGATTCCTGGGGTCGCAAAGAGTCAGACACGACTGAGCGACTGAACTGAACTGAACTGTGCTGTTTCTGATTCTCTTTGTGGCACTGTCGTAAGAATGAGTCATTCGGTCCTAATAACTCATCAAAGTGATCTTCTGAATTTCATGTTCTAAGAGAGGAGATACTTTGCAGGTTCTACCTTTTTACCCTAGGTCTAGCATTTACAGGCAGAGAAGGCAATGGCACCCAACTCCAGTACTCTTGCCTGGAAAATCCCATGGATGGAGGAACCTGGTAGGCTGCGGTCCATGGGGTCACTAAGATTCGGACACGACTGAACGACTTCACTTTCACTTTTCACTTTCATGCATTGGAGAAGGAAATGGCAACCCACTCCAGTGTTCTTGCCTGGAGAATCCCAGGGACGGGGGAGCCTGGTGGGCTGCCGTCTATGGGGTCACACAGAGTCGGACATGACTGAAGTGACTTAGCAGCAGCAGCATTTACAGGATTTGCCTCCCCACAGGTCACCTCTGGCTCAATTTGTGTGGTCTTTGGCCTGGGAGGAGTCGGCCTTTCGGTCATCATGGGCTGTAAATCAGCTGGTGCATCCAGGATCATTGGGGCTAACCTCAACAAAGACAAATTTGAAAAGGCCATGGCTGTAGGAGCCACTGAGTACATCAGCCCCAAGGACTTCACCAAGCCCATCAGTGAGGTGCTGTCAGAAATGACAGGTGACACTGTGAGCTACAGTTTTGAAGTTATTGGGCATCTTGAAACTATGGTAAGAGCCACAATAGGGGAGCCACACAATACACAAGCTATCTTGATTGCACAAAGGTAAACTCATTTTTCATAGCTTTACTAATAGTAACTACCTATTAGGCAAAATACCTGGTAATCATGAAGCAGTTGTGCCTAAAGCCACACACAAACTTACGTGCAGGTCTGCCTGTAAAGTTAAGTATCACATCATACCACTCTGATGTGATCAGACTGCGAGGGAGTCAACCATTGGGGCAAATTGTTCAAGTATTAATCTGCTTTGTATATATGGCTTTTTCTTTCTTTTTTTTTTTTTTGGCAACAATGATTATATCTCTTGAACTTTATAAGCCAAATAGCCTAAAGTGACTCTCTGGGGAGAGAGCAGGAGAACAGGGCATGGATGGAGGGGCTATTCAAAATTTGGCCATCTTCCCTCAAAACCATGGTGTAGCCAATTTTTCACTCTTTACCTGAACTTTGCTTTCTCTTATCTGCTGCTGCTGCTGGGTCACTTCAGTCGTGTCCAACTCTGTGCAACCCCATAGACGGCAGCCTACCAGGCTCCCCCATCCCTGAAATTCTCCAGGCAAGAACACTGGAGTGGGTTACCATTTCCTTCGCAAATGCATTAAAGTGAAAAGTTAAAGCGAAGTCGCTCAGTCATGTTCGACTCTTCACAACCCCATGGACTGCAGCCCACCAGGCTCCTCTATCCATAGGATTTTCCAGGCAAGAGTACTGGAGTGGGTTGCCAGTGCCTTCTCTGTCTCTTATCTGAATTCTCTCAAAATTCAGTAGCACCAGACTTCTGCTTAGATCTGAGGTCAGATCCCCTGGACTAGAAAGCCCCAGTCTGGGCTAAGGTAGGAAGGGAGAACTGCAATATGAGACACAGTCAATTCTGCTCCCAAATGAGCAGTAGACTAAATTCGCTCTAATACTTTTGGTACCTTAGGAATAAGTAGTCTTTACCACTGTTGTCATTCCCCTTCCCTGGTGTCACTTAGAATTATTACATAGCAACCAATACCACATTTACACAGTCAATATGCAATATTGGATATTGTTAGGGTCTGTTGATTTCCAGATGATACTTTAATGAACATGTGTCTCTAATAAATAATATCTATTGCTACAACCTATCAAGTATTCAGAAAAACTATTAACGAATAGTTAATGGGTGGATGACCAGCAAAAGTGGGATTAGTCTCAGCGATGCAACCAAGAAAGGGATTACTTTGTCCTACATTTTAGCATTTGATTTAATTTTCATATTAAACTTTAATAAAAAACTGGGTCAATTGATTCAGTATAGGTAATTTGGTTTAGTTTATTTCAAATGGCTTTCTAAACCTTCTCAAATGGTGATATTGTTTTGAAAATATAGGAAATTTTCCCCTGCATTTTGGTCCATGGTAAACTGAAAATACCATGAACACTGACCACATTAATTTCTACTTTCTGCCTTAAAAGTGAAATGTACAAACAAGTTTAAGTTGTGACTAAAATTGTGTTGAGAATTTTTTAAAGTAAGCATAAAGCAAAACGACTAGTTGATTCACTGGAAAAGACTCTTATGCTGGGAAAGGTTGGGGGCGGGAGGAGAAGGGGACGACAGAGAATGAGATGGCTGGATGGCATCACCAACTCTGTGGTAATGAGTTTGAGTGAACTCCGGGAGTTGGTGATGGACAGGGAGGCCTGGTGTGCTGTGATTCATGGGGTCGCAGAGAGTCGGACACGACTGAGCGACTGAACTGAACTGAACTGAAAGCAAAAGGCATGTGGGCCTAATTTTACTTCATGACTTGGAAAATAAATCAACTATTAGAACCACAATGTACGTAGGGTATTTCTGAGTCTGTAACATGAGATGAGAAACATTCTCCTTCATTCTAAACTTAGATTGATGTCTTTGCATCTGCAACATGAACTAAGTGGTCAACGTGGTGGTAGGGGCTCCTCCGTCAGCCAAGATGCTCACTTACAACCCAATGCTGCTCTTCACTGGATGCATGTGGAAGGGATGCATTTTTGAAGGTAAGAACGACAGAGCCTCTGGCCTGAAAGTGCGGCTTTATCTCTGTTGACAATGAGAGAAGTCTGTTTTCTCATCATATCCTCCCTGAAAAGTCTTTCTTCCAAGAATGGATATGAAGTGATCTAAAATGAGACTGTGGCCATAATGATACAAAGACAATCCCCCTACCCTGATTTAGTGCTAGTATTGGTGGGCATATGTTTAGTATTAGCATCCGCAACTCAAGTTCTCCAAAGGCCCGAATGAGTGGCTCCAGCACTCCCTATTGGGATGATTTTATGGAACAGAAATTTCTGATTTAATCTATTATTTCCAACATCCTTGAGAATGTGTATGAAAAATAGAATTTATTTGATTCACTAAATAGCATCAGCAGAAAGTTCTGGATCTAAAGCCAAAGTAAAAGGGATTGTCCCATTTTATGGGGTTGACTGAAATTAACACCAGAAAGATTGACACAGACAATGGTCAACTCAGTCCTGGTCTCAAATGAACTATCAGTAGGATTTGATATAGCTGGTGGCTCCCTTTTTCTCAAACACTCTGTGCACCTCACTTCTAGATATTACTTCGTTGTTGCTGCTGTTGTTCTTCCTCCTCTCTTCCTCCTCCTCTTCTTTCTCCTCTATTGCTCCTCCTCTTCCTTCCTCATTGGTCACTCCTTTCAGGAATCTTTGCTGGGTTCCCCACATCCCTAAGATTCTAACTTTGGTGTGTCCTAAGGTTCAGTGCTTAGTCCTCTTCTCCTCTTTATTTACACTTCCTTCCAAGGTGATCTTCTGTGGTCTCAAGACTTTAAATACACTCTACCCATAACACTTAAGTTTATATCTTCAGCCTAGACCTGAAGATATAAAGGTTTCCTACCTGGCATCTCCACTTGGATAGTTGATAGACATGTGAACTTCACCTGCCCCAAACCACTCTTGCCTCCCAGGCTTCCCATCTCAATAAATGATGACTCCATCATTCCTGTTGATCAGGCCTCAAACCCTGGGTTATGCTCTTTCTCTCATACCACGAGTATTTCAGCAAAGCCTGTTGTCTCTATCTTCAACACATACCCAGGATTTGATCATTTCTCACCAGCACCATCACTTGTCCAAGTCACCATCACCTCTTCCTGCATGACATCAGTGACTTAAATGGTCAATGGTCTCCCTGCTTTTGCCCTTTGTCTCCTAGAGTATTCCCTACAGAGCAGCCAGAGAGTGAGACTATTAAAAGGGAAATCCGATCAGGTCACACTTCTCCCAAACACCTCTAACACCTTCCTTTGTCACTCAGAATAAAGTCTCAAACATGCAATGGCCAAAAGGCCCCATATGATCCGGCCCTCTGACCCCAGCTGCTACTACTGCTCTCACTCTATTCTCGACACACTGACCTCCTCACTGTTCTCATTGGCCAACACTTCACCTCAACACCTTTATACTACTTTACCCCAAGATTTCTGGATAGTTCTTGTCTTTATGTGTTTGTTCAGATGTCACCCTATCAGACTGGCCATCCCTAAGCTTTAAAAAAATCACATTCCCTCTCCACCTCCCTAGCCTTGGCCTCTGAACAACCTACTGCCCCTACTCTATTTTTCTCCTTAATTCTTGTCATTGATGATGTACTCTACAATATTTGTTTACTGTCTCCCTGAACTAAGTGAGAGGATTCTTGGGCTTCCTGTTCTTCCTGAGATCAGGGACAGAGCATTTTTTGCCCCTATCATGTTCCCATCTCTGAAATGGTACCTGGTCCTTAAAGTGAAAGTGTTAGTCACTCAGTCATATCCAACTCTTTGCAACCCCATGGACTGTAGTCTGCCAGGCTTCTCTGTCCATGGGATTCTCCAGGGAAGAATACTGGAGTGGGTTGCCATTTTCTTCTCCAGATTATCTTCCCGACCAAGGGACTGAACCCACGTCTCCTACATTGCAGGTGGATTCTTTACCATCTGAGCCATCAGGAAAGCCACCTGGTACTTAGCATATACTCAAAAGACATTCAGTGAATATGTGAATTCTACTTCTAACTCGTCAATAATCTGTAATATCCCCACACCACACAAACAAAGTGAGGAAGCTCAACTTATATCTCTTATTGTTTATTTCTCAATTAGTCTTATTTCCTCTAAGGATCCCTCTCTGAAGAATCTCATCTGTACCAACCGGCCTCTCATTTTTTGTGTCCCAGGTACTGTGGAAAGAGAAAAGGCTGGGCCTCACACTGACCATAGTCTGTGTCTCTGGTGACCTTGACAAGAGCTATAGCAGCCAGGTACTGAGTAGGCTCAAGAGAAAGTAAGAGAAAAGGAAGTGGAACTGAGAAGACTGAACTGGAGAGAATTCTTCCTATAAAGTAGTTTTTCTGTAAAAGGAGAAGAGATTAGAAGGTGTGCGGGAGAGAAAGGTTTTTTGTGGGGTTTCTGCCTTTGTTTCTTAAGAAGGGAGAAATGCAGTCCCATTGTGTGCTGCTGAGGATAGTAGCATCCAGGGTAAAGGTAACAGTGCAAGAGAGAGAAGGAACAGATATAAGATAATAAAATATAAAAATCATTTAGTAAAGTCTAAAGAGAACATGTGTGCTTATTTACAGGTTGGGAATGCAGAGATTATGTTCCAAAACTCTTGACAGATTTCCTGGAAAAGAAATTTGACCTGGACCAATTGATAACACACAATTTACCTTTTAAAAAAATCAATGAAAGATTTGAACTGCTCAACTCAGGAAAAAGATACCTGCTTTTTTATGGTTATCTTGTCTCCTCCCCATAGGCTACTTTTTAAATTTAATATTTATAAATGTATGTTTCCTTCATATTTTATATTATTTTATGTAGCAAGATTGATAGAGACTTACAAAAAGAATAAGTCTTCTTCATAGACTTATAAAACTAATTTTTAAAACCTCTGTACTGTGATTTTTTAATACTAGATTGATTTCATCTTAGGTATTTTTATTTCATCACAAACTTGCTCACTTCTTCAAGTATTGCCACAAAACTTCCTTACTTTATAGCTTTTAAAGTGCTTTTTAAAGTGTGTTTTCTTCTAATCCTTGAAGATTAGGTTTTGTTTGCTTACTTGTTTTTTTTAACTTTTGATTCCCTTCACCTGTTTCTGCCACCCCATAATCCTGCTTATGGCAACCACTAATCTGTTCTCTGTATCTATGAAGTTGTTGTTATTTTAGATTCCACACTCCACATACAAGTGAGATCATATAGCATTTGTCTTTGACTGCCTCATGTCACTTAGCATAATGGTCTTGAGGCCATCCATTTTGTTGTAAATGGCAAAATTTCATTCTTTTATGATTAAATATTCCATTACACACACACACACTTTATTCACTCATCCATTCGTGGACACAGGTTGTTTCCACATCTCGGCTATTGTAAACAGTGCTGCTGTGAATGTGGGAATGCTCCCTCTCATTTCCCACAGTGGTCACCTTAGCTAAATTCAGTTACCTCTCACTGACCATGTTAACACAGTCGTGTGATAATAGGTCTTCTGTGTACAATATTTTACCATATTGTCCAGAACTTCACTAAACTGCTAAAACTCAAGTTGCCCCAAAATATCAATGCCTTAGCATGATTTTGAAAGTCTTTACTATTAGACCACAACCTACTTTTATTTGTTAATATATCGAGTCATTTAACAGCTAAGAATTTAGCATCCACCCTATCACAGCTTCTGTTCTAGGCTCTGGGGATAAAGCCAGGGAGTAGCATTCACCTATTTTTCTCCTAGACACCCAGAAGTCTAAGCTCACTGGATAGCACTTCCTGTTCACATCTTCATAGCCTTATTCATCCTTTTCCTTCAGACTTTCCTTTCAGGAAATCTCTTTCCTCTTGTCAGTTTTTGCAATTGTACTGAAGCTTCAAGAATCAGCTCAGATACTCATATCAGAGACCCACAGAAAGAAAATGAATGGTGGAGACCTCAGGCCCGGAAGGATTTCCAATAGCAGAATTGACCTGAAGTTTCCTAAATCAGGCAGGAAGGACAATTGCATAAAATGTTTTTGTTTGGAAGGTATGGAAACAAATCACTAAAAACTGTCACTACATTTCAGCATTCAAACTGTTCTGACATTTTGAGGTTCTAGGTGACAGAAGGTCTGTGTTGCGTGATGGTGACCTGACCTTCCCTTTTTACACATTCTCTGCTGTGACCGTGGATCTGTTTCATAA
Organism: Moschus berezovskii; assembly: GCF_049115385.1. Taxonomy (NCBI): domain Eukaryota; kingdom Metazoa; phylum Chordata; class Mammalia; order Artiodactyla; family Moschidae; genus Moschus; species Moschus berezovskii. The sequence goes on from NC_142464.1 coordinate 32,488,655, forward strand.
ATATAAGCAGAAGCACAAGATTGAAGATAGATAGATATGTGAAGATATATAGTTTTCATGAAATAAACATTCAGTGTCTTATGAGCACCCAGAAATTAGCAGGGTGCTTGGGTCAACAATATTAAAATTTTTACCTTACATGTTTAAAAGCCAAAATTATATATTTTGAGATTGTATATATGTACACATATAACATACATATATGTACATGTATAATATATATCAAGTACATATACATATATATATATATATATACTTGGATTTTTATGTTGGAATAAAGATTTTTAAAAGAATTTTACACAGCAGATTTAGCCATAAAGATATGACACATGTATTTCCTACACTAATATTAATTTTATGGATAGCCTTTAACACATTGTAACCATTCTTTTTGGATTCAAATGTAAATATTTTTAAAAAGCACTTGTTATAAAATAAGTTGAATTAGGTTTTGAAAACAGCTCATTGCACAATGTAAGTTACTTGATTAGGAAAGAAATAGTGAAAGGGAGGATACAAGGGAGGAACACATTTTAAGTGATTAACTTTAAGAATCATTTTATAACTAGATGAAACTGAAAAGCATAGTATAAGAGATTTGTCAGCATACATGAATATTTCAGGAAAATATGTCTTTTTATAATACTATTTCCAAATCGGGAAAGGGAATGTCAAGGCTGTACATTGTCACCCTGCTTATTTAACTTACATACAGAGTACATCATGAGAAATGCTGGGCTGGATGAAGGACAAACTGGAATCAGGATTGCCAGGAGAAATATCAATAACCACAGATATGCAGATACCACCCTTATGGCAGAAAGTGAAGAAGAACTAAAGAGCTTCTTGATGAACGTGAAAGAGGAGAGTAAAAAGGTTGGTTTAAAACTCAACATTCAGAAAACTCAGATCATGGCATCTGGTCCCATCACTTCATAGCAAATAGATGGGGAGACAGTGGAAACAGTGACAGACTTTATTTTGGGGGGGTTCCAAAATCACTGTAGATGGTGACTGCAGCCATGAAATTAAAAGACGCTTACTCCTTAGAAGGAAAGTTACAACCAATCTAGACAGCTTATTAAGAAGCAGAGACATTACTTTGCCAACAAATGTCCATCTAGTCAAAGTTATGGTTTTTCCAGTAGTAAGTGTGGGTGTGAGAGTTGGACTATAAAGAAAGTGGAGTTTCAAGAATTAATACTTTTGAACTGTGGTGCTGGAGAAGACTCTTGAGAGTCCCTTGGACTGCAAGGAGATCAAACCAGTCCATCCTAAAGGAGACCAGTCCTGAATATTCATTGGAAGGACTGATGATGAAGCTGAAGCTCCAGTACTTTGGCGACCTGATGTGAATAACTGACTCCTTGGAAAAGACCCTGATGCTGGGAAAGATTGAGAGCAGGAGGAGAAGGGGCCAACAGAGGATGAGTTGGTTGGCTGACATCACCGATTCAATGGACATGAGTTTGAGTAAACTCCGGGAGTTGGCGATAAACAGGGAGTCCTGGCGTGCTGCAGTCCATGGAGTTACAAAGAGTCAAACAACTGAGCGACTGAACTGATAATACTATTAAACATCCAAGTTCAGCTACAATCACAGTGTAATATATATATTACATATATATCCTAATAGTTCAATAAAGCAGTCCCTAAGTCCCTATTTCCTTAGTAATGACTCCATTTAACAAAATAATGTTTTTAATTGTATACATCTGCACTGGCATAGCTTGCTATATATATATTTTGCTGTCTACTTGCTAAGTCATGTCCAACTCTTTGTGACCCCATGGCCCACCAGGCTTCTCTGTCCTTGTCTCCAGGCAAGAATGGGTTGCCATTTCCTTCTCCAGGGGATCTTCTTGACCCAGGGATTGAACTCACGTCTCCTGTATTGCAGGTAGATTATTTACCTCTGAGCCACTGGGAAAGCCCCGTATCTATATATACAATATACTTAAAATTCTTAATAAAATTTAAAGATTTTATAAGATGTTCTGTGGTGATTTTTTAAGAGGAAAGTTCTATTTGTTTTGAAACTTTTAATCACTAAGAATAAAGCATTAAGACACCTGTATGAAATGTATGAAACATATGAAATACTTTGTAAGCAAAGTAAGTAATGTAGGCACAGCAGAAATTGGAGGTTTCAATATAAGGTTACAATACAGCCTGTCATTCCTGCCTTGGGAGATTGCAAAAAGTCTAGGTAGTTAAGAGTATTTACTTTTACATGATGAGTATTTCCCAATGAAAAGTGGCTTGAACCCAAAGGGTAAAATTTCTTTCTTTTGCCAGTTTCTTGATCTAAGCTTAATCTAGGTTTAAAAAGCAAAGCAAAACAAAAAAACCCAGCAGAAATATATTAAAAGGTATATTAAATATATTAAAAGGTATATTAAATTGCTTTGTGAAGTACTTTCATCATCAGCTGTTCAGCTATGGCAATTCTCAAAGCACTTATAATTACAGTTTATTAGAAAATATATACATATATAAGCAATACACACACACACACTCTCCACCTAAAAATCATTCAGAGATTTCCCTCATCCATTTGCAATGTCTACAGTTACAACCCAAACACCTAATGAAGAAAAACTGACCCCCAAAAGCATTTTTAACCAGAAAAATACATAAAGTATATTAATATCTATGACCCTTACCTCAAATTTTGAGAAAACTTGTTACACGAGGATATCTAAAGTTGTATACAAATATAGTTACATCAGAAGAAATGAATCTAAAAAAGAATAAACATTTATCTCTCTCAGACCAGCTTTTTAAATGAACTCCACTTTATGCCTAGAGTTTCTTATAAATTTTATTTTTTAAAATGTTGTATATGTCACAATTTTATATTTTTAGTGCTTATTATGAAACTTTGTGAAATCGTTTCTCACTTCTGAGCTAGCCATGGCCAAACAGTGAACAGAAAAACTTTCTTCAATCTTCCCAGGGAAACCTGCCTATGAGCAGTTTTTCACATCACAGAAAATGCTGGTCCTAAGGAGAGATCGGACACGACTGAGCGACTTCACTTTCACTTTTCACTTTCACACATTGGAGAAGGAAATGGCAACCCACTCCAGTGTTCTTGCCTGGAGAATCCCAGGGACGGGGGAGCCTGATGGGCGGCCGTCTATGGGGTCACACAGAGTCGGACACGACTGAAGTGACTTAGCAGCAGCAGCAGCAGCAAGGAGAGATCAGGAAATTAATAGTTTTTATGTATTTTTCATTTCTAATCAACAAAGCTATGAAGCAGTATCAAACTGAGTTCTTGGCTGTTAAATCAGAGGATTAAAGAAATAGCTACAAGAATGTTAAATAAATACCCAACTTCTTGTTTCAAAAATAATCTAGAATTTTATCTATTGAAATCATGAGTGAAAGGTATTAATTTATTACGCAATTTTTGTTTTCATTTCAACCACATACCAAGCAATGAGTTAGGTAAACACTTAGCTCATGGTGGTGAGTAAAACAGATGTGGCCTTTACCCTCACAGAGCATATAGTGTAGCAAGACACCCATTTAATAAGAAAATAAATAAACATACAAATATATCACTTAAACATGTGATATGTTAAGTAGGGCAGTGACTAAAGCACTGTGTTAGAGAAAAAATATGGAAGGAAGGAATCTTTCAACTTTCTATAAGTTGTCTTGGAAGGCCATTCTGAGAAGGTGCAATTTAAGCTCACATCTGAAGGATGTGCTGGAACAGGCCCCATGAAGAGAGGGTCAGAATTCTCCCAGTTGGAGGAACCACATATCCAAAGGCCAGTAATCTGGAAAAGTTGACCATCTCCTACTGGGAACTGAGAACAGGTTAGAATGGCCTCAAAACATTAACAATATTATAAATGCTGATTCCTTATGAAGACTTTTATATATTTAATCTCAATAGTCAGCTTCTATATGCACTTGTCCAGAAAAGAACATGCTTTAGTTATTACCAAGATTAACATTAAATGATTTTTACTTAGAAGAAAATGGCTATAGATAGATAGATATAGCTTTCCCAGGAATACTCTTTCCCCCATGACCTTAATTCCAACCTGAAAAATTCTTCCCATCAGCATTTTCTTTGTTTCTCACTCCTCTCAGTATCAAAAAGTTTTTCTATTCCTCTGTAATAATTAGCTGACTGAGGCCTCATAAACTAGCTTGCTGTATTCACCTCCTTAATGCATATCTATTTTATTCATCTTCTTGTTTCTGACTCCCTCATAGAACTGGATTCCCTTCACCAATCAGCCATAGATTCCTGTAATTTTTTCCACCACTCTTCTGACATTGCCAGTCACCCAGCAGGCTACAGAGAAGTGAATTGTGTCTTTTTTCTGAGAATTCAACCCACTATACATGCAAAGTTTTAGAAGACAGAAACTGTGCTAAAATTTTTCTTGAAACAGTACGTAGTAAAATATTCTGTGCCCAATGAACACTACGCTGATATTACTGAATGATTCAACAATTAAGTTGAAAGGATTATACATTTCTGGCTGTGTCAAGTATCCAACTAAATACATCATCATGTTAGTCAAAGAATTAAAGTAGCAATTACTCTTTCAAGTAGCCAAATATTTAATTGCAAATTTGGATTTATTTTTCTCCCCTGTAAATGAATGACTCATTTAAAAGTCAAGTCAACATTTTAATTAGAAAAGTTTTTGAATTCGCAATTGCACATTTGGAGAAAAGTTGCTTTAGCTTGTTTAGCATTTTATGTTTCAATGCAAATTTTGTCAACCAATTCTTTCATAACGATCTGGAATACCTCAAATATAGTACGATTCATTCAGCATAGCCTTGTGCAAAACAAACTTTCCTACCAAAAAACCCATGAAGTGCAAATACTGTACTATGACTGTAGATTACACAGGTTTAGTCAAAGGCATGATGTGGTAACCTGATTCAGAAGGTCTGGGTTTGAAATTTGGTACCTATTTCCTGAGGTCCCACCTAGGTCTAACTTTCAAAAGCTGTAATAAGAATGAGGGCTCTTGGTTTCTCTTTACTTTGGAAAAGATGACTGAAGAACACCTCCCCAGGAATGAAGGGTGCTAAAGCCATCCTAAAAGAGATCAGTTCTGGGTGTTCACTGGAAGGACTGATACTGAGGCTGAAACTCCAATACTTTGGCCACCTCATGCGAAGAATTGACTCATTGGAAAAGATCCTGATGCTGGGAGGGATTGGGGGCAGGAGGAGAAGGGGATGATAGAGGATGAGATGGCTGGATGGCATCACTGACTCAATGCACATGAGTTCGGGTGAACTCCGGGAGTTGGTGATGGACAGGGAGGCCTGGTGTTCTGCGATTCATGGGGTCACAGATTCGGACACGACTGAGCGACTGAACTGAACTGAAAGCACTTTCAGTTTATTTTTGCAAAATAGGGGACACATGCTAGTGAATTAATTGTGGCAACTGAAAATCAAGAAAAAAATAGTTTTCCAGGAAGCCACCAAAGGTTCTGGGGAACACTTGGCTGAATCTGAAAGAAATTCTTGAGTTTGATCAAGGAGCAAGGAACTTGCAGTGGGGGCAGGGAAGGTGGGGAAGAGGGGTAGAAAAAGAGAGAACACAGCTTTCTCATCAGGAGCTCAGCCCTGGCACTACCCAGAGACCCTATGTCACCTCTACCTGCTTCTAGAAGCTTGGTATGGCAGAATTCTAGCCTAAACTGAGCTGTTGTCCCTTTGAAACAAATTATCATCATAATATGTCATTTTGTAAGAATGCCAATTTCCCCAAATTCTACAGTTCATCTTGTGTGAAGGATATTAATATCTATCTTTTCGTCTCATTGCTTTGAATATCTCCGTTCATCTAAATGATTTCCTGTAATTGTAGTCAGGGTAAAAATGAAGAAACTGGGCAACTTGCCTACACTGGACGTATATTTCAGAGGCTCAACCGGCCATCAGCCACCAGACTTAGGACTTTCATAGAAGAGATCAAGCACGTTCCTTTGGTATTGGTGCAGCAGGCAATGCTTCTAGGAACAGCAACAGGCCCTGAAAGAAAACACCTAGCCATCCCCAGAAGTCTCCACACCGCACTTACAAGGCCTCCCACATGAGGTCTCTTCCCTTTAAACCAAGAATACTTTTCTCTTTTTTAAAATTTACACAAGGAAATATCCCTGAGCATCTATATCCCGATTACTTTACCCCGAGTCTAGACTGGCATTTTGACTGCACCCATATGGATTGTCTCTCCACCTCCTGGGAATACCCACCTCACTGCTCCACGGGCAATGCAAACTAACACGACCAAAACTAAACCCTTCGTTTTCGCCAAAGTTGATCTGCCTCCTGGTTCCTCACTTCAATCTGTGCCCCTACCATCCACTCAAACTCAAAAGCCAGGCCCATTGCTGGAATCTTCCCTTTCCACCAGCTTCCATAGCAAATGATTTATCAAGACCTCTTGATTTTACCTCCGAAACCATGAACCAATCAATTCCCTTGCCCTCTTCCCTGCTACCAAGTTTCCCCAGTTTGTGATTTGTTCCCTCATCTCTTCCCAAATTCCTACAACAAACATTAACATGAGTCCCTGTCTGCTGCCTTTGAACAGACTTGTCCAGATCCTCCAAGTCCATCTACAGGAAGGTCCACAATGAGCACTCTTTTTCTGTTTTTTAAAATACCAAAAAGCCTTTTGAGAGCAAAGTAGGAAGTGGCACCAACCTCCTTGTACTATATTCTCCTCTGAGGCTCAGAGCAGGATATTTCACAGCCTCTGCATGGACAGGAAGTGCAGGGTGGAGACTGAAAGCCTGTTCACTGTAGAACAGCTCAGCTTCCACCCTGGTTGACTCCTGTTAGGCGAGTGTGAGAGAAATGGAGATCACCTGAAAAGGGTGGGGAGAATGCCAAGCTCAGGTGCACTCTATTGACAGACCTCGCTGATGTGAGAACTTCCTATCAGAGCAAGAACTTATTGCTCCCTTTCTCTTAAAAAGTAGATTTATCTTTCACTGGTTTATTTCCTGAAAACCAAGATTGAGGATTCCGAGTCTAAATACCATGGACTTAACTGCTTTATCTTTCACCAAAAACAAGCTTAGTGATACTTTGGGAATCATGGCATTGTTTTAGTCAGATTTACTGAGTTTGGGTTTTTTGTTGTTGTTGTAAGCTATTTTTAAAGTCTTTATTGAAATTGTTACAATATTGTTTCTGTTTTTTGTTTTTTTGGCTAGGAGGTATGTGGGATCTTAAGTCCCTGGCCAGGTATCAAACCTGTACCCCCAGTATTGGAAGGTGAAGTCTTAACCACTGGACCACCAGGGAAGTCGCTGATTTAAGTGTAAGTTTTCTGAGTCAGCCCTCCATATCCTTGGATGTTGAACACGTGGATATGGAAGGAAGATAATGGAATCTGAGTATCCACAGTGGGTACTGGAAATAATTCCCCATGTATATCAAGGGGTGAATGTACTCAACCAAAACACAGTCTGTGTAACTTCATTTTTCCTAATCTTTGGGAAATTACCTACTTAAAGAGAAATGTTTTGATATCCTATTATCTTCCTCTAAGATGGAGAAGCTCTATACAGTTAGCAAAAACAAGACCAGGAGCTGACTATGGCTCAGATCATGAACTCCTTATTGCCAAATTCAGACTTAAATTGAAGAAAGTAGGGAAAGCCACTAGACCATTCAGGTATGACCTAAATCAAATCCCTTATGATTATACAGTGGAAGTAAGAAATAGATTTAAGGGACTAGATCTGATAGATAGAGTGCCTTATGAACTATGGACGGAGGTTCATGACATTGTACAGGAGACAGGGACCAAGACCACCCCCATGGAAAAGAAATGCAAAAAAGCAAAATGGCTGTCTGAGGAGTCCTTACAAATAGCTGTGAAGAGAAGAGAAGCAAAAAGCAAAGGAGAAAAGGAAAGATATACCCATCTGAATGCAGAGTTCCAAAGAATAGCAAGGAGAGATAAGAAAGCCTTCCTCAGCAATCAATGCAAAGAAATAGAGGAAAACAACAGAATAGGAAAAACAAGAGATCTCTTCAAGAAAATTAGAGATTCCAAGCGAACATTTCATGCAAAGATGGGCTCGATAAAGGACAGAAATGGTATGGAGCTAACAGAAGCAGAAGATATTAAGAAGAGGTGGCAAGAATACACAGAATTGTACAAAAACATCTTCACGACGAAGATAATCACGATGGCATGATCACTGACCTAGAGCCAGACATCTTGGAATGTGAAGTCAAGTGGGACTTAGAGAGCATCACTACGAATAAAGCTAGTGGAGGTGATGGAATTCCAGTTGAGCTATTTCAAATCCTGAAAGATGATGCTGTGAAAGTGCTGCACTCAATATGCCAGTAAATTTGGAAAACTCAGCAGTGGCCACAGGACTGGAAATGTCAGTCTTCATTCCAATCCCAAAGAAAGGCAATGCCAAAGAATGTTCAAACTACCGCACAATTGCACTCATCTCACACGCTAGTACGGAGAAGGCAATGGCAAGCCACTCCAGTACTCTTGCCTAGAAAATCCCATGGATGGAGGAGCCTGGTAGGCTGCAGTCCATGGGGTCGCTAAGGGGTGGACACGACTGAGCGACTTCACTTTCACTTTTCACTTTCATGCATTGGAGAAGGAAATGGCAACCCACTCCAGTGTTCTTGCCTGGAGAATCCCAGGGACGGGGGAACCTGGTGGGCTTCCGTCTATGGAGTCACACAGAGTCGGACACGACTGGAGTGACTTAGCAGCAGCAGCAGCAGCACACACTAGTAAAGTCATGCTCAAAATTCTCCAAGCCAGGTTTCAGCAATATGTGAACCATGAACTTCCAAATGTACAAGCAGGTTTTAGAAAAGGCAGAGGCACCAGAGATCAAATTGCCAACATCCGCTGGATCATGGAGAAAGCAAGAGAGTTCCAGAAAAACATTTATTTCTGCTTCATTGACTATGCCAAAGCCTTTGACTGTGTGGATCACAATAAACTGTGGAAAATTCTGAAAGAGATGGGAATCCCAGACCACCTGACCTGCCTCTTGAGAAACCTGTATGCAGGTCAAGAAGCAACAGTTAGAACTGGACATGGAACAACAGACTGGTTCCAAATAGGAAAAGGAGTACGTCAAGGTTGTATATTGTCACCCTGCTTATTTAACTTATATGCAGAGTTCATCATGAGGAACGCTGGGCTGGAAGAAGCACAAACTGGAATCAAGATTGCTGGGAGAAATATCTATAACCTCAGATATGCAGATGACACCACCCTTATGGCAGAGAGTGAAGAGGAACTCAAAAGCCTCTTGATGAAAGTGAAAGAGGAGAGTGAAAAGGTTGGCTTGAAGCTCAACATTCAGAAAACGAAGATCATGGCATCTGGTTCCATCACTTCATGGGAAATAGATGGGGAAACAGTGGAAACAGTGTCAGACTTTATTTTTTTGGGCTCCAAAATCACTGCAGATGGTGATTGCAGCCATGAAATTAAAAGATGCTTACTCCTTGGAAGGAAAGTTATGACCAACCTAGATAGTATATTAAAAAGCAGAGACATTACTTTGCCAACCAAGGTCCATCTAGTCAAGGCTATGGTTTTTCCAGTGGTCATGTATGGATGTGAGAGTTGGACTGTGAAGAAAGCTGAGCGCTGAAGAATTGATGCTTTTGAAGTGTGATGTTGGATAAGACTCTTGAGAGTCCCTTGGACTGCAAGGAGATCCAACCAGTTCATTCTAAAGGAGATCAGTTCTGGGTGTTCATTGGAGGGACTGATGCTAAAGCTGAAACTCCAATACTTTGGCCACCTCATGCAACGAGTTGACTCACTGGAAAAGAGTCTGATGCTGGGAAAGATTGGGGGCAGGAGGAGAAGGGGACGACAGAGAATGAGATGGCTGGATGGCATCACCGACTCGATGGACATGAGTTTGAGTGAACTCTGGGAGTTGGTGATGGACAGGGAGGCCTGGCGTGCTGTGATTCATAGGGTCGCAAGGAGTCGAACACGACTGAGCAACTGAACTGAACTGAACTGAAGATAATTACAGAGAGAGCTTTGGGAAATTCCCTATACCCTGCCTCTTGTCTTATTCCCCTCATAGTTTGTCTTCCCCACCATCTCCAGAATGAGACAGCCAAGGAGCAAATCTGACCAAGCCACTCCTTTACTTACAAGTGATTCCAGAACTTCACTTTGTTTCTTGTACATGAACATGAGTCTAAGGTCCTTCCTGAAGTGCCCTCCCTCCCTCCACACTCAGGCAACATAAAATGCTCGGGTTTCTCCTGTGCTCCCCATGTTTGGGTGTCTTTTTCCTGCTTGCTTTCTCTCTTGCTATTCCTATTCCTAGACTGTTCCCCCAACTTGTTCCCTTGTCGTAGAAAATTCCTGCATCTCCTTTAGGATTCGTTTTAGTCTTCACTCCTCAAGAACACTTCCTCCGACCTTAGCACCTCTCTGCTCTCTCAATAGCCTAAGTGTGAGTCGGTCATTGTGTGTGCCATGCTAGATTGTCGTATTCTATGTGTGTTTGTTCCCTCACAAGTCTCTGTCTCTGTCTCCAGCTGCCATAGGAGAGACTAAGAAGAACAGACATACAATAGTGTTTCTTAAATAAATGCATGCAGATTCTTAAATAAAAGTATAAGAAAAGATCCCCTGAGGACTGGTTTCCTTTGCAGGACTTGGAAAGAGGTTGAAATCGGCACTGTCTTGCTAGGCCAAAGAGTTATGAACAAGTTCAGTTAAACCAGGAAGAAATATCAGAAATCACTGTTTCCTTTTACATGTACCTTGGGACACTTTTTCAACTGCCTTGTTCTTTTCTCTCTTGCAGTAGAGTTGAGGAAAATGAAGCAATAGCTGAATATTTTGTGCTTGATGAAAACATCAAAATGAAATACTGGATCACCATGTGACTTGAACAAAGTACATTTTCCCATGTTTATCATGCCTGTTTTAGGCATTGCTTCACAAATGAGAGGGAATGTATGGAAAATGATTTGTTAATCAGTATATAAATAATTTACCAGTTTACAAATGATTTTGAAAACTGAGGAAGCTATTGAGAAAATGCTTATATCCCCACTGTGACTCCAAGTCTTTCTTTTATAGTTTATTTATCTTTATTAATATTAGCTTTTAATCCCACTGAATTGACCCAATTCTCCTATTTTATGTTCTTCAAACCTCCTCACCTATGATAGGTTCTAAACCAATAAGTGCAGGTTGAAATGACAGTTTCATTCAGTGTTCTCTAAGTGTTTACCTGGATTGTTGCTGTAATTTTCTAGTCATATTCTGGTCTTTCTTCCACAGGTTGGTGAATTTCTAACCCAGGAAACCAGAAACTAGAATTTTCATCACAGTCATGTTCACATTGAATAGTTGCTGCTTACTGACTTGTCTGGTAATCAACTTGAGGGCAGGACCAATGTCAGCCAGGAACCTAGCAGGAAACAGTAAACTTAATCATATTGGAGTTTAATTGAAGAAAGTTTAAGAAGATTTTTTTTTCTTTTTCTTTTAAGAACCGTAGGCAATGTGAGTCATTCCAACAAGGGGTGATGAAGTTTTCAAAGTCTTATTACAGCGGGAAACTGTTATCACTTCCAGGCCTGAAGGGAAAAGACAGGGAAGATTTACCAGAATCCAGAAAGAGCTGGAGACATAGCAGAAGGGCTGCCTGGCAGGATCAGTGGCCAAGAGCAGAAGAAACAGTCCCTGCCCAACCAGGATGGGTGATGAGGAAGACAGGAAAGAAACATCCCAGTCTTTCTCTCCTTCACCCTTGATCATCTGCTGGTAACCTCTTTGACTTGACCCAGTCTGAATCCATAGGCCAGGGAGGACTGTTGTTCCAGCTGCTGGGATCAGCCTCCTGAGAGCACAGCGCAGGACAGAGAATGATCTGGAGGTTAGGCAGGGTATCACAAGCATGGGGCATCTACCTCGCTCTTCCTTCTCTCCCCAGTACCTGGCACAGTGCTTGTCACCTAGGTCTCAATGTAACTGAAAGTGGGGTCCGGCTACTAGCCACTCAAAAACCAATAAAGAGGCAAGGCTGGTGGAAAGGAAAGTTTGCTTTATTTCAGGGGTGTAGAGCGGGGGAAGCAGACTCCTATCCAAAGAATGATTCTCCCCTCTACTGCCAACCAGCGGGCAAGAGCTTTAATAGACAGAGGGAAGGGTCTACATTCAGAAACAGCACAGTCATCTCTGATAGTCATTTTGAAATTGGTCATCAGTGTTATGCTCAGCATCATCTTGATTGCTTAAAGTAGAGTTAATCTTCAGTTCCATGGTCAGCTTTTTCCCATTTTCTCGAGGCCAGTTCTTGGAAGTATGGCAGCTTATATCATGGCTATAGTCTAGTCATCATGTAGCTAACTTCTTCCACCTGGTGGATGTTTCACTATATAATAGACAGGTCACAGGATATGGCTCAGAATATTATCTATAGCCCTTGAGGAGATCCTGAACTATGTTTAATGAGTTAACTATTTTTATTTGGTCTTGTTGGACTGTTTTCCTTTGTTGCTGCATTTTCTCACATCTCTGACTAAACTTACTCCTTGGCTAAATATTTTTCAGACAAAACACAGGCTAAGGACATGGCAGGGAAGTGCCATAGGGTTTCATCAATAAATGTTTAGTAAATAAGTTACTCCCTCTGAAAGTATTCAGAGACAACCTAAGCTGATCCAAAAGTGACTGAGAATTTCTGATGAAATTACTTACCAACCAAAGACTTGGATGACTTGACCATAGGGCTCCTTCATATTACTAGTGTTTCTCTGATGATTCACAACTGTTCCCCTTACATAATTATAACCCCCTCATGGACTTTAGGTTTTAAAACAATTTGTCTACCAAATGTAATTTTAAAGCAGTTATTATCAATAAAAACCATATACTGTCACCCAGGTTCTGATCAGCATAAGATATCTAAGGTTACCACACTGAATTTACATAGCCCAACTGAAAGAAAAGCAATCTGACCTCTTAGCAGTCTTATCAAGAGAAGATGCATGTTTGTTTAATATCCTAAGTAGCTCTTTGCCCCCATTACTCCGTTCTCACAGTTTCAGGATCTCTAAGAGCAAGAACCAATAGATTGTCTTGAAATTTGATAAACTGGTGTTCTGGGGAGAAATTAAAGCCAGCATGAAATCTGCAATTGACTTTGTGACCACCATCCTCCCCTTTTATTATATGAATGTGTGATGTATTTATATATAAATTTATTCTTTCAGAGGTATAGAATACTGCATTGCTTAAAAGATTTGTGTCTTGACAATGCAAAGTACTGGGACAGAAGGATCCATTTTCTCTGCTATGTTAACCTACTAATCAACGAAACACGTCTATGTCTTGGAACAGAACATCTGCCTCCACAGCTTCTCCAATCATCCCCACCATTCATTGTGTCACTGGATCTGTCTTAGGTAACAGTTTCTTTCTCTATGTAGGGGGAATAAAAATCTTGTTCTTTGAGAACCAAGGTTAGAATTCTATGTATATTTAGCGGCACTACTTTTAGTATCGTCCTCAGGCTAATTCTTTCACATAAGACACTTTTGAAATTCTGGGCAGATATAAAGACTACACTCAGTTATCAGTGTCCTATAGGTATTTCAGACTCAAGATGCAGTAACAAACTGAGTTTGCAAACTGTTTCAGAGCTAGCATTGGCTGGCTTCTCTCTTGAACTTTGAAACCAAAACCAGTCTTAGGGAGAATCAAGGACATAATTATTGTCATCATTAACAATTAACTTTTAAGAAAACATTATATGATTTTAAAGGTCATTTTCTGTTTACATTTATTACAAAATATTGGCTATATTCCCCACGTTGTACAAAACACCTTTGATCCTATCTTACACCCAGTAATTTGTACCTCCCTCTCCCCCATCCCTAAACTTCCCTTCTTACAACCTCCACTGGTAACCACTAGTTTGTTCTCTATCTCTTCATTAACAATCAACTTTTAATGGTTAATCCCGTGTATAATTCATTCACCTTTCATCTACCCAAAGTTCAGAAATACAGAAGAAATCACCAGGACAAAGTTTTCTCAATTTTAGCAAGTGTTCCCAAAGGGAAAATCAAAGCCTGCCAGTCAGAGATCTGTCACAGTCTTCGTAGACCAGGACCTGGGGACTGGAGTCGATGAGAAGAATGATGCAGGGGACCCAAGTCTTGAATGAAACAAGGGTACTTTATTTGTAGAAAGGCATGCTTATATATCTTCAACAAAATGATTACTCAGCCATTAAAAAGAATGAAATTCCACCAGTTGCAACAAAATGGATAGTTCTTTAAGTAAAAGGTCACTGAAGAGACTCAATGAAGGGACTCACTGAAGGGAATCCAAGCAGGGGCTCTTTCCCATGATCTCAGTCCTGAGAACTGCTTGCAGCTCTGCTCATTCCTGTTTTCCAGGAACTGATAAGGAACAGAGAGTCCTTGAAAAATGGCACACAAAGAAAGACAACATATTAGATCCCTTAAAGTTAAATGTCCCCTGACAGAGATCCTTTGAAAGAAGGGCCTTCTCTGTAGACCGAGTATTCCCTAGGTGGTATGTGGGATTCAAGAAAACCTAAGAGCAGCTTTCCTTTCACCTGTATAGAACTGAAGTCATGTTATAGTTCAGGAATAGTGAAAGAAGTGTCCGAGAAGTGACTGCAGTGTTCTCCATTGATGTGGCCTTGGTCTCGGGAGGGCCAAAGGGGTCCCTTCGCTTGGTCACAGTGCAAGAGTGACATGAGCTCACTGTGTATATGGGTGCCTTGGGTCCTTTCTGACTTCAGCTGCCTACCATGTGGCAAAAAGAGACTGTTACAAAAATCCAAATTGGCTTCTTTTTTTGTATAGACTTGTACACAGCAAACAAGTTAGCCTTCTCCTGGCTGAGAACATGGATTTCATTAAGTAAGGAGGAGTTCCCTGGGATGGGGGAGGATGGAACTGGGAGAGGCATTGCCCTTCTGAAAACACAGGGACATACAGGAGATACACACACAACTCTGTGTCAGGGTGAAGGACACTTTCCATTGGCCTTTGTGTTTTTGAATGCTTCTTACTTTGATGCCCCTATGTAGCAATGGAGAGAGAGAGTGAGACTGCATCCTGGCTTATCTCAGTATATCTTCATTATTACTGTGAATGAGGTGAGGGCTGATCAGTGCAGCCCTGGGAGCTGGGGCAAGAGAAGGTAGGAGAACCTGCCTTGTTTATTGTATGCTTAGGATATAGTCCATGGAGCATTCAGTCCTGAAGAGGCCCTTTTGGGTAAATAAATATTTCAAAGGGCTTCACCCCAGTTCTACCTGTAAAGCATTTCTAGTTCCATCCTACATATCTTAAACTACATGAACATAAGAACAGATACCAAAATAAAAAAGCCTTTAGGTATAGAAGAGCATCTCCTTTGGAAGGATTTAGAATCCTCCAAAGCACAGAGACGCACACTAGGAGACCTCATCACATGCTTCCCTCAGCTGTTATGCCCATGGAGTAACCCAGAGCCCCCTCCTTTGAGATTTTGGAGGCTCCCTGACAAAGACCTGGGGAGACCAGAGCAGGTGACTGCCTCTACTGCTGGAAGGGAGTTGCCTCCCCCTTGAAACTTCCAATTCACCTGCTAGTCAGAGCTCCAACACCACCCCAACTCCTTGGTGAGGTAATGGTGCTATGCAGTGAAGTGACAGAGTATAATCAGTGGATGCAACTTATGGTCAAAAGCAGGCAATAAATCCCTTGAGAGGATAAAGGATAACTGCAGAGACATTATTAGGAGGCTATGAGGAGAAGGACTTTAGGATGAATGGTACTTTCTTCTTTAGCTCTTTACCTGAAGAGCCCTCCAATAAAACCTCTCCAATAAAAGTGCAGCCTCAATGAGATCACAGGCTCAGCCTCAGGCTGTATCACTAAGTGGTAAAATCATTCTAACATACATCCTGTAACCTTAACTAAAACCTCCACAGGTGCTACAAGAGGAGAGAAAAAAGTGAAATCAGTGATGCTGATTTGAATGTTTATTTTCATTTTAATTGAGCCCAATCCTTACTTTGGTTTACACATGACAACTCTCTGTGAACAGGTCAGAACTCAAGTCATCCCAGCATAGAAATCTCAGAAAAAAGAAAACTTTCCTCTCTAAGGATTTTCACTAAAAAATCCCAAAGAAAAGCTCAAACAAGTGAGGCAGGGTTCCTGAGCTCAGCCCAGGGTCACTGTCTTTAGTCGGAAGGGTGAGATACTATGATTGGCCTGGTCTGGGCCTTGTGCTTATCCCTACAATAAGGATGTTGCAGAGGCATCTCCGTTGGAAAACCATGGAGTCAGGAAAGGGTAATTCCCAAAGGGAAAAGGATTTAACTTCAAAAGAAGAAATAATGGAGGACTTCCCTGGTGATCCAGTTGTTACTATCTGCCTTCCAATGCAGGGGACATGGGTTAGATCCCTGGTCCTGGAATATTCCACATGCTGTGGGACAACTAAGCCCATGTTTCACAGCTACTGAGCCTGTTCTCTAGAACCCAAGCTCTGCAACAAGAGAAGCCACTGCAATAAGAAACCCATGCACCACAAGCAGAGAGTAGCTGCCAATCCTGAAAACTAGAGAAAGCCCACACGCAGCAATGAAGACCCAGTGCAGTCAAAGAAATTTTTTTTAACTGAAGAAGAAATAATGGAATGTTCCAGATTAAATAAAGCAGATGTCCATGACAAACTGAGAATGTGTTAACTCATGGAATCCAAAGAAGAATAAACCATCAAGCAATAAACAGGATATGAAGACAGCTGGACCTCTCTCAGCAATAATGGAACTCAGGAATGGAATTTGGCCTCAGCCCAGACTTCCTTTTGTCATTTTATCTGTTTCAATTCGTGTGTTGACTTCTTTTTCCTTTACTTAAATCTGGGTTTCTCCATATACTTGGAGTAGTACCATTCCTACCACTGATTCATGCCCCCTTGATAGGTTGATATGGAAGCAGAGGATTTAGGCAACTATGAGATGCAGAAAAACTTGACTTGTCTTCTCCATGTACTTCTGCCTCTTTTTCCCATCTCCTACATCTTAGCCAGACTTGGTAGATGACCATATAATTTATTATTTAAACTAATATCATCTTAAGAAAAAATGGCAGCATTATTAATAATTATGCTGTGACAAAAAGCACAAATAGGATCCCAGAAAAACTGAAACATATATTCATCCTGCCTTTAGCTTTTCACTCTCTCTCTCCTCCCTGAAAGAGTTGTTCTTAGAAAGGGTTATATATCAGTCACTTATGTCTCCACATTAATCAGACTGCTTTCTTTGGGAGAGGTCAGTCTCACAAAGCAAAAGAATGAAAAACAAAAATAAACAAATTGATACTTAATCAAAGTTACAACCTTTTGTACAGCAGAGGGAACCATAAAAAAAAAAAAAAAGACAACCTACAGAATGGGAGAAAATATTTGCAAATGATGAGACTGACAAGGGCTTAATCTCCAAGATAGATAAACAACTTGTACAACTCAACAACAAAGAAAAAAACAGCCCAATCAAAAAATGGAGAGAAGACCTTAATAGACATATGGATGCCAGGAGACATGTAAAAACATGATCAACATCACTAGTTATTCAGTTCAGTCCAGTCACTCAGTCGTATCCAGCTCTTTGCGACCCCATGAATCACAGCACGCCAGGCCTCCCTCTCCATCAGCAACTCCCGGAGTTCACTCAAACTCATGTCCATCGAGTCGGTGATGCCATCCAGCCATCTCATTCTCTGTCGTCCCCTTCTCCCGCCCCCAATGCTTTCCAGCATCAGACTCTTTTCCAGTGAGTCAACTCATCGCATGAGGTGGCCAAAGTATTGGAGTTTCAGCTTTAGCATCAGTCCTTCCAATGAAAACCCAGGATTGATCTCCTTTAGAATGAACTGGTTGGAGACTCTCAAGAGTCTTCTCCAGCACCACAGTTCAAAAGCATCAATTCTTCGGCGCTCAGCTTTCTTCACAGTCCAACTCTCACATCCATACATGACCAATGAAAAAAACATAGCCTTGACTAGACGGACCTTTGTTGGCAAAGTAATGTCTCTGCTTTTTAATATGCTATCTAGGTTGGTCATAACTTTCCTTCCAAGGAGTAAGCGTCTTTTAATTCCATGGCTGCAATCACCATCTGCAGTGATTTTGGAGCCCAAAAAAATAAAGTCTGACACTGTTTCCACATCTATTTCCCATGAAGTGATGGGATCAGATGCCATGATCCTAGTTTTCTGAATGTTGAGCTTCAAGCCAACCTTTTCACTCTCCTCTTTCACTTTCATCAAGAGGCTTTTGAGTTCCTCTTCACTTTCTGCCATAAGGGTGGTGTCATCTGCATATCTGAGGTTATTGATATTTCTCCCGGCAATCTTGATTCCAGCTTGTGCTTCTTCCAGACCAGTGTTCCTCATGATGTACTCTGCATATAAGTTAAATAAGCAGGATGACAATATACAACCTTGATGTATTCCTTTTCCTATTTGGAACCAGTCTGTTGTTCCATGTCCAGTTCTAACTGTTGCTTCCTGACCTGCATACAGGTTTCTCAAGAGGCGGGTCAGGTGGTCTGGGATTCCCATCTCTTTCAGAATGTTCCACAGTTTATTGTGATCCACACAGTCAAAGGCTTTGGCATAGTCAATGAAGCACAAATAGATGTTTTTCTGGAACTCTCTTGCTTTCTCCATGATCCAGCAGATGTTGGGAATTTGATCTCTGGTTCCTCTGCCTTTTCTAAAACCTGCTTGAACATCTGGAAGTTCACGGTTCACCTATTGCTGAAGCCTGGCTTGGAGAATTTAGAGCATGACTTTACTAGCGTGTGAGATGAGTGCAATTGTGCGGTAGTTTGAGCATTCTTTGGCATTGCTTTTCTTTGGGATTGGAATGAAGACTGACCTTTTCCAGTCTTCTGAGTTTTCCAAATTTGCTGGCATATTGAGTGCAGCACTTTCACAGCATCATCTTTCAGGATTTGAAATAGTTCCACTGGAATTCCATCACCTCCACTAGCTTTGTTCGTCGTGATGCTCGCTAAGGCCCACTTGACTTCACATTCCAAGATGTCTGACTCCAGGTGAGTGATCATGCCATCGTGATTATCTTCGTCGTGAAGATATTTTTTGTACAGTTCTTCTGTGTATTCTTGCCACCTCTTCTTAATATCTTCTGCTTCTGTTAGGTCCATACCATTTCTGTCCTTTATCGAGCCCATCTTTGCATGAAATGTTCCCTTGATATCTCTAATTTTCTTGAAAAGATCTCTTGTTTTTCCTATTCTGTTGTTTTCCTCTATTTCTTTGCATTGATTGCTGAGGAAGGCTTTCTTATCTCTCCTTGCTATTCTTTGGAACTCTGCATTCAGATGCTTATATCTTTCCTTTTCTCCTTTGCTTTTCGCCTCTCTTCTTTTCACAGCTATTTGTAAGGCCTCCTCAGACAGCCATTTTGCTTTTTTGCATAACTTTTCCATGGGGGTGGTCTTGGTCCCTGTCTCCTGTACAATGTCACGAACCTCCGTCCATAGTTCATCAGGCACTCTATCTATCAGATCTAGTCCCTTAAATCTATTTCTTACTTCCACTGTATAATCATAAGGGATTTGATTTAGGTCTTACCTGAATGGTCTAGTGGTTTTCCCTACTTTCTTCAATTTAAGTCTGAATTTGGCAATAAGGAGTTCATGATCTGAGCCACAGTCAGCTCCTGGTCTTGTTTTTGCTAACTGTATACAGTTTCTCCATCTTTGGCTGCAAAGAATATAATCAATCTGATTTTGGTGTTGACCATCTGGTGATGTCCATGTGTAGAGTCTTCTCTTGTGTTGTTGGAAGAGGGTGTTTGCTATGACCAGTGCGTTCTCTTGGTAAAACTCTATTAGCCTTTGCCCTGCTTCATTCCGTGCTCCAAGGCCAAATTTGCCTGTTACTCCAGGTGTTTCTTGACTTCCTACTTTTGCATTCCAGTTCCCTATAATGAAAAGGACATCTTTTTTGGGTGTTAGTTCTAAAAGGTCTTTTATGTCTTCATAGAACCGTTCAACTTCGGCTTCTCCAGCATTACTGGTTGGGGCATAGACTTGGATTACTGTAATATTGAATAGAGGCAAATCAAAGCTGTAATGAAGTCAGAACGGCCATCTTTAAAAAGTCTACAAATCACAAGCACTAGAGAGACTGTGGAGAAAAGGGAATCCTCCTATACAGTGGGTGGGAGTGTAACTTTTTACAGCCACTATGGAAAACAGTATGGAGGGTCCTTACTAAGAAGAGTTGCCATATGATCCAGCAATGCCACTCCTGGACAAATACCCAGACAAAACTAAAATTCAAAAAGATACATGTATCTGTATGTTCATAGCAGCACTTTTCAGAATAGCCAAAACATGGATAAGGTCAATGACAGATGAATAGATAAGAAAGATGTGGTAGGTATATACAATGAAATACTACTACTCAGCCATAAAAGGCATAAAATAATGCCATTTGCAGCAACATGGATGCAACTGGAGATTATCATATTAAATGAAATAAGTCAGAAAAAGAAATACCATATATCTCTTATATGTGGAATCTAAGATATGGCAGTATTGAATCTATCTTGGAAACAGAAACAGACTCACAGATAAAGAGAACAGATTCGTGGTTGCCAAGAGGGAGGGAGGAAGAAAGAGAGGGATGGGCTGGGAGTTTAGAGTATAAATGCAAACCGTTACATTTAGAATGGATAAAGAACAAGGCCCTATGGTATAGCATACAGAACTATACCCAATCTCCTGAGATAAACCATAATGGAAAAGAATATTTAAAAAGAATGTATACATACATGTATATATAACTGAGTCACTTTGCTGTTCAGTAAAATCCTGCAACATTGTAAATCAAGTATACTTCAATTAAAAAAATAGAGAATTAAAAAAAAATTCCTCTCCCAGGGAAATTTTAAATATTAATGTGGGAAAATAAATACCTTTTTTCCTTTGTAAAGGAAATAGGAAAGATTGTCTTTTAATGTTTAATTTTGTTTTAAAAAGATGAATTTATGCTTTTATGCCTTTAATCAAAGACATTCCTACTGCAATCTGAAGTTTCAGTTTTTAAAAAAAATATTTCCCTATTATGGGGCCATGAACACAACTGAATAAAAGAAGATAAAGCCAGCCCAATAACTGTTAGAGAAGTAGTGAAGACAGATTTCTTTGATCAACCAGTTGACTTTTTTTAAAAGTTCTTTTGAGTTATAGTTGACGAAAATTAAACTGCACAAATATAAAATGTACAATATGATACATTTTACATATGTTTACAGTCAAGATAAAAACACATCTGTAACCCAAAAAAAGAGCGGTGCATCAGTCTTTTTTTTTTTTTTTTAAATTTAATTGGAGGCCAATTACTTTACAATATTGTATTGTTTTTGCCATACATTGACATGAATCTGCCCCGGGTGTACATGTGTTCCCCATCTTGAACCCCCCTCCCACCTCCCTCCCCATCCCATCCCTCTGGGTCATCCCAGTGCACCAGCCCCGAGCATCCTGTATCATGCATTCAACCTGGACTGGCGATTTGTTTCAAATTTGATAATATACATGTTTCAATGCCATTCTCCCAAATCATCCCACCCTCGCCCTCTCCCACAGGTCCAAAAGACTGTTCTATACATCTGTGTCTCTTTTGCTGTCTCGCATATAGGGTTATCTTTACTATCTTTCTAAATTCCATATATATGTGTTAGTATACTGTATTGGTATTTTTCTTTCTGGCTTACTTCACTCTGTATAATAGGCTCCAGTTTCATCCACCTCATTAGAACTGATTCAAATGTATTCTTTTTAATGGCTGAGTAATACTCCATTGTGTATTTGTGCATGAGTCTTTACTCTCTAGCTCTTTCTAAAATTTTCTCTTTATCACTGCTGCTAAGTCACTTCAGTCGTGTCCAACTCTGTGCGACCCCATAGACAGCAGCCCACCAGGCTCCCCCGTCCCTGGGACTCTCCAGGCAAGAACACTGGAGTGGGTTGCCATTTCCTTCTCCTCTCTTTATCACTGGTTTTGAGCAATGTGACTGATTTGCCTTGGCATAGTTTATGTATCTTGTACCTGGGTTTTACTGAACTTCTTGGATCTGTGGGTTTATAATTTTCACCAAATATAGAAAATTGTCAACCAACTACGTCTTCAAATATAATACCTTCTCCTGCTTTTATCCCCTCTAGGGCTAAAATTGCACATGTATTAGTCCTCCTGAAGTTATCTCACACATCACTAATGCTTCCTTAATTTTTTTTCTGTTTTTAATTTTGGATAGTTTCTCTTATTTACTGGCTTTTTAAAATTCACAAGTCTTTTTTCCTGCAACATCTAATCTGTTGTTAATCTCATCCAGTTTATTTTTCACCCCAGACATATAAAAGTTCAATGGGACAAAAAGCTGTATCTTTTTTCTTTGTGGTAAAAAGAACATATCACAAAGTTTACCATCTTAATCATTTTTAAATGTACTGGTCAGTAGTGTTAAGTATATATACATTATTGTAAAACAGATGTTCAGATCTCTTTCACCTTGCAAATGTGAAACTCTATACCCATTGAGTAACAAATCCTCCCTCCTCATAACTATCACCCTACTTTCTATTTATATGAATTTGACTACTAAGATACCTCATATAAGTGAAATCAAATGGCATTTCTCTTTTTATTACTGTTTAACTTAGCAAACTATCCTCATTGTTCATCTGTGTTGTAGAATGTGACAGAATTTCTTTCCTTTTAAAAGGTACATAGTATTCCTTTGTATGTATATACCACAATTTGTTTATCCACTTACCTATCAATAAGCATTTTAATTGCTTCTACCTCTTTGCTACTGCAAATAGTGCTCCTATAAATATGGATGTGTGATTTTCTTTGAGATCGTGCTTTCGATCTTTCATATTCTTTTGGGTATATACCCAGAAATGAGATTGCTGGATTGTATGATAGTTGTATTTTTAATTTTTTGAGGAATTGCCAAACTGTTTTTCATAGCATAGTTGTGCCATATTGTTGCTCTAATGGTCTGGGAGTGAGTGATGAGAATGAAGACAGAACACGAAATCTGGTGCAATGGGTCAGGGACCTGTAGCCTCTATTGGACTGAGGTGCAGAGTCCACTCTGAGTCCAGCTTTTATTCCTAATTGCATACTAAAGAGTTTCTTTGACCTTATCTTTCTCAACACACCTGTTGTGTTAATCACGTACTACTAAATTTCAGGGACTACACTGACATAGTCCAGATCTCCTTGTTTTTACCACTGGCCATTCCCTTCTCGGGTAGTCTCGGGAACAATCAACAAGTGTGTAGGCAGCGTTCATGCCTGACGCCGACCCAGTGTTCCAAGGTACATGCTTTCATGATCCCAGTCATATTCCCTTCTAGGTCTGGCCTTGGGGTTTGTAATAAGGTGATTATTCTTAAGAAAAACATGAAAGATAATCATTAACATAGTTTATTAATATATGCTGTTTTTCCAGGTATTATTTCTGTGGAATTTCTCAAGGCTGTGAAAGTACATTATTAGGAATTCCCACTACATATCCTCCTTTCTGTTTTTGTAGGAGTAGATATGCCGTCTGAACAACTTCTTTTTTCATCAGTTCTCAGATGGTTTCTCTTGTGTATCTGAGGACTGGACATAAAACAGTTAAACATATACATCCTGATATTATAGTACTAAGCAATCCTCTTCTTAAAGTTTTAATCCACATTGTGAGGTTAAGTTTATGTAAGCTTTCCTCAATTTTTTCAAATAAATCAGTTTCTGGGAGTAACTGTAAGTGAGCAATCTGCATATTAGAAATCCCAGCCTGTAATTGGGAAATATCTAAGTATAGATTATTATGAACATGTCCTCTCAGATATTTAGTTAATTGATCCCAAGTATATGTACTTTGATTATACTTATGAGTTGTGACACAAACTGAAGGTATTCCAATCATACTTAAGATGAATTTATAACTTTAAATTTTGTACTTCATCCCCTAGTAGAAGAACTGAATCTTCTAAATCAATCAGTTTATTAATTTCTTGGTCTATGTGGGTTTGACTTCCCCAGGAAGAACTTGCATTTTGGTGCCACTGCTGTATAAATGTAGTCGTTTGTAGAGTTTGAGGCAGTGCCACCCCGGCTGCTGCTGCAGTCATGGTTATAGCAATAATTTCCACAATAGCTGCTATAAGAAGCCCAATAAACCTTTTGGAACATTGCAGTACTTTCTTTATAACCTTTAAAAGACCATGTGTTTCAGGGGAGTTTTCCCAAGGTCTGGTTTCATTACTGAAAGCCATATTCCCAATCTTCTTAATATAACAAATGAGTGATTAGAACTATAAAGTGAAAAAAAAATTATAAAGTGACCAATTTAAGCAGGCATATAATTTGCAGTCTTGGCAAAAAAGTTCTTGTATACTTTCATCGATAGAAATTGTTCCTTTCAAGAGTACATAAGGATCTCTTATGCAAGCCTGAAAATAATATTTTGTACTGGTAGTAAATGTCAATGAATAATTAGTTTTATTGGAATAATGTCCTTCCCAAATTTGGAATTTTTTAAGACTTAAAGCTGATTTCCAAATCTCTCTTTGCCCTCTTTCTTGATCCAATTGTGGGAAGTGGGGATGTCATGCCATTACCATGTCATATAATTGTATGATTTGAATGAGTGGTAATATTAGTATGATTAAAGACCGTATGCACCTGCTAATGCAGCCTTTTGTGAGGATTGCAGTACTGATTTTGATGAGAGCAATTAGAGACTGCATACCCGCTAGAGCACCAGTCCTATAAAATTCCACAGGAACTGTTAATCAAAATTACTCCCTCAGTCCCGTGGCAATTATCCCACTGAATACAATCTTGCTTTTCAGTCCACAGCTTGTGATGCTCGTATAAAGGTCTGTCTGAGTTGTCATTATTGGGTTCAGAGTTGTTATAAGTAAAACTCAGACCAGAGAGAAGATGTAACTGAACCTTAGTATAGTTACTATTTTAAAAATTAGTGAACAGCCAGGCTTGCATAGATAATTTAAGACATTCTGTAGCTGGACCTACACAAATTGGCCAGCATACATACCCATAAGTAACAATGAAGGGAGTCCCTTCCTCTTGTTTAAAAAGAGGAAGATGTGTATCTTCAGGTACTGGTAACCAGGAAGAATCATTAACATAAATGTGGATCATAGAATCCCCCCAGTAAACAGGTTTTAGTAATGGGGTTAGGTATATATGCCCAATAAGTGTAATTTTTAGGTTCAGCTGTTGCTAAGGGTACACTTACTGTGGTGGAGATAACAGCAAACATGACAACAACCAGATTGTTAGAACCAACAGCTTTCCCTTCACTTTCTAAGATCTCCTCTGATTTCTGTGATAATCTTTTAATTTGTCCCCAGTAGGGGACCCTGTTCTGATGTGTCGAAGGCAGAGAAATCGTTATCTTTGTTTCAGACTCAGGCCTTTGAAACTCATTACTGGGTGTTCTCTGCCCCATGCAAAGTGTCTCTTCTGCGGGAGTTCACTTATGATACGGTTTCAGATGGTGATGAGGGAACACAAATAAGTGTTTCTGAATCACCTGGTGAAACAAGCGAAACCCCTTCCCCAGGTTATCAGATCCCCCCTATGCCACGAGTGTGTTACTGGATCATACCATCTAACAGATGGTTTGGGGTGAATTTCTTTTTGTTCCTTTGTCAAATGTCGTTCTGCTGCAGTGAAATCATTATCTTGATGCAAAAATTTTAAAGTAAATAATGCTTTATGTAACTTTTGCTGTGGGGGAAGTGACATTCCATCTCCCCCCCCCTTTTTTTTAATATATTTTTTAAGAGATCTGTTAGCTCATTTTACAATAGCTTGTCCTTGGGGATTACAGGGGATTTTTGCATGATGTTTTATAGACCAAGATTTTTTAAAATCTCTAAAAGCAGTACTAGTGTAAGCCAGGCCATTGTCTGTTTTTATATTTTGTGGGAGGCCCATAGTAGCAAAGCAGCTATGCAAATGTGAAATCACATGTTTTGTAGACTTTCTAGAGCAAGCAGTTGCCTAGATAAATTTAGAGTTAGTATCAACTGTGACATGTTTGGAATATGAGTTACATCTATCTGCCATATCTGATTTGGTTTTAGGCCATGGGAATTAATTTCCCTGTCTTTTGTTGGAGATGTGGTTATCGCAACAGTCTGACATGTAGGACAAGTGTATATAATCTGTTTACCTTGAGTCCAAGTGATATGAAACTTGGTTTTTAAATATTTTGAATTACAGTGTGTCAGATCATGAAAGGTTGATGTCTCTGTAAAGGTTGGAAATAAAAGGCTTGAGCATTATTTTTTGTTAAAGGTTCTGGTAAATTAGTATGTGCCCAAATATGGGTAATGTAGAATGGAAATTGTCGGTGTCTAATCACTTGTTGCTCAGACAGTAAAGCATCTGCCTGCAATGCGGGAGACCCGGGTTCGATCCCTGGGTTGGGAAGATTTCCTGGAGAAGGAAATGGCAACCCACTCCAGTACTCTTGCCTGCAGAATCACACAGACGGAGGAGCCTGGTAAGCTACAGTCCATGGGGTCACAAAGAGTCAGACACGACTGAGCGACTTCACATATACACATACATAATCACTTCTTGTAAATTTGTAAAAAGTGTATATAATGTGGATGGGATAGTATCTTTATTTATTATTTTTTTAAGTTCTTGGCTTTTTTTTTTCTTATTTATTTATCTATTTATTTATTTTTTATTGGAGGCTAATTATTTTGCAATATTATATTAGTTGGTTTTGCCATACATTGACATGAATATGCCCTGTGTGTACATGAGTTCCCCCACCTGAACCCCCCTCCCATCTCCCTCCTGCCTTTATCCTCCCTCTGGGCATGCATCGACCCTGAACTGGTGATTCGTTTAACATATGACAACATACATGTTTCAATGCCATTCTCCCAAATCATCCCACCCTCACCCTCTCCCTAAGAGACCCAAAGACTATTCTATACATCTGTGTCTCTTTTGCTGTCTCATATACAGGGTTAACATTTCCATCTTTCTAAATTCCATATATATGCATTAGTATACTGTATTGGTGTTTTTCTTTCTGGCTTACTTCACTCTGTATAATAGGCTCCAGTTTCATCCACCTCATTAGAACTGATTCAAATGCATTCTTTTCAATGGCTGAGTAATACTCCATTGTGTATATGTACCAAAGCTTTCTTATCCATTCGTCTATAGATGGACATCTAGGTTGCTTCCATGTCCTGGCTATTATAAACAGTGCTGCAATGAACATTGGAGTACATGTGTCTCTTTCAATTCTGGTTTCCTTGGTGTGTATGCCCAGGAGTGTGACTGCTGGATCATAAGACAGTTCTATTTCCAGTTTTTTGAGGAATCTCCACACTGTTCTCCATAGTGGCTGTACTAGTTTGCATTCCCACCAACAGTGTAGGAGGGTTCCCTTCTCTTCACACCCTCTCCAGCATTTATTGCATGTAGACTTTTGGATAGCAGCCATTCTGACTGGTGTGAAATGGTATCTCATTGTGGTTTTGATTTGCATTTCTCTGATTATGAGGGATGTGGAGCATTTTTTCATGTGTTTGTTAGCCATCTGTATGTCTTCTTTGGAGAAATGTCTGTTTAGTTCTTTGGCCCATTTTTTGATTGTGTCATTTATTTTTCTGGAATTGAGCTGCAGGAGCTGCTTATATATTTTGGAGATTAATCCTTTATCAGTTGCTTCATTTGCTATTTTTTTCTCCCATTCTGAAGGCTGTCTTTTCACCTTACTTATAGTTTCCTTTGCTGTGCAGAAGCTTTTGATTTTCATTAGGTCCCATTTGTTTATTTTTGCTTTTATTTCCAATATTCTGGGAGGTGGGTCATGGAGGATCCTGCTGTGATTTATGTCAGAGAGTGTTTTGCCTACATTCTCCTCTAGGAGTTTTATAGTTTCTGGTCTTACATTTAGATCTCTAATCCATTTTGAGTTTATTTTGGTGTATGGTGTTAGGAAGTGTTCTAGTTTCATTCTTTTACAAGTGGCTGACCAGTTTTCCCAGCATCACTTGTTAAAGAGACTGTCTTTTCTCCATTTTATATTCTTCCCTCCTTTGTCAAAGATAAGGTGTCCATCAGTTCAGTTCAGTTCAGTTCAGTCACTCAGTCGTGTCTGACTCTCTGCGACCCCATGAATCACAGCACGCCAGGCCTCCCTGTCCATCACCAACTCGCGGCACAGACGTGAGAGACGCCGGCCCCGGCGCAACCGACCAGGCAAAGAGGCGCAGCCGTGAGGAGCTACCCCACGCCTGAGGCCAGGGCCAGCGGCTGAGAGGAGCTGCCCCACATCCAACAGGCGGTGGCTGCGCGGGTGCAGGAGGGCCGAGAGGAGCTACTCCACGTTCAAGGTCAGGAGGGGCGGCCTTGAGGAGATACCCCTAGTCCAAGGTAAGGTACAGCGGCTGCACTTTGCTGGAGCAGCTATGAAGAGATTTTCCACGACCAAGGTAAGAGAAACCCAAATAAGCCGGTAGGTATTGCGAGGGGGCATCAGAGGGAAGACACACTGAAATCATAATCACAGGAAACTAGTTGATCTGATCACATGGACCACAGCCGAATGTGGTCCACTGGAGAAGGGAATGGCAAACCACTTCAGTATACTTGCCTTGAGAACCCCATGAACAGTATCAAAGGGCAAAATGATAGGATACTGAATGAGGAATACCCCAGGTCGGTAGGTGCCCAGTATGCTACTGGAGATCAGTGGAGAAGTAATTCTAGAAGGAATAAAGTGACGGAGCAAAAGCAAAACCAATACCCAGTTGTGGATGTAACCGATGATAGAAGCAAGTTCCGGTGCTGTAAAGAGCAATATTGCATAGGAACGTGGAATGTTAGGTCCATGAATCAAGGCAAATTGGAAGTGGTCAAACAGGAGATGGCAAGAGTGAACATAGACATTCTAGGAATCAGTGAACTAAAATGGACTGGAATGGGTGAATTTAACTCAGATGACCATTATATCTACTACTGTGGGCAGGAATCCCTTAGAAGAAATGGAGTAGCCATCATGGTCAACAAAAGAGTCCGAAATGCAGTACTTGGATGCAATCTTAAAAGCGACAGAATGATTTCTGTTCGTTTCCAAGGCAAACCATTCAATATTACAGTAATCCAGGCCTACGCCCCAACCAGTAACGCTGAAGAAGCCAAAGTTGAATGGTTCTATGAAGACCTACAAGACCTTTTAGAAAAGATGTCCTTTTCATTATAGGGGACTGGAATGCAAAAGTCGGAAATCAAGAATTACCTGGAGTAACAGGCAAATTTGGCCTTGGAGCACGGAATGAATCAGGGCAAAGGCTAATAAAGTTTCGTCAAGAGAACGCACTGGTCATAGCAAACACCCTCTTCCAACAAGGTGTCCATAGGTGCGTGGATTTATCTCTGAGCTTTCTATTTTGTTCCATTGATCTATATTTCTTTCTTTATGCCAGTACCATACTGTCTTGATGACTGTGGCTTTGTAGTAGAGCCTGAAGTCTGGCAGGTTAATTCCCCCAGTTCCATTCTTCTTCCTCAAGATTGCTTTGGCTATTCCAGGTTTTTTGTATTTCCATACAAATTGTGAGATTATTTGTTCTAGTTCTGTGAAAAATATCATTGGTAGCTTGATAGGGATTGCATTGAATGTATAAATTACTTTGGGTAGTATACTCATTTTTACAATATTTATTCTTCCAATCCACGAACACGGTATATTTCTCCATCTATTAGTGTCCTCTTTGATTACTTTCACTAGTGTTTTATAGTTTTCTATGTACAAGTCTTTTGTTTCCTTAGGTAGATATATTCCTAAGTATTTAATTATTTTCGTTGCAACAGTGAATGGAATAGTTTCCTTTATTTCTCTTTCTATTTTCTCATTATTAGTTTATAGGAATGCAAGGGATTTCTGTGTGTTGATTTTATATCCTGCAACTTTACTGTATTCATTGATGAGCTCTAGTAGTTTTCTGGTAGAGTCTTTAGGGTTTTCTGTGTAGAGGATCATGTCATCAGCGAATAGTGAAAGCTTTACTTCTTCTTTTCCAATTTGTATTCCTTTTATGTCTCTTTCTGCTCTGATTGCTGTAGCCAAAACTTCCAGAACTATGTTGAATAGTAGTAGTGAGAGTGGGCACCCTTGTCTTATTCCTGACTTTAGGGGAAATTCTTTCAGTTTTTCACCATTGAGGATAATGTTTGCTGTGGGTTTGTCATATATAGCTGTTATTATGTTGAGGTATGTCCCTTCTATTCCCACTTTCCGGAGGGTTTTTATCATAAATGGATGTTGAATTTTGTCAAAGGCTTTCTCTTCATCTATTGAGATAGTCATATGATTTTTCTTTTTCAGTTTGTTAATATGGTGTATTACATTGATTGATTTGTGGATATTGAAGAATCCTTGCATTCCTGGGATAAAGCCCACTTGGTCATGATGTATGATCTTCTTAATGTGTTGTTGGATTCTGATTGCTAGAATTTTGTTAAGGATTTTTGCATCTATGTTCATCAGTGATATTGGCCTGTAGTTTTCTTTTTTTCGGGGTCTTTACCAGGTTTTGGGATTAGGGTGATGGTGACCTCATAGAATGAGTTTGGAAGTTTCCCTTCCTCAGCAATTTTCGGGAAGAGTTTGAGTAGAATAGGTGCTAGCTCTTCTCTAAATTTTTGGTAGAATTCAGCTGTGAAGCCGTCTGGACCTGGGCTTTTGTTTGCTGGAAGATTTCTGATTACAGCCTCTAGTTCTGTGCTTGTGATAGGTCTGTTCAGATTTTCTATTTCTTCCTGGTTCAGTTTTGGAAAGTTGTGTTTTTCTAGGAATTTGTCCATTTCTTCCAGGTTATTCATTTTATTGCCATATAATTGCTGATAGTATTCTCTAATAATCCTTTGTATTTCTGTGTTGTCGGTTGTGATCTCTCCATTTTCATTTCTAATTTTATTGATTTGGTTCTTCTCCCTTTGTTTCTTGATGAGTCTGGCTAGTGGTTTGTCAATTTTATTTACCTTCTAAAAGAACAAGCTTTTGGCTTTGTTGATTTTTGCTATGGTCTCTTTTTTTTTTTTTTTGCATTTATCTCTGCCTTAATTTTTACGATTTCTTTCCTTCTACTGACCCTGGAGAAGGGGACGACCGAGAATGAGGTGGCTGGATGGCATCACCGACTCTGTGGACATGAGTTTGAGTGAACTCTGGGAGTTGGTGATGGAGAGGGAGGCCTGGCGTGCTGTGATTCATGGGGTCACGGAGGGTCGGACACGACTGAGAAACTGAACTGACTGACTGACCCTGGGGTTCTTCATTTCTTCCTTTTCTAGTTGCTTTAGATGTAGAGTTAGGTTATTTAGTTGACTTTTTTCTTGTTTCTTGAGGTGTGCCTGTATTGCTATGAACTTCCCCCTTAGCACTGCTTTTACAGTGTCTCATAGGTTTTGGGTTGTTGTGTTTTCATTTTTATTCATTTATATACATATTTTGATTTCTCTTTTGATTTCTTCTATGATTTGCTCATTATTCATCAGTGTGTTGTTCAGTCTCCATATGTTGGCATTTTTAATGTTTTTCTCCCGTAATTGAGATCTAATCTTACTGGATTGTGGTCAGAAAAGATGCTTGGAATAATTTCAATTTTTTTGAATTTACCAAGGCTAGATTTATGGCCCAGGATGTGATCTATCCTGGAAAAGGTTCCATGTGCGCTTGAGAAAAAGGTGAAATTCATTGTTTTGGGGTGAAATGTCCTATAGAGATCTATTAGGTCTAACTGGTCTATTGTATCATTTAAAGTTTGTGTTTCCTTGTTAATTTTCTGTTTAGTTGATCTATCCATAGATGTAAGTGGGGTATTAAAATCTTCTACTATTATTGCATTGTTGTTAATTTCCCCTTTCATACTTGTTAGTAATTGTCTTACATATTGTGGTGCTCCTATGTTGGGTGCATAAATATTTATAATTGTTATATCTTCTTCTTTAATTGATCCTTTGATTATTATGTAGTTTCCTTCTTTGTCTCTTTTCACAGCCTTTGTTTTAAAGTCTATTTTATCTGATATGAGTATTGCTACTCCTGCTTTCTTTTGGTCTCTATTTGCATGGAATATCTTTTTCCAGCCCTTCACTTTCAGTCTGTATGTGTCCCTTATTTTGAAGTGGGTCTCTTGTAGACAACATATATGGGGGTCTTGTTTTTGTATCCATTCAGCCAGCCTTTGTCTTTTGGTTGGGGCATTCAACCCATTTACGTTTAAGGTAATTATTGGTAAGTACGATCCCGTAGCCATTTTCTTTATTGCTTTGGGTTCGAGTCTATACACCCTTTCTGTGTTTCCTGTCTAGAGAAGATCCTTTAGCATTTGTTGGAGAGCTGGTTTGGTGATGCTGAATTCTCTCAGCTTTTCCTTGTCTGTAAAGCTTTTGATTTCTCCTTCATATTTGAATGAGATCCTTGCTGGGTACAGTAGTCTGGGCTGTAGGTTATTTCCTTTCATCACTTTAGTATGTCTTGCCATTCCCTCCTGGCCTGAAGAGTTTCTGTTGAAAGATCAGCTGTTATCCTTATGGGAATCCCCTTGTGTGTTATTTGCTGTTTTTCCCTTGCTGCTTTTAATATTTGTTCTTTGTGTTTGATCTTTGTTAATTTGATTAATATGTGTCTTGGAATATTTCGCCTTGGGTTTATCCTGTTGGGGACTCTCTGGGTTTCTTGGACTTGGGTGATTATTTCTTTCCCCATTTTAGGGAAGTTTTCAACTATTATCTCCTCAAATATTCTCTCATGGTCTTTCTTTTTGTCTTCTTCTTCTGGGATTCCTATGATTCGAATGTTGGAGCATTTAACATTGTCCCAGAGGTCTCTAATATTGACCTCATTTCTTTTAATTTGGTTTTCTTTTTTCCTCTCTGTTTCATTTATTTCTACAATTCTATCTTCTAGCTCGCTTATCCTGTCTTCTGCCTCTGTTATTCTACTGTTTGTTCCCTCCAGAGTGTTTCTAATCTCATCTATTGCATTATTCATTGTATATTGACTCTTTTTTATTTCCTCTAAGTCCTTATTAAACCTTTCTTCCATCTTCTCAATCCTTTTCTCCATATTATTTATCTGTAACTCCATTTTGCTTTCAAGATTTTGAATCATTTTCACCATCAAAATTCGAAATTCTTTATCAGGTAGATTCCCTATATCTTCCTCTTTTGTTTATGTTGGTGGGCATTTATCTTGTTCCTTTACTTGTTGGGTATTTCTCTGCCTCTTCATCTTGCTTATATTGCTTTGCTTGGGGGTGTCCTTTTACTCTTCTGGCAGTTTGTGGAGTCCTCTTTATTATGTAGTTTCCTTGCTGTGTGTGGGGTTGGATGGGTGACTTGTCAAGGTTCCCTGGTTAGGGAAGCTTGTGTCAGTGTTCTGGTGGGTGGAGCTGGATTTCTTCTCTCTGGAGTGCAATGAAGTGTCCAGTAATGAGTTATGAGATGTCAGTGGGTTTGGAGTGACTTTGGGCAGCCTGTATATTGAAGCTCAGGGCTATTTTCCTGTGTTGCTGGAGAATTTGTGTGGTATGTCTTGCTCTGGAACTTGTTGACCCTTGGGTGGTGCTTGGTTTTAGTGTAGGTGTGGAGACATTTGATGAGCTCCTATCGATTAATATTCCCTGGAGTCAGGAATTCTCTGGTGTTCTCAGGATTTGGGCTTAAGCCTCTTGCCTCTGGTTTTTGGTCTTATTCTTGGAGTAGCCTCTAGACTACTCTGTCTGTCATTTCAAAGGTGGTTCCCTCTGTTTTAGCTTCTGTTTGCTTGTCTCTTCAATGTCTAATTTCCACCCTGACGCTAGGGTGCGGGTGAACACTTTTTAAGGCTCAGTTGTTCAGTCCTGTTCTGGGAAGGGAGGAACACTGCAGACAAACATCTCTGGCGTCTGTGGGGAGTGCTCACAGTGTCTCAGCCACACTGGGTTTGCCCCCACTCACAGCACGTGTGCTGTCCCAGTTAACACTGCACAGGCTCTAGGTTGCTCTGCCGGGAACTGTCCGAGGCCGGTGCTGGGTTGTATGCACTCCCCAGGTCTGAGCGGCTCAAGTTCAGGTTCTTGGGTACTCCACAAAGGCGCAGACTTGGTTGGGCCTGCGTTTTGTGCCTTCCCCAGTCCGAGCAGCTCAGGTAACCAGGTGTTTGGCGAGCGCGGTTGCTGCGACTTATCGCCTCCCCGGTCCCTGCCACTCGGTTTTCTG
Organism: Moschus berezovskii; assembly: GCF_049115385.1. Taxonomy (NCBI): domain Eukaryota; kingdom Metazoa; phylum Chordata; class Mammalia; order Artiodactyla; family Moschidae; genus Moschus; species Moschus berezovskii. Next base: position 32,523,056 of record NC_142464.1, read on the forward strand.
GGTGTACAACTGGTGCACCTTCTCAGGTGAATATCGACCAGCCCGAGCCCAAGAAGTCTTGATTAGCAACGAAACCTGCCTGCATTTTGGTATCGGATGCCTTTCTGGGGCCGCGGTTGCCCCCTCCGGCTCTGGCTGACCTCCCTGCCTTTCTCAGTGGGGGATGGGGGATGGGCCAACCGCGGCCGGCTCTCTCTGCTCAGCCCTTTGCTCTGTGAGCGGGACTGGCGGAGTCTTAGGTTAGAGCTTTCCGCCTTTTCGTGGGGAAGCTATCCCAGTCTGCTTTGCTATCCCCTGTTAGATCTCTCAGATTATTCTCGCAGCATTCAAGCCCAGTCCTCTCTCTAAGCAGTTCAGCCAGCTCCTCCCTGCCCAGCCCCCGCTTGCTAATGGCGTATGCAGGCGTCTCCACTGCTTCTCCTCTGGGAGTTACCGTTTGGCGGGTAATCTGTGGATTTTTAAAAAATCTCCTTTCAAAGACAATAGGCTGCTTTTCTGGGTGCCTGATGTCCTCTGCCAGCATTCAGAAGTTGTTTTGTGGATTTGACTCCACGTTCAAATGTTCTTTTGATGAATTTGTTGGGGAGAGAGTGGTCTCACCATCCTATTCCTCTGCCATCTTGTTCCTTCTCCTCCGGGATAGTATCTTTAATAGTTGTTATTTCTATACATATAGTGACATGTACAGAATATTGAGAATCAGATAAGATATTAATTGTTTGGGGAATATTCTGTAATGTGTGTGTAATAGCTAGAATTTTTGTTTGCTGTGTAGAATATCACAGTAGCAGCAGTGTAGAATATCTAGGTGCTTCAATAACTAGCATAAACATGCCTATAAATCTTAGTTTTCCTCGGCTAGTGTCATCTGTAAAATTGAAAGGAGTGGAGGGAATGGGGTTGACGTTAGGAATTTTAGGCAAAATCCATCTTGTTTGTTTTAAAAAATGTAAGATAGGCAAATCAGGATAGTAGTTTTCAATTTGTCCAACATAGGCAGCTAAAGCTAGTTGCCAAGATAATGAATTTTGAAGGGAATGTTTTAATTTTTTGGAGGTTCAGTTCAGTTCAGTTGCTCAGTCATGTCCGACTCTGCAGCCCCATGAATTGCAGCATGCCAGGCCTCCCTGTCCATCACCAAATCCTGGAGTTCACCCAAACTCATATGCATCGAGTCGGTGATGCCATCCAGCCATCTCATCCTGTCATCCCCTTCTCCTCCTGCCCTCAATCCCTCCCAGCATCAGAGTCTTTTCCAGTGAGTCAACTCTTTGCATGAGGTGGCCAAAGTATTGGAGTTCCAGCTTTAGCATCAGTCCTTCCAATGAACACCCAGGACTGATCTTTAGGATGGACTGCTTTTATCTCCTTGCAGTCCAAGAGACTCTCAAGAGTATTCTTCAACACCACAGTTCAAAGCATCAGTTCTTCTTAGTGTAGTGCAAATAAGGCAGGGATCATGTCTAGTAAGTTGTTGAACACTCTCTCTTCCTTTTAGAATTATAATGGGTATCATATCTAAATAAGGGGTAATAGATTTTGCTTGTGAATTAGCTAAGCATATCCATTTAACTATTAAAAGAGTTTGTGTAATCAACCCAGTAGGGGAATGAGGGGTAGGAAAGACAAATAACTGGAGAGGCTCTAAAGGGTCCATTTTGTTTATTTGGCAGTTTTGTACAGTTTGTTTTATAATTCTTAGGTTTTTTTTTTTTTTTTTCAGCCTCGGGTGTTAGTTGTTGGGAGCTATTAAACTCTGGATTTCCTCTTAATAGAATAAATGAGATGAAGAATAAATTGGAATCCCTAACTTAGGCTGAATCTAGTTAATATCTCTAGTAATTTTTGTAAGTCATTTAGAATTTTAATTGAGTCTTTGTGTATTTGTCCCTTTTGAGGTTTGATTGTAGTATGGATGACTATATTTTCTAAGTATTGAAAAGGTTCAGTGTATTGTAATGTATCAGGAGTTAAATATAAGCCAGCCCATTCTAAACATTCCTTTAGCTTTAGAAACAATTCCTGTAGGCTATCAATTTCAGGTAAGGCACATAATATATCATCCATATAATGAATGATATATGCATGGGGAATTGTAGCATTGGATGTAAAGCCTTGGCTACAAAATTTTGATAAATAGTGGAACCGTTAAGCATACCTTGAGGTAATACAGTCCATTGAAATTTTTTATGTGGTGCCTTTAAATTAATGGAAGGAACTGAAAAGGCAAATCTAGGTTGATCATCAGGATGTAAAGGAATAATGAAAAAACAGTCTTTGAGATCAATAACAGACAAATGCCAATTTCTTGGAATCATACTAGGATTAGGTAGGCCAGGCTGCAAAGCATCTATTGGAACAATAACATCATTAACAGCTCTCATATCAGTAAGCATTCTCCATTTACCAGATTTCTTTTGTATCACAAACACTGGAGAATTCCAAGGGCTAAAGGACTCAATAATATGTCCCTTGTTAAATTGTTCATTAACTAATTTATGTAAAGCCTCTATTTTTTCTTATTTTAGAGGTCACTGTTCTATCCACCCAAGTTGATCAGTTTTCCAATTAAGAGGTATGGGTGTGAGTGGAGGAAGATTAATTCAAGAAATGGCCACTAGTGAAAAGGAGGCAGTCTGAAATCTTGAGTAGTCAAAGGATAAATTCTTTCTTGTTAATTTTTGTCCAGTCCCAATTCTGGTATATAACCTTGATTGAACATAATTTGGTGACTATATTGATTTGGAGGAATATGTATCTCTCTATGCCATTGTTCTAAGAGATCATGACCCCATAGATTGATAGGTATATCAGCAATATAAGGTTGGATAGTGGCTGGTTGCTTATCAGGCCCTAAACAAGACAATACCATAGTGCTTTGTTTTAATCCTTGTGTCTGTCTTAGACCTATAATAGATATTGGAGCAGGCCTAGTTGGCCATGTTTTAGACCAATGTTGAGAGCTGATGATAGAAACATCGGCTCCAGTATCTATTAAACCTTGAAGGTTTTTGCCACTGTGCTTCCAAATCCCCCAGAGCCCTGCTTTTTGTCTGAATGTTCTATACCTACATAAGGTAGAATTAAAAGCTGAGAAATTCTATCCCCTTTAGAAACCTTCCAGGGAAGAGTGGTAGAGACCACAACCTTTAATTCTCCTTCATAATCATTGTCTATAACCCTGGTATGAATTTGAACTCCCTGGGAAGTTAGTCCCAATCTTCCTAGCTATAATCCAACAGTCTCCTATTGAAGCGGTCCAAATATTCCTTTTGAAATAATAGTTGGTGTTTCTCCAGGAGTGACAATAATATCCTGATTACTACTTGTATCAAGGCTGTGTTTCCATGGGTTGCTGGGGATAATTCCACGACAGTTCAGTCAGTTCAGTTGTCTTTCAGGCATGTCTGACTCTTTGCAACCCCATGGACTGCAACATTCCAGGCTTCCCAGTCTATCACCAACTCCTGGAGTTCACTCGTACTCATGTCCATTGAATCGGTGATGCCATCCAACCATCTCATCCTCTGTCATCCCCTTCTCCTCCTGCCCTCAATCTTTCCCAGCATCAGGGTCTTTTCAAATCAGTCAGCTCTCTGCATCAGGTGGCCAAAGCATTGGAGTTTCAGCTTCAACATCAGTACTTCCAATGAATATTCAGGATTGATTTCCTTCAGGATGGACTGGTTGGATCTCCTTGCAGTCCAAGGGACTCTCAAGAGTCTTCTCCAGCACCATAGTTCAAAAGCATCAATTCTTCAGTGCTCAACTTTCTTTTTAGTCCACCTCTCACAACCGTACATGACCACTGGAGAAATAATAGCCTTGACTAGACGGACCTTTGTTGGCAAAGTAATGTCTCTGCTTTTTAATATGCTGTCTAGGTTGGTCATAGCTTTCCTTCCAAGGAGTAAGCATCTTTTAATTCCATGACACAGCATGGTAATTCTGATTGTTGTTGTTCCTGGTGGGAGTAGTTGGGAAAGACATTTGTGGAGTCTGAACAGGATAGGCTCCCTTGTTTCTTGGGGCTGGGAGATTGCCCTGGAGGCTGTTTCCCAAAAGGGGCCATCCTTATGAAATTCAGAATGGCATTGATTTGCCCAATGGCTTCTTTTTTTTACATTTTGGGCAGAGGCCAAGGACATTTCCCTTTTCTGAATTACTCTTTTTAAAATTCCTTTTTTTGAACTTACATTCAACTCTATGTCCAGGTTTCCCACAATTAAAACAAGAGTCAGGCAAATGAAGCAACTGATAAAGGATTAATCTCCAAAATATACAAACAGCTCCTGCAGCTCAATTCCAAAAAAATAAATGACCCAATCAAAAAATGGGCCAAAGAACTAAACAGACATTTCTCCAAAGAAGACATAAAGATGGCTAACAAACACATGAAAAAATGCTCAACATCTCTCATAATCAGAGAAATGCAAATCAAAACCACAATGAGATACCATTTCACACCAGTCAGAATGGCTGCTATCCAAAAGTCTACATGCAATAAATGCTGGAGAGGGTGTGGAGAGAAGGGAACCCTCTTACACTGTTGGTGGGAATGTAAACTAGTACAGCCACTATGGAGAACAGTGTGGAGATTCCTCAAAAAACTGGAAATAGAACTGCCATATGATCCAGCAATCACACTCCTGGGAGTACACAGTGAGGAAACCAGAATTGAAAGAGACACATGTACTCCAATGTTCATCGCAGCACTGTTTATAATAGCCAGGACATGGAAGCAACCTAGATGTCTATCTGCAGACGAATGGATAAGAAAGCTTTGGTACATAAACACAATGGAGTATTACTCAGCCATTAAAAAGAATGCATTTGAATCAGTTCTAATGAGGTGGATGAAACTGGAGCCTATTATACAGAGTGAAGTAAGCCAGAAAGAAAAACACCAATACAGTATACTAATGCATATATATGGAATTTAGAAAGATGGAAATGTTAACCCTGTATACGAGACAGCAAAAGAGACACAGATGTATAGAATAGTCTTTGGGACTCTGTGGGAGAGGGTGAGGGTGGGATGATTTGGAAGAATGGCATTGAAACATGTATGTTGTCATATGTGAAATGAATCACCAGTTCAGGGTCGATGCATGTTACAGGATGCTCGGGGCTGGTGTGTGGGGATGACCCAGAGGGAGGATAAAGGGAGGAGGGAAGTGGGAGGGGGGTTCCGGAAGGGGAACTCATGTACACCCGGGGCGGATTCATGTCAATGTATGGCAAAAGCAACCAATATAATATTGTAGATAATTAAACTCCAATTTAAAAAAAAAAAAAACAGGAGTCAGGGATTTAGGAAATTATAATCCAGCCATAGTCTGAACTAATAAATCAGCTCTAAAGGATTCGGTTCTGTTGGGGAAGTTTGTAATTTCCTTGGTTCTGTCTTGCGACAGCAAAAATTTGAAATAATGGATGGACAAGTGTTATAGCTTAGTTTTATTGGCAAGCAAATAAAGCGTGAGGGAAGGCCGACCCAAAAGATGCAAAGAGAAGAGAACAACCCTCCCACCCTCCACCCCCAAACCCATCCCCACACACACACCACCACCACTGCTATGGCACCCCCCACACCCCTGCTCAATTTTGGCTCCTCTTTTTATGTGTTTTTCTTCTCCCCCTGACCCTGCCCTATGTACACTGGGGTGGCCAGGAGAGCTGTTTGTGTTACCTGAGGTCTACACTCTGGTCCTCAGACCTTCCTTTGTCCTGTTTTTTGCAGGCTTTTCCCTTCTTTGTCTTTTAGCCACCAATATTTTGGACTCCTTTTTCCTATTCTAACTACCTCAGTTCAGTTCAGTTCAGTTCAGTCGCTAGTCATGTCCGAATCTTTGCGACCCCATGAATTGCAGCACACCAGGCCTCCCTGTCCATCATCAACTCCTGGAATTCACTCAAACTCATGTCCATCGAGTCAGTGATGCCATCCAGCCATCTCATTCTCTGTCGTCCCCTTCTCCTCCCACCCTCAATCCCTCACAGCATCAGAGTCTTTTCCAGTGAGTCAACTCGTAGCATGAGGTGGCCAAAGTATTGGAGTTTCAGCTTTAGCATCAGTCCTTCCAATGAACACCCAGGATTGATCTCCTTTAGAATGGACTGGTTGGATCTCCTTGCAGTCCAAGGGACTCTCAAGAGTCTTCTCCAGCACCACAGTTCAAAAGCATCAATTCTTTGGCGATCAGCTTTCTTCACAGTCCAACTCTCACATCCATACATGACCACGGGAAAAACCATAGCCTTGACTAGGCAGACCTTGGTTGGCAAGGTAATGTCTCTGCTTTTTAATATGATATCTAGATTGGTCATAACTTTCCTTCCAAGGAGTAACGGTCTTTTAATTTCATGACTGCAATCAGCATCTGCAGTGATTTTGGAGCCCCAAAAAATAAAGCCTGACACTGTTTCCACTGTTTCCCCATCTATTTCCCATGAAGTGATGGGATCAGATGCCATGATCCTAGTTTTCTGAATGTTGAGCTTCAAGCCAACCTTTTCACTCTCCTCTTTCACTTTCATCAAGAGGTCTTTGAGTTCCTCTTCACTTTCTGCCATAAGGGTGGTGTCATCTGCATATCTGAGGTTATTGATATTTCTCCCGGCAATCTTGATTCCAGCTTGTGCTTCTTCCAGACCAGCGTTCCTCATGATGTACTCTGCATAGAAGTTAAATAAGCAGGTGACAATATACAACCTTGACGTACTCCTTTTCCTATTTGGAACCAGTCTGTTGTTCCATGTCCAGTTCTAACTGTTGCTTCCTGACCTGCATACAGGTTTCTCAAGAGGCAGGTCAGGTGGTCTGGGATTCCCATCTCTTTCAGAATTTTCCACAGTTTATTGTGATCCACACAGTCAAAGGCTTTGGCATAGTCAATGAAGCAGAAGTAGATGTTTTTCTGGAACTCTCTTGCTTTCTCCATGATCCAGCGGATGTTGGCAATTTGATCTCTGGTTCCTCTGCCTTTTCTAAAACCTGCTTGAACATCTGGAAGTTCACGGTTCACATATTGCTGAAGCCTGGCTTGGAGAATTTGGAGCAAGAGTTTACTAGCGTGTGAGATGAGTGCAATTGTGCGGTAGTTTGAGCATTCTTTGGCATTGCCTTTCTTTGGGATTGGAATGAAGACTGACCTTTTCCAGTCCTGTGGCCACTGCTGAGTTTTCCAAAAATGCTGGCATATTGAGTGCAGCACTTTCACAGCATCATCTTTCAGGATTTGAAATAGCTCAATTGGAATTCCATCACCTCCACTAGCTTTATTCATAGTGATGCTCTCTAAGGCCCACTTGACTTCACATTCCAAGATGTCTGGCTCCAGGTGAGTGATCACACCATCGTGATTATCTTGGTCGTGAAGATCTTTTTTATACAGTTCTTCTGTGTATTCTTGCCACCTCTTCTTAATATCTTCTGCTTCTGTTAGGTCTATACCATTTCTATCCTTTATCGAGCCCATCTTTGCATGAAATGTTCCCTTGATATCTCTAATTTTCTTGAAAAGATCTCTTGTTTTTCCTAGTCTGTTGTTTTCCTCTATTTCTTTGTATTGATCGCTGAGGAAGGCTTTCTTTCTTTTTTTTTTTTTTTAATTTTAAGTCTTTTTTTTTTATTTTAAGTCTTTTTTTTTGCTAATTATTTTACAAAATTATATTCGTTGGTTTTGCCATACATTGACATGAATCCACCCCAGGTGTACATGAGTTCCTCCTCCCGAACCCCCCTCCCACCTCCCTCTTCCACTTATCCTCCCTCTGGGTCATCCCCGCATACCAGCCCCGAGCATCCTGTAACATGCGTCGACCTTGAACTGGGGATTCGTTTCACATATGATAATATACATGTTCAATGCCATTCTCCCAAACCATCCTCCCACCCTCACCCTCTCCCATAGAGTCCCAAAGACTGTTCTATACATCTGTGTCTCTTTTGCTGTCTCATATATCTTGTCATCTCCTGTTTGACCACTTCCAATTTGCCTTGATTCATGAACCTAACATTAGAGGTTCCTATGCAATATTGCTCTTTACAGCATCGGACCTTGCTTCTATCACCAGTCACATCCACAACTGGGTATTTTTTTTGCTTTGGCTCCATCCCTTCATTCTTTCTGGAGTTATTTCTCCGCTGATCTCCAGTAGCATTGTGGGCACCTACCGACCTGGGGAATTCCTCATTCAATATCCTATCATTTTGCCCTTTGATACTGTTCATGGGGTTCTCAAGGCAAGTATACTGAAGTGGTTTGCCATTCCCTTCTCCAGTGGACCACATTCTGTCAGACCTCTCCACCATGACCCGTCTGTCTTCGGTGGCCCCACACAGCATGTCTTAGTTTCATTGAGTTAGACACGGCTGTGGTCCATGTGATCAGATCAACTTGTTTTCTGTGATTATGATTTCAGTGTGTCTGCCCTCTGATGCCCCGTCGCAATAACCGTCTTATTTGAGTTTCTCTTACCTTGGTCGTGGAATGCCTCTTCACAGCTGCTCCAGCAAAGCGCAGCCGCTGTACCTTACCTTGGACGTGGGGTAGCTCGTCTCCTCCACGCTTCTGCGCGTGGTCGATTGCCCCTGCGCCGCCGGAGCCAGCAGTTCTTATTCCCTGGCATAGTTTAACATAATCATTCAAACTAGTTTTTCCTTTGAAAGGGTTCATTAGTTTCTTGTAATCAGTGTTAGCATTATCATATGCCAACAACTGTAATATGACATCTGCCGCCTCAGCGTTTGTAACTTGCTGGCGGTTTGCCTCTCATAATCGGGAAATAAATTCAGTATAAGGCTTCTTAGGACCCTGGACAATTTTTTGAAAGGAAACAGAAGTCTGGCTTTTTTACTCTATTTCTTCGCAAGCCCTCAAGCAACATCTTCACAATTGTTCTATGGCTGGATCATTCATACGTATTTGATCTTGCACTCTCCCTCATGGACCTATCCCCATAAGTTTTCCCAACAAAATAGGGATATTATGAGTCTGATTATGCGCAGTCAAAGTCTCAGCATGGTCTTGCTACCAAGTTCTAAATTGAAGAAATTCCCCTGGGACTAATGTCGTGGTCTGGGTGTGGGTTGGAAAAGAATTACCAGACATGAAACAGAATGAGAGGGAAGTAAAGTTTATTAGAATGGGGGACGCTGTTAGAACAGCAGGCCAGTTCAAGGGAGAACCAACACTGAATGGGAGTCCTTAGTCCACTTTTACACCCGGGGTACAATGAGTGGGATAGGGGTCTTGTGAGTCATTTGCTGATTGGATGAGGCACGTATGCATGGTGGGAGGGGGAGGGTAAGGCAAATACATCCTCCATATGAGGTAGGAGGGGAGACAGGTTATACTGTTCCATTAATAGTTACAACATGAGGGAGGGAAGGACATAAGCATCTGGTTTTCCCATTCCTGCATTCCAAGACCCTCCTTGGTTATCTGCTCTTTTGTCCTTTCATCACCACAGCTAAGACTGTTTTTGCTAATAACATTGACCAATCTGCTGGAAAGAGGTGATTGCCCTCTGCCACACCCTGTACTATTCCCACCATAAATGGGGAATTTACACCATAATATTGTACTGCTTTCTAAAATTTCTTTAGGATTTTAAAAGGAAAAGGTTCATGAACAGCCTCATAGACTCCATTAGGGTTGTTAGGATCCATACCAGGACTTACCCTCTCAGGAACAGTCATAGGAAAGGCGGTACGAAAAGCCTCTAAATTTCCTTCCCGTTGTGCTTGTAAAATTCCTTTCTGTATGGATGAAAGATGAGGAGTGGGCATAGTCTCTCGACTGAAGATGTTTTCTCCAAAAGCAGGTTGTGGGGGTGGAGGATGGGGAAGGAGGCAAAGGAAAAATCCCTCATCATCCTCCTGGGGAGCCAAGGGGATGGATTTTGCAGATGGCTTGCCCTTTCCCTCAGACTCCACATGTTCTGGACTTTGAAATTCTTTCTAAAGAGTCATCATCACTTTCATCAAAAGAATCAGAAGTCTGCAAAAGTTCCAGTACTGATTTAATTAATGCCCATGTATTTCAAATAGAAAAAGGGAGCGGAGTTCTTTTTGGATGTTCTTTCTTTAACCTGGCTCCAACCTTTTCCCAGACTTTCAGACCTAAGGTCCCTATTGATGGGAACCAGCGGCAATATTTATTCACTGCTTGCAACAATTCTAATAATCACCCTTCACTAATAGAAGCTCCTCCCGCTTTCAAGAGCTATCTTAATAAACAAATATACAGGCAATAGTGTTCTGTACTCTCAACATTTCCCACTTTAACCCTGATTAAATGCCTGAAGGATTTACAAGTGGGAATTTTCAGAGGCCTCTCAACTGTCCCAGGTTCTGCGTCGCTGTAGTTTCACTTTCGCTCATAGCGGTCTTTCACTCCAGCCCCAGGTTGGGCGCCAATTGTTCCTCTATTGGTCTGGGAGCGAGCGAGGAGAATAAAGAAAAAACACGAAATCTGGTGCAATGGGTCAGAGGACCTGTAGCTTCTATTGGACTGAGGTGCATGTAGGGTAAGGGAGGTAGAGAAGGCGAGGTTCGGAAAAAGAATGAGACTGGCACTTTACAGGAACAGATCACCTTTAATGAGGCAAGAAGAGGCAGCAGTCAGATTAGTGAACTGCGGCATTAACCCAGGAACAGAGTAAGTATACATAGGCATATATGTGGAAATCTACTGTCTCAAGGGAGCCTGTTCTTCTCCAAGGTTGTTTGGAGCAGCTATCTCTTAAAACGGTTGGGCAAGGAATTCTGGAGATCGCCAGAAGCTGGGACCAGCTGGGAGCTGGGCTTAATCAGCCTTAATGTCATTTTTTTCTTTCAGGTGAGAAAGTTCTTTGTTTTGCATAGAATGGTCAGGAGGACCCGAGGGGAATTTTAACTCCAGGCTATTTTGAGCTGTGTAACTTTCCTTCAGTGCAAAGTCCACTCTGAGTCCAGCTTTTATTTCTAATTGCAGACTATAAGAGTTTCTTTGGCCTTATCTTTCTCAACACACCTGTTGTGTTAATCAAATACTACTAAATGTCAGGGACCATACTGACATACTGTTCATACTGTTCATGGGGTTCTCAAGGCAAGAATACTAAAGACTGGAGATCTCTTCAAGAAAATTAGAAACACCAAGGGAACATTTCATGCAAAAATGGGCTCGATAAAGGACAGAAATGGTATGGACCTAACAGAAGCAGAAGATATTAAGAAGAGGTGGAAAGAATACACAGAAGAACTATACAAAAAAGATCTTTATGACCCAGATAATAACAATGGTGTGATCACTCAACTAGAGCCAGGCATCCTGGAATGTGAAGTCAAGTAGGCCTTAGAAAGCATCACTACGAACAAAGCTAGTGGAGGTGATGATTTCCAGTGGAGCTATTTCAAATCCTGAAAGATGATGCTGTGAAAGTGCTGCACTCAATATGCCAGCAAATTTGGAAAACTCAGCAGTGGCCACAGGACTGGAAAAGGTCAGTCTTCATTCCAATTCCAAAGAAAGGCAATGCCAAAGAATGCTCAAACTACCACACAATTGCACTCATCTCACACGCTAGTAAAGTCATGCTCAAAATTCTCCAAGCCAGGCTTCAGCAATACGTGAACTGTGAGCTTCCAGATATTCAATCTGGTTTTAGAAAAGGCAGAGGAACCAGAGATCAAATTGCCAACATCCGCTGGATAATGGAGAAAGCAAGAGAGTTCCAGAAAAACATCTATTTCTGCTTCATTGACTATGCCAAAGCCTTTGACTGTGTGGATCACAATAAACTGGAACATTCTGAAAGAGATGGGAATCCCAGACCACCTGACCTGCCTCTTGAGAAACCTGTATGCAGGTCAGAAAGCAACAGTCAGAACTGTACATGGAACAACAGACTGGTTCCAAATAGGAAAAGGAGTACGTCAAGGCTGTATATTGTCACCCTGCTTATTTAACTTATATGCAGAGCACATCATGAGGAACGCTGGTCCAGAAGAAGCACAACTGGAATCAAGATTGCCGGGAGAAACATCAATAACCTCAGATATTCAGATGACACCACCCTTATGGCAGAAAGTGAAGAGGAACTCAAAGGCCTCTTGATGAAAGTGAAAGAGGAGAGTGAAAAAGTTGGCTTGAAGCTCAACATTCAGAAAACTCAGATCATGGCATCTGGTCCCATCACTTCATGGGAAATAGATGGGGAAACAGTGGAAACAATGTCAGACTTTATTTCTGAGGGCTCCAAAATCACTGTAGATGCTGATTGCAGCCATGAAATTAAAAGACGCTTACTCCTTGGAAGGAAAGTTATGACCAACTTAGCATATTTAAAAGCAGAGACATTACTTTGCCAACAAAGTTCTGTCTAGTCAAGGCTATGGTTTTTCTAATAGTCATGTATGGATCTGAGAGTTGGACTATAAAGAAAACTGAGCACCGAAGAATTGATGCTTTTGAACTGTGGTGTTGAAGAAGACTCTTGAGTGTCCCTTGGATGGCAAGGAGATCCAACTTGTCCATCCTAAAGAAGATCAATCCTTGGTGTTCATTGGAAGGACTGATGCTAAAGCTGAAACTCCAATACTTTGGCCACCTCATCCAAAGAGTTGACTTATTGGAAAAGATTCTGATGATGGGAGGGATTGGGGGCAGGAGGAGAAGGGGAGTCAGAGGATGAGATGGCTGGATGGCATCACCGACTCAATGGACATGAGTTTGAGTGAACTCCGGGAGTTGGTGATGGACAGGGAGGCCTGGTGTGCTGCGACTCATGGGGTCGCAAAGAGTCGGACATGACTGAGTGACTTAACTGACTGATACTGACATAGTCCTAATATCTTTGTTTTTACCCCTGGCGGTTCCCTTCTGGGCTAGTCCCAGGAACAATCAGCAAGTGCGTAGGTAGCGTTCATGCCTGACGCCGACCCAGCGTTCCAATGTCCATGCTTTCATAATCCCAGTCATACTCCCTTCTGGGTCTGGCATTGGGGTTTATGACAAGGTGATTATTCTTAAGAAAAATATGAAAGATAATCATTAACATAGTTTCTTAATATATGCTGTTTTTCTGTGGAATTTCTCAAGGTTGTGAAAGTACATTATTAGGAATTCCCGCTACACCATATTACAATTCCACTAATACTGCACAAGCACTCTGACTTCTCCATATTCCTACAAATAAGTGTTCTGTTTAAGTGGAGTCATCCTAATGGACATGAATTGATATCTCTTCATGGTTTTGATTTACAGTTTTCTGATGAGTGATGTCTCCACCAGAGAGCAGAAAAGGAGGGAACATTCTCCAACTAGTGTTCTGAAGCCAGCAAAACTGGAGGTCAGGAAGCAACAGTTAGAACAGTTAGAACTACCAAAATCTGATAAGCACATCACTGGGGGAAAAAAAGGAAAATTACAAACCAATCTTGCTCACAAAAATATATGCAAATATTTTAAACAAAATAAATTGAGCACAATATAGAACAGATAATATATCAAGACTAAATAGATTTATTCAAGAATGCAAAATTGGTTTAGCATTTGAAAATCAATGTAGTTTAGTACATTAGCAAAGATCTTGATAGATGCAAAAAAGCATATGATAATATTCAAATTGCAATATGATAAAAAACTCTGAGCAAAATATGAATTGAAGGGAACTTCCTTATTCTGATGAAGCATATCTATACATCAGCCTTCAGTGAACATCATACTTAATTACCGAGATTGACAATAAGGCAAGAATAGTAATAAAAACAAAATTCTTCTTCAACATTTACTGAAAGCCCTAGCTAATGCGAGGAGAGAAAAGGAAGAAATAAAATGTTTTAGTATTAGAAAGGAAGAAATAAAGCTTTTACTCCCAGATGACATATATCTGGAAAATCTAGAAGAATACTCAAATTATTAAAAGTAATAAATGAATTTAGCTATATCACTGATACAGAACGATTACAAAATTATATTTCTATATACCAGTGACAAACAAAATCCATTTTTTCTATGATCTGTTGGATCATAGAAAAAGCAAGAAAATTCCAGAAAAACATCTACTTCTGCTTCATTGACTACGCTAAAACCTTTGACTGTGTGGATCACAACAAACTGTGGAAAATTCTTAAAGAGATAGGACTACCAGACCACCTGACCTGCCTCCTGAGAAATCTGTATGCAGGTCAAGAAGCAACAGTTAGAACCGGACATGGAACAACGGACTGATTCCAAATTGGGAAAGGATTAGGTCAAAGCTGTATATTGTCACCCTGCTTATTTTACTTCTATGCACAGTACATCATGTGAAATGCTGGGCTGGATGAAGCAGAAACTGGAATCAAGATTGCCGGGAGAAATATCAATAACCTCATATATACAGATGACACCACCCTTATGGCAGAAATCAAAGAACTAAAGAGCATCTTGACGAAAGTGAAAGAGAAGAGTAAAAAAATCTGGCTTAAAATTCAGCATTCAGAAAACTAAGATCATGGCATCTGACCCATCACTTCATGGAAGATAAATGGGGAAACAATGAAACAGTGACAGACTTTCTTGGGCTCCAAAATCACTGCAGATGGTGACTGTAGCCATGAAATTAAAAGACGGTTACTGCTTGGAAGAAAAGCTGTGACAAACCTAGTGAGCATATTAAAAATCAGAGACGTTACTTTGCCTATAAAGGTCAAAGCTAAGGTTTTTCCAGTAGTCAGGTATGGATGTGAGAGTTGGACCATAAAGAAAGTGGAGCATCGAAGAATTGATGCTTTTGAACCGTGATGTTGGACAGGACTCTTGAGAGTCCCTTGGACTGCAAGGAGATCAAACCAGTCAATCCTAAAGGAAATCAATCCTGAATATTCATTGGAAGGACTGATGTTGAAGCTGAAGCTCCAATACTCTGACCACCTGATGCGAACAGCTGACTCATTTGTAAAGATCCTGATGCTGGGAAAGATTGAAGGCAGCAAAAGTGGACGACAGAGGATGAGATGGTTGGATGGCATCACCATCTCAATGGACATGAGTTTGAGCAAGCCCTGGAATTTGGTGAGGGACAAGGAAGCCTGGCGCGCTGTAGTCCATGAGGTAGCAAAAAGTCGGACATGACTGAGTGACTTAATAGATAATACTTTTTTGAATTTTGTTATAGTTATTGCTATGGATTTAATTATGTGCCCCCAATTCATTTTGATTTCTAACCTCCAGTGTGACTGTATTTGGAGTAAGGAAGTAATAACAAATGAATTCATAGGGATGGGGTCCTAAATGATAGGATCAGTGTTCTTATAAAAGGAAACCAGTCCAGGTTCGATGCATGATACAGGATGCTCGGGACTGGTGCACTGGGATGAACCAGAGGGTTGGGATGGGGAGGGAGGTGAGAGGGAGATTCAAGATAGGGAACACACGTACACCCGGGGCAGATTCATGTCAATGTATGGCAAAACCAATACAACAATGTAAAGTAATTAGCCTCCAATTAAAATAAATAAATAAAAGGAAACACTGGAGAGTTCACTGTTTCTCTCCACCTTGTGAGGACATAGAGAGAAAGTGGCCAGTTAAGCCAGGAGAATGGACATCCCAGGTGGCCCAGTGGTAAAGAATTTGCCTACAAGCAGGAGACTTGGCTTTGATTCCTGCGTCAGGAAGATCTCCTGGAGAAGGAAATGGCACCCTGCTCCAGTGTTCTTGCCTGGGAAATCCCATAGTCAGAGGAGTGTGGTTGGCTATAGTCCATGGGGTTGCAAAGAGTTGGAAATGACTTAGCAACTAAACGGCAATAGCAGCCAGTTAGGAAAAGGGTTCTCACTGCTGGAACCAAATCAGTAGGCACCTTGATCTTAAACTTGCCAGCCTCCAGCACTGTGGGAAATAAATGTCTGTTATTTAAGCCACCCCATCTGTTGTATTTTGTTAGGGTAGCCCAAGCTAAGATGAGCAGTAAACTATTTGCTTAGACAAACATTTAGCTGGTTCCACAGCTCTTTCACAAGAAATGGTTTATACTACAATTGTCTGTTTCATCAATACTGCCTGTGGTGAGAAAGCTAACCCTGTATTTGATTATTAAAGAGAAAATTCGCATCTCCTGTAAACTAACATCCACAGGAAATTATTGTAAACCTAGAATTAACTATGCTTGCATCTCCTTGTTCTTTTTCTCCATATCCTCAATCTGTTGTTTAAATTTTTAAAAATTCCTTTTGAAGAAAACTTTACTATTTTTAGCACGATGGTAACAATAATTCAGGCAGGCAGATTTAGGTTTGACTCTCAGCTTTGCTTCTTTTCCAGCTGTGTGATTTCCGGAAAGTTACTTCATCTATCTGAACCACAATTTAACTGTAGAATGGAGAAAGTCAAAACTACCTTAAAATGATGTTATGAGGACTCAGTGAGATGATAGTTGTTAAAAGTTACTGACATATGGAAAATGCTCAGCAAATTTTAGTTCCCTTTTCTGGCCATCCATTGATTCCGCCAGAAATAGAAAAGTGCTTCTACCTGTACCTCAATAATACCATGCACTGATAATTAAGGGTTTGAGCACAGTCTCTCCCATTTGAATTTTGCTGCTATAATTTGGAATATCTACATCTTCCTATCTAAAGGCAGTCTTTGGTAATAAAGCTGAGAGCTTAATGACTTTTTTTAAAATAAGGTATAAGTATAAAAATTAGTCAAAAGGTTTCCCTGGTGGCTCAGTTGATAAAGAATCTGCCAGCAATGTGGGAAATCTAGCTTCAGTCCCTGGGTCAGGAAGATCCCCTGGAGAAGGGAATGGCTACCCACTCCAGTATTCTTGCCTGGAAAATTCTATGGACAGAGGAGCCTGGTGGGATACAGTCCATGGGATTGTGAAAGTCGGACATGACTGAACAACTAACACACACACCCACACACACACACACACCCCTAAAGGATTATTTCTACTGGAAGAATTCTTACCTTCCTCCCCTCCACACACATACCTCAAAATCTTCTTGTACAAGGCTAGGAGATTATCAAAAAACACAATTTTGATCCTTTTGCTTAACACTGAGAATGTTCAAAGCACCCTTCCTTTGAAAAAGAAAATGCAAACTCTAATATGGCATTTGAAGTAATAATACATAATTAGACTTTATTACTTTTCAATATGGACTTCCCTGGTGGCTCAGACAGAAATACATGCAGGAGACTTGGGTTCTATTCCTGGGTCAGGAAGATCCCCTGGAGGAGGAAATAGCAACGCACTCCAGTATTCTTGCCTGGAGAATCTCATGGACAGAGGAGCCTGGAGGCTACAGTCAATGGGGTCGCAAAGCACTGGACTCGACTAAGTGACTAACAGACACACGCACACTTTTCAATATTTCTTCTCTAAACTTTATGCATTCACACACTTTACATCCAATCAAAACATGTCCTACATTGTCCCAACCTGTTCAAGGCATTCCTCCTTTGCAAATTATACTCCCTCTATGTGTGTATTTGTCAAAGTATATAAGGCCTGGTTAAAAGTCATCTCCATGACTTTTCCCAATCACTCTAAATGGATTTATCTGATAACTCCTTTTTATGCTTCTAATGCAGGATTTGTTAAACTTTTCCCTACACAATCTTCTGGCCTTTAAGTTCCTTGAGGAATCTAGTTCATCATGGTATTTTTGCATCTGTCTCCCACTGAGAAATGAGTTGGCTGAACTGAATTTTTTAAAGAAAACGTGATGTCTTCCTCTTATGTTTGATCCTTCCCATTCACTCAGGATTCTTTACAAGTTTTGAAACAATAGCTAACAAGAGTTTTTGTTTGTTGTTATAGAGTTTTGTTATTGTTTGGCTGACTGATTTTTGTTCAAATCAGTATAGTTAAATTTTAATTGAATTCTCAGACTATATAATTTGCACAATTTCTATTCTTTGGAGCAAATAGGAATTTTGTTTATAGCCTAGTGATGAATTTTTTTATGTCTTCCGTAAATGTTCAAAAAAGAGGCTAACTCTGTAAGCAGAGTATATAGCACATATAACTTTATTATTTATAACATATATATGCACATATAAAAATTATGATTTTATTACTCAAAATCTTTACATATCAAGTATATGTGTGAATATTAACGAGTAACATGTGTTTGAATCACGTGGGGACCTTGTTAAAATGTAGATTCTGATTCAGTAGGTATGGGGTGGGTCCTGAGGTTCTTCATCTCTAACAAACTCCCTGGTGATGCCCATGCTGTTGGTCTGTAGCTGCTGCTGCTGCTAAGTCACTTCAGTCGTGTCCGACCCTGTGTGACCCCAACCCCATAGACGGAAGCCCACCAGGCTCCCCCATCCCTGAGATTCTCCAGGCAAGAACACTGGAGTGGGTTGCCATTTCCTTCTCCAATGTGTGAAAGTGAAAAGTGAAAGTGAAGTCGCTCAGTCGTGTCCGACCCTTAGCGACTCCTCGGACTGCAGCCTACCAGGCTCCTCCGTCCATGGGATTTTCTAGACAAGAGTACTGGAGTGGCTTGCCATTGCCTTCTCCGGTTGTTCTGTAGACCTCACATTAACTAGCAGGAGTTAAAGTCATTGTTCATTTGTATTTTGTAATTTGGAGCCCAAGAATTCTCATGGATAGTGTTTCAATCTGTATACACTCCTCTTTCTTACAATAGATTAGCACTTCCAACTTCTCAGTGTTTGCTTCTATCATTTTCTCTATAATAAAACTTGTAAAACATAATATTATTTAATACCAGGATATTTCTTGATAATTCAGCTTTCTTCTTATCAATACAAGATGATCCTCTTTATCTGGTCTCATGCTTCTTCATTTTGAACTCTATATGATATTTATGAAACCATCTTGATTTCTCTTTGTTTGAATTTGCCAAATACATGCCTAAAGCACAAGGGACGCTCAATAAAAGAGATTCCCAGGTGGTACAGTGGTAAAGAATCTGCCTGCTAAGCAGAAGATACGGGCTTGATCCCCGGGTTGGGAAGATACCCTGGAGGAGGAAATGGCTACCCACTCTAGTATTCTTGCCAAGAAAAACACATGGACAAAGAAGCCTGGCAGGCTACAGTCTATGGGGTCACAAAAGAGTCAAACACGGCTGAGCGACTGAGCATGCTCAATAAAAATTAACTGAATGAATAAATCATTATTGCCTATTATTTATTCTTTTATTTTTAACGTTCATTTTGTTTTAAGAAGTTTTGTGTTTCTTTTAACCCACTTTAGGGTTTCTTGATGAGTATCTCAAGTTTGTTCTTTAGGTTACTGATTTACTGTCAAGAGTATCAGTTTTACTCTCTGCTGCTGCTGCTGTTGCTAAGTCTCTCAGTCGTGTCAGACTCCTAGCGACCCCATGGACTGCAATCTACCAGGCTCCTCTGTCCATGGGATTTTCCAGGCAAGAGTACTGGGGGTGGGGTGCCATCGCCTTCTCCATTCTACTCTCTATTGCTTTCATTTTGAGGGGATTTTTAAACTTGTGTGTGTATGTTAGTTGCAGAGTCGGACAAGACTGAATATTCCTAGCAAGTATACTGGAGTGGGTTGCCATTCCTTCCTCCAGGGAATCTTCCCAACCCAGGGATAGAATGTGCACCCCCAGCATCTCCTGCATTGGCAGGTGGGTTCTTTACCACTAGTGCCACCTGGGAAGCCGTTTTAAATTTGTGCATGCGTGCTAAGTCGCTTCAGTAGTGTCCAACTCTTTGCAACCCTATGGACTGTAGTCCACCAGGCTCCTCTGTCCATGGAATTCTCCAGACAAGAGTACTGTAGTGGGTTGCTGTGCCCTCCTCCAGGGGATCTTTCCAACCCAGGGATCGAACCTATGTCTCTTGCATCTCCTGCACCGGAAGGCGGATTCTTTACCGCTGAGCCACCAGGGAAGCTCTTCAAACTTGTACCTATAGCTTATTGTATAAGTTTCCCACTCATTCAGATATCACTTGGACTCCAACCTTTACTTTAGCCTCATTCTGTAGCTAAAGCTAATTTATGTGCTTAGCTCCTAGTTCATTTTACGTAGACTAGCAATGTAACTCGGAGAAGGCAATGGCACCCCACTCCAGTACTCTTGCCTGGAAAATCCCATGGGCGGAGAAGCCTGGTAGGCTGCAGTCCATGGGGTCGCCAGGAGTCAAACATGACTGAGCGACTTCTCTTTCACTTTTCACTTTCACATATTGGAGAAGGAAATGGCAACCCACTCCAGTATTCTTGCCTGGAGAATCCCAGGGACGGGAGAGCCTGGTGGGCTTCCGTCTATGGGGTCGCACAGAGTCGGACACGACTGAAGCGATTTAGCAGCAGCAGCAGCAGCAGCAGCAGCAGCAATGTAACTGCCATGCAGAGTGCGGTTCCTATTTGAACAATATTATGCATGGGACCGGAGAAAGCAATCGCAAGCCACTCCAGCACTCTTGCCTAGAAAATCCCATGGACGGAGGAGCTTGGTAGGCTGCAGTCCATGGGGTCGCTACCGGTCAGACATGACTGAGCGACTTCACTTTCACTTTTCACTTTCACACATTGGAGAAGGAAATGGCAACCCACTCCAGTGTTCTTGCCTGGAGAATCCCAGGGACGGGGGAGCCTGGTGGGCTTCCGTCTATGGGGTCACACAGAGTCAGACACGACTGAAGTGACTTAGCAGCAGCAGCAGCAGCATGCATGGGACTAGACCTTTCTGTGAACTCTTCCCACACTCTATCAACATTTGCAACCCTTTTCCTTAGGTCACTAAGCACCTAAGTTTGCAGTGTGCCTTTTCCAGACCCCTTTCATTTTATACATAGCATTCATGGAAAAGCCTGGGTGGAGAAAGGGCAGCAGTAATGTTGTAGGACCTGGTCAGGACAGTAGAATAATTATAATGGACAAAGTCAATTTGTCCACTTCCTACTTCAGGAATGGCCACTTTTCCCAGTCCTCTGTATAGCCCTTCAAGTTGGAAAAAAAAGCACAGAGAAAGGAGGTGAAGCAAAATACATTCTTATTTCCTCTGTTAAGTTACAATATGGTTCAAAGGCTAAAGTATGAGGTGTGCCTCAAAGTCTACACTTCTCAATACAAACAGGAAACCTACTCTGATTATGGCCTTTTGAATTTCTACTGAGGATGACTTGTTTTTTTTTTTTTTTAGTCTTTGTTGGCTTGGTTGTATGGAAGGGTAGCAGGCATGGCTACTTTCTATCATGTTAACCCTATAACTGAACCCAGGGATGCAATGCCTAGACCCTGATATTAGTGAGGTATTTTAGGAAATGTATGAAGTTCCCATTCTAGATGTTTCACAAACTCTACATGACCTGAGTAAACTGCATAATCTCATGTAGGACCTTCAATTTTATCATATACAAATAATTTAAACTAAAGATCCCATCCAACCATTGAATGTTTATGACAAAACCTCAAAGTAAAATAAGAGTTTTCTTCTTCCTACAAAGTTTCAGAGTCAGAAAGAGCTTATAGAGCAGAGGTGCTCAAATTATCAAGAAGCACAGAACTTTAAATTCACCATATTCTTTATGGAATATTATGTAATGTTGACATTAAATTCAGAGTCACTAATTATGCAGCTCTGAGAATACAGAATAAAGAAACATGTGGAAACAAGTTCAAAAGTTTGTTTATGGTAGAGAGAGAAAGCACTATAATCTCTTGCTTAATTCTACTTTTTAATATTACTTTCATGTTCTATTCTTTTCAAGTACCTATTACTTTTGGAAGTTTCACAAACTCATATTATGATTAAGGGCTCAGACACTTTGCTTAATCCTGCACCTCTTTCCTGTCTATTTTTCAAATTGGATTCTTAACTAGAACTCTTCCCACAAAGTAAACTCCACTTCTAACTAGAGATATTTAAGAAGAATAACAAATTACTCAATAACTTTAGAAAATAGAGGAAGAGGGGACCCATTTTATCGTCACTATTGCTCTGACATCTAAGCCAGACAAACATTTTACACCAAAACTAGAGTTCATAAACACAGACACAAAAATCCTTAACAAAATATTAGCAGATCAATAATATGTAAAAATGATAATGTCATAATCAAGTGGGATTTATCCTAGGAAGAAAAAGATGCTTTAGTATACAAATGTTGGACTTCCTTGGTGGTGCATTGGAGAAGAATCTTCCTTGCAGTGCAGGGGACACTGGTTTGATTCCTGCTCTGGGAGGAGTCCACATGCTTCACAGCAACTAAATCCCGTGCTTTAAAGTCCAAGAGCCATGACTACTGAGCCCACATGCATAGAGCTTGTGCTCCACAATAAGAAAAGCCACCACAATGAGAAGCTCAAGCACTGCAGTGAAAAGTAGCCCCCACTCATCGCAACTAGAGAAAGCCCACAGGTAGCAACAAAGACTCAGCACCAAAAAAAGAAATAAAATAAGTAATTAATAATATATGTATAAAATATTAATGTAATTAACCACAGAGTAAGTGTAATTCATAACAGGGTAAAGGAGAAAACTCATATGATTATCCCAACAAATGCAAGAAAAACCTTTGACAATATCTAACATCCATGCCTGATAAGAAAAATCTCTGCGAACTATGAAAAAATCTAAAGCTAGCAGCATACTTCAGAGAAGGCAATGGCAAGCCACTCCAGTACTCTTGCCTAGAAAATCCCATGGATGGAGGAGCCTGGTAGGCTGCAGTCCGTGGGGTCGCTAAGGGTCAGACACGACTGAGCGATTTCACTTTCACACATTGGAGAAGGAAATGGCAACCCACTCCAGTGTTCTTGTCTGGAGAATCCCAGGGAAGGGGGAGCCTGGTGGGCTTCCGCCTATGGGGTCACACAGAGTCGGACACGACTGAAGTGACTTAGCAGCAGCAGCAGCATACTTAGTTTAAGACTCTATGCCTATACTTGGAACCAAGGCAAAGAATTCCATTCTCATCATTTCAACATTGTACTGGAGGTCTAAACAAGTTTCTTAAGGCCAAAAAAAACAAAAAGCCTCAATATTAGAAAGGATGAAGTAAAACTGCTTGTATTAACAGATATCGTGATTGTATACAGAAAACATCCTAAGGGATGCACAAAAAACTTCTAGACTTAGGAAGTGAATTTAGCAAGGTTAGTGAATAAGAATGTTAATACACAAAAATCAATTATATTTTAATATGGTAACAATGACATTTTGGAAAATAAATTTCATTTACATATCATTCAATATATGAAATAGGGATAAAATTAACAAAACATATATATATATAAGAATTATACCCTCAAATACACTAAACAGTGCTGTCAGATACTATTGATGATATTAAAAGGATAGATAATACCATGTTTATGGATTAGATGACTCGTTTGTTATGATATAATTTGACCCCAAATTGATTTATGGAGTTAATACAATTCCAATCAAACTCACAGTGGGCTTGTTTTGTAGAATATGACAAGCTAGTTCCAAAACTTCGATGAAATATCAAAGTCTTCAAAACAGTTTTGAAAAATAAGAACTTAGTTGGATGACTTAGGAATTATCATAATGCTATGGCAATCAAAACAGTACAGCATTAGCACAACAATAAACAAATAGTCATAGAACTTATTAGAGATTTCAGAATCCAAAAATAATAGACGTGTGTGTGTGTGTGTGTGTGTGTGTGTGTTTAAGCAAAAGTGCCAAAGTAATGTGACAGATAAAAGGAGAGATTTTCAAGAACTGGTGAGGGGATAAGTAGCTATCCTTATGAAAACAAATGAACCTCAACATTTATGTCCCACTATACACACAAAAAAATCACTTAAATTGGATCATTGGCATAAATGTGAAAGGTAAAAGTATAATTTCTAGAAAAGTACACTGGAAAAATTTTTTCATATTGGCTTATGCAAATATTTCTTAGAACACAAAAATACTACTTATAAAGGAGAAAATTAGTAACTAAGAGTTTACTGAAATTAAAAATTTATACTCCTCTAGTAACACCACTGGAGAAGGCAATGGCAAGCCACTCCAGTACTCTTGCCTAGAAAATCCCATGGATGGAGAAGCCTGATAGGCTGCAGTCCATGGGGCCACGAAGAGTCGGACACGACTGAGCGACTTCACTTTCACTTTTCACTTTCACACATTGGAGAAGGAAATGGCAACCCACTCCAGTGTTCTTGCCTGGAGAATCCCAGGGACGGGGGAGCCTGGTGGGCTGCCCTCTATGGGGTCACACAGAGTCGGACACGACTGAAGTGACTTAGCAGCAATAACACCACCAAGGAAATGAAAATGCAAGACAAAGAATGGAATAAAGTATTCTCAGCACATACCTGGCAAGGTACTTGTATCCAGAATATATAAAGAACTCTTCCCACCAAATAGGATGAAAGTAGCCCAATAAAAATAACTAAAAGATTTAAACAATTCACAAATGAAATTATGCAAATGGACAATAAGAACAAAATGCTCAAAAAATTAGTGTTGAAGTATGTGAAAATTTAAACTACATTGGAATAACACTGCACTTACTCCTGCTGCTGCTAAGTCTCTTCAGTCGTGTCCGACTCTGTGTGACCCCATAGATGGAAGCCCACCAGGTCTCCCCCGCCCCTGGGATTCTCCAGGCAAGAACACTGGAGTGGGTTGCCATTTCCTTCTCCAATGCGTGAAAGTGAAGTCACTCAGTCGTGTCTGACTCCTGCAACCCCATGGACTGCAGCCCACCTAGCTCCTCCGTCCATGGGATTTTCCAGGCAAGAGTACTGGAGTGGGTTGCCATTGCCTTCTCAGCACTTACTAGATTGGCTTAAATTTAAAAGACTGTCAATAGCAAGTGTTGATGAGAATGTGGAACAATTGAAATTCATGTACATCATTAGTGGAATGTAAAATATACTTTGGAAAACAGTGTGGCTATTTCTTTATGAAATTCGGCATCCCTCCACCATATGACACTGCAATTCCAATTTTGGATATTTATCCAAAAGAAAGAAAATATATGTCCTCAAAAACACTTGTCTACAAGTGTTTATAGTGGCTATTTTCACACTAGCCAAAATTGCAACTGAAATATCCATCCCCTGGTGAATGGATAAACAAATCCAGTATATCCATACAGTGAGCTACTATCTCGCAATAAAAAGGAACAGAGTACGCATATACACATGTTTACATCTCAAAAATATGATGCTGAAGAAAGAAGTTAAATATGTGAGAGTTTGTCCTGGCTCGATTTTTTTTATATACTAGTACAGAACAAGCTAAACAATCTATACTAAGAGAGAAAGATCAGTAGTTTCCTGGGGCTGGGTGTGTGTAGGTAGACTGACTGCAAAGGGGCATGACGGAATTTTTTAGGAAATTTTCCATACTTTGCTTGTGGTGGTAGATTTAGAAGAATATTAATTGGGCAAGACCCACCAATGTGTAAACTTGAAATGGGTGCATTTTTTGTATATAAAATTGACATCAATAAAGTTAATGTCATAATAAATAATAAAATAAATAAAAATGGATTAAAAATCCTCAGACTTGGAAATAATCAGTGACTTGAGTATTGTGTACCCTGGAATATCTATATAAGAGAGGAAGGTTCTGTGTGTCACACAAACAGGTCATGATTCCTCCAAACCCTTCCTGCTATTTATTTTTGTTTGAGCTTTGGTGGGGACTGGGTGGTTACTTTTAACTCTCTTTCATAAATAGAGGAATAGACTTCACTCTAGCTTTCTTTTAGCTTCTACTTTCCCAGGGTCTGAATTTAGATTGCAGAACTAGTCCTTAAGTTATTTTTTGACATTCTTTGTTTGCCCTCCCTGCAATTCAGATTCCAGACAAAGCATTCTAGGAGGATATTTATTTTTGACATTCAGTTCAGTTCAGTTACTCAGTCATGTCCGACTCTTTGCAACCCCATGAATCACAGCATGCCAGGCCTCCCTGTCCATCACCAACTCCCGGAATTCACTCAAACTCATGTCCATCGAATCGGTGATGCCATCCAGCCATCTCATCCTCTGTTGTCCCCTTCTCCTCCTGCTCGCAATCTTTCCCAGCATCAGGATCTTTTCAAAAGAGACAGCTGTTCGCATCAGGTGGCCAAAGTATTGGAGTTTCAGCTTTAGCATCAGTCCTTCCAATGAACACCCTGGACTGATCTCCTTTAGAATGGACTGGTTGGATCTCCTTGCAGTCCAAGGGACTCTCAAGAGTCTTCTCCAACACCACAGTTCAAAAGCATCAATTCTTCGGTGATCAGCTCTCTTCACAGTCCAACTCTCACATCCATACATGACCATGGGAAAAACCATAGCCTTGACTAGACGGACCTTGGTTGGCAAAGTAATGTCTCTGCTTTTTAATATGCTATCTAGGTTGGTCATAACTTTCCTTCCAAGGAGCAAGCATCTTTTCATTTCATGGCT
Organism: Moschus berezovskii; assembly: GCF_049115385.1. Lineage (NCBI taxonomy): Eukaryota > Metazoa > Chordata > Mammalia > Artiodactyla > Moschidae > Moschus > Moschus berezovskii. Next base: position 32,549,438 of record NC_142464.1, read on the forward strand.
ACAATCAGCATCTGCAGTGATTTTGGAGCCCAAAAAATAAAGTCTGACACTGTTTCCACTGTTTTTCCATCTATTTCCCATGAAGTGATGGGACCAGATGCCATGATCTTTGTTTTCTGAATGTTGAGCTTCAAGCCAACATTTTCACTCTCCTCTTTCACTTTCATCAAGAGGCTTTTGAGTTCCTCTTCACTTTCTGCCATAAGGGTGGTGTCATCTGCGTATCTGAGGCTATTGACATTTCTCCCAGCAATCTTGATTCCAGCTTGTGCTTCTTCCAACCCAGCATTCCTCATGATGTACTCTGCATAGAAGTTAAATAAGCAGGATGACAATATACAGTCTTGGAGTTAGAATAAACAAATACTAATTCTGTTTTGACACTCCAGTGATCTTCCTTAAGGTAAGTGGGTACCACCAAGGTTACCTGCAATTCCTGGTGAGTGGTAGAACAAAAACAGAATGCTTACATAAGAAAGATCTTGTTCTTTCTGGTTTGCTTTCATTGAAAAGAACATTTTATATTTGTTGACAATTATTAATGTGTTAAATAGCCTACCTGGATAATATTTCACACATATGTGTACACTAGGTTTTTTCTTTTAATTTCCCCTTAGCATGAAGCTTAGACAAATAAATAAGTTCTGGTTTTGTGGGATTGTGTGTGCCAGCAGCACACAGAACATCTTCTGGGCTGTAAGTTAAAAAAAGAAAATCAAGTCCACACATAAAACCATTAATCTCATTGAGTTAATCTCAAACTCAGACACCAATTTGATAAAGCTACAATATAACTATTGTACGTTTCACACATTCTCATTTCAATAATTCTATCTATTCTCATGCAGTGGCCCATTTCCAGGTTATTGCAAGTTTTACACAAATAAAATTGGCATACTTCAACACAATCATGACTTTCGAATCTTTCAGTGAATATTTAACAGAGGTTTTGTAATAATCAGTTTCTATCAAAATTAATTATTTTGTAGTTAATTAACATAGACTTTGAGTCATTCTAACATAGCTTCTGAGAGTAGTTTTCTTATGAGTCTATCTAATTTTTTAAGTTATGTTAACCTTTGCTCTTTCTAATCCCACTTAGTTGTATGACTCATAAAATAGTAAAATTAGTTAAGTGTTCTTCTGCATTACTCTTTTCTTTTCAGTTTTTACAATATTACTGAAATAGGTCACCACTACAGAATCTATTGTTCAAATAATTAACATGAACCTCTAACTCTTGAAACTTGGGAAGTTTTCTTTATCCCAAGGAAGCCTTTTGTAACTGACTAAACCTAAATTATATCTAGGCATAAGTACAGTGATCACACTAGAACACTCCTGAAAGTGAAAAGTGAACTATCAGTAATAACACCAGGACAACAGTAACTGTCTCTGGCACTGAGATCTTTTAGTATCCAGCTATAAATGTTCAAGCAGTAGCCCAAGTCTTAAGTGAGCCACAAACTTATCAATCATCATATAAATACCATTCACAATTTATCAGGGGACTAGCTAGGATGGTAAGCAAAAAACTAGGGCCCCTATTTCCTTGAATATAAATTGTTACAATTTGGAGGAAATCAATAGAATTTCTTGATCTTGGAAATCAAATTTCTTATTGCTGGAAGCCAGGAGGGTACTCTGAGATGGTACCCTACTGCATGACATTACTAAGGCTCTGTTCCAACCCATCTGTGTCCTCACCACTAGAACTAAGAACCAAGTGCCAGCATTAGGCTTGTAAATGCCCCCAACCCCTAAGAAGATAGTGACATGCTCTGCAAACCCTGACACTGCCACCTGCACCTTCATTTTAAGAGGGGATTTGAAGCTAGAGGGAGTGAAAACACAAAGAGAAAAACGGAGACAGAGGCAGAGAGAGAGAAAATTAGAGTACCAAATCAAGACATTCAATGTCTGAGTAGTAGGAGTTTCAGAATGAAAGAACAGAAAAAGCAGAGTGAAAGGCAACAGAGAGGGAAGAACATTAACAAAGCAATGTAAGTAAATGTTATAGAACTGAGGAAGTTAATCTTCATATTTTTAGTAGTCATTGAATGCACCTGAAATAGAGGGAAATGAGGGCATGGCAACCCACTCCAGTATTCTTGCTGGAGAATCCAATGGACAGAGGACCCTGGTGGGCTATGGTCCCTAGGGTCACAAAGAGTCGGACACGACTGAAGCAACTGAGCACACATGCATGCACTATAATTTGTTACAGCAGCCACAAGAAAGCAACCCAACAGATAGACTCCAGATGCAGAGCACACCCAGGCCATCCTGGAGCAAGTCAACCACTGCAGGAGAGACTTACCATCAAGACAAAATTCATGGAATTCCTGATGCATCTGTGTGTCTTGAGTGGAGACTTAGACAACTGGTGATGCTTTGGGCTTTGAATTAGTTAAGTGTAAAGACAAAAACAAAATAGTTTTTTTAAGGCAGTATTTAATCCTAGGGAAAAGCAAAACTGTTTAGGTAAAAAGAAAAAAGGCAGTGCAAACTACATGACTCATGTGTAAGTAGCCTTTACATAGCCATTATAATATAAATTACCCTAACATCTATTACTTGGTTGGGAAATAGGGGGGAAGTATAGTCTTTTTGTGGTAATGATGGCCCCAAATTCTCATCCATCAAAATGAGAACAACAGAAGCCCAAAGAAAAACCAAGTTAGAGATGCAGAGAGAAAATACAAAATAGTAAGTTTCAAAAGTTGAAAGCAGTGGCTTCTAAGGAGGAGTAAACGTAGGAAGAAGTGGTAAAGTGAATGCTGCGGCTAGGCTTTGCAGGAAACATTTTTGCATCTGTATATGCCTGTATCACTTTGGTAAAATAAAAATAAAAAACTGGAAAAATGATGAAGACAGGAAGAATTGGTTACATTCCAAAATTCATAAAGCATAAAATGAATGTTTTAAAACCAGTTTCATAGTATGTACACAAATAGGTGTATGTGGCTGAATGTTACATTTTTAGTGACTGCATCACATAAGAATTCAAAAGGTACTATGTTGCAACACCTTGGAAGTGTTGCTGCTGCTAAGTCACTTCAGTCGTGTCCGACTCTGTGCGACCCCATAGACGGAAGCCCACCAGGCTCCCCCGTCCCTAGGATTCTCCAGGCAAGAACACTGGAGTGGGTTGCCATTTCCTTCTCCAATGTGTGAAAGTGAAAAGTGGAAGTGAACTCGCTCAGTCGTGTCCGACCCTTAGCGACCCCACGGACTGCAGCCTACCAGGCTCCTCCATCCATAAGAATAGGAAAAAGGAGTCCAGAATGGTGGTGGCTAAAAGACAAAGAAGGGAAAAACCCGCAAAAATAGGACAAAGGAAGGTTGGAAGACAGAGTGAGAATCTCAGGTGAAACAAACAGCCCTCCTGGCTAGCCCAGTTTACACGGGACAGGCTCAAGGGGAGGAGAAAAAAGATATAAAAAGAGGAGCCAAAATTGAGCCTCGGGCCCTTCATCACATCTTTTGGGTGGGGGTTGGGGTGGGGTTTGGGGTGGGGGACCACCCGGGCCCACCCTCACACCTCGAGGATATATTTTCTTTTGCTTGCCAAATAAAATTGAGCTGTAACACTGGTCTGTCTGTTGCTTCAAATTTTTACTGCAGTGAGACAGGACTGAAGAAATTACAAACTCCCCTGACATATATGGTGCCATTTCTCAGATTTAGCTTGGCTGAAACAACCACACGACACCCCTGCAAGGCAGAGGCCAAGCACAGCAGAAGCCCAACTCAGCAAAAACTCCCACGGTGGAATCTGAATGTGAAAAATAACCCAGTGCAGTGGAAGTGACAAGAAGCCCAGAGTGCTGGAAACTGGAAGAGGAAAAGCAAAAGAGGTAGAAAGCTCACAAAGCTCAGTCTCAGATTCCAGAAGACCTCTGGTTGGGGTAGGAAGTCCTCGCTGCTATGGCTGGAAGGACATATGTCTAACAAAATCTTAATTCCTTACAATCTCTCATTTCTTGTTTACTCAAACCCCTGCAAACAGTCGAGTGGCAGTGGGTGCCCTAGGGTGTCCCAAAGGCTCTATTATTTGCTGTGCTTAGTAGCTGTTGCCCAAGTGGGTGGGGATTCTTCTGTCCTTAATCTTCTTTGTGCCAAGGATCGGGCCAATGAAAATTATGAGCACAGGTCAGGTATTTAGCAGATTTTCTGGCAGGTTATGAAGGGGATTCCTCGGCACATTTTTCCCACTGTTTTTTCCTCCCATCCTTCAGTTCCTCTCTCTATCTATGCTATTGCTTACAAAGTATTGGTCAGGTCATCTTCTTTCCATTTCTGAAAGTTGTGCTTGAAATCATTTACCTAAGTTTGGGACTCAAATCCATGTGACAAGGACTCTATGGTATGCTTAGTCACTTGGTTGTATCCAACTGGGACTCAAACCTGGCCAAAACCCATGGTGTCTGGTTTCAGGAAGTAACTAAGCTCAGGCTCTTGATGTCTCATTGAAAAAAATTCAGTGAGAAACACAGTGATAGGTAAAAGGTAGATTTGTTCAGATTCAGAGAGAAGCAAACTCCAATCTCTATAGATATTTAGGCCTTCATCTTCTATGTTTTCTACAACGTGTGCAACAATAGCATTTCTCAGTGAACGCACTAGGGCAGATGAGAGGCACACAATGCCCACTAGAAGTCCATCTATTGGTGGCCTCCTTCAAGGGTAATTGGGCTTCATTGATAATGTTTGCCACTGCAGGAGTTAGCCCTGCAGGCTGTTTGGGCACAAACTCTTGCCATTCTTCTCCTAAAGTTACAAACATACCCCCAGATCAAATTTCCACTCCACTTTTATGGAACATCTGGTCTGTTCCCTCTTATCAATTTGTTCTTAAGCCATTTACTAACTCTTACAACTAGGACCCTGCTTCCTTGTAGGCAATATTGCTCCACCCTGCTTATTATTAAAATACTCTCAATGCCCCTGACAGGACCAGATAACCCACTCCTTTGTCATTCAGTTCAGTTCAGTTCAGTCACTAAGTCGTGTCCGACTCTTTGCGACCCCATGAATCACAGCATGCCAGGCCTCCCTGTCCATCACCAACTCCCGGAGTTCACTCAAACTCATGTCCATCGAGTTGGTGATGCCATCCAGCCATCTCATTCTCTGCCGTCCCCTTCTCCTCCATTCAGTTCAGTTCAGTCGCTCAGTCATGTCTGACTCTTTGCAACCCCATGAATCACAGCACGCCAGGCCTCCCTGTCCATCACCAACTCCTGGAGTTCACTCAAACTCATGTCCATCAAGTCGGTGATGCCAACCATCCATCTTATTCTCTGTTGTCCCCGTTTCCTGCCAACCAAGATCCGTCTAGTCAAGGCTATGGTTTTTCCTGTGGTCATGTATGGATGTGAGAGTTGGACTGTGAAGAAAGCTGACCGCCGAAGAATTGATGCTTTTGAACTGTGGTGCTGGAGAAGACTCTTGAGAGTCCCTTGGACTGCAAGAAGATCCAACCAGTCCATTCTAAAGGAGATCAATCCTGGGTGTTCATTGGAAGGACTGATGCTAAAGTTGAAACTGCAATACTTTGGCCACCTCATGCGACAAGTTGACTCACTGGGAAAGAGTCTCCTCCATTACATCTGTTATTACAATGAGTGGGTCTGTGATGCTTCAACAGTACATGAACCATGACCTTCTAGATGTTCAAGCTGGATTTTGAAAAGGCAGAGGAACCAAAGATGAAATTTCCAACACATGTTGGACCATCAAAAAAACAAGAGAGTTTCAGAGAAACATCTACTTCTGCTTTATTGACTATGCCAAAGCCTTTGATTATGTGGATAACAACAAACTGTGGAAAATTCTTCAAGAGATGGGAATAGCAGACCACCTTACCAGACTCCTGAGAAATCTGTATGAAGATCAGGAAGCAACAGGTAGAACTGGACATGGAACAACGGAATGGTTCCTAATTGGGAAAGGAGTATGTAAAGGCTGTATATTGTCACCCTACTTATTTAACTTATATGCAGAGTACATCATGAGAAATGCTGGAATGGATGAAGCACAAGCTGGAATCAAGATTGCTGGGAGAAATATCAATAACCTCAGAGACGCAGATGACACCACCCTTATGGCAGAAAGTGAAGAACTAAAGAGCCTCTTGATGAAAGTGAAGAAGAGAGTGAAAAAATTGGCTTATAACTCAGTATTCAAAAAACTCAGATAATGGCATCTGGTCCCATCACTTTATGGCAAATAGATGGGGAAAGAGTGGAAATAGTATGAGATTTTATTTCCTTGGGCTCCAAAATCACTGCAGATGGTGACTGCAGCTGTGAAATTAAAAGATGCTTGCTCCTTGGAAGAAAAGTTATGACCAAACTAGACAGCTTATTAAAAAGCAGAGACATCACTTTGCCAACAAATTCCGTCTAGTCAAAGTTATGGTTTTTCCAGTAATCATGTATGGATGTGAGAGTTGGACTGTAAAGAAAGCTGAGTGAGCTGAAGAATTGATGCTTTTGAACTGTGGTGTTGGAGAAGACTTTTGAGAGTCCCTTGGACTCCAAGGAGATTCAACCAGTCCATCCTGAAGGAAATCAATCCTGAGTATTCATTGGAAGGACTGATGTTGAAGCTGAAACTCCAATACTTTTGCCACCTGATGCGAAGAATTGATTCATTTGAAAAGACCCTGAAGCTGGGAAAGAATGAAGGTGGGATGAGAAGGTGATGACAGAGGATGAGATGGTTGGATGGCATCACCAACTCAACGGACATGAGTTTGAGTAAGCTCCAGGAATTTATGATGGACAGGGATGCCTGGCATGCTGCAGTCCATGAGGTCGCAAATAGTCAGACACGACTGAGTGACTGGACTGAACTGAACTGATGACAGTGAAATGTTTACTATTGGAAACACCCTAAGCTGTTCTTATGGAGGACCTGGAAGGAAATCAGTGACTTGCTTTCCCTCAGAGCAATAAGAGGATAAGGCTTATCGCTGTTTCACCAGGTTCCCAGTCTCAGGACACAGACTTGGATTGCATTACATCATGATGTCTATTCCCATCTGTGGTTGACAAATCAGCAATGAGTTAAGATTACAACCCCTTAGTCCTACCCAGCACTAGTCATGCTGGAGAACTTGGGGATGCCCAACTCCAGTCCGGGGGGTCCCAGGAGGTCAACCTGCCTTGACCTGCCTAGGGATCTGGTCCCTAGGAGGTTATCATGCCTCAATGTACTCAGGGATCCACGAGTCTGGGGGGCCCAGGAGGTCAACATGCCTCAACCTGTCCAGGGATCCAATTCTCAGGAGGCCTACCTGCCTCGACCTACCCGGGGATTCGATCCCTAGGAAGCTGTCATACTTCAGCCTGCCTGGGCATCTTCATCCTGACCCGGGGACACCTGGTTCTCAGGTTGCAACAGTATTGGCTAGGATAAGCTTCAGAAAGACTCACCCCTAAGGAAGTCCACCCACTGAAATAGAAGGAATCCTGTTAGTTGTGGGGCTGTGCCTGGTCTCAGCAATAGCTTTGGAGTCCAACAAGAACCCCAACTGCCTTTTTGGAAAGGCTAAAAGAGGCCCTCCACAAGTTTACCAATCTGGACTTAACCTCTTATGAAGGACAGGTGATTTTAAAGGACAAATTTCTGTCCCAATGTGCATCAGACATCAGGATAAAGTTACAACAGCTACAACAGCAAGACCCTGCTGCCTCTTTAGATGAGATGGTTCAGACAGCCTCCAATAGCTTTTATAACAGAGAACAGGAGAGGGAAGCCAAGGCCCAGGAAAAGGAGAAAAGAAAAGCAACAAGGCATACTCAGATGCTGTCTGCCCTTCAGGAAAGCCCTATCACAGACCCCAACTCCTTGAAGGACAAGGCACAAGGCAAATGACTATTATGTAGACAGGCATGACATTGGGCCAAAGAGTGTCCAAACTGTGACAAGTATCCTAAAATGGCTTGCTACAAATGCCATCAATTGGGACATTGGGTGGCACTCTGCCCTTGGGACCCAAGAGCCTTGAGGTTAAGCACCAAGGCTTCCCTCACAATGGGTTCAACAGAACTGAAGAAGCCTGCTTCAGCCAGCCCACCTGTTACAGATAACTATGACAGGGCTGAAGCCAAGGGTATAACTGGATGTGGCAGGTGGGTCTGAGAATTCCTCGGTTGACACAGGGGCTACCTGCTCTGTCCTGACCTTCTACTTTGGAAACTTCTCCTCCCAACCCTGTACCATTTTGCTACAGGAAAAGCAATTACTAAAAGATTCACCTGAGTACTTCTATGTTGCTGGGATAGACAAATATTTTCCCACCATTTCTGGTGGCCTCTGAGTGTCCTACTCCCTTATTGGGAAGAGATCTTACCCTGCTTTTGAAATCTTGCAGCTATTGCAGTCCTGATAGAAGATGCTTTAAAACTCTCTCAGGGGCAAACTAACTATTTTTACCAGTCATCACGTGAAACAACTCCTAGTCAAGGCTATGGTTTTTCCCATGGTCATGTATGGATGTGAGAGTTGGACTGTGAAGAAAGCTGATCACCAAAGAATTGATGCTTTTGAACTGTGGTGTTGGAGAAGACTCTTGAGAGTCCCTTGTACCGCAAGGAGATCCAACCAGTCCATTCTAAGGGAGATCGATCCTGGGTGTTCATTGGAAGGACTGATGCTAAAGCTGAAACTCCAATACTTTGGCCACCTCATGCGACGCGTTGACTCACTGGAAAAGACTCTGATGCTGGGAAAGGTTGGGGGTGGGAGGAGAAGGGGATGACAGAGGATGAGATGGCTGGATGGCATCACCGACTCTGTGGACATGAGTTTGAGTGAATTCCGGGAGTTGGTGATGGACAGGGAGGCCTGGCGTGCTGTGATTCATGGGGTCGCAGAGAGTCAGACACAACTGAGCGACTGAACTGAACTGAACTGAACTGATCGAAGAATCCTCAGATATCAAGTAGGGCTGATGGAAAATCCAGGCCTTAACTATATCCCCTTGTGATGTTCTTAACCCAGCCACCCTCTGCCTACCCCCAAGGGCTCTCTCCCCTTTCAATCTTGCCTAGAAACTTTGGACCACTGGACAAAACCCCGAGGGGGATTGTCAGAAGATCCTCTGACCAATCCTGAGGAAATCTGGTACACTGATTGAAGCAACTTTGTCTTGGATTAAAAAAGAAGAGCTGGATATGCAGTAGTCTCCAATTTTGATACCACAGAGGCTAAACCTTTGCCACCAGGTACTTCAGCCCAATTAGCTGAGCTCATAGCCCTGACTCGAGGTTTAAAGCTGGGAAAGGGAAAAAGAGTAGCCATTTACACTGACTCCAAGTATGCTTTTCTGGTGCCACATGCACATGCTGCTGTTTGGAGAGAAAGGGGCCACTTGACAACCCAAGGGTCCCCAATCAAATATGGTGATCAAATCCTTAAGACTCTTGAAGGCAGTCCATCTGCCCACTGAGGTTTCAGTTTCCCATTGTAAAGAAAACCAAAAAGTGAGCATGGAAGTGGTATGAGGGTGCCAGGCAGCTGATCAGGCAGCTAAGAGACAGCATTACAGAACAATGACTTAATAGGAGTTGCCATCTTAGTTCCACAGACTAATTTTCCAGAAACTCCTTCATATACTGAAGGTGAGACTCTTAAAGCTAAGAGTGTGGGCTTTCAAGAAGATCAAATGGGGTGGTTCCAAAAGGAGGGACTCCTTTTTCTGTCTGGGAACCTCCAGTGGAAGTTGGTTAACTCCTAACATGCCACCATTTAGAGAAGAAGGTCCTCCAAAGATTACTAAAAAGGTCCTTCAGAGGAACAGGCCTCCGAATGACTATAAGGTAAGAGGTCTTCTCTTGTCCCACTTGCCAATTAAACAACTCCCAAGGACCTCAAAGACCCCAGGTGGCTCAGCCCATCCAACGACATGGGATGTACCTAGGAGAGGGCTGGCAGATGGACTTCACCCAGATGCCAGTTTCTCAAGGGTATGAATATCTATTAGTAATGATAGATACATTCACAGGATGGATTGAAAGCTTTCCTACCTGACTGAGAAGGCTGAGGAGGTGGCTAAAAAAAAAAAAAAACTGCTCCATGAAATCATTCTGAAATTTGGTCTGCCCAGGTCATTACAAAGTGACAATAGGACATCATTTACTTCTAAGTTCACCCAAAAGGTCTCTAAAGCCTTCAGTTCAGTTCAGTTCAGTCGTTCAGTCGTGTCCGACTCTTTGAGACCCCATGAATCACAGCACGCCAGGCCTCCCTGTCCATCACCAACTCCCGGAGTTCACTCAAACTCATGTCCATCGAGTCAGTGATGCCATCCAGCCATCTTATTCCCTGTGGTCGCCTTCTCCTCCCGCCCCCAATCCTTCCCAGCATCAGAGTCTTTTCCAGTGAGTCAACTCGTCACGTGAGGTGGCCAAAGTATTGGAGTTTCAGCTTTAGCATCAGTCTTTCCAATGAACACCCAGGATTGATCTCCTTTAGAATGGACTGGTTGGATCTCCTTGCAGTCCAAGGAACTCTCAAGAGTCTTCTCCAGCACCACAGTTCAAAAGCATCAATTCTCTAAAGCCTTGGACATTACTTATTACCTCCATTGTTGTTGGGGTCCTTTAATGGACCGGGACCTGGTGGTCCAGAGGTGACGATAAGAAAGTGAAAGAGAGAAAGAGGCTGATACTCCCTGGTTTACACAGAAAATCACTAAAGTCCTTGATGCAGGACTTGCATTTCTCATGAAGGCACTGGGCGCCCTCTTGAGCCAGGTGAAGGCACAGGGGCCTTCTCGAGAGAATCTTAGAAGCCCAGGCAGGAGAGTGAGCAAGACGGGTCTCTACATTCCAAGGAATCAGCCAAGGAGAGGGAGAGAGAGAGAGAGAGAAAGAAAGATACAGGAACCCAAGCTCTGATGAAGCAAAGGTGCTTTAATGATTTCTCTGTGAGTATATAAAGGCTGTGATACAAGAAATTTCTTTCAACAATGATAAAGATCAGAAAACCAAATGTACAGTAACTGTTACCAAGGGAACAAGGGGTTAATAATGGTCACAAGTTCAGGAGACAATCCATATCTCAAGAAAGAGGATCGAGATTAAGCAGTTTTGTCATAAAGAGAATGTTTACTAAAGGAGATTCAAGCCTGTCTCACACAATGACCTTAGTTCCTTGGAGCAGCCTGCTGCTCCGCTTGAAAAGAAACAAAGGACCTGTGAGAAATAGCACGTAGGAATCTTCCTGTTAAACATTCCCTGACACATTGTGCCTGGAGACCTTAGTCTTCAGGAAAGGTAGAGAGAGCCAACCAATTCTTAAACTCACTGATAAAAAAGATAACCCAGGAGACCTCCCTGGGATGGAAGGAGGCTTTACAAATAGCTCTCCTTCGCATCCATATTGCCCCTAAGGAACAGGTTCATCTTAGTCCTTATGAGATGCTATATGGGAGACCTTTTCTTTATGTCAATGACCTTTTCCTAGATCCAGAGGTTCAGACCCTATGGTCTTACACCATGGCCATTGGGCAATTCGAATAAGATATACACTTATGGGATGTCAACCAGGACTCAAAAGACTCTAAAGAGTCACCACTATATGCTCCAGGGAATCTAAAGTCTGGAAAGATGGGTCCCCAAAGGCTCAACTCCAGCCCATATGGAAGGGCCTCTACCCTGTAATACTTTCTACCTCCACAGTGGTCAAAGTACCAGGACATGACTCCTGGATTCACTACTCACGAGTAAAGCATGGAAGAAAACAGAAGAGGACACTCAATACACCTGTCAACAAGTTACAACATGAAGTGCCAGTTCAACAAGGGTATACAAAACTGCAACCAACCACATAAAATATCACTCACCCTTAGATGGACACCGCTATAAGGACTCTGAAACTTGGGACTAGCAAGAGGGGGAGGCCCAATTCCCCTCGCCACTCCAGTTCAGCAGGAAGTAGCCAGAGAGACGCACTTATTCCCAAAGAATTAGACCTCCCATCTCTTGAGGGGGGAATGTCAGGTAGTTAGAATAGGAAAAGGAAGTCCAGAATGGTGGTGGCTAAAAGACAAAGAAGGGAAAAGCCCATGAAAATAGAACAAAGGAAGGTCCAAGGACCAGAGTGAGAACCTCAGGTGAAGCAAACAGCCCTCCTGGATAGCCAAATTTACATAGGGCAGGCTCAAGGGGAGGAGAAAAAACATATAAATAGAGGAGCCAAAATTGAGCCTCAGGCCCCCCTTCTGTGTCTTTTGGGTGGGGGTGGAGGCCCACCCTCACACCTCGAGGATGTGTTTTCCTTTGCTTGCCAAATAAAACTGAGTTGTAGCACTGGTCTATCCGTTGTTTCAAATTTTTGCTGTGGCGAAACAGAACCAAAGAAACTACAAACTCCCCTGACAGAAGTGTTCTGGAAAACTTCTACTTGTAGGCACATGGAGGGTGCACAGAACACTGCAGGTCGGGCCTGTATAAATCTGTCATGGGAAAGAGCAACTGGGCCTTGTTAGTCATCTCTAGGGGCTTCTCTCTTGACGATTCTAGATCTTCGCCTTTCTTCTCACATCCCTTAAACACACTCATCTCAGTGCTTTCTGTTTCAACAAATTAAGACCATAAAAAAGATATTAACTCAATTGGCATTAACATTTATTTGAGGGTCTGCTTCTGGAACCAATCTTGGTGCCAAGAGCTGTATCATTGTGTCCAGTTAGGAAAGCAGAAAACTCTACATTTCAAATAAAATGGATTTAATACAGAAAATGGGTTATAGGGTTGTCAGAAGCCTTCAAGGGCATATTGAGGTCACCAAGACCATTAAGCCTCAGAAGGGCTGGGAGAGTGAAAAAATGTGGTAGGGTAGTCAGAATGGAAACCTGAGCAAAAGGCCCCTCCAGGGTTGTGACTTGGGTCTTTGAGGACAGGATACAGCACAATGGTTTCTCAGAAGTCAAAGCTTACACTCACTCTGCCAAGAGAGCTGCTCAACTGCTGCTGCCATGACTGCCTCTGAAGCATGAAGCAAGCCTGGAGTCCTGAGCACCTAAAAACACCTGGCCAATGCAGCCAACTGTGTGACATGTGTAATAGTAACAAGAACTGGAAACAAAGTCTCCTCCCCATTTTCCTGTGTTCAGATCTCTGTGACAGAAACTTTAGGGAAGCTACATATCAAGGGACTTGGGGAAATTGAATTTGCAAAGTCACAGTCCCAACATCACAGAGCAGACTATGAAAGTGTAAACCATGACAACAGATCAATATTAAGAGCATAACTGTAGGGAATATGCTATGCACAGGCCTGAACTATAATTAACATGGCTTCCTTGAAAAATAAGAATGACTTTCTCTTCACCCCCAGGGGAAGGGCTGGGAGCAGTAAAAAGTATATCTTGGTAAGACATCTTGAAAACAAGATGCTGAAATACTGATGTGACTGATGGAAGACTATTAGTGACTGTTCCCATAACCGGAGCCTTGAGGGAGTTGCTGAGAAAGGGCATCACTAGACGAGGGGCTAAACAAAGTTATGAAAGTCCTGAAAGTTTGACACTGAGGACTGTGCACTGTGTATCTTTATCCCCGATCTAAGATTGTAAAGAACAGATATCTAGAGCATGTACAGGATGTAGATGTTAACAACAAAAGGCATGCTAGGATTAGGATCTGGGCTTTTGCCTGTGAATGTCATCAGTCCCCTGATCCCCACTTTATTTTTGAGTCTTATTTTTCTTTATTATTCTGCAGCACCACTCTCTCAGGTCGGTTTGTTGTTGATCTGGTCCCAACACAAAACATTTATACCTATTTAATGCCAAGTTCCACTCATCCCCACTTCCCTCTAGGAAAGGACAGGGCATCTCTCTGCATCTGCTCTGTCACTGTCCATCTACTCTTGTAGGCTGTCTGCTTTATCCATGAGAGAGCTTAGCATCTTAATCATAGCTGTTTTAAATTCCCAGTGCAGTAACTCCAGTATCTGCCATATCTGAGTCTGCTTTTGAGGCTTACTCTGTTGCTTTTAGTACACTTTGTAATTTTTTGTTGATATTTGGACATGTTATATTGGGTAAAAAGGAACTGCTGAAAATAGGAATGCAGTGGCGAGGTGTGAGAGAAGGGAGGATTCTATGGTTCTAGAGTCTTTCAGTGAGTCTGTACCCCTGCACCGTGAACTTCATCAGGGCTTCTCAGTCCACCTCTCAACCCCCCTTAGGTGGGACAAGATGGCTAGAGCTGGCTGGGGTTGGGTATTTCCCTTTGCCCAGGTAATTTAGGCTCTCATGAAAACCCCAGAAGGTTAGGCTTTGGTGAACTATCTTCTCCTGAGGGAAGGCATTGTTCTTGTTGCTCAGTTGCCAAGTTGTCTCTGCGATCCCATGGCCTGCAGCACGCCAGGCTTCCCTATGCCTCACTGTCTCCCAGAGTTTGCCCAAGTTCATGTCCATTGAGTTGGTGATGCCATCCAATCATCTCATTCTCTGTTACCCTTCTAATGCCTTCAATTTTTTCCAGCACCAGGGTCTATTCCAATGAGTCAGTTCTTCACATCAGATGGCCAAAATATTGAACTCATTTCCAATGAATTGACTCTTTGCACCAGGTGACCAAAGTCAGCTTCAGCATCAGTCCTTCTAATGAGTATTTGGGGTTTATTTTCTTTAGGACTGATGGGTTTGATCTCCTTACTGTCCAAGGGACTCTCAACAGTCTTTTCCAGCACCAGTTCACAAGCATTAATTCTTTGGCATTCCACCTTCTGTATGGTCTGGGTCTCATATCAATACATGACTACTGGAAAGATCATAGGCCTTGTTAAGAAGAACAAAATATACTGGCTTATTTCAAAAAGGCTCTTCTTCTCCCCTTGCAGGAAGCAGGAGCGGATTTTTCCAATAACTGAGAATCTGGTCAAGATCCAGGAGACAAAACTCACAAAAGTGTGGGGGTCTCCTTCTGACTGGATCCCCCCTGAAGTTGTTTAACTCCCTCAGTTTTTAACTGAGCCTCAGCAATTCATCAGTTACAATTCAGGTCTTCTTGCTCAATGTTGGTTCCTGCAAAAGTTGCTGCACCAGTAAATGGTGATGCTTTGTATTTACCTGTTGATTTCTCCAATTTGGGGGGAACCATTCTGCCCTGAGACCTCATTTCTCTTATGGATCTATGAAGAGTTGATTTCTCAGTTTGTTCAATATTTTACTTGCTGTTAGGATGGTGTGGTAACTTCCCAGCTTATTGCATGACAGACTGAAAACCAGAAGTTCTCTTACCTCTCTTTGCATACTCTTTAAATCTATACATTGAGTCATTTTATATTGCCTATTACATTCCTAACTGGACATTCCTCTCAGAATATTTCAGGGTTATCTAGAATTCAACATGTTCAAATCAACTTCCCCTGTTGGTCAATAAAACCACTTTCTCCCACTCATTCACAGGGGAACACTGGAGGTTTTCAGATTTTATCACATGTACTTTAATTTTTCCTTTGTAATTTCTCTTTTAATCCTTTGCTACTTTCACTAAGTCCTGGGACTAGAGCAGTAAATATATGAGTGTGAACTTTGGAGCTGAACTGTTCAAATCCTGATTCTGCCCCATGCTGGCTGAAGAACTGGTTTTGGGCCTCCATTTCCTCATCTGTAAAAAGGAATACAGTGCTGCATAGGATTGATTTGAGAATTTTTAGCAAATATAACGGAGAAGGCACTGGCACTCCACTCCAGTACTCTTGCCTGGAAAATCCCATGGACAGAGGAGCCTGGAAGGCTGTAGTCCATGGGGTCACAGAGTTGGACACAACTGAGCGACTTCATTTTCACTTTCATGCATTGGAGAAGGAAATGGCAACCCACTCCAGTGTTCTTGCCTGGAGAATCCCAGGGACAGCAGAGCCTGGTAGGCTGCCGTCTATGTCACACAGAGTCGGACATGACTGAAGTGACTTAGCAGCAGCAGTAAATATAAAGCACCTAGAACGGTCCCTGGCATATACAGTTCAGTTCAGTTCAGTCGCTCAGTCGTGTCTGACTCTTTGCGACCCCATGAATCACAGCACACCAGGCCTCCCTGTTCATCACCAACTCCCGGAGTTCACTCAAACTCACGTCCACCGAGTTGGTGATGCCATCCAGCCATCTCATTCTTTGCTGTCCCCTTCTCCTCCTGCCCCCAATCCCTCCCAGCATCAGAGTCTTTCCCAGTGAGTCAACTCTTCGCACGAGGTGGCCAAAGTATTGGAGTTTCAGCTTTAGCATCAGTCCTTCCAATGAATAACCAGGACTGATCTCCCTTAGAATGGACTGATTGGATCTCCTTGCAGTCCAAGGGACTCTCAAAGCATACATAATTGTTAACTACTAGTATTATCATTATTATTCTTTATTAAAAACTTTGGGGACTTGCTGGAGGTCCTTCCAATGCTGGGGGTGAGGGTTAAGAGTTCCCTTTCCAATGCTGAGGGTGAGGGTTTGATCCCTGGTTAGGAAGCTAAGATCCCACATGCCTCTTGGCCAAAAAACCAAAAGAGAAAACAGAAAAAATACTGTAACAAGCTCAATAAACACTTTAAAAAAAAGAACTTTGGAGAAAACTTCTTAGAAACTTATCTCAATCTGTTTTTTAATCTAGCATCTTCAGTTACCTATCTACAAAGGGTGATGTACAATAATACTGTCCTAATAAAAATTAAACCAAACAATGTAAATAAAGCACTAATAAAGTAATCATTCAATAAAATTTGGCTATTATTAATTATGTAATGTGATAATCAATAAAAATAATACTATCCTGTGGAAAATCACCATAGAGTCTTCTTCATCATTAAACAACTGTTTTCAGTGTGTAGATCACATCTTTTCCTGGTACATACTTTCATATTATTGAAAGTGTGGAATTCATGCCATTTTGCATTACTTTAAAATTTTTATATGATATCACTTATATGCAGAATCTAAAAACATGATATAAATGAACTTATTTACAAGACAGAAACAGACCCACAGACATAGAAAATAAACATGGTTACCAAAGAGGGAAGGGGAAAGGGATAAATTAGGAGTTTGGGATTAATAGATACACACTACTATATATAAAGCAGGTAACCAACAAGGACCTACTATATAGCACAGGGAACTCGACTCAATATTTTGTAATAACTTACAAGGGAAAAGAATCTGAAAAAGAAAAAATAGATAACTGAGCCACTTTGCTGTGTACCTAAAATGAACACAACATAGTAAATCAACTATACTTAATTTTTCAAAAATCATTACTTAATATTTTTGTTTCTGTATCATCTCAAAAATTATATTTACATAGCACTTCAGCACACTGATCCACAATATTTCACTAAAACACCTACATATTAAGATCATTCAAGTTTGGAACTCAAGGAAAACTGTCAAGAAAATCTGCATGGCTTTGCCTTAACACTTCTCTGAGATTATTTCCTAACACCTTTCATAGATCTACAAACAAATATTTTAAACATTCTCTACATGATTTTTAGGTCATGGTCAGGGGTCAAAGTTGCCAAAATATATTCTAATTTGGGGGAAAAAGAGATAACTTTAACTCCTTCACTAACTTAGGCTTCAATGTCAAAGTAAAATATTAAGTAAATACTTGATTTATGGTATTGGATTTGAGCAGATTAAACATATTGCCATAGCAACTTAAATGTTTGGCTATTACTAATCTCTCTCTTTATATGCCCAAACCGCATAATACTTGAAGCTGTTAGATTATTTATGCAACCATAAGAAGTGTTGTTATATTTTTCCTCTCCAAATATCTTTTAAGTAAGTATTAACCACATTGCTTTGCCAAGTCATTTGGTTTATAAAATAAGGAATTTGAATTGGATTTCTAATCTCCTTGCTAGACAAAGTATTCTTTCTCAGGCCTTATATAAGGTGGGGCTACCTTTGTGAACAGATAAATATCTCACTCAAAACCTGTTCTGCCCTGCTTTATTTTTATAAAGTAGTGGGGAAAACATAGGCTTCTGAATTGAACAGACCTGGCTAGGATTCTGCCACTGCCACTTTCCAACTTCATGATGCCGTTAGAGATGGTGTAACTCTACACCTGCCAAACCTCAACCCTCTGTTTTATACTGATTATTTCATGACTGGGCACCTGATATAGTTTGCATTCCCCAAAATTCATATTTGAACCCAATTCCCAGTAGCTGGTATTAGAGGCAGGGCCTTTGGGAGGTGATAAGGTCAGGAGGGGAGAGCTCTCATGAGTGATTATTGAGGCCCTGTAGATTTCCCTTGCTTCTTAAACCATGTGAGGACACAGTGAAAAGATGGTCATCTATGAACAGGAAGGAGGCTCTCACCTGACACTGCATCTGCCAGCACCTTGACTTTGGATTCTCCAGCCTCTAGAACTGTAAAAAAACAATGTTTGCTGTTTAAACTACCCAGTCTATGATATTTTTGATATATTAATAGCAGCTGAGACAGACTAAAATAATACCTGACCCAACTGCTTGACAGAGAGACTTAGACGCCAGGGCCAGGCTATGTTCAAAGATATGAAATAGTCAGTTAGCCCTGATATTCCATATACAATTCACTTCTTGTCCTTTGATGCTTATGTGATTGACTATTATGTTTACACCCTAACACTCTTATTAATGGGCTTCCCAAGCAGTACTGGTGGTAAAGAACCTGCCTGCCAATGCAGGAGATGTAAGAGATGTGGGTTTTAATCCCTGGCTTTGGAAGATCCCCTGGAGGAGGGCATGGAAACCCACTCCAATATCCTTGCCTGGAGAATCTCATGGACAGAGGAGCTTGGTGGGCTATGGTCCATAGATAGGGTCACAAAGAGTCGGGCACAACTGAAGGGACTTAGCATGCATTCATCCTCATTAACATCAGCCTGAGTATCTTGATGTTCCTGAAGCCAATATTTCTGATCTAGAAAGGATACTTAAGAATCTATAATTTCTGAGTTTCTCTTATTTAATCTATAAAATGGGAATAATAAGAGTATATTCCTTGTAGGATTGCTTTATGGATTGTAGATGAGAATGCATGAAAAACTCCCAGTGGAGTTCTACAAACATAGTAGATGCTCAGTTAATTGTGGCCTTTAGCTTCCTGCAAATTTATATTTCATAAATAAATCAACAATTTATTAAGAATTTACTTTATTCCCAATACAATCAATCCAACAAATCATCCAACGAGTCTTTTGAATTGCTTGGGACGTATCAGCCCTTTGATACAATCCAGAATCTCTGAGAAGTGGTCAGACTCCCTTTTTTTGCACTGCTGTTCTTTACGAGTCAAGGTGAGTGAGAGCAGTGTGGTAGCCATTCAGTAGAAGCGCTGTCTAGTCAATGATTATAAGACCACAGTGAGACAGAAGACCTTTTGACCCTCTCTGCTGAGTGGACAGTGTAGCTGTAGTATGGCTTTCCATATCTGCATATGTAAAGTTGACAACAGACAATAGTGTTGTTCCCTTGACAATTCTAGAGAAATATACCCTTTTTGTTAACATATGTTGACAAACTAAGTCTAATTAAGTAGTTGAATGCACTATATCCTCCAATTGTTAGTAAAAGACTTGAGATTTAATAAAAATCAAACTCATATTCTCTTTCTCATACTCACTGCACTGAACAAATAACAATGGAAATTCACAGTGCGTTTTCTTGAATAATTGCCAGAATGATCATCATTTAGTTCTAAGTGAAAGGTCTACAAAGCCTCCTCTGAGTTCTTCAGTCAGGATGCTCTCTCTCTGATATAGAACATCACAGATCGTCTGACTTGGTTTGTTGTGTCATTTCCCCCCATAGATTATGAGCTTACTTTTATGGATGATCATTGTAGCTAATATTTATTAAAGGCCGTCTTATTTGTCAGGGTCCCTAAGTGCTTTAAGAAGATTAACTCATTTGTTCATCAACCTTTCCAGGTGACACTACTGTTCATCTTCATTTTATAGATAAAGAAACTAAGGCCAAGGACAGTTAAGTAACAAGTCTAATTCATACAGCTAGTAAGAACAGGGTCGGCTCAACTCCAAGGTCACGCTATAACCATGGCCTCATATTGCCTCTTGGCACGGGTAGAGGTCGTTTCTTATCCATCACTGTCACCCCACAGTACCCACTTGAATATCTGGAACAGGGAGGGTCTCAGTGAGTTTTGACTGATACTGTATGGAGCAGAAATGCCACTTTTGCTGTCACTGACCGGTGTCTGATTTCTCTGTTGTGAAGAGTGGGAGCATGCTGGAGCAAACACACCCCTCGGGCTTGTGCCTCTCTCTGTCCTATGCCTTTTGTGCTGCTTTCTTACTCCTCTTCCTCCTTGCTAACTGCGTTATGTAGATTTGAAGTCGGAGCTCAGTTTACACAAAGGGAAAACAGAACTCTGAACATCCTGTGTGGGACTGAGAGGAGAAATACGTAATCCAGAAAAAAAAAAGATACATATAAGAAAATATTTAACTAATGAAGTCAAGATGTTATTTGAAATTAGCATATTGCAAACAAAGTTAATGTTTGAGTCCTTGTTCAGTGCCCTATTATTGTTGGTTTGGCTAGGTCTAAGAATAATCTGATGGGCAGGGCTTAAAGGTTCCAGATCACATGTGGGGAACAGGGTGCTATTCAAGCATATAAAAATCTGTGCCATCTATCTCTTGTATGTACTTGAACAGGGAAGAGTCTGTAAGTCTGTAATTCACATCTCCTGCCAGCAGAGAAAAGAAGAAACATGAGCACAGCAGGAAAAGTAAGGCAATTTTTTTTTAAGAATTATTCTAGTTAATGTAATACTGATGTTTGACTGCTCGAGAGACAAGCATTAGCTGGAAAGGAAAGTTTCCTTTATTCAGAGGCCAGCAACCTGTGTGCTAGTCACTCAGTTGTGTCTCTTCTGCAACCCCATGGACTATAGCTTGTCAGGCTCCTCTGTCCATGGAAATTCCCAGGCAAGAATACTGGAGTGGTTTGCCATTTCCTTCTCCAGGGGATCTTCCCGACCCAGAAAAGGAACCCATGTCTCCTGCATCTCCTGCATTGGTGGGCAGATCCTTTACCACTGAGCCACCTGGGAAGCAACAATGCAATACACAGAGATACACTATTTAATGAATAACAAAATTCATATATAAATTAGAAATAATTTATACTGAAATACAACTTAGAATATATGCTTCAATATACAAAGTATATTAAAGTACTATTGAGAAGGGTAATATCTAAATATCTTTAAGAAGAATGTAGAGCATCTATACCTATTAAAGTCTATATTTCTATATTAAGTAAATGTGAAATAGTTATAGCCAATCATGAGTAATTTTCAAGTCTAAAGTTAGAAATGAAATGTTTTTATCAAGAAGTTATGTCTATATTAAGATATCATAATCTAAATGTCATTCTTTATAAAGTAACTTAAATAATAAAATTCTTTATAATATAAATGTTATTCTCTTTAATAATCATCATTCTTTTATGAATACAGGAAAGTTAAATGTGACAAAACTTTTATTGATCTCAAAGCATTAGAATCATCAAGGCTAAGCAAACCAATTGAGATGCAGACGTTGAGAACGGACTTGTGCACACAGCAGGGGAAGGAGAGGGTGGGGTGAATTGAGAGAGCAGCACTGACATATCTACACTACCATGTGTAAAACAGACAGCTGGGGGAAGCTACTGCACAGCACAGGGAGCTCAGCTCAGGACTCTATGACAACCTGGAGGGGTGGGATTTGGGGGCGCTTAGTAAGAGGGAGATTCAAGAGGGATAGGATATATGTATATGTACAGCTGATTCACACTGTTGTACAATAGAAACTAATACAACATTGTAAAGCAATTATACTCCAGTCAAAAAACAAAACATTTTTAAAGATAAAGCAAACCAGAATCAACATGCAAATTCTGATTTTAAAGGGTCCTATTATGGCACAATTCAGGGAATTCCCATAGAAACGTTATCTTCATGCAAAAGCCAATGTGATTTTACACACAAAAATAATAATAATAATACTGATAAAGTTTGAACCACTATTTACATTGAGAACAGATATATTTAGTTCTAAGTCTTCCACAGACTCATGTTTATTTGTTCAATGCTTACAGGTAGAGAGAAATACACATGGTTGCTCAATACAATCAGTTCATGTTGTTTAACTGCTTAATGGCAAAAGCCTGTGCAACTGTTTCTAGTAGGTTTGCTGTGTTAGGAGTGAATTGTGCAATATAATATCTCGCTATAATGGCAGGCCTATATAGTATGGCCTATATCAGGCATATACATATAACAGGCCTATATCAATAAGACTGGTTGGAAATCATACAGATGATCAATTGGCAGTTTTCTTATTTTAACTTTATTTTCATGCATTACTGATTGGCATTTACAGTAGCATATTACATTTCAAATGAAGAATAGTTAAGAAAAGGAAAATTTTAATTTTTCAAAACAGAGTTCAGAGATGGAAAGGGTAGGCCAAATGCATTAATTAAATTTATAAATTACAGGCAATCAAATCCCCCTCCTCAGGTACAACATCAACAACTTTTAGCTATATGATAACACTTCACTTATGTTTAACCTTCTGGCATTGTATTTTCTTCAAATGCTAAATGACAATAGTAATAATACCTACTTTCATAAGGTGGTTGTGAGAATTTAATAAACTAATACTGGAAAGCATTTAAAATAGTGCCTGGTACATAGAAATAACTCAATAAATATTAATCAGTGCTATTATTGTTGTTATTGTTATCTAACTTCTAATCTCTTGTTAATCTTTTACTATCATCAAGTTGTGAAAGATAAAATGGTATTCATTCTTCGGACACCCAGCTTTGTAAATTTGGGAAAAGTATTCATCAAATATTGAGTCAGTTGAGCCTCAAGTTTTTCATCTGAAAAATAAGACTAATGATTCAGTAATACTGCCCTGTGAAGTTTAAAAGTCAAACTCGTATCTCACCCAACACAGCTGGAGAAGACTCTTTAGAGTCCCTTATACTGCAAGGAGATCCAACCAGTCCATTCTAAAGGAGATCAATCCTGGATGTTCATTGGAGGGACTGATGCTAAAGCTGAAACTGCAATACTTTGGCCACCTCATGCGACGAGTTGACTCACTGGAAAAGACTCTGATGCTGGGAAAGGTTGGGGGCGGGAGGAGAAGGGGACAACAGAGAATGAGATGGCTGGATGGCATCACCGACTCTGTGGACATGAGTTTGGGTGAACTCCGGGAGTTGGTGATGGACAGGGAGGCCTGGCGTGCTGTGATTCATGGGGTCGCGGAGAGTTGGACACGACTGAGCGACTGAACTGAACTGAACTGAACATCATTGGCACCCCAATATTCAATACCTCTCTACCATTAGTGTATTATATCCAACTACTCTTATATTTATTGTGGCATTGGCCATAATGAACATTTTGCAGAGTGGAAGGATTTTGTGTATATATCCGTTCCGTTCCGTTCTGTCGCTCAGTCGTGTCCGACTCTTTGCGACCCCGTAGACTGTAGCCTACCAGGCTTCTCCGTCCATGGGATTCTCCAGGCAAGAATACTGGAGTGGATATAGTAAAAATAAATTATCAGATAAATTTCAACTGAGTTTTTATCATGTTTGTAGTATGCTGTTAATTCTCTTTAGAAAAATCTCTCAATTACACAAGCTCTGCAAAAGTGAAGACAAGCACTAAGCATATATGCTCAACTTTTATTTGTAAGAACATCTGTAGGTGAGCTATGCTAGCTAGAAAGTCAAACACAGTTCTCCCATTTTTAAGTGTGTGTGTGTGTGTATGTGTGTGTGTAGTTTTAATCTCTACAATTTTAGGCTCAAATCCAATCTGGAAGAAATCTCTATTCATAAATTATATAACAAAACAGAGCTGCCAAATCTCACTTTCGAATGAGTGATGCAAACAAGTAGCCCATAGAAGAAGTAGAGAGAGAAATCAAAGAAGCAGGCAAATAGAGAAAGAAATTCTAGGCTGGGAGGCTTAGGAATTCTAAAGTCAAATCATTTTGGCTTAAGTGGAGAATTGAGGAAGAGGGAAATGAGTTTCATGTAAACAGACACTGAATCTAGTAGTAATATGATAGTGATTTAGAACTTCATGGACAAGACAACAGCTTTGGATAAACAACCAATTTCAGAACCACATTAGGAAACAGAACCTTTAGAGGGGAAAACAATGATGATTTTTCTTCATAAAAGAATATATTCCATTTTTATCTCAGTGTCTCCCTATAGTTAATTCTGTTTCTCTTTCCTTGTGTTATTGCCTTACACATTTTTATAAAAAGTCACTATTATTCTTTTTGCAAATCAGAGGTTGTTCATGTTCATGGAACAATATTAAGTTTCAGACATGGGGCTAGATGATACATGTGAAAAGATTAAAGGCACAATCCCTGAATTCAAGGCTGGTGGGAAAATGGTGCCATCTTTCTGCTCAATTTTCAGGTAATAAAATGCAAAGCAGCCGTGCTGTGGGAGCTCAAGAAACCATTTTCCATTGAGGAGGTGGAGGTTGCACCCCCTAAGGCCCATGAAGTTCGTATTAAGGTAAAATTTTTTTTCATTTCTATTTAATCTTAGGTTTAAATTTTTCAGAATGTAACAATGAAAGTAACCAAAGCACTTGTAATATAGTCTTCCAGATAGTGGAATTACATTTGTTGTCAAGGGAAGCTGTAAATCAAAATTGTTAAATTTTTAAAAAAGAAACCAGAGTATGTACAGTATAATCCTAATGAAATGAAGAATTCATGTGGTGGCTCAGCAGTAAAGAATCTGCCTGCCAACACTGGAAACATGGGTTCGATCCTTGCATTGGCAATATCTCCTGGAGAAGAAAATGGCAACCCACTCTGGTATTCTTGCCTGGGAAATCCCATGTGCAGAGGAGCCTGGTGGACTACAGTCCATGGAATCACCAAGAGTCAGATACGACTTAGCAACTGTTGAGGTCCTTTAATGGACCGGAACCTGGTGGTCCAGAGTTGACCGATAAGAAAGTAAAGGAGAGGGGTAAAAGGCTGATACTCCTTGGTTTACGCAGAAAGCCAATAAAGCCCCTGGCATGGGGCTTGCTTTGTTCACGAAGGCCTCAGGAGCCCTCTTGATGGGGTGAAGGCACAGAGAGCCTTCTCGAGAGGGTCTTAGAAGCCTGGTCAGGAAAGTGAACCCAGAGAGCCTCTGCGCTCCAGGAATTAGCCTGAAAGAGAGAGAGAGCAAGACAAGGGGACCAAAGCTCTGATGGAGCAGAGGTGTTTTAATCAACATGGTGTGGGCATATATACTGTAGTTATTCTCAGCAAAGATAAAGATTAAAGTTCCAGACTTACAAAACATAGGCGATCCACATTAAAGAGAGAGAGTTGTAAGTAATCTCTTTTACCATATGGTTCATAGAAAGGAAGAGGAAATGCCTGGATTCCTCAGCCCCAGGGAGAGGCTTGCCTCTCCTCTTAATTCCTGAATATTCAGGAATTAATAAGGAACAGTGAATTCCTGACAGATCCAAAACAGCACACAGGAAGCCTCCTGTTAGATGTTTCCTGACAAGCAACTAAACAACAACAACAACCAAAAAAAAAAAGTGCAAAGGAATATATGTCATTTAAAATCAATTAGCATTATGTGGTGGCACTTAAGTAACTTTATTTTCTTATCTGCATTTTCTATTTCTATCAAAATGACTGTATATTATAGTGTAATATTTCAGAAACAATTTCACAGATTACTCCAAATTGTTTAATGCATGAAAGGAAAGTAGAGTGTTATTAGGCTGAATAACTTCGGGTATAAATTGAAACTGTATTTGGAAGAGTAGGAATTTTTAGCAAAACACTGTAAAATTCTTCAGTGCAATTTCAGGAAAATGAGTATGTTAAGTCCATCTGAGGGTCATAATCTTATCTGAATCTAATCAACCTCCCTTTACCCTACAGATGGTGGCCACGGGAATCTGTCGCTCAGATGATCATGGGGTTAATGGATCTCTGGTAGCATGTCTTCCTGTGATCTTAGGCCATGAGGCAGCCGGCATTGTGGAGAGCATTGGAGAAGGGGTGACTACAGTAAAACCAGGTACAGAATTCACACTTTGGAAATGTGCCTTGGTTCAGGGCCCCAAGATGATGTAGCCTGGATAATGACACTGGAGTAATGAGAGATGAAAGAAACGTGTTTAAGGCTGAGCTGGGACAAAGGTCTCTTTCTTTTCCCCCTTCCTGCCTGACTCAGGCATGTATGCATCCATGCAC